>NC_066296.1:3750000-5000000 GCF_905404315.1 Leptidea sinapis | reverse complement strand
AGGAGCCCCTATACCATACCATACCAAGGGTCCAATTGAAAAAAAATATAATTACAACAAGATTCACAATGGAACCCGCGCTAGGTCAATGGGCAACAGGGGCGCAATTCAAATAAAAGAACAGTAGGTTAACTCGGCGGTCTCCTTGAAATTTATACCTTATACGTCTGCGCGGAGCGCTAGGGTATAAATTTACAAAGTGTAGTGTAGGTGTGTACATATTGTGTGTTATTGTGTCTATGCATTTAAGACCGTAGCAGTCCTACTCATAATGACTTATCGGAGGCTTAAAACATCGGTATAAGATGCCTAGCCTGTTAAATTCATAGTCGCATATAGAGCTAAAACGCTCATTATCTCATTGATAAAGAGACGTGACTTGCAAAAAAATGGCCGACATCGAGCTGTCTCGTATTTGAAGTTCGTCTTCCGATGTCAGTCAGTTCATAGCTGTTATAAGTTATCATTACATACCGTGGTTTAATAAATATAAACATTGAATATACATAACCACTATTGTTTCCTACCAGGCTACCATTATGGTTATCAACAAGGTACATCCTACTAATAATACAAATTCAAAATTTTGTGTGTTTGTTACTTCTTCACGCAAAAACTAGTAAATGACACGCAATAATAAATTTAATTAAACTTAACAATAATATAGCTGATACATCAAAATAACACATAGGCTATAATCTATAAAGATATTGTTAAAGGTAATATCTACACAATATGTCACTAGTGCTGCCATCTGTTGTGTATTGTCAGTATCTGTCTTCTATTTCCTATAGTAGTTCGAACACTTAACTGGAGAACGGCTCGACCGATTTTCATTATTTTTAATTTGTTGGATTTGTAATTTGTTGGATAGCTAAATAATACAAAAACATTGAATTGTGTCTTTTTAAGTCAATCTCATTTTTGGTGACACCATCGGGGCATATTTGTTTGGGCATATTATATATTTGTTGAATATTTCAATTTACCTATTGCAAATATTATAAGAAACAGTAATTAAATATGTTTATTATTTTAAGATTTATTAAAAATAATTTAGCTTAAATATTAAAGTTAGTATTATTATTTAAAAATATACAATTAATTTGGTTTCAGTCAGTATCCGGTAGCTTGGTGCCGAGTGTCTCCGGAGTTAGCAATACAAGCAGTCCTGACAAAATTCCAAATCCAGCAAACAAAATGAACGGGAACTCGTCAAAAAGAGCTGCTCCCTGAAATAATTTACTAAAACCATTCAATTACATTTTTTTTTCAAAGCCAAAGTTTTTTATTTGCAAGAAGCATTTACAGCTTTACCAGTGGGAGGAATCTTTGGACAGAATGCTGGATTATGGGTACCACAAAGATTCCTATTTCTGCCATGAGGCAGTAATATGTAAGTCTTACTGTGTTTCGGTCTGAAGGGCGCCGTAGCTAGTGAAATTACTGGGCAAATGAGACTTAACATACGTCTCAAGGTGACGAGCGCAATTTAGTGCTGCTCATAGTTTTTAGGTTTTTCAAGAATCCTGAGTGGAACTGCATTTTAATAGACAGGGCGTATCAATTACCATCAGTTGAACGTCCTGCTCCTCTCCTTCCTTTTTTAATAAAAAACCCGCCTTGGATATACGGCTCCACGTCTGAGCTTGCACAGATTTGGGATATGTCCCAATTAGTATAGTTTATAACCTAATGTGTGTTGTATATCTATAATTAACAAAAAAATCTTACAACAAAATGGATGAATTAATTGAATTAGGCGTTATTTTGCGGAAATCCAAGATTATTCAATTGTTTTCAGCCTTCTTGAGTATAAATTCCGCCAAGATTAGTCTTCAATTAAATCGACATGTGTTTTGCCTCTAAGCGAGGCATCCTCAGGAGATGTTGAGACGCCAAATTCTGGCACGAGACTCATGGAGGCCTAGAGAATCTTGGCGGGATTTACACTCAAAAAGAAGGCTCACAACATTTGAATGATTAAAATAAATCAATAATCAATCTGCATTAAAATATCTGCATAATCAACATTAAAAAAAATATATACTTACAAATGCAGGAGTAAGAGGGGCTATTATAGAACCAATCCGGCCCATCATGGAAGAGAAAGCGAAAAGAGAGTGCCGGTACCTAGTCGGGTACAGTTCCATGGTATACAGGTAGATAGATGACGACACCATAGCGATACTCCACTTGCCGACCAAAAATATAATCATTGACACAGTGTTCATGTCTGAAATTATAATTAATACAAATATTTGTTCTCTATCTATTAAATTTTCCCATTCGTATTTCATACTAATTCAAATACGTTAAGAGTTCTAATGTTACTGATGTCTAGGAGTACGGATAGAGCTGTTACCAAATCAAATCAAAATCACTTATTTCATGTAGGTCATGACACTGACACTTATGAATGTCAAAACAAATATCTTGGAGAATGAGACGAAGTGGTAAGAAAAGGTGCCACTCTTTTGCATCAACATTTACATTTGTATCGTTTTACAAATCATTTCAATTACATTATTTGTAAAGTGATGCAACAAAAGTACTCAAACGTAAAATAGTCAATGGATGAGTTTATATATAAAGGTATTTTAGGAGCATTTTATAACGCGATTATTTAAAAAAATATAATAACTTTTCACAATCTGAAGCAGTTTCTGGTAACAGGATCACCCTGCCACCACAAGAAGCGCCCGTTCACGAGCATGACACAAGGGCTAGTCATCACCTCCCACGACCATATTTTAAGGACGGGGACGACTCGTCCCATGTCGCCGCCACAAGCAGTGACATCGAAGCGACATTTAATTTTCTAAAAATAAGTACACAATACTTGCTACGAAACATCTAATTCGTGTCAGCTTATTTGACGTAACGCAATATTTGCCAGCTTCACCTGTTGTTCCTCTCATGAACAATCACTGAACAAAAAAGTGAATTTTGGCTGCTATCATTCGATAACCGTGCAAAATCTGGTAGCATTTAAAAAAAGCGGAATATGCAAGCAAAGGAGAACAACCAAATTGGTACTGGATTGTACATTTATCAATTTTTCTATAGATTATTGGAGTTTACTCTTTAAGAATCGATTTTCATATAAGGCGCCCGGTATGAGAAAAATATGGATAGTAAAATCTACTCATCAAATCTCATAGTAACGTTTTTGTATATTGAAGCTTCATTATATTATTGAAATTGATTTATTCTTATACTTTCATAAAGTTAAGTGAAAATTCTATAAATTATGAAAGAATGTGGTGTATATAATAGTACCGGGAAATCTGATAAGCACGTGGGTACTAAGTTACAATTTATACATTACAACACTATGACATGTTTCGTATATAAAATAAACATGTGTGCTTTGTATTTATTAAATATTGAATTATTCAATACAGTTCATACAAATTTATATGAGCTATTCTTCTTCTTAGTCGGACACTCTTGTCAGAGTGGTCGTGGTTGCGCTGACGAGGTACATGGTGGAGTGTTCGGTGGGTCAACATCCTTTCTGAGGGTAGATCTCCTGGCGATGTGCTTCCATTTCTGACGGTTAGAGGCGTTGCGAGTACACTGGACTATGGTGGACTCAGTAGCCTTTGTGATGGCGTCTATCCAGCGGGTTGGCGATCGACCGCGTGCTCTCTTGCCTTCCACCTGGCCCTGAACTACCAGTCTCTCCATCGAGTTCTCATTTGATCTATGATATGAGCTATGCACATAATTAAATGTTTAATTTAACATGGAGGCATTATTTTATTTTTTTAATTGGTATCTATAATTTTTTAAAGTTATTACTTATGATTTATTTTCTATTTATTATTTTTGTAGTTTCAGGTACGATAATTAATGATTCGATATTATAATTATAATGATGTAATCGTGTAAGATCTACTTAAATGTAAAATATTTGATATATATCGAATAGTCGCAAAAAAATAAATAAATAAAAAAATATAATATATACTTTAAGAATTTTCATTGATGCGTTTATTTACCCTTACATAATATGATGACGATCTTTTTTAATTAATACGCTTTTATTAGCTTATGCTGTATGTCAGTTTCAGGGGCGTGCATTCAATATAGGCAAATAGGCAAATACAAATTAATATTACTTGTTATATCTGTGATGGTGAATATTTTGTTCGATCGGTATTACTTTACAATATCTTCAATTAACAAAACGAAGAACACTGCAAAAACAGGGGTAAGCAAATTAATATCATTATTACCTACTAAATATTAGACCTACTTACAATATGTAGAAAAATATATTAGTTTTGAATGATAAGCAGACCGATTGTACTGAGTAATTTGTATTTTGAGTTTATAAGTTTGAAAATTATCCAATCGTCGGCTCTACAGGTTTATTAAATGAATTGAGATTAATGTTATATTTGAGCAAAATATCTTTCAAATACATATTATAACAATAATTAGAGTTCACATTGGATCATGGATGAGAGACATCTACTGCCTCTACTGGTGACTTAAGAAATATGAAAGTACACAATACAATATCACATTATTATAATATTATTAGTCATCGTGAAATCGATCTTAAATTTATGCAACATCATAAATGCATGGAAAATGTACCTACACAGTGATTGCAATTTGTGTCTGTACCGCTAGAGGGCGGTAAAAATGAAAATATCTATAACATAGTTAATTTTAATAACAAATCATTAAAAAAAACTACGCGTATCTATTATGGTTATGGAGCTACAATAAGAAAACTAATTGAGATATTCTGAAGCTAATAAAAAAGCGGACTATATATCATTTTTGAAGAGTTTAATTTAAATCATATCAATATAAAATTATTATGTAAAAAATATACGATGAATAATAAATTAAATTAAAATCGTGCTGTGCAATACCTAAATTTTTAACTACATTATTTCATATTATTAGGTACTTGTACCTACCTAGAGTGATAAATACTTAAATATAAGGTTGATCAATTAATGGTCCCGAAACTATACGCGTAACACTAACAACTTCAATACTTTGACCTCAAAACCTAGTGCTGTCAAACTAAGCCCAACTACAACTAGTTTGATCTTCATGCCTACATTGCTGGAAAACCAATGCACGCCCCTGGTCTGTTTGGAACCGACTCCATTGGACTTTATTTTGTTTAGTACCTGTTCAAAGGCAATCGTTCTTGAGGAGTAAACTTCAGTCGTGCGTCGGAGCTGACACACACACTTTCTTTTTTTTTGCACGATTTATGACGAGTGAAATGAGATAAAATCAGGAGTCGTAGCTAGTGGAGAAAGGCTAAAAATATTATTTAAGAGTTATGAAATAGGTTGGAAGAAAACCGATGATTATTATTCGATTTTGTCATTACAAAAATAAATAAATACAGAAATATGTTTAATTTAACTTATCCACATCCAACACTTATCCAGATTCTAGTAGTTTTTTTAGTATGCAGTTACCTAAAGTATCAGTTCACGTATTTAGAAAGGTATTTATTTATTTAATTACTATTTTAGTATCGATTCGATGTGGCTGATAGTAAAATCTCAAATCGATATCATCTCTCAATTTTGTTGTCAATGTAACTTCTATCATAGTTTTAGACTTTGACAGAAGATAAGATTTGAGTTAAGATTATTCACTTAAGAGTTGCGAACTATTGTGGAATGCATTGGTGTTTCTGTTTTTTCTGCGATTAAATAATAATTCGAGGATAATATGTAAAATGTGTGAGGAAATTAATTAATAAAGTTATTAAAATAATTATTGTTTCCTTTTTGTAAAAGATTCTGACGAACTGAGAACATCCTCCTTTTTTTGAAGTGAGTTAACAAAGGCTCCTGTTGAAGTTATTTAGGAAAACCTTTATCACCAGATGAAATTATTATTGCAGTTAACTCTTCTATTTCCTTTCGAAGTCATCGTTCAGTGCAAAAAAGTAAGGTTTCATATGTTCCAACATGCTTATTCAAAGAATATTGTGGTTTCATCGCTTTAGACATTTAGTTGCTCTAAATTTTACAAAATCAATCAAATCAAGTACAAAATACAGTTTATTTTGTAATTATTTGCTAAAACAACAAGTTCTGCAAGTGTGAATAAAACGGGTTTTAATTAAATGTAAACGCAATGATATCTCATGAACCTCGCTAGCTAGCAAAGTCTAAAACTGTGAGTATACTAAAACAGTAAGGTTTGTTTGCAAAGGCTTGTAATGGCATAGGTTTTGTTGATGTACAAAGAACTTTATTTACCAATACCCCATACAAAGTGGTTCTTCTCCTTTAAGCAGTAAATTTTAATCAATCGCTTCACCTTCGTATTGTAGAGTATCAACGTAAGAGTTGGAAATTTTGATAAATTGTTACTAATATGTTTTATGAATTTGTTAGTCGGTTGGTTTATTGGTTTCATTTGTCTACTTTTTAGTTTTGTATACTTGTCTTGCTACTGCAAAATTGTGGTTGTCAATTTACCTCAAAAGTAACCCTGCGGTATTCCCTTAGCCTCAGATCATTGCCCGATTGGCCCAGCCTAGCGAAACTCTCTAAGGAAAAGCGATTCACTCGATTGTATGAAACTTGCAGTCATTGACAGATGACGGCTATAATCTTGTAAAAAACGGAGATAGCCGAAGTCCACTACGTTTTAAGCAACTGTTCGCTTTCCAAGTTAGCCGGATTAAATTTCATCGCCAGTCGCCTTATTGTAATTAATACTATTTCAAACTTATGTCAAGTCACTGCACGTTTCATACTTAACTAAATTTAAATTTTTACGCAATGCTTACCCTGGGGCGTAAATATGTATGCAATTTGACATGCAGCACATAGCCAGTAAGCACCGACTAGTACTGGCTTTCTGCCAATTCTGTTCAATAGAAGTACAGCTACCCAGTATCCTGGGATCTCGACAGCAGCAACCGCGATATAGTTGAGGTACCGGTTGCCGGACATGTTGACAGCATTCACAGACAGACCGTAGTAGATTAGTGTACTTGTGATCCACCACACCGGGGACACCAACACTCTCAGTAAAACGCGCTTGTGTCTAAATAAGATCACAATCAGCCAAGGCTCTGTCGCTTTCATATGTTTTTCTAATTCTCTTTCTTTTTGCAACTCTTCTGCGGACACTCTCAGCCATTCTATTGACTTTTCGGAGAGTTGCTTGCCGTTGATCTTAGCAACTTTCTTCAGGGTCATGCCGGCTTCTTCATAATGCCCCTTTGATAAATGCCAGCGGATGGACTCATATATGAGCCAGTAGTAGGAAATCGTTATGACCTGTGGTATGTACAAAACCAGTGTCAAAGTTCTCCAGTCTGGTACTGCCCACGCTATCAGTGCCAGCATTATTTGTCCAATCGAGAACACTATTTTAAATGTAGCCCCTGCAGCAACGCGATATTTCGGTCCAACTACTTCCATTACTGTTAACAAAACATAATTATTTGATGACGTCAAAGTCTACGTCTCGTATTCTTCTCATATTATGATCTAAGGGCTATTTGAAATCAGTTTTAAGTTGTCATGCTTAGATTTAGGATTGGTCTCCGCTGCACTCGTATTAGAAATCGCAGGCGTAGTCGCAAATTGCAGCAGCTACCAATTACTACCAAGTGGACGTACTCGAGTCAGTCTCAAATGCAACTTGTTCTGTTAAACACTTGTGCAAATAATTGAAACTAAAATGGGTTGCGTAATAAAATTAGAGACCAATTCTTAATCTAAGTTGTCATGTCTCATGTCTGTAATGTTCATACTGAACTTGACATACTATTATTTTCCATTAAACTTGATGACAATGCAAAATGTAAAACAAATATCAAATCAGGGACGAATGTGGCTTATACTCACATAAAATATAGGCACAGGAATACCCGCCAGAACCGAAAGTCGCTTCAACGACTTCAGAAATGAGGAAACCAATGTATGTGTCGGCGAAGTAGCGCGTGACACCCAGCCAGGCTGTGTTGAACGCGTTGATGCAGAGAGCCGTCCTCCTGCCCCAGTGGTCGGAGATATAGCCAGTGATGGGTAGCGCCATCAGGGATCCGAAGGTCCGGACAGACCCTATCAGGGAACGCCGCCATTCGTCACACGCGAGCCCGTACTACAACACTCACTTACTTAATATGTCAAGTAGCTATACCTTATGTATATGTATTAGGTATATTGTCAAAGCCATGATATTAAAATTTCACTAGTGATAATATTATAATTTAACGGTAGATTTTCAATCGACTTCATTTCTTACAATTGAACGGCCTGGTTTTAGTGACATTGTAATGTCACTAGTGAAATTGTAATATCACGGCTTTGACACCTTTATTTATTTATTGGTCTACCAGCGATTTTACATAAAAATATTTCTTAAACAATTAACAATTTAAATTACATGTGCAGGGTATGCAAAATCATTTAAAGGTAAACACTACATGCTAATTTCGCTTATCGATACATTATTACAAATCTGAAAGTGAGTTAAAAACTAAAACTGGTGAAAAAAACCTATGAAAAATTTGAAAGTCTGCAATAATCAATTGAGAATTGTTTAACGGATAGTTAGAAACAAATAATAAGTGTTTTAATTACATACAACTAGGTATAACAAAAATATAAATCTAAGCTACGTAATTATATAATAAAATAAAATAAACTAATCTTTAATTAAAATATATTAGGTACCTATGTTATAACTAACAGAGCAAAGTAATCTATCACACTCATAACTGGCTGACTAGATTGCTGATAACTAATTTACGAATAGTGTTAGGGGAATCAATATTTATATCAATTAGTGAACTGAATTTATTATATACTTTACACAAGTGAGGGATAGTGCAGTTGGCGCCAAAGACTGTTCTAGTCCATGGAGGCACGACCGGAGTAATTGCAGTTCGGGGATATCTGCGTGGTACTCGGAAATTAATTTTACGTAGTAAGCTGGGGCAGTCTAAATTGTTTCTTAGCAAATGTATATAAAAAATTTAAGTCCAAAAATTCTCTTCTTTGTTCAAGAGTCATCATATTAAAGTGTTCTAATATTTTTTTTGGAACTTTATCAAAAGCCTTTTAAAACCAGTATATATGCTATCCATCTGATTCTGCGAGTCAATAATAAGTCTTCTGATAATGAAGATGTGAAACTAACCAAATTAGTTATGGTAGACCTACCTGGCAAAAATCCATGTTGATGCTCAGACACGAAACGTTTGAAATGCATTTGAATTGTCGGACAAACTAAAGATTCAAAGACCTTTGCAAAAACCGAAAGAATAGATATAGGCCTGTAATTGTGTATGTCTTTCTCGTCTCCACTCTTATATATTGGAACAACTTTTGCTTGTTTCCATAAAACTGGAAAACTACCCGAATTTTATCACAGCGATCACTAAGCACTCTTAGTTCTATTTAATCCATTGGATTATTATATTTTTTTATTGTTTTAGCATTTTGTGTTTTTCTTTAATTTATTTTTACAACCTTATGATTCATCCATGAAGGGTACCTACTGCTTTTAACTTTTTTTAAGGGAACATAATCTGTGATAGCAACCTGTAAAATCTCGTAGAATACTTTAACCATTTCAATTATATCACCTCGGTTCAATATCGTATCCCAATCAATTCCCTTCAAGTACTCATTAATGGAATCATAATCGGCTTTATAAAAATTGTATTGATCGTTTGAAGTATTAGTCTCAAGTCTATGTTGTCTCGTATAAGGAATACTAATTTCAAGGGGGGGATGCATTGGATCAATATTACTAATTGGATTATAAGAGTAACTGACGGAACATACAGGTAAATCTACGAGTACAAGATCAAGTATCTTTTGCCTATTATTAAGGACATAGTTACATTGGCGCAGGCCATTTCCTGATATAAAATCCAGTAATCTCTGAGCTGGGGGTATGTTATAGTCAGCTGGGTTTAAGGATGCATTCCATGTAATACAGCTAAGATTAAAGTCGCCAATTATACATGTTAACATATTATGTTGCTCTGAAACTCTATTGCAGTTATTTAAAAAAAATATCAAATAATTTATTATTTACAGGTGGAATATATATACTACAAAATGCTATGTGGCCTATACTGTTAAAATGGGGCACATCTACAACCACCCACAAATCTTCACAATCGCTTTCCCAGTTACAAACTCTGTTTGAAATTATATTGGTCTTGACAGCGATTAGAACGCCCCCACCATCAGACTTAGTGTTAAGCTTTGCAGTCTCTCTGTCTCTTCGATACACGGTGTAACGTGTCTCAAATAATTCACTACTTGAGATTGAGCTATTCAACCAGGTTTCAGTCAAAATAATAATGTCATAATTATTAACTGCTATGTTACGATAAACATCTTGGGTTTTGGTTCTTAGTCCGCGAACATTCTGGTATAAGATATTAATCGAAGCGCCTTTTTAGGATTATGACACCATTACGTGACCTCAACCTTACACTTTAACTTAAATTACTAAGAAAGTCTACGCTTTTTATTACTTTGTAATCAGAAATATCGTCCTTGCGCATTAGTATACGACCATTTCGAACCCAAACATATTTATAATCTTTTTCTTTGGCTTTAAGTCTCGCCGCGGCATGTAGAGCTTTATTCTCAGGTGACAGATGTTCCATGACATAAATTGGTTGTTTTTCCCCACTTACCCCGATTCCAATGTGAGAGGTGTTCAATTTATCTCTAGGGTTGGTTTTATTATACTTTATCACTGCTGCCAAAACACTGTCCCTAGTAAGCGGAGAATTAAATTGCACTATGACAGATCTCGGTCGAGTACTTTGACGATTTACCTTAGCAACTCTCATTACATTCATAATTTTGTCAGTAGCTATATCTAACCCTTTTACACTGCCCAGCTGCTCCACGATTTTGATCAGATTTTCATTTTTTCTTTCAGGAACACATTGCAATTCCAGGTTGTTGTATCTAGATCGCTGTTCAAGTTCGTTAACACGTGTGTTTAGGGTATTAATAGTCGCCTCTAGTTTGGCATTATGTTCTTTAAGATCCTTCAAAGCTATTTGACACGGTGTTCTTTCAAGAAATCCTCGTACTGGTTGTTTATAAAATTTATAGAATTTTTCATGTCTGTGATTTCTTCCCTTATTACTTTCAATTCACAATTTATTACGCTTTTTATGGAAGTCCACATCTGTGTTAGCATTTCTTTCATTTCGGCCCGTACAGTTTCACTCACCATCTCACGTATTTCTTCCAGATGCGATGATTTTTCTGTTTCTGGTGACGAAACTGCTACTCTTTTGGTCGATCTTTTAGTGACATTTTTGTCATAGGCTAAAAGGGTGTCTTTAGTACGCACGTTTGTGTTTTTTCACTGTTGCCTTTCAGCCTTGTTGTTGACATACAAGCGGGACACGTCCAGTCATTCGTGGAATCTATATCTGAGCTAAGTTGCCCGGTCGACTTCAAACACGCACGGTGGTATCCGTTTTTTACATTTTGTGCAATACAAATAATCTTCTTCATCATTTACTTCGTTACAACAGTTCATGTGTACCTTGGACATTTTTAAACTTCTTTAATTTAATTTAATTCAATTAATTTTAGCGTTACTTTTTAAAGTACTGTGATGAACTCAACAATCAATTGAATAATAATAAAAAATAGCGTACTCCAATCAGGTGCTCGAACACCTGACTATACCTTTACAGTCAAAGAGTTGCCCGCGGAGCTATCTGGCTATGATTTACTACATTGAAATTGTTGAACGTAATACCACACTAATGATATTTTTAAGTGGGTAGTCGCAAAAAATCTCTCTAGAGTTGAATGACCGATCACAACATTCGCAATAACAGAATAATATTATAATCATATAATTTGCATCACAAACACATTGAATCACTGTTTACAAGTCTAATTAAATTGTTACAGAATTAGTGTTTAATTTTTATACTAACTATGAATCGGTGTTGCTGTTTTAACTTCACTTTCAAAACAATAACTTGACAAGAACACGAACACACGTCTTACTTACACGGCTTATATTTAGACACATCAAAAAAGTCTAAGCAACATGCATGATATTACAAATCTACAATTTATATTAATTAATTTCTAAGTCTTTATTCACTAGAAGTGCATAGGTATTTAAACTTTTTTGTTATTGATGATATACTGGCTGGTTGTAAAAAAATCGATTGTTTTGTTTTTTTTCATAAAATAAAATGAAAAGGAATTTGTTTGAATTTAATTGCGTTTTTATTGCCACGTTCTTGATTTTATAATTTTACCAACGTCATGGAGCGACGTCATTTGACGGCAAATGAAAAGGGTTGTAGGGATGTTGCAAGCGGGAAGTAATCAATCTCAGGTATCTCGGCATTTTGGCATTCATAGAAGTGTTATTTGTCGTCTTTGGCAGCACTACAATAATACAAGGGAACTCGCTGAACAGCATTCAGGCCGTAAAAGGAGTACAACCACTCAACAACACCGGTACATACAACTGAATGCAAGACGCCAGCCCATGTTAACCGCTCGAGAGATAAGTTTGAGGCTAAAAAATTGAAGGGTTGTTCATGTAAGTCCTCAAACTGTGCGAAATCGACTGCATGAGTACGGCCTCCGAGCTCGACGCCGAATTAGGTGCCCACCGAATGAACGCTGAAAATTACGTTGAGGATATTCTCAGACCTTAAGTCCATCCATTTTCACAAACCTTTGGCTCCGATTTTACGTTAATGCATGACAATGCGCGTTCACATACAGCACGGCGAACCAGTCAATACTTGGCAACGGAGAACGTCCGGGTATTGCCCTGGCCTGCACAATCGCCAGACCTCAACCCCATCGAGCACGCATGGGACATGCTCCAGAGACGTGTTTTGAAGTATTTGGAAGGAGTGACAACTACCAAACAGCTGAAGCATTTGCTACAATTCCATTGGGAGCGAATACCGCAAGATGACATAAACAGTCTCATTAATTCAATGAATAATCGTTACCGACAAGTTCTTAATAACAGAGGAAGCCATACTTTGTATTAAATTATCCTATTCTTACCTTAAGTACCTACCTTAGTTTCTGCAGTATATTCTAATATTGTTAATTTCTGTTATTAAAAGAACTTATAAAGACAACAGCTGTTATTTCTACATTATAGGACCCTAAAAATATTATTTAAAAAAAATTAACAAAAAAACAACCGCCTTCAAAAACAGTATTACAAAACAAAAGATATAATGTGCACTAAAAAGTATAATAATAATTGCGTATTTTTATACAATCTAATTAACTAATCTAATTCTAGTTACGATTATTGTT
The DNA here is from genome assembly GCF_905404315.1 of Leptidea sinapis. Taxonomy (NCBI): domain Eukaryota; kingdom Metazoa; phylum Arthropoda; class Insecta; order Lepidoptera; family Pieridae; genus Leptidea; species Leptidea sinapis. Next base: position 4,986,681 of record NC_066296.1, on the reverse strand, counting down.
ATTTTTGGAATCGGTGTCACTAACTAACAATTTGTCTAAATATGTCTAAATATACTAAATTTTTCAAAGCAGCAATGAACGTGAGTACTTTGCAATTTGATAACGGACAGTGTTCCGTTACTTTGTCATGGATTCTGTAATCAGAACCTAACCAAACTCTCACCAAACTATCTTTGAAGTATATGCTTTCCAATAAAAAAAGAATCATCGAAATCGGTTGGCGCGTTATTGAGTTATTCGTAAATTTATCATTCACTTTGCATACGTATAGCAAAATTTAAGACTTTTATGGTTTTCTCATGGATTCAACTGTCAGATATGCACCAAATTACAATGGGACGACTCGGAAAGCACCAGCTTTCAAATAAAAAAAGAATTTTCAAAATCGGTTCACCCAGTCGAAAGTTATGAGGTAACAAAACATTAAAAAGAAATACCGACGAATTGAAAACCCCTTCCTTTTTTTGAAGTCAGTTAAAAATAAAATACAACGTAATGTGAAAAACCATCCTAAAGTTTAAATTAGAACATGTTGCTTAGACTTTTTTGATGGGTTTATTTATTGAAAATGATCATTGTTTGAGGCTCACTCACGCCTAAACTACTTATCGTATCGACATGAAACTACCACCATTCGATGCGAAATTAATCCTTGATGGTTTATGGATACTTATTTTTCGAATTCTAAAGTTCTTTCATTAATTTATTTCCTTTTAAAATACGACCAGTGAAGCGGACGGGAACGGCTAGTATATATATATAAATCAAGGAAATTTAATCAGTACCAACATTTATTGACGATGCGGGATTCGCACCCGCGCTCTCTGGTAACGTCCCAGCGATCTTTCGGAACGTAATCCCGCATGTTTCATAAATTTTGGTACAAATTGTAGTCGTATATTTTAATCGCAGAAGTGAGGAATTACGACACTAAAAATAGTAAACTGTTTTAATTAAATTATACAACAAGATTCTGTGAATGAACAGTTTAATACATAATATGGTGTGCGAAGAAAATGAACAAAATAACGTTTTATCTTATGTAAGATATCTTTAAAGGAATATAAGGCATTTATTTCTCAAAATTTATTCCTTTAGAATTATTTTGAGGTCATTTATAATATACTAGATATTACTACCGCTTCAGACACGATTGACACTCTGGGAGAGAAGAAGTGGCGCAAGAAACTCTCCCAGCATTCTTGTTTTTAATAAGATATATAATATTGTACTGTCACTGCTATTGCTATAAAATAATCATAATCTAGTTCCAGGCTGTCCGATCACTTAGATATTCAGCTGTCAAGCAAGTAGTAGGATTTACGACTGAGCCATTTTTAATGAAACATTTAAATTTGTTATAGATAATGCCTGAACATTGGCTGGGACTTTATTATAAATGTATATACATTTACCCTTGAATCTATTATGTATCTTATGAAGCCTACAAGAATAAGTTACAAGCAACCTCTTATTTCTAGTGTTATAATAATGAAAATCACTATTAAGAGCAAAAAGGTGACAAGTTTTGTGAACGTCTATTAAATTTTCGTAAATTTACTGCCAATCAACATTAATAATATTTATTTCTTTAAAATTTTCTATAACCAAGCTGATGTATAGGACGAAGAGCTCTCTTTTGCAGAGCAAACAAACACAATATCAATTTCAGCAGTATGACCCCACAACAAAATACAGTACGTCATGACGCTGTAAAAATAACTGAAGTACACTAATCTACCGGTAGCAATATTAGTGTACTCTCTAATCTTTCTAACAGCCTATGCCGCAGAGCCGAGTCTATCTGCTAGTTGGGCAATATGTAGACCCCACTGAAGGTTTGAATCTTCCGTGATACCCAAGGGTTCCAATACCTGGTCATTTATAAGTACGTTGGTTTTATATCTCCGCTGTGTTTGGTGTAATGAACCGTAAACACTTTGTTTTTTGCTGTTGTAGAGCAGATTATTCGTCTTAAACCAACGCACTATCTTTGAGTGTGCATTGTTTATCTTGTCATCTATATCTGCACGTCACTACACTTTAAAAATAAGTGAAGTATTATCAGCAAACAATACACTTTCATGGCTATCATTTACCACGAGCGGTAAATCGTTAATATATATAAGAAACAAGAAAGGACCCAGAATAGAATCCTGCGAAACACCTATTCCTACAGGTTTACCCGAAGACCGTTTGCCGTTTACGTCGACTTTCTGAACTCTTTCGCTTAATATTGATTTTAACAGATTTAGGGCTATATTTTTTATTCCATAATGATTTATATTTAGAAGTAAAGTTTCATGGTGGACGCAGTCAAATGCTTTTGACAAATCACAAAAAATGCTCAGTAGCACCGTCGCCGACGCGAGCCCATGAAATTTTCCCCTATCAAAACGTGTCCAACGCGGCTATAGAAGATTAATCTGATCTTAATGTAAAGTAAAGAAGTTTTATGAATAAAAGTGTATTAAAAACTTACGTCGTATACAACGCTGTAAGTAGTTTCATAAACGAAGTCCTCACAGGCGATGATCTTGTCTCGCTGGAACCTACGAGGGGCGGTCAAAAAGTTCGCGGAATGGCGGGGTTGGCGGGGGTGAGGTCGCTCCTCCAGGTAGCCGCTACTTGAGTAACTCATAATTACTATATATGCCAATTTCTAGCCTAATTGGGTCATTAGCTTTCGAGTTACAAACGAGTGAACAAGTAAATCGGGAACAAACTAGCCACTATGGAGAAAATTGAACATCGCGCCGTCGTAAAGTTCCTCACCAAACAAGGAAAAACGCCTCAAACTATTTTGCAAGAGATGTTAGCTGTTTACGGAGACTCTGCTCCTGGTAAAACCATGATTTACAAATGGCACGGCCTTTTCAAGCAAGGAAGGGAGTCAATTGAAGATGATCCTCGACCTGGACGGCCCATTGAGGCCACTACGCCGGAAATCATTGAAAAAGTTGAAAAACTTGTATTGGAAGACGGAAGGTTGAAGAAGAAACAACTTGCAGCATCAGTTGGAGTATCAGAAACCACAATTTTAAATATTCTTCATCAACATCTTGGCATGAGTAAAGTGTGTTCAAGGTGGGTCCCGAGAATGCTCACGCCGCTGCAAAAACGTGAGCGCGTCAACTGTTCCCGCGAGTATTTGGACCGCTGTGGAGAAGTTAGGGAAGAAATTATGGCCCGAATTGTAACCGGTGATGAAACTTGGGTTCACCACTATGAGCCTGAGTCAAAGCAGGAGTCGATGCAGTGGTACAAAAAAGGCACACCACCCCCAAAAAAATTTAAAGTGTCGCAATCGGCCGGAAAGATCATGGCGACTATTTTTTGGGATACTGAAGGTATTCTTTTGATCGATTATAAAGAACGTGGTGTTTCTATAACGGGAGAGTACTACGCTTCCCTATTGGACCGATTAAAAGAAGCTATTAAAGAAAAAAGAAGAGGAAAACTGACAAAAGGTGTACTCCTTTTGCACGACAACGCGCCCGTTCACACGAGTCATGTTGCGACGGCTGCCATTCATCGATGCGGTTTTGAACAACTACGCCATCCACCCTACAGTCCAGACCTGGCCCCTAGCGATTTTTATTTATTCCCAAAGATGAAGAAAGAGCTGCGTGGAAAAAAATTTAGAGACGATGATGAAGTCAAGTCGGCGATTTCGGCGTATTTTGACGCCCAAGACAAAACCTATTTTTTCGACGGTATTAATAAGTTATATGCCAGATCCCAAAAATGTATTCGTGTTAAGGGGGAATATATTGAAAAGGAAAAATAACATAATGTATCATTTCATCTTTTTTCCCAGTCATTCCGCGAACTTTTTGACCTCCCCTCGTATATGCCGGACAGGTGTCTGCGTCAGAGACCCTAGTAACATTGCTCGGACTAAATCTACTGCAGTCATGAAACGAGGCGCCACTCTCCGGAACAGCGTTCAAAATCCATTCTGGACGAAACTCTATCCCAGGTTCGCTTTCACATTCCGGTATGAGGCACCTGGAGCATTCAAAAATCTATTCAATCGAATTATTATTATTTTAGTTAACTCTGTTTTATAATGACTGTTAATAAAAATCTAAAGAAATAAAAGTAATTAACACACACACACACACACACACACAATCCATTAGAAAAAGTAAGTAAAATCTACAATATTACAACCTTATCTTAAGTTCTGTGGATTTTGTGATAAAATAAATAAATAAAATAAATCAATTTTTGGAGTCGGTGTCAGCCAAGGTAGGTTTGTAACTACATAAATATTTATAGGTGAGATGTGCTTGAGTCGCACGCGACGTGAGGAGAGAGGCGTGAGTGGGGTCGCGGCGGGAGGACACCGTTTCCAAAAATAACATTAATTGTAACTAAAATAAGATTAATTACACGCGCTTATTAAAACACATAAGTGTTAAAAGTATTTTATTTAAATGTAACCCTCGTGTTTATCAAAGAAAATACAAATTTAGCATATTCAAGCATTATAGTTTAATTTTATTGAATTTCTACTAATTAAGTACTAAATTAGTACTTTTTAATTTAACTGTTATTTTATGAAAATTGAATAACTTTGAGGCGACTAGACCAGCGAGAGATCATTTCCCGCTTCGTTCGTAATCAAAGTATAAATTATTTATTTATTACGCAAACATAGGTACCGCCAGAGATACAGGGGCGTACCTGCCGTACCAATTATACGGGGCCCGGTCGTGGATTTGTATGGACAATAGTGAAAGGTCTGATACCTTGCACTATTGTCCATAGAGGCAGAAACTTTATAAAAAACTAAAGTCATCATCAGCTAAAAATGATTTAAATCGGGCTGCCGAATAAAGGAAAAGAGATTGTATATTTCATTGAAATTGTTAGTTAAAAATTTGGAAAATTTACACATAGATAATTATGATGAATAGATATTTATTTTTCTGTGAGAAATCTATGCCCTAATACGGGGCTCTAACAAATTTTTATACGTTGCCCCGCCAAGGCACGCTACGCCACTGCATAGAAGACATTTCCTTGAAAACATTGAAGAATCATAATATGTACGCTGACAAAAGTTTAAGTACTTTAAAACTTTCAACGAGTGATGTATAACAATAGCAAATAAGAACTTAAATGGTTCAAATACATATACACAATAATGTTATGTATGTTCATAGGCACATAAGTGAATTTGCCAGAAACTGTCATAACCATAATGTTAACACCAGACATAAACTGATGATGCCTACTACTCGGCTAAGTCGAGTTAGTAAGTCTTTTGTTGTAATTTAATGTTCAAAACAAAAGTATTACGTTATTCAAAAGAATTGTTAAAAAACGTTTGTGTGGTGAAGGTTACTATAACATAAATGACTTTCTTAATGATACCACAGATTGGGAATAGAGTGACCGCCCTCAAGCTATTAAATAATAAGTTTAATTGTACAATATTACTTTGTAAACATATTTATTCGTTGAAAACAAAAAAAAAACCCGCTGAGTTTGTTGCGCGCATTCTTCTCAGGTCTGAGGCATTCATTTTGGAATGGGTGGTAGTTTTTTGACTTTCAATAAGTGGTGTCACATCCTATTTTGAATAAAAATATTTGAATTAAAAAATTTAAATTTGAATACAAACTTTCATATCATTTAAATAATGCTTTAAATTTATTTAAACTAAATAAATCCTATAACTATACTAGCTGACTTAGCAAACGTTGTATTTATTTAGTAATTAAAAAAAAAATGGGGTATAAAAAATGCAATGCAACCGATTCTCAGACCTACCAAATTTATCGTAATATAATTATTGTATTCGATTGCCATCTTGCAACCCTATAGCGGATTCGTGGATGGAACAGAATAATTTAAATATCGCGATACAAAAATAGTTGTAGATCGTAGAAGGGCGAAAATTTGAAGTTGTATTTTATTTTCAATGGTGAATCAAAATAAATAAAAAATAAAGGTCAAAAAAATATAAAAAAATATAGTACCGTTATCATTTAGGGGTATTAAAAATAGATGTTGGCCGATTTTCAGACCCACCCGATATGCACACACAATTTCGAGGAGGAGTTTGGTAACAAACACCGGGACGCGAGAATTTTATTTATTATATTTATAATACTGTGATTACATTAAATTAAAACTATCATTACGGGGAAGTGTACCAAGAGTACTGGCAGCATTTCCACGTTGGTTAGCTAGGCTGATCTGTTGACCGAAATAGCTGCCAGCGCTTGGGTTGCCAGTAGCCATTGAGGCGCGAAGATAGTACTTTGTACATTCTACCCGTCTATAAATAAAATGTAATATATGAGCAAAGTGGCGTCCCGATTACCTGGTGTTGATACGAGCTGTGGTGAACAGATATTCGACCGCTGGCCACGAAGCAAATATAATAAAAATAATTGTCACTCCCACCATACGACACTGGTATCGACCGAACTGTCCGATTTCTTCCACCAGCAAAGTCTCCAACGATATTTTATTTCTGCCTTCCCCATTGCTTGATGCTACTTTGTCCTCACTCATAACTAAAATGTAAACGTTTTTATGACACTGCCTAACGGTTGTTTTATCTTCGATGAATATGGAAAGATAATATCAGATTAAATGGCAATATAGCAAGATATTTTTGTGGTTCTATTTTAAGTTACTGTGTAAATTAATATCTTAGTTTAACTTAATAATATGGTACTCAACCAGGCGGAAGCGCGATACTGATAATAAAAAATATAAGTCAGCATGATACTACTAATTATGGCAAAAGCGAGAATCAAGCAACATATTTTGTTTTTTTTTTAATGACAAAAAGGGACGAAATGAGCTAGACACCTTGTGGTAATTGATACGCCAGGGCGTCGGAATGTTTGGGTAATGAGCAGGCTCAATACCCAAACATTCTGAGCGGCGCTACAACTTCGCTCGTCCCCTTAAGATGTTAAGTCTCATTCGCCCAGTAATTTCACCAGGGACGGCACCTTCCATACCGAAACACAATAATGCTTACACATTAATGTTTCACGGCAGAAATACCACGTTGTGGTACCCATAATCTAGCCGGCATCATGTGCATAGGAACCTCCCACTGTTATTGTGGTTCCTCCTACTGGTATTGTGGTTGATGACTGGGCTGGATCATTGACGGTATCAACGGTATACAGCCCGCCTAGACATAGCATAAAGAAAGACGCCTATGAGAAATTTCTAACCTCTTTGGGACGCTAAGCATACTTACTGGAGCTCACGTACAGTAACACCGAAGGGAAGACAGTTACCCAGGACTTTTCCTAAACCATAGTTGTATCTCATTCGGTAAGCGAATCTATCGGCCAGTAGAAAGAAAACACCAGACCTGATTGATTTCCTAATTGCGAAGGGTACACAAACTTTATATGCAAATCTATTACTGAACTTTCATCTCATCACTCACCCGTTGCAATATTGCTAAAGAGAAAAATAGCATTAACTATAAACCTATGCCGGCTGCATAATATAACAACAGATTGGAATTATTTCCGAGAGGCAGTAGCAGCATCTTTGAACATAAAAGTAACACTTAAAACAGATCCAGAGATAGAAGAAGCTATTGAGCACTTTAACAATTGCGTCCAACAATCTGCCTGGCTTGCTAAATCTGAAGCCTCAAATATGTAGTATACAGAGATATCCTATCAGTATCAACTAATTGCCCAGAAATGAAAAGTACGTAAACTGCGGCAGAACACGCAATATCTCGCCTCAGCCTATGATGTGGTGATAGTGCCTAGCAGGGTGCCGGGAGATGCAGGTGTCGGAAGTGGATGCAGCAGAGAGGACAAATCCAGTCAATATTCAGAGGTTGATACAATCAGGTTGCAGAACAGGAAACAATGAAATTTTGCCAAGGATATTTTCGGTTTAATTTATTGTACTTAGTTGTTTTGGATTTTATTTTTTCATAGTTGAACATTTAAAACTTTAATAACTTATTAAAGTTTTAAATGTTCAACTATAAAATATATAAATATGAAAAAAGCATTCAGCATTAGCTGAAGTATCATAATTTGGATAATTAATTAACAATTTGATAATTTTTTTAACTCTTCAGAATGTAATTGACAGTATTATTATGAGAAAAAAAAAGAAATGAGAATATATATAAAGGGTAATTATAATTATCTTTCGGATAAATATATTTTGAGGAATTTATTTAATGGATTATATAATATTAAGCTCTATAAACTTTACTATTTTTATAATTTTTTTATGACAGCATTTAGCTAACTAACCTGCTTTTAAGTATAGATAACATAAACCGCTAAGATAAATTGAATGATATTGTATTGGCGATTATTTAATAAATTAATATTTTAAGAGAATTGAGTTGGTTTGGCGTTATGGAGCAAGTCGTCAATTCTGGGCAGTGGATATGCATCAGGGGTCGTGACTGCGTTAAGCTGTCTGTAGTCTACGCAGACTCTGGTGCTCCCGCCTTCTTAGGAATCATGACTACAGGCGCAGCCTATGGCGACAAGCAGGGCTCGATCACATTCTCAACCAACATCTTCTCGATCTCTTTCTTGAGTACTTCAGCCGTTACAGGTGGTACTGAAATCGGCTTATGATCACCGGTGTCGATGGAGTGTTCGAAGTTCTTCACAGGATTTCCATTAGGTGTGAACACTTTCTGGTTTTCTCCTAAGAATAGTAGACCCGGGCAGGACCATCAAAGTGGTAGGAACAGTATGGTCACTGATCTTGACTTTTGCCTGGGTAACCTGCACGGCTTGCGGTCTCTGAACGCCATCAGCCATGGTGATGCTTACTCCTAACTCGTTGAAGGCAAAGCCTTTCTTCCGTAACTCGCAATATAATGAGTACGAGCCAATACTTGATTTGCTATCCAAATAAGCAAAAGTAGCTACTCCGCCAACGTCGACATAGATGACGGGTCTATCCCTCGAATCTGTAGTACGAGGGGCACACTGAAATGATCGGGAATAGAATATTTCTGATTGAGATATAATAAAACCTTTTTTAGAATTTGCATACTGGCCTCTTAGAACCATAATGACATTCAAACAATCAAAAAAAAGTTCAAAAACAAAAACTACACTGGCCTGCAAAAGTAAGTATCACACTTTTCAAATTAATTTTTTTTCTTAACTACAGAAGGTAAATTAAGGTAGGAGGTAGTATTTAAGATTAAAAACGTTTTGTTGCAAATATTATAGGCTTTAATTCTTAGAATTTAAAATTATACATTAGTAACATTTTTAACTTAAAAAAGATAAAACAATGAAAATATACATTTTTAGTTAAGTGTAAAAAAATTCAACTAAAATGTATTAAATGTTATTTAATTTTTAATAACTGGTATTGCCTCTCGAGCTCTGATTACAGCTTCGAGCCGGTTTGGCATACTGAACACTAGGTTTCGGAGCCGATGTTGGGGATTATTCTCCCATTCTTCTACCAGGGCCTGCTTTAGTGCCCTGAGGGTAGTAGGTGGTGGTCTGCGATTTCTGACTAGCCTCACAGGCTCATCCCAGGCGTGTTCAATAGGGTTGAGATCAGGACTTCTTGATGGCCAAGCCATTACGCTGATACCGACCTCCTAAATATACTCTTGTACGATATGAGCCGTGTGTGGCCGGGCATTATCATGCATCAGGATCGATCCATCACCCATATTTGCTAAATACGGCCCTGCATACTCATTGAGAATCTCTTGAGCATATCTTCGCCCAGTGAGGGTGCCATTTTCTATGGCTACTAGCTCTGTGCGACCTTCTGAAGATATGCCAGCCCATACATGTACACTGCCTCCACCGTATTGGACTCTTTCTGAGATGCAGGCTTGAAGGTATCGCTCACCAGGTCGCCTGTAAACACTTCGCCTTCCATGAGAAGTGTAAAGGGAGAATCGAGACTCATCTGCAAACAAAATTCTTGACCATTCTTCTTCATCCCACTGCATGTGTTTACGGGCGTATTGCAGTCTCGCTACTCGATGCTGTCTCTCGAGTTTTGGGCCACTCGCTGGTCTTCGGGGTTTCAAATTTGCTTCAGCAAGTCTTCTTCTCACTGTACTGTCACTAATGTAGTGCCTCCGGGTCTGAAGTAGCTGTTGCTGGACTTCAACTGCATTTTGGTGGCGATTTCTTAACACAGTGGAAATAATATAACGATCTTCTCGGGCACTGGTACACCTGGGTCTGCCATTACAAGGTCTCCTCAGATGGTGTCCAGTCTCTTCGTACCTTCGCTTTACCTTCTGGACCGTTCGTACCGTCACACCCACCATTCTTGCAGTGCGACGCATACTGATGCCTAGTTCCAGAAAAGCCTTGATCCTAGCACATTCTTCAACTGAAAGTGGCATGATAAATAAATGTTATGTGCTTTTTAGCATAAATTTTTAAAACAAGACCCATCGATCTTGAAAAAAATTTAAAACAGAAAGAAAAATGTGAACGGTAAAATTGTAATTCGGAAACGTCCACTTTGAAAAAGGAATGGTTTTGTTTTTTAAGTTTTTTTTTCAGCCAATTCTTAAAAGAAGGTTACCGACTATAAAGTTTTTATGTACAAAATTAAATTCTCTTTGGAGTCCACACTCTGAAATTTCGAAAGTATATCTTGTGAACTTAAAACGTTATCCCAATTTTAAAAGTGTGATATTTACTTTTGAAGGCTAGTGTATGTTGGTTTAAACTTGACACGTCGTTGACAGAAATGGAGCTTACGCGTGAACATTTCCGTGCCCTAATTTATCACAATTTTCGTCGCGGCTTATCTCAAGATAAATGTCTCAGCGAACTTGTTTCGATTTATGATGTTGAAACACCGAGTAAAAACGACAATATACCGCTGGTATGCCGAGTTCCGACGCAGTCGTGTGTCGCTCAGCACTGTTTCTTCTGCAGGTCGACCAAGAACAGCGGTCACGCCTTAAAACATTGCAGCTCTGCGAACTATTGTATTAGTTGAGAGTTATGTGACATACCAGCAGATTCAGACTGTTATCAGTATTGGAATGAGTGCAATTCCATTGATATTACATAATGAACTTTGTGTAAAAAAGCTAGTTTCCCGATGGGTACCCTTCAATTTGTCCGAAGAGCAAAAGGTGGCTCGTGTAGATTGGTGCCGGAATACTCTGCAACGCTTCAACGGAGGGAAGTCAAAAGCCGTTTATAATATCGTCTCAGGAAAAACATCAGTCAGAAGTTTGGGTCTTCGAAGACGAGGTCTAAGCAACGAAAGTGGTTCGCTCCCGCAGCGTGTCAAAGAAAATGGTCGCTACATTTGTCTCGAAAAAGGGGCATGTTACTACAATTCCTTTACAGGATCGCAGAACGGTTACCGCTGACTGGTATATCACGGTTTGTTTGCCAGTAATGATAGCCGAACTCCGAAAAAATACCCCGAAACGTCGCATCATCTTACATCACGAAAATGCGAGCTCCCATACGGCTCGGAATACAAATGATTTTTTGAAGCAGGAAAACGTTGAGCTGATGGGCCTGCATCTTAGAAATATCTACACATGGTCGGAGGATAACAACCTGGTCCTAAATCCTACAAAATCTCAAATGATAGTCCTAGCAACGAAAACCCAAATTAGTGCAGTGTTGGAAAGTAGCCTAAAAATTGACAACGTGGTCTTAGAACGGGTCACGTCCGCACGTAACCTTGGAGTTCTACTGGATGGTGAACAAAAGTTTGTGGAACACGTGAATACTAAAATTAGAACAGCTTTTTTTAAATTAAAGACCTTGTATCAAATTAGAAACTATCTTAAAGAAGATTTGCGTTTACTTCTGTGCGAAACTGTGGTACTACCGCAGTTCAATTACTGTAGCTCCGTCTATGGGCCGAGGTTGACCACTAGTGCACAGAGGGCAATACAGAGAGTGCAAAGCTCATGTGTACGCTTTTGTTTCAACTTACCCAGGAAAGCATATATAACTCCCTACTTGAATAGCAAGGGCATCCTGAACATGAGTGCAAGAAGACAACTTCACTATGCTTGTTTAACTCAAACGGTTATTTGGAACAAGAAGCCTGAATATTTACTTGAAAAGCTCCGTTGGGTTAAATATTTCAACGTACAACATCCAACATCCTCCGTACAGTCCTGACCTGAGCCCAAAAGATTTCTTTACATTCGCTAGAATGAAAGATTTATTACGCGGTCAACGGTTTGAAGACCTCGAAGCAGCTGTGGAAGCGTACAAATCAGCCATTTTATCAATACCAACTTCAGACTGGAATTACTGTTTTAATGATTGGTTTGCATGAATGGAAAAGTGCATTAAGTTGAACGGAGAATACTTCGAAAAACAATAAAATACCATTTAGCTATACCGTGTATGTGGTTAGTCATATTCCCGATCATTTCAGTGTGCCCGTAGCAGCAACTGAGCAGCATCTGACGTCCGCCGCGGGGCGCTTAAACTTGTTTGCCTTGCACGTCGGGCAGTTACTTCTTATAACGCCTAGTGTACCTCAGCCATAACATTTAAATTTTGACAGAACGGGGACGGAAACTGCGACAGCCCCCAGACGGTTGGTTAAAACAGTCGCCAGCTTTCTTAAAGATCGTCGGTTTCGAGTGCGGATAGACAAAACTCCACCGCACCAGGTCGCTGCCGGCTTACGAGTATCGCAGGGTTGTTGTCTTTCTCCCCTATTGTACACCCTCTACACAAATAATATCCCGCTCGGAACCTCCACCACTCTGGCGCTGTATGCTGACGACGCGGCGTACGCAACAACGTCTCTCAACTCATCGCACGCTGCTCTGTAGATGCAGCGCCAGCTGGAAACACTGCCCGCATGGCTTAAAAGCTGGCGGCTTACGGCCAACGCGAGGAAGACGCAGGCCATCTGTTTCAACAGGCATTCGAGAGGCCTGCCAAAGCTGAAGTACTGTAGAGAGGAGTATAGATATCGTAGACTCCTACGGTGAAATATCTGGGAGTCACGATTGATCGTCGCCTCAGTATGAAAGAGCACGTCGAGGACGCGGTTGCGAAAACCAACATCGCCGCAGCGCTCCTTCGTCCAGTGCTCTCCTCAAGTCTCCCTCTGGAGAACAAGGTGGGGGTCTAGTTGTGTTGTGTTATGGGTATCTAAAATAAGAACTAGTACAAGCACGCTACCCGCTTCCACCACTGTTTGGACGGCCTACTGTCTTTCCCTTGTTAAATAATACATTGCTGACCCAGGGTACTTCCACACCCCGTTGGGATACTCAGAGCCAGCAGTGTGCGCTGCTCAAAATTGTATTGTATAATTTAAATTTACTCTTACGTAAATATAAGTATTGCATGTCACGACCGTCTTCTCTCTATCTCTCCCCCCCGCCTCTCAGTTATAGTACTTATTTCACTTACTCGTGTAAGGCATTAACTATTTGGCGTTTGAGTAATTTTTATTAATATATTGTAATGGACATTATTTGTAAAACGATGAAAATGTGTATGTTGATTTTCAAGAGTGGTAATGAGTTTCTTGCCACTTCTCCTCATTAGCTCATCCCTTTACGAAGTAGCAGTAAATTCAATAAGAAAAATATTTTTTTGACATTCTTAAGTGTCATTTCCGTGACCTACAGGAATAATGTGATTTGATAAAATTTGTCTCGTACACTACATCAGTTGGACAAATAATTGAATAGTTATTAAGATGATGATAAACAATCCACCTCGCGAATTTATGATGCGGTCCGCGCAAGCGGTCGTAAAACTGCATCATATACATTCGTATCTATCTATCCTTACAAACTATTGCGTTGTTCTGGCTTCATGAAAAAGGAGTTCATCATATAGACATCCACCTTCTCCATGAAGTGAGCCAGCATCTGGCCTCAGTCGTTCCTATTTCCATGACCAAATTGCTCCACTCAGTCACGTTGACGAGAGACTTGTGAACGAGGATCCCGATACCACCCTGGGAAAGTTAATTGCCCTCCAGAAAGTAGAGCAGGTGTCCGGAGTCCTCACCCTGTCTTCGGACCTCAGATCACCCCACGACATCATCGTCATCTGCTCAAAGCTTCCTACAGTTCCTCCAACTTCTCGTCGGTCCGCAGTGTCTTGACATTGTATGTTGCCAGGGCCAATGGTCTTCGTTTGTGATAGTGTTGCTGCACCCGGGGATTAAATGCACCCCCTGTCCCATCGCTTATGTGGCTGCTACGGTGGCCTCCACGAGCGGGGCCGCCGGGGATTGGGGGCCGGGGCCTTATAGTGTCTGTCATGTTTTACTTTGGGAGGTTTTGTCATCATAATCGCCACGCTTAGAAAGATAGTACTCTTTTCGAAAGATGCTGCTGCCCATCCTCCGGTCTTTGTATCCCTTGTCGCCTCTTACGACACCAACAGGAGGATGGGGTGGTGCTATTCTGGTGCGACAATACACCATATCTTGCTATTTAACATTAGTTTTTTGGCGCTAAACCAATACACAACGACCGATATAACATTTTTTCTTCATCAAACATGACTATATACTTATTATATATTTGTTGAAAATTTCAATTTCCCTATTACAGATATTATAAGAAACAGTAATTAAATATGATTTTTATTTTAAAATTTATTATAAATAATTTAGCTTAAATATTAATATTACTATTATTATTATTATTATTAAAAAAATAAAATTAATTTGGTTTCAGTCCGATATTTGAAGCTTCCTCCATTGTATCCGGTAGCTTGGTGCCGAGTGTCTCCGGAGTTAGCAATATAAGAAGTCCTGACAAAAGTCCAAATCCAGCAAACAAAATGAACGGGAACTCGTCGAACAAAGCTGCTCCCTGAAATAATTTATTGAAAGCATTAAATCCTGTTTATTTCATAGCCAAAGTTCTTTATCTGCAATAACATTTACAGCCTTACCAGAGGCCTGAGGTTTCTTTGCACAGAATGCCGCCTAGGTGATGGTTACCAAAACGACGCCTATTTCTGCCGTGAAGCAGTTATGTGTAAGCATTATTGTGTTTAGGTCTGAAGGGCGCCGTAGCTAATGAAATTACTGGGCAAATGAGACTTCGCATCTTATGTCTCAAGGCGACGAGCGCAATTGTAGTGCCACTCAGAGTTATTGGGTTTTTCAAGAATCCTAAGTGGCACTGCATTGTAATGGGCAGGACGTATCTATTACCATCAGCTGAACCTCCTGTTCTTCTCATTTGTTATTTTCATAAAAAAAACCCGCATTGGATATACGGTTCCACGTCTGAGCTTGCATAGATTTGGGAAATATCCCAATTAGTAGGATCGTTTCACTAATGAATTCCACGTGAGTGCTGAATGTCTACTCCAGCTTTAGTTTGTTTATAGGATAGTATGAAATATTAAAATTTACAGGAGGAAAAACGTTTTGAAAACCACACTGTAATATCCTAATGGTTTTTGTATCTATAATTAACAAAACAAATATCTTACTGCAAAATGGATGAATTAATTGAATTAAAATAAATCAATAATTAATCTACACATATACGAAAAATAAATACTTACAAATGCAGGAGTAAGAGGGGCTATGATGGAACCAATCCGGCCCATCATGGAAGAGAAGGCGAACAGGGAGTGCCGGTACTTGGTGGGGTAGAGTTCCATGGTGTAGAGGTAGACAGATGACGACACCATAGCGATACTCCACTTGCCGACCAAAAATATCATCATTGATACAGTATACATGTCTGAAATTATAATTAATATAAATATTTGTATTAAGATAACTATTAAATTTTCCTATTCGTATTTCATGCTAATTCAAATACGTTAAGGTAGCCCAGTCGTATTAGGTAAAAAAAGGGGTCAACCTCGGAATGAAAGATGTGTGAAGCTGTTAATTGATATAAGTCTTTGTTTTGTCGTTCTTAATGTTGTCTCAGTAGTCACAAGTGCAATCGTACCCGAGTCTTACGATATTGAAGGTCAAAGGTCGTACAAATCGGTTTTTCATGAATATCTCGTTTTCTATTGCTTAAATGAGATTTGCATCTATTATAATAGCTGTAGAGTATAAAATTATCTACAACTTTTGCTCATACTTTTTTTTTCATACAATCAACCGTTTTTGCGGTAGACTGCGAAGAATGCGCCCCGTACAGTCATATATGACCTAATGCAAGGTCAGAGTGAGTAACGGTTATCAGTACGTTGCGTGAAGTAAATTATTTACTAAAAAATAATAATAATTAAACAATGCCCATTATTTATTTATTATTTGCATTTAATTACAGGCAACAGGATCATCCTGCCACCACAAGTAGCGCCGTTCACGAGCATGATGCATGCGCCAAGCATCGCCTCCCTCCACCATATCCTAAGATATGGAAGGGGACCACCCGTCCCATGTCACCGCCACAAGCAGTGACAAATAAGCGACATTTAATTTACTACTAGCAACAAGCAAATTTGCACAATAATTACACAATACTTTCTATCAAACATCTAATTCGGGTCAGCTAATTTGACGTTACGAAAAATTTGCCACCTTCCTGTTGTCCCTCTCATGGACAATTATCACTGAACTGAAAAGTGAATTTTGGCTGCTGTTGTTCGACAACTGTGCAATGTCAGGTAGTATTTAATAAAACCGGACTATGCAAGCATAAGCCATAAATTTATATATAATCTAATAATATTTAATATATAATCTATCGCTTTACCTTCGTATTGTTTAGATTATTAACGTATAAATTTTGGAAATTTTGCTAAACTGTTTCTAGTATGTTTAATGAATTTGTAAGTCGGGTGGTTTATTGTTTGCATTTGCCTACTTTCTACTTCATTAAAACTTGTCTGCAGTGCTACAGTGCTATCGTGTTGCTACTGCAAAGTTGGGGTTATCACTGTACTTATAAGTAACCCCGCGGTATTCCGTTAATCATTGCCCGATTTCCCCAGCCTAGCGAAACTCTCTAAGAAAAAGCGATTCACTCGATTGTGTGAACCGTGCAGTCATTGATAGATTGACAGCTATAATAGCCGAAATCCACTAAGTTTTAAGCAACTATTACATTCCAACTTAGCCGGATTATATTTCGTCGCCAATCGCCTAATTGTAATTAATACAATTTCAAACTTATGTCAAATCACTGCACGTTTCATACTAAACTAAATTGCAATTTTTACTTAGGCAGTCCCGCCTCTTATTACTTAGTATTCACATCCTCTTTGAATTTCCCTTTATGAATTAAATAAATTCAATGCTTACCCCGGGGCGTAAATATGTACGCAATTTGACATGCAGCGCATAGCCAGTAAGCACCCGCTAGTACTGGCTTTCTGCCAATTCTGTTCAATAGAAGTACAGCGACCCAGTATCCTGGGATTTCGGCAGCAGCTACTGCGATATAGTTGAGATACCGGTTGCCAGACATGTTGACAGCATTCACAGACAGGCCGTAGTAGATTAGTGTACTTGTGATCCACCATACCGGGGACACCAACACTCTCAGTAAAACGCGCTTGTGTCTAAATAAGATCACAATCAGCCAAGGCTCTGTCGCTTTCATATGTTTTTCTAATTCTCTTTCTTTTTGCAACTCTTCTGCAGACACTCTCAGCCATTCTATTGACTTTTCGGAGAGTTGCTTGCCGTTGATCTTAGCAACTTTCTTCAGGGTCATGCCGGCTTCTTCATAATGCCCCTTTGATAAATTCCACCGAATTGACTCAAATATGAGCCAGTAGTAGCAAATTGTAATGAGCTGCGGTATGTACAAAGCTAGTGTCAAAGTTCTCCAGTCTGGTACTGCCCACGCTATCAGTGCCAGCATTATTTGTCCAATCGAGAACACTGTTTTAAATGTAGCACCTGCAGCTACACGATATTTCGGTCCAACTACTTCCATTACTGTTAACAAAACATAATTATTTGATGACGTCATAGTCTACGTCTCGTATTCTTCTCATATTATAATCTAAAGGCTATTTGAAATCAGTTTTAAGTTGTCATGCTTAGATTTAGGATTGGTCTCCGCTGCACTCCCAGATACCGCAGGCGTATTCGCAATGTGCGGCAGCTAATACTACCAAGTGGACGTACTCGAGTCAGTCTCGAATGCCACTTGTTCTGTTAAACTTTGCTAATAATTGAATCTAAAATGCCGCGTTGCGTAGTAAAACTTTGTAAAAATAATACTACAAAACGTAATAAAGACACTGGGATCACATATCATCAGTAAGTATTTTGTATTTCATTAATTTCAATGTAAAATAACACGAAGCGTATGTTACAAAATTTGAAAGATTCCATTGAGTGTCAAGATGCAACGCACACAAGCATCTAATAGTTGCCGTAATAAAAAAAATATTAGGTTTTCTGAGGTAGTGCGGTATCTAGTGAGGGAGCAGCGGAGACATTCTTAATCTAAGTTGTCATGTCTGTAATGTTCATACTGAACTTGACGTACTGCTATTTCCATTAAACTTGATGACAATGCAAAATGTATATCAGATCTGGGACGAATGTGTTTATATACTCACATAAAATATAGGCACAGGAATACCCGCCAGAACCGAAAGTCGCTTCAACGACTTCAGAAATGAGGAAACCAATATATGTGTCGGCGAAGTAGCGAGTTACTCCCAGCCAGGCTGTGTTGAACGCGTTGATGCAGAGAGCTGTCCTCCTGCCCCAGCGGTCGGAGATATAGCCGGTGATGGGTAGTGCCGTCAGGGTCCCGAAGGTCCGGACAGACCCGATCAGGGAACGCCGCCATTCGTCACACGCGAGCCCGTACTACAACACTCATTTACTTAAAATATCAAGTAGCTATACCGTATGTATATTATGTATTAGGTATATTGTCAAAGCGGTGATATAATATGACGGCGCTTACGTCAAACGTCAGGTTGACACAACTGTCAATGTCAACCTAGCGACGCGTCATGTCGACTTTCTGAACTCTTTCGCTTAAATATGATTTTATCAGATTTAGGGCTGGATTTTGGAGATTGAAACGCTTTCATACATTCCTGGACCCAGGTGATAACAAGATAAAAGTAGCACCATTTAAAAGATAACATTTATAGAATCCATCATTGAAAATTTAGCAAGATTTGTCAATCTGGGAGCTGAGTAATCGGAGATATAAAAATGAGGTTATGTTTTACACTGTATGTTGACAGCTGATCTATAGTAGGTTCATTAAATGCCCCGCTGCTAAGGATTTATCACATAGTTAAATTAGATGGGTAGCAACCTTGTTTTATTTAGATAATAAATACCTACCTATCTACGTATACATATCTACTACTGTAACGACATTTTTTTGGATTTTAATATAAGACAATTGGTAATTAGATATAATTTAGTATACCTAAATTGAAAGATAGTTTTATTTGCTCACATAAGAATAATATATACTCATTAGCTCATACATGAACTGTAAAACAGACTGCCAGAGATAACTTTCCTTGGTATTCAATTGGGTTAATAAGCCGGTGACTTCACGAATACAACAAGAAACAAAGTGACACTGACGAAGAAACGAAATAATCTGTCAGACTGTCATTGTCAAAGTGAAGTTAGCGTTGAGGAACAAGGATTTCACTAGTATCGATTTTTTATGTAAACCGGTTTATTGGTCGATTTATTGCAATAAAATAATTGCTCAGTTCTGTTTTTCCTGAGAAAATAATTGATTTTATTCATAATATTATTGAACAACTGGATCTTAATGTTATTTTAATCGATTAAATATTCATTCGATTACATTTTAATCGACTTTCTTTATTTTAATGTTTTTTCGGTTTGTAGATTGCAAAATGAGCTAGTTTTTTGTATTTTACATCAGAAAAATATACCCTTTTTGAAAAGTATATTACCAACTTGTTAACCATCAGGCCCAAAAGTCCCATTCTCCTTTAGGAGTAAAGTTTCATGGTGGACGCAGTCAAATGCTTTTGACATATCATAAAAAATGCCCAAGCGGAAGCTGTGACTGCACTAATAGTTATTTATGCAACTGTTGTGTAATAAGGGGTATTAAAACACGAATGTGGTAATACTATCACATGAGTGTTTTAATACCTAATTATCAACAAATGCATACAAGACTTTATCTACACCCAGAATATGAATCCTCTAAAAGATTCTGAAACAGTTAGCTTACTGCTAACATTAAAACACCAGTCCTAGTAGAAACCTATTACCATTAATTACTGATTATATACAAATAAGCTAAGTATTAATGAAACAATTATTTATTTTAGTAATAATTTATATTTTGTATAGTGCAATAATTAAAATTCACTCGAATATAATGTTCTTTTGCAGCGTTTAAATTGAATCGCTCATTTTTTTGTAAACAAAACAATAAAAATATCGAAAAAAAATGGCGGGGATTCGAATAACCTATTTTTACGGCGCGCGACGTTCTGGTAGTGTGGAACGCGCGTAAACGAAAATGTTCTTTTTTTGAAATTCATACAGATACCACGCATCGAGCAATAAGAATGTGGCTGTCTGTTGAAACTCTTTGCACATGAAGGGATCGAAAAAAAAAACATAGGAGTGTTGTTATGAAATTCAGTACAACATTACAACACTCGTTTGGATGATGTTATAATAATAATAATTCCTTTATTTCAGGCTACATGGCCCATTAAATAAATACCTTATAGTCTAACATACATATGATATATAACTTAAATCTACGTCATATTTTCGCGGCGATGTGAGGCGTGGGTTCGGTAACTTCCGGCGGTCTGCGACGTCCGCGATACTTGCGGAACACAACCCCCTTCGGCCACAGCTGCACGTCCAGGAAGGTTGATATATGTTCTGTTGGGACGTGGACCTTGTCTTCTCCACCAAGTACTGAACAATGTCGGAGGCCTTGGTGGTGTGGTGAAAGCGAGAGACGTAGATATACGTCGCTGGGAATACGGGCGTAGGAGCTGGTTCTGTTCTATCGGTGCTGTGCCACATTGGTTATGACTAGGAGGTCTCCTCTTCTTCCGCTCCACCTTAATGAATCCATGCTTGTCGGTCAGACCCTTCGACAGAGCTCTACAAGCGGGTTCGTTGCGGGCGTGCCCGCTTCCACTTTCTGTTCTCAGCACTGTCCGCTTTCTGGGTTGCTGGCGGATGGCAGCAGCATAGTAACGTTGAGGTGTTGACGTAACGACATCGAGACAGGCGACACCTCCGAGAGGGGAGGAGGTGAGGGACGGGCGGCAAGTACATTACCGCTTACACGTGCGGGCGCAGGAGCCGGTGTCGAGTCGAATTTCTCTGATTCACTACTCGCTGGCGAAGCAATGCAAGCCCCACGTCGTGTGTTGATGTTATTGGCCTCTATTGACCTACTTACAACAGTATTGTTGCGCAAAGTACGCAACTTCAGCTTGCAGGTCCCTGATGGTGTTCTGAGATGCCTCTAATTTCAACACTACTTCTACCAGGCCTGCCTGGAGGTTTGTGATGTCCTTCAGCAACCTGGTGACGTCGACATGGTCGAAGGTGACGGGCGGTAACTTGTTCAAGTTCCTTGCCACGAGAGACGGTACGTCGTCAGGATCAGTCACCTTCAGGAGATTTATCATGTCCTGAAGACTTCTCTCTCCCCTTTCATCCCTCCTGCGGGACGGCATCTGGTCAGTTTTCATCAAAATCTCATACAGGAGCGTCTTGGCGTTGAAATCTCCTCACTCTTGAAATTTGATGCCCAGATCTGGATGATGCTGATCTCGTCCATAGTATCAATTGCGTGCTGAAGGAATGCCAGCAATTCATTGGCTTTGACTTTTTCGGAATTCATAGTCATAATAGCGTGCAGATCGGCAGGGCGGTTGCCGCGCAGATCGCGAATATAAATTATATTCGTAAGTTCAGTGAGCATGTACGTTACCTACCGAGCGCGCTCGGAACTAAACTGATATGGTTATTAGAACATTGGGTGTTTTAATGTTGGCAATAAGCTAACTGTTTCAGAATCTTAAATAGAGGATTTAAAGAATGGGTGTAGATAAAGCATCTAATAAGTTGCCGTAGTAGCACCGTTGCCGACGTGAGCCCATGAAAGTTTCCCCTACCTTAAAGTGTCCAACGCGGCTAAAAAAGGTTTCTAAATGTAAAGTAAAGAAGTTGTATGAATAAAAGTGTGTTTAAAACTTACGTCGTATACAACGCTGTAAGTAGTTTCATAAACGTACTCCTCACAGGCGATGATCTTGTCTCGCTGGAACCTATATGCTGGACAGGTGTCAGCGTCAGAGACTCCAGTGACATTGATCGGACTAAATCTCCTGCAGTCATGAAACGAGGCGCCACTCTCCGGGATAGCGTTCGAAATCCATTCTGGACGAAACTCTATCCCAGGTTCGCTTTCACATTCCGGTATGAGGCACCTGGAGCATTCAAAACTCTATTCAGTCAAAATATTATTATTTTAGTAAGCACTGTTTTATAAGGACTGTTAATAAAAATATAATGAAATAAAAGTAATTCACACACACACACACACACAATCAATTAGTAAAAGTAAGTTCTACAATATTATCTTATTCTGTGGATTTTGTGATGAAATAAATAAATTTTTGGAGTCGGTGTCAGCCAAGGTAGGTTGTAACTACATAAATAGTAATAGGTGAGATGTGCTTGAGTCGCACGCGACGTGCGGAGGAGAGAGGCGAGAGCGGGGTCGCGGCGGGAGGACACCGATTTAATAACAATAATCATAACTAAAATTATATGAATTAATTAGATTGTATAAAAATACGCAATTATTTTTATCCTTTTTTGTGCATATTATATCTATTGGTAAGGAATAGTGTTTTTGAAGTCGGTTGTTTTTTTGTTATTTATTTTTAACTGAGCATATTGAAATAAAATACTTTTTAAAGGATTAAAAAGCGTTTAATTGTGACAAAGTTAAAAAAAAAAACAAAATCTCATATATCCCGCATAAAGCGTGCGTCCAAATGTTGGCAACACCCTTCATCAATCTGACCTTTCACTTTTGTCCATAGAGGCAGAAACTTTAGAAAAACTAAAGTCATCATCAGCTAAAAATGATTCTAATTAGGTTGCCGAAAAAAGGCAAGGAGAGTGTATATTTAATTTGAATTGTTTGTAAAAATTTTGGAAAAAGTGACATTATGATGAATAAATATATCTTTTTTTCTTCTGTGAGAAATCTTTACCATTCATAAGGGCCCCCAAACAATTTTTGATACGGGGCCCCGATAAGGCACGCTACGCCACCGTATAATACCGTATAAAACCGTCTTAATAGTGATTTTCATTATTATAACACTAGAAATAAGGGATTGCTTGTAACTAATTCTAGTAGGCTTCATAAGATACATAATAGCTTTAAGGGTAAATGTATACACTTCTACAATAAAGTCCCAGCCACTGTTCAGGCATTGTCTATAAATAAATTTAAATGTTTTATAAAAAAAAAATGGCTCTGTCGTAAATCCTATTACTCCACTGCTGAATATCTAAATGATCGGACAGCCTGGGACTAGATTGTGATTATTTTATAGCAACTGTACAATATTGTATATTTTTATTGAAAAGAGCGCAAAGAAGAATGCTGGGAGAGTTTCTTGCGCCGCTTCTTCTCTCTCAGAGCGCCATTTGTTTCCGAAGCGGTAGTAGTATCTAGTAGTATAAGAAATGACATCAAAAAGAATTCTAAAGGAATCAAGTTTGAGAAAATAAATGCCTTTTATGCCTTTTTATACTCGTAGAAGACATTTCCTTGAAAACATCGGAGTATAAGTATAAATTCGTACAAAACTTACAACGAGTGATATAGCAATAGCAAATAAGAGCTCAAATCGTTAAGATAGATTCAAATCCAAACATTTATATCAATTAAATAATGCTTTAAATTTATTCAAACAAAATATAACTTATAACTATATTTGTAATACTGTGATTACATTAAATTAAGACTATCATTAGGTAGGAGAACGAAAGTAACCGACATAGTCCAAACGATTGTGATACTGAAGTGGTAGGGGGCAGAGCACATAGTTCGACGGACAGATGGCCGTTGGCGCAGTAAAGTCCTCGAATGGCGACCACGTACCGTAAGACGCAGTGTTGGCAGGCCCCCCACAAGATGGACCGACGATCTGGTCAAGATCGCCGGAATACGTTGGATGAGGGCAGCGCAGGACCGATCGTCGTGGAAATGTTTGGGGGAGGCCTTTGTCCAGCAGTGGACGTTTTTCGGCTGATGATGATGAAGACTATCATTACGGGGAAGTGTACTAAGAATACTCGCAGCATTTCCACGTTGGATAGTTTGGCTGATCCGTTGACCTAAATAGCTGCCAGCGCTTCGGTAGCCAGTAGCCCTATTGAGGCGCGATGATAGTACTTTGTACATTCTCCACGAATCTAAATAAGATGGAAATACTGGATCAGAGGCCTGGCGATCAACATCAATCATATTGAGTGAAGTGACGTTGCGATTACCTGGTGTTGATACGAGCTGTGGTAAATAAGTATTCGACCCCCGCCCACGAAGCAAATATAACAAACACAATTGTCACTCCCACCATCCGACACTGATATCGACCGAACTGTCCGATTTCTTCCACCAGCAAAGTCTCCAACGATATTTTATTTCTGCCTTCCCCATTGCTTGATGCTACTTTGTCCTCACTCATAACTAAAATGTAAACATTTTTATGACATTGCATAAAGGTTGTTTTATCTTCGATGACTATGCGAAGATAATATCTGATTAAATAGCAATATAACAAGATATTTTTGTGGTTCTATTTTGAGTTATTGTGTAAATTAATATCTAATTTTAATCTAATAATATGTTACTGAACTAGGCGGAAGCGCGATACTGGTAATAAAAAATATAAGTCACCATGATACTACTAATTATTGCAAAAGCGAGAATCATGCAACAAATATTGTTTTTTTTATGACAAAAAGGGACGAAATGAGCTAGACACCTTGTGGTAATTGATACGCCCTGCTCATTACCCAAACATTATGAGCAGCGCTACAATTGCGCTCGTCCCCTTAAGATGTTAAGTCTCATTCACCCAGTAATTTCACTAGCGACGGCGCCTTTCAGACCGAAACACAATAATGCTTACACATTACTGTTTCACGGCAGAGATAGGCACCGTTGTAGTACCCATAATCTAGCCGGCATCATGTGCAAAGGAACCTCCCACTGGTATTTTGGTTAATGACTGGCCTGGAACATTGACGGTATCTGCGGTATACAGCCCGCATAGACATGGCATAAAGAAAGACGCCTATGAGAAATTTCTAACCTCTTTGGGACGCTAACCATACTTACTGGGGCTCACGTACAGTAACACCGAAGGGAAAAGAGTTACTCAGGACTTTTCCTAAACCTTAGTTGTATCTCATTCGGTAAGCGAATCTATTGGCCAATAGTAATAAAGACACCAGACCTGATTGATTTCCAAACTTTACATGCAAATCTATCACTGAACTTTCATCTGATCACTCACCCGTTGAAATATTGCTATAGAGAAAAATAGCGTTACCTGTAAACCCATGCAGGCTGCATAATATTGGACAACAGATTGGAAAGATGTGAGCCAGTAATGTGTAAACATTACTGTGTTTCGGTCTGAAGGGCGCCGTGGCTAGTGAAATTACTGGGCAAATGAGACTTAACATCTTATGTTTCAAATTGTAGTGGCGCTCAGATGTTTTGTTTTCAAGAATCCTGCGCGGCACTGCATTGTAATGGGCAAGGCGTATCAATTACCATCAGCTGAACGTCCTGCTCGTCTCGTCCCTTACTTTCGTAAAAAAAATGACCGCGATCACACGAAAATCGTCGCTACCTACGATCAATCTAACTGCCTAGCCTTGGTAGTTTTTTTATGGAGATTGAATGGACGTGATAACTCCTTTTGATGAGAGCCGAAAGAAATTCACCGGAGTTTCTTAACGTATAACGAAGATACAGCTTGCCTGTTAAGTTAACTGTTCCCTGCCGTCTAAAGAAGCAGTTTCCTCCCGAACTGCTGTACTTCAGCAATAGAGCCAGAGCTCTAAAGAGGATTTATATGCCAAAACAAAAACGCTATTTCGTTTTATATTGAGGATCGCGCGGTACTGAGCAGTTGAACGTTATATGTTGAATTTTGTAGTTTTATTTAGTTAAAAAAAATTAAGAGTGTAAATAAAAAATAATTACCCGGTATGAAGCTAGCTATGAATGGTGACGACGCACCGAAAGATACAATGTTGATAGGCCCCACTCAAGATGGACCGACGATCTGGTCAGGATCGCCGGAAGACGTTGGGTGAGGACAGAGCAGGACCGATCGTCGTGGAGGTCTTTGGGGGAGGCCTTTGTCCAGCAGTGGACGTCTTCCGGCTGAAATGACGATGATGGAGCTAGTTCGAAATAGGAACTTTAAAATAGAGTCAATCAAATTTTAAAAATCTTGCTTGAGTTTTAGCTCATAATATGATCTAGTTATTATAAAAAAAATTTTTTTTCATATTTTGTACTTCATAGAACAAAATTTTTGTTTTAGGTCAATGATTAGAACGTCATTGTTTGAGGTTTTAAAAAATATAACAATTTTCATTCCGCTAACCCTTACGCGGGGTTAGAACTCCGCGTGGAGTAATGGTCTGTGGGACATTTGATACAATTTAGCAGATTATAATATATTATCATAATTTATTGTTGTAACATAATATAAATTAAAAATACTACGATTATGTAACAAGATAAAACTAAATTCAACCAATTTATTATATGTTTATCGAATGGCACGTGACATTTATATCATCTATAATTTATCACGAAATAGGTAACATTATAGATAATTTTATATATATGTCTCGTACCAGAGTTAAGCGAGTCAACGTCTCCTGAGGATGCCTCGTATAGAGGCTAAACACCTGTCGAATTGTTTGAGGACGAATATAGGCGGAATTAACACTCCCGAAAACTCAAAAGATTTGGATATTTATGGATTTCCGCAAAATATGGCCTACTTCAATAAATCTTCTAATATTACTAACTATAGAATATCCTAACAAAGGTTGAGCATGGGGAAGGCGCTAGAGTGACACGCGAATTGCGTCGGCACTCTGGGGGCCTACTCCTAAATTCAATATTCGATATATCGTGGCATTAGTCGTGTCAAATCCTACTCTTAGTAACATCACATAGCATCGTATTCAATGTCGAAACGATTGAACGAATGAAACATTATTCAATATTATCGGTCCTAACTCAACTCTTAATTGTAAATGTCAGTGGCGAATATTCGAATTTGACAAATAATCAAACGTCATTTTTATTATAATCACATTGACACCTACTCTGTCGTTGCTATTATCGTTTCAACTTGTAGTTGTGCTTTTGTTGTGAATTTGGAGTCAATTTCTTGAGTCTTTTGGTGTAAGCTTTAGTTTTTTAATTAAAATAAAAACTTGTTATTTAATTAAATTGTTATGACGACATCAGGGTTGTCTTTTTTAACTAAAACTGTACCTACCTAGTATTAGATCAACTTATAAAAATAGCTTAGTTTCACTTTAAATTAGATTGTTTCAGCGTCTTTAGGAATCTTAAATAAAAATTTGGATGGTAATGACCTTATTAATATGCCTTGGGTTTTTTGTGTTTTTCCATTTTTAAAAGATCGGTCGGGCCGGTGAAGTTGGTGACTAGCAAAGCTCACCCTGCTCGCTCGTGGGTCCTTACTAGAGGTGGGCTATGCAGTTATAATTTTTCAATGAATTAAACTGTTGTGTTATATTTTTGTAACTGTTGTTGTAAACTGTTATAATATATATGAGATGTTATAAATTTTAATCGAAATTATTTATGCTGATAGTTGTTGCTGTTGCGGTTTGAAGTTATTAAGTGTTATAATATAACATATTTGAAGAGGAATAATTAAGTACTTTAACACTAAGTACTAGGTAGATGGTATTTTTTTGTTGTGCTTCTTAGAAAGCTTTTTTTTACCTGTGTACCTATACAGAACAATCTTAACGAATAATAAGTTCCGAAAACTATTAAATAAACCTATATTTACACTATTTACAAAACTCGATAATTAGGTATTAAAACACTCATATGATACTATAAATCCACATTCATGTTTTAATACCCCTTATTACACAACAGTTGCATAAATAACTAGAAATATATAATGTGTTGTGTGTTATAATGCCCACCTCTAGCCCTTACTGGATAGCCTCTCTGTAGAGGCCGCCGCACGTACTTACGATTTCGATACCTACACGGTGAGTGAGACAGGCTCATATATATGACATTTGCATAGTCATAGTTTTCATATTATTTAAAGTGTAGCTATTTATGTGCTCGGTACTGCACGACTGAGACATTTAAAAAAAGTTATACTTACAGACAAACGAAATAATAAATATATCAGAGAAAAAACTAAACTGACGGATGCCATAGCAAGGATCAGACGACTGAAATTTGTCTGGCAGGATTAGATAATTCAAGATGGACGAAAATAGTTACAGAATGGATACCATGGGAAGGCTCTAGACAGAGAGGGAGAAAAAAGAGTAGATGAAGTGATATTTTTACTCAAAGCGTTAGACCGGACTGAATGAGAAGAGCCAGAGTTAGAGTGTATTGGAAAGGCTTAGGGGAGGCCTTAGTCGTAGCAACTACTACCTAATTTATTTTTTACTAGCTGACCCGACAGACGTTGTTCTGTATATAATAAATAAAATAATGTTTTTTATGAATTTGTCAATAATATATCATAACAACAAGAATTACTTCGTAAAATATGCATCCTGCTGTCGTAATGAAATTGTTTCACAGCAGAACTGTCAAACCGTGCGTCAATAAATTCTCTCATAGAAATTATGTATGGACACATGAAAATAAAAACAAAATTGTTGTTTTTATTTAATTCCGAACATTTTTTCATATTTATTTACCCTTTAAACCTTCCCTGGTCTTATACACATAATTCAAGACCAAAATAAGCCAAATCGGACCATTCTCGAGTTTTAGCGAGACTAACGAACAGCAATTAATTTTTATATATATAGATAGTTAATTTAGTTCTTATTAATAATTAATTTATAGTTAATTTAAAGTCTAAGTTAATTGTAAGTAATTTTTGTAAATAATGGAAGTAGTAGAAATAAAGGCTTTTTTATTTTTATTTATTTATTTTATAATACTTAGACACAACTTGTCCATACTCTCTTGTAACACCAGACAGAGGAATTAACGTACATCATCATCATCATCATCAGCCGGAAGACGTCCGCTGCTGGTCAAAGGCCTCCCCTAAAGATCTCCACGTCGATCGGTCCTGTGCTGCCCTCATCCAACGTATTCCGGCGATCTTGGCCAGATCGTCTGTCCATTAATACACATTTAGGTATTTAAAAACCGAAAACACATTGCTTCTTTAAAACTTATTTAGAAATTGGAGATATTCAAATTTAAGAAAGAAAAGAAAGAAGAAAGAAAAAATGTTTATTGATGTCATTGTACATTCTGATAATAATTCTTAAAGTTATACGAATCTAATTATGATCTAATGACGCCAATGGGCCGCCAACTCAGCATAGTTGTGGTTTCGATAGAATCCACAACGCTGGTCTTCCGTGGAAACCCAAAAAAACAACAAAATATTTTTACTAAAAAAAGGGTATGAAATCACTTGTTGAAAGTAAAAATGTACCACTCATTCGGAAATGAATGCCTCAGACCTGACGAGAACGGGCGCAAAAACTCGATACATACAATTTATAATTAAAATAGTCTGACGGAGGTCGCTCCATTCAAATTTTGTAGTATCATTAAGAAATTCATTTATGTGATGGTAGCTTATGTTATAGTAACTTATTGTTTAAGTATAAGATTAATGATTGGTCTCCGCTGCGCACCAACTAGATACCGCAGGCGTAGTCGCAATCTGCGGCAACTAATATTACGCCCAATTGGGCGTACTCTAGCCATTCTCGAACAATGTGACGTTGGAGTGCCAGATGTTCTGTTAAACTTTGCTAAAAATTGCAACAAGACTGCCGATATGCGTAGTAAGACTTTGTAAAAAAAAAATCCAGAAATGAGAAAGAAAGTGGGATTTCAAATCACCAGTAAGTATTTTGTATTTTATTAATATCAATGTACCGTATAGCCGAGTGGTTAGCGATCCTACCTACTAAGCTATAGGTCTCGGGTTCGAATCCCGGTAGGTGCAAGCATTTATATGATGAATAAGGATGTTTCTTTCCGAGTTATTATTATTTATATGTATTTATGTATGTCTAAGTACGTATATTGTATTAAATATATCGTTCTCTTGTAACACAGGCTATTAAGCCTAATTTGGGGCAAGATAATTTGTGTAGTATCATAAAAGTGTCAGTATTATAAAAAAGAAATGTAAAATAACACGAAGCGAATGTCACAAAATTTGAAAGATGCCATTGAGTGTCACGATGCCACGCACACAAGCATCTAATAGTTGCCGTAATAAAAAAAGCTATTGTTCTCAGGTAGTGCGGTATCTAGTTGGAACGCCGCGGGGACCAATCCTTAATCTAAGGTTATATACTATTTATTGGGTGATAATAAAGAAACGTATTTTATGTCAGACTGTTTATTTAGCCTTAAGTGGCTATTAAATTCTATATATTAAGGATAGCTGTATTTGAATTAATTGAGATCATTATGTTTGCTTGGAGCCGATCCGTTCAGCGTCCTCCATGGTGTCCGGTAGCTTGGTGCCCAGAGTCTCCGGCGTGGTGAAGATAAGGATACCGGAGAGCGCAGCGAAACTACCAAACAATACGGATGGAAAAGGCTCCCATACTTCAGAGGCCTGTAAAGGAACAATAATATAATAACTCTGTACATTTTTAACATAAGACAAAATCAACATAATATTATGATATTCATTCATTCCCTTCTAACTATATTTACAATACTATGACTACATAAAATTAAAACTTTCATTACATGGAAGCGTACCAAGAATACTGGCAGCATTTTAGCGTTTGATAGTTAGGCTGATCCGTTGACCGAAATAGCTGTCAGCGCTTGGGTTTAGTAGGTAGGTTTGGTAGCCTTATTGAGGCGCGAAGATAGAACTTTGAACATTCTCCGCACCTCTGGGCACCACAGGCCAATAAGTGTCTCGACACCAAACGGCACAAAAATATATGACTCATTAAGACCAATATATTTGCGACGCTTGCTGTCTTCGGTAGTCGAAGCAGCAGCCCCAGCACCAACTGACGTAACTTGGACACGAGAGCCAGTATATAACGTATTGTAAGGAAAGGGTTAGGATGTTTATTAACTTGAATGTTTCCTGAAGCGAGACTCTTGGTCACGTATTATAAATTGCTCTAATAGCCCTCTTTTGGAGCACAAAAATACAATGAAAATCCTCAGCATTTCCCCAAAATAACAAACAATATGACATAATGCTATGAAAGCAAGCAAAATTATAATAAATAATGTTAAACCAGTGGGAGGCTCCTTTGAACAGGATGCCGGCTAGATTATGTGTACCGCAACGGCCTTTTTCTGCCGTGTATACATTATTGTGTTTCGGTCAGAAGGTCGCCGTAGCTAGAAATTACTGGGCAATTGAGACTTAACATGTTATGTTTCAAGGTAGGCAATTTTAGTGGTACTCAGAATTTTTCAAGAATCCTG
The DNA here is from genome assembly GCF_905404315.1 of Leptidea sinapis. NCBI lineage: Eukaryota > Metazoa > Arthropoda > Insecta > Lepidoptera > Pieridae > Leptidea > Leptidea sinapis. The sequence continues at coordinate 4,955,003 of NC_066296.1, read as the reverse complement.
CGTGGAACTGCATTGTAATGGGCAGGGCGTATCAATTACCATCAGCTAAAGGTCCTGCTCATCTCGTCCCTTATCTTCTTCTTTCTTATATATAAATAATGAAAATGGTCTTTGATTGAGGCGCAATCACGCCTAAATCACTGATCGTACCGACATGAATCTACCACCATTCGATGCGAAATTTATCCTAGATGGTTTAAGGCTATATTATTTATGGCTTATTTTTTATTGTATTTATAATAACATGAATAGAATTTAATTTATTTACTTTTATAATTCGCAAAGCGAAGCGGGCGGGAACGGCTAGTTGTCATATAACACAACAGTTTAACTTACAAGAGCTGGTGTCAACGGTGCGGTTATGGAACCAATTCTCCCAATCATCGAGGAGAATGCGAACAGACTATGTCGGTAGCGTGTGGGGTACAGTTCCGCCGTGTAGACATACACTGACGTCATCACCATAGCTATGCTGTACTTGCCAATCAGATACACCGCTAGAGAGACGCCGTCGTTACCTTCAACAGATTTCAAATGTTTAATCAATTTGTTATTTTTTAAGTAAGATGCTTAACACTATTGTATTACTTATCTAACTACATAGTATCAGGTCGACCACCAAATTGACCAAGGAACTCATTTAATAATATAATCGCAGTTAGTAATAAATTATTTAATTCAGATTTAAACTAACTTTAATGAAGCAATACTTTAATACTAAAGGAAAGGAGAAACTATGATCTGGTTATCAGTTGCCTAATTGCACTAGGTTTAGTTAAAAACATCAATTTCGGGGCACGGACAAACATAAGAAGGACTCCGTGTCACCTTACATAACACGCACCAAAACAAGCCGGTAAACTTGTAAATATATAGCCTCACGCATACACTTACACTAATACAAGCCGATCGGCCGCCATTATGAGATTTGCCATCGTCTGTGACAGATCAGTTTGCGTCGCAATAAAACATTTTAAAAATGCCGTCGTGCGTTGTGAAAAAGTGTAAAAACAATCCTATAAAAGTATTTGTGGATATATAATTATATTAGGGAGAAAAATTTGTGTAACTAGTATCCCCCGTAACCGCATACACACTAGCATAACGGTGCTTCACTTGCTAATATCACGGCGCGGAGTCCTTCTTTTTTCACTAGTCCGTGTTTCGGGGTAAGCTTTTACAAATTAATAAAACCATCCATTTTGCCAGTGGTAGGCTCCTTTGCACAGGATGCCGGCTAGATTACGGCGCCTATTTCTGCCGTGAAGTAGTAATGTGTAAACATTATTGTGTTTTGGTTTGAAAGGCGCCGTAGCTAGTGAAATTAATGGCAAAGGAGCCTTAATATCTTATATCTCAAGGTGAGCACAATTGTAGTGCCGCTCAGAATTTTAGGGTTTCTCAAGAATCCTGAGCGGCCTTGCATTGTAATGGGCATGGCGTATCAATAACCATCAGCTGAACGTCCTGCTGGTCTCGTCCCGTATATTCATAAAAAAAAGGATACTTGTACGTAAGAATAAGGAATTACCACGATAGAGTGTTTTACTAATTGGAACATAAAATGGGATAGGATTACGGAGCTGATTGTTAGGAACGCATCTTATTTTGACTAAGTAAAAGGGGTACATCTACTATTTCGTTTTACTCAAGTAGACAAGTCAGAAGTATTTCTTTGTATTTTGCATTTATCGTCACATTTGGGGATCTATATCCGTAGTAAAAAGGCATAAATGGGATTTATTATGTCAAAAGAATTCTTTTTGATCTCACTTCAAACAATTACACCGCTTCGGAAACAAATGGCACTCTGAGAGAGAAGAAACGATGTTAGAAACTCGATGAAGCAAAACGAAGTTTGGTCTTATTGTACTAACCTGCTGGTATGAAAGCGAAGGCAAACTGGCACGCGGCACATAAGAAATAGCCACATATTAATACAGGCTTTCTCCCCACGCGGTCCAGAAGGAAGATAGCGGTCCAATAGCCAGGGATCTCAATGGCTGCCACTGCTACATAGTTCAGGTAACGGTTTCCGGACAGATTGACAGCATTGATAGACATTCCATAGTAGACTAGAGTGTTAGTTATCCACCAGATCGGAGACACAAAGCATCTTGAAAGAATCACTTTAGATCTGCAGACAAGAATCGGTAGCCACGGTTCTTTCGGTTTCTCTATTGTCTTCTCATACTCTGCTGTGTCTCTTAATGCTTCAAGAGATTTTCGAGATAGTTCTTTCTTATTGGTTTTCGCGACTTTTATTAAGATTTTTTCAGCTTCTTCGTATTTACTCTTGCTCATGAGCCATCTGACTGACTCGGATAATATCCAAAAGTATGATATAACTAGCAGCTGTGGTGCGTATACGACCTGCGTAAGGGACCGCCATGAGGGAACTCCCCAAGCTATAAATCCTAATATGACTTGCCCCAGTGCAAACATGCTTGATATCGTCGCTCCAGCTATTACTCTGTATTTAGGTCCAACTAACTCCGTAACTGTGGGTGAGGCAAATAAATACTTTAAATATGAAATGAAATGAAATGAAATATATCTGTTTTTTCACACCCCAAAAAGAAGAATATACAAAAATTGAGAATAAATAACAGTAGGTGCAAGCATTTATATGATGAATATGGATGTTTGGTTTGTTTCCGAGTCATGAACGTTTATATGTAATTATGTATATTTATATGAATTTATGTATGTTTAAGTAAGCAAAAGGCGGCCTTATCAGGCCGCCTATTGCTTGATATAATATAAGCGATAGCTTAAGAGCGATTTCTTCCAGGCAACCTGTACTGAAAAAGTTTTAGTTGATCAGTTAACGGTAAATAATACCAAGAAAAGAAATAATAAATTGGTTACAGTGATAAAAATAATAAAGGAGCATTGTTTTGAAAGATTGGAAGCCTTTCTGATTTCATTGGGAAAATAATTCCAAAGGTTAACAGCTTGCACAGTAAATAAATTGTTCAGTACAAATATAATACTGTTTAAATAAAATAATACTATTTACCTAGAATATAACAAGAAGAGAAAGCACCCGCTCCAACTGTAGATTCTAGAACTTCAAGGATCAGAAACCATTCGTAGGAGTTAACGAAAGACCTGACCAGCCCGATCCAGCCGGTGTTGAAGGCATTCAGCGTGAGAGCCACGCGACGTCCCCAGCGGTCAGAGATGTATCCAGTTATAGGTAGCACCAGTAATGTACCAATTGTTCTGATTGAACCAATTAATGATCGACGCCATTCGTCACAAGCCATATCAAACTGAAAAATAGCCAGTAATCAAATAGGTATGCTTAAAATTTCGTTTTAATAACTAGTAATGATAGGAAATTATGTGATAAGTTATATACAAATACATTGATACCAAGTAACTTTAATTTTTAAAGTATTCTGGCCTCGCACTAGGATTCCCTGTGTAGTGCGATCCAGTCTCCTCCCCTACATTCCCATGAAATAATACTATAGCTCAGCATAGACTGCCATATAGCGTATAAAATTGTGATTAACGGTGTACCCGCAACATACCTTAGTTTTTTGAAAATATGTGAGAGCTTTCTTACTCTTTTGCAAAGTACATCAATGTGGTATGACTAAGTTAACCTCTCATTAATTAACACACCTAGATATTTAATGTGTGAGACGCATTCAAGTGGTGCACAAGTGAAACTGTTTTGAGCATTTCTTGTTAAGCAAGCGAGCATGTGAATATGTAGAGGTTCTTTATGTGTAGACTGTGCAGATATATTATAAATTATATACATTTTGCTACTGAGCTACACAAACTATATCACTGATGATGTAGTTTGATGGATGATGATTTTCCATAAAATATCATAGCAGTGTCATCTGCAAAAGCAAAACACCTGCATTGGTTAATGCCACGGAACGAATGTCATTTATGTAGATCAAGAAGAGCGTTGGTCCCAAAACACTGCCCTGAGGTACCCCATAACGGATATTTAATAAATTACTAGCGTGTGGGCCTATACTTATCCTTTGTCTTCAATTCTCAAGGGAAGAATGGAACCAGTTTAAAGCCAAGTCTGCAACCCCAAGCCTTTCAAGTTTTTTAAAAAGTATTGGCCGGAAAACAGTATCAAAAGCCTTGGCTAGATCCAGTAAAACACCAGCGCACTTGTATTTATTATCCATTTTATTTGTCACAAAATCAGTTAAGTCACTTACTGCGTCCTCCGTGCAAATAATATATTTCGGAAACATTCTTATAGACAAATCACGTCGTAAAAACAAAGCCAAATATTATGGAACATGCCATAAATTACACCATAATAAGCTTCGACTGCTATGTCTATACATTGCCGGATTTACTTCAGTTTTAAAATATTATTGGTCAATAAACAGCATTGTAAAATATTAAGTACATGTTGAATTTAGGACCCTATTCGGACAATGACAGTTGACGCACGACTAAGTAAAAAAGCGTGCTTTAAGCACACTTTTGCCGTTCCGCTATCAGACTGCGAATGATATGTCCTTATATGTGTATAAAACGTCATTGCATGCGTATATGATTTAAAACAATTTTATTCAATACTTTATCAAAATTTAATTATATGCTTAGTTAATGTCTTTCCAGATTTATATGCAGTCCAGCAAAACCTTCATGATACAAAGGAGAATGCCGGAAAATGGGCTATATTGCTCACTACTATGCGTCTGAACCAGATATGCATACAAAACATTCTTTTAAATTATAATTTCGCATATATTCATTTTAGTCAGATGCGAACAGGGTTCTAAATGTTATATGAAAAGAAAGTAATTTATCTTTTCGAAACAAGCGTAACTGTCATATTAAGCCGGAAACGTCATTGTCAGTAAAACACTCACCGAATGATACCAATATATTAAGAACTCCCTTTTTAAAGGGAAAAGCAAGGATAACTACATATTATAGGAAATAAATCGAATGAAAACCGAAAAAAAACTTAACTCTTATCATATAACTGGTTGTATATTATTTTTTTAAATCATATGAATATGTACCGTTTGCCGAATATAAAAAAACTACACAGTGATAAAAAATAATATCAGTATTCATACAAACGTCATCTTTATAAGTGGTAGCTTTGGTATGCCAATTAGATCTGCACTTCGTGTTTCCTCAACTTATTGTTGTAGCTGTTTATTGAAAAGCAATGTATGCTTCGTAACATTTTAACAGGAGCGAGCAACACCATAGAGTACTTTACTACTACTACACATGCAACAGACTATTTATACATGTGTTGTGTTGTTTGATATTTTAATGCGTAGCTAATTTTGAAGAAATTATAAAACATACCATCTAGATCGTTAATAAATCATACGTGGCTTTAAAGCTTTTCATTTAACATTATTATAATATTATATTTTCCATTAAACAAGTGACTCATATCAATAATAATTATTAACACGATTCTAAAGTTACCCATCGCCACCGTTGAAACTAGGGTAAAACTAAAATCGTAAGTAGAAACACTGGTTGAATAGTCATGATGACAGGTTTTGTCTATATCTGTATGTTTTGACATAATTACATTTTTATCAATCAACTTATCTCTGATCGCAAGACCGTTGGAAAAGAAAAGTATTAAATTATTAAAGTAGAATCTGGAAAAATCGGAAATCCCAGTGATTTTCTGGATTTACTTATTTTTATGGTCGGTGATTAGTGTGATGATTGTTTTCTTGCTTAGTTTAATGTTGAGTCCAGCAATAAAACTAACAAGTTTGTTGTAAATTGAAATTGAAAAAATCAGATTACTACAAATTCCCTGTTCATATCTCACTGATATTTTTTTATTTAATCTTGAGATTATTTTTAATGTTTTACCGATGATTTGGTTCAGACGCAAGAATAGCCCAATTTTCATACAAGGATCGGCATTGTCTTTTATCGGCACAGAAATACAACAGTCTTAGATAAAAGATTGGCCTCTGCCGCCCTCAAACTAGGTGCCGCACTACCTAAGAAATAGCTTTTTGTTACGGAAACTAATAGATGATCTTAACACTCAATGGCATCTTTCAAATATTGTAACATACGCTTCGTGTTATTTTATATTGAAATTAATATAATACAAAATATTTTCTCATGATATATGATCCTCTTTCTTATTTCTTGTAAGTAATATTTATACAAAGTTTTACTACGCAAACCGGCATTTTTGTTTTAATTATTAGCAAAGTTTAACAGAACATGTAGCATTCGAGACTGGCTCGAGTACGCCCACTTGGTCGTAATATTTTTTTTTTACGCACTTTGCGACTACGCCTGCGATATTTCAAGACCAATCCATAATCTTAGACTACAGTATCTGAACCAGAACACTCTAGAAATTGTTGACGAATCAGAAATGAGGAGATCCGTAGAAGAACCATAGTCTCCGACATAGCCCAAATTATTGCGAAACTGAAGTGGCAGTGTGCAGGGCATATAGTTTGACGGACAGATGGCCGTTGGGGCATTAAAGTCCTCGCATGGCGATCACGTACTGGAAGACGCAGTGTTGGTAGGCCCCCCACAAGATGGACCGACGATCTAGACAAGGTCGCCGGAATATGTTGGTGAGTTGGTTGAGGGCAGCGCAGGACTGATCGTCGTGGAAACCTTTGGGGGAGACCTTTGTCCTTCTTGACGTCTTCCGGCTGATGATGATGATGATTGCTGAATATAATATTTCAATACTTACATCGTATACAACACTAAGTGTGTTTTCATATACGTAACCATCGTTACACCCTTCTCTCCTATTTGAGTCGAACCAGTTGGCTGGACAAACATCACTTTGCTGAACAGCCGACGTCAAATTCACGTATCTCTCGCAGTTTTCAAAATTTGTATCACTAGTCCCGGGGATAGCGTTTAGAATCCATGTCGGAGAAAACTCAGGATTTGCAGCATCGCATTGCGGGATAACACATCTGAACAATTGATAATTACTTAATTATTTGGACATTTATCAAAACTTATTTATTAATTCAGATAATAATATATAATAATACTTCTTAGTACAGGATGCCGGCTAGATTATCGGTACCACAACGGCGTATATTTCTGCCGTGAGGCAGTAATTTGAAAACATTACAATGTTTCGGTCTGAAGGGCGCCGTAGCTTGTGAAATTACTGGGCAAATGAGACTTAACAGAGTCAGAATTTTTGGGCTTTTCAAGAATCCTAAGCGGCACTGCATTGTAATGGTTTGTCATTGTTCGTAGTTATTGATTTTTTTTTCTTTTGTTTTCCTTGTTTATTAAGTAAGAACCAAATTTTTTTATCAGCCTTTTTCTTATGGCTTTATTTTTGTTATATTTTTCAAAATTGTCTTTAGCTACAAAGTAAAAAGCTTTAGTTAAACAAAGAATACATATTATACCTATTAAGCATGTAGAGTTAGCCTGTAAGTGGACTGTACAACATTATAAAAGAATTTTTAAACATGTCCATAGATTATGATAGTTGTATGCACGTTGGCTTCCTAATAAATAAATAGTTTTGTTAACGGCACCTATTTCTGCCGGGAAGCAGTAATGTAAAAGGATTATTGTGTTTCGGCCTCAAGGGCGCCGTGGCTAGTGAAATTACTGGGCAAATGAGACTTGACAACTTATGTCTCAAGGTAACGAGCGCAGTTGTAGTGCCGCTCAGAATTTTTGGGTTTTTCAATAATCCTGTACGGAGCAGGGCGTATCAATTAACAACAGCTGAACATCTTGCTCGTCTCGTCCCTAACTTTCATAAAAAAAACAGTACAATTTACCTGGACGGTATCCTAGCAGTCGTGAATATATATTCTCCGGCAGCAAACGCTGAGAAGATGACTGGCAGTGCTGCAAGCAGTAGGGTGACAATCTGGTATTTTCCAAACGGACCAACCTCGTTCTCCAAGATAGTGTCCAAATCCACCTTCTCTCTTTCTCCCTTCTCTACGCTGGCCATTCTTGAAGCTAACACTCCGAGCAGGATATTCACTCTTCACAAAACCCTTCTATAATCTAAAATGCACGTTTTAAAATAAAAACGGTAATTTTAAGTAATTTACGATCTTGAATTGCTTGATAAATTGATAAAATGTATTGATATCGGTGATACTAACATAATTTCGATTGTTGTTGTTTCCTTAATAGGTACTGTTGGGTAATAAAATTTAAAACTAATCGCGATGTAGAAACATTTCTGAGAATTTCAGTAGTTAATAGTAGCCACTATACACGGCCTACATTCTAGCGCTCTACAAAGCTCAGGTCCGGCCACATATGGAGTATTGCTGTAATTTCTGGTCTAGCGCACCCCAGTATCAGCTCGATCCATTTGACCGCGGGCAACGCAGAGCAGCTCAAAGTGTCGGGGACCCAGTGCTCTGTGGGCGGCTTGATCACTTGGCGTTACGCGTCATTTCATTGTGTGTTTTCTATGGCATTTATCACGGGAAGTATTCCGAAGAGCTGTTTCACCAGATTCCTGCCGCAGAAATCTACCTTCGCACGACACACCACAAATCAGGATATCATCTCCACCATCTGGATGTGTGGTCCACAGTGCGGTTTTCAAGGAGCTTTCTTCCACGTACTACAAAGCTGTAGAATGAGCTTTCTTGTGCGGTGTTTCCCGGACGATACGACATCGGTACCTTCAAAAAACCTTCCTTAAAGGTCGGCAACGCTTCTGTGATTCCTCCTGGATAGCTAGGTATAGCAACAAGTCGTAGGTACATTTACTTTACACGTATCGAACCTTCTGGAATAAATGTAACTGATGTACTAATTTACTTTCAGTGAATTAAGTAGGAAACATGACTTCCTTTGTTTGAATGAACTTTAAAAGTAAGTTTCAATAAAACTTACCATTTTGTATTCAATTATTTCTCAACTACCGCGACCACAGTCGACACGGCTTTTGGCGTGGCTGGATGCATGCCGCCACAGACTGTGTACTTATAGTTTGGCGGCAATAAACGTAATACAAGGGTTGTCAAATATTAGTTATAAAACTATTTTCGTTATAATTATAGCGTCATCATTATTTATTAATATGAAATAATTATTTCGTTGTATACATTTAAAGGTATTTCATTGATACCTGCCGATATTTTTTTCTTAGTATAAATTAAATTTTTATAATAAATAAAAAGTTAAAAAAAAAAACTATTATTATTTTTATATCGATAATTGAAAAATAAATAACAATATTAATGATACGATTATGATTATTAATAAGCTTCAATTAATTAAGAGATAAATCTTATATCAAGTGATTTTGTTATATTAATCTTATATAAATGATAAATTTCATACAAAATGGGCTACTCTACGATAATGGCACAGTGGTGTTGAGTTAAGCTTGGTATTGGCCGGGGTCTCTGGGCTTGATGATGCCCAGGCGCACGGCGATGGAAGCCACGTTGGCTCGCACCTCCTCCGGCACCAGGTTGAAAGACATGACCAGCAGCGCTATCCCGAACAGTAGATACAACGAACACAGCGCTATTTAATGCATCGCCTCCGACTCCCCGGGCTGACCCTGGACAAACGTGGCTCCATAAAGGCCTTCGCACATTACACCGATTCAAAGCCAATCCAATACTAGCGATGTGCCGAGTACGGCTTGATTCGAGACAGACTCGATTCCCGCTTTGGATTGGCCTACTCTAATTCCAATTTAGTTTGATTCGAGTACGCCTGACTCGCTTCTGGTACTCGAGTCAGGAAAATCGACTTTGTACTCGCTGACTCGATTCCATAATATGCTTCTAAAAACTCTTTTTTTTTGTGTAATAAAACTTATAGAATTTGATCTCATTTGTGGTTCCTCGATACCTCCTAAGTATGTAACATTTCTTTTTGTAATGTTTAAATATATTTTCATTAAAAATGTTTGATATATTATCATTGTATTATTATATAAAACACACATGTTGTTTTAACTCTATTTCAATTATATTCCTTGTTGTTCTAAAATTGGTAGCGGACTCGAATTTCCAGCGTAGAGTTCAGCATAGAACTCAAAAACTCGAGTACGGAGTCATGATTAGAATCGAATCGACACGATCCACGAAAACAGCAACTCGGCACATCACTATCCAATACCCTTCCAACTAGAACTATTGATGCGGTATTAAAGAGTTGTTAACTAGGTGATAGGTTAAGAACGCGACGGTGGGCGACATTGGACAACTTGGGGTCAATGAGTGGGCAATGCGACATCAAGGAGTGGGAAGCGTGTTGTCCACTAGCTCAACCTCAACCAACATGAAATGAATACGAGAGGGGCGACGAGTTGCTATCGCGTCGTCCGCTTGCCGTAAGCACATTGTCGACTCGTGTCCGATTCGCCTACAACGAAGGGCGAACGGGACGGTGACAGTCAATAGGTGAACAACGCGTGGACAATGCTTCGTAAACGCTTCGAATACTTTCAACTTACTAGTAGACAAATTCACTCTTAAGCAACATAATATAAAGTTAAAATTTCAATACTTTACTACGAGTTGAGTTGGACTGGACCCAACGTTGAGTCGGTGCAATGTGCGAAGACCTTTACATTCACACATCGGATGCAGCGTCTTAATTGTTTAACTGAAATTATTGTACTGTATCGGCTATCACGTAGAGAGACGTTTCCAAAGCCACAGAGAAAGGATGGAAGCCTACACCAAAAATATTCAAATTAAAATATTTGTCTTCAAAATAGGATATAATATCCTTTATTGAAAGTGAAAAACTACTACTCGTCCCGAAATGAATGCCTCAGACCTGAGAGCTAGAAGGACACAAGAAACTCAGCGTGCCTCTTGTTTTGTTTAATAAAATGTCGATACAATAAAATTTATAATGAAATAACCTGACGGCCAAGTGCGAGTCGTACTCGTCCATGAAGGGTTCCGTAGCAGCAAGTTAATAGTAATATATAAGATCTTTAATAATAATAATAATAATATTTGAGTTGATTGAATGAAAGGTAAATTGCGGCTTACGATATGGTATACGATATTATTAAAAAAACTACTAACTAGATCTCGTTCAAACAAATTTTCAGTGGAAGTTTGCATGGTAATGTACATCATATATTTTTTTTAGTTACAAGGGGCGGGGGCTTATTTTATAACTTTGGAAGTGTCTCGTTCTCTTGGGAAAACATTAATTGAGTAGTCTTGGTCTAGTCAAAAACAAAATGGCGTCGGCATGTTTTTAATACGGACATCATTCATTCAATTGCAATTAAAATAATAATTTTTAGATGAAATGAAATGATAATTCTACAATTAATTTCAAGAGAAGTATAATCTGTTATCTATTGGCCTTGTGTGTAATTTAATTAATATATAACTGATAGTATTGATAACAAGGGAAAAAAGAATAACACATACATTAGATAAAATGCTGAATAAATGAGAAACAAACAAACTTGTTTTGCTTCGAGTTAGTAAGACTTTTATTGTGCGATGTATATGCTTTTACAACATGATCCCAGAAAATGTACAAAGCAAATGTGTTACGAAATTAAAAAGAATTGCTGAAAACGTTTGTGTGGACAAGGTTACTATAGCATAAACGATTTTCTTAATATTACCACAGACTGGGAATGAAGCGCACACCCGCTCTCTGCGAGCTTCGTCCGTCCCCAGAATTCAACTCCATATTGTACCTGTGACTGAAAGGTTGCAAAGTAACAGGTACGTAGCGCTTTCTTTGACAATGTCGAGGAAAGTCTACTTAATGCGAAACAGCTGCGGGCTAATCTACCAGATAGATTTTCGATGTGGTGATCCCACGACAAAGTTTGATCTAATTGAAAACCGAGGAAGGACGCTGCTTTAACCTGTTGTATATTATAAATGTTTATTGTACGATATTACATTGTGATCCATATTTTTGAATGGGGGTAGTTTTTGACGTTCAATAAGTGATTTTCAATACAATTTTCAATAAAAATATTTGAATTTGAATTGATCACGGACATGTTAATATTTTGAATTACTTGCGCTGGTACGAAGTCACCAAATCCAATTGTGGTGAGTGATGAAACAGAAATAGGTCGCGTCGAGGTAGGCCCAGCCCTCCCATCGCTTGAAGAGGAACGTCCCGGCGACGATGTACGAAGCTACTAGGAACACACACAACCATATTGGCACTGGTTTGATCTGCAACCATATCCCACGATAGGGTGTTTGTGAAGGGCCAACAAAATCACACGACAAACACCCGTGATGGGCGAATTATCAAGGCATTTTATCAACCGAATGATTCTGAATATATGATATATATTATGAATATATGATATATATTCAGAATCATTTTGGGTCTGAAGAGCGCCGAAGCTAGTGAAATTACTGGGCAAATGAGACTTAACATCTTATGTCTTAATGTGACGAGCGCAGTTGTAGTGCCGCTTAGAATTTTAGGTTTTTCAATAATCCTGCGCGGCACTGCCTAAGGCTTAAGCTGTTAGGTGAAAATTATTTTCCGGTTCAGGTGTAATATGAATAATTGAAGTCGGAGATAATTTGGAAGTTATAAGTAATAACTAATAAATCTAAGCACTCATTAAAATAACCGAAACCATTTTAAGAATTGGCTGCATTATCTATCGCATTGCCTGCGTGATACTGAAGGATGAAAAAAAAAATGTTATAATTAAATTACTTATAGTTCCATTTCCAATGATAAAAAATTTCGTTCTTCCCTGTACTTTTTATGAAATAATGTAATTTTATGAATCTGAATTTTTATATATTGAAACTGCCAAACATTTATCTCATAGAAACATTCATTCAAAAATAAAATTCAAACGAAAAATAACACACGTAGCAGCATACTCGCCAGTACAGGAACCTGCGCACAATACCACTCCATCAATAATACTAACTTATTTTGATTCATGTACATTTATTTATTGCTCCAACATGAGCAAAAATACAATTTCTTCATAACTAACACAGATACCTTTGTGAGTGTCCCGCCAATTAGGTGCAAATCTATTCAATAACTCAAGTTAAGATTAAATAGAGCCACGATATCAATTCATAAAGAAAAAACAGGACAATATGATATCGTAACCTTTTAATTGCCTGCGTTCGTACTAGAAGTGAAAATATTGTCTCTGGCAGAAAATAAAATCTCATGCATAAGATGAACACAAATGATAAACCACTATCTAGAAGGGCATTCCTAAAAAACTTAGGTTTAAATGATAACTCCACATCCAGCTGAAAGAAAAGATAATTTACGTCTTCTTGGGAGCCTTCGCAAAAGAATCAGTACTCACCTCGGGTAACCATCAGGCCCTCCACCCAAAAAACTTTGTATTGATGTAAAAAGACGTTGTTAAATTTTGTATCCAATAATAGATTGCAAATCGAAATATTTAGGATTGTGTGTTCGAGTCACATTTGCTTGGAACACGCAAACTTTCTATGCGAAAATTGTCGCTTATCTGAGCAGTAAATAGTTATTACTACCCAGCGTTGTTTTTTTAGTATCATCTAAGAGCGCTTTTGCACTACGTCCGATCGAAATATGATCCGTAACCGTGAAAACACAGTCCGAAGTAGTAGTCGGCTTCCGTCATCCGATTTCTTTCCGTCAACCGTTAGAATTAGTTCTACGACTATACCGTATTTTCACGGGTACGGATCAGATTAGGTTCGGACGTAGTGCGAAAGTGCTCTAACTCCACGAAATAATTCATCAGTAATATATATAATTGAAAAATAGATGCAATCTGCTATTCTCACAGTATTAGTTGTAACAGAAATTATCAATGTCATGTCCTTCAGAGCCATCAGCCATCATACAGCGTAATTCCAATCCAAAAGACATACTAAGGGTAAACCCTTGGTTATATGGATATTTCTAAGTCCAAAAATAGAGGTTCCGGATAAGGAACCTACATTTTATGGTATATGTATTATTCGGGTCGGTTCAGTAGTTTTTGCAGTACCTATTATCGAAAGAAAACAATAATAAACATTTCAGAAGAAGAAACTGAACAATTTGTTGTCTTTTTTAAGTGATAACCCTCACTTTTGGGATTAATTACACAACAAATTGTTATGTTAGTTACGCTCGGACCCGTGAACCCGCTCGTCTCTTATTTTCATTAAAAAAAAAACGTAAAATAGCAGAAGGAATTTTTCTTACGGATTTATATACTTACGCCCAGAGAAGTTCAATATTCTTGCATGTATACCTAAGTACACACACACGCGTTTTATTTTCCTCATATCGAAAAAAAACATCATACCAAACACTATCATAAACTACATTACAGTAAACAGTTGAACGTGACGCGGGAAGAAACTATTGCTATAAATATATTGTAGGCGCTAATAGCGACTTTGATTTACATTAACATTATGTAGTATACCTGTAACAACAATTTTGATTGATGAAGTTTTTTCTTTTCACTTGTACTGTGAGTCGAAATGGGTAATATAATTTCGCCTTTCTAAATATCGCCAAATCCTAATTTAACCCTTATGTGAGTGAGTAAAGGTACCCGGGTACCTTGAGCATTTTTAAATTTAAAGAAAAGTATGATTTACGCCCTGTAGGTAGCTGTGATTCCCTGAGAGCTCTTAACTATTTAGAAATTATATATTCTTTAATAATATGATTCAGACAACTAATTACAATGTTTTGTGGATACCAAAACATATTATAAACTCACACAAGGTACCCGGGTACTTCTTTGTGCTTTGTATGACTATAAAAAAGTATTTGTAATTTGGTACAACAATGAAATAATAAGAATTTGTTAAATTGACTTATTTCTATAAAAATTACAAATTCTTTGTATATACAGAATTAGCACAGCTTTTGAAGCAGGTACCAGTTCCAGTGGCAGTGGAAGCAGATAAATGTTGGACGAGTTACAGCATGTTCATCACAAACTGGTTTTCTGCGGTCAGTGCAAGCTTTTTGTGTCTTTCTTTACTTACGTTTGAGTTCTCTCCATATGCAGCAACTTCCAACGACCGCAACACGACCTGTAGAATCTCTTCTTGTCTGACTTATAGAAGTTGTAGATGTTGAAGAAATCGAAAGCTAATCTTGGCCACGATCGTCTTGTATTGCATATCTCACATGTAATTTAAATGTTACAATGCAATTTTTTTATCTCTGTTCTATATTTTTACCACACAGTTGTAAACCCAATGATTTTAAAAACTTTTAAAAACTGCGTCTGTCTGTCCATGTAAATGGTGTATGCTGCCAATGCTGCAATGTCAATGATATTGTAAAAAAGTGCTAAAGGCCAGCGATTAGTTCTGCGTTTTACGGTATATTCTTCTAACAGCTTATCCATGTTGTCCACTCCACTTTTGGTTTTATTATAATATAAAATGATTTCTGGCTTGGCCGTTTCCTTATTACTTTCAATAACTGGTGACATGTGCATTGATGACAACATATTATTACTGCTTTATTCTTTTTAGGTACCTACGTAGGAGCACACAATCGCTTCTTTGCTAAAGGCGAAGTTAGAAGAATAAATCACCCTCTCCTTGTGTGCTTGCATATTTGCAGGAAGAAACTGTTTATTTTTTCTTACCGTTCCAACCAGTGTCATATTCCATGAATTCAAGGAATGAGCCAGTGGAAGAGATGTAAAAAAATTATCCGTAGTTACATTTAGTTATGAATTTTTATATTTAACCACGAGATCTAATACAGTGCATTCTCCAACATTTGTATGACGATTGCCATCACGTGACTTTTCTGTATATATTTGTCCATTTAGGGGGCAGGAATTATTTGAATCACTAGCTCAGAATATTTTTATGGCATACTCTTCAGGTTTCCATGGCATATATTGAGTAAATCGAGTCCATCCACGATATCCATATAGCTGTTCGTCAACGGTAATACATTCACGAGGCTTGTAGATTTTATTCAAATTGGAAATTTTAAATCTATCATGGGACATCGCAACCCAAAATAATGGTAAGTGACTGGATTTCCACAGTTCAGTCAAGTGCTCTTTATTAGATCTATACACCTCACTAAAGATCAGAATGCCAAAAAATTAACCCAATTCTTGTTCTTTGAATGGTTTGAATATTTTTTGTTTCGGTCGCTTGCTGATATCAGGGTAATTTTCCCTCAGTTTAGTTTTATTATTGTATGCTTCAGTAATCTTAGTCCCTTTCCGATTAGTTTCCCTCAAGATTATATCACACATTTCATTGGACAATATATTTTTGAATATTTCCATTTGATTGTAAGGTTTACTGAAAGATGCAGCCCCGCCTCGTTGGCGAATAATGTTTCGACTATTAGTTTATATTCTAAGAAGTGAATCAGACTGCCACCGCGTTCCATCTTTAGCAATAAGAATATTTTCAAAGAATTCCCCTCCAAAACTCACATCAAAATCGATCTCATTTCTTTTGACTTCAGCCTCTGGCTCAACGTCCGAAATTTCCAATTCACCAATCCACCCCTCATCAACCAAAGGAATATAATCATGTTTATTATCAGAAGCAACAAACTCACTTTCGTCACTAGAAGTTTCTGCTTATATCGCTAGTATTTATGTTGAATTATATCTTTGAAGACGTGATCTTTGTTTAGAAGTACTCGCTCCGATATTCATAATGAAATAATATACAGTCAGGTGTCAATGATCAAGCACGCCGATGCATTGAATGAATGTATTCAGTGTTTGTTGCGCGCCGATAACCATGTACCGCATCCACCCCTCCTCCGCTGTGATCGCCGTAGATCGTCAAATATTTATCGCTTAACTAACATAATAATATTCAAAGTATGTGTAACGTTAAATCAGATCTTGATTGTTTACATACAAACAGTATGAAGGTACCCGGGTACCTCGTCACTCTGTTAAAGAGATTTTATTTGTCACTGACAAAGCGTCGCCAAAATAGCGCAATATTGAAAACATTTCTTGACGGTTTATATAAAGATTATATTTTAGAAAAAAATTATTATATATCTACAGAATATGAGAAGAAACTTAATTTTTTCTTTAAATTTCCAATTTATAGAAAGTGCGAAATAAAATCACTAAAATGCCTCTAACTTTGTAAAAGTTAAGCCAAGTTGGAGCCATGCTAATCATTCAATCTACATAAATATTGTACAAATATTTATTTATACCAATACTATTTAACATGACATAGTTCTATTAGTTTTGTAATGAAAATTGTATTATGTTTGTAATAAATTTAAAATGCTTCTAATTCTGAATTAAAACTATGCCGATCTTGTGCGAGGGAGGTAACCTAGCTCTGCTCGATGCCTTAAGTAAAATATTGAGATCTTTAGTTAACTTAATTCGTGTAAGATGTAGCATCATCACGGTATGCGGTCGTGCTCTATATAAGCCAGTGCGCTAAGTTCGAGTAGGCCTTTTTAACCATTCAACATGGTTCTAGTTATTGACTTGACCTCACAAAAGAGGGAAAGGATATTATCAACATAAAATCGGCTAGCTCCCTTCAGGGCCGAAGCCCCTAACAACCACGGGAGCCCCGGTCAGTGTCACAAATGCCAGCTGTACGGGCACTCTGCGCGCAACTGCGAGAACACCACGAGGTGTGTGAAGTGCCTCGGTAAACACGGCACTCTGGAAGGCCCTCGACCAGCGCAATGCGCGGAGCCCCCGGCCTTCGAAATTGATGAAATTACGGCTCTGGCCAACAGGCTCGTGACTGTCTGGGACAACCTGCAGTCACTATTCCAAATTATGGCAGGCAACGCCAGAATATGCGTTTTGCGATCTCCGATATAAGGAGAAAATTTAACGTTAAAATTCGCGATGCCTAATAATATAAGTGGACAGGTCAAACGCGTATTTTATAGCGTATTTTAAAGGCCTTAAGCCTCAACTAGACTTGGTGAAAGAGTTCCCTAACGAACATCTATTAGACCTATTTTTAGTGCAAGAGAACTAAAACTAAAACCACGTCTACGCGATTCGCCTCTCGCAAGTTATAACTTAGTCAGAAATGATCGCACAACCTATCTGGGTGGTACCCTCATTTCATTCAAAAGGTCTCTACACTCTATACCTATCGATCCTCCGGCCCTCACTAAATTCGAGGCCTCTGCCATCCGAGTCAGTATGGCGAATCACCAGCCGATCACTGTTATTTCAGCACACCTTCCGCCTAATAAACAAATATTAGGATATTAACGCATTACGTGGCCACGGGGCCGCAGTCATAGTGGGCGGCCATCTTAACGCTAAACGCACTAGCTGGAACAGTAGAGTCATAAATAGAAACGGAACTTTATAAGTTTAGATTAATAATGGAAGGAGTCTATTGTTATCGGTATCCCAAAATCCAATAAACCTAAAGCAAATCCGAGTAGGTATAGGCCTATTAGCTTAATTAATTCAATCGGGAAACTGTACGAAAGACTAACTCTCGCGCGTCTGAATCATTACATCGCGGTGCTTAACCTGATACCCGACATACAGTTCGGATTCAGAACCGCTCACTCGTGTCCCCAGCAGACTCACCGACTCACCGAGTACATTCTCATCCAGCGTCAATTCCACGCTACCACGGCAGCCGTGTTTTTCGATGTCGCGAAGGCCTTTGACAAGGTATGGCACAACGGCTTAGTATTCAAGCTGTATCAACTGGGAGTGCCAGACAGGTTCGTGGGCATCATACGAGCCTACCTTAGCGATCGCTTCCGATATCGAGTAGAGGGCACCCTATCCTCACTCAGCGCTATCAGGTCTGGCGTGCCACAGGGTTGAGTCCTCTCTCCCATTCTTTTCTCGCTCTTCACGAGCGATATTCCCACGTTTCCGAGTGTCCAGCTCGCTCAGTACGCTGACGACAAGGTACTCTACTTTGGCTCCAACCGCTCAACCTTGAGCAAGAACATTAAAGTGCTTCAAGCCGCCGTCGATGAACTAGGCAACTGGTTCAGAAAATGGTGGATTGAGGTGAACCCCACCAAGGGTGCAGCAGTACTCTTCAGTAACGCGAATAGCATTCGAGCTAAAAAACAACCGACCGTCATAATTAAATTGTATGAAACACCCATACCGTGGGTGAAGGATTACAAATACTTAGGAGTAAAGTTCAACAGCAATATGAACTTCAAGAAACATATCGATGAGGTATGCAATAGAGCCAAATTTGTTATCAGTCGCCTTTATCCACTTGTGTGGAGGCGAAGCAAACTTCCGCTCAAACATAAAGTGACGTTGTACAAAACCATCGTACGGCCCATACTGTCATACGCAAGCGTCGTATTCGCGCACACCCGACCGAGCTACTTACGTCGTTTGCAAGTAGTTCAAAATAAATTCACGCGCATGGCAACCGGAGCCCCGTGGTTCATCCGAAACGTGGACCTACACCGCGATCTAGAGCTACCGAAGATAGCTCAACACTTTAAAGAGATCTCGCAACGCTTCTTTTACAAGGCGCCTAACCATCCCAACATCTTGGGTAGGAACACCCCGCTTCACCATAGTCTCAACCCACTAAGACGTCCCCGGCACGTCACGGTAGAGCCTGACGGCCACATCACCATCGCAAACGCGACACCCACACAAACACCGACACAGACGCGCACACATCGCCTTCGCAGGCGTAGGCGCGGTAAACCGACTCAAACCACTGGCACTCGTCACTCTGACGATGGCCAGCGGCCCGCAACCTTCCCACTTCCAACACCAAACATTCTTTTGATACCCGACGAGACGTTAGTCCTCGTTCTGTAATCGTTTCACTCCACTCACACTCACACACGGACTGACTGACGGACTGACATACACCACTTACACAATCACAAACACACTCCACAAACAGAAACATACATGCACACAAACATTTACACTACTTACATACATACAAACATACATACATTCATAAACACATACATACATACTTCCATACATTACACAAAACATCACCACACTCGCCGGCGAGTGTGTTCTTCTCATCTTTCATCTTCATTTTCATTCTCTCTCCTTCCCACAAGCACACATCCGGTCCGAGGTTCGAGTCTCCTTAGCAGCCGCCCCGCGGCTGTTGTTGCGTAGTCTTTGCGGCCTCCACGGCACACGTCCTATGTCGCTGCAAAAGCCTTCAGGGCTAACAGCATAAATGAGGTTTTTAGTCGCTATGGGGTGTCCGCGTGGATACTCGAGTCCGACTTATTACGTAAATACGTAAACGTATTTTCCATCTCTCGAAAAAAAATTAAATAAAAAAGGATCGACACATTTTCGCTGCAACCGTTGACTAGTTAGGACGTTACTCTGCCCGATTTCTATTAGAATATTAGTCATTGTGTTGTTTGAAGTTTATTCTTAGAAGATTAAAAACCCTTTTTGATCTTATTTCCTAATTATATTTATAATATTTATCACGAAAAAGGTAACATTATAGACAATATTATATATATGTCTCGTGCCACAGTTTTCCGAGTCAACATCTCCTGAGGATGCCTCGTGTAGAGGCGAAACACGTGTCCAATTGTTTAAGAAGGAATATTGGCGGAATTTACACTCAAGAAAACTCAAAACATTTGCATCATAATAAACACATCATAGAATAAAATTTTTATTGAATTAGGCGTTACTTTGCGGAAATCCATAATTATACAAATGATTTAAGTTTTGCAAATATCTGGCACGAGACGTCTCGTGCCAGATTTTGGCGAGACAACACGTACTGAGGATGCCTCGTGTAGAGGCGAGACACGTGTCGAATTGTTTTAAAAACAAATATTGGCGGAATTAACACTAAAGAAAACTTAAATCATTTGTATATCATAGAATATCCTAACAAACGTTGAGTACGGGGAAGGCGCTGCAGTGCGACGCAACTTGCGTCGACACTCTGGGGCCAACTCCTAAATTCGATATATCGTCGTGTCGAATCCTACTCTTAGTTACATCGTAGTAAATGTCGAAACGATGATTGAACGAACGAAACATTATTCGATATAATCGGTCCTAACACAACTCTTAGTTGTAAATATCACTAACGAATATTCGAATTTCACAAATAATCAAACGCCATTTTTACGATAATCTCAACGATACCTTCTAGGCTGTCGTTGCTAGAAATAGGGACTCTTACAGCTATACAATAAGGTATCATATTAGAACAGGCATCAGAATGGCAAAGAGAAATGTACCTTTCATTCGTGGATTTTGAAAAAGCCTTCGACACGTTGAGGTGGACTGGTGGTCTCGTCTACGAGATATTGGTGTCCCCGAGAAAATAATAAATATCACTAAAGCTCTATGCAAGAACTATGCTTATAAAGTGACACATAATGGGCTCGTCTCCAGTGAAATAGCGGTACATGCGGGTCTACGACAAGGGTGCCTTCTTTCACCTCATCTTTTTACTGTCGCTCTTGATGGAATTTGAAAAAAAAATACTCACAACAAGCGCCGTGGTATAGAATTGGGCATAAGAAATACTCTAGAGGACTTTGATTATGTCGACGATATATGCCTCTTAAGCCACACACGCGCAGATATGCAGTCAGAATTGAGCGACCTGTGCGAAGAAGCAGCGAAGGCGGAACTTAAACTTAATATAAGGAAGACTCAAGAAATGATGTGTGGGGCAACGAGCTCAGGCCCGTTGCTCATTGGCACAGAGGTAGTGGAACGCGTCCACAAATTTTCTTTTCTCGGGAACTGCGTGTCAGAGACTTGAGGGACTGAAGACAATATCACTTCATGGATCGCCAAAGTACGAGCAACTTTTGCACGGCTCAGATCCGACGTGGCCGTCCATAGCAAACCTGGCGGCGGACGTCATTGACGAAGCGAAAAAATCAGAAAGACCTGGAGTGAAATTAAGAGAGATGCTCTGGACCGATCGCGATGGAGATGCACTGAGGATGCCGTCTGCTCCAGCTAAGGGATACAGGAACTTAAGTCAAGTAAGTCTTAGGTAGTGCGGTATCTAGTTGGAACGCAGCGGAAACCAATCATTATTTTATGGTTATATTATTTATTGAGTGATAATAAAAAACGTATTTTATGTCAGACTGTCTATTTAGCCTTAAGTGGCAATTAAATCCTAACTAAATATTATGGAAAGCCGTATTAGAATTAATTAAGATCATAATGTTTGCTTGGAGCCGATCCGTTCAGCATCCTCCATGGTGTCCGGTAGCTTGGTGCCCAGAGTCTCCGGCATGGTGAAGATAAGGATACCGGAGAGCGCAGCGAAACTACCAAACAATACGGATGGGAATGGCTCCCATACTTCAGAGGCCTGTAAAGGAACAATTATATAATAAATCTATACATTTTCAACATAAGACAAAATCAACATAATATTATGATATTCATTCATTCGCTTAAACTATATTTACAATACTATGACTACATAAAATTAAAACTATCATTACGTAGAAGTGTACCAAGAATACTGGTAGCATTTCCGCGTTGGATAGCTAGGCTGATCCGTTGACCGAAATCAACGCTTGGGCTTCCAGTAGCCTTATTGAGGCGCGAAGACAGTACTTTAAACATTCTTCGCGCCTATGGGCAGCACGGGCCAAATGTCTCGATACCAGCACAAAGATGTATGACTCACTGAGACCGACATATTTGCTACGCTTGATGTCTTCGGCAGTCGAAGCAGCAGCCCCAGCACCAAATGACGTAACTTGGACTCGAAAGCCAGTATATAACGTATTGTAAGTAAAGGGTTAGGATGTTTATGAACTTGAATGTTACCTGAAGCGAGAATCTTGGTCGCATATTATAAAATGCCTTTTTAGAGCCTAAAAATACAATGAACATCCGCAGCAATTCCCCACAATAACAAACCATAAACTGACATAATGCTATGGGAGTAAGCAAAATAATAATAAATAATGTTAAACCAGTGGAGGCTCCTTTGAACAGGATGCCAGCTAGATTATGTGTACCACAACGGCCTTTTTCTGCCGTGTAAACATTATTGTTTTTCGATCAGAATAGCGTCGTAGCTAGTGAAATTACTGAGCAAATAAGACTTAACATCTTATGTCTCAAGGTAGGCCATTGTAGTGCTACTCAAAATTTTTCAAGAATCCTGCGTGGAACTGCATTGTAATGGGCAGAGCGTATCAATTACCATCAGCTGAACGTCCTGCTCGTCTCGTCCCTTATTGTCATAAAAAATGTAATATAAAACAGTTTAACATACAAGAGCTGGTGTCAACGGTGCGATTATGGAGCCAATTCTCCCAATCATCGAGGAGAATGCGAACAGACTATGTAGGTAGCGTGTGGGGTACAGTTCCGCCGTGTAGACATACACTGACGTCATCACCATAGCTATGCTGTACTTGCCAATCAGATACACCGCGAGAGAGACGCCGTCGTTACCTTCAACAGAATTCAATTGTTTAATCAATTTGTTACTTTTAAGGTGAAATCCCTCATTTCTGAGATTATTTAAATTAAATCTAAAACCAACATTTATGAACGTTGTGGAACAACCTCATCCTGATGTCACAGAGTTGAACAAGACATCCCAACATTTACGAACCATACGTCACTCGAACTGTGCTCGAATGGAAGTCCCCCATTGTTCATAAGTATTGGTTACAAATTTAATGCAATTGCTATTTATTTTACTTGCACTAATTCATTTTTAACCTACTTCAAAAAAGGAGGAGGTTCTCAATTCGTCGGTATGTTTTTTTTAATGTTTGTTAACTCAAAACTTTCGATGGGTGAACCGATTTTGATAATTCTTTTTTTATTTGAAAGCTGGCGCTTCCCGTGTGGTCCCATTGTATTTGGTCCAGATCTGACAATGGCATCCATGAGAAAACCATAAAACTCTTAAATTTGCTATACACACGTGTAGCAAAGTGGATGATAAATTTACGAATAACTCAATATCGCGCCAACCGATTTCGATGATTCTTTTTTTTTTATTGGAAAGGATATACTTCAAAGATAGCAAGGTGAGAGTTTGGTTAGGTTCTGATTACGGAATCCATGGCAAAGTGACGGAACTCTCAATTAAGCGCTTACATCATTGCTGCATTGAAAAATACACATATTTAGACAAAATCTTAGTTAGTGTACTTCAAATTCACTAAAAATCAAATAAACAATTTTTTTTTAACAATAAAACAACCGACTTCAAAAACACTATTCCAAAACAATACATATAATATGCACTAAAAAGTATTAAAATAATTACGTATTTTTATACAATCTAATTAATAAATCTAATCTAGTTACGATTATTGTAATTTTTGGAGTCGATGGCATCCAAGATAGGTTTGTTACTACATACATAGTTATAGGTGAGACGTGCTTGAGTCGTGAGAAAAATTACAATAATCGTAACTAGAATTAGATTTTTATTTATATATTACAATGCTAACATCCATTTGTTTGTCAACTAGATATTAAATTAATTGAATTTAATAATAGTTTTCAAATATATGATTCTAATAAAAAAATGTTACTAAAGAATTACAAGATTTTATATTCCATTACAATATTTCTTTTATAGTATTATTATTAGTACTTATTTGAAGATACAATAACTACATTTTTGTTAGTATTTTACACGTTATTCAATTTACAGCAAGAAGTTTGATTGTGATTGCGCAGTGATTTTTATCTTTTGAACCATAGGTGGAATTGATTTAAAAATATCTTTTATTTGTATATTATATGCATATACCAGCATGGGAATAACTAATATTGTTAAAGTAAGTCGCAACAGCTAGCTGTTAGTTTAATATAAATATGACAAGGTATTAACTGGTAATTGAAGAACTTTTTCAACATAGTGAAAAAGAATAAAGGTGTGTTAGATTATTTTATAATTGTAGTACATTGTATTGTAGAATAACTGCACTACTACCGGAACGCGTAACAGTGGTTTGTGCTCGGCATAAAAATATCATTTAAAATTAGATTCTCGGGACAAATACCTATATATGTGAGTTAAATAACTGTACGAACCGGTGAAAATTTATAATAAATGGTGACTGCTCAAAATACTTACGATTAGTAAAAATATCGTGAATTATTGTGAAACACAAATATCTTCAAGCAGCATTCCTTCAAAAAGGTAACAGTTGCTATAAACAACTACACTGTTTATCACATCCACTTTTGGTGTTTGAATGAAAATGTACATTGTTTAACATTGTCAACGAAATATAATAACATAAAACCGATACGAACACAATTATAATACATCTAGATTATTATACCAATAGATATCGATTGGCTATATTTTTTTCCGAACAAAACAAAGTAACTCGAAACTACCCTCATTTGACTCATACACAATACCGACAATTATTCTGTTGTGTAGTACAAATCATGAGCGTCAGGCGATCACCACCGGGCCAAAGTAGTTCTTTAACGAACTTATCCAAAGCAAGTGAGTTTTCAATGGAGTCTCAAGTTACACACAGAAAACGAAAGCAGCCAGATGTAAGTTGTAATTGTGCAAAAGAGCTTCAAGATATCCACAGAGACATAACAGCAATGTTACAAAAATTCACGGAAAACCAAGAAAATACAATGAAGTCAATTCAAGAAAACATCTCTGAAATGAAAACTCAGTTGAATGATATTAAACCAGCAACTGACTCCCTAAAAAAGGAACAGATATCAATGAAGAAGCAAATATCTGATCTAACTAACAAAGCGACTACAACCGATAGTAAAATTCACACAATTGAATCTGATATTATGGGAATGAAAAACAACACGATTGCAAGTACCATCATCTGCAATGAAAACTTTCTTCATGAATTACAGGACCGTTATTCTAGGGAAAAAAATATTATCTTGATGGGTATATCGGAATGTAACTCTACGAACACTAAGGAGGGCCGCTTGTATGATATCAAGGAGGTAACCAATATCACAAATAGCCTATTAGAGGACTGCCCAAAACCTATCAGAATATTTCGACTTGGGAAGTATAATGCAAAAAAAGACCGTAGCATCAAAGTTTGCTTCGAATCTTCCCATACCGCAAACTGCTACTTCGTAATAAAGATAAATTAAGTAAGAACATAAAAATCTACTCAGATCAAACACCAGCGCAACAAAAATACTTGAAAGATTTGAAAACTGAACTAGCGCAGCGTAAAGCTAATGGGGAAAACAACATCACAATAAAGTATGTCAAGGGTTTACCAAAAATTATTGAAATCAATGATTCAAAAAACTAAATATGACAACCAAACTCAATACCCGCAATGCAAACTCAAACAGTCAAGACACAATGACATATCAAGTAGTTGACACATACCAAAATGTACTTACCTGTAAATCAAGCATATGTAGTCCAGGTAAATTTGACGAACTCATCTGTATCCTACATTCCTTTAAAAAATGTATACACATAGTCCTACTAACTGAAACCTGGATAAGGTCGGATACACAAGTACAACAATTTCGAATTCAAAACAATACTCATTACTATAATATCAGACCAGATATCATCGGAGGCGGTGTATCCATATATGTGCATAACAACTTAAAACACGACATAACTATATCATTATATGTCGGTGGAAATAACTACCTATCCATATATCTCCACAAATATGCACTCACAGTTGGGGTTGTGTATAAGCCTGGACACACAAATTTTAATGACTTTCTTTGTGACTATCAGTAACAACTTCTTAAACAAAAGAGAACTATCATCTTTGGAGACACAAACATCGACTTGTTAAGCTCTGACAGTACAACTAGACGTTACAGTACCATGCTTATGAAATCCGGCTATAAACTGATTAACAAAATTGATCCAAAATACTGTACACGTGAGAGACTACACTAGAACAATCATAGACCACATTTCTACAAATCTAAAGAAAGACAATGTTCATACAGCTATCATTGAGTCATCCTTATCAGACCATAAGAATATCTATACAGAACTAAAAAGAATACGACCACCAAAGAAACAAATAGTTCAATACGAGTCTATAGATTTTGCGAAATTGTATAAAACGGTTGAATCGACAATTTTAGAAGTCAATACTCCTGATTACACACTATTTGATGAGTACATTAAAAAGAAGATCTCCGAAAATAAAATATACAAATACAAAACACTTAATCAGCCAAAAAATGAATGGATCAACAGACAGATATTAGCAGGAATTAATGAAAGAAATCAATTATGGTGTAGACTAAAACAACACCCTAACAATACTCAACTAGAAAAAGATTTTAAAACAAAAAGAGACAACCTAGCACAAACAATAAGGAAGACATAAGAAAAATATTACTACGGAGAATTCTCAAAATTCACAAATAACCCGAAAAAAATGTGGAAATTAATCAATACCCTTTCTAATAACAAAACTGTTAATAGTTGTGCTCCTCCAAACCTAACCTCTGAAAACGGCACTGTTACTACGGACCCAATAGAGGTATGCGAAATTTTTAACAATTTCTTTGCAAATATAGGGACAAATTTGGCCAACAAAATACCCAAACAGTTTCATAATAGTAACACATAAACACTACCCATAGTTAACCACAACACCAAACATCATAATTTGTCTCAATTTACTCCGTGTACCATAAATGAGGTTTCCAAAATTATAGACAACTTAGACCCCAACACGAGTACAGGACTGGATGGTATAAGTACCAAAGCCATAAAATGTATCAAAAATCTTATAATAAATAAATTAACAAAATGTCTAAATCAACTTTTGGCTGAAGGTATCTTTCCGGACAGTCTAAAAGTTGCTAGAGTTACCCCACTGTACAAAGCAGGCAATAAATCTAACCCTGGGAACTACCGACCAGTTTCAGTTCTACCGACATTCTCAAAATTTTTTGAAAAAATCAAATATAACAGATTAGAGAAATACCTAACTGAGATAAACTTTATATATGATAAACAGTACGGTTTCCGGCAAAAATCAAATACAGTTGGTGCCACCATTGAATTAGTAACCACAATAAAAACCAAAATAGATTACAGGGAAGTGGCAATAGGAGTCTTTATTGATCTCAAAAAGGCTTTTGATACCATCAGCCACACCCTGCTCCTAGAAAAACTGCAACACATCGGTATAATAGAAACCGCACACAAAATCCTAGAGTCATACTTAAAAAGTCGGTACCAGATTGTAAAAATTGGAGCTCATCAAAGCAAATCCAAGCTGCTGACATGCGGGATTCCTCAGGGATCCCTTCTAGCAACTTTATTATTCCTGGTGTACGTAAATAACATACATCAAGCAGGTTTGCAGGGTCATCTTACCCTTTATGCAGACGATACATGTCTATTTTACGTCGGCAAAAACTTAGAAGAACTAATGGGAAATGCACAAGATGATTTAAATATACTGCAAAAGTGGTTTCAATGTAACCTTTTAACTATCAATGCCTCCAAAACATCATATATGATATTTAGTGCTAAAAATAAAAAACTACCTAACATTCCTAATCTTACCATCAACGGAGAAGTATTGCAAAAGACTTTTGAAGAAAAATACCTTGGATTGACACTCAATAAACACTTAACATGGAAATCACACCTAATAAATATAAAAAACAAACTTTCATCTCTAGTAGGCTCTCTACACAAAATAGTTCGGTGTATTCCAAAACAAGCTCGACTATTGATATATAGTGCCCTAGTTAAGCCACACTTACTCTACCTCATTGAAATATGGGGTAATGCAGGTAAGACTAATATAAAACCAATCCAAACGCTACAAAACCGAATAATAAAAATTTTACATAATTATGACTACTTAACTCCTACAGAAACTATTTACAAAGAAACGAAACTATTGAACATTACTCAACTTTACAACTACTACACATGCATACTTATATATAAGATAACTCATAGACTCATTCACTCAAATACAACATTCATAACAAAACACAATACCAACAAATATGTATTACGTCGCGCCAGACACCTTGTATTACCTAGTATTAGAACCAACTATGGTAAAAATAATATAACATTTGCAGGAGCACAGCTATACAATAAGCTACCGAAAACTGTTAGAGAAGCGACTTCGCTCAACATCTTCAAAAAAAGGCTGCTATATCATTTACAAAGCAATGAATAAAAACATCTTATCATAATAACAATAAACTATATCTTGTAACTTGGACCACCGCCTTAAAAAACCGGAAAGCAGCAATGAGCAAATTCGCCTCTCACTCACTGATTTTATGTTCTCATGTAAGTGACGACAGTCTTAATGAGAAATTAAAGTTCTTTAAACCGAAGTTAACATTTACAAATATAATTGCAGTTAGTAATAAATTATTTCATTAAGATTAAAATTAACTTTAATGAAGCAATACTTTAATACTTAGGGGAGACAGGAGAAACTATGATCTGGTTATCAGTTGCCTAATTGCCCTAGGTTTAGTTAAAAACATACCAATTTCGGGGTAACCTTTTACAAATTCATTTAACCCTTCATTTTACCAGTGGTAGTCTCATTTGCACAGGATGGATAGATTATGGGTATCACAACGGCGCCTATTTCTGCCGTGAAGCAGTAATGTGTAAACATTATTGTGTTTCTGTCTGAAGGGCGCCGTAGCTAGAGAAATTACTGGGCGAATGAGACTTAATACCTTATGTCCCAAGGTGATGAGCGCAATGTAGTGCCGCTCAGAATGTTTGGGTTTATCAAGAATCCTGAGCGGAACTGCCATATAATGGGCATTGCGTATCAATTACCATCAACTGAATGTCCTGTTCGCTTATTTCATAAAAAGAAATGGATACTAGTGACGGGATGAAGAAAGAAATTACGCCGATAGTGTGTTGTACTAATTGGGACCTGAAAGGGGATAGGATTATGGAGCTGTTTGTAAGGAACACATATTAACTTAATTTGACTAAGTAAAAGGGGTTCATCTACTTTATCGTTCACTATAAAGGAAGTAATTCCAGAAAAACATTCCAAACCATCCATCATGTCGAGATTGAGTTAAGAACTAAAAACTGGTCACGTGATTCATATTAACGGGCTGACAATAAATGGCAGCCCTACTGTCACTCTTCAAATAGCATCATGACTTAGTAGCCCAACCCACATGTATGGAATACACTAATATTTATTAAACTTTAGACACGAATTCCTTAAAATGTGATGTTAGTGGCTTGGAACGTTTTTTAGGAACTACGTCCTATTTAACTGAAGTAGATATTGTCAGAAGTATTTCTGGTTTTGTTTTTTTTGCATTTATAGTCAAATATGTATATCTGTAGTTTAAAGGCATAAATGGCATTTATTTTCTCAACATATATATCTTTCGAATTATTTTTGATATCGAAGAGAAGAAACGACATTAGAAACTCTAAGAAGAAAAAAGAAGTTTGGTCTTATTGTACTAACCTGCTGGTATGAAAGCGAACGCAATCTGGCACGCGGCACACAAAAAGTAGCCAAATATTAATACAGGCTTTCTCCCCACGCGGTCCAGAAGGAGGATGGCGGTCCAATAGCCAGGGATTTCTATGGCTGCCACTGCCACATAGTTCAGGTAACGGTTTCCGGACAGATTGACAGCATTGATAGACATTCCATAGTAGACTAGAGTGTTGGTTATCCACCAGATCGGAGACACAAAGCATCTTGTAAGAATCACTCTTGATCTGCAGACAAGAATCGGTAGCCACGGTTCTTTCGGTTTTTCTACTGTCTTCTCATACTCTGCTGTGTCTCTTAATGCTTCAAGAGATTTTAGAGATAGTTCTTTCTTATTGGTCTTCGCGACTTTTATTAAGATTCTTTCAGCTTCTTCGTATTTACTCTTGGTCATGAGCCATCTGACTGACTCGGATAATATCCAAAAGTATGATATAACTAGCAGCTGTGGTGCGTATACGACCTGCGTAAGGGGCCGCCATGAGGGAACTCCCCAAGCTATAAATCCTAATATGACCTGTCCCAGTGCAAACATGCTTGATATCGTCGCTCCAGCTATTACTCTGTATTTAGGCCCAACTAACTCCGTAACTGTGGGTGAGGCAAATAAATACTTTAAATATGAAATGAAATGAAATATATCTGTTATTGCACAAAACAAAATAAATGAATATACAAAAATCGAGAATACATAACATCCTACCTACTAACCTAGAGGTAGGACTCCCGGGTTGGAGTCCCGGTAGTGCAAGCATTTATATGATGAATATGGATGTTTGGTTTGTTTCCGAGTCATGGATGTTTAAATGTATTTATGTATGGTTAAGTAAATATATTGTATTAAATATATCGTTGTCTTGCAACCTATTACACAGGCTATAATCATATATGCCTACTTTGGCGCAAGATAATTTGTGTAAAAAATGTGTCAATATTATATCATTATTTTATATTAAGCAATAGGCGGCCTTATCGCTTAAGAGCGATTTCTTCCAGGTAACCTGTACTGAAATAGTTTTAGTTAATGAGGTATCAGTAAATATATATCAAGAAAAGAACTAATATATTGTCACAGTGATAAATAATAATTATTAAGGAGCATGTTTGGAAAGTTTTTTGAGTAGTTTTGTTAGATTTAGTTTCATTTCATCACAAACTCTACCAAAAAATATCTTATTTTTGTCGGATTCGTAAATGCGTCCTTAAGGAGCATGTTTGGAAAGATTGCCTTTCTCATTTCATTGGGACAATAATTCCATAGGTTAACAGCTAGCACAGTAAATAAATCGTTTAGGAAGGATTTGTTCAGTACAAATATAATATAGTGTAAATAAAATAATACTATTTACCTAGAATATAACAAGAAGAGAAAGCTCCCGCTCCAACTGTAGATTCTAGAACTTCAAGGATCAGAAACCATTCGTAGGAATTGACGAAAGACCTGACCAGCCCGATCCAGCCGGTGTTGAAGGCATTCAGCGTCAGAGCCACGCGACGTCCCCAGTGGTCAGAGATGTATCCAGTTATAGGCAGTACCAGTAATGTACCAAATGTTCTCATTGAACCAATTAATGATCGACGCCATTCGTCACAAGCCATATCGAACTGAAAAATAATCAATAATCAAGTAGGTATTTACCAGTGCTATCTGCTATCATTTCTTCTACTGATCAAATTGGCGTGATCTAGCGGAAGTGACCTGTGGACGGCTGAAATGATGTTAAGAACATAAAGTTTCCTAATTGTCAAAAGATTACTAGTCAAATAGAGTGAATCAGTTGGAAATCTTAAAGGTTTGAAGTACATGACCTTGAGAAATGATCTTTGACCTCTTTTCAATTCTAAGAGGCTTATCTAAGATTGCACCGCCCCATACCGGGGTGATCACTGGTTGAGCCAAAGCGATGTTTTACTAAGGACTGTGCTATTCATAACGTGCCGCAGAGTTTTAAAAATCCACATAAGCTCACCCTGGTTATGACCAGTTCGATTTGGGAATGCCAACTTAACCTTTGGTCAATTCACCTTTTCTATGTAGGGACAATTACAATTTTAATCGTGTGGGTTGGAGCATGAATTAATTCTGATATAGAAGTCTTGAACGGGCTGGTATCTGTCATGTGGAGAGAAACATATATAGTTTGTTTTGATATATTGAGTGACAATAGATTTTGGTTTAGCCAATTCGAGACTCTTTCAAGGCCCATCTCAGCCTTCCTCTGTACGGCTTCCCACGAGATACCAGAGAAAAAAAATGGCTGTGTCGTCAACATAAGTGAATATACTCGCCCCGTCGATCTGGAGGTTACATAGGTCGTTAATATAGATTAAAAAGAGTGTCGGGCCAAGGACACTGCCCTGCGGTACGCCAAATTTCATATTTTCCATTGTGCTGTGGTATAGGTCAATCTTCACTTCCTGTATTCGGTCATTTAGGTAGCTGTCTAGGAGAGAGAGGGCTTTGTCACGAATTCCCAGGCCCTCCAATCTGCGCACAAGAATCGGAACAGAAACTGTGTCAAAGGCCTTTTTTAATTCTAGGAAAACTGCGAGACATTTATTGCCCTTGTCCACTTCTCATACTATAGTTTTTGTTAAGCCTAAAATGGCGTCTTGTGTGGAAACACCTTTTCTAAAGCCATATTGACAATTAGAAATAATATTATATTTATTGAAGTATTTAAGAAGTCTATTGTTAATTAACATATTATGGGAAAATTCTTCACTACCAATCGTACGGATTGTTATAGGGACTCCAAATTATCAAGCGTTTATAGCAAGCCATACTCTCTAAAACTGACGATAAATCATAATCCAGCGGATTAAGATCGGGATGAGGGCTAGTCTTCAGCTCTGATGAAGTCCTAAACGATACCGTTACCAATTGATTATATTGGTTATTGAACATGGTGTTAACAAGACTTCACAGAGGCTTCACTATCTTCTTAAGAGTGGTATCTTGATACAATTGTATCGATGTTTTGATACCTTTTTCACAAAAGTATGGCTCAGTCAGCCCCTT
The DNA here is from genome assembly GCF_905404315.1 of Leptidea sinapis. NCBI lineage: Eukaryota > Metazoa > Arthropoda > Insecta > Lepidoptera > Pieridae > Leptidea > Leptidea sinapis. The sequence continues at coordinate 4,921,579 of NC_066296.1, read as the reverse complement.
TATAGCTAATACCCCACCAAACCATCACTGAAGTCGGATAGTGCTCACGTTGTACTCTGTCGACTAATTGGGAAGAGCTCTTCCTTAGAGCATTGAGCATAAATACGGTCATTTAGTTTGTTAAAATGTTGCCCAATTGTAAAAAAAATCTCATCCGTAAACAAAATTTTTCTGTGATCTCCCTTTGCGTACCGCTTCAGTAGGAGTAATATCTTACAACCCTATTCTTTTTTAAATTATCAGTTAAGAAATGACCAGTACCTCTCTTATAGGCTGCAAGTCCGAAGTCATCTTTTAAAACACGCGACGTGATTCTAGGTGTTATCTTCACCTCCCGAGATCAAATCTTATAGTTTCGGACAGGATTTTTCGAATTCTATCTCTTACTACTTTGACCACCTTTTTAGATCGAGCACTAAGTGGACAGCCAGATCTGTATGTGTCACAAACAGAGGTGGTCTCATTGTACCCATTAATAGCCCGATACACAAACAGTTTACTAATACCAACCGTATGGATAGTTTTAAAAATTGCTTTTGGCTCTATACCTACTTTGTCTATTGCAATCGCAGCGATTCCGTTCTCCATTTTATAACCCATTAACACAAAATATTATACAATGTATTGGCGCCAAAATGAGAAAACTCAATGAACAATCATATAAAAATGACAGATTCCAAATTCAAATGTCAAATTTGATTACTTTTAATTGTAACAGTATTGATGACCAGACTTTTTATAATCAGTTTAAATATTATATTCCCCATGAGTACGAGAAGATTATACAAGTTTGAGAATTTTATTCTTTCTAATTTTTTTATAAAAATCTTTACTATAGGAATTGTGTTCGTGGTATAAAGCTATTCAAAGTGTAATTTTTTGTGTAGTGTGGTGGAACAAAAATATTTAATCTACGACAGGAGCAGATGAGAAGTTTGGCGCGTGATGTGATTGATGTTTTTGAAAGTACATAAGACAGTCAATCTTGTTATTAAGAATTCACGACAATTAACTAAATTATTTTTCAAGTGAGTCTGCATAAGAAAGAGTTTTATTCTTGGAGTAGTAATTTAAAGTATTTATAATTTTCTTTTTCACTTGTCTGTCCCCATTTATGTACAGTCCAGCAAAATCTTCATGATACAAATTTATTGAATTGGTCTCCGCCTCGCTCCAACCAGATGCCGCACTTACTAAGAACAATAGTTTTTTTATTACGGCAACTACTAGAAGCTTTAGTGCGTGGCATCCTGACACACAATGACAACTTTCAAACTTTGTACGCTTCGTGTTATTTTACATCGAATTAATAAAATACAAAATACTTACTGATGATATGTGATCCCAGTGTCTTTCTTATTTCTTGTAGTATTATTTTTACAAAGTTTTACAAACCGACATTTTTGTTTCAATTATTAGCAAAGTTTAACAGAACATGTGACATTCGAGACTGGCTCGAGTACGCTCACTTTGGCGTAGTATTAGTTACCGCACTTTGCGACTACTCCTGTGGGATTTCATTGGAGCGCAGCGGACTTATGCGGACAGCAATCCTTAATCTAAGACTACAGTATCTGAACCAGTGATTGCTGAATACTGCACCTACTCCCATAACAATTAGGAACTGTACACTCGAAATTGTTGACAAGTACGTCTATCTTGGACAAACAATCCAGTTAGGCAGGTTCAATTTCGCGCTATAGGTCACTCGTCGAATCCAACGAGGATGGACAGCATTTGGGAAGCTCCGTAAAATCTTCTCGTCCCAAATACCAGTGTCTGAAGACGAAGGTTTTCAACCAGTGTGTGTTGCCAGTCATAACTTATGGTGCGCAGATGTGGTTAACTATGGGCCTCATGGGAAAGCTCATGGTCGCTCAGAGGGCAATGGAGAGGGCTATGTTCGGAGTTCCCCTGCGAGATCGAATCAGAATTGAGTAGATGCGTAGGAGAACCAAAGTCACTGACATAGCGCAAATGATTGCAAAACTGAATTGGCAGTGGGCAGGACACATAGTTCGACAGACATATGGCAATTGGGGCATTTAAGTCCTCGCATGGCGACTACGTACCGGAAGACGCAGTGTTGGTAGGCCCCCACAAGATAGACCGATGATCTAGTCAAGATCGCTGGAATACATTGGTTGAGGGCAGCGCAGGACCGATCGTCGTGGAAATCTTTGGGGGAGGCTTTTTTCCTTATTAACATCTTCCGGCTGATGATGATGATGATTGCTGAATATAATTTTTCAATACTTACATCATATGCAACACTAAATGTGTTTTCATATACGTAACCATCGTTACACCCTTCTATCCTATTTGAGTCAAACCAGTTGGCCGGACAGATATCACTTTGCTGTACAGCTGACGTCAAATTCACGTATCTCTCACAGTTCTCAAAATTAGTATCACTAGTCCCGGGGATAGCGTTTAGAATCCATGTCGGAGAAAACTCAGGATTTGCAGCATCGCATTGTGGGATAACATATCTGAACAATTCATAATTAATTAATTATTTGGACATTTAACAAAAATTATTAATTCAGATAATAATATATAATAATACTCCTTAGCACAGGATGCCGGCTAGATTATGGGTACCACAACGGCGCCTATTTCTGCCTTGAAGCAGTAATGTGAAAACATTACAATCTTTGGGTCTGAAGGGTGCCGTAGCTAGTGAAGTTAACTGGGCAAATGAAACTTAAGATCTTATGTCTCAAGATAAGGAGCGCAATTGTAGCGCCGCCCAGAATTTTTGGGCTTTTCAAGAATCGTTGTAATTTTTTTTTGAGAATGGATTTCTACGAGATGTTAAGCTGGTGTTTACCCTAATTTATGACGTGGAATACAACTGGAAGATGGTCAACAATATTTTAATTTTATTCGTTTGACCGCAGTTCATTTAGGAGTGTTATTTTAGTAAAACTTGGTGACGTTATAAAAAAAAACAAGTCACAAGACGCCAGACATTTCAGAGATTCGATATCACCGAAGGAAAGACTCATTTTGATGCTGTGATTTTTCGGACTTCATTCTCAGTTGTAGACAATTATTTTACGATGGAATTAAGCACAGAGCTATTTTTAATTCGGTTTTTGTAATCCGCATGCCGTTAGTCCCGCAAAGAACTATTGCACTCATAAAATCCTATTAACTATATAGTTTCTTCACGAGACCATTTACGACTTTGCCGATGACTTATTATTTTCAATTTAAACAAAAACACAAGCTGTGCGGGCGATACTTGCTGCGAGATATACGAAACTAGACCGATAAGCAGCGAGATCTGTTGCGAGTCGATGCAGAAGTGTTTAGACTTAGAATAATAACGCTTAGAACGTGAGTAGGCCTAAGCGAAATGAAGCACTTTCAGTGTGGTCTTTTATGACCACATACGTTTCCCGCCGCTCCAGTGTCATTCTGTCAACTTCCAGGACAATCATTGCGCGAAATTTAATTGAAAAATTACAAACTGTGCAGTGAAAGGGTGTCACAAACCGTCTTAAAATAAAAATTATGATAAGAAAATCACATTTCACACCTAAATACTATTTCACAACTTAAATTAAAGCTATTACATTCATCAAAACAGCAAAATATTTTGTAAACAAAACAGACGCCATTAAAAAAATATGTTGCCAGCTATGAAAGTACTATACACCCCGAGTTCCTCCGCTGGGATAGGTTTTTGTGTTTATTGGTATATATTGAAAGGAGACTATAATGTACGACGTCACATGATGTTATAAGTATTCAAAGTCAAAGTCAAATAATCTTAATTCAATTAGGCTTAAACTAAGCGCTTTAAATAGTCACTCTAAATATTTCTTTTAAATTACTGAACTAACATATTATGTTTGGAAAAAGTTGAACTCGTGATAACATTAACGGCCACTCTTTTAAACCGGCTTCAAAAAATTCTCAATACGTCGGTATGTTTTTGATGTGAACTTCTTAATCGACGTATGAGAGAAATTCTATAGCAAATCGTCACGATTTTCGGTTACGCGCCATTTTGTTTTTTTTAATCCAAGATGGCTGCCACGCAAATTTATGATTTTAAGAATATGGATGTCGTTCCCGAGGTTTTCGAGGATGCAGAGAACGAATTTGGGATAATAACTCATAAATTTGCGCAGCGGCCACCTTGAATTTTAGAAATGATCCCAAATTCGTTCTCTACACCCTCAAGAACCTCGAATACGATATTCATATTGTTGAAATCATAAATTTGCGTGGCGGCCATCTTGGATTTCAAAAATGATCCCAAATTCGTTCTCTGCACCCTCGAGAACCTCGGATACGATATCCATATTGTTGAAATCATAAATTTGCGTGGCGGCCATCTTGGATTTCAAAAATGATCCTAAATTCGTTCTCTGCACCCTCGAGAACCTCGGATACGATATCCATATTGTTGAAATCATAAATTTGCGTGGCGGCCATCTTGGATTTCAAAAATGATCCCAAATTCGTTCTCTGCACCCTCGAGAACCTTGGATACGATATCCATATTGTTGAAATCATAAATTTGCGCAGCGGCAATCTTGAATTTTAGAAATGACCCCAAATTCGTTCTCTGCACCTTCAAGAACCTCGAATACAATATCCATGTTGTTGAAATCATAATTTTGCACGGCGGCCATCTTGGATTTCAAAAATTATACCAAATTCGTTCTCTGCATCCTAGAAAACCTCGGATATATCTGGGAACGGCGCCTCTATCGTTTCGCTTTATCGTTTTATCGAGTTTCAAAAAACAACGATTCTAAAGAACTTGTTTACTTACACTTCAAAAATTGTTGCAACAATTATTGACGTGAATTAATACGTGATGTTTTTACTAAATTCTTAATTTATGTTTTATTTTTTGTTTCTTTATTACATATAATCTAGTATTTCTTACAATTTACTGATTTCGAGAAATATCTATTCACTTGCAACATTATTTGGCTGTCTGTGTGCGTGTTGACGAATGTAAGTACGTGACGCTGACGCACACATTAATTTAATGTTACTTCTATGTTGACAGGAACTATTAATGAAACTATCGTTCTGAGCGTTATTATTCTGTGTGTTTAGACATATTTTCGCAACTACTCGCAAGAAGCGCTTGACAAACTCTCGCGACAGCACTTGGAGCGGGGTTTACACTCGCAAGCTGCTGACAGACAGACGGTCGGACATTTCTCGCGGAACTTTTCTTGCAGATGGAAGCGCGGCCTATTACTAAGTATAAAGTTTTAGTTAAACAAAGAATTTATAATATACCTATTAAGCATGTCGAGTTAGCCTGTAAGTAGAGGGAACATCATTATAAAAAAAAAATTTTAAACATAATATCTTTTAAACATGTCCATACATTATGATAGTTGTATGTACGTTGGCTTCCTAATAAATAAATAGTTTTGATAAGTGACGATGACTATCTGATATGTGCGTCTTACACAGGAATGCAAATGGTGTAATGAATAGTCATCTATTAAGTTTGATAAACTTTAAAGTGCCAACACGATCTGTGCGTATTCCAAGCCTATTTTCGATCAATTCCTCAAATAATTCATTCCTCATTTAATGTGATTTTAATATGTTCCTCACAATTAATATACATTTATTTTAAAATACTCCTTATAAAACTAAATAATTTCATGTTAAATTTAAATTTCATCATTATGTAATTTCTGTTGTGTCCACTTTTTTTTCCGTATTTGGTGAATGATGTGTACAATTTTAATTGGATCTCAGGATCACATTAAGTCCTGTACTTGTGATTAGATGATATTTTTGTATATGACAATATAGTTATTGATACGTTCTGCCCATTACAATGCAGTGCCGCTCAGGATTATTGAAAACCCCAAAAACTCTGAGCGGCACTACAATTGCGCTCGTCACCTTGAGACAGACGATGTTAAGTCTCATTTGCCCAGTAATTTTACTAGCTACGGCGCCCTTCACACCGAAACACAATAATCTAGTTTTATCTTGTTATCTATTATTGTGCCTAATTGTTAATAAATAAATAAACTTTTAAACTATAATAATTAAAAAACAAATAGATGCTACTTTATGCCACAGAATATAGATAATGGTTACACGGAGAAAGTCGCAAGTCACAGAGTCTTCATAATAAATACAAAAAAAGTGTATACTAGATAGTGTATAAGTGTTGGGACATGCATAACATGCGTGCCAGCATATGCCGAGCTTGAGCCTACTTGCGGCTAATGTGTACTTAGTTTTATTTTATTACTAGCTTTTACTCGCGACTTCGTCCGCGTGGAATAGTTACTTTGGGCAGTATTTTCATTTTTTAGGATACTTTTCAAATAATACACATACAAACTGCTCTATCCGCTGCCAGCGCGGCATTCTTCTATGATACAGCGGATATCCCTTGTCATTGTGGACAGTCTTTTTAATAGTATTTCGATACGAACTTTCATATCCTATTTCATCCCTATGTACGTCAAAGTTTCAAAAATGCTCGAACAAATGTTTATAGGTTACTACAAATCAAGTCCCAAAATACAAAGTTTATGGTTTTATCTCCGAAAATGACGAATTCCCATAAAAACTTCCATCCCCTATTAAATGTAGCCTACGTCCTTTTCCAAGCTCTAATCTACTCTGTATTAAATTTTACTAAAATCGGTTCAGTGGCTTAGGCGTGAAAGCGTCACAAACAAACTTACATTCAAATTTATAATATTAGTAGGGATGTATGGTATTGTTGCGAAGCAACGCTTCGACGTATATGACGAGAGAGAGGGACCATACAAAGTAATCACTAGGATAAATGATGTGACTCTCAGGATCAAGCGTACCCCTCGAAGTCCCCCGAAAATCTTACATGTCGATCGGGTGGCTAAGTACTACGGAAGCAACGATGATCGGGACGATCATGTCTTGGGAGGGGCAGTGTTGCGTAGCAACGCTTCAACGTATATGACGAGAGTTGTCAAACTACACATCGTGCAGCAATGTAAATGACGAGAGTTGTCAAACTTCAAGACATCGTTAATTTCAACAGCTCCGTCAGCAATACTCGTAGCTCAGCGGAAAACTGTTTACTTTAGACGCTGTAGACCCGGGTTCTTTACACCTTACCAGTGTATGGAATTTTTGGGTTTTGTTAAAGTTAATGGAAATTTCTAGTAAGTTCAAGATCAAATCGAACAGAGTTAAGAGGATGGAAAATGTGTAAGCAGGATAACAATAGTTCATAGAAATTTCTAGTACAATTTAAATTTAAAGTTGGAATGGGAGAATCATTTTGAAAATATAACAGATCCGGGGGTATATAAGCCGTACTAAGCGTGGCCTACGGCAGTAGTAGTTCTGACTCGAAAGTGTAAAGGAAGAAGAAGAAAAGAAGAAGTAGTGAAAAGTAGAAAGTCGTTCAGGTGAAGAAGAAGATAGAAGAGACTTAGTGTTCAGCGCGGTGGGCACGTTGAAGGTACCGCCGCCCACAAGAGGATCAGCGGCAGACCGGCGAAGTGCAAGTTCAGAAAAAGTGAACCCCAAATAAAGAGTCGTTCTTATAAGCGGAGTATTATTTCCAATCCCTGACCCACTCTCGTGTCAATATGTTTCATCTTAATTCAACTTAAGTATTGTTCTATTTTGTACTACTGAAGAGAGCCGTAGGTAGTGAAATTACGGGGCAAATGAGACGCGACAACTTATGTCCCAAGGTGACGAGCGCAGTTAAAAAAAATCTGAGCAGCACTACGCTCAGAATTTTTGGGTTTTACAATAATTCTGTGCGGCACTGCATTGTAGTGTGCAGAGTGTATCAATAACCAACAGCTGAAAGTCCTGCTCGTCTCGTCCCTTACTTTCATATAAAAAAAATGCAGTACAATTTACCTGGACGGTATCCTAGCAGTCGTGAATATATATTCTCCGGCAGCAAACGCCGCGGAGATGATTGGCAGTGCTGCAAGCAGTAGGGTGACAATCTGGTATTTTCCAAACGGACCAACCTCGTTCTCCAAGATTGTGTCCAAATCCACCTTCTCTCTTTCTTCCTTCTCCACGCTGGCCATTCTTGAAGCTATCACTCCGAACAGGATATTCAAACTTCACAAAAACCTCCTTTAATCTAAAATGCTCGTTTTACAATAAAAACGGTGATTTTAATTAATTTACGATCTTGAATTGCTTGATAAATTGATAAAATCTTTTGATATTGGTGATACTAACACAATTTCGATTGCAGTTGTTTCCTTAATACGTAATGTTGGGAAATACAATTTAAAACTAATCGCGATCTACAAATATTCTGAAAATTTCAGTAGTAGATAGGGATCTAGTCTTGTCACGCGTACCTAGGGAAGGTGAACACTGTTTCAAGCACTTTAACTGCCTTATTCATAATAATACGCTTTTAGAAGGTATAAAGCTATATTAGTTAAAACGTGTTTTAAACCTATCGAACGTTCGATAAAATTCCTTATTCATAGTCGTTAGATAAATCTCCCATAACTAATACGTCTCTATAGTACGCAATGTTGCCATTTCGTACAAAAAAAACATGATTATGACTAATTTAATGAGGCACTGTCAATGGAAACAGACATCTTTTCAATGTCAATGGTTTGTCAGTTGTCAAAATGTCATAATAATTTCACACTACAAAAATCAAAGATATGAAGTCTATCGGTTGTCAATTTTGAGTGGGAAGCTATCACATTGTTTAACGAATTGATCAGCTGATCAACGTCGGCCATGTTTTTTTGCGTTCGAGTGCTTAAAATAGGTTTATAGAAGGGTCCTAGCTACTATAAGTCACGTCAGCTTTATCGAAGAGATAATGAGCGTTTATGAATACCATTTTTTAACAAGCGTATATTAGCGATGTTTTAAATCTCCGCTAAGTCATTATGAATAAGACAATAACCACACACCAGCTGTGTGCTTGTGGGAAGGAGAGAGAGAATGAAAATGAAGATGAGATGATACTGAAAGATGAGAAAATGAAGAACACACTCGCCGGCTAGTGTATTGATGTATTGTGTAATGTATTTAAGTGTGTATGTATGTGTTTATGAATGTATGTTTGTGTGTTTGTAAGTATTTAACTAGTGTAAATGTGTGTGCATGTATGACTGTGTCTGTTTGTGGAGTGTGTTTGTGATTGTGTAAGTGGTGTATGTCAGTCCGTCAGTCAGTCCGTGTGTGAGTGTGAGTGGAGTGAAACGATTACAGGACGAGGACTAACGTCTCGTCGGGTATCAAGAGAATGTTTGGTGTATGTATAATATGGTTAGGCGCCTTGCCAAAGAAGCGTTGCGAGATCTCTTTAAATTGTTGAGCTATCCTCGGAAGCCCTAGATCGTGGTGAAGGTCCACGTTTCGGATGAACCACGGGGCTCCGGTAGCCGTGCGCGTGAATTTATTTTGAACTACTTGCAAACGGTGTAGGTAGCTCAGTCAGGTGTGCGCGAATACGACGCTTGCGTATGACAGTATGGCACGTACGATGGTTTTGTACAGCGTCAATTTGTGTTTGAGCGGAAGTTTGCTTCGCCCACACACAAGTGGATAAAGGCGACTGAGAACAAATCGGGCTCTATTGCATACCGTATCTATATGCTTTTGTAGTTCATATTGCTGTTGAACGGGTCTCCTAAGTATTTGTAATCCTTCACCCAAGGTATGGGTGTTTCATGATATTTAATTATGTCAGTCGGTTGTTTTTAAGCTCGAAGCATTCGAGTTCGCGTTACCGAAGAGTACAGCTGCACTCTTGGTGGGGTTCACTTCAATCCGCCATTTTCTGAACCAGTTGCCTAGTTCATCGATGGCGCTTGAATCACTTTAATGTTCTTGCTCAAGGTTGAGCGGTTGGAGCCAAAGTAGAGTTTTTTTTTTTATCAAAATAAGGGACAAGACGAGCAGGACGTTCAGCTGATGGTAATTGATACGCCCTGCCCATTACAATGCAGTGCCGCTCAGGATTCTTGAAACCCCCAAAAATTCTGAGCGGCACTACAACTGCGCCTGTCACCTTGAGACAAGATATTAAGTCTTATTTGCCCAGTAATTTCACTAGCTACGGCGCCCTTCAGACCGAAACACAGTAATGCTTACACATTACTGCTTCACGGCAGAAATAGGCGCCGTTGTGGTTCCCATAATCAAGCCGGCATCCTGTGCAAAGGAGCCTCCCACTGGTGCCGTATCGTAAGCGTACTGAGCGGGCTGGACACTCGGAAACTTGGGAATGTCGCTCGTGAAGAGCGAGAATAGAGTTCCCTGTGGGGTTCAGTCCTCTCTCCCACTCAACTCTCCCACACGCCAGACCTGATGGGTCGGGGTGAGGATAGGGTGCCCTCTACTCGATATCGGTAGGAGTGATCAGTAAGGTAGGCTCTGAAGACTAAGCCGTTGTGCCATACCTTGTCGAAGGCCTTCGCGACATCGAAAGACACGGCTGCCGTGATGGCGGGGAATTAACGCCGGATGAGGATGTGCTCGGTGAGTCGGTGAGCCTGCTGGGGACACGAATGAGCGGTTCTGAACCCGAACTGTATGTCGGGTATCAGGTTAAGCTCCGCGATATAGTGATTAAGACGCGCGAGAAGTAGTCTTTCGTACAGTTTACCGATTGAATTAATTAAGCTAATAGGTCTATACCTCGGATTAGCTTTAGGTTTATTGGATTTTGGGATACCTATGGCTATTAGACTAAAGAATATAAAAAATGGTAACCAATTAAGTAATAAGAGTCGAGGGCAGGATTTTAAGAACCCTATTGAACCCACTTCACGATCAACTTCGTCAACGTGTGTCGGGTCGGCAGATGCATTTGGAGAACACTGACTCTCGAGACTATCGGCGAGGCATTCATGTCGCACTTAGCGACTACGCCTGCGGTATCTAGTTGGAGCGCAGCGCAGACTTATCCTTAATCTAAGCTCATAGTTATGGTTGAGTATGTAACTAACCTGTTCATATTATCGTCTTGTATCTTTCCCGAATATAAACATGGCTCTGAAGAATCTTAAATCACAGTAAAGTGCAAATATTTACTGTCTTATTCATAATGACTTAGCTGAGATTTGAAACATCGCTAATATACGCTTGTTAAAAAATTGTATTCATAAACGCTCATTATCTCTTCGATAAAGATGACGTGACTTATAGTAGCTAGGACCCTTCTATAAACCTATTTTAAGCACTCGAACGCAATAAAACATGGCCGACATTGATCAGCTGATCAATTTTAAATCTCCGCTTAGTCATTGCGCCGTCGATGAACTAGGCAACTGGTTCAGAAAATGGCGGATTGAAGTGAACCCCACCAAGAGTGCAGCGGTACTCTTCGGTAACGCGAACTCGAATGCTTCGAGCTAAAAAACAACCGACCGACATAATTAAATAGCATGAAACACCCATACCGTGGGTGAAGGATTACAAATACTTAGGAGTCCCGTTCAACAGCAATATGACCTTCAAAAGCATATCAATACGGTATGCATTATAGAGCCCGATTTGTCCTCAGTCGCCTTTATCCACTTGTGTGTGTGGGCGAAGCAAACTTCCGCTCAAACACAAAGTGACGCTGTACAAAACCATCGTACGGCCCATACTGTCATACGCAAGCGTCGTATTCGCGCACACCCGACCGAGCTACCTACACCGTTTGCAAGTAGTTCAAAATAAAGTCACGCGCACGGCTACCGGAGCCCCGTGGTTCATCCGAAACGTAGACCTTCACCACGATCTAGGGCTTCCGATGATAGCTCAACAATTTAAAGAGATCTCGCGACGCTTCTTTGACAAGGCGCCTAACCATATTATACATACACCAAACATTCTCTTGATACCCGACGAGACGTTAGTCCTCGTCCTGTAATCGTTTCACTCCACTCACACTCACACACGGACTGACTGACGGACTGACATACACCACTTACACAATCACAAACACACTCCACACACAGACACAGTCATACATGCACACACATTTACACTACTTACATACTTACAAACACACATACATACATTCATAAACACATACATACACACTTAAATACATTACACAATACATCAATACACTAGCCGGCGAGTGTGTTCTTCATTTTCTCATCTTTCAGTATCATCTCATCTTCATTTTCATTCTCTCTCTCCTTCCCACAAGCACACAGCCGGTGTGTGGTTATTGTCTTATTCATAATGACTTAGCGGAGATTTAAAACATCGCTAATATACGCTTGTTAAAAAATGGTATTCATAAACGCTCATTATCTCTTCGATAAAGCTGACGTGACTTATAGTAGCTAGGACCCTTCTATAAACCTATTTTAAGCACTCGAACGCAATAAAACATGGCCGACATTGATCAGCTGATCAATTTTAAATCTCCGCTTAGTCATTGCGCCGTCGATGAACTAGGCAACTGGTTCAGAAAATGGCGGATTGAAGTGAACCCCACCAAGAGTGCAGCGGTACTCTTCGGTAACGCGAACTCGAATGCTTCGAGCTAAAAAACAACCGACCGACATAATTAAATAGCATGAAACACCCATACCGTGGGTGAAGGATTACAAATACTTAGGAGTCCCGTTCAACAGCAATATGACCTTCAAAAGCATATCAATACGGTATGCATTATAGAGCCCGATTTGTCCTCAGTCGCCTTTATCCACTTGTGTGTGTGGGCGAAGCAAACTTCCGCTCAAACACAAAGTGACGCTGTACAAAACCATCGTACGGCCCATACTGTCATACGCAAGCGTCGTATTCGCGCACACCCGACCGAGCTACCTACACCGTTTGCAAGTAGTTCAAAATAAAGTCACGCGCACGGCTACCGGAGCCCCGTGGTTCATCCGAAACGTAGACCTTCACCACGATCTAGGGCTTCCGATGATAGCTCAACAATTTAAAGAGATCTCGCGACGCTTCTTAGACAAGGCGCCTAACCATATTATACATACACCAAACATTCTCTTGATACCCGACGAGACGTTAGTCCTCGTCCTGTAATCGTTTCACTCCACTCACACTCACACACGGACTGACTGACGGACTGACATACACCACTTACACAATCACAAACACACTCCACACACAGACACAGTCATACATGCACACACATTTACACTACTTACATACTTACAAACACACATACATACATTCATAAACACATACATACACACTTAAATACATTACACAATACATCAATACACTCGCCGGCGAGTGTGTTCTTCTCATTTACTCATCTTTCAGCATCATCTGATCTTCATTTTCATTCTCTCCTTCCCACAAGCACACAGCCGGTCCGAGGTTCAAGTCTCCTTAGGAGACGCCCCGCGACTGTTCATAGTCTTTAGTCCCCCGTAGTCTTTGCGGCCTACACGGCGCACGTCCTATGTCGCTGTAAAGGCTTCAGGGCTAACAGCAAAGAGGAGGTTTTTCGTCGGTAGGGGGTGTCCACTTGCGTGACACTCGAGTCCGACATATTACGCCCCGTTCCGGAGCGTAAATACCTAAATGTATTTTCCTCCCCCGAAAAAAAAAATGGTGTGGCACGATGCATGCCACCACAGACTGTGTATTTAGGGTTTGACGGTAATAAATGTAATACAAGGGTTGTCAATTTTTTTAATATAAAATAATTATTTCATTGTATACATTTAAAACTATTTCATTCACACCTGCTTGCTGATGCTTTGTTCTTAGCATAAATTATATTTACTTATATACAATAAATAAATGATTTAAAAAAATACATACCTAATATTAATATTAGATGCGCCGCAATTATTAATTTTATAAATATTTGGTCATGGCTAATTTATAGCCGACGCTTTCTTGTAGATAGATAACAGATGCATTGTCATCTGTGATGTAAACATAATGACAGTTGTTTATTTTGCCGCCTAATAATATACCTAACAAAACTGTCACTGAGCAACATAGTTCTCACGCAAATCGTCACATACGCATAATATTTTTATTTGTTTTCATGGTTAATTCCAACTTTGACACCTTTTATTTACTTTTTAATTAGACTTATTTGTTATTACTACATAATATTAATATCTTTACAGCCTTGGAGTATGTCTGTACAAATGCTATATTATAACAGCTTTTATATAGTCAAAGCAATAAGCAAAATTTATAAATCATTGAACAAAATTAAATTACAAGAATTAGCTTCTATCATTTCCTTCCATCTAATAAACAAATGACTCTCTATTACATCATTACAATCTTTTGAAATAATCTTTTGAAAATGTGCTCTGGTTGCGATCTTAAAAAATACTTAATTCATTTGAAATTATTATTAGTCACCTATAGTCCAAAATTTGTAGTGTTCTGTGTTTGTAATAATAAATCTGAAACAGTCCTCTTAATAAGAAATACAGTATCTACTATTTATTTAATTTATGGGTATTAAGGTTTATTATCAAAATGTTTGCGGTTTACGAACCAAAACACATGCCTTTTTAAATAAAGTACTTTCAAATGATTATGACGTTATTTGTTTGATAGAAACATGGCTTCTGCCAGGAATTTTCGATTACGAAATTTTCGATTCAACGGCGGCGTGTAGAGGCCGTGCGCCGTACGTTGCACGTCGACGAGCGCGACATCTCCGCTACGCCTCCGTCTTTGCCGCACGCAGAGGTTGTTTTCGTCAATATTGTCCTGTCTAAAGCACCCGTGTTGAAATGCTTCAAAATATACTGTGCATACTTTCCACATAGCCCTGAACAGCCCAACGGACAACAAAGTCTTTTTAAATTTCTGTCCAATATAATCATGAATAATTAAAATGATAGATATTTAATTTTTGGGGGCCTCAACATAAGTAATGCTACGTGGGATAAGACTCCAAATCATGTATTCAGTGATGCATTGTCAATAATAAATCCGTCTAGTGGAAATCTAGAATATAATTTAAACTCTTTTCTTTGTTTCGCTGGATTATATCAATTTAACGGCATCCTAAAAAATAATAGTAGACTTCTAGACTTAGTAATCACAAATTTTCTTTGCTCTGTTTCGCGTTGTTCTGGACCACTGATGAGCGAGGATGCACAGCATCACCCAGCATTAGTGATACGTTGCGCATTGGAACAGGAAACATCTTGTCTCCCTCCCGCATCGCGGCTAGTGCGCCGTTTTCACCATGCAGACTATGACACGATTAAGAATGCTCTTTCTAAAATTGACTGGTGCACTGAATTAAACCCTGACAATGTCGCTGTATCAACTGATAACTTTTATAACATTATTAACACTATAATAGATCAATACGTTTCCCTGAAACAAGTAAAGCAATCACATAGATACCAGGACGGGTATCTATTAAAATAATAAAAAAACAAATAAAAGGCTCATAGAAAATGGAAAATGTATGGTCGAGAATCTGATTACCAAATTTTCTCAGAGCTTCGGAACATTCAGAAAGAAACACAAATTTCATGTTACAATAAATTTTTGGATAGAGCTGAGAATAACATAGGCACAAATTCAAATTTTTTCTGGTCTTTAATAAAAAACAAAATCAATAGCACCCAGTTTTCTGAGACAGTTAATCCGGACAATTAAACAGCTACAGAAGGCGCTCATGCGCAAGTGGTGCGCTTCTACCATGCGCCGCATGCGCGACAGTCCCAACACCATACTGCATGCGCTATCGGACCGGTGGGACTCCCCGATGCTGGATCGTTGGATACGGCTGCACGCAGTCGTATAGTAATTTACCGTCATCATCGGGAGGTCCACCCGGACCAGCCTGTTATTTTATTTTATTTATTTTCTAAATATGTGATTTAATAAGTAATTACTAACACTATTTTGTAAGTTTGCAAATTGTACTAACTATTTTTGCGTAACTGTTATATGAATTTGGCGCCACCCTTATCCATACTTTTCAATTTATCTTTAAAACATGGTGTTATGCCAGATTACTGGAAAATGTGTTATGTTACTCCAATTCTTAAAAGCGGTGATAGACACGATATAAAAAACTATAGACCTATATCAAAACTTTCTACTACTCCTAAATTGTTTGAGAAAATAGTCTATGATACTATTTACCCAGCTGTAAGAAATATTTAATCAATAAACCAACACGGTTTTCTTAACAAAAGATCCACTGGGACCAATCTTTGTGAATTAGTGGATATAGTAATTAGGGCTATGGACGAAGGACATCAAGTTGATGCCATTTATACTGATTACTCAAAAGCTTTTGATAAAATATCTCATTTTATATTAATTAAGAAATTAGCTGGCATCGGTATCCATTGCAACCTTCTAAGATGGCTAGAAAGTTGCCTTACACATAGAACCCGAGCAGTTACGATTAAAGGCTATACTTCCAACTTTGTTCCCATTACATCTGGCGTTCCCCAAAGATCTCATCTCGGCCCTTTATTATTCAATATTTTCATCAACGATATAGACAATATATTTCGGAATACAAGCTCTCTTCTATACGCTGATGATAATAAAATATTTACAAAAATTAAGAATTCAGATGATAGCATCCTCCTCCAGACTGACTTGAATAACATTAGTAATTACTGCGTCTAAAATGGTCTCACTATAAATATTTAAAACTGTTGTGCCATAAGTTTTTCAAGAAAATCTAATCCAATACTGTGTAATTATCAGATATATGACACAAAATTAAAAAGAGTTGAAGAGGATTTGGGGGTAATCCTGGATAGTGAACTCACATTTAGAACCCACTATGATCGTTTCATTAATAAATCATATAAAATTCTTGATTTCATTTTAAGACAGGGAAGTGAGTTTAAAAAATCGCATACATATTTAATTTTATACAACGCTTTTGTCAGGTCACATCTTGAGTATGCGTCAGTGGTTTGGAACCCCTGCTATAATATTCATATAAACTGCTTGGAACGTATTCAAAATAAATTCATTAAGCATTTAGAATTCCGACATTTAGATCCCTCGTTCAATTTTCACTCCAACGATTTAAGTTCTTTGAAAGACCGTCGCACCCATAGAGACATACTATTTTTATATAAATTATTACATAATATAGCTGATTCTCCATATTTATTAAGTAAAATAGGATTACACTGCAGAAGGCCTACATCCCAATGTAAAGAAGTATTAGAAGTTGCCAGTTGCCAGAACAGTACACGGAAAGAACAGGTTTATAATTCGGGCATGCAGCTGTTATAATAGAGCATACAGTCATATTGACATATTTCATAAAAAGTTAAATGTTTTCAAATCACTGGTTTGTGATAGTTAAAATTATTACTGATTTTTTTTTAACCCCATTCTTATATTTTTTTCTGAATCCTTAACTCATTTGTAACTAATTTATTCGAATTGTAACAAATTTATTCGAATCGAAATTGAATTGTATAATAGGCATGTAAAGTATTGTGTAACCTATATAGCTTGTAATTAGTTGTTAATTTGAATTACTTTTGTTTTGTGGTTTTTATCTTACCGTTGGTTACCTTTTAACTAAAAGTGTCGAATAAATTGTTGGAAACTTCACTGGTGAAAGTGTGAGTTTTAAGATTTGTTATTTATTATATATTCGTTATATTTATCATAATAATAATAGTTGTTAACATTTATCATAATACTGTTTGTTTCCTGTACATGAATAAATAAATAAATATAAACTTAAATTATTAAGCTTATTATATTAATAATAGACAATACTACAGAAGACTCCATCAGTGATCAACGATCTAATCGATAAGTTCTCGGTGTAAAGCATCGCAAAAATTTTTCCCTACACCCGCCGAGAGGAAGTAACACGCACCTTAGAACCAGGAGTTCCTAGAGGACTAGCGGGGGCCCCCAGCTGCAGACCATTGCGTCTAGTAAATGTTAATAATAGATTTAATTCATATTATTATTGGAATAATTATTTTATTTATTGGGGTTTTAATTGGTGTAGCTTTTTTAACTTTATTAGAACGTAAAATTTTAGGTTATATTCAAATTCGAAAAGGTCCTAAATACAGCGGCATATTATTTAGCCTTAACTGATTTCACAATTTTAATAATATACTTACCTTTTACTACACACGCGCATACAATTATAATTGTGTCGTTAATTGCATAATAAATAACAATATTAGTGATACAAATCTGATTATTAATTAGCTTCAATTGATTAAGAGATAAATCTTATATCAATCGATATTGTAATATTAATCTTATTAATTAATCATAAATTTGATACAAAATGGGCTACTCTACGATAACACATCTTGTAAGTAATGGCACAGTGGTGTTGAGTTAAGCTTGGTATTGGTCGGGGTCTCTGGGCTTGATGATGCCCAGGCGCACGGCGACGGAAGCCACGTTGGCTCGCACCTCCTCCTGCACCAGGTTGAAAGACATGGCCAGCAGCGCTATCCCGAACAGCAGATACAACGAACACAGCGCTATTGAATGCACCGCCTCCGACTCCTCGCGCTGACCCTGGACATACGTGACTGGATAAAGGTCTTCGCACATTACACCGACTCAAAGCCAATGCAATACTAACGATGTGTCGAGTATGGCTTGGATCGAGTCAGACTCGATTCCCGCTTTGGACTCCCCTACCCGAATACCAATTTATATTGAGTCGAGTTCGCCTGACTCGCTTCTGTACTTTGTACTCACTGACTCAATTCGATAACATCTTAAGTTCTTAAATAGCTTCTAAAATATATGTGTTTTGTATAATAAAACATATTATAGAATTTGATCTCATTTTTGGTTCCTAGATACCTTCTTAGTATGTGCTATGTTTTCTTGTAATGTTTAAAAATATTATCATTAAAAATGTTTGATATATTTTCGATTATATTCCTTGTTTATCTAAAATTGGTAGCGGACTCGAATTCCCAGCGTAGAGTTCCGGACTCGAGTCAACTCATAAACTCGAAAAAGAGTCATGATTAAAATCGAATCTACTCGATCCACCAAAACAGCGACTCGGCACATCATTATCCAATACCCTTCCAACTAGAACTATTGATTCGGTATTAAAGAGTTGTTAACTAGATCATCAATGCGACGGTCACCAGTGAATAACTTGGGGTCAATGAGTGGACAATGCGACATCAACTAGAGGGGAGCGCGTTGTCCACTAACTAAACCTCAACCAACACGAAATGAATACGAGAGAGGCGACGAGTTGGTAACGCGTCGTCCGCTTGCCGTAAGTACATTGTTAACTTGTGTCCGATTCGCCTACAACTAAGGGCAAACAGGACGCGTCGTATACTTTCAAGTTACTTGTTGACAAATACACTCTTAAGCAACAGATCATAAAGTTTACATTTCAATGCATTACTACGATTTGAGTAGGAGTGGAGTTGACGTTGAGTCGGTGCAATGTACGAAGACCTTTATAAACACACATTGGATGCAGCATCTTAATTGTCAAACTGAAATTAGTGTACTGTGTCGGCTATCATGTAGAGAGGCGTTTCCAAAACCACATAAAGTGGAGAAAGATTAAGGATAGAAGCCTACATAAAAAACATTCAATTTAAAATATTTTAACATAAAAGTACGATATAACATTATTTATTGAAAGTGAAAAACCCATTTGGAAATGAATGCCTCAGACCTGAGAACTAGAAGGACACAAGAAACTCAGCGTGCCTCTTTTTTTGTTTAATAAAATGTCGATACAATAAAATTTATAATAAAATAACCTGACGGCGGTGGTTTCATTCCCAATCTGTTGTATCATTAAATAAACAGCCAAGTGCGAGTGAAAGTAACATAAAATAAAAGTTATTTAATAATCATAATAATATTTGAGTTGATTGAATGAAAGGTAACTTGCGCTTTACGATACGGTATACGATATTATTAAAAAAGCTACTAAATAGATCTCGTTCAAAAAAATTTTCGATGGAAGTTTGCATGGTAATGTACATCATATATTTTTTTTAGTTAATCTTACAACTTGTGTCTCTTGCGCAAACTATTCAGTTTACAAAAAATGATATTAGAAACCTAAATATCATTTTTGAAGACCTATCCATACATACACGTATGGGTTTGATAAAAAAAAATTTGTTGTTCATTTCTAAGTATGAGGAAACTCCAAAATTTATTGTTTTTTTTTCTATTCTTGAGAGAAAATGTTAATGTAATGGCTCACAGAATACATCTACTTAGCAAGTTTCAACAGTCTTTTATTTTATTTTATTCGGAAAACTTACAGTTTACATCAATATGTATGAACAAGAGCAATTATCGTAATATACAATAAGAAAAATACCGTTACTTTAAAGTTAAATACTACAAGAATTATATAATATTAGGTAAATCTATTCAAGGATCAATTAAATTAAATAGGGTTTCTTACTCTAAACTACTAAAGAACATAAATTAAGGGCATGAATGTATAGTTCTTATAGTTTCGGAAAAAAGTGGCTGTGACAAACACGGACAGACAGACAGACCTGACGTATCCATAAGAGTTCCGTTTCTTGCCATTTGCTTACGTAACCCTAAAAAGTCATTTATGTTTATGTAACCTTTATCACGTAAACCTTGTCAAGTGCATAAATATTCTATCGGTACCCTTATGTGCTTAAATATTGAGGTCAAAAAATACATTCACACATTCTGTATATTTTTATTACTCTTTACGAACATTCTGTAGATTCACGAAATTATATGAAGAATGTGATGACTGTTTTAAAAACGCCAAGTTAAAGTCTATTTGGAAAAACATTATTATTATTATTGAGTATTCTTGATCCTAAACAAAATGGCGTCGGCATGTTTTTAATACAGACATCGTTCAGTCAATTGCAATTAAAATAATATTTTTTAGATGAAATAAAATGATAAATCTACAATTAATTTCAAGAAAAGTAGAATCTGTTATCTATTGTCCTTGTGTGTAATTTAATAATATAATTAATATATAACTGATAGTACTGATAAGAAGGGAAAAGAGAATAACACATACATCAGATAAAATGCTGAATAAACGAGAAACAAACAAACTTGTTATGCTTACTACTCGGTTAAGTCGAGTCGAGAATTGCTAAAAAACGTTTTTGTGGGAAAGGTTACTATAGCATAAACGATTTTCTTAATGTTACCACAGACTGGGAATGAAGCGAACACCCTCAGGCTCTTTAATTATAAATGTTTATTGTACGATATTACCACAGTAGATATAACATTGTAATCCTTATTTTTATTAAAAAAAAGCGCCCATTCTTCTCAGGTCTGAGGCAGTCTATTTTTAATGGGTGGTAGTTTTTGACGTTCAATAAGTGATTTTGAATAAAAATATTTGAATTTGATTTGATCAGGAACATGTTAATATTTTGAATTACCTGCGCTGGAACGAAGTCACCAAATCCAATTGTGGTGAGGGTGATGAAACAGAAATAGGCCGCGTCGAGGTAGGCCCAGCCCTCCCATCGCTTGAAGAGGAACGTCCCGGCCACGATGTACGAAGCCACCAGAAAAACGCACAGCCATATTGGCACTGGTTTGATCTGCAACCATATCACACGACAGGGTGTTTGTGAAGGGCCAACAATATCAGACGACAAACACCCGTGAGGGGCGAATTATCAAGGAATCTTATCAACCGAATGTCTTATACAATATGTCCCCGCATGTAGTAATAAAACTGTAGGAAAAAAAACTGTATAAACTATTTCATCGACGAAAATACCCCATAAAGGGGGCAATTCCAAAACCCAACCAGTCTGCAGCTAATTTTATTTTAATCATAACAAAATTCACCTTCATTTGTAAAACAACGGCGGTTTAAGTTCTACGTCCTGAGGCTCAATGTTTGTCTTGAAAGCTGGCAAATAACCGTTGTTTTGTGATTACCGAAGGGAGAGAGTTTATTTTTTACTGTATTTGAGCACATTTGAGCGCTTTTTTTTAATTGTGCGAAAACTACATTATTAACCACCTTTTTTTGTAATTTCATTATAATATTTGAGTTGCTTAACAAATTGATTTACGAATCACTGTTCTCAGTGTAATAAATTAATAGACCCCCTATTTGATGAACAATATACTTACGAGCCGAAGCACAGGTTAGTGATCCAGCTCATTAAAATTTGTTGCTTTGTTTGTGAGCCGATACGGAAATATTTTGCTAAGATAAAATAAAAGTAGCTGCAAACTGGTCGGGTTTTGGAATTGACCCATATAAGGAGTATTTAATTCGATGAAATAGTTATAATAATACTCCTAAAGTTTTATAACTACATGCCGGGGCACATAGTATAAACAAATTTGGAGAACTATTGTTTTATTTGAATAAACTTTATTTTAGTTGCATTGTATAGAATCATCTGAGGGCTTGCTTTGTGAGGATTAGTTTTGTAATTGTTGGCCATGCTCACTGGTTGTGGTGCCCAGTCGACCTGATAAAGTTAATAAATTATTGTATTTGTTGGATGCGATTACAATTTATGACAGTAATCACGACCATAATATTCAAGATGCATCATTACACAAAGAATTAATTCAAGCTATAAAGGTTTGATGCATCCAATATACCTCACATCAAAAAAGTCTAAGCAACGTGCATGATATTACAATTTTACCATTAATATTATTTAATTTCTAAGTCTTTATTCACTCAAAGTGCATAAGTATGTAAACTTTTTTGTTATTGATGACATAGTAGCGGATTGTAAAAAAAAACGATTATGTTTTGTTTTTTCATAAAATTGAATAAATGAAAGGGAATTTGTTTGAATTTAAGTGCGTTTTTTTTGCTACGTTTAGTCTTGATCTTATAATTTTACCAACCATTTAAATAAAGTTAGCGACAAAATTGAATTGTTAGATATTCTTTACGTTATGGAGCGACATCATTTGACGTTAAATGGAATGCAAAAAGCTGTAGGGATGTTGCAAGCGGGAAGTTATCAATCTCAGGTATCTCGGCATTTTGGCATTCATAGAAGTGTTATTTGTCGTCTTTGGCAGCGCTACAACAATACAAGGGAATCCGCTGAACAGGACTGAATCCTGTACCGTAAAAGGAGTACAACCACTCGGCAAGACCGATACATACAACTGACTGCAGAACGCTAGCCGATGTTAACCACTTGAGAGATAAGTTTGAGACTACAAAATTCAAGTTCTGTTGATGTAAGTCCCCAAACTGTGCGAAATAGACTGCATGAGTATGGCCTACGAGCTCGACGCCCAATTAGGTGCCCACCGATACGTCACGGGAATCGCGCTCGTCGAAATGAATGGTGTAGAGAACGCAGAACATGGACCCAGGAATAATGGGATAAAATTATGTTTTCCGATGAGTCGCGATTCGGGTTTAGGCCTGATACAAGAAGGGTGCGAGTATACCGTCAGCCCGGAAATACTGAAAGCCACAGGTGCATTCAGAAAGTTCATCCATACAGCGCAGCGGCTCAACAATTATGGTATGGGCGGGTATTATGAAGAACAGGCGAACTGAGCTCGTTTTTGTAAATGGAAACATGAACGCTGAAAATTACGTTGAGGATATTCTCAGACCTTATGTCCATCCATTTGCAGTAACTTTTGACTCCGATTTTTCGTTAATGCATGACAATGCGCGTTCACATACAGCTCAGCGAACCAGTCAATACTTGGATTACCAATTACCATTAGGAGGACGTCCGGGTGTTACCCTGGCCTGCACAATCGCCAAACCTCAACCCCATCGAGCAGGCATGGGACATGCTCCAGAGACGTGTTTTGATTTAGGACTTAGTTTAGGACTTGGACGGAGTGACAATAACCCAACAGCTGAAGGATTTGCTACAATTACATTGGGAGCGAATACCGCAAGATGACATAAACAGTCTCATTAATTCAATGAATAATCGTTGCCTGAATAGCAGAGGAGGCCATACTTTGTATTAAATTGTCCTATTCTTTCACAATAAATCATTTTCTTTAGAAATTTCATTTTGTTACAAAAAATATTATTTAAACACGATTCATCTAATATTGAATGCAGCACCTTACAAACTAACTTGTTATCTATATTACAGCCATTGTAAAATACTGTATTTGATTCAAAAGAGTGGCCGTTGAGGTTCTTGTATGTTCTTCTCACGAGCTTTACATTAAACGAAATATTTATAGTGACGATTAAAAACTACTTAGCTGAATAAAGTTTATTTGACTGTGACTTTGTCTTCTACCATTTCAAATAAATTCTGATGATGGAATTTAGAGAACTAATACAAGATTTAAAGTTATTAGTTGGAGTGATTTTTGTAGTTCGAACAACAAATCTAGCTGAAGAAGACCTTAATGTCGTCTACTTACTTCTTCTTTGGCAGTTACTGATGGTGCTCGATACAGATCAGATTGGCGCGAACCCCAAGCTGAAACATAACAGGGTTCTTTAGTACATATTATTAAGATATTGATATCAACAACAAGAATCTTATCAGTAAATATATTTTACAAATTTTGCTCGAAATGAAATGAATCTGAAATGAATGATGAAATTTTATTTGCAAGAAACATTGTGCATAAGATGTTAACATAATATTATTGATAGTCCAATATGTTTCGTTAATTGACATGCAAAATCCTACGAATATTATAAATGTGAAAGTTTGTATGTCTGGATGTATGTTCTGAAATCTACTGAATAGATTTTGATGAAACTTTACAATAAAATAGCTTACACACCAGAATAACAAATAGACTATAATTTATAAAACTATCGTGTGAATTATACAAAATATAAATGTCATAAATACCTGAAGGTCTGCCGCGGCGGGAGGGGCCTGGGGTATACTCGTCACTCCACTCATCTCTGTCTGGAGATGGTGACTGTCAAACAAAAAACATTGGTTGCTTAGACCACCCATGGAAATCTAAATAAAAAGAAAACAGTAACTAAGCCGTGTTGGACATGTCGCTTCACAGGTTACTTATAGATCACCAGCAGTCGGTAGTGATTTAGTATTAATCGAACACCTGTTTACTCCCTTTTTTCCATCTCTTTGGGCCAGATGAGTCTAATTCGGCAAACATGAGCCCCAATGCTAAAATATTGTCTTGGATTCTGCCAAGTCTGAGTTTTCCTTGGGGATTCCGATCTAGAGCTTACCATGCCATGAGGGCCACAATCCCTTCGCCAAGTATGGCAATCTAGAGTGTGGCCAATCTATTTCCATTTCGGATGCTTGATTTGTTCTTCATCTCCGTCACTTTGAAGTGTTGTGACAGGTATATGGTTTAAACTGGATGTATCCAGAATACGACCAAGGCAGAAGTTTATTAAAACCTGAACTTGTCGTTTCGGATCGGATCGGTATTATTATTAATAATAAATAAAAAATCATTTCATTTCAGGTTACAAGGCCCATAACATTAATACCTTATAGTATAACATACATATTTATGTAACTTAAAATCTACGCCACATTTTCGGTGATGAGAGGCGCGGGTTCGGTAACTTCCGGTGATCGGCGAAATCCGCGATACTTGCGGAACACGCCCCCCTTTGGCCACAGCTTCACGTCCAAGAAGGTCAATATATGTTCTGTCGGGACGCGAACAACAAAAGAGTTACCCCCTTATTCATAATAGTCTGCTAACTTAAAGCATTGCTAATTCTCACTCTGTTTTCTTCTATTGATCTAAGTCAGAATGAGAAAAAACACTCCTAGCGGCTGTTTAAAGTTAGCGGACCATTATGAATAAGGGGGTTAAAGTCTACTGGATGACGCGTCACCAACTTTTCGACCCCCAACCGGATGCGGTGCATGCCCCACATCACATGTTGATGTTATTGGATTTCTAACAACTGTATTGTTGAGCAACGTAGCAACTTCATCTTGCAGGTCTCTGATGGTGTTCTGAGATGCCTCTAATTTCAACATTACATCTGCCAGGCTAGCCTTGAGGTTAATGTTGCCCGGCTTACGTCCAGCTTAGGTCGCCACGAGTCAACTCCAATGGTTGTCATTTAGGGCAGTTTATTTAAGCTTCTGTATATTGATAGAACCCACATTCGTGGCTTCTCTTCGTAGGTCATCCAGTTTGGCTTCCATATCAACGTATGCTGACTATGCAGAAAACGCATTTGTAGTTTGGATAATGCTACCAATAACAACTAAAAATAACAGAGGTGAGAGAAGACATCCCTGGCAAACACCCGCAACTATGGCGAAATAGAATTCTAGATGATAAAACTTGTATATGTCTTGCGCTACTAAAGATTATCAATAATATATTGAGAGGCAACAGTAGAAAATATGTTTATTTTTTTAAATTTTAGTCTCAATGATTCTATAAGACCTATGTTATTAATAGCGAATAACACTCTTCTGTAGCTCAAATATTGTACTATCAATTGCCCAATAGCAATATACCATAGAACATAATAGGTAAGTGTTATTAAAATAACTAAAGAAAATTAGTCGCGTCGTATCTTTGTGAGTTAGTTATCTATATGCTTAACCGCGCATGCTGCAGAATTAATTCTATTAGCCAATCCTCTAACAGAGGGGCCCAGTATTTACTTTAAACATACACTTTAACACATAAATAATATTACATAATATTTGGTCCATATACTAGGCATAGCCTGTAGGCAACCAATTGACATTCTATGGTTAGAAATCAATAAAAACGCATTTATTTTCTCAAAATTGATTCCTTCAGAATTCTTTTTGATGTGATTGCACTTTTTGACCTTTCACATCAAGATGTGAAAGGTCAAAAAGTGCAATCTGTAATCTGTGTGTGTGTCTATGTGCGTGTGTGAGTATCTGATTAATCTAGTTACATGTATTAACATTATGTGAATCCTAAGCTATCGCTTTAAGAATAGCAGAGTGTGTGTAACCATCTCTGTTATTTAATTTTGACCTGGACCGAGCAATATTTACTTTTACCTTGTTGTATATGTATGTAAGAATGGGCTACATCTACTTGCAAATGATGTATTTTTTTATGCTGTGATTAAAAGGCATAAAAGGCATTTATTTTCTCAAAATTGATTGCTTTAGAATTCTTTTTGATGTCATTTCTTATACTACTAGATACTACTACCGCTTCGGAAACAAACGGCGCTCTGAGAGAGAAGAAGCGGCGCAAGAAACTCTCCCAGCATTCTTTTTTTTGCGCTCTTTTCAATAAAAATATACAATATTGTTCAGTCATTTCTATCGCTATAAAATAATCACAATCTAGTCCCAGGCTGTCCGATCATTTAGATATTCAGCAGTGGAGTAATAGGATTTACGACGGAGCAATTTTTTTTATAAAACATTTAAATTTATTTATAGATAATGCCTGAACAGTGGCTGGGACTTTATTGTAGAAGTGTATACATTTACCCTTAAAGCTATTATGTATCTTATGAAGCCTACTAGAATTAGTTAAAAGCAATCCCTTATTTCTAGTGTTATAATAATGAAAATCACTATTAAGAGCAAAAAGGTGACGATTTTTGTGAACATATATTAAATTTTCATAAATGTACTGACAATGAACAGTCATAATATTTATTTCTTTAAAAATTTTCTTTGAGAGACTGTCTATAACAAGGTGATATATATCACGAACAGCTCTCTTTTGCAGTGCAAACACTATATCAATGTCAGCAGCATGACCCCATAGTAATATACCGTACGTCATGATGCTGTGAAAATAACTAAAGTACACTAATCTAGCGGTCGTAACATTCGTGTACTCTCTAATCTTTCTAACTGCATATGCCGCAGAGCTGAGTCTATCTGCTAGATGGGTAATATGTGGACCCCACTGAAGCTTTTTATCTAACGTGATACCCAAGAAGACCGTAGTGTCCACAAGTTCCAATCTCTGGTTATTTATAAGTACGTTGGTTTGTACCTCCGCTGTGTTTAGTGTAATGAAACGTAAACACTTTGTTTTTTTACTGTTTAAGTGCAGATTATTCGTCTCAAACCAACGCACTATCTTTGAGAGTGCATTGCTTACCTCGTCATCAATATCCGCACGTCGCTTCACTTTAAAAATAAGTGAAGTATCATCAGCAAACAATACAATCTCATGGCTATCATCTACTACAAACGGTAAATCGTTAATATATATAAGAAACAAGAAAAGACCGAGAATAGAACCCTGTGGAACACCTATTCCCACAGGTTTACCTGAAGACCGTTTGCCATTTACATCGACTATCTGAACTCTTTCGCTTAAATATGATTTTAACAGATTTAGGGCACTATTTTTCACTCCATAATGTTTTAGTTTTAGGGGTAAAGTTTCATTGTGGACGCAGTCAAATGCTTTTGACAAATCACAAAAAATGCCCAATGCATCCTGTGACTCTTCCCAGGCGTCAAAGATATGCTCAATGAGTCTAGTACCCGCATTAATTGTTGATAAGCCCCTAGTGAAACCAAACTGATTTTTGTTCATTAATTTACAAAAATGCATTTGTAGCTGTTGAAGCAAAAGTTTTTCAAAAATTTTACTTAAAACAGGCACCACTGAAATAGGTCTGAAATTAGCAGGGTCAAAAGAACTGTCCAATTTAAACAAAGGTATAACTTTGCTGTATTTCATGAGGTCAGGGAACACACCCTCATCTATGCATTCATTAAATATTATTGCTAATTTAGGTGCTATAATGTCAAGTATGTATTTTACAATATTAGTCGAATGGCCCCATAGGTCTTTTGTATTTTTTAGGTTAATTAATTTTAAGATTATTATTATATTGCTACCTGTAACATACTTAAATTTCAAATCAGTGGAAGATACTGGTACGTGTAATTTAAGCATATCATATGCTGCTTTTGGCGAAGAGTTAAGGTCTTTGGTCGTGACAATCGGGATTCCGGAGAAGTATTTATCAAATTTATTTGCAATTTCTATTTCCGAATTTATAACGCGATTATTAATATTTAAACAGATAGAGGTGTTACGGCAATTCGATCTACCAGTTTCATTGTTAATTACACTCCAAGTCGCTTTTATGGACATTCTATGGTTAGAAATCAATAAAAACGCATTTATTTTCTCAAAATTGATTCCTTCAGAATTCTTTTTGATGTGATTGCACTTTTTGACCTTTCACATCTTGATGTGATCTGTAATCTGTGTGTGTGTCTATGTGCGTGTGTGAGTATCTGATTAATCTAGTTACATGTATTAACATTATGTGAATCCTAAGCTATCGCTTTAAGAATAGCAGAGTGTGTGTAACCATCTCTGTTATTTAATTTTGACCTGGACCGAGCAATATTTACTTTTACCTTGTTGTATATGTATGTAAGAATGGGCTACATCTACTTGCAAATGATGTATTTTTTTATGCTGTGATTAAAAGGCATAAAAGGCATTTATTTTCTCAAAATTGATTGCTTTAGAATTCTTTTTGATGTCATTTCTTATACTACTAGATACTACTACCGCTTCGGAAACAAACGGCGCTCTGAGAGAGAAGAAGCGGCGCAAGAAACTCTCCCAGCATTCTTTTTTTTGCGCTCTTTTCAATAAAAATATACAATATTGTTCAGTCATTTCTATCGCTATAAAATAATCACAATCTAGTCCCAGGCTGTCCGATCATTTAGATATTCAGCAGTGGAGTAATAGGATTTACGACGGAGCAATTTTTTTTATAAAACATTTAAATTTATTTATAGATAATGCCTGAACAGTGGCTGGGACTTTATTGTAGAAGTGTATACATTTACCCTTAAAGCTATTATGTATCTTATGAAGCCTACTAGAATTAGTTAAAAGCAATCCCTTATTTCTAGTGTTATAATAATGAAAATCACTATTAAGAGCAAAAAGGTGACGATTTTTGTGAACATATATTAAATTTTCATAAATGTACTGACAATGAACAGTCATAATATTTATTTCTTTAAAAATTTTCTTTGAGAGACTGTCTATAACAAGGTGATATATATCACGAACAGCTCTCTTTTGCAGTGCAAACACTATATCAATGTCAGCAGCATGACCCCATAGTAATATACCGTACGTCATGATGCTGTGAAAATAACTAAAGTACACTAATCTAGCGGTCGTAACATTCGTGTACTCTCTAATCTTTCTAACTGCATATGCCGCAGAGCTGAGTCTATCTGCTAGATGGGTAATATGTGGACCCCACTGAAGCTTTTTATCTAACGTGATACCCAAGAAGACCGTAGTGTCCACAAGTTCCAATCTCTGGTTATTTATAAGTACGTTGGTTTGTACCTCCGCTGTGTTTAGTGTAATGAAACGTAAACACTTTGTTTTTTTACTGTTTAAGTGCAGATTATTCGTCTCAAACCAACGCACTATCTTTGAGAGTGCATTGCTTACCTCGTCATCAATATCCGCACGTCGCTTCACTTTAAAAATAAGTGAAGTATCATCAGCAAACAATACAATCTCATGGCTATCATCTACTACAAACGGTAAATCGTTAATATATATAAGAAACAAGAAAAGACCGAGAATAGAACCCTGTGGAACACCTATTCCCACAGGTTTACCTGAAGACCGTTTGCCATTTACATCGACTATCTGAACTCTTTCGCTTAAATATGATTTTAACAGATTTAGGGCACTATTTTTCACTCCATAATGTTTTAGTTTTAGGGGTAAAGTTTCATTGTGGACGCAGTCAAATGCTTTTGACAAATCACAAAAAATGCCCAATGCATCCTGTGACTCTTCCCAGGCGTCAAAGATATGCTCAATGAGTCTAGTACCCGCATTAATTGTTGATAAGCCCCTAGTGAAACCAAACTGATTTTTGTTCATTAATTTACAAAAATGCATTTGTAGCTGTTGAAGCAAAAGTTTTTCAAAAATTTTACTTAAAACAGGCACCACTGAAATAGGTCTGAAATTAGCAGGGTCAAAAGAACTGTCCAATTTAAACAAAGGTATAACTTTGCTGTATTTCATGAGGTCAGGGAACACACCCTCATCTATGCATTCATTAAATATTATTGCTAATTTAGGTGCTATAATGTCAAGTATGTATTTTACAATATTAGTCGAATGGCCCCATAGGTCTTTTGTATTTTTTAGGTTAATTAATTTTAAGATTATTATTATATTGCTACCTGTAACATACTTAAATTTCAAATCAGTGGAAGATACTGGTACGTGTAATTTAAGCATATCATATGCTGCTTTTGGCGAAGAGTTAAGGTCTTTGGTCGTGACAATCGGGATTCCGGAGAAGTATTTATCAAATTTATTTGCAATTTCTATTTCCGAATTTATAACGCGATTATTAATATTTAAACAGATAGAGGTGTTACGGCAATTCGATCTACCAGTTTCATTGTTAATTACACTCCAAGTCGCTTTTACTTTATTATTACTGTTTTTAATTTTATCTGCAATGAAACGTGTTTTCGCTTCATCACAAACTACTTTAAAGAGCTTGGAGTATTTTTTACATATATTTTAAATTCTTCACTATTATTGTAATGTTTCTCATAATAAAGGTCCTATAAGCGTTTACGACTTTTGTGGATACCCATTGTTGCCCAATCATTAAAACAATGTTTATTGTTTACTGTCACCGTTACTGGAGTAAAAATCCTGGCAAATTCCTCACAGAAGGAATTGAAGACTAAGTTATAATTATATAAGTGAAAATTAGCAGTTTCACCACAGTGTAAAAATGGTATCGTATTTACCAAATTATTTCTAAACCTCTCAAGACGGCTACCCGTAACTGGTATAATCGTCACCTTTTTTGGTCTGACATTGTCCAATCTTGTATTTACTTTTATAAGTTGCCCACTGACCCATGATCGGACTGAAGATTATTAATTATGAGTTTACTAGTAATAGTAACATCTGTAAAAATATTATCTAAACAGGTTGCTGTTGTAGAAGTGATTCTAGTAGGTTCCCAAAATACATTGAAAAAATTAAAACTTTGGAATAAATTTTTAAGGCTAGTACAATTGGCTGAAGGTTCAAGCAAGTTTATATTAAAATCTCCACACACTATAATTGACTTGCTGGTTTTGTTAAATTTTGATAGTACCTCCTCCATTCTATGTTGGAATTGTTCATATGATGCAGTGGGGGGGCGGTATACACTTACAATAATATATTGCTCTAGTTCTATACAAGCTATCTCAATTAGTTGTTCTATAGAGAGATTAACAATATCTCTTCTATTTTTACATTTTAATCTATTATTAATAATAATTTGGGAACCTCCATGTATTGCCCTACATCTACAAAACGAACTGACTACTTTATGTTCTCTAAAACTAAAGTGGGGCTGATGACTCTTACGCCAATGTTCTGTAATACATAATATATCTATATTACAGCAGCTCAAAAACAGTTCAATTTGTAATTCCTTACTTGAGATACCTTGTATATTCTAGTGAACAATATTTATGAGCTTTATATTATGATTATCTATAGCAGTAACATTTATATTTGGTGAATGTTGCCTATTTTGTATGATATTGCAAGAGTTGTCCTCCCTTGTCAAATAACTTAATTTAAATTAATTGAAGAAAAATCTTCATTGTTATATTTTTGTACATTAGTACTAATACATTCCCCAATAGAGGCTTGTATGTCAATTATTTTACAATTTTGCCCAATAGAGGCATGTTTATTAAATAATACTTCACAGAAAGTAGTTTGTTGACAAAGACTAGAGATGAAACGGATAGCAGTTTGGCCGGATACCGGATATTAGGCCAACAATGTGGCCGAATTGCCGAATATCCGGTCGCCGGATATCTGGCGGAACTTAGCCGTTTGGTGTATCGCACACACAAACACAGACTTGCGTAGGCGGCGCGCGAACGTTCGAGTAGACTCGGTTAGATTCGGTTGAGAGAAGCGAAACCGCTTGCTACCTCTCAATGCAGAGAAATTAGTATTTAACCACCATAATTTGCCTTTAGTGCAGTATGAGTACTAATTAATTATTTTTTTTCTATTACATTTTAAAATTAAAAATTTACAACTTAAACTAATTATCTTTCTTTAGTGATACTAAAACTAAAAGAATAAAGCAAATAATTACTTAAAAATATATTTTTTATATAGTTTTTTTTTAATTCGGCCTGATGCCTATCCGGCCGAATAGTAGGTAGTTATCCGGTATTCGGCCGGATAGTATTAAGGCCGCCGGATAGGCCGGATACCGGATAGTTACCGGATATCCGTTTCATCTCTAACTAAGACTATAAGCTACTAAAGTAGCCAGCTGTCGCTTAACTCTTAATGGTAGGTATAGGTTACCATTGGTTATTTTCAGTTTATAATTAATGAATTTATTTGTGTCAAATAAAATTAAATTTTCATTGTTGTGGAATGTCGCATTATACAAAGTTGTATTTAATTTAAATATTTTTCTATTTTGCTCCTTAATTAATTAATTAATTCTTATTCATTTTTATTAACTAATACTACTAACATAATATCGTTGCGCACGCGCAGGTCGGCTGTCGTCTACGGTGTAGAGTCGCCGCAGCCTGCGCCTTCCCCCCTCCCACTCAGCTTGTTCACCCCCCCGCCCTCGCTCGCACTCGTAAACGGCACTACGCGCGCGCCGCTCTCTTTCCCGCCCACCATGGTCCATCCGGTACCCCTCCACATCTCTCTGATAATACTCAGACTTCCCACGATCGCGTCTATAAAGTAATTCAAAATGTAATTTTATCCTTAATATTGTCTTTTTCAAATTGAGTAGTAGTGCACTTTTAGACATTATGTAGTTGGTGAAAACAAAAACCAGCGAAAAACATGGTAAATTCAAAAATATTGTATAAAAAGACACTGACATTCTTGAAAATTACCACTATCTATCTATCTATAAAAACTATCTATAAAAACTATCTAAAATGTTATCTTCAATCTTAAATGATTTTTTAAAATATATAAATGAATTTGTTGTACCTAAAGGATACAGTAAACCTTTAACGTTAACAGTAACGTTGACTTTAACATAGAGTGCGCAATGTGTTGCACCATCATATTCCTTGGCATAGTTACAGTTAAAGTGAAACATCAAGTCAATATCGAATATCTGTTATAAACTTTTGGCTGGTCCCTATTTAGCTATTTAACATTACCAATAGCTTTAACCTATGGTTGCCTGGAACAGATTGCTATTTCAGCGATAAGGCTGACTATTGTACTTGCAAAAATCTTTATACTTCTATTGTTTTGGTTTTTAGGTACAATAAATAATATTTTACTTTTAACCGGCGAAGATTGGACGGTTTCGGATAACATTTAAAGTTATGACGTCATCTAAAAATTGTCAAATGGTGCAACTCATTTTTTGCTTAACCGGTTTAACATGTTTGTTATTGCTAAAGTTAGTTGGTGCAACCCAGCCTTAGTTAAAAGTTAACATTCTCAATCAAATGCCGCATTTCGAATAAAACCGGTTCGATCTTTGCCCGCCACATGCCAATAAGGTTTTGGTTTTCGGATTCATATGTACATTCTTGTGATTCTTCTGGTGTTAGAAAAGAGGCCGCTGTGGTTATATACCAAAAGGTAATATAAAAGGTACAACTAATGCCTATCATTTGGGTTTATACCTACAATTTTATTGTGTTAATTTATTAATACTAAAAATTTTACCTGTGATTTGCTCTTATCCTTGGCAAATCAAATTCAAAATCCTCACTGTCAGGATCATAGCAAGCCTCATCTCTATAAACATCTTTTTCTCTTCCATATTTATTTGTTTCCTCTGCCGCTCTTCTCTCTCTATAGTTTTCAAAATCAACATCTCTAAGATCATGCATCTCATACAAATCCTTCTGATCTTCAATGTCGTAATACTTATGGTTATCAAAGTCCCTCCGAGGACCAAATTCAGTTTTTGGCTTTGAAGGTCTTGGCAGAGATTTACTTCGTGTTTCTAGTTTAGATGTTGGTTTGTTTTGGTATGGTTCTAAATCCTTTAAGGCTGCTTCTAAGTCTTGCAGAGGGAGCGATATTTTCGGAAAAGATTCTAAAACTATAATCGATTATTAAATTATTCTAAATTGTCACTTATTTCAAATGAACTACGTCTAACACATTTGAAACTTTTACCTTCATTTTGAAATTCATCCCGAGGCCGTCTGTCGCTTACATCGTAATATCTCTCATCATCAAAGTCTCTGTATCCTGAAACAAGAAATCAATACTGTGCAGAATAATAATAATAAAATATAATTTTATTCGGGATATTCACAGTTTTTTCTAAAACGAGTTTAAATGACACAATGTACGAGTATTTATTGTCCAACTTACATTACGATTTCCCCGTTCAATTCCTGGTCTTTTATAGGTATTTGTATTTAAAAGTAAACTAACTATTTCATTGCTATTATAATATTTTATTATTGATACTTAAAAAGAAAGAAATCTAAAAAAAAGGTTTCTTAAAATTATATTTTGAACTAATATTTTTTAAGCTATAATAGGAGGCTTGTAAATCAAGTTTATTCATTTAAAATTTCTCCCTTTCTTGCTTGTTTTAAAAATTATTATAAATATTCTTTTCAGCACGCGCTTTTTGAGTATACTATAGTTATTAGATGTTTATCATTAATATAAAACAGCTCTGTGGACGATTTGAATTAAACATGCACACAAAAATTGCAGTTTAAATAAAAGCTTTTAAATGTTGTTATTTATTAAATGAATAAATTCACAACATGTAATTAGTCATGTATAAAAATATAGCTGGTTAAATAAAGGCTTTTAAATATTGTTATGTATTAAATGAATAAATTCACATCATGTAATTCAACATACATACAAATATTGCAGCTTGAAATAAGCTTTTAAATATTGTTACGTATTAAATGAATAAATTCACAACATGTAATTAAGCATAAATACAAATATTGCAGGTTAAATAAAAGCTTTTAAATATTGTTATGTATTAAATGAATAAATTCACAACATGTAATTCAACATACATACAAATATTGCAGCTTGAAATAAGCTTTTAAATATTGTTACGTATTAAATGAATAAATTCACAACATGTAATTAAACATACATACAAATATTGCAGGTTGGATTAAAGCTATTAAATATTGTTATGTATTAAATGAATAAATTCACAACATGTCATTAAACATGCATGCATGTAATATTGTAGGTTAAATAAAAAAAATTAAATAGTTGTTACGTATTGAATTAATACATTCGCGTATTGTGAAATTTCCAATGCTATAGGTTTATGGAGTTATTTAAAATGAAAAAAAAATAAGTAACTGTACCATGAGCTCTCGAAAATGGAGGTGGTTGAGTTTTTGACCTAGAGGCTGCAGGAAGAGTGGCCGAGGCTAGTGGACGTTCGCGCGGGCGCCGTGGACGGCCGCTGTTGTGTCCGCTGTCCCGGTATCTGTGACAATAAGCATCATTTTCAAGCATTCTTTGACACAAATCTAGATCGACAGAAATTTATATCTGAGTGAAGGTTGCTAGCCTCACCTGAAGTCTGTATCGGAGTGCGAGCGCTCGAGGGGCTTGCGTCGTCTGGTCGAGCCATGCGCGCTGCCGCGTATTTGCCTGTGAACAGACAGACAAAACATCAGCTTTATGTATGTCATCATCATCATCATCATCAGCTGGAAGACGTCCACTGCTGGACAAAGGCCTCCCCCAAAGCGATCTTGACCAATCGTCGGTCCATCTTGTGGGGGGCCTACCAACACTACGTCTTCCGGTACGTGGTCGCCATTCGAGGACCTTACTGCCCCAACGGCGGTTATGTATGTATGGATATTTTTATACCAAGCTCTGTGGTACCAATCGGTGACAGATTTCAGCCCTGGTTCAAGTCAGTCAGTTAAAGCAGCACCTGACTGCAAAAAACAGGCGTATTGAACTTGGGTTACGGCGCTGGGCGCAACTGCAAAGTTCTAGAGAAGAAATATAACCGTGCCTCCAGATTTTTAAGTGGCAAATACCCCGTGCAAAGTCGGAGCACGTCGTTAAAATTGGGGAGCAGCTTTCCAGTTACCTGACAGGAACACGCAAGTTCTAGTCGTTGTCGACAGCTACTCTTGGAAACTTTAACCAGCTGGCCCTGCCCCCGCTGCCCATGAAGAATGAACATCCTGTAAAATGAGCTTCTTTGTGCGGTGTTTCCGGGACATGGGTACCTTCAATAAAAGCGCTTACACCTTCCTTAAAAGCCGACAACGCTCCTGTGATTCCTCTGGTGTGGCAAGAGAATGTGGGCGGTGGTGACGACTTAACATCAGGTAATGCATACGCATACGCGTATAATTTGGCCTCCTTTTAAAAAAAATGGGGTGTTCAAACTGCAGTGCAATACAAGTTGTAAGAAATGCGCTGTACAGAAAGGATGCAGATCATCCGCTCCAGGAGCTCTATTACCAAAATCGAAAGCCGAAGTTTCGGTCCGAAACGTAAAAACGATGAATTCCGAATTATATTCGGATCCGAATAGTGCGGACGGATTTCGTTTCGGAACCATAGACATAACCATACAAAGTGAAGTTATAGTTACGATCCTAATAATGTCAATCAACAAACAAGTGAATGTCAAGTGAATTTGGAACAATATTAACAAAAGACAAAATGTATAGTCGCGAACTTCGTATCGATCTTCGGATCCGAAACACTTTCGTAATAGGAAAATGTACGATTCGTCAACCGAACCTTCGTATTTCGATTTTGCTTATAGGTCTCCTGATGCAACCCTAATGCTGACAACGATCCTCAGACATGAAGGACCGACCCCAGGGAGAGAGAGCAGTATAGTTCAAAAGTTCTATCCGGCGGTTGCCTCATCGCTCCCCATCATGTGAGCCTCTTGTTTGCTACTGCTTATTTAAAAAAAAAACAAGCTGAACTGACCTGGTCCTATGGGAGTGGTGCTCGCGTGGTGGTCGCGTACACACGTAGCAGCATACTCGCCAATACAGGAACCTGCGCACAATACCACTCCATCAATAATTCTAACTTGGACCCATGTATATTTTTATTGATTGCTCCAACATGAGCAAAAATACAATTTCTTAATAACTAACACAGATAGTACCTTTGAGAGTGTCACGCCAATTTTAGATGCAAATCTATTCAATAAGTCAAGGCAAGATTATATAGTGCCACAAAATCGATTTCTAAAGAAAAAGACATCGTAATCAATTAAGTGCCTGCATTCGTACTAGAAGTGAAAATATTGTCTCTAGCAGGCCAGGAGTAAAATATTATCCAAAAGGTGAATACAAATGATAAACTAAAAAGCTTAGATATCAAGCTGATAAAAAAGATAATTTACGTCTTCTTGTGAGCCTTCGCAAAAGAATCAGACTCACCTCGGGTAACCATCCGGCCCTCCACCCAAAAAACACTTTGTGCTGATTTTAAAAGATGTTGTTATTTGTGTCCCAAAAAAGGATTGCAAATGAAAATATATTTGTATTGTGTGTTCAAGTCACATTTGCTTGGAACACGCAATCTTTCTATGCGAAAATTGTCGCTTATCTGAGCTGGAAACAGAGCGATCACGGGAACCGGAACTGGAATAGGAGAGGAGATAATCTTCAATTCCAAACTAGCTTATTATTATTTAATACCTTTTATCTACGCGTACGAAGTCGCGGGCATCAGCTAGTATTGCATATTTCACAATATTAATAGGTCAGTGTGAAAATTTTCATCTTTTGATGTACCTAATACTTCTTATGGCACGTTAGCAAAAATGATCGGAGTGAATCTTTACGATGCGTGCGCTTTTGACACCCAAATTCGAAGCCCTGACGTTAGCTGGTCAACTAGACAAATTGTATCATACTTTGTGCTTTAGCTACCAAGCTTCTTTTAACTCATATGTCTACTGTACCACAACCACTCACAACCAAGGAGGACAATTAAACACATTTCAGTATGTTATAAGTTTCTAAATATAAAAAAAGTTTTTCTCTCTAATTGTATAAAAATAATCACAATATTATAAACGTTATTTAAATAAATTATGCAGTATATGTAAAAATATTTTTATTGGTTGTATTTAATAATTCAAATTCATATACAAATATTTTTATTCAAAATAGGATGTGAAAACACTTATTGAAAGTCAAAAAAACTACCACTCATTCCAAAATGAATGCCTCAGGCCTGAGAAGAATGGGCGCAACAAGCTCAGCGGGCTTTTTTTTTCATCAAAAAAATGTTGCCCCATAGCAATATACCATAGGACATAATACTATGGAAATAACTAAAGTATACTAGTCGAGCCGTATCTATGTCAGTTAATTGTCTAATCTTTTTAACCGCGTATGCTGCAGAACTAAGTCTGTTCGCCAATCCTTCAATATGAGGGCCCCATTGTAATTTGAATCTAGAGTTATGCCAAGAAATATAGCAGATTCCACCGGTTCTATCACCTCTCCGTTTAACAAAACATTTGCATTTACATTTTTGACATTTGGTACGGTAAATTTAATGTATTTAGTTTTCTTGCTATTTAACAATAGGTTATTAGTGCTAAACCAGTACACGATGTCAGATACAATATCGTTCACTTCGTCATACGTAGCTTGGTTTCTTTTCACTTTGAAAATCAGTGAAGTGTCATCCGCAAACAATACTACCTTATGTTTTTTCTCTATAAGATTAGGAAGATCATTTATATAGATAAGGAAGAGGAACGGTCCAAGAAAAGACCCTTATGGTACCCCCATACTGAGAGGAGTCCCAAGAGATCTCCTGCCATTCACGTCGACCCTCTGAATTCTATTGTTTAGATATGAAGTCAGAAGATCGAGCGCAGTTCCTTTTATGCCATAGTGGTATAGTTTCCTGATCAGCGTTGAATGTTGAACACAATCAAAAGCCTTAGATAAATCACAGAAGATGCCAAGTGCATTCTGCGATTCCTCCCAGGCATCAAAAATATTCTTGATCAGCTCAACACCTGCATCCGTTGTTGCACGTCCCCTAGTAAAGCCAAATTGTTTCATATGAAGTAACTTATGAGAGTTAAAGTAAGTAAGCATATGGCTTAAAATTATTTTTTCAAAAATTTTACAAAGGGTCGGCAAAACCTACACTGGACGATAGTTGTTCGGGTCAGAAGAGCATCCCGACTTAAATATTGGTGTAATTTTACTATGTTTCAGAAGGTCAGGAAGCACGCCACGATTAATACAATTATTAAATACTATTGCAAGATATGGTGCTATGACATCAATTATTGAACTTATTATTTTAACAGAAATGCCCCATATATCAGCAGTTTTTTTTCATGTCGAGAGACTTAAAAGTTTTAATTATTTCTCCAGGGCTAACAAAACTAAAATTGAAAGTTTGTTGGCATTCTTTAACATTTTCCAGAAGAAGTGACTCAGGAACACTGGTGGAGGTGACAAGAGTACTTGTGATAGAAACTGGAATGTCAGAAAAAAAATTCTCAAATGCAGATGCAACTTCCTGCTGAGATTGAATTATAGTATTGTTTATTGATAGATTGTATTCAATGTAGCGGTCTTTCACTCTTCCAGATTCCCAGTTAATCACATTCCAAGTCATCTGTTTTTTTATTCGGTGCATTTTTAATTATCTGTCTGATATGCATAGACTTTGCAATAGATCAAACACTTTTAAATAATTTAAAGTATTTTTTAAAATACTCGAGAAAAGATGCATCATGATTATATAATGATCTCTCACTATATAGTTCATATAGCCTTTGTCTGCCCCTATGAATGCCAGCTGTTGCCCAATCATTAAATGACAAGAGACCACCTGATTTGACTGTCTTTGAAGTAAATATAGAAGCATACTCTGTTTTAATTATTTTAAATAACATATCACACATTTAATTAGGATTAATATTATGTTTCAATAAATCCAAATTTGAGAGTTTAACTGACACATTACCTCTATATTTCTCCATCCGCCTATTATTCACAGGAACAAACGTAAACTTTTTAATCTTAGAATATTTATTGACCTCAATATTAAAAGAGGCTAACTGGCCAAAGTGGTCTGTACTCAGTTGGTTTATTATTGCCTGAGAAATGGGTTTATAATTTGAAAATATGTTATCAATACAGCTTTTGGAGGTGCCGGTTACTCTAGTAGGCTCTAAGAAAATATTGGTTAAATCATATGATTTGAACAAAGATATGAATCTAATACTGGTGGTGGATTTTTCGAATAAATTAAAATTAAAATCACCACATATCATCATATACTTCTTCGACTTCCATAATTTTAATAAACTCCTCCAATGCACTTTCAAATAATTCATATACTGCATCTGGGGGTCTGTATATACTAACAACAATGGCGCGATCGAGCTCTGCACAGGCTATTTCAATGGTACGTTCAACAAAGAGGCCTACGATATCTTCACGTTCTTTGAATTTCAATAATTTACTTACAAGTATAAGAGAACCGCCACATGTAGCCTTTTCTCTGCAAAACGCACTTGCCACCTGATGACCACTGAAGTTAAAGATGAGCTCATATTTTCTTAGCCAGTGCTCTATTAAACATAAAATCTCACATACTAACATCTTTATGATCCATAAATAACTCCAGTTCAAGTTCTTTAACAAATAATCCTTGCATGTTTTGGTGCATCAGGTTTGCAATTTTACAATAATTACTTATTCTAGTACATGTTAAATTACTTGATTTTACACTGCTAGAGGAGTCCCCTATTGTCTTATTGTTTAATTTTTTGGAAAATATTCCAAATCTTTACTAAAATTAGTACACTGCTCAATAGAAGCAGTGGTTATTAAATTAATACTCTGCTCAATAGAAGCAGTGGTTACCAAAACATTACTCCGCTCAATAGAAGCGGAGTCCAAAAAGCTATCACACTGCTCAATAGAAGCAGTGCTTATCAACTTACAACTAACCTGCTCAAAAGAAGCAGGAGACGGGATTGCCAAATAGTTGGCCGTGTTATAAAATAAATAATATGATAGCGATTTTGCTATCTGTCTTTTATAGTAATTAGATAGGTGTAACCTATCAGATGTCAATATATTACATTTTTTATAATTAATTATATTATTTATGTCTATTATCTGTATTTTACTAGATAATTTATTATCATTACATGTCAAATAATTAGAATTAGACAATAGGGTTAACATATTGTTCAAATTATATCTTATTTTGTTTTCCTGTGGCAAATCAGGCATGTATGGAAATGTGAATATTATAAGATTTTCTATTTTTAAGGTATTTAAGTCACTGTACAGTTTTTGTAATTTTTTTTTATTTAAATTACCTCTTCTCCCAATCATTACATTACTTTCTATATTACAATAATAATTGTTCTTTCTACAACCAGTGGGAGGCTCCTTTGCACAGGATGCCGGCTAGTTTATGGGTACCACAACGGCGCCTATTTCCGCCGTAAAGTAATAATGTGTAAACATTACTGTTTCGGTCTGAAGGGCGCCGTAGGTAGTGAAATTACTGGGCAAATGAGGCTTAACATCTTAAGTCTCAAGGTGACAAGCGCCACTGTAATGCCGCTTAGAATTTTCGGGGTATTCAAGAATCCTCAGTACATTGTAATGGACAGGGCGTATCGATTACCATCAGCTGAACGTCCTGCTCGTCTCGTCCCTTATTTTCATTGAAATAAAACGTAAAATAGCATGAGGATTTTTTTAAGGAAGTTCTTGCATGTATACCGAAGTACACACACACGCCTTTTTGTCCTCATATCGAACAAAATAAAAAAATCATCATACCAAACACTTAATCACAAACTACATTACAGTAAACAGTTGAACGTGACGCGGGAAGAAACTTTTGCTTTAAATATATTGTAGGCGCTAATAGCGACTTTGATTGACATTAACATTATGTAGTATACCTGTAACTACAATTTTGATTGATGAAGTTTTTTCTTTTCACATATACTGTGAGACGAAATCGGTAATATAATTTCGCCCTTCCAAATATCGCCAAATCCTAATTTAAAAAATGGTAGAAACAGTGAGAAACTAATATTTAAATATATAGTCTCCGCATAATCTATCCCAAGGCATCGCCAAAATAGCGCAAAATTTAAACCATTTCTTGACGGTTTATACAAAGCTTATATTTTAGCAAAAATATATATATCTACACAATATAAGAAGAAACTTCATTTTTTCTTTAAATTTCTATTTTTTGTTCGAAATAAAATCACTAAAATACTTTTACAGTTGAAGCCATGCTAATCATTCAATCTAGATGAAAATTGTATTAATTGTACACCAATACTATTTAACATGACATAGTTTTGTAAAAACATAATACATGTTTGTAATAAATTAAAAGCTTCTAATTCTGAATTAAAACTATGGCGATATTGTGCGAGAGAGATAACCTAGCTCCGCTCGATTCTTCAAGGCCATTGGCTCGGTCCCCAGCCTTAATAGCTAACAAGCGCTACCAACGTCAGGAACTGCCATAAGATATCCCAATTAATAATTATTACATTTATTTAACTAACTAATTTTATTTCATATAATTATCACTGATTAGAAATTACTAAAAGCATATAATATTGAGATCTTTAGTTAACTTGATTCGTGTAAGTTGTAGCATCATCACGGTAGGCGGTCGTGCCCTATACATATAAGCCAGTGCGCTAATTTCGGTAAGGCATTCAGGATAGAGATTACGATCAGGTATAACAGTCTATAATACTATTTGAAACGTATGGTTACTCTACGAAAATTCAAACCGTACGTTGCGGCAAAGAATAATATAATAATATTGTAATATTACAAGATCACGAGAGTCGGTTCGTTGTGCCACGGGCCACGGCAATGTTCGTTGTGCGGTTGCTAGTTGTCACTTGTCGGGACTCGGGAATGAAACAAGCTCCTCCCATTTGCTCAAGGTTGCTGGCATTTAGTGTCGCCTTAATGTGAATTGTAAGGGGTACAATGTCCTAATTGTTTTTTAATTTTTAATAATAAGTGATTATAGTAACTCTAAGTGGAAACTTTAAAATACATATGTAACAGTTTTATTATGTGCGTTTAAATTTCAACCAACCTAACCCCTTCTACAATCACACTTGGCGCATTATAATATTTTAAATAGTTACACTAAGAAAACGTTGATAAACATGGCCAGTGTGAGGTTATAATGTTGTTATAGTAACCATAGCATGCGTATGTGTGCGCATGTGTATTTGTGTGTGTGTTTATTTATTTATTTAATTTCTTACAAAAAAAATTACAAATCAAAATTCTTTCGTGTACAAAAGGTCGACGGAATACACTATATTATTAAAATTTGAAGTGTAATACTTAATTAATTATAAATGAAAAACAAAACTAC
Source organism: Leptidea sinapis (assembly GCF_905404315.1). NCBI lineage: Eukaryota > Metazoa > Arthropoda > Insecta > Lepidoptera > Pieridae > Leptidea > Leptidea sinapis. Next base: position 4,877,290 of record NC_066296.1, on the reverse strand, counting down.
ATAAAAACGATCGAAAAAACTTAAAACTACATAAAAATATTAATTATGTAGAAAAAAACAAAAGCATAAACATTTAGGTGCTAATAAACATTATATGAACAAAATTTCTAACTAAATAATTTACAAATACCCTCAATATTAACACTAAGTGTGCGTGAGGGAGTTACCTGAATGAGGAGGCCATGACGTCGCCGATGTTGGAGAGACATAGCAGCATCAGTGGGATGCCCAGGATCGCGTAGAAGATGGTAGCCACCTTGCCCGAGTGCGTCTTGGGCGCAATGTGCCCGTACCCTACAGCAAACATACCGTCATCCAACTCTCCTTACAGTCCACATGTAACGAATGGAGCGAAAGAGATAGAGTATATGTAGCGTGGCGTGTAAAAGGGTAGTAAGCATAACTTATTATTTTCATTTGCCGTTTCGTTTGTTGTATGGTTGTTGTTGTATGTATGTATGTGTCGAATTCCGCCTTTGCACGACACGCCACAAGTTACGATATCATCCCACCATCTGGATGTGTGGCGGTCCTCCACAGTGCGGTTTTCAAAGAGCTTTCTTCCTCGTACTACGAAGCTGTGGAATGAACTTCCTTGTGTTTTCGGGACGATACGACATGGGTATCTTCAAAAAAAGCACGTACACCTTCCTAAAGGCCGTCAACGCTCCTGTGATTCCTCTGGTGTTGCAAGAGCCCACATTGCCGGCGGTGATCACTTAACACCAGGTGACACTCCTTTTCCATAAAAAAATGTGAACCATGCCTCATTAGACCATTAAAATCAAAGGCATAGAATACACTGATTTTTGTAGCTAGATTATAATATAATATATGTATTATATAATAATTATAGTTATTATCAAAAAAAAACATTGCGTGCGTACAAAGTACACATGTCAGAAGTGAAAACTGCATGGTGCATGAACCTCTAAACTGCATATGAATTCCTGGTACGTGTTGCTAGGATGACACATGATTCCACCGCTATGAAAGACATTCCTACCACCACTAATATATATAATAATATGTTGTCCTGGTGTCTATGTAGTAATACGTCGTGCGCTTGGAGTCAGAATGTATTAAGGTATACTCGCGCCATACTTAAGACAATCTCTTGTTTAACTATGATCGCCTGGTACCAAAACATTGTATTATGCTTCCTATCTCATTATCTCCCATGTTATAAATATTATGAATTGATGTGAGTGCTCTTTTTACTGTCGTTTTTTCGTTTCATAGACTTTCAAATCACAACGATGATAAAGAAGTTTTCACTTCAATAGTATGCATATTTTTGTCTCATTCTTTGCCGGCTTCATCCTACACATTTTTGTATTTGTGTCTCTTACCTGTCGTTTTATTGGTTGCATCCGTTTTGAAATCACAACGATTCTAAAGAAGTTTCACTTCAATAATAAAAGACTTAAATCACACATGAATCAACTTTAAAACAACATAGTTACTATGTACGGCCCAAATAATGATGAATAGTTAAATTATAACTTCCATATTCGGTACCAATCTGCAATAATTATAATTATTACTTACTTTTAAAATAGAAACTGCTGAGTCAATATTATAATATTGTATTCATAAGATGATTATATTAAAATTGAGGCAAACAATCAAGTACATTACTCTAATTTTCAACTTAGTATTCAAGCATCGGTGGTTCAGTGGTAGAATGCTCGCCTGCCACGCGGGCGGCCCGGGTTCGATTCCCGGCCGATGCAGATAACTTTTTTTATTTTGTTTTTTTGTGTTTTGAAAAGTAAATAAGTATTTTTTAACCATATTAATTATTGACATTGAAAATACACAATATAAACAGAAACAGACATTTAAAATTGTGTTTTGAATCGATCAGAAGTGCATTACCTGACCGCCTTATTAGCTAACGATTATTTAAATAAAAATGAATTAAAATATTGAATTACGTACCAAAATAACTTTTAATATTCAGTATTTTTGTATCTTTTTGAGTTGTCTTGAAGAAAAGGCTATAAGATAATTTTACGTTATCCCAACTCTGTGCTTGCGATAAGACGTACATAATATGTCTATGATTAAGCATATATTTTATTTTCAGTCTATTTGGTATGCAATACGTGTCTATCTATCTATCTTAATATAATGACACTATAACTGTTTTATTCAAATATTAATATTGTTTATAAATATAAGCAGAATTGCCATTTACATTCTCGTTATATAAACAGAATCCAAATTATAATTAATGAAAAAAGAAAAGAAAAAAATAACTTTAAACTTATCTAAAAAAAATTAGATCTTTAAAATAAAATCCGGTTCTGTTCACGTTGTTCGTGCTGCCATATTTCATTTATTGTTCTAGTGGTTTGTGACGAATTGTAATTATTGTGAATACTCACCGATTCTCATATTATTAGTGTGTTGTTATATTTTGTTGTACTGACTTTAAAAAAACTGGGCGCCATTAATAGAGCACGGCAATACTTCAAGCCGGCCCTCATACTAGCGCTCTACAGAGCGCAGGTCCGGCCACACATGGAGTATTGCTGTCATCTCTGGTCTGGCGCACCCCAGTATCAGCTCGATCCATTTGACCGCGTGCAACGCAGAGCAGCTCGAATTGTCGGGGAACGGCTCTGTGAACGGCTGGATCACTTGGCGTTGCGTAGAGACGACGCTTCATTGTGTGTCTTCTACCGCATTTATCACGGGGAGTGTTCCGAGGAGCTGTTTAACCTGATTCCTGCCGCCGAATTCCACTTTCGCACGACACGCCACAAGTTAGGATATCATCCTCACCATCTGGATGTGTGGCGGTCCTCCACAGTGCAGTTTTCAAGGAGCTTTCTTCCACGTACTACAAAGCTGTGGAATGAGCTTCCTTGTGCGGTGTTTCCGGGACGATACGACATGGGTACCTTCAAGCTTCAAAAAAAGCGCGTACACCTTCCTTAAAGGCCGGCAACGCTCCTGTGATTCCTCTGGTGTTCCAAGACATTGTGGGCGGCGTTGATCACTTAACAACAGGTGACCCGTACGCTCGTTTGTCCTCCTATTCCATAAAAAAAAAACTATTAGATATTAGTGAACCTTTCTTTTGTTACTTTTCATACTCGTTTGCTTTGTACGTAAATTACTTATTTTTTACTTTTAAGATAATTTAAGTTTTCTCAGTAAGTGAATTGTTAATTATTTTGAGAAATAAAGATTCTTAAACCATAAACCATAAAATAAAATAACAAGGAAATCGAAATTTCAGGTGGGGAAATAATAACATTTTCAAAAATATAACGCCTTACATAAAATTAACACTAAAAATTATCGGAGAGATAATCAATCAAAAGTCAACACAGGCTGTAACGAATAATGTATAACAAGAGACTTGATCCTGCAGACAAACTGTCCAAATAGTTTTGCGGGACTATGTTAGCTTTTAAGATTCTTTCTGTAAATGATTAATAGTATAAATAAATAATGAAATAAAATAATGAATGTATTATAACATCATTGTTCGTACTGTACATTATAATTTATGGTATTGGTATATTTTAATTAGTGTCTTTTAAATGTGACCAGCTGATAGGATGACTAATTACTCCGGCCGCACACCCGACATAAGTATTAGAAGTTTATTTATGTTGCTAATATTGACATAAAGGTAACATATCATATTCTAATTTTTAATATGTTTTATAACAATATATAAAAAACAAGACCAATAAAAATAAAAAATTCAGAAACGCAATCCCTAATATTGTTTTTAAACCCGAAAGAACAATAGCGAACCTCCATACAAAATTTTTGTTAACTGCTTCTTAAGCGTATTAGTATGAAAAATGTGTAATAATATAGCGCTTATATTGCTGAGTTGATTGACGCTAAGAATAAGACTGTAGCAAGTCTAGAAATAAATATATTTCAGTTTGAAGTGTAAGAATCAATTGTATACCTACACAATTTATTACTATAATTTGTATAATTTATCTAGATCGGTTACATAATATTTGTCTATTCTTTGTTGTTAAGAAGTTTTTGTTTTTATCAAACATTAAAAGAATGACAGTTGACGTTTGTAGAAAACAAACGTAACCAGTAAGCCTTAAAATGTATAAAGCTGGTTGCCAACTGATTGTCGAACCGTGCACACATGCACCAATAAATCTGTTATTATCGAAGACATCCTCGTTTTATTTGTGGAAATTCGAAGTGATATTACATTTCAGAAGTGGGATCAATAAAATCTACTTGTAATTTCCGCGCCAAAGCCATTTTGTGGTGATAAAATATTAAATTGAAGATCTTTTAGTGGCGAAAGTATGAATAGTGATTCCGATCGTATGGCACCTACTCGTGAACAACGCCGTAGAAGAAAATTCAACGAGACTGAGGCGTGATCGCAGATCTCGAAGTACGACGCGTGGCAGAACTAAATCAGAGGTTCATGTAAAAAGAACACAACGTCGTCGTCATTCCAGTCGAAGTCAAGGTTCGGACGAGCTTCGTCACAAATGGAAACGGACACGTACAGTCCGTTGACCGCATGACGAACATGGTGGCAGTTCACGCGATGAATATTCTGCGAATTTGCGATTCAATAGGACGACGTGCGAGGTCATCGAGGGGCCATGGTACACCAAGTATCGGCGCGAGCAGACGTCGATCCAGAAGCATTTCACCGAGACGTACACACGTGAGTCGTTCCGATTTTAATGATAGTACTACGCAGTTATTATTGGCAAAATTGATTGAATCTATTTCTAATAACCGTCCGGAAGGAAATAAATTCCCCATGTTAGGAAATGTTATTCCAGAGTTTAATCCCATGATCAAAGGCCAAACTATTAATTCTTGGCTTAGCAAAGTGGAGGAATGTGCACGATTATATAAGTGGGGTGAAGATCAGATAATTCACTATGCACTTCCTAAACTGAGTGGCGTAGCAAAATCATGGTATCAAACACTGCCGTCAATGTCGTTTTCATGGCCTGAGTGGAAAGTTAAACTGTTAGAATCTTTCTGCATAGTGATGATTACGCTGAATTGTTGACTGAGATGTTATCCCGAAAAGCTAAATATAATGATTTTTTGGAACTATATTATTATGATAAAATAAACCTTTTGAACCGTTGCGAGATAAAAGGAAAACGTGCAGTGGACTACTTACTACACGGCATAGAAGATCGATCATTGAGGTTAGGAGCTAAAGCTCCGAAATGTAAAGAGCCACAACAAGTATTGGAATATTTTCAATCGATCAAACAACAACCACGAGATTCGGAAATCAGGTTAAAGACCTCTAATGACAAGAAACCTACCGCTACAAATGTTAATTTGAATCAAACGACAAATTCGAAAGTTAGCCGTCCGCGCGAAAATACAGGACCCGTAGTTTGTTACAACTGTAATGAAACTAGCCATTATAGTTTCAGATGTACTAAGAAAATACTCAAATGTAATATTTGTAATAAATTAGGACATTTATCAACTAATTGTCCGAAATTACCAGCTAATGATAATAATAAGTCAGATTCCTCCAAAGAAAAGTCGGTTATGAAATTAGATACGATTAGTACAAGTAACGACAAATATTTAGTTGACCTGAAACTGAATGGCCAACCTCTAAAAGGATATGTGGCCTTAGGTAGTCAGTGTACTCTTATACGTCATAGCGAAGCAGAAGCGTTAGGGACTCAGTAGACAAATAATGGTCATTTACCAGTTATGCGCGGCATAGGAAACCATGTTGTCGTACTATTAGGTAAGGCTATTGTGCAAATAGATATTCACGGTATTTCATAAACAGTCGAAAGTTATGTAGTAGATGATACAGTTGTCAAGCACGCACTGTTAATTGGGCATAGCTTCACTGAGCAACCGGGAATCGTAATAACAAAAACAAGCGACGCATTAATCTTCGAACGGAACTCGCCTGAGAAATTATGTTTACGGCTATCTGAAGATATTTTGATCCCCCCAAATGACATGATAGTTATAAAAATTATTTGTGAAAATGATCGTTATTCCGGTACATTTTATATACATGGGTCCTTACGCGGATATCCGGGAAAGGAATATTATTTGATGCCTGGTGAATATACTATGACTAATGGGACTGGAGTCGTATTAGTTCGTGGTTTATCTAAGACTCACATAAGGCTAGAAAGTGGCATGTTGATAACGCGAGCTTTGCGCACAAACGATTGTAAAAGAGTAAACGTGTTGGATTTTAGTAACTCAGACTTAAATAGTTCACTCAATGTTGGTAATAACCTATCTAAAGATAAAGTTGAATGTTTGAAGGAGACTTTACTGGTGTATAATGAATGTTTTTCCACCAACTAAAAGGATATAGGCTTTACCAATATAGAAAAAATGGAAATTGTGTTAACCGATTCAACCCCTGTAGTGTATAGGCCATATAGATTATCCTATCCCGAGCGAGAACTGGTTCGATCAATGGTTAAGGAGATGCTTAATGCGGATGTCATATGTGAATCCAATTCCGCTTATGCTAGTCCAGTTCTTTTGGTTAAGAAGAAAACTGGAGACAGAGTTGCACACCGACGCCTCAAAATATGGCATTGCAGGCATTTTAATGCAGCGTGGTAGTGACGGGCTTTTAAGGCCCGTGGCGTATTATAGTCGGAAAACTACTAGCGATGAACAAAAAATGCACTCCTATGATTTAGACACTTTAGAAGTGGTATCATCATTGAATAGATTTCGCGTGTATCTGTTGTGTTTAAAATTTAAAATTATAACTGACTGTAATGCGCTGCGGACAGCTATGACTAAACGAGACTTAGTACCGAGAATAGGGCGTTGGTGGATTCAACTCCAGGAATTTGATTGTGAAATCGAGTATAGATCCGGTATAAAAATGACGCACGTGGACGCCCTCAGTCGCGCTCCGGTAACTGAGCCTGAAGTTACTGCTAGACCTCATGTCATTGATGTGCTTGCTATCGAAGAAAAAGATTGGATCGCGACAGTGCAAAGTGCTGATGAAGACGTTATGAGAATTAAAGAAATTTTATCAAATAAAGAAACACAGTTTATTGCGGACGTCCACAAAAATTACCAATTAAAAGGCGATCACGTATACAAAATAGTGGACAATGGTGTTAAGTGGCTAGTTCCAAAGTCCGTTAGGTGGCAACTGCTACGAATGAACCACGATGATGTTGGTCACTTCGGCTATGAGAAAACATTAAAAAGACTAAAAAGTTCATTTTGGTTTCCTAAAATGCGTCGATTTACTAAGAAATATGTTGCCGCATGTGTAGAATGCGCTTACCATAAGACACCCGGTGGAACTAAAGAGGGAATGCTGCATCCCATTCCCAAACCTGATATCCCCTTCCATACCCTGCATGCCGATTACTTGGGCCCGTTCGTTCGTTCGCGGAGAGGAAATACATACCTGTTAGTAGTAATCGACTCTTTTACAAAGTTTATAACTATTAAACCGGTCAGAGACACAAAGACAACCACGGCTATACGTATATTTAAAGAACATTTTAGTTATTTTGGGGTACCTTCGCGACTAATTACCGACCGCGGAACGTGCTTTACGAGCGCAAAATTCAAAAGTTTTACATCTAGCATGGGTATAAAGCATATTTTAAATGCGGTGGCGACTCCGCGAGCGAACGGTCAGGTGGAGAGGTTCAATCGGACGATATCGGATGCCCTAAGTACCAAATATCACGGCAAAAATGACAACACTTGGGACGAATATGTCGGCGACGTTCAACTGGGGCTAAATACTATGATTAACAAAACAACCGGTAAAAGCCCATCTGAATTGTTATTCGGCTATAAAGTAACGAACGCGTCAGAAAATATATTATGAAATGAAATGAAATTTATTTGCAGGAAACATTGTACTTAAGGTGTTAACAATATAATGGATAATCCAATATGTTTCGTCAATTGACATGCAAAATATGTTACAAAATTGTCTAAACACTAATCGTACTGTTATATTGAAACATGTCGGATTTCACAATGATATCAATAATATTTATAAAATGAAATTTTAATACTTATATAATATTATAATATGAGACGTAAATAACTTAATAATTCATTTAGTACCTATGTATAATATTAACAAATTCAATGTCATAAAAGTATATTAATTTACATATATTATTATCAAATAGACTAATTCATTTTGTATTGAAAAATTCATTTAAACTATAGAAGCACTTATTTGTTAACCACTGATGCAGTCTTCTTTTAAAAACTTTGAACGGTAAATCTTTCAATTCATTGGGCAATTTATTATATATTTTCACAGACATGCTGAAACAATTTCTACTAAAAGATGCAGTTCTACAGAAGGGCATTATGAGTTTATTTGGATACCTTGTATTTAAAACCTTCTGGCTTTTTTTTGTATAGAAATCACACATATGTTTTTGAACAAATAGGCTTATTTCATAAATGTATAGGCATGGCAGCGATAGAATTTTCAAATTTTTTAAATAGCGGTCGACAAGAATCTAGGGGGCCGGCTCCACAAACCGTCCTGATACACTTCTTCTGTCCAATAAATAAATGCCCTATGCTCACCGAGTTGCCCCATATGACCAATCCATATCTTAAAGCTGAAACCACGAATGCATGATATGCCATTAGCGCTGTTTTTTCACCTATTGTTTTTGATACGCGTTTGAGGACAAATACATGTTGGTTAATTTTTTTGCTAATTTTGTCAACATGTGACTTGAAGGACAAGTTGCTGTCTAAAGAAATACCAAGAAAATTGACAAGTTGTGCTTCTTTAATATTCTCATTATGATAATTAACATTAATATCTTTTCCTTTCCCATTCTTATTATAATACTGCATATACATTGTTTTTTTTATATTTACAGTCAGGTTATTTTCAGTAAGCCATTCAATTGTGTCCTTTATTGTTTTATTAATTTCTGTATCATATGTCAATTCATTGTTACATTTAATTACAATAGAGATGTCATCAGCAAAAAGAGTACAGTTATTAGTAGTAATGCTAGGTAAGTCGTTTATGTAGATTATGAATAGAAGTGGACCCAATATACTTCCTTGTGGTACACCTTTTGTTTTAAGTCTAAGTTCTGATCGATAAGGTATTACTTCTTGTTTATTATTTAATTTAGCAATTTCAACGTATTAAGCGATGTCATTAATGAGACAGTTGAGCGAGTTAGTGGAGATGATATGATAGAGTTAAGATATAAGACTTTGGATAAAATTGAGAAAGAACAGAACGTAGCCAAAAATCGTTTCGATAAAAGAAGAAAATTACCTACAAAATATAACATAGGTGACCTTATTAGGATAGAAAGGACGTTGTTCGATAAGGATAGATTAGGGAAATCCAAGAAATTAATACAAAAATTCCATGGGCCCTATAGGATTATCAAAATTCTACCCAATGATCGATTTTTAGTAGAAGACACCCCTCTTACTAAAAAAGGGAAGAAAAGATATGAAAACGTAGTCTCAATCGATAAGATACACCCATGGTTAAATTTTAAAGGAGTAGATAGCGAAAACGACAGTGACGAGGATGATTGTAATAATACTCTAAATAATGATGTAAATAAAGATGATGTACATAGACCGAACAGTGATTCTAATTAAGAACTCAACTAAAATTTATTGATTAGTTTATAAATAGATTGAGATAGATTATACATGTATATTTTATGATGGTATGGGTCACGAGTGAACAGTGCATAACGTACAGATGATCACAGATCGCGACAGACTATACTAGAATCTGATTATTGCGGCTATTACCAACGAAAAATTAAAAACAAAAATGAAAGAGAGCGATAGTTTTCATTATACATGTGTAATCACTGAAAGCATAGGTTGTGAGCAGTTAGTGCTTCACGCATAGATAACTGCAGATCACGACAGACTGTGCGCGATTGCGATAAGGGATTGTGACCGTGATTGAGATATGTTCTGAGCGGACAGTGCCTCTTAATTGCACAGATGTTCGAAGATCAGAACTATAGAATAATAAGTAGAAAGTGAATGAATTGATAATGATATGAATATGAAGTGTTATACCATTTGATTGTAACTATTAGGATACTGAATAAATTAATTGATGTAAGTTAATATATTTAATTATTATGTTATATAGTGTAAATTGTCAAATAAAATAATATCAAAATATGTTGTAAACCATATACGAGTATTTATATATATATTAAGTTTCAAATCAAAGTAGAAAGTATAAGAACGAAACTCTGAAAGTGCGAGGACTCACTGTAATAGGATGACCGATTGTAAGAATCAATTGTATACCTACACAATTTATTACTATAATTTATCTAGATCGGTTACATAATATTTGTCTATTCTTTGTTGTTAAGAAGTTTTTGTTTTTATCAAACATTAAAAGAATGACAGTTGACGTTTGTAGAAAACAAACGTAACCAGTAAGCCTTAAAATGTATAAAGCTGGTTGCCAACTGATTGTCGAACCGTGCACACATGCACCAATAAATCTGTTATTATCGAAGACATCCTCGTTTTATTTGTGGAAATTCGAAGTGATATTACAGAAGTATTTGAGGTTATCACTGACCAAAAAGCATCTTATGATATAAAATTATATTATGTATAATAATCAATAGAGTTTATAGAAGCCACCAGGTGATTTAGAACACCAAACCTATTTAATAAATCATGTGAGGAATGATCTATTGAAATATTCTTGTCGTACTATTTTGTAGTCTCTTTTGAAATATCCATTGACCACTTCCACCACCCATCTGCAAATGGTAACACAACGACTTTGATTGGCTTGAGCTGTTGTTAACTGGTGTTCACCTTATAACAGTGATTCTGGCATTTATGCTATATAGCCATAGTTTTCTAATAAACTGATACTATCTCTGAATCCCCTATCTAATATAAAAGCGTCACCATTTCTAAAATACAACCTTAGAGCTCTCATGACAAAATAAATTATTGATAATGACATCATGTCAAAAAATTAACACAAAAAATAACCAGTAAATTCACAAAAGAACGCGCGCCAACTATGAACTAACAAACACGAATGACATGACGATGACAAGACATTAAGAAGTTATATTATTTTTGTTGGTGGTCTGCAGCATAGTAAGTGGTAGTTTATATGCGTTTGTGCCATTTTTATTGTATTTTTGAAGGCTTATCATATAGGAAATCAAAGCATTAGTATGCAAGACAGACAAAGTAATTTTAAGTCAGTAACAGGATAGATATAATAACTCTAGTTGGTCTAAAGACATAAGTCGAAGCCAAAATAAATAAATGCTGATATTTCAATTACAGTCAAATACTCATTAGAGTAATAGTTTTCTGTGGTCAAATGGCTGCTTCTTAACAAAAAGACATTTGAGATCCTTTTTTTAATTGATTTTTTTCCCTGACTTAATCAGGATTAAATAGAAGTCTGAAAAATCTTATGAATTTATAATTTGTAATTCGTAATAGTGACGTTTTAATACGCTAAATAGTTAACTCAAAAATTATTTCGCCATTGTTATTTGATGTGGATTTGATTAAAGCCAAAGTCAAAAATATTTTATTGGCATAAAAACAAAAGATTGCTCGTCAACTTCAATCACTAAAAATACGATTCAAATACATGTTAATTACAGAAAAACTTTAACATATTATATGTAGGTACATACTCGTACGAGTATTTTTTACAATAATGCAATCCAGTAAAACAATACAAGGCTGAACCATAAAATCCATAAAAAAAACTATAATACTATTCAATTCCATATTGTAATGTCGTTTACGTAATAATTAATCTATACTAATATTATAAAGCTGCAGTGTTTGTTTGTTTGTTTGAACGCGCTAATCTTTGGTACTACTGGTCCGATTTGAATGATTCTTTCAGTGTTGGGTAGTCCATTTATCGAGGAAGGCTATAGGCTATGTTTTTTTTATTCAAAATTAGGGATCCGTAATAAAATTGCTATTTCGTAACACAAGGTGTAAAATCGAAAACCTATTTTTGCGTGCGCTGCATAAATTATTGACAATAGAACAAAATGATGTACAGGCTATAATATAGGCAATATTTTATTACTTATAAAACTCAATTATACTTTATATGGCAAAACAACGTTTGCCGGGTCAGCTAGTACTGTAATAAAATCCTTCGACATAAGTCTGCGTTTAATAAAAGATTTAAATTTATTTATTGATAATTCAGATACACTTTTTGGTAATTTATTGTCAAATTTAATACCATTGCATGCAAAAGAATTGTTTATTTTACAGAGCCTAGTAGGGGTTACTTATAGTGCTTGTAGTTATTTCTAGTGTTTAGATTTAGATTATACGTGGGTAACACTGAAAATATTTGGAACTGGCCAGTTAGAAACTTTGCTAATGAAAACTTTTTTAGAATTTTCAAATTTAGAACTCTTTGGTAACCTAATGTGGTATATTGCATTCATTTGTTTTTGTGAATTGGCGGCAACTCTAAAACTCTTGTTACATGTGAAAATAAACCTAACGCGAGAAAATTTTCGGTCAATGATTTATTATGACTTTCGTTGTGTGCTTACTCAACAACAAAGCTATGATAGGCTGCGATTAGCATTTTTTAATGAAGCCCCATCTCATGCCACTATTTACAATTGGTTTAACGAGTTTAAGCGTGGACGTAGCAATCTCAATGATGATCCGCGTGAGGGACGTCCTTTAACAGCGACTACTGAAGATAACATCAGTGCTGTGCGACGCATGATAAAGGAATATAGAGAGTGACCTATCAGTAGATATGGGCAAGCCTAGGCATTATTATGAGTCAAGTTCATAAAATATTACACGTACATTTAGGCGTCAGGAAGCTTTATACCAGATGGATTGCGCATACTTTAACCGACCAGAAACACCTTCGCATGGACTGGTGTCGCCAAATGTTAGATAAGTTCAACGGCGGTACCTCAAATGCTGTATTGACATCGTTACAGGTGATGAAAGCTGGATATATTGCTATGAACCCGAAACGAAAAGACAATCAGCTCAGTGGGTGTTTCCTTTCGAGGATCGGCCAACTAAGGTAAAGAAAGGAAGAAGTCAAGGAAAAAAGATGATTGCCTCATTCTTTGGTCGGAAAGGTCATTTGCGACAGTTGTGCTAGAAGATGGAAGGACAGTTACTTCAGACTGGTATGTCAATCGCTGTTTGCCTATTGTCTTGGAAAAAAATCGACAGCAGCGCCCTCGACGCAGGAACATCCTTCACCACGACAATGCTTCAGCGCACTTCGCAAAACGGACTGTTATATATTTGACTATGGCAGGTGTCGAGATAAAGAGTCATCCGCCATACAGTCCTGACCTGGCGCCCTGCGACTTTTATTTATTCCTAAGAACTAAATATAAAATTCGAGGTATTCGCTTTACGAGCCCTGATGCGGTGAAAGCGTAGTGACCCCTAACGCTAAATTCCGTTTCAATACAACCTACTGTAATAATCTATAGCTCTACAAGTCATGATCTTGATAGATAAAATGTAAACATCAATTCTAATTGCTCATGTACCTAATTAACGTAAACCCCACATCAAAATAAAGAAAATTTACCTACTGCTGAGTTCTGTAGCAACGATCTCCCACTTTTGCCGAGAAATATCTCTGTTGTGATAATTTTTGTCTCTCATACACGACACTGATCAATTTATCGTTATCTATGGTGGAAACCAAATCACTCGAAATTCGCAGACGCAGGTCGTGCGAAAAATTCAAACTCGTTTGAACGCTCGAGTGGTTCTGACGACGTCGTACATGTTCTGACGCGTTCGTCGTTGACAGTGTAAACACTGTCATTGGATACCAGGCGTTAGTTTCTTCTGACGAATCCGTCAGAACTCGTCAGAACAATTTTTCGTCAGAACTCGCATCCATAGTAACCCTAGCCTCAGGAATAATAAGAAGAACCCACTGCTTTTCTCGGTTGTTACATCGAATGTGATGATGTGTTGAGAAGGGCGAAGTTTACTTCGAAAAACACTAAAAGTATTGGCAACTTTCTACATTAAGCCGTTTTTCATTTTCTATACATTTTCAGTGTTACCTAGGTATTAAGTATTGTGTTATATTCGTGACTTGAGACAAAAGTGTTTATTCATTAAATTTTATTTTTCATTATTAATCTATAATTTTTATTATTTAAAGGTAAAACAAATTAGGTAAAGAAAAAAATTGAGAGAATTATTTCGTATAAAAGGAAAAAATCTTCATTAATTTATAATTAAATATGAAACTTAACATAGTGTGTTATAAATAATATAAAAAATAATATACAATTTTTCCGCTTACTTTTATATTTTTTTCCCGTTTTAAATTATACTTAGCATAACTATTTGTATACATGGATATTACGCTATTGCGTAGGTACACTCATCTCCTACATATTATTACCAACAACTCTTAAATCATCAGCTTAAATATCAACATAATTTGAACTAGGTTATGAGATCTACCATCTTGTATATTCATCGAACAAATAATCAAAATATTATTAAGTATTCGTGTATTCGTAATTGCTTTATACATATTATAAATTATTATCAAGCAGGCGTGAAATATAATTGCATCGCAGTAATAATAATGAGGGTTTTTCTCAACACCAAGTGGGTCAAGAAGAACCGCTCCGCAATCGCAACAGTTCCGTAGACCTTAGGGTTTCCCCGGCGTTGGCGTTCTTCGCTACACGTCTTCGTAGTAAACATGCTTAGGCATCTGCAACGAGCCACGTTATGCCAGCTTTCCCGATGGATTTTAAGATTTCGTCCTCTCTGGTAGTTATAACCTGGATAGGTCAATTACTACAAAACCTCCAACATTCGAAATCTGATCCCTGCTCAAATGAACAAATAAGTGAAATCCTGGAGGCCATGTTTTTCCTACACTGGAAAATAAAAGTTTTATAAATCCAAACCATTACGAAAATTGCATTTCTAACAAAACGTAGAACTCATAGAAATATTGTCCTAATCTCTGAACTATTTGACTGAGACCAACGTAAGTAGCATTCATTGGCAGATTCAGCACCATGTGATTGATTTGAATTTGTATTGAGACCTACATGGTGTGTCATCCAACGTATTTAACAGAGGCGAATGCAGATTCAAAATGCTGTTTGACCTGATCCTTGCCGCCAATTTCAAACATGGCCGCAATGCCAAATAAAATAATAATTCTTTATTTGCATAATGTGTGTATACAATAATCAAATAATTCTATACGAATCAACACATTAGCCAAAAGGGGCATGCAAATTACATTACCTCCATGTCATTTTATAATAATAAAATTCTAAGATTACAGCACATAATATTTCATTGCTACATTATATTAGCATCTACACAAAATATACATGTCATATACATATTATGTAGTCAAAGTTAAACACAAGATTATAAAAAAAGAAAATCACAAATTTAAAAAGTCGGATACAGCATAAAAATTGTAACTAATTAGCCATTGATATAATTGAGTTTTAAAAGGACCGATATTCAACATTTTAATAGCATCGAGAAGTTTATTAAATATTTGAATACACATGGCATGACAATTTTTAGTAAACAAAGTAGGCCTGGGTGCTTTTTTGTAAACAAGTCTATTTGGATATCGTTGGTTGCGGTCATACATTTCCTTGGCAGTGGTGAAAAGATATTTATATCTCTTTACAAAAATGCTTATTTCGTCAATGTATAGGCATGGCATGGTTAACAATTTTAGTTTAATAAACAGCGGTCTACACGATTCGTACGGACCTACCCTACAAATCACACGGATACATTTGTTTTGTGTAATAAATGCTTTTTGGATGTTTACGCCATTACTCCAAATTATATGACCGTATCTCAAGATAGATACAATATGAGCATGGTAAGCTGACAGTGTGGTACCTAAATCTGTAATCTTTCGTAGGCGCCTCAGTGCATAAACAAATTTATTTACTCTACCACAGACCTTATTTATGTGTGATGAAACCATTTAAGTTCATTGTCTAAAATAATACCTAAAAATGAAGTTTCCTTTTTTTCATCCATAATGACGTCATTATATTCTATTTTTAAATTATTACGTAGAACATTTGAAAATGTCATGTAGTTCGATTTAGTTAGATTTATTTTAAGATTGTTCACACCAAGCCATTTAATCATTTTGTCAATTTTATTTATAATCTCATTGTTAAATTTCATAATATAAAGTTTTTAATATCAGATTAAAAAATTATCGAAATATCGTCCGCGTATAGAAATATTTTATTATTTGTAACGTCTATAATGTCATTTATATAAAATAAAAATAGAATAGGCCCCAGGACACTTCCTTGAGGTACACCACACTGGTTAAATGTTTATTCATATTTGTATTTTTCTTTCTCACTAACTTTATTAGTCCGAGGTGATCACATTCCCAACTATAATGTTGAGGTGTGTCACCTCCACCACAATTAGTGCAGGTACTGTTTTCTCGGCCGTATATGGTTGACTCCGGACCTTGATTGTATACAGGTGATCTGTGCGCATTACTTTCATATCGGGCTGAGTAACTCGATCGGTTCGTTTATAATATAAGTACAATTATATTTTCTAGTGAATATTTGCAGGTACCAAAGCTTTAGTACCTTTTTCACGTAATGTTTTAATGTGGTTTCCTAGTCTATATAAATAACCGGGTATTGCATTTTTTTGACGAAATACAGGTACTCCTTGATCGGCTCCAGATGCTAAATCCTTTTTGTACATAGGTACTTTATTCATTACAATTATTTTCTTTTTAATTAACAATAAATAAATTTATATATTGACGACCCATATAGCCGAATGGTTAGGTACCCGGACTACTAAGCTAGAGAGGTCCCGGGTTCGAATCCCGGAAATTCAAATTCAAAAACACTTTATTCATGTAGGTCACAAAAATGACACTTATGAATGTCAAAAAAAAATATATAAATATTGTTTCTTATTGAATTTACCGCTACTTCGTAAAGGGTTGAGCTAATGAGAAGAAGTAGCAAGAAACTCATTGCCACTCTTTTAAGTCAAGATTTTCATTTAAGTTGTTTTACAAATCATTTCAATTACAATATATGCAAAGTGACGCAACAAAAATACTCAAAAGTCAAAAACTAAAAGGCTTACATGAGTAAGTCAAAAAGACGAAAAAAAAGTAAATTAATACTTATAAACACAAGAGTTATTGAGTATAGTAGATGCATCAATCCACACATACCGTAAATAAATAGAGGCATTATGTGAGCATTTCATAAAATAAAATATATAATAACTTTAACTTTAAAGGAAATAATAATAATAAAAAAACACATCAAGCAGACCTCCCGGTAACAAGATCATCCAGCCCCCACAATAATTTATATTATGGTGAATATAGATGTTTGTTTCCGAGTCATGGATGTTTATTTATATTTATGTATTATGTATGTTTAAGTAAGTATATTGTATTAAATATATCGTTGTCTTGTACCCATAGTACAGGCTATGCCTAGTTTGGGGCAAGATAATTTGTGTAAAAGTGTGTCAATATTATATTATTATTTTAAATATTTGACGCTGACATAATTCAAGCGATATAATATTTTTTTTGCCATAATTAACGATAGAAGTATCGTTCAACAATAATTCTAAAAACAAATATCTAGTGCGTTGTCTAAAGATGGAAAAATGCTTTACGATTAAAAAGAGTTTACGGTGAGCTTCTGACATAATATGTTCTTATGAGGATGACAAATGAAGGTGTATTCCCTGATATTAAGTGTTCACCTGGGCCCATACTCTCTTGCAGCTATTGCAATAACAGGAGTGATGGAAAGAGTGATGTTCAACTGATGGTAATTGACACGCCGTGCTCATAACAATGTAGTGCCGCTCAGGATTCTTGAGAAACCGAAAAATTCTCAACTACACTACAATTGCGCTCGTCTTCTTGAGACATAAGATGTTAAGTCTCATTTGCCCAGTAATTTCATTAGCTACAGAGCCCTTCAGACTGAAACAAAATAATGTTTACACTGCATCACGGCAGAAATAGGCGCCGTTGTGGTACCCATAATCTAGCCGGCATCCTGTGCAAAGAAGCCTACCACGGGTTCTTTCTAAATTCTAAAATGCTTTTAAAACAAAAAATAATATGTATTTTTTTAAACTTTTATCATCGCATTAACATTGTAAATATTATGACGGGTACTCACGATTATTTATTTATTTATGGTGTATGTGGATGATGCAGCTACTGTACTCAATAACTTTTGTATTAATTTACATTTACTTTTTTGACTTACTCGTGTAAGACATTGACTACTTGACGTTTGAGTGTGTTTGTTGCATCATTTTACATTTTACATATTATATTGTAATTTGAAATGATTTGTAAATCGATGTACTTAAATGTAAATCTTGATATAAAAGAGTGGCAATGAGTTTCTTTCTGCTTCTTCTCATTAGCTCAACCCTTTACGAAGTAGCGGTAGATTCAATAAGATATTTTTTTTTGACATTCATAAGTGTCATTACCGTGACCTACGTGAATAAACTGATTTTGATTTGATTTGATTTGATGCCGATATTTCGAACCAATTGCATGAGTCGTGGTCGCGGCGGAAGAAATATAATATCTTTTAATTTCTCATACTCGGAAAGTATTGTTGTTTTGATCTGATTATTGGGTGAAATGAGGGAAAACCTCATACAAATTACTTCCCACCTAAGGGCTGGAATGAACTTTAAAAATAGAACTGCTGTCAGGTGTGAAGAGATTTATTTAAAAGAAAATCTAATAAAAAAAATGCTGTGGCCATGTGACTTTCTAAACAGCCAGTGTGAACTTAGCGCAAACATCTTTGAGCGGAATAAGCCGCAAAAATTACGCGGTGAGTTCCATATTTAAAATTCAAAAAGTGGACATAAATTGTCCTAATTTGACAATTAATTTTAAATAGGTACTACGAATATTATTACATATTATCTATGAATAGTTTAGATAAACAAATAGTTTTATTTTCCTCATATTCGAAATGAAAAGTAGAGTGTTTAATACGGGTAAAAAAATCAATCCTACTCGGACTATAGCCGCCCGTGCGCAGTGAGGAATTGGAACGGGAATTGATTCTTTCGACCCTCGGTGAACAATCTACTATTGTGTTTTAGCCTTGAGGCATCTGAAGAAAAATTACAAGAAGCAATCTAATGCCCGTTTACATAAAGACTAAATCTTGTAATAATTAATATTTTCAGTATCTAATGATTTCTCGATGAGTACTCTGAAGAATCCGTCAGTTCCCTTGTTTCTAGCGGGTGACGTCATAATATTACCTAAATCCTAACAATTATTGTTGTTAGAGGATTAGTGCAATCATCCCAAAACATCATAGCGTAAGAGTCAACTACTAATATTTATTGGTACTTTATTAAGTTGCTCCTATATTATTTTTGATAATAAAAGCTAAATGTTGTAACTGCAATTTATTATGATTAAAAGTAATCCAAATAAAAAATATAAATAAGCTTTTTTCTAATCTTTCCGGTCTTCGATAAATCATAGTTACTTGTAATAATATAATTATTTTATTACACATTGAATAGGCGAACAGTATAAGTAAGTAAGTAAGTAAGTAAGTATTTCAAAGACAGTAAATAAGAAATAATTTGTTTTTAGGTATGACATATTGATAAGTAACCCTTGATTTTCTTACCTGTTAACAAGACCGACCTTTACGAAACCTATTAAATTAACTATTTGCATTGGATTGAGCACCACACCAATGTACACCACATTGCAATACGAATACAGTCACACGACAAATTCCATTTTTAAGTTTCAATATCACGAGTTTAATTTTGACCAGGGTGCCATTTTTCTACGCTCCGTCATAGGTCGTCTAGTAATATTTCTCACTACTGTTACAACCATGAGAAACAAGACTTAAATAATATTAATCTGAACGGATCTAACAAAACAAATAAAATGGAAAACGAATATACAAATTCAATGATTTAGTGATACTATGTATATGTGTATCCATGTGATGTGTGTTACTTTAAATTTTTTCATATATTCTTTGTAACTTTTTTTAAAATATGTAAATGTGTGTAAATGAAATCATTGTAGATTTGTAACAAAGCCAAATATTCAGCTTAATATGAGTTCAAGACAAGCCACCATTCAACTTTATATATATATATTTCACCATTTTGTTATGTTTTATGCTTTTATTAACATAGTATGATTACAATATGTGTGCTTGCTATTTTCAAATTATATTTTAAAAAATCCTTTTAATTATCGTATTTTCTTTTAAACTTTTGTAAAAAGTGGAAACATTTAATTGGCCTTAAGAATTTAGTGAAGTAATTTGCAATATTTGATAGCTGTGAGTTTTCCTAAAATTGTAAAAATAAAATCAAAACAATAAATATAAAATCAGCATCTCTCGGTGTATAAGTTCGGCCTTGCGTCTGTTTGAACGGACTGCAAGCCGCCCTGAAATGACCATTGCGTCGCGAAACACATTCAGTTCTGTTTTGAGTGCGGACGCAGTCAGCAACCAGCTTCTACCGACTTCAGCTAATGTACCCGCAACCACGCCGAGCTGACACTAAATATCAACAGTTATAAATGTTTGTGACATAAAATGGAGCTAATAACAAAAGGTAAATTATATATTTCTTTAATTAATAATTAATTAATTAAAGTCTTATTAAGGGCATATTAATAAAAGTCTTATTTTCCTCTACGGAAATGTTAAAACAAAACCGCAGAGGGTACGGAGTGGAGTACGGTGGACGTATTCTCTCCAAGCACATGATTGATATTGCGAGATGTTTCAGCTACGTTCGTTCCACTCTTTTAAAAAAGAACACTTTCAAAGCTAATTGAATAAACAAAACAACCAAAGTTGTAAATTTTTAAGTCCAGAAAAAGAAAATAGTTTCACTCTGGATCTCTCAACATCTCAATCTAAATCTTTTACCAAGGAGTTTTTATTTTAATCCAAGTACTTCTTTGAGTAACGCATTTGTCACATTGAATTCGAAATTTGTTTTTTTTTGAATTGGAGTGAAACGTATCTGATTGTAGCTGTATTTTTACATTATTTTTTTGTGTATATGTTACATTTTAATTATTATTATTTTTAACCCAACGTTTCGTGACCTAGGCAGACATTTTCAGGGGGACTGTGATTAACAGGAGTCGGGATATTTTTCATAATTGTCACTGTGGTTTATGGCAAAATTTACCAACAGTGTCCTCTTCTAATATAAAAATACAGTTACAAACAAACGCGTTTTAATTTTTCGAATAGTATTTTATTTAAAAAATTAAGATGTTAAATTTAAAAAAAAAAAATTTTTTTTAAATTAAACATCCTTACATAATTTATTTTGTCAGTTCTTACCGACTGTGTTAAGCTTTTACTCACAGTCTATAAAGTATAATTATATATAAGTTTAATAAGATTAAATAACATTGATTTCTTTCATTGCACAAATATTTATTATCTACACACATGCTTTAAATCCTGTATTAAAGATTCTGAAACAGTTAGCTTATTGCCAACATTAAAACACCCAATGTTCTAATAACCAATACATCATCCAAACGAGTGTTGTAATGTTGTACTGAATTTCATAACAGCACTCCTATTTTTTTTTTTCAATCCCTTCATGCTCAAAGAGTTTTAACAGACAGCCACATTCTTATTGCTCGATGCGTGGTATCTGTATGAATTTCAAAAAAATAACATTTTCGTTTACGCGCGTTCCACACTACCAGTACATCGCGCGCCGTAAAAAAAAGTAAGTTATTCGAATCCCCGCCATTTTTCTTCGATATTTTTATTGTTTTGTTTACAAAAAATGAGCGATTCTTTTTAAACGCTACAAAAGAACATAATATTCAAGTGAATTTTAATTATTGCACTATACAAAATGTAAATTACTACTAAAATAAATAATTATTTCATTAATAAGTACTTAGTTTATTTGTAGTAATGGATGATATTAGGTTACTACTAGTTTCAGAATCTTTTAGAGGCTTCATATTCTGGGTGTTCTCGTAGATAAAGTCTTGTATGCAACTGTTCATACTTAGGTATTAAAACACTCATGTGATACTATTATAAAGCCACATTCGTGTTTTAATACCCCTTATTAAACAACAGTTGCATAAATAACTATAAACTACTAATTATTTCATTCTGCAACTTAGCGTTAAATTCGTATCTCGCTCGTGGGTTTGTACACTGTTTTGGGTTGGGTACTTAATATTTCAACTCGCCAACCTCAAATTAAATCGAAATAAAGTGTAACCTTAACCCGCGGCTTCTTACAAAGGTTATATTATATCCCGAAATGGTTGTGTTGCGTCAGTCTATCCTTGATGCTTGCATATCTAGTATGTAAGTAACTCCCACGCACTAGGCAAGGTAAATAGGATAATATAATACAAAAATATTTAAGGTCAGTTTTAAAATAACTTCATTAAATTTTAATATTTTTGAAGTTAAAACTACTTTAGCATTGGTGTAATTTGAAAGTCGATGAAACGAAAAAGAATTATATAGTGTTTTGGTACGAGGCAATCATAGTTGAAGAAGAGATTGTTTTATGTATGACACGAGTATACCTTAATATATTCTGACGTCATGCAGACGACGTATTACTACATAGACACCAGGAGAACATAAATATGGTAGCGGGTGATAGTAATGTCTTTCATAGAAGTTGAAATCATGTTTCATCCTAGCAAGATGTACCAGGAGTTTAAATGCAGTTTAGAGGTGTAATGTAAATATTTTCATTGGAGACCGTTGATTGAGATTTGGAGAGTGCAGCAAGCACACTATATCAAAAACAAGATCAAAAACAGTAATTGACGTAGTATTGTAAAATGTAAAATACTTTTCAAACTTTGCAATCACTATAATCATTACTAAAACCAACAATTATCTTCTTCCCGAAATTTAACATTTTTAAAACACTCCATACGCTTTGTATTAGTAAAATCAATTTGTGACAGAAAAAGATCTGGCAGTCAATGTACTGTTCGTACGAAAAAGGTGGTTAAAGCAGTAATGGGGTTTGAAGTCCTGTCGCAAACCAAAAGATTTTAACTCGGGAGATGAAGATAGCACCTAGAATCATGTCGCGTATTTTAAAAGATGACTTAAGACCTGCGCTCTGTAAGAGACGTACTAGTCATTTCTTAACGGATAATTTTAAAAAGAATATGGTGGTAAAATCAAAACAACTACTGAAGCGGTACTCAAAGGGAGATCACAGATTCTTTTTACAATTTAGCAACATTTTAACAAACAAAATGACCGTACTTATGCTCAAAGCTCTAAGGAAGCTTCCCAATTCGTCGACAGAGTACAACGTGAGCGCTATCCGACTTCAGTGATGGTTTGGTGGGGTACTAGCTATGAACCAGTGACTAAGCCATTTTGTGAAAAAGGTATGAAAACATCGGCACAAGTGTATCAAAATACTATTCTTGAGATGGTAGTGAAGCCCCTTAACAACTCCATGTTCAATAACTAAGACTCCTTCCAGCAAGACTTGGCGCCGGGTCATAAAGCTCGGTCTACGCAGTCTTGGTTGGAAACATTTCGGACTTCATCAGAGCTGAAGACTGGCTGTCGTATTTTTTTTTTTTAATGGAATAGGAGGACAAACGAGCGTACGGTTCACCTGGTGTTAAGTGATCACCGCCGCCCACACTCTCCTGCAACACCAGAGGAATCACAAGAGCATTGCCGGCCTTTAAGGAAGGTGTACGCGCTTTTCTTGAAGGTACCCATGTCGTATCGTCCCGGAAACACCGCACAGGGAAGCTCATTCCACAGCTTCGTGGTACGAGGAAGAAAGCTCCTTGAAAACCGCACTGTGGAGGACCGCCACACATCCAGATGGTGGGGATGATATCGTAACTTGTGGCGTGTCGTATGAAGGTGAAATTCGGCGGCAGGAATCAGGTTGTACAGCTCTTCGGAACACTCCCCGTGATAAATGCGGTAGAAGACACACAATGAAGCGACGTCTCTACGCAATGCCAAGTGATCCAGCCGTTCACAGAGTACTGGGTCCCCGACAATTCGAGCTGCTCTGCGTTGCACGCGGTCAAATGGATCGCGCTGATACTGGGGTGCGCCAGACCAGAGATGACAGCAATACTCCATGTGAGGCCGGACCTGCGCTTTGTAGAGCGCTAGAATGTGGGCCGGCTGATTGTATAGAAAGTATTGCCGTGCTCTATTTATGACGCCCAGTTTCTTTGAAGCTAGTTTGGCTTTGCCCTCCAGATGGCCACGGAATTGGCAATTGCTCGAGATTTCGTCTAGTCCCGATCTTAATCCGCAGGATTACAATTGTCAGTTTTAGAGCCTACGGCTTGCTCTAAACACCATGATAATTTGGAGTCTCTATAACAATCCGTACGATTGGCAGTGAAGAATATTCCCATGGAAAGCGTGCTTGCTTCTATTGATAACTGGCCTCAACATTTAAAAGACTATATTGCAGCCATTGGAGACCACTTGGAATACGCTTTTTATATTTTAAATTGTTTTATATATATGTATCAAACTAACACACTGTAAAAGTAATAAATGTTATTTTCAAAAGAAATTTTTTTCTTTGTTTTAGTATTTATGGCAAGACTAGGTAGGTATATTATGCTTTACTTATTCATAATAAAGTAGGAATTCGAACCCATGCTCCCTCTCTGGATCCAGAGCTTAAATCTGGCGTCTTAGACTACATGGCCAAACTGATTTGAAAGCAGTAGTTGAAATTAAAGATTCAACATCACCCCTATTCCATTGCCGGCTGTAATGCAACATGCGATAGATTGACGAAAAATATTAAGTCAACAAAAGTTTCACTTTTAAAATCATCATCAAAAATCATTCATAATTCCAAGTATCACCTAGGTCTAAGGCGGATTTCATAAACCATTCAACATAATTCTTTTTTATAAGGGGCAAACGAGCTAAAACATCCACGAATCCCAGGGTCAAGGGATGCGCCGGCCTTTAAGGTGGGAGTATACTCTTTCCTAGGAGGGCAATGGACATAAGAGTAGAGATTGAGACATAAGATGTCAAGTCTCATTTGCCCAGTAAATTCGCTAGCTTCGGCGCCCTTCAGACCGAAACACAATAATGCTTGTACATTTCTGCTTCACGGCAGAAATAGGCGCCGTTGTGATACCCATAGCCCTAGCTGGCATCCTGTGCAAAAGAGCGTCCCACTGGGATTGTATTGCAGTATATACCTAGTCATTGAATATTTACTTGATCAAATTGTTTTAATATTGCAAGCGATGAGTGAATCATCTAATAGGCAATGATCGCAATTACGGGTTGCTTGTATAATTACATACGCGTCCTTCCAGCTGGCGGAGACAATGCAATCACGTCATCGCTGATTGCCCTCACAAAACACCGTGTCTTTATCATAACTATTACAAATCAAATCCTGACATCAAAATCATCTAACTAACTAATCTGCCTAAACCCTCTGAGGATCGTACGCCTCTTAAAAGTAATAGGTCTCGAGGATATAATTTAAACTGCAGCACAGTAATAAGTTTCCTAGTTAGTAGCCTCGATTCTTTTCCATTTCTTTCAGACACAGGGAGTTGAAGACAGGCGTGCTAGCGCAAGCAGGAGCTAGAATATAATACAATAGATCCTAGGATTTCAGTCCATTTCAATCCCCAAATCATAATAATTATAACCAAGCTGTAGGATATTATCCAAAAAAAAGATGAAGCTGATATTTTCGTATATTTGACAAATTTTACCATATTGGTCATATAGCTCTGTAACACTAATCTAAAGTAGATCCTGTAGATCAATAATCATCAGCTGTACGTCCTGCTCGTCTCGTCTCTTATTTTCTTTAAAAAAAACCTTGTTACGTACTTCTACGCATATTTATATTCTTGCTAGTGATGAATAAAATGAATTTGCCGCTAAGAATATAAAGATAATTTTGGGATAATCCATAGATTTTCTATAAACCAGAAATCTGACCAGACCATAAAAATTCACAATGTTATCGTCAGTTCTGGTCTTAAGCATTCCAACTAATGATGAACTTAGGATTACTTACTATTAAAATTTGCCATTTAAGTATCTATATATAATGTTTGCAACCTTCTGACTTTAAGTCTGTCATCATCATATGTTTCAGCGGCAGTGTGGTATATGGTGGCAGCGTGGTGTGTATCGGAACCGAGCCTGGTTGCCGCTGCCTCCCCCCGTATCGACGGCAAAGTGCGCTTTCCCGACGAACCTCTAATCGACAGGTCGGTATATGCTATCTGTGTTATATGAACCCTAAAGATTGTGTTAATCTGGCCACTGAGTCAGATTTATTGCCTACAGTAAAAGTAGCCTAAATTAAAGGCCTTAGCACACACCGAGGGTGGCAGTCCTGATAACACAGGTCCAGCTGTTTCAAAGATTTCATCCAAATCCGTGCATTCATAATAAGCACACAGAAATTTACACACAATTTTTAAGGAAACACAAGGCATGTAATTAAAATTAGCATTACTTATTTGTATTTCCAGAATGTTTAATCCTCCATTGAATCTTTTAAAAAGTAGTATATTTATATATGTGATAGTTGCCTCGATAAAAGTAATTTCAATAAACACTTTGTTAGCAACTTCAACGTAACAAACACACATTCCGATATTATCTATGGATTGATACGAAAACGGCAGCTCGTTGTCACTACATATTATTTTAAATCAAAGTCCTCCGCCACGTCTCTCTGTGCACCGATTTACATGCTGATTTCACCAGTTGATAGCTTGGTTCTCGAGGAAGGTTTTCGTATATAATTTGTTAAGTAGATACATATATTTTTGTATAGATTAACGATATTTGTTAGAGGTGTCGGAAAAATAAGCCATTTGGGAGCTTTCAACGAAAACGCTGTCTAAACAATTTGAGATATAATAAAATAATGTATTGTGGAATTGTGTATTTTATCTGGATTTACAAAAACGTCCGCGAGGGCATATTATGTCCACCTCTTAATAATAACATACTTTATCCATGTTTATACTTTAAAAAATTCACAGTTATAAAGCGGTTAAGTAAAAAAAAATCTGTTTACACAAATACGATATATTTTGTTATTACATATTATAAAAGCATTCATTTTTAACTCATTTTCTTTGATTATACATTTCCGATAGCTTAGATTATATTATAGCCCGAATACTTACATATTTTTTTTATTGACAGAACAGAGTCTGTCGGTTCAGCTAGTGTTATAATATTTATCCCTACCTCTGACACCGATAGTAATTAACAGCAAGATGAATTAAAGATAAGACGATGCAGATCGTTAAAGGCTGGTAGATAGGTCAATATACCTCTACAACTTAAAATAATAATTTACTATCTATAATACAATTAACTATTAATCAAACAAACATCACAATCAAGAACAGTTTCGCCAGACTTGAGTCTGTACATAGGCACAGTGATAATATCTTGTAACTTGAATGCTAGAATGAGATTTTCAATCCAATTGTTATTTGGTTCGGTTGTTGCCATTGTTCTTATTAACGCAATATATGTATTGTTTACATTTTAATAAATGTAATAAAAATTCTCAAGCGGGCAAGGTTGTGAAGACATGCAACGTCTCGCTTGGTCAGACTTCGGCAGCACGAGGTCCGAACACTGAACCTTGGCCGACATCTTGGGACCAGTTACCAGATACCTGGTATTGTTCTCCGCGATTGTATAGCGATATGGTTCAGTTTGCGTCATCGTTATTATACGTTATAAACTCAAATTGAATCATTTTATAATATGTTACTTCACCCACAATTGCGTATAAAATAGATATTGTATAGCGGCCGTTAAATCTAGATGGTACTAATATTTGTGTTTAAAATTGGTCTCGTTTCAATTTCAATTACTTATATTACAAATACATGTTTTCTATTCTAAACATACTTTATTCTCACCTCTACACAATAATAGCATATAACTAGAATTGCATGTACTATGTTATTTATATGTACATAATATTATATACCTACTAGTTAGTTACTTGCATTGCTTTTTTGTAAATTGTTATAAAATTCGAAAACGGGTTTGCATTAATATGAAAATTGTGGACTCTTGATCCCGAAACTAGTTAAAAAAGTATCTTTGGTGAAACATCTTAATAAATAAAAATATAAAATGGGTGTGTGTCTTTGTGTGTGTGTGTATTTGTATGCACAATATAAGAAGAGTCTATTATTTTATTTATTCACATATCATTCGCAGTCTGATAGCGGAACGACAAAAGTGTGCTTAAAGACAATGTGAGCACAGTTTTCTCCCATGCATTTGATGGTTATTATGGCGTAATTTGTGGCATGTTCCATATTTAGGCTTTGTTTTTATACGACTTAATTGATTTGTCTTTACTGTATAGATCATCATTGATCGCCATAGTTAATGAAATTACTGTGCCAATAATACTGATATTATGTTTTAAGCTGACGAATGCAGTTGAGATTCGGCTTAGAATTTCGCACTAAATAGTAATACAGGCTGTATCAATTAATATCAGGTGTTACGTTCTGTTACGTTTTCTCATAAATAGTTTTATATAGTTTAATGACCAGGCTCAAATTACTATTGACCATATTTTGTTATGATTAAATTGTGGCTATTGATATACAAGAACTCATTGAGCATTGTTTAATTACGGTGTGTGTAGATGATGCACAAAGTAACCGACATAGTCCAAACGATTGCGAAACAGAAGTGGCAGTGGGCAGGGCACATAGTTTGACGGACAGATGGCCGTTGGGCCTGTAAAGTCCTCAAATGGCGACCAAATCCCGGAAGACGCACTGTTGGTAGGCACAAGATGGACAGACGATCTGGTCAAGATCGCCGGAATACGTTGGATGAGGGCAGCGGAGGACCGATCGACGTGGAAATCTTTGGGGGAGGCCTTTGTCCAGCAGTGGTCGTCTTCTGGCTGATGATGATGATGATGTGGATGATGCAGCTACTATACTCAGTAACTGTTGTATTAATATTTACTTTTTTGACGTACCTACTAGTGTAAGGCATTGACTATTTGAAGTTTAAGTATGTTTGTTGCATCACTTTACATAATATTATATTGTTATTGAAATGATTTGTACAACGATGAATATGTAAATCTAATATATAAAATTCTCGTGTCACGATGTGCGGGACCGAACTCCTCCGAAATGGATTGACCGATTCTCATGTAGGTCTGAGAATCGGACAACATCTATTTTTCATCCCCCTTAAGGGTGGTCCAAACGATTTATTTTTTATTTTTTGACATTTTTTTATTAATTTGTTTGATTATAAGTCAGCATTAAAAATACATACAACTTCAAATTTTCACCTATCTACGATCAACAATTACTTTTGTATCGCGATTTTAATATCGGCAATACAACGTTTGCTGGGTCAGCTAGTCTTGATATAAAAGAGTGGCAATGAGTTTCTTGCTACTCCTTTTCATTAGCTCAGCCCTTTACGAAGTAGCGGTAGATTCAATAAGAAAAAAATTTTTTTAACATTCATAAGTGTCTTTTCCTTGACCTACATGAATAAAGTGATTGTGATTTGATTTGATTTGACAAGTTCTAGAACTATATTAAAATTTCCTTGACAAAGAAGGTTTTATATAGAGGATATAATATACTTTTTTAATCAGATTTCATTGTAAATTTTTGGTCTTTAGTTATTTTTTCTGTATCATCTTAAATAATCTTCGTTTTTGTTGTCCACATAACTCTTATATCATAATTATATGCATTCCTATCTGTGAAAACTTTAAATGGTCCTTCTGTAGCTAACCTAGCTGTAAGTTTTCCAAAAATTGTTTAATAAAATAATGATGCATGGTTCTTGTTGGGTTCGGCGCAGGTAACCAAAAATTGTATAATATTAAATTAATTAACGCTTAGTAGATATATGATTTAAAAGATGGGCTGGGAGTTCCTTATCAGATTTGCTCCCCTTGTCAATGACCCTTTACGAACTGATGTAGCTTCCTCACGTATACCAAGTGTTTATATATAAAGATTTAAACCTCTAACCGAAAACTTCAAAATCTATTACGCTACAGACTCTCGTCTTACAAATTACAAAAT
Source organism: Leptidea sinapis (assembly GCF_905404315.1). Classification (NCBI taxonomy): domain Eukaryota; kingdom Metazoa; phylum Arthropoda; class Insecta; order Lepidoptera; family Pieridae; genus Leptidea; species Leptidea sinapis. The sequence continues at coordinate 4,847,070 of NC_066296.1, read as the reverse complement.
CTCGGTTATGTTGCCACATATTGATTACAAACGTTGGTACTTTTACTTTTGATACAATCTGTATCGAGTTTGCGAAACATCCAATCACCAACTGTTTGGAGGTGTTCACCTTTCACCTGAAACCTGCCACCCGTCACCCATCACCGAGTAATAGTTACCTAAGTGACTAGCAGCTGAATTGTAATCATAATGTGTGTGTACATTAATTTAACAATTAACTAACGACACACAAATTTTCTGCTGATTTGTAAATAAATAAATAAATAATTAATTGAAACCACAACCTGCGAGTTGGACAAAGCATACAAGATTTCATGACAATACGTCACTCGAACAGTCGGCTCAGTTGGAAGATCAGATATTGCGAAATAAATAATTATTATTCACCACTTTCTGTTAGGATTGGATTCTCTTATTTTGTAGGAATTGTTTTTGAAATCAGATGCTTATTGTAATGTACATTTTTATGGATATCTGCAGTCAAAAGTCAACACATTAAAATCTATAGAGGTGTTACAAGGCGAAAGCGCTCATTTACTCAAAAAAATAATTACGTGCTTATAAATTACACATGTCACAAGTGAAACCTGCAATGTGCAGGAACCTCTAAACTGCATATGAAGTCCTGGTACATGTTACCAGGATCACACATGATTTCAACCGCTATGAAAGACACTACTACTATCTACGCTACCATATTTATGTTCTCCTGGTGTCTATGTAGTAATACGTCGTGCGCATGTCGTCAGAATATATTAAGGTATACTCGTGTCATACATAAGACAATCTCTTCTTCAACTATGATCGCCTGGTACCAAAACACTGTATAATTCTTCCTATCTCATTTTCTCCATCTTATGAATTTATGTGTCTGTCTCTTTTTACTGTCTCGCTTTTTCGTTTCATCGACATTCAAATCACATCGATGCTAATGAAGTTTTTACTTCAAAAAGTGTGGGTGTACTTATATATGACTAAAATGAGTTATTCTTCTTTGGCGTAACAAAAAAACTGAGCAGCTGAGTTTCTTGCGCCCGATCTTCTCAGGTCTGAGGCATACACTTTCGAATGGGTGGTAGGTATAGACTTTGTGAAATCATGACCTATTTTGAATAAAAATATTTGAATTTGATTTTGAAAGGGGGAGTCCGTAAAGTGTATTGACCTTGTAAAATGTGATGATTTCCAGGAAGAATAGCATTTTGAGAGACGAGGGTGATGCTGGAGACGTGGCGTTCAAGCCAGCCACGGATACTGAGGGGTTCTACAACCGTGGGGTAGGAGCAGGTCGGTACCCCGTGCACGTGCACCGCTCCATGCAGATCGGGCGTGCCCCATTGTACCCCAACACGGATGCGAAGAACAGGTCCGGTATTGTTGATGATACATTTTGTATGCAATTATACTGGGTAATTTTCATAGTGTAGCAGAAAATATAATATATCATAAATAATGGGAGTAGAACACTTACCAGTGGAGGCTCCATTGCAAGTTTTAGGTACATCTACAACTTTTGTTTTCACATTTTATTCACATAACCTCAAAATTTATGAGAAAAATAAAATTTAAAAAATCAAGTTGTTGGTTCTTTTTTTTCTTTAACAAATTAAAAGAAAAGATAATATAACACTGAATCTGGACTGATATGAGAAGATTTGATTAATTGTAATCCATATAAAAAAATCAAATTCCGAATTTCTGTATTAGATAGTGAAATATATATACAAAATTACATATAATCTACTTATTAAAGCAATTTACAACTAAGCCTTATATATGTAGGTATCAGAAAAGTTATTTCTACAACTGCCTTCTGATTGGCTTAAATTTTCCGAACATTTACCATTGTAATGCATATTTTTTTAACAATAGATAAAAAATAGCTCTTCTGTCCAAGATTAATGAGAAATTAAAGTTCTTTAAACCGAAGATGACGAGGATTTTGATTCTGTTATTGATACAGGTATCAAGGTGTGGATGTGGAGTCAGACGGCACCCTGGACACGCTGCAGTACTGCAAGTGTGAGAGCACCCCGCACTGCAACCTCCGTACTGACTATGCCGTAAGTAATACAACTTTGTATTCAAATAAAATCGCTAACGTATTTGGTGCCCGATAATTTTACAAACTAAATTGTATCTACAGGTAAGGCCAAAACCAAATGAAATGAAGCTTAAATTGAGCAACGAAAACCTTATTCCAGATCTACATCAAGCAATTAAAATAAATTAAACTATTTATGTCCCCATTTTAGCACTCCGAAAATTAAGCATAATATCTTTACCGATTTAGTACCACAGAGATGAGTCGTCAAAGAAAGTCGAGTCGCAACTTGAATATATGATTCAATTCTGTTATAAAGATTTACCAATAGCTGACAATAAGAAGAAGATATCTAAGAATCTAATATAAGCCTATTTAATACTTTAATTAGTATAGTGGATTGTATATAACTACCTACTAGCTGACCCGACAAACGTTGTTCTGTAGATAATAAAAAAAATACTGTTTTATAGGAATTTGCCAATAATATTTCAAAACATCAAGAATTATTTCGATTAAAATGCTCCCTGTTGTTATAATGAAATTGTTTCACAGCGGAACTGTCACACCGTGAGTCACTAAATTCTCTCATAGAAAATATGTCCATACAAAACAAATATTGAAAATAAAAACAATAATGGGTCCCAAATCGATATAAAAACTATCCTATCTCTCAAGTTGGACTGAACTGCACTCCATGAAGTAATCCCCATTAAAATCCGTTCATTAATTTAGGAGTCCATCGCGGACAAACAACGTGTCACGTAACTTATATAAATTAAGATAATTCTTTTTGACAGAACGCTTGCGGCTCAAATCAATACTTGTGCTGCTACGACAAGGCCAAGAAACCAACCATCCAAGCAAACAGAGGTACCTTCAACTTCCAATATTAATATCTTAAGTAAAGAAACAGAGTTCGATGATGTATTAGACTTTTCAATGTTATATTATATGAAGTATAATACTTTTACAACAAAATTATAAAAATGTGTAAATATTAATATATATATACCAACAGTAAGATAAATAACTAACACATATTTTTATAAAACGATCTCATAATTAAATATAACAAATCAAATATTATATTTCTGGAATTCTGGGTGTTTTTCAAATTGGGTGTCATTCTCGGTGTAAGTCAATGGGGAACATGTTCACTAGGGGGAAACCAGCGCTGTATTGGTAAGATACTAACAGAGCATGACGCTGAGTCAGCTCCTTTTGATAGCAATAACTCCTACACAATACCTACTTCAAGAACATCAACAACAAAAATTTTTTGTGATATTTTTTATATGATGTTTTTTATCCAAGCCCTTTAACTCTTTTTTACTTATTCTGTGTGGTTTGTTTTTGTTATTAATGTAATTCATATGTTCTTTTACGCCTTTTTGATACATTAACTGCATTGTAAATAATATTAATGACATTTTTTTTTATAATTGACAACAAAATGGTATATTTCCAGAATTCTTCAACGAGGTGAACGACGGGCGTCCCTTCCTACAGCAGGAACAAGGGAACGCGGTCGGGACCTTTCAGGCACCTAACTTTGTTGGTCACCCTGACCGCGGGACTGGCACTGATACGAGACTATTTATTGGACCGAATAAAGAGACTAACAGTAGACCAATTTTAATAGGGCCCCAAGGTCCTACAGGAATTATCGGACCAGCTGATAATAATAACAAAAGCCCTGCTTTTCTTGTGGGGACTTCTCCTGGAAATTTGCACTCCGAGGATTTCCAGGGAGTTTTAGTTGGGCCATCAGGGCCGACTGGTATCGTGGGTCCATCGTTCGATAGAATACCGAGTACATCAGATGATAGAGGAGTTTTAACAGGTCCAGATGGACCAACTGGCATTTTAGGTCCGTCATATAGCCGACCTGTATTAGTCGGGCCTGGTGTACATAAAGGAGACTTAGGACCAAGTGAAACAGCACAAAGGGGAGTTTTGGTGGGGCCAGGTGGACCAACTGGCTTTATAGGACCATCGCGAAATCGAGCCATTTTGGTAGGCCCAGGTGGACCTACTGGCATTATAGGCCCAGCACAAAATCGACCCGTTTTAGTTGGACCAGGTGGACCAACTGGCATTATAGGTCCAGCTCAAAATCGACCCGTTTTAGTCGGACCAGGTGGACCGACAGGAATAATAGGGCCGAATCGACCCAGAGTTTTTATAAATCGGCCATCATCAAATCGTGGTATTTTAATTGGGCCCGGCGGCCCTACAGGAATCATAGGCCCGGGACGCCAAGTACTTGTGGGCCCCGGCGGTCCAACAGGCCAAATAGGGCCTAGAAACTATGGTAATTAAGTGTGTGATATGTGTCTGTGATAACAGCCAATGTACTCGTACAATCTTAGTGTTAAATACTTGTGTAGTGCTCGTAGGACAGTGGTACTAATATTCCTAGACTAATTAAAAATAATATTATAATGATACAATTACTTTTCAATTATTAGACAACTAATTATTAAGCTTGTTATATGGCTAACCGTGTTTAGCATATACTTACAATACATTAGCGACTATAGGCCGACCGTTTATCTGAGTCCTCGTCTGCGGGGTACAGGGGCGCGGGGGTATGACGACAAAGGGGACTGAGACAGGTGCGGGCGGTGGGCGAAATTTGTAATCGCTCATTTCACTAAGCGCCCCCGCCGCCCGCACCTGTCTCAGTCCCCTTTGCCGTCATACCCCCGCGCCCCTGTACCCCGCAGGCGAGGACTCAGACAAACGGTCGGCCTATAGAAGACCTGACAGCCTGATAATAGATGACCAATTATGATTTTTCCAATGTGTGCGTTCGTTAGTTTAATATTCAAATATCTGTACGGTCAAGCCTTTCTCGGATTTTTAAGAATGTACAAAGCTTGATAAATAAAAACTAATAGGACATCTGGATTCGAACCGGGGTCTTCTGCTTTCCGGATCACCCAATGTCCCAGAGCTATTACAGTTTTGTGTATAGTGGCGAAATTTACCTTTGTATTCTAATGTTATTGTAGCTGTTGCTCATTTAAACACGGATAAAACTACATTTTTTTTAAATTGAAACCTAGCTAGATCGATTAATCGTCTCCAAAATCCCTTGTATACTAAATTTTATGGAAATCGATGGAGCTGTTTCCGAAGTACAGATTATATATGTATATACAAGAATTGCTCGTTTAAAGACATATTAATATATGCTAAGCGTGGCTGACTGTTTACGACTTGTCAATCAAAATCGGTTACAGTTACATTACATTCGCTTTCCTTTTCTATCTCGCTTTGTCTCCGTAAGAGATGTTATTATCTCTTGCACGCAAGTCTATACGCTGCTATATTGAAAGTATATGATGTGTAATGTGTAATATTATTCAAAAGTTTCTTCCGTTTTGAATCTAACTGCTAAATGCTAACCATGTAGTAATGTTATGTGATAATATCAGTAGTTATAACCCGTGCCAATAATGAAACGAAACTAAAATAAAAGGCATTTATTTTCTCAAAATTGATTCCTTTAGTATTATTTTTGATGCATTTCTAATATACTAGATACTACTACCGCTTCGGAAACAAATGGCGCTCTGAGAGAGCAGAAGCGGCGCAAGAAACTCTCGCAGCATTCCTTTAAATGATTAAAACGTGTATAACTGAGTTTTACATGAAATTTTGCGTATAAGTTACATTTTTATTATTATTTTAGTTAACCCGACGTTTCGTGACCTCTCCAGGTCACATTTTCAGGGGGACTACGCAAAGAGGATATTAATACAACGTAATAAGAGGCGGGACTGCTTATGTAAAAATATTAAATTCAGTTTAGTATGAAACGTGCAGTGATTTGACATAAGTTTGAAATAGTAAAAAGTCTTAATGTAATTTATTAAGACAACGAAGTATAATCCGGCTAAGTTTGAAAGTGAACAGTTGCTTATAACGGATTTGGCTTGTGGCTATCTCCGTTTTTTACAAGATTATAGCCGTCATCTGTCAATCTATCAATGACTACACGTTTCATACAACCGAGTAAATCGCTTTTTTCTTACGGCCGTTCCTAATATTCAGTCCATCTCCTACTTGAGATAAAAATCGTAACTATCGTTGACTTTTCTGTCCCAATAAACTTAACGACAGTAACTCACCTTATCCGTACACGCTCTCTGTCAATGGGACGACGTATAGCTTAGCAGTGATAGAAGTTTGTATGGAAATTGCAATTCACGCGTCCCAATGTAAGGCGATAAGAATGACTTATCGGGTATATTGGGACAGCTTCAGATTATTGACAGTAGAAGGTAGTAATTAATCTCTATATGTAGATAATATAATGGGAACGGCCGGAAAGAGAGTGACGCTTGGATAAACTGCGATTGACATGAGTCAAGATAGTATTTATCATAGTTGTCATTATTAAGTTTAGCGCCATATTTTGTTGTCTCGGAGGTGGTATTTGCAGAATTTGCAGACAATATAGTACAGTGAATCTATTGTAAAAACACAGTAACACCAACACGTGTTTTAATCCTTTAGAAAGTGTCTTATTTTAATGTGTAACACTCGCGGTAATCAAAGAAAATACTGAGAGCGAATCATTTGTGGTCTCCATTTCAGATTCGTTTCTTTAATGGCACGGGTTCTATAATACTTTAACGAATATTATGTAGTTAGTTAATTATAAAATGTTTATACAACAGTTGAACAATATTTTTTTTTTCAATGTGATAACCATCACTTCTGGGATTAACTATACCGCTGGGAATAACGATCCCGCGACCGCTCTTCCAACTGAGCCATCCGTGACAGTGACGTATCGTTCATAAATCTTGTATTTCTTGTTCAACTCTCAGGTTGTGGATTCATCTACAGATGTATCCACAACCTGATATATCTACTTTACAGTTGATAATCTACTCAACCCGAATATTTGCATATTAGGAAATTGAGTTGAACTTGAAATTGACGGAACGCGAGAGGTCGCGAGTTCGAGTCCCGCATCGTTCATAAATTTTGTATGAAATAAAATGTATTTATGTTTGTTTTAAGTAAGTATTATTGCATTAATAACATCATTGTCTTGTACCCATAGTACAGGCTATGCCTAATTTATGTAAAAGTGTGTCAATATTATTAAAAAAGAAACTAATGGATAGATCAGATGAACTTGCCTTTAATAATAATAATAAATTTTTAAACAACGACCTAAGTACGAACCAGCAATAAGAATGTAAGTTTGATTGGTATAGAGTAAATACTGAAATGCAACAAAGATGCGCGTTCTTTCACTACGTACTACCGCTATTTTAATACTAATTCCTTACTAACATAAGGTACAATAGAGTAATAGAATGCTACTTTAACTTCATACAACGCACGCACACATACACACGATTTAGAAGGCCGCCAAGCAATCTTGGGGAGACAAAACAATTGAGTGCCACGTCGGACGCTTCCGAGATCGCTCGATGTCCGAGTTAATTTTTTTTTTTTTGTGAGTGCCAACCCTAGCGCTCCGCCAGACATAGGTATAAATTTCAAGGAGACCTGAGTAACGCTACTGTTCTATTACTTAATAGATCATCTGTGAGGCAACATTTTTAACAGGGCTGTCACTTCCAGTAGCTACTATCTTATTTTGTTAATAGATTATATATGTACCTATATTATGTATTGTTGATCATGTTATAGATAAATATCAATGTAATTTTTTTACATATATATTTGGACAGAGTTCCTTAAAAAAGTTCCAAGCCACAAACATGACATTTAAGGAATTCGTATTTAAAGTTTAATAAATATTAGTGTAGTCCATACATGTGGGTTGAGCTACTATATCATGATGTCATTTAATGAGTGACAGTAGGGCTGCCATTTTTGTCAGTCCGTTAATATAAATCACGTGACCAGTTTTGTGTTCCGAGTTCAATTTTGACATGATTGTGGTTTGGTACGTTTTTCTGGAAAAACTTCCATTTATATAATGATAATATTATCACACTTAGAGGATGAAAGAAAAGCCTAATTGCCTTTCTATTTAATGAAAAACACAACATTTAAAGCCTATCTGTCTTATTCATACTGACTTAGCGGAGATTTAAAACATCGCTCATATACGCTTGTTAAAAAATGGTAAACCGCTCATAATATCTTCGATAAAGCTGACGTGACTTATAGTAGCTAGGATCCTTCTATAAGCCTATTTTAAGCACTCGAACGCAAAAAAACATGGCCGACATCGATCAGCTGTCTAGTATTTGACGTTATTTAATGTGATAAATAGCTTACCGCTCAAAGTTTTTGGATATATATCCGTCATAGATTGAAAACCGACAGACTTCAAAACGATGATTTTTGAAGTTTGAACTTATTTTGACATCGACTTTTGACAACTGACATTGACATTGAAAATATGTCTGTTTCCATTGACAGTTCCTCATTAAATTAGTTAAAATTTCGTATTTTTTTGTATGTAATGGCAACATTGCGTACTACAGAGACGCATTAGTTATGGGAGATTTATCTACCGAATATGAATAACGAATTTCATCGAACGTTCGTTAGGCTTAAAACACGTTTTAACTAATATAGATTTATACCTTCGAAAAGTGTTTAATTATGAGGCATATAAGGCAGTATATGTATATTATCTTTTCTAAATTTCGAATCTCTTAATATAAAATATAAATTATACACAATTCACTCTTTTTTATGTTACACTTCACCAAGATATTCCAATATTTCTCAAGTGACATCTTAAGGAATTAGTATTACATAACAGCAGTTATATTTAAATTTATTTAGAACGTTACAAATTTACATTAATTGTAAAAGAGTTGTCCGGATTGCTAATACGAGTTCAGTTCGTGATGATTTTATATCTCTACTAGCTGACCCGGCAAACGTTGTTTTGCCATATAAAGTATAATTCACGCGATAGTTTTATAAGTAATAAAATATTGCCTATATATAGCCTGTACATCATTTTGTTCTATTGTCAATAGTTTTTGCAGCGCACGCAAAAATAGGTTTTCGATTTTACACCTTGTGTTACAAAATAGCAATTTTATTATGGATCCCTAATTTTGAAAAAAAAACATAGCCTATAGCCTTCCTCGCTAAATGGACTACCCAACACTGAAGGAATCATTCAAATCGGACCAGTAGTACCAGAGATTAGCGCGTTCAAACAAACAAACACTCCAGCTTTATAATATTAGTATAGATTTGTTTTTCTACAATCACTCCATCCTTCTGTAGATTGGTATACATTTATATGAATGGTTGCAGAATGTTCGCGCCGCATAAGGAACAGAAACAAAATGAAGTCTAAGATATATATGAACTTCCACAATCATACGTCTTGTGCTTGTCACAAGCATTAAATGAGATTAAATTATCGGTGTTGTTTTATTTATTCTTAACTAGCTGACTCGACAGACAGCTGTTCTGTGCATAATAAATAAAATACTGTGGTTTTATGAATGTGTCAATAATATTTCATAACATCCACGGACTAGTAAAAAAAGAAGGACTCGGGGCCGTGATATTAGCAAGTGAAGCACCTTTATGCTAGCGTGTGTGCGGTTACGGCGTATACCTGTTACACAATTGGCGCGATGGAGAAAAATGATGAGAGTGAATTTTTACGATGCGCGCGCGCACACCGACACCTGAATTCTACATCGTGAAGTTAGTTCTAGGTGGCATGAAAATCGATAACTATGTCCAAGTTGTATATTCTAGTATTTTTATATTTAGAACACGTGTTTCGTAACAGTACAATTAAACAGTGTGAATAAATAAATATTATTTTGGTGTTTTTATTCAATCAATTTCTAATAATTTGTTATTTACTTACTTCATCAGTTCGCTCGGTCAATAGACAAATCTCGGGCGAATACCTTGGAGCCTTTATTACGCTCTATGGCTGCCTTCACACAATGTGTATTGTGGTGGCGTATATTGGAGATCTGTATATTTAGCTGCCTATACTAGGAAGCGTCATCCGGGGACTAAAGGACCTTTTGGCGTCTAACATCCATCAATTTGAGGGTCAAGTCTGAGATTTTTTCGATGCTTTTTGAACGGCTGGCCTTGAAGACCTTCGACCCAGCCGCTTAATCATTTACCACAAACCTGTTATCACCTATACTCGTCCACGTCAACGTAGTCACCGAGGCATTCGAAGTGGTTTTGAAATTAGAGTGGAAAGTTTTCCGGGTTTTGGATCTGGATGGGTGCAGGTCAGAACGTACACTGAGACCGCTGCAGTTATGGATTGATATTCAATGTCCTAACTAAGCGAACATCACTCATAGTTTTCACTTAGTTGATCTCAGAGACATCATTGGATAGCTGTGTTTTGGTCGACCTATTAAAGTCAATCTCATTTTTGGTGGCACCATCGGGGCTTACCCAAGTCCATTTGCGTTGTTCTGGTTTCATGATGAAGGAGATCATAAAGAGATTCTTCTTTTCCATGAAGTCAGCCAGCATCTGGCCTCGGGCGTTCCGATTTCCATAACTAAATTGCCCTACTGTTACGTTGAAGTCTCCCATGATAAAATTGAAGTGGGTCTTATGAGTATGAATGGCTGTTGAGATGTCCTCGTACATGGCATCCACCTCCTCGTCTGCGTGTGTTGAAGTCGGAGCGTAAACCTGACTGACCTTCAGATACCTGCAAATACCGTTCAGTAATTCTGAGTATTACGTACGCTAGTTGACACGCTCCCCACCTCAGTTACGTTGTTGACGAGAGACTTATGAACGCGGAACCCAACACCACCATAGGACAATTGGTCGCACTCCGGGAAGTAGAGCGGGTGTCCGGAGTTTAGAATTATCGAGTCCTCACCCTGTCTTCGGACCCACGACGTCCCTTTGTAATCTGCTCGAAGCTTCCTCCAGTTCATCCAACTTCTCGTCGGTCCGCAGTGTCTTGACATTGTATATAGCCAGAACCAATCATGGCTTTCATTTCATTTTGGGGTGGGTTTACCATGATCACCACGCTTGGCAGGTGGGTTGATGATGGTGCTCTCTTCGAAAGATGCTGCTGCCCATCTTCCGGTTTTTGTATCCCTTAGTCGCCTCTTACGACACCCACGGGAGGAGATGGGGTGATTCCGGTGCGACACCACGCGCACAATTATGTACATTATATTATTAAAATAATATAATATACGGATATATTAAGGATATTTAAAGTCATTGTAATTTTAATATATGTTCACTTGTCTTGACACATTGCTATTTCAGATGTGTCCTAACTTCGGTAAACTGTCGTCTGTTGAAATCCTCATTTCCGCGCGATATATCTCAATAAATTATGTGAATCGTGTGTGTGACAGAGGTTGCGTGGGCTGTTAGTGCTACACGAGCCATTAATCATTGTACAACTAGATTTTTTTGTTCCGTGGTACAACTGATGTAAGATGTCGCTAAGTGACGTGTTTTCTTTGTCTGACCTGAACATAATGCTCCTGTCAACGTCAATGTCAGTGAATATTATTGATTAGTATAACTTTGTTCAATCTTGGAACCGATCATTCCACCAGCGGGAGGCTCCTTTGCACAGGATGCCGGCTGGATTATGGGCGGCACCTATTTCTTTTGTTTTAATGAAAATAAGGGACGAGACCAGCAGAACGTTCAGCTGGAGGTAATTGATACGCCCTGCCCATTACAATGCAGTGCCGCTCAGGATTTTTGAAAAACCCAATAATTCTGAGCGGCACTACAATTGCGCTCGTCACCTTGAGACATAAGATGTTAAGTCTCATTTGCCCAGTAATTTCACTAGCTACGGCGCCATTCAGACAGAAACAGAAATGTTTACACATAACTGCTTCACGGCAGATATAGGCGCCGGCATCCTGTGCAAAGGAGCCTCCCACTGGTTTCTGCCGTAAAACAGTAATGTGTAAACATTGCTGTATTTCGTATTAGTTTTAATATTTTTTTTTTCATCTTATTTATAGTGAAATTACTGGGCAAATGAGACTTAAATATCTTATGAATCAAAAGGACGGGGCCAATTGTAGTGCCGCTCAGAATTTGTGCGGCACTGCATTGAAATGGGCAGGCCGTATCAATTATCATCAGCTGAATGTCCTGCTGGTCTCGTCCTTTATTTTCATAAAAAAATCATTACTGTAAATATTGGTTAATTCGTTAAAACCGATCAAATACACACTAAGCTTGGTGGTCTACTTAAACATGCCATGGCTATATTATGGTGACATGGCTTATGAAGTATGTATAGTAAATCTCTTTTAGTCTTGAAAATATCTGATGATGAATGACGTCAATATCTCTGTTACTTTATCCAAATTCGTATGTATTATTTATATGTTTTTTACCTTCATACTCCCGACGTTTTATGAACTGTTCTCTATACTCCCGGGTTCATAAAAGAATTTTAGATCTGATAATGGTATCTATGAGTAGTATAATATCTGAGTCTATAGTATAAGTGGACACCATACATTTTGCAATATTAGATTTTTCAATAACAAGCATTTGTATAATGTAAGTAGAGCTCTGTCAATTACCATCCATAGTAAATGTAAGCTTGACTCGAAAGTGTGAAAATGTGTTTCCAAAAAATTGACTATACTTCCACTAAAAACTTCCTACTCTGCTAAACATTCGATATTCGAGAGTAAAATACATATACACGCAACCACACACACAATCAGACACACACAAGCACGTATTATTTATATGTCCACGATTTGGAACTGCCCGAAGTAAATGGGAAAAGGCGATAAAAAGCGCGATATTACGACTATATTGCTGGAATCACAGGAAGTCTGGGATGCTACAAACGTCTTTGCAACTAAAGTACTACAGGAGCTACGCAACCTAGAGTGTGTGTTGTTTTACCAGTGGGAAGCTCCTTTGCACAGGATGCCGGCTAGATTATGGGTACAACAACGGCGCCTATTTGGGCGCCGTAGTTAGTTGAAATTACTAGGCAAATGAGACTTAACAGCTTATGTCTTAAGGTGACAAGCGCAATTATTCTGTGCCGCTCAGAATTTTCGGGTTTCTCAAGAATCCTGAGCGGCACTGCATTGTAATGGGCAGAGCACAATTACCATCAGCTGAACGTCCTGCTCGTCTCGTTCCTTACTATCATAAAAAAACCAATATTCAAATCTCATTCGAAGTTATAATTCGTATCCACAAATATGAAAACTAACGTTATTGCATGATGGATGTCAGTCATAGGCTGGCACGCGTCCAGAACGTTGCGAAGCGGAATTGGTCGCACCAAACATAATATATTATCGACCACTTTGATCTCGCTGTGTTTGTGAATAAATCTAGTTTATATTCTCACGAGAATCGGGTGAATAATCTTGCGTCGTACACTTTTATATAGACTGGAAGTATAGGGCCACCGAATATGACGATTTTCCTATTCCACACAAAAATAATATGAACACGAGTCTAGCAAAGATCATTGAATAAGCAATTAATTGTTAATCCATAGTCTACGCAACCGAAAACGGTAGTGCCCCTGGGCAATATATTTTTCAGATACTCCATAACTGAGAGTGCCGCACGGCACTCTATTCCCTCACCAAGTTCTGACCCTAAAATGGTAAAAGTAGCAATATTAAAATGAATCAATCAGACATCCAATATTACCATTTCTTGAGATATGTTTTATCCACTATTCTAATTTGAAATCTTATTGAAGTGTAAACTTCTGTAGCATCGTTGTGATTTGAAAGTCGATGAAACGAAAAAACGCGACAGTAAAAAGAGACAGACATATATATTCATAGAAAATCAGATGGGAAGCATAGACACCAGGAGAACATAAATATGGTAGCCGTGATAGTAATATTTTTCATAGCGGTTGAAATCATGTGTCATCCTAGCATCATATACCAGGACTTTTTATGCAGTTAAGAGGTTCATGCACAATGCAGGTTTATTAAAAGCCTTCGCAGAAAATGCAGAAAACTGGTTGATTCGTTTTGGAATTGTTTTATTTACAAAATATACTCAATATAATACAAATTCCTCTATAATTTTTCTTTCCTCCCTCTTTACGTAGATGACAGTTAATCACTTTTTCTGGCAAAACTAATTATTTTAGTATACCAATTTCAAGATATTTTTATGTAGAATCCATATTTCATTAAATATTCTTGGAGTTTCCTTCAAAATAACGAGATGTTTAAAAAAACAATGCAGCTGTTCCCTCCCGGCGCGGCCTCTCGTTGCAAGGTGATGTTGCAAGATGGCCGACTATGCGTTTGGGGAGCCCGCGCAGGTTGCACCAGTTGAGACACATATTCGTAGTGACTAAGTTACTAGAAGTGACAACCTAGTACACTCCTACCTGCTTTCTCACATAATCATATCAGTGGATCACTTACCGATGGTGGTGATGACAATGATAGAGTAGAAGAGCGCTCCAGTAAAGGTCCACTGGATGTGGTCGGTACTTTCGTTGCCATCCCAGCCGCGCACTTTCATCTCCAGCAATATCGCGTTCTCGAAATCCTGCATCACAACATCTCCATTTGAACAGAACATGAACATCACCAAGAAGACGCTTGGATAACGACAATAGTTCAATTCAGTGAATTCTAACTTAGTCATTCAGTCCAATTGAGATAGTTTAAAGTGTAGGCATTGACGTACAATGAACAACAAGACTCATCACGCTCAACAATTGTCTGAAGCAAAGCTTTGCTTACGCGTCTATTAGGACAGTCAGTTGTGTTTCGACCGCGCTTTGAATACAACGCCACGCAATGAGAAAGTGTTCAGTGAAAAGATATCCAAAACACATATCCAAACTTAAAAAGGATATAGTGTTGTATTTCAGGTAAGTGTCCCATTAAATTAACAAAATTATGTAACTAATTTGACGTTTTTAATAATTTTGGTAAATATATTTACATTTCAATTGCTAAAACAAACTTCATCTCCGACGGATCGCATGAGACGGACGTCTCTTTCGCACAGTTCGCACCATAATCAATGAGCTTCTTATGAGCGAGAGTTAGACTCAGACTTTGAACGAATAAGGTGTAGATTTGAATGAATATTTGAATGTTATCTATATAAATTAATATATAGACGCTTAAACGACCTCTCATTTCTCGTGCGCTCCAGTGAACATGCGTACACGGCCAACGTTTCTATTATCCTATGCTACCGTGGACACGGCAAGACAGTCGTGTGTGCGGGACGTGTTGGCATACTAATAGGCGATTGAGATTCTAGTTCAATGAGTGTCGGAAACCAATGTAAATAGTTGTTGTTTAAGATGATCATGATAAGAAAGATCCCAACCAGGATTAAGTTGACTTACCTTTAACATATCAACGACATCAGAGGTCCAGTTAAGCTGGTTTAGGTACGTCACGCTGTTGGTCATACGCCAGATGCTGTGCGTTGTGTTGCTGCGGATCTGAGATATGTTCATCTTCACCTACGAACAATTTATGGTTTAAGATTATAATACACCTCCATTTACTGGCATGCTTTGAACATTACCAGATGGTGATACAATACTGTGCAGGTTGGAAATCTTCTGCAATGCTAAATAATAATAATAAAAATTTATTTTATAAAAAGAATTCTATAATTGTCAGTAAAATCATATTCAGCTGGAAGACGTCCACTGCTGGACAAAGGCCTCGCCCAAAGATCTCCACGACGATCGGTCCTGCGCTGCCCTCATCTAACGTATTCCGGCGATCTTGACCAGATCGTCGGTCCATCTTGTGGGAGGCCTACCAACACTGCGTCTGAAAAATCTATTGCCCAGGGGCACTACCGTTTTCGGTTGCGTAGACTATGGATTAACAATAAATTGCTTATTCAATGATCTTTGCTAGACTCGTGTTCATATTATTTTTGTGTGGAATAGGAAAATCGTCATATTCGGTGGCCCTATACTTCCAGTCTATATAAAAGTGTACGACGCAAGATTATTCACCCGATTCTCGTGAGAATATAAACTAGATTTATTCACAAACACAGCGAGATCAAAGTGGTCGATAATATATTATGTTTGGTGCGACCAATTCCGCTTCGCAACGTTCTGGACGCGTGCCAGCCTATGACCGACATCCATCATGCAATAACGTTAGTTTTCATATTTGTGGATACGAATTATAACTTCGAATGAGATTTGAATATTGGTTTTTTTATGATAGTAAGGAACGAGACGAGCAGGACGTTCAGCTGATGGTAATTGAGCTCTGCCCATTACAATGCAGTGCCGCTCAGGATTCTTGAGAAACCCGAAAATTCTGAGCGGCACAGAATAATTGCGCTTGTCACCTTAAGACATAAGCTGTTAAGTCTCATTTGCCTAGTAATTTCAACTAACTACGGCGCCCAAATAGGCGCCGTTGTTGTACCCATAATCTAGCCGGCATCCTGTGCAAAGGAGCTTCCCACTGGTAAAACAACACACACTCTAGGTTGCGTAGCTCCTGTAGTACTTTAGTTGCAAAGACGTTTGTAGCATCCCAGACTTCCTGTGATTCCAGCAATATAGTCGTAATATCGCGCTTTTTATCGCCTTTTCCCATTTACTTCGGGCAGTTCCAAATCGTGGACATATAAATAATACGTGCTTGTGTGTGTCTGATTGTGTGTGTGGTTGCGTGTATATGTATTTTACTCTCGAATATCGAATGTTTAGCAGAGTAGGAAGTTTTTAGTGGAAGTATAGTCCATTTTTTGGAAACACATTTTCACACTTTCGAGTCAAGCTTACATTTACTATGGATGGTAATTGACAGAGCTCTACTTACATTATACAAATGCTTGTTATTGAAAAATCTAATATTGCAAAATGTATGGTGTCCACTTATACTATAGACTCACTGACCCACAGGCTGCTCGTATAGAAGCAGAAGGGAACGCCAGTTTGTTTATTGATAATAATGGAAAAATCATTTAATCTGGATAAGTTGCAAAGGAGGAAGGATCATCTGGAAAATAATAACCAGAAAGTTGACATTCCTAATAAGCAGGTATCCTTACATGATATCTATATGACATAACAATGTTATCTTGTATTATGTTGACGTTAATTTTGCTGCATAGGCCTAAAGACCCTAATTTTATATTTTATCTTATTATTATAAGGTTCTGCTTTATTTTTTATGGAGGATAAGGACAAACGAGCGCAATTAACGATGTTTAGTGATCACCGCCGCTCACATTCTCTTCCAACTCTAGAGGAATCTGAGGAGCGTTGCTGGTATTTAAGGAAGTGTGAGTTTTCTTGAGATACCCATATCGTATCGTCCCGGAAACACCGCACAAGTTAGCTCATTGCGCAGTTTTGTATTAATTGGTACAAAGTTCCTTGAAAACCGTACTGTGGAGGACCGCCACACATCCACATGATGGGATGATATCCTAATTTGTGGAAGGTGGAATTTAGTGGCAGGAATTTGGTAAAACAGCTCTTCGTATCTGTCATGTTTTTTTTAATTCTCCGTGAATTTTTCTGTTGGTTTTTGAACCAACAGAAAAATTGTTAACTCACCTCCTCATAGTTCACTCACCTCCTTCTCATGTTGCGACTCCAGTCTCTCAAAGGTGACGGCGCCTAGGATGCAGTATGCAACAACTAGGCTGATCATCACGAAGTGAGAGAACACCACGGAGCAGAGCTTCCACGTGTAGTACAGGAACTAGCACACGCACATAAACATTATAAATTGGGCATTGCTTAAGTATAATTTTATATATTTTTTTTATTGGATGGAAGTGAGTGAGTGTAGACAAGCAAAGAAAGCTCCACCTCAAATAAACTCCAAGCTCTCAAGCTCGCAAGCTGGTAAAACTTCCACGACCTAGGTAACGTAAAATAACTCATGTATTAACGGGCCACGGCCCTTTTAACAAGCATCTGTTTAATATAGGTGTCACCGACAGTCCGCTGTGCAGAGCCTGCATGGAGGCAGAAGAAATAGCCGCACTCATCATTCTAGGGTGTAGGAGTGTGGCCACATACAGGGCCAAACACCTGGGGTCACCGAGGTCATGGGTGACATCAGAGGTTTGATACAGTACCTTGAGGAGCTGGGCTGGCAGGATTAGCCGCCCACCTCATCACGCAAAATAGGCGCGCTGTAGTCATCGGGTTGCGGATAGTAGCCCGTGATAACCTATCTATTTCCGTAACATTTACGAAAATCACTTTAACATAGGTCTTTTATTCCTATACAAGCAATATTCCTAACTTTCAGTCATTACTAGAGGATAATCACATGATTATATTGACCAATGTCTTTTGCTACACTCGACTGGCTGGCGATCTTCTAGAATACTTAACACATAGATTATTATTTATTATTTGAAGTGTGTGGCTATTTATCTTGTCTTAATGAGATTATATTTATATTAACTCATCAATTATTCTGTAGCTGTAAGTTAGTATGTAAGTTGTATATCCAATAACGAATAGCCAGGATTTCCCCTGTTTTCCTGGACTTCTCCCTCTAAGATCATAATATTGTATAATATGCTTAATAAACTTTGAATTCCAGCTCGTAGCTATCTACGGTACCCTATGGTTATAGTAAAAAAAATCTTATACTTACAAGGCCTAAATTTTAATTGCTTAAAATGTTAATTGCTTCTAATAATCAGATTGTAAGTTCTTATGTAAATATTTAATAGTAAATAAAATTCAGTATTTACGAGTAGTATATATTATTCAAATTCAAATATTTTTATTCAAAATATGATATAAAATCACCTATAGAAAGACAAAACCTACCACCAAAGAAGAACTTTGTTGTTCAAATTCTGTTGAAGGGACGCAACAAACTCAGCGGGCTTTTTTTTTACACAAAATGGCTAGAAAGTAATATCGTACAATTAAACTTATTATTTAATAGCATGAGGTCGGTCCCACCATTCCCAAACTGTGTTATTATTAATAAGGTCATTTATGTTATAGTAACCTTTACCACGCAAACGTTTTTTAACAATTCTTTTAAAAATCGTTATACTTTTGTTTTGAACAATTCCGGGGTTCTAGTTGTAAAAGCATATACGCGTAGTATAAAATACTTACTTACTCGACTTAGCCGAGTAGTAGGCAATATAAGTTTATAATGTCCTAATCTTACCTTAGCACACTTACTGGGGGGAGGCGGAGGGTACTCCACCCGCTCAATGCGTAGCTCCCTGCGCGACATATTGTCGACAGAGATCGCAAATAAAATGGAAAATACCACTGGAACTCTCAATGAACAATCTCAGCTAGGGCCACATGAGGGCGACGCATAGCACATCTTTATAATTGAAAGAATGACACAAATACCACTGAAGCCACGTTATAAATATTAAAAAACAACAGTCATCAATTCAACTTCTGACACAGAACAACCACAACAGTCACAAAACGGGATTACCACGAGATTAACGGCGGATTTAGAGAAAATATGTAAATTGGTGAAGTCCGATAGAATAACGAACGTGTGGGCGAGTGGTGCACGCGCCTCGATGTGGTGACGCCGCGCCGGGATATATCTGGAAGCTGGAGTAACACTGGACCGTTAATGTTTACGACCGGAACGAAACACGTATCTACTCAATTACGTACAGACAACACACGAGTTGAATGCAAAGTCAAGGAATGCGATAGTGCTGTGACCTAATCATAACTTTTTTTTTCTTTCAAGTAGGGATCATAATAATGTAATTATTATAATGTTGCCCCACTTGCATTACAATCTAGCCCTAACTTAGACTAATAAGTATTTCTACTTTAACTTAAACTGCTAGATAGATTAAAGTAACAATGTGTCCATTAATACATTTCTTAATGTCTCTATTAAGGGGAAGTCACTTTGTTCATGTGCCTTTTATAATATCACTATTTCATATTGTATTACACTAATTCACTAGCACTACACTAACTCAAAAAGTTTTGTTCGTTTTAGTCTTCTTACTATATCAGTGTTGTCAAGGAGCTGGATTGCCTCGACGTGATGGTGAAGTCTATGTTGATGAGCTTCAGCATATTTTTGGATAAGTTTGTCAACAAACTCAATGTTAAGGTCCCGATGGAGTTCGCTGTTTCGAATGTACCAAGGCGCGTTCACAATTTCCCTCAATACTTTATTCTGGAAGCGTTGTATGATTTGAATATTTGTTTGTTTTGTGCAGCTCCACAGCTGGATCCCATAAGTTCATATAGGCATAAGGACTTGCTTGTACAATAAAACTTTATTTTGTACTGACATCTTAGAGTGTCTCCCTAGAAGCCAGTAGATATTTTTAAAACGAAGTTCTAATTGTTCTCTATTTTTCTTGACGTGAGCCTTCCAGCGGAGCTTTGCATCAAGAGTCATGCCCAGATATTTAGCTGTATTTTTGTATGGTACTATTTTCTTATTAATGTAAACTGGCTCGTAATCTGGTTTTTTATAACTAAAGTTTACATAAACAGATTTACTTTTATTAAGTTTAATTCTCCATTTTTTAGTCCACTAAATTACTGTGTTTACCGCTATTTGATATTCGTTACAACCCACGCCCATAAGAGTAGTATCATCAGCAAAGGTCACAACAGTGCTATTTTCTATTTCAGGAATGTCATTTGTGTATAGTAGGTACAGGACCGGACCTAATATACTTCCCTGAGGCACTCCAGCTTTTATTTCCTTAATTTCTGAGCAGACATCCTCTTGTCCAATCCTAAAATATCTATTGGTAATATAAGATTCAAGAATATCTGCAAATGGTTTTGGTAAGGCCATTCTTAGCTTGTAAATAAGGCCTTCATCAAAAACTTTATCGAAAGCCTGCGCCACATCCAGAAATATTGTGGAGCAGACTTCTTTGTTTTCTATGGCTTTTTTTATAATATTTGTAATTCTATGCACTTGATCTATGTTTGAGTGTTTTTCGCGGAAACCAAACTGGTGCTCTGGAATCAGATTCTTAATCTCTATTATAGGCAACTTTTCGTTATAGTAGCAACTTCTCAAAAAGCTTGGACATTACAGAAAGCAGGGAAATCGGCCTGTATGATGCTGCTTGGTTCGGTGGTTTTCATCGTTTTGCAATCATGATGACTTCAGTAATTTTCCACAGATCTGGTACATGTCGTAATCTAATTGCACAATTAATAAGGGTCGTTAATTTAACGAGACCTTTTTTTGGGAGTTGATGAAGAATTTACCTGGATATCAAAACATATCCAGGAGCTTTTTTTACTTATACTATATTTTATTTCTCTCAAAACTTCCTTAGGTGAACAGAGCTTAATATCCTGCTGTCCTGTTTGGAGATTAAAATAATCCATATTGTCTGGTGTAAACGTCTCGTTACGATCACACTCATTTGGGCGGTAAATCTGTTCAAGGTGATTGGCTAATATTTGAGCTTTTTGCTCATTGTTCATGGCCCATCTGCGTCTTTTACGGGAGGTATTTGGGTAATGGGGCATTTAAGTCTTTTAATAACCTTCCATAGAGTCTGTTGAACGGTCGCTTGTTAACTTTTGGAGATATTTAGTGGTGAAAATTTATTAATTTATTATTTTCTTTGAATTATAATAAATTGTTATACTTAATTACTTTCACTGTCACTTATTTCTATGTATATAGGAGAGTGATCTGAACTCATATCATTATTTTGGTACGTTCTTATGTAGCTGGATGATACAAATTGAATTTATTTTTCTTCATGTATGGTTTCCTGGTTATGGGAAAGGTTTTCCTTTTCAATAACGGAACTACCACCCCTTACTGTAATATCGGGATGTGAGGCATCGTAGATTTTGTAGCATTTGAATTTAATAAATGAGTGCGTCGTAAAATATGTTTCGGATTTTAGACACAGATATTTTCCATATCGAGGATTACCTGCAATTCATTGTGATGTTTAAGTAATACATTTGCATTCCACGCCATTATTTTAAGCGGTGTATTCATTTGTTTTGCTTGAGTATAGCTTTCATAGTGCTATTTTAAATTTTTTTCAGCCTTTCATTAAATGACAACATAAGTTTTAATATGTTATCAAGTTTATTATCTGATTTAGGAGCTGTGGAGCGGGGTACCTCGGGTATTTTTGTTATATTTGCAGTAACCTTGGCATACGTCTTATTATTACATACTGTATTCATATTTATTGTAGGCAAGGTATTATAACTGATTATGATATTTATGAGTGTATCGATAAATTTAAACAATGCTTTAAGTTTACCATTTTAACCCAATAATTAACTGCAGAAAGCGTCCTTAAAGTTATTGTTTCATTAAATATAATTTTACATTCTTTTTCATTTTGACAGAGAAAGATAGAATGTGATATAATGAAACATTTACTTTAAATATGCTTTCTGGAACTGGCGGTAAATCTCAAATTTTTGTTCTGCCTTTCTTCACCACACACAAAAAAATATTTTTCGTCTTTTTTTCGAAAAACAGTTAATTTTCGAATGGAACGTGATGGATTTGGATCAGTCATTATAAAATCAAAAATATGACACGGGATTGCAATTTTAGTATCCACTTCACCAGTGGAAGGCTCCTTTGCACAGGTTGCCGGCTAGTTTATGGGTATGGTATGCCGTTGTGAACGGCTATCTTTGTCGTGAAGCAGTAATGTGTAAACATTACTGTGTCTGAAGGGCACCGTAGCTAGTGATTTAGCATATTCTGATGTCTCAAGGTGACGAGCGCAACTGTAGAGCCGCTCAGAATTTGTGGGTTTTTCAAGAATCCCGAACGTTCTGCCCGTGTCGTTCCTTATTTGAAAAAAAAACGATAACGTGTTAAGCGACGACTACAGCACATCACTACACTATAGACGTCAGCCGAGTCGTGCGGACAGCGGGGGGAGATGCTACCGCTATTTACCTCAGGCTCCAACAGCATTCAATTCGCGCGCAAACTGTATTTCACTTTCAGTACAGTACAGTGCCAATGGATGTAGGACACACGGTTCTATTGGACTTAGTAATTTCTTTGATTAACGCAAGTATCACATAACACACATTCGGCCAGCAGGGAAAAGTGGCGAAGTCTCGTGGGGCGCATCACATCTGCCCCAAATGATTTCACTTCGTGATGACCACGACCGCTCTGTCAAGAGTGTAACGACGAAGAAGAACATAAAAGCGTCGGTGAACGTCGCAATATGTAAAACTGTTTAATCTCACCACGGAACGTGTTCTAATTTTGTAATATTATAACACGGACTAGTAAAAAAATAAGGCCTCCGTGTCACCTTACACAACAGTGTAGCACCAAAACAAGCCGATTAACGTGTAAATACATAGCCCCACGCACACACCTACACTACTACAGGCCGATAGGCGGCCATTTTGAGAATTGTCATCGTCTATGACAAATCATTTTGCGTCTCAATAAATCATTTGAAAAAAGGCCGTCGTGCGCTGTGAAAAAGTGTTAAAACAATAACATTAAAGTATTTTTGGATATATGATTATTTAAGGGAGAATAAATTGTGTAACTGGTATACCCCGTAAACGCACACACACTAGCATAAAGGTGCTTCACTTGCTAATCACGACACGGAGTCCTTCTTTTTTTACTAGTACGTGTATTATAAAATGTGAACTTTTTTGTTACCCTTATACGTCGGACCTACCGAACTGATTTTGATGGATGGGAACTTGGGGTGGCTGGATGATCCTGTTACCGGGAGGTCTGCTACATGTTTCTTTTATTTAATTTGTTTAAAATTAATGTTATTATATATTTTATTTAATAAAATGCTGGCTTAATGCCTTTATTTATTTACGGTATGTGTGGATTGATGCATCTACTCGAGTACTAGTACTAATAGGTACTCAATAACTCTTGTGTTTTTAGTTATTAATATCCTTTTTTTTGACTTACTCGTGTAAGCCATTTAGTTTTTGAGGTTTGAGTATTTTTACGTCGTACGGAAGTTCCTCAGTCTGTCGCCCTAACCACCGGCGGAATTGTCGTTGTATTTTTTATATTTATATTTGTAATATTCTTTTTAATAAATATGTTATGTATATAAATGTAGAAAATAAGACGAAATTGTAATAAAGAGATAATAATAATATTGACACACACTTTTTACACAAATTATCTTGCCCCAAGTTTAAGCATATATGTATACAACACAGGCTGTGTTATGGGTTACAAGACAATGATATATTTAATACAATATACTTACTTAAACATACATAAATTCATATAAACATAAATAAATACATTACAAACATCCATGACTCGGAAACAAACATCCATCTGTCTATATATATAAAAATGAATTGCTGTTCGTTAGTCTCGCTAAAACTCGAAAACGGCCGGACCGATTTGGCTAATTTTGGTCTTGAATAATTTGTGGAAGTCCAGAGAAGGTTTAAAAGGTGAATAAATAGGAAAATGCAGCAAAATTAAATAAAAACAACAAATTTGTTTTCCTTTGATGTGTGGATTCATAATTTTTATGAGAGAATTTATTGACGCACGGTTTGACAGTTCTGCTGTGAAAAAATTTCATTACGACAGCAGGGTGCATATTTTACGAATTAATTATTGATGTTATGATATATTATTGACGAATTCATATAAAAACATTATTTTATTTATTATAATATACAGAAAAATGTCTGTCGGGTCAGCTAGTATTCATCATATATTTGCTTGCACCTACCGGGATTCGAACCCGGGACCTCTAGCTTAGTAGGTAGGATCGCTAACCACTCGGCTATACAGGAATAAATATAGTAATCAAATTTATTTGTAAGTTGCATTAAAAATAAGAACTTTTAATACCTAATCTGTTTTGAAAAGAGCAACGTTAGAGTTTCTTGTTCTTCT
This sequence comes from Leptidea sinapis, assembly GCF_905404315.1. Taxonomy (NCBI): domain Eukaryota; kingdom Metazoa; phylum Arthropoda; class Insecta; order Lepidoptera; family Pieridae; genus Leptidea; species Leptidea sinapis. The sequence continues at coordinate 4,822,182 of NC_066296.1, read as the reverse complement.
CTAAGGAAATCTGCCTTCCGAATGAGCTGTATAAAAATTAGTGATATATTTCAAGTATACTATTTACCTACTTTTGATTTGATTTGATTTGATTTAAGCACAGTATTGGATGTTAGCCAATAATAACAAAAAATGCGTATGGAATGATCTGTATTTATTGTCATATTATCATCTCATACATCGCTTCAATATCTCACTATGATATATCATAATAAATCTAATATATTACACTTGGTATTAAATAAGCATACTTATATTTAATAATTAATTTCATATAAATTTAAATTAAAAACACTTAAATATTGAAATTATATTTTAACTGTTATTTAACTGTTATTATAACAGTTATATAATGTTATATGTTGTGTTATTTTAACTGAAATTAATATCGGTAACACATTGATTTACAAAAATTTTTATATATTTTTCTAGTTTTTAAAATTCAATAAAGTCCAAAATTGTATATTTTATTTTCTCATCCGCCGTCATAAATACATTTTAAAAATACATTTTGTTTAACTTTGATTTACAGTAGATTTAACAGTACAACGTTGAACTGAAGTTATAAATGAACCAATTAATTATAAAACTGTAAATATTACACAGCATACTAGTGTAATTGTAATGATACACAAACAATGTACATAAATAGTACAAAAACAATGAATTCAACTTAGATTAAGGTTTGGTCTCCGCTGCGCTCCAACTAGATACCACACTACCTAAGAACAATAGCTTTTTTTTACGGGAACTATTAGATGCTTGTGTGCGTGGCATATTTACACTCAATGGCAACTTTCAAAATTTGTAACATACGCTTCGTGTTATTTTACATTTAAATTAATAAAATACAAAATACTTACTGATGTTATATGATCCCAGTGTCTTTCTTATTTCTTGTAGTATTATTTTTACAAAGTTTTACTACGCAACCCGGCATTTTAGTTTCAATTATTAGCAGAGTTTAACAGAACATGTGGCACGTCAACGTCACACATTGTTCGAGACTGGCTCGATTACGCCCACTTGGGCGTAGTATTAGTTGCCGCACTTTGCGGCTAAGCCTGCGGTGACTAGTTGGAGCGCAGCGAAGACCAATATTTAATCTAAAGAATTCAAGCTCTAAAGGTTGATGCATCCAATATACGATATTTTATATTTACAGTTTATTTCTATGAAGTACCTAAAACTCTTTTAATTTTCAACACGATTCGTATTATATTGGATGCAGCAACTTACAAACTTATTTGTTATGTATATCACAGCTTTTATAAAATACTCCAATTGATTTAAAAGTAGCCGTTGAGTTTCTTTTATGTTCTTCTCACGAGCTCAACTTTTTCCGAACGTGCATTAGATTCGGTAATTTAATAGCAGATTGTTAACCGAGGGTCGAACGAATCAATTCCCGAGGTATTTCGACGCCCGAGTGCAGTGACGTCGGCTATAGTCCGAGCAGGAATTGATACTTTTACCCGAGTTAAACACTCTACTTTTCATTTCGAATATGAGGAAAATAAAATTAGTTTTTTATCTAAGCACAGATTAGTATCCCGCCAATTTATGTCGACTTTTAAATTTCAAATATGGAACTTACAGCGTAATGTTTGCGGTTTATTCCACTCAAAGAAGTTTGCGCTAAGTTCACACTGGCTGTTTAGAAAGTCACATGACAGTTTTTTTTTATTAGTTCTTTTTTACATAAAACTCTTCACAGCAGTTCTATTTTTAAAGTTTATTCCGGCCTTAGGTGGGAAGTAATTTGTATGAGTTTTTCCCTCTCTATGGAGGGAAGCTCTCTATGGACGAAAAAGACTTTTTCATTTCACATACTCGGAATGTTTAATAATGTTGTTTTGATCTGATTATTGGGTGGAAAATGCTGCTTCCTTCCATACAGAGGGAAAAACTCATACAAATTATTTCCCACCTAAGGGCCGGAATAAACTTTAAAAATAGAACTGCTGTCAGCTGTGAAGAGTTTTATCTAAAAAAACAACTAATTAAAAAAATGCTGCGACCATGTGACTTTCTAAACAGCCAGTTTGAACTTAGCGCAAACTTCTTTAAGCGGAATAAACCGCAACAATTACGCGGTGAGTTCTATATTTAAAATTTTAAAAGTCGACATAAATTGTCCTAATTTGACAGTTAATTTTAAATAGGTACTACTAATATTATTAAATATTATGAATAAATAACTGGTAAACAACTAGTTTTATTTTCCTCATATTCGAAATGAAAAGTAGAGTGTTTAACACGGGTAAAAGAATCAATTCCTGCTCGGACTATAGCCGGTCTAAGTACCTCGGGAATTGATTCTTTAGACCCTCGGTTAACAATCTACTATTTGTGAGCACTTGGAAGTATTTAAGGCTGGAGATCAAATCAACGGCCTTGAGGAATCGAGCGAAGCTAGGATACCTCTCCCGTACAAGATCGTCATAGTTTTAATTCTGAATTAGAAGCAATTTTAATTTACTACAAACATAATACAATTTTCTTAACAAAAATAACAAAACTATATCATGTTTTTCACATTTCTATCTCCATGCGAAAAAGTACCACCAAAATACCCCTAACTCTTACAGTTAATAGTTTTTAATATAATCTTTATCTATATTGAATGATTAAGATGTCTCCAACTGTAAGAGTTGGAGAGGGAGGGAGGGAGGAGAGGGGTACTTCGTTGGTACTTTTCCGCATGGAGATAGAAATGTAAAAGAAAAATGAATTTTCTTCTCATATTCTGTAGACATATAAATATTTTTTGTAAAAATACAAACTTTATATAAAACTTTATGAAATGGTTTCAATAATGCGCTATTTTGGCGATTTCTTGGGATAGCAGCCTTAAGTTAATAGTTTATAATATAAAGAAATCACGTTTGTGCATTAACTAAAGTTAAAAACATGACAGTCAATACATTTTAATAGTCCGTCTCATAATAATTCACTAACGGCCGTTTTCAATAACCTATCTATCCTTAGTTTAACTTACTAGAGAAGAGTAGACAAATCTATCCTTTTACGCTTACTTACATTTCAATAACATATCGACATAAAGCATTGGACTATAACTCATTACAAACTATGTTGGACATAACTATGGATAGATAAGATCTTGTCATTAAACGTTGATAACAATCTATCCGTAACTAGAGATACGTTATTGAAAACCCTCCGCAAAGTATTTATAACCAACAATAGGGTTCATATTTGAATGTTAGTGTCGTGCTTCTACATTGAGATGGCTCGTCTGTATTTATTTTTATTTTGAATAAATTTTGAACGTTGAATCATAGTTGTTTCTTGAGTGTTACATATTTAAATAAAACAATTTTTAAAGGATTAAAAGGCGTGTAATTTACACTGTCAGTAAATTTTGCCATCTGTCTACAGCAAATAACACCTCCAAATAAAACAAAATATGGCGCTAAACTTCATAATGACAACTATGATAAATACTATCTTGACTCAAGTCAATCGCAGTCCCCCTGAAAGCGTGCTCTGAATAGGTCACTTAAATAAAAACTTTTAGGCAAAAACTAATTGTAAAACACAGTTACAGTTACACGCGTTTAAATATCCTTTAAAAGGGTTTTATTGAAATATTCAGATAGAGAATTTAAAGATAGGTATAAAAGTCAGTCACATAAAAATCTGTTTTTGGACGGCTTTTTAATACCTTGTTTATACCTACACTTATAGAACACAATAGTGTTATTCTCTTGTCACTCGTCAGCAATGACGTCACAATGTGAATAATACGTGTCCCATAGTACACCGATGTCGCGTGTCTACAGCGGGACTCCGATAATTCGCATCATACAATGCCGAAACGTCCCCACGTCAAAGAATACAGAATAGTACAAGTACGGATGTCTCACTCTACGAAATCAATTAAAGAAATTGCGGTCATACAATAAGGTGTAATTCAGATCGCACAGCGCTACTAACCTACATTTTTATTCACCTAGAAGTTGCCTCTCTTTCTATCGCGTGACTCTTACCTCTTCTGACGACATTAGGGTTGCCTTCTTTACCTAAAACTGTAGCTTACCAAGTAAAAGGTCATCTTATAAAAATAGCTCAGTTTTTTTCTATTATATAATTAGAAATGCAATCGTAATTTTAAAACAATATTATTTCGTTGTCAGACCTACATTTGGTACAGATACTGTCTGTCTTGTGTGTCTCTATTGTATGCTTTCGAACACCACAACATAGTCAAACCTACTTAGTATATAGTAAATATATAGGTAGCTATCATGAATGGTAATTTCATTATAATAATAATCACTTTAAATAGATTGTTTCAGCGTCTTAAGAAGAATTAATAGGTTTAAATTTGGATCGCAATGATCTTTATTTTATTATATAGCATATGCTTTGCTTTATTTATGTTTCTCCATTAAAATATCGGTCGGATCGGTGAAGTAGGTGATAGCAAAGCTCGCGCGTGCGTCACTGCTCGCTCGTGAGTCCCTACTGGGTGGCCTACTGTGTAGAGGCCGCCATACGTACTTACGTTTTCGATCCTACACAGGGAGTGAGACAGGCCTGCTTACACAGCAACTTTGTGGAATCAATTAGCGGTTATAGTTTTCGCGAACAGATACGACTTTGAATCTTCAAACTTAGAGCATAATTCCATCTTAAAGGCCTGTCCCTGTTATTGTGGACTTCCATGGGCGGTTGTCTCACTACTTCCCATCACGTGAGCCTTCTGCCCGTCTGCTCCCTCTTATTTAAAAAAAGACTTCCCATTAAGCGCAAGATCTGTATTTTCACAACATACTAAATCACTAGAAGTTGAAAATAAAATCATATTTTACAATTATTATAGCCATAGTTAATAAAGTTATGAAATTAATATTTTAAATTCCAGAAACGGCAACCACTAAATATACTGAACCAATTCACGAGTTATATGAGGACGTACAATAAGCAACTGGGTTCACAATCACGCTCAAAAATTGTGTTCAGTCAGTTTTGTTTCGACCGCGCTTTGAATTGAACACCACGCAAAGATAAAGTGTTCAGTGAAAAACTGTCCAAATAATCCAAATTTAAAATGGATGCAGTGTCGTATTACAGGTAAGTGATTTACACTTTAAGTTAACAAAAGTGTGAAACTAATTTGACGTTCTCAATAATTTCCTAAATAATTTCTCAGTAGTGTACTTTGAACTTTACTGCCTCGAAATAAGGTGTTAATTTGATATTATCTGTTAAGTTTACATATATACGTACAACGCCGCTCGGACATTTTTGACGACCTTTTAATAGGCCATTGGTCGTTGTTGTGCGTCAATAAGTTTCTTAAACAATTTGGTTCGGTTTGCATTTAATATGTTACATACAAGCATTATATAAACGCTTTTCTATCAGAGCTGTTTTCACAGACCTCCGCGTCCCACAGTCCTACCTATAGACTTAAAATAAACTATCGTGTAAACAAACATAGCGTGTTAGAGAGAAGAATTTCTCTAACGGAGACACAGCAAGATACAAAACTTGGCGATAGCTTCAAGTTAAAACCATCACTAACCACTAGTCATTGTCGGGCTATCAAGTCGCAAACACGCTATACTCTAAGGGTATGTTCCGATATTCACTGCGACCACTGTACAGTGTGACGTCAATTTAGTATAGCCGAAGCCGTTCCTTTATAGCCAGTTATACTGGTTACTATTTAAAACGGTACGCAATCCCGTATTCTGTCAGCCATATTTTCTGACGCAGCATTCAAATGAGTGTATTAAAGAGAATATGGCGGCGTTTTATGACGTCATATATTTCCCTAGGGTAATACGGCAGTATACTGGCAGTACATAACGGAACGAATTTTTCTACAGTAATAGGACTGTGCAGTGCTCGCAGTGCATATCAAAACATACCCTAAGTCTATATTAGTAACTATAATTATATTTTTTCCTGTACAAGTTTTATTGCTCTATGATTATATTTTTTTGTCTATGGCCAGTATTATTATTACACATAGCTAATGTTGTAAGCTTTAGTGTTATCGTCAGAACTTGGAAGTGACGTGAGTGTCAGTATCGCAAGTTTTCGGGGGTGGGGCCGCGCGGGGTTTGAGCCCGATCTCCTCTGCCTCCTGGATGGTGTCTGGTAACCGCACGTTGAGTGTCTCCGGGGTAGTCAGCATCAGTGATGCAGCTAGCAGAGCCGCACTCCCGAATAGCACTGATGGAAGCCACTCCACGTAGATCGCCTGAAGGTTGAACAGCATTAGTGGAATCTATATATGGTTGGCTTTGACAGAAACAAGGGTCTGCTGCCAAATTTTCCACCAGAACGTACTCGGCAGCATATATAGTAATTGATACGCCCTGCCCATTACAATGCATTGCCGCTGAGGTTTCTTGAAAAGCCCCAAAAACTCTGAGAGACACTAAAACTGCGCTCGTCACCTTGAGACATAAGATGTTAAGTCTCATTTGCCCAGTAGTTTCACAACAGTAATGCTTACACAATACTGCTTAACGGCAGAAATAGGCGCCGTTGTGGTACCCATAATCTAGCCGGCATACTGTGCTAAGGAGCCTCCCACTGGTTAAATGTTAAATGTCTGTACTATGATCCGACCACTACCACGAGAGGCACGTAAAGAACCAGGATATACTCGTATATCTGTATCCCAACTTAATATTATAAATGTGAATGTAAGTTTGTTTATTACGCTTTTACGCCGGAGCCACTGAACCGATTTTGTTGAAATTTGGTACAACGATAGACTAGAGCTTGGGAAAGGACATTTTACTACATTTTATCCCGGAAAATCCATAGTTCCCCCGGGGATTTGTGAAAAACTGAAATTTACGTCGATGAGCTATAACTATACCAATAGATTTTTTGATGTCATTTCTAATATACTACATACTACTACCGCTTCGGAAACAAATGGCGCTGTGACAGAGAAGAAGCAGCGCAAGAAACTCTCACAGCATTCTTTTTTGCGCTCTTTTTAATTAAATATACTATATTGCACTGTCATTGCTATAAAATAATCATAATCTAGTCCCAGGCTGTCCGGTCACTTAGATATTCAGCTGTGGTAGTAGTAAGATCTACGACAGCGCCATTTTTTAAATAAAACATTTAAATTTATTTATACATAATGCCTGAACAGTGGCTGGGACTTTATTATAAAAGTGTATACATTTACCCTTAAAGCTATTATGTATCTTATGAAGCCTACTAGTATTAGTTACAAGCAATCCCTTATTTCTAGTGTTATAATATTGTTATTTATTTATTCTTTGTAAAATATGTTCTAGGTTAGTTTTAGTTATAATTTTAATTTTTTTTATATTTATAGATATGTACCTAATGTTTCATGTGTGTGTCAAATAAAATATATTATTAATTTTATTAATTTCTTCATCGCAATTATTAGATAACGGAAAGCATCCTGTTGGTCGCATATACGCTAATCTAGCAACAAAATTATTTCTACTATGTCTAAGTATTTGAACAATGCCATTTTTAAATAATTTTAAAATGTGCATCATAGTAGTAATAACCATAAATATCAACAAACATCGAATGATTTTTTTTTTTATTCAAATTAATATCTTAAATATCCATAAATTCACCAGTGGGAGGCTCGGCACAGGATGCCGGCTATATTATGGGTACCACAACGGCGCCTATTTCTGCCGTGAAGCAATTCTGTGTAAGCATTATTATGTTTCGGTTTGAAGGGCGTAGCTAGTGAAATTACTGGGCAAATGAGACTTAACATCTTATGTCTCAAGGAGACGAGCGCAATTGTAGTGCCGCTCAGAATTTTTGGACTTTTCAAGAATCCTGAGCGACACTGCATTGTAATGGAAAGGCCTTTCATTTACCATCAACTGAACGTCCTGCTTGTCTCGTCCCTTATTTTCATAAAAAAAATTGTTGTAATTGTTAAGTAATTTCAACTGATTGTAATTGTGACTTTGTAAAATTATGCAATACTAGCTGACCCGGAAAACGTTGTTTTGCCATATAAATTATATTGATCTTTTGCTTGCTAGTTGATAAGAGATGGCGCTAGTTGTATTCATTAGTAACAATCACACTTTTTTTATATTTTGTATAATTCACACTATAGTTTTATAAATTATAGCCTATTTGTTACTCTGGTGTGTAAGCTATATTATTGTAAAGTTTCCTCGAAATCTATTCAGTAGATTTTGCGTTGAAGAAGTTCAAACATACATCCAGACATATAAACTTTCACATTTATAATATTAGTAGGATGGATGTGTGTCTGAAATAATTACTTATTAATATTATTATTAATTCGAACGCGGTCCTTACCAGGAGTGGCATCTGCGGCGCCACAATGGACCCAATGCGGCCCACCATGGAGCAGAAACCCAGAAGCGAGTGGCGGGCGTGTGTGGGGAACAGCTCCGAGGTATACATGTAGATGCCGTTGAACGCCTGCGTGATGGCGATCTTGCCCAGCAGGTACAGAACTGTCACCAGCCACGGCAGATCTGGAAGCATTTAGGATGTGAAGCTTCATTAAGATGGTAGAGGCAAAGGTTACTATAACAATCTTATGATTACTTTGTTAATGATGCCACAGATTGGGAATGGAGCGACTGGCCCCAGGCTATTAAATAATAAGTTTCATTGTACAATATTACTTTCTAAACATATTTTTTGATGAAAAAAAGTCCGCTGTGTTTGTTGCGCCCATTCTTCTCAGGTCTGAGGCTTTTTTTGGAATGGATGGTAGTTTTTGACTTGAGAATGGCGAGAGAGAGATAGATGTAAGTCTTTGGAAGAGGCCTATGTCGAAGGACAAGCTGTTAATAAAATCGTAAGAAATTAGTTGTTAAGGCACAAGACATAACTGCAATAAGGGCTTATTTTATTTAGAATAGAGTTCGAGTGACGCATGGGTCGTGAGTCTTGGTGTGTCCTGCTCGTCTCGTCCCTTATTGTCATTTCAAAAAGATGTTCCTTAATTCGGCTTTGTTTGTATACGACGTGATTTGTCTATATATATAGAACGTTATTGTGAACAAAACTTAGTGATTGACTCATGACTATGTAGTTAAGGTGTTAAGAAATAAACAAGAATAAGCAATATTAAATATTTTGAGTTCCGTGTTGCATTGTTTCCTTTGCGTATAACAACAAGCTTCGACCCAATAAAACAATCATAAGAAATAAATTCCAACATCTCCGGAAATCAGAAAATGAGAAATTGGCGAGTAGTTAGAATATAATATTGTAAAAGATGATAAACTTTATTCTTAGATAATTTATACGTCTAGATAGAGTCTCTTGATGTTATACAACTGATAAAAACAGGCCATATTAGTTCAGTGTGCGTGACAAGCTACGATGCCGGCTACATTATGGGTACCACAACAACGCCTATTTCTACTGTGAACCTGTAATGTGTAAGCATTATTGTGTGTCGGTGTGAAATGAGACTTAACATCTTATGTCTCAAGGTGACGAGCGCAATTGTAGTGCCGCTCAGAATTTTTGGGTTTTTCAAGAATCCTGAGATTACCATTAGCTGAACGTTGTGCTCGTCTCGTTCCTTATCGGCATTAAAGAAATATACTGACCGGCAGGAACGAACGCGATAGCAATGCAGGATAGCCCACAGACCAGGTAGGCGATGAGCAGCGTCCGCTTTCGCCCGATGCGGTCCAGCACCAGAGCGTTCGTGACAACGGCTATCACCTCCACGCTCACCACCAGGATGTAGTTGGTGTACTTGTCTCCCGCCAGCGACACCGAGTTGATAGCCAGCCCGTAGAACACGAACGTGCAAGTAATCCACCACCACGAACATATCGCCAGCCTGCTCATAATCACTGGCGACTTCAAAATCTGCAGCCACAGGCTCTTCTGTTCCGTCTTCTGCTGCTCCTCTGTCTTCACCTTCTCCTCCTCTGTCAACTGCCGCATCAAGTCCTCCGACAACGTCACCTTGTTCATCTTTGCCGCCTTCATTATAATCTTGACAGCTTCTGCTTTCCGACCTTTTGACAGCAGCCACCTTATACTTTCTGGTAGGAAGTATATGTAGGAGATAAAAAGTACCGACGGTGGGTATACCACGAGAATGAATGTTCTCCAATAGTGGAATGTCTTAGCGAGCAGGGCAAAAGAGATTCCTCCCAAGACAAGCATGATTCCCAGAAATGCAGTGGTCAATACTCGTTTATCTTGTCCTAACAATTCAATAGCTGCAACAATTAAGATTTTATTAAATTTTATAATTTCGTAATAAAATACAATGTTTCGCGGCATCAGCGGCGAAAATATCCCATATATTTGTAAAACAACGGCAGTTTAAGTTCTACGTCCTGATGTTCTCTAAAACTGTAAAAATAAAATTTTTCCTTTCGGCAATCACAAAACAACAGTTATTTGCTTGCTTTTTTATAGTATTAGTTACGCTACACTTTTGCCTTTGAAATAAGAGCAACATTGAGCCCCTACAGGACTTACAACTAAAACCGCCGTTGTTATACAAATTAAGGTGAATTTTGCTAAGATACAAATAAAAGTAGTTGCAGACTGATAGGGTTTTGGAATTGACAAGAAATTTTATTGAAGTAGGTGTTACTTTGCGGAAATCCATAATTATACAAATGATTTGAGTTTTCTTTAGTGTTAATTCCTCCAATTATTTTCCGGTATTTAAACATTTCGACACGTGTTTCGCCTCTACACGAGGCATCCTCAGGACGTGTTGTCTCGCCAAAATTTCATATGTATCGTGCCAGATTTTGGCGAGACAACACACAATCATTTGTATTTGGAATTGACCCTTATATGGGGTATTTTCGTCAATGAAATAGTTTATAGTTACTATTCCTAAAGTTTTATTACTACATGCTGAGTCCACATTGTATATACAACATAATATTTTAAAGTTATGGTCGAATAACTATGAATTGTTTTATGCGTTTCAAATCCAACTGAAAAATCACCAATCGTCAACAACTTTTTGATAATATGACAAACAACTTACTAATGATATAAGCTGCAGGAAAGCCGCTCGCACCAGCCACCGTCTCCAGGAACTCCACGATGATGTACATCTCGTAGGAGACAGAGAACGCCTTCATCGTTCCTATCACTCCCACCAAAGTGCTGCTCAACACCAGCGCTACCTTTCGGCCCCAACTGAAAACATTTAATTTTTCTAATACGTAGAATTTTCTTTTACATAATGTACTATCGACAATATGATCATGAATCACATCGAATCATGACCCACCTTAATATCAGTTTCTTACAGGTCATAATAAACAAATACGTCGATATGTGCTTGAACATACATTTCCTAAGCAAATTCTATTCTTAAAAATTCGTGCAAATATTAATCTAAACCGTTTTTATGATTTTTAAAGAATTATCAGCATTGTGTCATGAATCAATTATGTCAACGGTACTTAAAAGGCATATACTCGTAAGGCAATTATTTTCTCAAAATTGATTCCGTTAGAATTCTTTTTGATTTCATTTGTAATATACTAGATACTACTATCTACTAAAGATTTATTAATTGGTGTTACAGGACATTGGAGCATTTCAGCAGGTCAGTACCTTGCTTTGATGACCTTCCACGTGGTAATGCGATCTTATTTACCATGGATGACAAGGTGTTCTCTAGACTGGCTGCCTTCTCTGGATACGTATCCAAAGAAGGCGAATATGTGGGAATGCACTATGGCAGATCATTCTCCACTGCCACATGTTATTGTTATTTACAAAATCTCGCAATGTCCCCGTCTCGGCAGCATAAAAAGATATGGGTAAAATTAGTGTTCGTATGTGCCTGGTGTTTGTCTCTTTTGTTCACTGCAGTTCTTGCTATAGCCAAAAAGATATGGTTAAGATTAGGGTTTGTATTTGCTTGGTCTTTCCTTTTTTTGCGTTGATTCTGTTTCTCTATATTGTGCTCGTTTTGTCCACTGCAGTTCTTGTTATAGCCAAAAATATACAGTTATGATAAGGGTTTGTATCTCTATATTGTGCTCATTTTATTTATGCAGTTTTTATAACAGTCAACGATATGGGTTCGTTTGTCCCTGGTCTATATCTCTTTTAAGATGTTTCTGTTTCTCCGTATTGTGCTCATTTTGTCCACTGCAGTCCTTATCCACTCGTCTCTTTATTTCATCATTGCACTCACAATTGTTCGTGATGTAAATAGGAACTTGATAGTACATTCATCATCTGGCAACTCAAGATGGATGTTTTCCTCGTCTGTATAAAGATATTCATCTCAGCTGAACATAATATCTTCAGCTATGCGCAGATGCAAATAATTGAATAACATGCAATTCGGGTCTCCCACTCGTTGATAGAGACTCCAGTTTGTAAGTTAACCACTAAAAACACAAAGTGTCGTATATCTCTTCGATAACCATTACTCTTAGAGCCTCGCCCAGTTTTGGAATACTAGGTCACGAAATCTCGACTGATTTCCGGCCCAAATTCCAAAACTTGGATGTCAATCTCACCATCTGGATATGTTTCGCGTATTTTAAGGAACTTTCTACGACACGCAGGCAAACTGTGGAATTAATTTCCTTCAGCGGATTGCAGTACCATAAGACATGGACTTTCAAAAGAAGCGTAAATCTTCCTAAAAGGCTGGTAAAAAGAGTGATTTCTCTGGTGCTGCAAGAGAGTATGGATGGATGTTATCAAGGTAACCTGTTCTAATCCATAAAAATGAGAGAGCAGGGCATAGCAACTCACCGGTCGGAAACGTAGCCCAGAAGAATCACCGACACCAGCATGCCCATATTGTGCACAGTCCCCACCAGGGTGCGTTTCCACTCCTGACACGCCAGGTTAAACTGCAATAATACCAAACAGAATTAAAAAAGTCTAAAGTCTTCGAAGTCACAACGGATAAGAATTTTGTTGACATCTGAATGTTTTTGTTTTTCAAAACAAATCAACAGAACCCAATATGGTAGGGGCCTATCAGAGAATATGTTTTTGTTGTTCTATCGCGATGTTATGACACAATACACGTAATAGAACAGTAGCTTAACTCAGCGGTCTCTGTGAAATTTATAGGGTTGATACTGTTACGTACACACAAAGCACAAAGTAACTAGTGCCATCTAGCATTAACCAATAAAAGATCCACTCAAAGATCAAAGACAACATGAAACCCCCTACTCAATACTAGATGGCGTTAAAGGAACTACTGTGAAACTATAATATAGAAGTATAGTCTCGAAAACCGGGTACATGCACGAACTTTCTAGAATCATTCAAGCCGGTCGATCACGTTCGCGCGACTCAGGTACGTTCTAGAAAGAAACTTTCTGGAATGATCTGGGACTCGTCTCGGCCCATATAAATAGCCGCAGGGAGGCAAGCCAGTTCAGTTCAGTTTGAGCTACCTTCGAGGCGACTACGAAGTGAAAACTAGTGATCAAGAGTGATACCAGTGAAACCTACGACTTGGCTACGACCTAGGACATCGTTAGTGCTTAGTGTTTGGACCTAGTGCTTTGTGTTGGACCTAGTGCTAGTGAATAAAGTCTTCAAAAGAGTCAGCAGGTCATTCTCTCCAAATCCTTCGAACCCTAACACGTAACAATACATACAAATAGATTGACGACGCGGTCGGTACGGCGCAGCTAATTAAGCAGCTAAAGCAGCGTGGCACTCAATAGTTTTGCTTTCCCAAGATTGCTTAGTGGCCGTGTATATCGTTTGTATGTATGTGTGCGTGCTTCGGGCGGTCTCTTGTATGAAGTTAAAGTATTATTCTATTGGTTATGAGAAGGTTATCAAGGAGTTCTATAAAAAAACTTTTGATGAGCCGTAAAACTGCTCGTGTTGAGAAGAATCGTAAATTCAACAATTTTTTTTTAATTATATTGCAATCTATACAATTTGTTATGTTTTTGAAATGGAGTTATCATTTTCTTCACTTGTAGGATTAATAAACAAATTAACAAAAAAACAACCGCCTTCAAAAACAATAGATGTAATGTGCACTAAAAAGTATAAAAATAATTGCGTATTTTTATACAATCTAAATCATTAATCTTATTCTAGTTACGATTATTGTTATTTTTGGGACCATTTGGGAAGCACCAGCTTTCAAATAAAAAAAGAATTATCAAAATCGGTACACACAGTCGAAAGTTTTGAGGTAACAAACATAAAAAAAAATATCGACGAATTGAGAATCTCATCCTTTTTTGAAGTCGGTTACAAACAAAATTTTATGAACGTGCGAGTGTTCTTCAATAAAGCGACTACCTGAGAGTTGAGCAAAGTATACAAAATTTTATTAAGAATTATTCCGACACGGTAAAGTCATACATGGCTGAATATGTGAGATTTTAGAATGACCTTGCAGCACAAGTTGCTAAGTTAAGTTTAAATAGAATCAAAAGTCATTTACAGCGAACTTTAACAAAAAAAAATATGCATTAGGATGTGATATAACTGTTTGGCCAAACGAATAATACTCAATTAATAACATTAATTCTTTTTACTAAATTGGTTATTAATATAGGTTTTTATAAGTAAATTTTTAATGTTTATATTTAATTGTTTAGTAGCAATTATAATTAATAGTAGTTTCATTCCGATTTTTCTCCAAATGAGCAGTTTTGCGGCTCGTTCAAAAGTTTTTTATAAAAGTCCTTGCAGGATCATCTCCTCATAATCACTATAATAGTACTCTAACTTCATATACAAGAGCGCATATCTTACGAAATAATTATAGTATTTTATTAAGTTCTAGCTGACCCGGCAAACGTTGTTTTGCCATAATATATATAAATTATTTTTAGAGTTACACCATTTCTTGGACATAGCAACATTATTTTTCTAAAATAAATGTAGCCTAAGTTACTCCTTATTACATCAGCTACCTGCCAATAAAAGTGCTGTCAAAATCGGTCCACCCATTTTAGAGATTATCCGGAACAAACAGACAGACAGACAGACAAAAATTGTAAAAAATGTTATTTCAGTGTATGTACCGTATAAATATTAATATACATGTAGTAAAAAACGGTTATTTCAATATTACAAACAGACACTCCAATTTTATTTATATGTACAGATGTACAGACTACAGAACAACGTCTGTCGGGTCAGGTAATAAATTATGTTACTACGACAACCATGTGATTATTATTATTATTATTATATGCCAATTACATTAAGGATATCATCTCTGTAAGTACAGAGTGCTCGCCAGCAATCATATAATAAAAACTCAAACGACGCAGGAATTACATTGTTATGTCCGTCTCTGTACAATTACAAGCAGGCGCAGCTACACGAACGTCCGCTGAAGGTTCAGATTCGAGAATAGATTACATAAACCTGGGCTGATTATAAATCGCTTAAGTGTAATCTATGCATGGAAAAATACTTTACCTGAAGCAGTTTTCACAAGAATTTGTTATTTTTATTGTGATTACTTCATTTCTGGGATTAATTCCACAAATAAGATTTGAAATCAAAATTTATGAACAATGCGGGACTCGAAACCGTGACTTTTCGCGTTCCGTGCGAAGAGCCAAGCGTTCAGTGACCTATCGTCGATAAATCTTGTATATGCACAAGTTCAACTTAAGTTGAACTTCACAACCTGAAGGCTTAAGTCAATTTCCTAATAAGCCATTTTTTTTTAATGAAAATAAGGGACGAGACCAGCTGGACGTTCAGCTGATGGTAATTAGGCGCCGTTGTGTGTGCATCCGGTGCAAAGGAGCCTCCCACTGGTAATAATGGGGTTGAGCAGGTTATCAACTGTAAAGTAGATCCTGTAGGTGAAGCCACAACCTCAGAGTTGAACAAGACATATAAGATTAGCGGTCACTCGAACAGTTAGCTCAGTGGAAGAGCGCTCGGACGGAACGCAAGAGGTTGCGGGTTCGAGTCCCGCATCGTTCATAAATTTAGTTTTCATATTTCATTTCTGTAGTTTTCACAATGCAGCAAGTATGAAATTAAGTGAATTTGGCGTTATTTTACGGAGATCAGTAATCATCTAAATATTATGTGTTATCATCATTATCAGCCGAAAGACGTCCACTGCTGGACAAAGGCCTATGTGTTATATTCAGTGATAATTCGGCAAACATTGGTTAGTCTACATACAGAATGCATCTAAAGACCAACCACACGAAGTTAGAGGTTCTAAACATCCTCCACCGAGGAATGGACCCCGACCGACCGACTAGATTAATCGACAACGTAAAACAATGCTTCAACCTCTGCGCCACGCCGGAATTTTACCTCCGGCATGTATGACTCGCACCGCGGAATATGCGGTGGTACACCTTGGTCATCCAGAGTCGAGTTGGACGCGAAGAGCCACTTGGGAGCCCAGGAGATCAGCTTTATCTTTCGCGTCATGGGCCAACGAGTCATCGTCCCTGTGCAGTGGCGGAAAGGCTGGCTGGCAGAAGTTTCCATGGACAGCCTTGGAGAGTGACCGGAACCTCGAGCGTTCCGAGGGAAGTCGTGCAAGTCTCTCGCCAATTCTGTCAACGTGCTTCGTATTCGCTTCAGGAATTACTCTTTAGAGAACATGCAGTTATTTAAGTTCGCTGGAATTCACATCCTTAGATATCACCGCATTCACCCAAGCCTGATAGCACTCCTGGTTTCGGCGAGAGGCCATTTGCAGGAGCGGTCAAACCATGGTTGTGACTTGCCACCAATTGGCACCGAGGAGGATGGGATGAAGAGTTCCATACTTTGCAGTACCACATCAGTAACAGCGTCAACAGCGGCATCTGGATAATCCAGCGAAAAACAGATCTACATCCACGGGTAGGATGCAAAAAAAATCCGCATCTCATTCCTCTCTGCTGACTATAGATCAGCCACAATCGTCGGCAACCCAAAAAGCAGGGCCATGCTGCGTGATCGGCACGGTGCTCCGGATCAGGGCCGACGACCCCAGAGGAGGGTCAACGGAAACTAGGTTGCCGTCCGGCTGTGAGGTCAATAGAAGGTCCAATAATGAAGCTGTATGATCTTCCACATCTGGGATTCGCGTTGGCGCAATAAACAGTTGTGTCAGAACATATGCTAAGGCGAAGTCGTGAACAAATCTCCCTGCATGATCGGTGGTACTTGAGCCTAACCATTCGGCGTGGTGGGCGTTAAAATCGCCATGAAACACGATCGCTGCAGTGGGGATCTGCTCCAACACGGAATCTGTAGCCATTTGGAAGTGCTCGACGAGGCGGTCAGTCCCTGCGTTGCCGCTATGGGACCTATACAGGCAAGCGTAGACTCGCGGATGGTCGTCGCAGTCTAGACGCAGCCAGATGATGGATAGGTCCTGTCCTTCAAGAAAACTCAGGCGTCGAAAACAGACATCCTCCCAGACGTAAACGTACACACTAGCCTGCGGTATAAAGGAGTGTTCCAGATTACACCCCGGGAACGAGAGGAAAAATGTATCAGCCAGAGAGGAAATCTGTGTCTCTTGGTTTCTCTTTTAAAAAAGATTATTACAAGTTCTTATTTTCAATTCAATTTTCAAATGGATGGGTAGCAACCTGTTCAGACACGCTGGCCCCTTTTGATAACATGGAACCAACAACAGAGCTGGTGCGGCTTGTGAAGCGGCTGAAAAAGCTAAAGCATGCCAATACTGGGGTCGAGGCTCTGAATATGATTTTGTCCCATTCGGTGTCGAGAACCTTGGCTCGTGGGGTTCTAAAGCTATAAGGCTTTATAAGGAAATAAGGAAATAGCAAAAAAGGTTAGTCGACATCACAGGAGACTGAACAGCTTGCAGCTACCTCGGACAAAGAATGAGTCTAGCTATTCAAAGGGGGAACGCTGCCAGTATCTTCGGAACCTTGTCTAAAGGGACTTATTAATACTTTAATTTAGTTATTATATTATATTTTTTAAGGTTTTAAGTTTTAGTTTCATTGTTCTATCACAGTATTGTACATTGTTATACTATGACAGTGTTATAAGATTTGATCAATAAATACTTGATAATTGAAAAAAAAAAACTCATTAGAATATTTAGATTGTTTAAATAAGTAACTAGCTCATCTCGTCATTTACAGATCATTTCAATTACAATATATGCAAAGTGATGCAATGATAATACTCGAACGTCAAATACTAAATGCCATAGGTGAGTAGATAGAAAATGGTGAGGACATAAGTACATATCTTTATATAATATATATATATATATATATATATATATATATATATATATATATATATATATATATATATATATATACATATATATATATGGAGGTGGGTTTTGAGGTGGAGCACTGTGTCGCCTTAGTGAGCATATCAAGCTTTTTAAGGACAGTTTGGCCTACTCTTCCAACCACTACTTGTCCACGAACCTGAACGTCACTCGTTTATTCGACACCAACTTTAACAACTCAGGCTGTGGCAGTTTGAGGAGTATTCTCAAATTGAAGATATCCTATAGGCATTCGTCGATAAAGTTTTGACGAAGTCATGTCATGCCACACTGTGGCATGCACAATGGCAAATCTTTCTTTGCATTAAGTAGTAATGTGTAAGCATTATTGTGTTTCGGTCTGAAGGGTGCAGTGGCTAGTGAAATTCCTGGAGGTCTACTCGCAAAATCGACAACGATACATTCGGAACGATACGATAATACTCCGAATATATCGCAACTAAAAAAAAAGTTACTCAACCCTTCTCGTCGACTTCCTATTTCTCAGGCGGCCATTTGCATTATTTCTACGCATAAACGATCAACAAAATGACTTAGTAGTAAAAAAAATCTGTTGAGTAGTAAATCACATATAATTTTTCAATAATATTTACTAAGTATGTATATTGCATGGCAAATATATCTATACAAATTGAAACGATAATAGCATCGACAGCCTAGAAGGTCTCATTGAGATTATCGTAAAAGTGGCGTTTGATTATTTGTGAAATTCGAATATTCGTTTCTGACATTTTCAACTAAGAGTAGCGTTAGGACCGATAATATCGAATAATGTTTCGTTCGTTCATTCATCGTTTCGACATTGATTACGATGTAACTAAAAGTAGGATTCGATACGACTTATGCCACGATTTATCGAATATTGATTTTAGGAGTAAGCCCCCTGGGCAAATGAGATAAGATTGTGTCTCAGGGTGACGAGCGCAATTGTAGTGTCGCTCAGAATTTTTTGGGTTTTTCAAGAATCCTGAGCGGCCCTGCATTGTAATGGGCAGGGCGTATAACCATCAACTAAACGTCCTGCTCATCTCGTCCCTTATTTTCATTGAAAAAATCATAAATTACCTCCTTATAACAATACTAGCTTTAACCGGCGACTTCGTGCGCGTGCAACAGTTACTTTGGGTAGTATTTTTTATTATTTAATATACTCACTTTGCAAATAATACACAACAAACAACTGTGGTTAATACAACTTTATAAGCTACTAACTAAAGAAATTTCATCCCCGTTTTTCATCCCCATGTCTAAATTTGAAAAGTGCTAGAACAATTAATATTTATTTATTTCTTATCAAATGCCTAAATAGAAAGTTCATGGTGTTATCTTCGAAAATGACGAACTTTCACACAAACTTCTACCCCCTGTTTGAACCCCGCCAAGCCTTTTATTCGCAATAAAAGTAGCCTATGCACTTTCCCATGCTCTTGTCTATCTCTGTACTAAATTTCATCAAAATCGATTCAGTGGTTTATGCGTGAAAGCGTAACAAATAAACTTGCATTCACAATTATAATATTAGTACGGATAAATTATGACACTTATATATTTTAAACGCGATCGATAGATCTCAAGGTGGATCTCTCTAGCTGAGGAAATATAAACGATCGTCAAGCGAGGTTTTCTAAGTAAAAAGATTTGCCAAGGGAAAGTTGTTTGATGAAAATAGGGCTTCTTATATCTTGTAATCTAATTATTTATTCAAACAAAACAAATACTATAACTATATTTACAATACAAATGATTTAAGTTTTCTTTAGTGTTAATTCCGCCAATATTGATTTTAAAACAATTCGACATGTGTTTCGCCTCTACACGAGGCATCCTCAGGACGTGTTGTCTCGCCAAAATCTGGCACGAGACAGAAAACAAATATTGGCGGAATTAACACTAAAGAAAACTTAAATCATTTGTATAATTATGGATTTCCGCAAAGTAACGCCTAATTCAATAAATTTTCTATATTTACAATATTATGACTACATAAAATTAAAACAATCATCATGTGGAAGCGTACCAAGAATACTGGCAACATTTCCACGTTGGATAGCGAGCCAGATCCGTTGACCGAAATAGCTGCCAGCGCTTGGGTTGCCAGTAGTCCAATTAAGGCGAGAACATAGTACTTTGTACATTCTCCGCAACTCTGGGCCCCACGGGCCAATTGTTTCAACACCAAACGGCACAATGACAACTCACTGAGACCGACATTGAGCACTAACTGACGTAACTTGGACATGAGAAGAAGCCAGAATGTCGCCGCAAGTCGCGTCCCACACCAGCGCATTTCCCCATGCCCAAGCCACCATCGTCATTCCATCAGGACGCTTGCCATCGCCACGAGTAATACCATCTTGTAATAATAATACAAAAATACAGACTTAAAATACAACAGCAAAATTAGTTTAATTTTTATCTTGCAGGAAGTCGAAACGAGTTGCTATAGTCTAACGATAAAGTAATTTGGAAAACACAAACGCATTGCAGCCATAAGTGGGTACAGGAAAACGATTAAAATTTAAGTTCTAGAATTGATCTGACGGAACTGATAACAATGTTAATCGAGGCATTGTGTACTTCAAATACCCGCTTTGATCAGCTTCAATGAATATGATGCCTACGATAGTTTGCGACGGTTAAGGCTATCCCAACAAATGGCAAAAATAGCGCATAATTGAAACCATTTCATGACGGTTTATATAAAGCTACTAGCTGACCCGACAGACGTTCTACTACATAATAAATACGTACATAATAAATAAAACACTGTTTTATAGGAATTTGCCAATAATAATTTCAAAACATCAATAATTATTTTGTAAAAAATGCTCCCTGTTGTTATAATGAAATTGTTTCAAAGTGGAACTGTCAAACCGTGCGTCAATAAATTCTCTCACAGAAAATATGTCCATACAAAACAAATATTGGAAATAAAAATAATTATGGGTCCCAAATCAAAATAAAAAGTATCCTATCTCTCAAGTTGGACTAAACTGCATTCCATGAAGTAATCCCCATTTAAATCTGTGCATTAGTTTAGGAGTTCATCGCGGACAAACAACGTGTCACGTAATTTATATATATTAAGATTGGTTATGTATTTTAAAGTGATAACCTTCTGGGATAAATTACACAAAAAAAATTTGGAAACAAAGTTTATGAACGATGCGGTACTCGAATTGCGACCTCTCAGGTTCCGTGCGAGCGCTCTTTCCAACTGAGCCAACCGTTCGAGTGACGCATCGTCGATAAATTTTGTATGCTTCGTTCAAGCCACAAGCTGAGAATTGAATTGGAAGATTGCTCGCAAATCACGCGAGGCGTCGCGGGTTCGAGTTCCGCATCGTTCATAAATTTTGTTTTCAAATTTTATTTGTGTTATATAAAGCTTATATTTTGACAAAAAAATAATAATATATCTAAAGAATATGAGAAGAAAATTCATTTATTCGATGCATTTCTATTTTTATAGACAGCACAAAATAAAATCACCAAAATACCCCTAACTTTTACAGTTAATTCATCATTCAATCTAGATAAAGATTGTACGAAAATTTACTAATTGTACATTAATACTATTTAACATGCCATAGTTTTGTAAAGAAAATTGTATTATGTTTGTAATAAAGTAAAAAAGCTTTTAATTCTGAATTAAAACTATAGCGATATTGTGCGAGAGAGGTAACTTAGCTCTGTTGGATTCCTCAAGGTCATTGGCTCGGTCCCCAACCTTAACTATGGTACGGGTACGGCTATTGTACGGAACGACACAGGCGTGGGAACCAGTACAGGAAATCATGTCAACAAGAATACGCGTGCAGCAAGTGAGGCTGATACTCACATACTGTGTCACTTACTGCGCACACCACGTTCAATATAAATGAACATTTACTCACTCATTCATCAACGAATCTAAAAGCGATTGATTCTAAGATCTCTAAAATAAATTATTCTAAAATCGATTTGAGAAGTAAACGGTGGAATTTGTGTTAGAAAACCATGACTGCTAGATTATCGAATGTAATAAGGTGCCATAGTCACAGCAGACATAGTCTACTGTGTCATAGTTCCAGTGAAAATTTCAAATGAGGTGAAGAACGCATCTACGAGTTTTTGGTGGCGGCGGTCGCGGCTTTTTACTTTTGTTTCTCATCGATGCGCACATAGTGTAAAAATAAACAGTAGTATAATTTTGAATTATCTACTATCTAAGAATATACATGGTATTTTTATACAGTTAAAATGATATTTATCATGTTATATTCGATTTATTAATATACATTAGTAAATTTTCCAAAAAATAAACATGCAAGAAGTAAGTATAAAATGTGATATTTTTTTTTAAAAAAGGGGGTATTTTAGATATTTTTTTTATCAAGTGAAGTATTTCGAATTTTGTATTGAATATAAAGGAGTCTAGTTGTTCGTAGTACGTAATGTTTCAGACCTATCGTTGTTCCTTCACCAGAGTGAGTGAGATGAGTTTGCGGGAGCGATCAGTCTTATATAGATAGATAGATATTAGAAAACATAGAAAGTAGTATCTAAGTGTAAACAAACATATACCATAAAAATAAGAATGTGACTTTCACTAAAGAACACCAAAGGCGGACACCGTGGGATTCCAATAATAGATACATAAATAGAACAGAACCATTACGAACATGGTAATGGCAGGTGTCACACCTCCTGTGTAGGTATCGAAATCGTAAGTACGTGTGGCGGCCTC
This sequence comes from Leptidea sinapis, assembly GCF_905404315.1. Classification (NCBI taxonomy): domain Eukaryota; kingdom Metazoa; phylum Arthropoda; class Insecta; order Lepidoptera; family Pieridae; genus Leptidea; species Leptidea sinapis. Next base: position 4,799,197 of record NC_066296.1, on the reverse strand, counting down.
TACAGAGTAGACCAGCCAGTAGGTCAGGGATGGGACAGTCGCTTTAAAGTGACGTTTTCAGAAGACTGTAGTGCCATCTGTTAGTTGGCCCGAAAATGAAAGTGTTGTCAGCTGTCACTCGCTTTCAAACCCTTCAACTTTTCTTTAAGTGTGCCACTGGTCATAAAATGGCGGCTAGTTCTAGCGTTTGCGCATATATGTAGCTCTCAGGTTCCATTTTGCATATTTGCACTACTAAATCTATCGTTTATGTTCTATATTGTGACAAAATTAAATAACTAACTCTACGCGCAATTTCAACATGGTAAAAAATTGTAATACCTACATTAAAAAGTAGAGTTATTTAATTGCGCCACAACATTAAAAATGAATTTTATAGTTTGGAGCTTATAATAGTTATTTTCGGGGCCAATCTCCAGATGGCGCTAGTTTTCAAATAGACAGCTCATAATGCGTCGAGAGGGCTCTCTTTTCCCTATATATTATTATACTATTTGTAGTAGGTACTCACGAGCGAGTTTTGTTGTCACCTACTTCACACTACAGATCCGACCGACATTTAAAAAATGGGGAAACATAAAAAATAAAAGCATTTCAACGGTCGTCGTGATCCAAAGTTAGATTTATAAAGCTTCCTAAAGACGCTGAAATAATGTTATTTAATGAGATCATTATTATTATGAAATTGCCATTCATGATAGCTACCTATCTAATACTTATACTAAATAGGTTCAATGGCTGCGGTTTTTCGTACTTAGATCAAGATCCGACCTCAATAAAGTTATTTGTTATTGTTAATTTAATACCTAAGAGGACGTGTGCAAGTCTAGCTCGCTTCATAGTTCTAGTAGTATGTAGGTACCTAACTACTTATTTAAATAGTTCCTACTTTTTGAAGGAAATATGAACTATGTTGAATTTATCGTGGTCTTCCAACACATACATTACTATCATAGATCTTCAACTAATGTAGGTTTGACAACGAAAGAATATTGATTTAAAATACGATTACATTATTTTATAGAAAAAACTATGCTAACTGCCGTTTTAGGTAAAGAAGACAACCCTAACGTCGTCAGAAGAGGTAAGCGTCACGCGATAGAAAGAGAGGCAATGTCTAGGCGAATAAAAATGTAGGTTAATAGGGCTGTGTGATCTGAATTATACCTTATTGTACTACCGCAAGAGTTCCTATTTCTTTAATTATAATTAGCAACTCATTTTATTTAATTCCACGTCAACCTACTTTCATCGTAATTTCATTGACTGCTTAAGGGAGCTAATTTGTAGAAATTACTATAATTATTATTGTTACACTACTTAAAATAATCTGTATGTCCCTAAATCTTTTGTACATGCCAGTTATTGATATTTTTGCTATATTTCTTTTAGTTGTAAGTCTCCTTATTGATATTTTTACATTTGTGCATGAATATTGATGGTTTCTCAAATACAATGTCAAAGACAAAATCAAAAAAATATAATATTCAGTCATTCCCTTTAATACCTACACAAATTAATTATGATGGGAAGACTAAAGCAACTGTCAACTCCAAATGTCACGAGGGGCTGCTGAAAACTAGTGTTGTGTTGGTGTCTTCTGCACTAACCAACAATTTACTGAGTCAGCTCCTTTTAGCAGGGAATCACTCGCACGTAATTAATATAGTAAAATGTTGTTTGTGAGGACTTATTTGTTGCTAATAAAGTGTTTTTCTATTTCTTTTTCAAATAAATTAAATAAATAAATATGTAATTGCAGGTACCTACTCTCGCCACGCGTGACTTTAAGCGGGATAGCTTCGCCTAGAACAAAAAAATTCAAGCGGGCAAGCACCGACTTCAACCCTTTTTTTTTTTTATTAATTTTAAAGGTATAAGATTTACATAAGAGGTGTTCTAAATTAAACTTTATAAAGTTATTTTATACTGTTGAGTTTTTGAATTTGGTTTTTTCAAACGTAGTTTTTTTTTAATATAAGATAAGATTATTGTTGTTAAATAGAAAAACTTCCTCGCTATCTGCATATATATCTGTGGCTCCAATGAACTGTCAACCGCGATGTTTCCTATACGATACGACATGAGTACCTTCAATAAACGTACACCATTGTGTTACAGGAAAATGTGGGAGTCGGTGATCACCTAGCACAGGTGACCTTTACGCTAGTTTACTTACACCACACATTGTTTTGATACCCGACGAGACGTTAGTCCTCGTCCTGTAATCGCTTCACTACACTCACTCACACACGGACTGACTGACGGACTGACATACACCACTTACACAATCACAAACACACCCCACAAACAGACACAAACACAAACATACATGCACACAAACATTAACACTACGTACATACATACAAACACACATACATACAATCATAAACACATACATACACACTTACATACATTACACAAAACATCACCACACTCGCCGGCGAGTGTGTTCTTATCACCTTTTCATCTTTCATCTTCATTTCATCTTCTCTCTTCTTCCCACAAGCACGGTCTGAGGTTCGAGTCTCCTTAGGAGACGCCCCGCGACTGTTGTTGCGTAGTCTTTGCAGCCTCCACGGCCCACGTACTACTACGCTGTGAAAGCCAGGGCTGCTAACAGCACAGAGGTAGTTTTAGTCGGTATGGGGTGTCCGCTTACGCGGACACTCGAGTCCGACATATTACGCCCCGTTCCGGGGCGTAAATACGTAACCGTATTTCCTCCTCTCAAAAAATAAATAAAAAAAAACTAGTTTACTCTTAAGTAAAATATACAGTTTTTTTCAAAAAAGTAAGCAGTCGCGAATACTTTGACCAAAACAGCACGAAAGCAGGAAAGGGCTAATATAATGTGTAATTAATTAATATTATATTGCATGAGTTTAGACTGCAGTTAATAACACTAATAAACGTTCAGTTTCTCATCTAAGAAATTGTTTTAAGTAGTACTGTCGAGTATATGAAAAGCTCTATGAGTTCAGTATTATCCCCGATTGCGCTAGCCTCACTACTAAGTGATAATTACTTGCGAATTTCGCGAGCTAACATGAATAGTCCTTGCCATATTGCCACACTGTCTTGTATTTGACTGTTAAATTGCAACATTTCAAAAACAAAAAACGCGCGACTCAGATCGTTTCCACCCACGATTACAGGTTAAAGTGTATTATAATAATTTGACGGTGCGTTTGATAGAAGTAAATGAAATGTCAACTGTCAAAGACGTCAAGTGTCATACTGTGGTTTACTCTGACACAACACCCAGCGCTAGCTTAACAACCGTATGTTCCATGTCGTCAAGCGGGTCGCACGGAATCAAGGCGCTACGTGTTTGGTGTGTTGAACAAGGATTCAAGGTCCGTCGTCTAGTCCCGATATTAATCCGCAAGCCCCAAACGGAGCCCATATGTCAGACTCGGGTGTAAACACCCCCTACTGATAAAAAACCTCCTGTGTGCTAATAGCCCTAAAGGCTTTTGTTGCAAAGCTGGGCGGGGGCCTTGGGAGGCCAAAAATAATAGGTACCTACCTACTAATAACTAACAATAATCAAAAAGTACACACTTACAATTCTAATATGAAGGTAAAACTATCCGGGGAAGTGTGGTTTCCAAAGTCCAGTATCTAAATATCAATAGAGAAATTTATATTAGCAAAAATTTTAACTTTGGTCTGTCAAATGACTCGGCAATGAAGGTAGGTGGAATAAACTTTAGACTACTCAAAAATCTTAGCTGTGTGTGATAAAACGTAAACTTAGCCTTTGCATTGGGCTATCTTAACTTAAGCTCATCATTATTTCAGATGTCAAATGACAATAGTACCAAATCCTAAATAATGCTAAGCTAAACTCATCTAAGTTTCACGTAAGTAAAATCTGAGCAAAGTCTAAGTACGCTTAGTATAGTTCTCAACCTTAGATGCTAGTGTGTGTGTGGTGCAGTACCTCAGCCACGATTGTGTCGCGCGATCCGTACATCCACGTATCACAGCGACGCAGCTCTGAGGAGAAGTCTCCACAATCAGGTCCCCGCGGTACTCTCGCAGAGCATCGCCTCTCCACGGGGTCCTCAGGCAGCGCCTGCTGCAGCCACGCCGGGGAGTACTCCGTACTGTTGGCTGCCTCGCACTCAGGAATTACACATCTGCAAACAATGTGATAATAATAATATTGACACACTTTTTACACAAATTATCTTGCCCCAAGTTACAAGACAATGATATATTTAATACAATATACTTACTTAAACATACATAAATTCGTATAAACATACATAAATACATTTAAACATCCATGACTCGGAAACAAACATCCATATTCATCATATAAATTCTTGCACCTACCGGGATTCGAACCCGGGACCTCTAGCTTAGTAGGTAGGATCGCTAACCACTCGGCTATACAGGTCGTCAAAGCCATTTGATAGGAGTCATTTTTTCACGAGGAGTTAATTTTGAGGTCTAGAGCTAAACCTTCCGTAATCGGCAGTGCCCTCGCCCCGCGGTATGCCATAGATCGGCGCCATTTTGAACGCAGCGACCTGTCAATGCGTATTAATAGATTGATTAATATAATAGTAAGTATTCTATTAATATTATAGGTAAAGGTGTATTAAATTAAATTAATCTTTCCAGGAACGATTCCGGTTTTCGAATTCATATAAACGTTTATTCGGCGTTTTATAAGGTCGGCAACGCTCGTGTGATTCCTCTGGTGTTATAAGAGAGTATTTTTTTTTATGACAGTAAGGGACGAGACGAGCAGGACGGTCAGCTGATGGTAATTGATACGCCTTGCCCATTACAATGCAGTGCCGCTCAGGATTCTTGAACAACCCAAAAGTTCTGAGCGGCACTACAATTGCGCTCGTCTTCTTGAGACATAAGATGTTAAGTCTGATTTGCCCAGTAAAATTACTAGCTACGGCGCCCTTCAGACCGAAACACAATAATATTACTACCTCACGGCAGAAATAGGCGCCGTTCTGATACCCATAATCTAGCCGGCATCCTGTGCAAAGGACCCTCCCACTGGGCTACGGTGATCACATACCAACAGATTACTCATAAGAGTATATATATATATATATAGGGTCTATAATAAAATAAAATAAAAAAATATAGCTCCTTTATCCTACTCTTAAAAATAAAGAGATTTCCTTAAAATTCCATTCCAGTTTGTAATTAATATAATTTCAAAAAAATTATTGGCAGGAAATATGCTAAATGCTTTTTTAAAGTGAAACTTTTATTACATCGTCTCAAACTTTTTCGTCTGTGTGTTGCATGTCGCGCGACGGTCGGGCGGCGCCTATAGTTCGCAGCAGTGTATATAGACTATTGTTTGAAACCCTTATAAAATATTCTTTTCAGTTTTTAATATATGTATATTATAATCTAAATAGCTGTTAAGTATTATGTATATCGTACTCTCCCTGATTAAAAATATTGATTGGAAAGTATTGGGAATCAGTCACCCCATGTAAACTGTATCTATATATACATGAAAAAGAATTGAAAGTATTCAAATTTCATCATTTTTAATCCTTTTCAATCAATATTTTGAACCAGGGCTAAGACACAGAGTTCAATAAAAATATTAGTTGGAGAGTTAGTCTACTTTATATCATTCCAATTTTCCAAGTATAAATGTAAATTAAGATTGATAAAGCGATTTTTATTCCAAAAATTTTTAGTTAAATGTCTATAATGTGAAAAAAAGTTCACTTTTACCGTGGTTTCATAAAACCACACAATCCTTTTTATATAAACCTCAAAACATGGCGGAGTTTTTAAGTCGCAACAACATTACAAACATGGAAAGACGTAACAAAAACACGATATTAACATGATCGTTAGCGAACCGTGAAGTATTTAGTTGGTGTCCATCATATCTTGAACATTATTTCTATGTCGAATGATGTCTGTCAACAACTTACTACAAATTTTGAGGGGCCGTTGATACAGCCGGCACTTATCAGCCTAGCGAAACACTAACGGCCGAAATTAATAATTAATGTAATCTTTAATCTCCGGATTTTCGATCAAAAATATAATCCAAGTCTTTAGTTAAGTGTGCCAAGAAACAATCCGTGGATCAAAATTGTAATCTCTAAAATCAATACACCTTTGGAAGGAAGGATCATAGATTACAAATTACCTCTGTTCGAAAATGACAGTTTCTATCAACAATCTTAATCTTAGACTTTCCTCAGATATAAGATTGTATCTGAAGATTTTTTTCGTACACTAATGGATTTGGAAATGGAAATATTCTCCATTCTCCAAGAAAAAAGCGATTCACTCGACTGTATGAAACGTGTTTATGTGCGTGTGTATTAATAGAGTCACACATGCCGGTTACATATTTTGGCCTTTTTACATGATAAATGTAATGAGAAGATATCGTTAACTAAATTCTTGGAAAATGTATAGCAATTTTAAAATAAAATACTAAAGATCAAATTAAATTACTTTCATGTTTGAATGATATTTGAATCGATTCGAATCGAATGCAATTTGTTTATTTCTACAAATCTTGTTACAGAGTTACCTTAAAGATAATTTTATAATGAAAATGTTTTACCAACAAATATAAATTACAAGTCAGTATTTTTTTTAATTGTGAATGTTGCGGCAAAAAATCTATAAAAAAATTGACGGATACGACTATCAGACTTAGTCACTGAAATTACTTACATGAATAATGATTGGTAGGTAGGTAGTTGGACGTAATTAATTAATTGATTTGTGAATATCCTACTAAAATACCTAGTTATAAATTACGCGGATGTTTAATTAAAATACATTAACTCTCAATCCATAAAAATCTGTTTACAACTGACTTCAAATACGCACAGATAACTTTTAAAAGTAGATATTAAATAACTCTCTAAATTAATAAAGATAAAATAAAAATAAATAAATAAAGGCCCAGAGGCGAGGACTTTACCAAGGTACTTTCTTCTCGCCTCAATAAGGCTACAGGCAACCCAAGCGCTGTCTATTTCGGTCAACGGATTAGCCTAGCTATCCAACGCGGAAATACTGCCAGTATTCTTGGTACGCTTCCCCGTAATGATAGTTTTAATTTAATCTAATCATAATATTGTTAATAATTGTAGGGTTTATTTTGTTTGAATAAATATAAATACTACTTACAAAATAATAATATATGTATTAAATAAAAAAAAAAACGAGATTCCGTGGTTTTATTATACAAACAATGCCATTTCGATATTCAAATTCAAAAAAATCTTTATTCACTGTAAAACCACATAAAACTATTAAGTTATTAAGTGCAAGTCAGAATGTAGTACAAAAGTTACAATAATATTCAAATGAGTATAAAAATATTCATTAACAAAATTTAGAAACATTCTTTCCAACTACCTTTATCGATGAAATAATCTTTCACATTTTAATAGGCCTTAGATGTTAATTTATTTTTTACGATACAGTAAAAAATTTTTAATAGGTAATATTTTAATATTAATTGGGAGTTTATTATAAAAATATAACACAGTCCACTTTAAAAAACTCAGCAATTTGACGGAGCCTAGAAGAATTCGAAAGAATATAATATTTATAATTAATCTCAGGTCAGGTCAACTTCATAATGTTGGAGAGAAAATATAATTTTTAATGCTTTATTTAGGAACCTTATTTTGAATACATGTTTGAAGTCTGTAGTTATTTATAGTTTCTTTTACAGTATTTTCAGTTACCTATTGAGACACCTAACCAGTGCCCCTAAACTATTCAACTCAGTTCTGCAGTAAAAATATTCATAGAAATTGTTTATATGCTTACAATTATCGTTATTCACTATTAATATGCATAAATGAACATACACAAAAAAGTACAAGCTATAAGAATAGCTTTTCTGAAAGAAGTACCAACGCCATGCCAAAAAACTTGTTTATCTTCAAAGAAAAGTGGTAGTTCAAAAAGGCTCGGCAGTGTTAACTATAACCAACAGCATGCATTAGCAACCTACAAATAAGACTTGAGGATATGCGTAACTGGATAAGTAGTGTTCATAGCTCGAAATGCTATACATTCACCACAAAACTTGTCTAAAAACACCATGTTTGCGTGTTTTCTGCTTACTCTTCGCCTTAAAATACAAAAACATTTCGAAAGATAAATCACGCGTTACCTTCATGTTTACAATGTCAACACTGCGTGCCTCGTGTGTAGTTTGGAGCCACGTTTTTTATGTTCGGAATGCACATGAAAATAAAATTAAACATTATGATAGTACTGTCTATAATAACTCACGTTTACAGTCCATTTATCTGTTCATGTCTAGCTACTATACGCCTTATTATATAAATTATAATTCTGTCACATTCACTCAGGGTATGTACCACGTTGCTGATAATTGTTTTAAGGCGAAGAGTAAGTAGAAAACACGCAAACATGGTGTTCTTAGACAAGCTTTGTGGTGAAAGTATAGCATTTCGAGCTATGAACACTACTTAATCCTGTTACACATATCCTCAAGTCTTATTTGTAGGTTGCTAATGCTTGCTGTTGGTTATAGTTAACACTGCCGAGCCTTTTTGAACTACCACTTTTCTTTGAAGTAAAACAAGTTTTTTGGCATGGCGTGACGCATTTTGTTGGTACTTCCCTCAGAAAAGTTATTCTTATAGCTTGTACTTTTTTGTGTAGGTATATTTATTCAGATTAGTAATGAATAACGAGGATTGTAAACATATAAACTGTTTTCCATGAAAGAATTTTGAAAATAATGGCTTTGTTACATAGATGGCGGGCCGGCAGCCGTGAACTCATATCGCTCAAGGTCGCTGGCATTTAGTGTCGCCTTAAGGCTGGGGAACGAGCTAATGCCCTTGAGGAATCGATTAGAGCTAGATTACCTCTCTCACACAAGATCGTCACAGTTTCAATTCAGAATTAGAAGCATTTTTAATTAATTATTACAAACATAATAAAATTTTCTTTACAAAACTATGTCATATTAAATAGTATTATTGGTTTACAATGTATAAATCTTCGTAAAATTTTTATCTAGATTGAATGATTAGCATGGCTCCAACTGTAGGGTATTTTGGTAATATTTTTTCGCAATGTCTATAAAAAATCGGAGGGTACAGAAAAAAATGAATTATCTTCTCATATTCTGTAGATATGTAATTATTTTTGTAAATAAATACCAGTGGGAGGCTCCTTTGCACAGGATGCCGGCAAGATTATGGGTACCACAACGGCGCCTGTTTCTGCCGTGAAGCAGTAATGTGTAAGCATTACTGTGTTTCGGTCTGAAGGTCACTAGCTAGTGAAACTACTGGGCACATGAGACTTAACATCTTATGTCTGCAGATTTTTTGGGGTTTTTCAAGAATCCTGAGCAGCACTGTATTGTAATGGACAGGGCGTCTCAATTACCATCAGCTGAACGTCCTGCTCGACTCGTCCCTTATTTTCATAAAAAAAAATATAAGCTTTATATAAACCTTCAAGAAATGGTTTCGATTTGCAGCGCAGTGGGCAGGGTCACTAACCACTGGGCTATATGGGTCGTGATTACTGTTTTGCATATACATCTGTTGCATTTAAATAAACATAATTTGAACCGGTTTCTTTAGAGAAATTAACTTGGGTAACATACATTTATTTATTTAACACCAACAAGACAAACACTAACAAAAGCATTATAATATGATTACAATAAATTGTAAGTGTTGGCTTAATTTAATAGATACAAACACGAGTATTAAATTAAATTGAATGCAAAAATTATCGGAATATTTACAAATTGAATTAAACATAAATGAACAAAAAATCAATAATATTTTATAGGAATTAAAACATGCATTATTTCACAATTATATAACACAGATTTGAACTTATCTTCCAAATTTTGCAAACATAAAAGTAAATTATTTATTGTGATTTGAGGGGATTGGCTCTGTAAGCCGAAATAAAGGTACTTCCTAGTTCGGTATCAGCTGCTAAGACTATTATGTAAATACTAAACTTTGTTTATTGCATTTATTTATTATTAACTAGATATCCCGACAGACGTTGTTTTGTATTTAATATATAAAATAATGTTTAATATTAATTTGTCAATAATATATTATCATAACATCAAAAATTACTTCGTAAAATATGCACCCTGCTGTCGTAATGAAATTGTTTCACAGCACAACTGTCAAACCGTGCGTCAATAAATTCGCACATAGAAATTATGCATAGACACTCCAATAAAAAACAAATTTGTTGTTTTTATTTAATTTAGCAGCATTTTCCTATTTATTCACCTTTTAAACCTCCTCTGGACTTCCACAAATAATTCAAGACCTAAATTTGCCAAATTGGTCCAGCCGTTCTCGAGTTTTAGCGAGACTAACGAACAGCAATTCATTTTTATATATATAGATTAAATGCGCGCTTCATAAAGTAGGTAAAGTACTTTTAGACAAGTTATAAAATGCTAGTTAAATTTTAAAAAAAATAAGATCAATAACAAGAGTAATAAATTATTTATTGATAAAAAAAACTATTAATTATTTCCATTCTTTTCATTAAAATAGGTAGGTTTACTAATATTTTCTTCAAACTACCTCCATATTGCAGCTAGTGAAATAGTTTTGTAATTAGCATCAAAGAGGATGTAAATACTACGTTATAAGCGGCGGGACTGCTTAAGTAATAATTGAATATTGGTTTAGTATGAAACGTGCATTGATTTGACATAAGTTAGAAATAGTAGTAATTACAATATGGCGATTGGCGACGAAGTATAATCCGGCTAAGTTTTAAAGCGAACAGTTGCATAAAATGTAGTGTATTTCGGCTATCTCCGTTTTTTACAAGATTACAGCCGTCATCTGTCAATCTATCAATGACTGCACGTTTCATACAATCGAATTAATCGCTTTTTTCTTAGAGAATTTCGCTAGGCTGGTTAGCATGCTATGTGTACATAGCTGGTATGTACTAATGTAAACATCCGACCATTGTCCCCGGCAGCTTAACAATATTATTCAATCGACGGTAACAACAATTTAAATTTGTTGCGTTAACAATGAATGTTCTGCTTCGAGCATACTGTTTCTGGTTCTAACTATCCAAGTATTGTAATGATACCACAGATTTTGAATAGAGTGACTGCCCTCAGGTTATTAAATAATAAATTTTATTGTAAGATATAACATTGTAATACATTTTTTTTTAAAAGAAGCCCGCTGACTTTCTTGAGCCCGTTCTTCTCAGGTCTGAGGCATACTTTTTCAAATGGATGGTAGTTTTTGAATTGATGACAGGGATCGCCGTTTAGAAGACTGTAACTAAGTCTTAATTTTTTATGAGAAATTGTTTCGAGATGAAACAGAGGTTCATCTGATGGTAAGAGATGAGTCCTGATCAATACAGTGCTGCTCAGAATCGTACCGCCGTCCATTCCTGCCACCGAATTCCACCACACCACGTACGACATGCCATAAATAAGGATATCATCCCCACCATCTGGAAGTGTGGCGTTACTCCACATTGCGCTCGACACCTTTAGACATAAGATGTTAAGTCTCATTTGCCCAGTAATTTCACTAGCTGCAGCGCCATTCAGATCGAAACACAGTAATGCTTACATATTACTGCTTCACGGCAGAAATAGGCGCCGTTGCGTGGTACCCATAATATAGCTGGCATCCTGTGCAAAGGAGCCTCCCACTTTTGAGTGAGTGAGTGCAGATAACTGTTTTTGTTTTCCTTTGTAAGGAAAACGAATATTGGGAATATTAAATCCTATTTTTAATTAAAATATTTAAATTTGTATTTGAAGATTAATATGGCGGTTACCGCGAATTTATACAACATCCTCGCGTTAATTAAGAATTTAATTAAAATTTGTGTTTCTTCTATGCTTAAAAATGCGATCGAAATTAATCTTATCAAATTCAAATTCAAAATGATTTCTTTAATTACTATTAAACTTTATAAGTTATTAAGTGCAAGTCAGGATGAAGAACAAAAGTTACAATAGCATTCAAATGTGTATAACAATATTCATTAACAAAATTTAGAACATTAATTCCAACTATCTTTATCATTCAAATAATCTTTCACATTATAATAGGCCTTAGATGTTAATTTATTTTTACGATACATTTAAATTTTTGATTGGTAATATTCTAATATCATTTGGGAGTTTATTATAAAATATAACACAATAATCTTTAAAAGATTTAGCAATTTTACAGAGCCTAGTAGATGGAATTGCAAGTTTATTTTTGTTTCGAGTATTGACAGTATGTACATCAATCGGCTAGTAATATGTTTATGAGCGTACAGGAGGTTCTCGTATATACAGTGTACTGTCATAATATTAATTTCACTAAGTTTATCTCTCAATAAATCCCTTGAACGCATTTTACAGACAGCTCGAATTGCCCTTATCTGCAGCACAAATATGATGTCAATATCTGCGGCCCTACCCCACGATATAATTCCGTAAGACATAACACTATGAAAGTAGCTGGAATATACAAGTCAAGCCGTTTCAACATCTGTGAGTTGCCTAATTTTTTTATCGCAAGTACTGCAGAGCTAAGTCGATAATATAAGTTTTTATATGAGCACCCCATTGTATAGCTTAGAGTCTAATGTAATATCTAGGAATGTCATCGTTTCTACTACATCAAGTTTGTCATTATTAATTTTTATAGGTGTTGGATGGTGCTTTATATTTGGAAGTGTAAGCCTAATACATTTTGTTTTCCTTTCGTTTAGAAGTGAGTTATTAACATTAAACCAATTTACTACTTCAGCAATGTCGTCGTGAACCTGATAGAATTTTTTGCCGGCGTTTTATTTTAAATAACAAAGATGTATCGTCAGCAGACAGTATAATATCATGTTTATTTTGAATACGATATGTATCGGATTCAAAAAGTTAATAAACATAAAAGATTCATGCATTTCTCCAAGATGTAATCTCGCTCAACTATCAGCGAATTCGCTACCATCGACAACTTAACATTAAGGCCGGAATTCAAATAAAGAACAAACGTCAGAAAAAAAATCCTAATTGACTTTGACAAAAAGTGACGGCCATGTTCACAGATGACAGACCTCGGTCGTCGCGGCCACAATATCACGACCAACACTTAATAAATAAATCATCAATATTTATGAATATAATAATGAAAAAATCATATCAGCATAAATCCAGTGTCCCGGAAACTAACATTTCCAGCGAATAAACTCCTCCTAAACCCCAACTCCTAAGCTAAACCTAAACTAATGAAGTGGAGGAACTTCATGGAGTGCATGCAGTTTTGTCCAACTTGAAAGATAGGATAGATTTTTAAAAACAAAATTTTATGAACGATGCGGTACTCCAACCCACGACCCCTCGCGTTCCATGCGAGTGCTCTCCAAACTGAGCTAACCGTTCGAGTGACGTATCGTTATAAAATCGTGTATGCATTGTTCAACTCTCAGGTTGTGGCTTCATCTACAGGATCTACTTTAGAGTTAATAACCTACTCAACCTCAATATTTGCATATCAGGAAATTGACTTGAGATGTCGCTCTTGTTATTCTAAACAATTTGTTGTGTTTTCTTAAAGTGAAACACTTTTTTTTTTCAAAATTTTGTTTTCAAATTTTATTTGTTTATTAATCCTAGAAGTGAGGGTTATCACTTTAAAAAAATATAAAGGATAGCTTTTATTTCGATTTGGGACCCATAATTATTTTTATTTCCAATATTTGTTTTGTATCAACATATTTTCTATGAGAGAATTTATTGACGCACGGTGTGACAGTTCTGCTCTGAAACAATTTCATTATAACAACAGGGCGCATATTTTACGAAATAATTCTTGATGTAATGAAATATTATGGACGAATTCATAAAAAACAGTATTTTATTTATTACTAGCTGACCCAGCAAATGTTGTATTGCCATATAAAGTAATAAGAAAAAAAAATTAAAAATTGTTGGGGTGTATGAGAAATAGATGACGACTTAAGATTCATCCATCTACATAAAAATAATCTGAATTGACCTCCTGAGAAACTTAGAAAGATATAAAAATTCTAATTCATTTGAAACTATTCTATCAATTTGATTTCTGAACGACGCGACGGGGGACACATCAAAGGAAAAACAAAATTGTACTTTTTATTTAATTCCGAGCATTTTCATATTAATTCACCTTTTAAACCTTCTCTGGACTTCCACAAATAATGCAAGACTAATATTAGCCAAATCGGTCCAGCCGTTCTCGAGTTTTAGCGAGACTAACGAACAGCAATTCATTTTTATATAAAAGGCATGTATATAATCACTGTCAGAATACAATACTAACAATCCTCCTCTTAAACAAAACAAAAATGTGTGTACTTAAGTATGCACGCTAGAAGTTATACTTCTTTGGCCTAACGAAGCAAAAATCATTAAAATGTTTATTACTCGTGCTATTCTACGTTTAAATCTTGCAAAGATGACTTTGACGATTAATTATTAAATAATGAATACGGCTGTATGGGCTTGAACCATTTGCCTGTCCATAATGGAGAAAGAAACCAAAAAAAAATTACGAATGACGCAAACGTCAGAAAATTTTAGGAATCAACTTAAACCTGCTATTTTTGTGTTACAGTGATGCGTGCGCATCTTAAAATTTCACTCTCATAATTTTTTCATAACGCGCTTAAAGAAGTATAACTTCAAAAACATGATTTAAGGAGGAACAAACGAGCGTACGGTACCATCACCTGATGGTAGATGATCACCGCAGACAATTATACTCTCTTGACATTGACTGCTCTAAAGGTACAGACGAATTTGAAAACCGAAAATAGATTTTGACGTTGCGGGCGTGGATCGAACCGCCGACTCCGGGTTGAGAGTAAACTGTTCAACCTATTTCGTCACCGACCACTGATAAAAAGGCATAAAAGGCATTCATTTTTCAAAATTGATTCCCTTAGAATTCTTTTTGATGTCATTTCTATTAAACTAGATACTACTACTGCTTTTGAAACGAATGGCGCTGAAACTCTCAACCGAAGAAGCGGCGCAAAAAACTCTCACAGCATTCTTTTTTCGCGCTCTTTTTAATAAAATATATAAAGATATAATAATATGATGTAAACTACGAACAAAACTGTTAAATAAAAATATTTAAAAGGATTAAAAACGTGTGTAAATATAATAATTAAAGTCACATTGAGCATTTGGTGTGAATGAACGGTAAAAAGAATCTTAAAAACTTTGTATTTCTAGAACAGCGCTTTCAGAGGGAATGAGGTTGACAGCAGTCCGTTATCAAGA
This sequence comes from Leptidea sinapis, assembly GCF_905404315.1. NCBI lineage: Eukaryota > Metazoa > Arthropoda > Insecta > Lepidoptera > Pieridae > Leptidea > Leptidea sinapis. The sequence goes on along the minus strand of NC_066296.1, from coordinate 4,783,875 downwards.
GAGAAAAGGTTACTATAACATAAATGACTTTTCTAATGATGCCATAGATTGGGAATGCAGTGACCGCCCTCAGGCTATCAAATAATTTGTTGCGCCCGTTCTTCTCACGTCTGAGGCATTCATTTTGGCATGGGTGGTAGTTTTTGACTTTCAATAAGTGATGTCACATCTTATCTATCTATCTTTATATATATAATTCTTGTGTGCGTGTGTATGTCACTGAACTCCTCCTAGACGGCTGGACCGATTCTAATGAAACTTTATGTGTGTATTCAGGTGGATTCGAGAATGGTTTAGATTCACAATTGAACTACCTCCTAAACGGCTGGACCGATTTTGATGATATTTTTGTGTGTTCCAGTGAATTTGAGATTGGTGTGTGTCTTCAGGTGGATTCGAGAATGGTTTAGATTCACAATTAAACTACCTCCTAAACGGCTGGACCGATTTTGATGATTTTTTTGTTTGTTTCAGTGAATTTGAGATTGGTTTAGATTCTCGATTCCGTCCATATAATATAACTCTCCTGCTCATGTGTATGTTAGTGAACTCCTCCTAACGGCTGGACAGATTTTGCAAATTTAAGTGTAACGTGTGTACAGGACAACGTCTGTTGGGTCCACTAGTATATATATAAAAATGAATTGCTGTTCGTTAGTCTCGCTAAAACTCGAATACGGCTGGACCGATTTGGCTAATTTTGGTCTTGAATTATTTGTGAAAGTCCAGAGAAGGTTTAAAAGGTGAATAAAACAACAAATTTGATTTTCCTTTGATGTGTCCATACATAATTTCTATGAGAGAATTTATTGACGCACGGTTTGACAGTTCTGCTGTGAAACAATTTCATTACGACAGCAGGGTGCATATTTTACGAAGTAATTTTTAAATTTATGATATTTTATTGACAAATTCGTATAAAAACATTATTTTATTTATTATTATACAGAACAACGTCTGTCGGGTCAGCTTGTTTTTAATAAAAATATTTGAATTTGAATTTGTCAATCTGGCGGGCACATGGAGGTAAATACCGTATTTGAGAATTAGTAGCAGTAGTAAACAGTAGCGTGGCCACAACCTGTGATATCACATGTTGGGCTTTGCACATAACCTCTGCAAAGACAAGTTTAAAAGCACCGTATAATATATTTATTGCTCGTAACTCATTAATCAAAGTACTTGACAAGACGCTAAAAATATCACAAAAAATATGTGAAAAATCCTGTTTTGATGGTTACACTCGCTATAACAAATCTTAATGCAATTACGTCGCCGTTTATATTTGTTTGTTCCATTTTTATTTTTAATTGTCTAAAATGTTATAAAACAGTTCTCAATGTAAACCAATATCATTTTTATAAATTACTAGTGGACCCGACAGACGTTGTCCTGTACACACGTCTTAAATTTGAAAAATCGGTCCAGCCGTTAGGAGGAGTTCACTAACATACGCATGAGCAGGAGAATTATATAATATGGACGGAATTGAGAATCTAAACCAATCTCAAATTCACTGAAACAAACAAAAAAATCATCAAAATCGGTCCAGCCGTTTAGGATGTAGTTTAATTGTGAATCTAAACCATTCTCGAATCCACCTGAAGACACATCAATCTCAAATTCACTGGAACACACAAAAATCTCATCAAAATCGGTCCAGCCGTTCAGGAGGTAGTTCAATTGTGAATCTAAACCATTCTCGAATCCACCTGAAGACACACAGAAAGTTTCAATAAAATCGGTCCAGCCGTCTAGGAGGAGTTCAGTGACATACACACGCACACAAGAATTATATATATAAAGACTAGCTGACCCGGCAGACTTCGTACTGCCTCAATGGATAAATAAAAGACCTATACTCTTGTATAAAATAAACTTAAAACAAACAAAAGGAATATTTTTTTTTATTAAAACTAATAAAAAAAGATGCTCGGTAGCAATGAAATTATATATATTTTTTTTTGATTAATTACACATGGTGTTGGTTACTCACAAAACATAGTTTTCCTAAAATATTGGTTATTTATTAGGTTTAAATTTGATATTGACACACAGTTTAGATACGGTATGTTTGTCAATTTAAAGCTTTCTGATAAACTATATTTTTTGTTGTGTTTTGTGGTGCGGTTAGGGGTAGAAATTTAATTTTTTGACAAAACTTAAGATTTATGATTCTACTTAAAGTTTGTTGTCAAACAAAACTGTTTGCGTTTAGAAGTTTAGTTTGGTTTATTTTTTACCTCCTGAGAAAGTTGGAAAGATATAAAAATTGTAATTAGTTATTCATTTTAAACTATTATTTTTATTTGATTTCTGAACGACGGGGGACACATCAAAGGAAAATCAAAATCGTCGTTTTTATTTAATTCCGAGCATTTTCATATTTATTTAAACCTTGCCTGGACTGCCACAATTAATTTAAGACCAAAATTAGCCAAATCGGTCCAGCCGTTCTCGAGTTTTAGCGAGACTAACGAACAGGAATTCATTTTAATATATATAGATTTGAATTATAAATAGGTGTAACTATTTAAACTTTACTATATAAATTTTTGTAGTAATTATAGTATGGTGCGGTATGGTATATATAAATAGGATACTTAATTGAATTTTACTTGCAGAAAAGAAACTCAATTTCGTACTTTGACCGCTTTCCTGTTTGGTAAAAATCAAAGTTCATAGCTCACAGGTTCTGCGAAATTAAAAGAGAAAAGTCCTTCAAATTGTATTTACTAAAATGCTAAATTAAAAAAATATTGATTTTGGTTTTTAACTATTATAAAGCCATAATAATTTAAACCAAAAGCTGGTGACGCGTCCGTAAACATTTAAAAAAAAACGAGCCTATGTTATTCGAAAGTGTATTGCAGTAGGTAAGTAATAAAAACCATATTGGTGTCACTGGTAGGTTTGCCAACCCTACTATATAATATAGTATCCTACCATTTAAGGTACAGTAGTATTATTATTTCTGTGATACACAAAGAGGAAAGACGAGTGAATTACAGCCAGTTTCCTACTGATAAAAGCAGAGACAGTTGTATACTAAATATGAGATTTTAATGATAGTTACGTGGGATTCCTTAAAAGAACAACTTATCAATAAAATCTCACAGCACTAAAAAATATTCATAGAAATACTTTTATAAAATTTTTATTTAATTCCCTGTAAACTATATCTTTATAGAATAGAACAATATTTTGTTGATTACCCAAAAAAGAATACTAAAGGCTTAAAGTAGAACTAATTTAATATAAAATTATTTAAATAATGTACCTATATGGGTACTGTACGGAAATGACGATCATCAAATGAAACTCAGTGTTAGCTGTACTGGCCGACTGGCGTGGCACTAATGTAGCACTGGTTTTTAGAAGCCCCTACAATTTTACTACTGGAGATTTTGGGTACTGAATTCAAAAATACTATATTCGGTCTAAAAACTGTTATCAGCCCTAGTCACAGGGTATCTCTGAGATAGCCCTAGAACTGGGCTCAGTATCGGAAGACAGCAAGGTAATAAGCAAGTGGTACCTGTAGGGGACATCAGCAGCGAGGAACACGTAGTTGGTGTTATACAGCGCCGCCGCGAAAGTGGTGAGCGCTACCAGGGCATAGCACCGCAGGTGGAATACGCGGTGCTGCCCCAACTGCTCCACCAACCGCTCCGTTAGCTGCGACACCCTCTCACCAGCAGCCATGTCGAATACCAACACTACCCAACTACTAAACGTTCGAACTAACCACAATAACCACTATTGCAAATCTGCGCTTAAAAAACAAGTATTTTTCGAAAGTTTGCGAGTAAGTTGATATTGACGTCAAAAGTCCGATATACGTTCGCGAATTTAGCACGGCGTCGCGGAGTTAATGTGCGTCGCGCCTCACACCCGAACGCACTCTGATGAAAACCGAACTTCGGCAGAGGACTGATGAGTGATGACTGAGTGCAGACGAAAACCTCCGGCTATTCAAAATGTTTGCTGTTATTGTATACTATTTAATCCTATCATTATCTAATTACCTACTCAATAAATACGCGCTCATTACCTTAATATCAACTTCCAAATAATAATTAAGGACTTAAATAAAACAATTCCTTGGATAGGCGGTTTGTTGTGATTTTCTAGGTAGGTACATTATTGTATTCAGTTCTCGTTATAGCATAGATCGTTAGATCCGATAATTAATGTTATATAATACTAGTAGGTACCCGCGATTGTATTCGCGTATAATAAATTTTTGTGTATAGCTTGTGAATAGCAAATTTTTGGCATATTATGATGTCCTGGTGTTTGTTTCCAGTGAACTCCTAAAGTAATGAACGGATTTTAATGGGGATTATTCATGGAGTGCAGTTTAGTCCAACTTGAGGGATAAGATAGTTTTTATTTCAATTTGAGACTTTTAAGAACTTTCATTTTCAATATTTCTTTTGTATGGACATATTTTCTATGAGATAATTTAGTGACGTACGGTTTGACAGTTCGACTGTGTTACAATTTCAACACACAATTACAACAACAGGGAGAATTTTTTACGACATAATTCTTGATGTTTTGAAATATTATTGGCAAATTCCTATAAAACAGTATTGTTTTTATTATCTACAGAACAACATCTGTCGGGTCAGCTAGTACAATTATATAAATTGTCCTGATGTTTGTTTCCAGTAAACTCCTAAACTAATGAACGGATTTTAATGGTGATTACTTCATGGAGTGCAGTTTAGTCCAACTTGAAAGATATGATTGTTTGTATTTCGATTTGGGAGTCATAATTATTTTTAACTTCAATATTTCTTTTTTATGGGCATATTTTCTATGAGAGAATTTATTGACGCACGTTTTGACAGTTCTGCTGTGAAACAATTCCATTATAACAACAGGGAGCATATTTTACAAAATAATTTTGACAAATTCATAAATAACAGTATTTTTTTTTTATTATGTACAGAACAACGTCTGTCGGGTCAACTTTTGTTATACTTTCGCTGACCTTTAATTGGACTTTTTTCACAAAATGTTATTAATTTATTTATTTAAATTTCGACTTAAGTGTATCCACAGACTAAACCATTTATAAAAATTGCACGACATTAATTAAATCAATTTACAGCAATAAATTTTATTACAAAACACATTTAGCGTGGCACCTACTTAAATATGTGTTCATGATAATATTCTGCTGATATTTTTACATTCAGACCTACTTACGTATAATTTATTTAAATTGGATTACTTTTATAAGAGTAGTAAACAATATTTTATCTTATTTAAAAGTGTATGACTATTATATACTTGACCCCATTTTTGTTTCATTGTTTCAATGTGAAGGGCGTAAACATATTATTTTCAATACAGTTGTTTTTTTTATTATGACAATAAGGGACGAGACGTGCAGAATGATCATCTGATGGTAATTGATACGCCCTGCTCATTACAATGCGGTGCCGCTCAGGATTCTTGAAAAACCAAGAAAATTCTGAGCGTCACTACAATTGTGCTCCTCACAAGAGACATAAGATGTTAAGTCTCATTCGCCCAGTAATTTCACTAGCTACGGCGCCCTTCAGACCGAAACACAGTAATGTTTACACATTTCTGCTTCAAGGTAAAATAGGCGCCGTTGTGGTACCCATAATCCCAAAGAAACCTCCTATTGGTTAAATGGGACCATTGGTAGCAAGAACATCAACTCAGCGAAAATACAATGATAGAAGATTATTTAAATCATGTTTCAGTATACTCGATTATAAGAAAAATTTGAAAGATGCCATTGGGGAATGGCATCTTTCAAATTTTGTAACATACGCTTCGTTTTATTTTAGATTGAAATTAATAAAATACAAAATACTTACTGATGATAAGTGATCCCAGTATCTTTCTTATTTTTGTAGTATTATTTTTACAAAGTTTTACGATGTTTGAAAACTACTTACTAGATCTCGTTCAAACCATTTTCGGTGGAAGTTTGCAAGGTAATGTACATCATATACTTTTTTTTAGTTTTTCTCTCTTTTATTTTAGAAGTTACAGGGGGGCGGAGAACAAATTTTACCACTTAGGAAGTGTCTCTCGTGCAAACTTTTTTGTTTAGACAAAAATGATATTAAAAATATCATTTTTGAAGAACTCCGCAGATAGCAACACGTTCCATAAGTTTGATGAAAAAAAAAAAGTTCAGTTCTAAGTATGGGGACTGGGGAGCCAAATGCGGTTCACAGAATACATCTAATTACCAAGTTTCAACAGTATAGTTCTAATAGTTATGGAAAAAAGTGGCGGTCACATACAGACGGTCAGGCAGACACACATAACGAATCTATAAGGGTTCCGTTTATTGCCATTTGGCCACGGAACCCTAAAAACGTCTTGTGATACACGTTATGCAACTCTTGCCACTAAAATCTCTCGCCGTGGACATGGGTTATTTAATGATAGTTCGTTTGCAATAACCTACTTTCCATCTCTGAGGCTCCTCTGCACAGGATGCCGGCTTGATTATGGTTACCACAACGGTGCCTATTTCTGTCGTGAAACAGTAAAGTGTAAGCATTACTGTGTTTCGGTCTGAAGGTCGCCGTAGCTAGTGAAATCACTGGGCAAATGAAACTTAACACCTTACATCTCAACGTGACGAGCGCAATTGTAGTGCCGCTCAGAATTTTTGGTCTTTTCAAGATTCCTAGAGCGGCAAGGCGTAACAATTATCATTAGCTGAAAAAAAAACAATGTATTAAATGTTTTCTTGTAAAAATATCGTTTTAAAATATGTGTACATTAGTTTTTATCTAAGCTAAGTATCAACACAAATCATTCGCTCAATAAGTGCCGTATTTAGCTTAACTAGAGAGCTTGGAGTTTTGCGTAATGGCTTTTAAATGGTTCTGTAGTCTTTATTTATCCTTTAATAAAACGGTATGAGCTATTTACAATATAAAAGTAATTAATTATAAATAAACAACATTACATGTGTAACACTATATTTTACACAAATAATAGTAAATAACACAGATTAAATTAGAAAACAAAATTTATGAACGATGCGGGAATTGAACATGCGTTCTGTCGCGTTCCGTGCTAGCGCTCTTCCAACCGTTCGCGTGAAGTATAAGTAAAAAAAATGTGTGTCTTGCGTGCAAATTGTACTAATGTGAAGTAATACTTCTTTGGCCTAACGAAGCAAAAATGATTTATTCCTCGTGCTATTCTACGTTTTTAGAAAGAACAATTTTGTAAAAATCTTGCAAAGATGGCTTTGACATTTAATTATTGAATAATGAATACGGCTGTATGGCCTGAAACCCTTTGCCTGTCCTAATAATGGACGAAGAAACCAAAAAAAAATAACGAATGAATGACGCAAACGACAGAAAATTTTAGGAACCAACTTCAACCTGTTACTTTTGTGTTACAGTGATGCGCGCGAATCTTAAAATTACACTCTCATAATTTTTTCATAACATGCCTAAAGTATAACTTTAAAAAACAAATTGATTAGCTCATTAGAAGCTTAATAATTAGATAAAATAGTAGATTGCTAACCGAGGGTCGAAAGAATCAATTCCCGAGGTATTTAGACGCCCGAGGTCGGCTATAGTCCGAGTATGAATTGATACTTTTACCCAAGTTAAACACTCTACTTTTCATTTCGAATATGAGGAAAATAAAACTAGTTGTTTATCTAAGCACAGATTAGTACCCGTCCTTTAGTAATTGATGTCGACTTTTTAAATTTCAAATATGGAATTTACCGCGTAATTGTTGCGCCTTATTCTGCTCAAAGAAGTTTGCACTAAATTCACACTGGCTGTTTAGAAAGTCACATGGCCGCAGTATCTTTTCACAGCAGTTCTATTTTTAAAGTTCATTCCGGCCCTTAGGTGGGAAGAAATTTGTATGGGTTTTTCCCTCTCTATGGAGGGAAGCAGCATTTTCCACCCAATAATCAGATCAGTACAACATTACTTTCCGAGTATGAGAAATGAAAACTTTATGATGCAGTCCGACATTTGTTATTCTATCACGTTATAAATTTTTTAGTAATAATGTAAACACGAAAAAAAACTATAAACAATTTATTCAAATTATACAATGCGAACGCAGGAGACCTTGCCAAAACAATTAACTGTACGATATGAATTTCCTATTTTCCCAAACGGATAAATAGGAAATTCATTCAGTCATGCTCGTATGCATGAAAAACCTAATGCATAATGAAGTTTTAGGCGTATCACTACATGATATGTTGGACATACTACATATCACGGGAGAAACTTGTGTCTTCTATCTAGTCCTCTCTTGAGAAGGTCGCGGAATACGGTTAATTGAACCTTGTCCAATTTAACCCTCAGAAGACTCAAGTTTTCGCGTTTACCACAAAAAAACCCCCATTTGTCGTATCAACGCTCTTCGACAACACTTCCCTTACAGCCTCGCCTAGTATCGATATTCTGAGCGAGCGATTGCCAATTCCGCGGCTATCTGCTGAGCAAAGCCATATTGGCATCGAAGAAACTGGGCGTCATAAATAGAGCACGGCAATACTTCAAGCCGGCCCACATTCTAGCGCTGTACAAAGCGCAGGTGGCTATGAAATAGCACTTATTTTCAGCGGTGCCCGTTTAACTTTGGAGATACATGCGTCGACACTCTGGCTCCTTCTCATGTCCAACCAAGTAACGTCAGTTGGTGCTGGGGCTGCTGCTTCGACTGCCGAAGACAGCAAGCGTCGCAAATATGTTGGTCTTAGTGAGTCATACATCTTTGTGCCGTTTGGTGTCGAGACACTTGGCCCGTGGGGCGGAGAATGTTCAAAATTCTATATTCGCGCCTCAATAAGGCTACTGAAAACCCAAACGCTGGCAGCTATTTCGGTCAACGGATCAGCCTTGCTATCCAACGCGGTAATGCTGCCAGTATTCTTGGTACGCTTTCACGTAATGATAGTTTTAATTTTATGTAGCCGTAGTATTGTAAATATAGTTATAAGATTTGTTTTGTTTAACATTAATAGCAGTATTAAAAGAAACGAATAACAAGCATATATATATAATCATGGACTATATTCTTGGTATATTCCCAGGTATAACTTTATGCGACATTTATTTGTAAGGCGGCCGATAAGAATACAATATAAAACAACTTATTATTTAATCATATCTCGTCGAAGATAGAAAGTAGGACGCAGTACGTCATCTACCAAAGAGTTTGTTCGAGTCGCAGTTACAAAATTGGTGAAGATTATGTTGTTCCTCCATATATGTTTAATACTGAGTATACTTATGAAAGGAAGATAATACTTCAAGTAATTTGTCAACTCTCTGGTTGTTGCGTCATCTACCGGATCTGCTTTACAGTTCATTACCTGCTCAACCCCAATATTTGTATATTAGGGAATTTACTTGAGATGTCGCCCTTTCAAATCTAAACAATTTGTTATTTTTTTTAAAGTGATAAACCCTCACTTCTGGGATTAATCAAATCAAATTTGAAAACAAAATTTATGAACGATGCGTGACTCGACCCTGCAACGTCTGAAGCCAGAATTCCTATCTAATCCCAATTGTATATTAGATCCTGTAGATGACGCAAAAACCAGAGAGTTGAACAAGACATATCAAGATTTATGAACCTTACGTCACTCGAACGGCTGGCTCAGTTGGAAGAGCGCTCGCACGGAACACGAGGGCTCGCAGGTTCGAGTCCCGCATCGTCCATAAATTTTGTTTTCGAATTTGATTTGTGTTATGCTTCAAGTAGTGTTTTTTTTATGAAAATTAAGGACGAGACGAGCAGGACGCTCAGCTGATGGTTATTGATACGCCCAACCCAGTACAATGCAGTGCCGCTCGGAATTCTTGAAAACCCAAAAATTCTGAGCGGCACTACAATTGCGCTCGTCACCTTGAGACACTAATGTCTCATTTGCCTAGTAAGTTCACTAGCTACGGCGCCCTTCATACCGAAACACAGAAATGTTTACACATTACTGCTTCACGGTAGAAATAGGCGCCATTGTGGTACCCATAATCCAGCCGGCTTCCTGTGCAAAGGAGCCTCCCACTCGTGTGTGTGCTTCATTTAATGCTAAACCACACACTCTATGCAACAGTTAAATGTGACACTGATCTGATACTGTCCGTAAAAACTTTTGAATGGCAAAGGGTTATTATGATATAAAAGTATTTATAAGAAGGATAAAACTTTTTTTTAATTGAAACTTCTTTAGCGGCATTGAGCACTTTTCTTGGGATGGGTATAAAATGTTAAACTCGCGTCAGGACACGTGACCTGATCGAAAATTCGTGAGACAGTCGTTGAAATTATGTCTGAATGATTTATATTTCTAACTATTTATAGTTCGGCTATTCAATTTATTGATCATACGGTCATTGGACCAGTGGTTGAATCATTGTGATTGCGAAATGCGAAGACGAAACACCGCGCGGTCGACGGATCGATTCTTCGCCGTAAAATATTTTTAGAGTTTATTATGGATGAAAGTTGATTTTTCTGAGCAATTGTAATAGTTCTGAAGTGTAATATAAATTGTCAATTTTGTGTATGTTAGCGCAACAAATGAATATTGTATTTAACCAAATAAATGCTAGTACTTATATATAAACCAATTCATGCGAAACTATTCCGTAACCATTACAAAACATTCAAAAATGCACAACAGGTTCAAGCTGTCACTTCTGCCAGCACTCCCGAAGTGCAACCCGTATTTTTTTATAAAATAGGGGGAAAAAGGGCAAGAGTTTCACGTGATGGGACGTGGTCTTGCAACCGTATAGACATCCACAGCACCAGGGCAAAAGAGATGCGTTTCTGGTTTTTAAACGGGGTAATGCTTCAAGATCCTTAAGTCGAATCGATTCGGGAAAACTTCAACCGGAAATTGATTCCATACAGTGGCTGTGCGAAGCAAGAAATTTCTCGACTAACGCGCAGTTGTAGAATACCAGACGTCACCATAATGCGGACAGAATATCTCATTTTAATGTCCGGTGATGGAATTCGGCTTCTAATGTCGTAGAAGATGCAGAGAGAACCCTTATCTCTACACGGCGCCAATGGATCAAGCCGATGCGAAATGCCTTAATCATCGGTGATAAAAGGCATAAAAGGCATTTATTTTCTCAAAATTGATGCTTCTAGAATTCTCTTTGATGTAATTTCTAATATACTAGATACTACTACCGCTTCGGAAACAAATGGTGCTCTGAGATAGAAGAAGCGGCGCAAGAAACTCTCCCTCTCTTTTTTTTGCGCTCTTTTCAATGTTGTCAATGTTCAATTGTACAGTCATTTCTATCGCTATAAAACAATCATAATCTAGTCCCAGGCTGTCCGATCACTTAGATATTCAGCTGTGGAGTAGTAGTAGGATTTACGACGGAGCCATTTTTTTCAAATCCCTACTAATATTATAAATGTGAATGTAAGTTTGTTTTTTACGCTTTTACGTCGGAGCTGCTGAACCGATTTTGATGAAATTTGGGACAGCGGTAGACTAGAGCTTGGGAAAGGACGTGACATTTTATCCCGGAAAATTAATGGTTCCCGCGGGATTTGTGAAAAACTGAAATTCACGTCGATGAGCTATAACTATACCAATAGTTTTTGATGTCATTTCTAATATACTAGATACAACTACCGCTTCGGAAACAAATGGCGCTGTGACAGAGAAGAAGCCGCGCAAGAAACTCTCACAGCATTCTTTTTTCCGCTCTTTTTAATTAAATATACTATATCGCATTGTCATTGCTATAAAATAATCATAATCTAGTGCCAGGCTGTCCGATCACTTAGATATTCAGCTGTGGAGTAGTAGGATCTACGACAGAGCCATTTTTTTAATAATACATTTAAATTTATTTATTGATAATGCCTGAACAGTGGCTGGGACAGTGTCTACTAGGATTAGTTACAAGCAATCCCTTATTTCTGGTCTTATAATAATGTTATTTATTTATTCTTTGCAAAATATGTTAAGGTATTGCAAAAATTAATGGACGGGTTGAAATAGCGATTGGCAGTTTGTATGGAAATTCGAATTTATTTATTATTTACGGTGTGTGTGGATGATGCAGCTACTGTACTCAATAACTCTTGTTTTGCATTAGTTTACATTACAATTTACTCGTGTAAGGCATTGACTATTTGACGTTTGAGTATTTTTGTTGCATCACTTTACATATTATATTGTAATTGAAATCAATTGTAAAACGATGAAAATGTAAATATTGATTTAAAAGACTGGCAATGAGTTTCTTTCTACTTCTTCTCATCAGCTCATCAACCCTTTACGCGGTAGCTGTAGATTCAATAAGAAAAAATATTTTTCTTGACATTCATACATAGGCTGCACTAAAAGTATCGGGAATGGAATATTTCCACTGTTCCTGTCATATTAAAATCTTTTTAGTTGAAAACTCCTTGGTTTTAAAAATCGAATACCATTTATTTATTTAATAAAAGATTCTCGGTCTTGTCACAAGGTCTTGTCAAACTTGTTTAGTCGGTGAGGAAATGGAATTGACTCGAGAAAATTCTAGAGCAATGATTTATTATGACTTTCGAAGTGGTTTAACACAAAAACAGTGTGTTGACCGGATGATTTCTGATGATGATTTGGTGATGAAGCCTCATCCAAAACCACAATTTATCGCTGGTTTGCTGAATTTCAACGTGGACGTGTCAAGCTCGACGTGTCGAGGTCGTCCAAAAACTGCAGTCACCAAAGAAAACGTTGATGCTGTGCGTACGCTGATTGAGGAAGATCGACATGCGTACCGCGTGAAATACCGCGAAATTTAGGCAACTTTAGACATTGCCATGAGTCAAATACAAATAATCTTGCATTAACAAATAGGTGTAAAAAAGTTGTTTTCCCGATGGATACCGCATTTGCTCTGTGAAGACCAAAAAGCGGCTCGCGTTACTTGGTGCGTCAGAACTCTCGAAAGATTCCACGCAGGATCCTCAAATGCTGTATGCAACATCGTATCAGGTGACGAATCCTGGATATACGCGTACGAACCCGAAACAAAAAACCAGTCCCAAGTTTCCCAAACTGTTCGAAAATGAGTTAAGGCCAACAAAAATTGTTCGTTCACGGAGTGTTGCAAAAAAAATGGTGGCCACGTTTGTCTCTAAAACCGGCCATGTTGCGACTATTCCACTTGAGGGACAAATAACGGTTAATGCAGAATGGTATGTTTGCCACAGATCGTTTCTGAACTCCGTAAAGAAAACTGCAACCGCCGCATCATCCTCCATCACGAAAATGCGAGTTCTCACACCGCGCACAGAACTAAAGAGTAATTAGAGCAAGAAAACATAGAATTATTAGACCATCCGCCGAACAGCCCCGAACTAAGCCCAAATGATTTCTATACTTTCCCTAAAATAAAAAGTGAATTCCGTGGTCAGAGATTTTCATCACCTGAAGAAGCTGTGGATGCCTAAAAACGGCCATTTTGGAGACCCTAACTTCCGAATGGTTGGTTCAATGATTGGTTCCATCGTATGGAAAAATGTGTCAAATTTCGCGGAGAATACTTCGAAAAGCAATAAATACATTTTTAAATAGAAATTTTGTGTCACTTCCTTGATTCCCGAAATTTTCAGTGCCTCCCTCGTAAGTGTCATTTCCGTGATCTACATGAATAAAGTTATTTTGATTTTGATAAAACAATGAAACTTTACTACATTTTAACCCGAAAAATTCCATGGCTCCCGTGGGATTTGTGAAAAACTGAAATTCACATCGATGAGCTATAACGATTCCAATAGTAGGTTTAGTTTACCATAACAATCTTCCTCGAAATAAGATTCATTTAATATGTTGGGAACGGGAGCGAAAACGGGAACCGGAACTGGAGTAGGAGATGAGATAATCATGAATTATTCCAAATTTGTTTATTATTAAAAAAACAAAAACCGTTATCTACACGGACGAAGTCGCGGGCATCAGCTAGTACTTTTATAGGTTAACGTAGATAAAAAAAATCATTTTCGTGCGAAGCCGGTGCGGGTTGCTAGTAAATTTAAATAGCAGATGGTCTCATTAGATCTCTTTACAATATGAAGAGTCAAACCTACAATTAGAATAAATGCTGTAGTTATTCGGCACTTATGCGAGCTCTGAGATCTGTAATAAATGTGAGATATAATCAAGCAATAAATAAGTAGTTTGACAAGAATCGTTTCACCGTAATAGCCATGCTAGCTAGGATTGAGTCACAGATCAAGTTAAAATGCGAGGATTATTCGTTTGTTTTTAAGACAATTAGGGATGAGACGAGCAGGACGTTCAGCTGATGGTAATTGGTACGACCTGCTTATTATAATGCAGTGACGCTCAGGATTCTTGAAAAACCAACATTTCTGAGTGGCACTATAATTGCGCTCGCCTTGAGACATAAGATGTTAAGTCCCATTTGCCCAGTATTTTCACTACCTACGGCGCCCTTCAGACCGAAACACAGTTATGCTTCCACATTACTGCTTCATGGCAGAAAAGGCACCGTTTTGGTACCTATAATCTAGCCGGCATACTGTGCAAAGAAGCCTAAGTCTTCCCCTAAGCCTGTTTACTCCCTTAACGTTTGTTCTCTATCAAATTTGCAATACAATATATTACCGAGCGCCAATTCGGCTTAAGACCGAAAAGTAATGTTGTAGCTACGACCGTTGACTTAGTAATTAAAGTGACACAAAATTAGTAATTAAAGTAATCAAAAACGAGGTGTTTGGCATATTAAGTCATTCAATCCTTGAAGCTACACTTCAGAATATAGGACAATGCACTTAAAGCACTGACCTGTATAAATACCACTGCACAGGCTGTTTGAGATCGACTTTTTTGGGCCTATGTGAAGCGCCACTCGCGAGCGTCCAGAGAACTATTTTTGCCGTATAATACAAAATGGCTGCGAGAGAAGCGAACAATACTCTGAAGTTTTTTTTCCATTTTGAATTAATTTCGTTCGTTTTCCGTGTTATTTATAGTTGAAGGATCAACGTAATGAAATACACAATTTTTTTTTGTAAATAGTTTTCCTGTTGATGTTTGTTTAGCTGCGTTTGTCATAATTAGTTTTAGTACCGCAGACTCTCGCTACATGGCAACAGCGCTAAAATGGCGAATAACAAACAGGCACAAAAGCACTTTGACAGCCGCCAGTCCATTATAATATAATAATAATATTGACACACTTTTTACACAAATTATCTTGCCCCAAGTTAAGCATATATAGCCTGTGTTATGGGGTATAAGACAATGATATATTTAATACAATATACTTACTTAAACATACATAAATTCTTATAAACATACATAAATACATTTAAACATCCATGACTGGGAAACAAACCATATTCATCATATAAATGTTTGCACCTACCGGGATCCGAACCCGGGACCTCTAGCTTAGTAGGTAGGATCGCTAACCACTCGGCTATACAGGTCGGTATATAGTAGAGGTCAGTGATTTATAGTCTTTCAATCGTACCTCCGACATCGACAACAGATTGTGAAAATTGGCAACCACAATAGTGAACCCCTTTCTAACTTTTGGTGTCAAATCAAAATCACTATATTCATGTAGGTCACGTAGATAACACTTATGAATGTCAAAAAATTTAATTTTTGTTAAATTTACCGCCACTTCGTAAAGGATAATGAGAAGAAGTAACAAGAAACTCATTGCCATTCTTTCGACTAAATCTACATTTACAAGTTCATCGTTTTAAAATGATTTCAATTACAATATAATATGTAAAGTGATGCAATAAAAGCACTCAAACTTCAAATAGTCAATATCTTACACGAGGAAGTTAAGAAATAAATGTAAGTTAATACAAAACAAAAGTTATTTAGTACAGTAATTGCATCATCCACACACACTGCAAATAAATAACGGTGTTTTGTGAGCTGAGATGTGACACAGGGATCCCTCCTGGGACCCCTACTTTTCTCAATTTATATAAATGATCGTTAGGATTTCAGGTCACATAACTTTGTATGCAGATGACACTTGTCTTTTCTATTACGGGGATTCCATCAATGACATTACCCATCCTGCGCAAAGGGATCTTAATGTTCTTTCCAACTCGTAACAATCAAATCTACTTACAATTAATGCTAGACTTCATATATCATCTTCACTGCTAAGATCGAACCAATACCCCCCTATGCACTCTTATAAGATAAATTAAAGTTGCCTTCATTCATTATACAAACCGGGTATTGATGTTGTTGCACATAAAAATGTAAATTATTTGATTAATAAATATGTTATTATTTTATGAAATATTTGTTTTATTCCACAGTTTAGTGTAGTGTAGTTTATTTGTACTTATATATATGGTAAGTCTCCTAAATCTGCTAGTAATTTAACATATCATTGTACGTAAACGACTAATTTTCTAGACGTCAAACGAATTGCTTTGATTTTGAGGTTATGTTACATTTTATCAAATTATATGAAAACCCGGGTTTTGATTTCAAAAACGATAACTGGTGTGAATAATCAGTGGATACGTATCATCTAAAAGAACTTTGAATTTGATGCAATATTCCATATATTTCCAAGTCCATACATTTTTGGGTAATCTCCTTTGATTGAAATGAAAATATAATATTTTTTTTGACCAGGATCTAATTATAATTTAAGAGCATAAAAATTTAATTTAGTTTAAAAAACTGAAGAAACTGGTTTAGATTTTACTGCTTCAGGCCCTTGATGAATTCTAAGTTAGATGTAATTGACTTACATAGTTTTATATTATTTGACTTATATACTTTTAAGGACGGGGTTGTGGTAGACATAATTGGTGATAACCCACCGGTTTTAAAAGACGAGGAAACTATTAGTATACCAATAGTTTACTACGGTCCCAGCGGGTACTGAACCGCAAACTGTCGTTTATGTCTACTAGCTGTCCCAGCAAACGTTGTATTGCCATATAAAGTAATAAAAATATTTCAATAATTAAAATATTTTGGGTATAAAAAATAGATGACGATCGATTCTCAGACCTACCAAATACGTCGTACAAAAAATTTATCGTACTTCAATAATCATATTCTTACCATTTTGCAACTCTATTGCGTATGTGTGGATGGAATAGAAAAATATTAAAATCGCGCTACAAAAATAGGTGTAGAAGCGGAAATGACATTTATGAATGTCAAAAAAAAAATTTTACTTATTGAATGTACCCCTACGTCGAAAAGGTTTGAGCTAATGCGAAGAAGTAAGCAAGACACTCATTGCCACTCTTTTAAATCAACAATAGCATTCAAATGAGTATAACAATTGAAACATTAGTCCCAACTATCTTTATCGATCAAATAATCTTTCACATTTTAATAGGACTTAGATGTTAATTTATTTTTTACGATACATTAATTTTTTTTAATTGGTAATATTTTAATATCATTCGGGAGTTTATGATAAAAAATAACACAAGCGACTTTAAAAGATTTAGCAATTTAACAGAGCCTAGTAGTAGTAGTAGGAATTGCAAGTTTATGTTTGTTTCGAGTATTGACATTATGTACATCAATTGGCTAATAATATGTTTATGAGCGTACAGTAGGTTGTTGTGTGTGTACTGGCAGTTTACTGTCATAATATTAATTCCACTGAACTATTTGTTCAATAAGCTGATGAACTCAACAGTCTGATATAGTAATGTAACTGTTATGACATTTATTACATTGCCCTACACTGTTTTTATTGTGCGCGTCCTCATTTATCTTGAAATTAATATTTCCAATGTACTCACTATCAATGTCTTTAAGTTTACTGTTTTATCTTATTTCATCCTTCGTTAATTTACCTTTTAACGTAAATAGTCTTATTATTTTTTGTCCGGTTTTCGTTGAGCGTCTACATTTGGCAGCCACAATATGAGGTCCCTCCTCGCGCGAGTATTATATTTTTTTGGTTTCATGCTGAAATGTACGTTATTATTTTTGAATAAACTATATTTTGTGCCCAGTATTTGTTCCATTCTTTTATTTTTTGAACTGAAAACTTCTATAGCATTGTTGTGATTTGAAAGTCGATGAAACGAAAAAGCGGGATGGTAAAAAATGACCGACACATAAATTCATAAGATTTCCTGGGAGAAAATGCGATAGGTAGTATTATACTGTGTTTTGGTGCTAGAAGAAAATATTGTCTTATGTATGACGCGAGTATACCGTACTATATTCTGACGTCATGCGCACGACGTATTACTACATAGACACCAGGAGAACATTAGTACGGTAGCGGTGATAGTAATGTCATTCATAGCGGTTGAAATCATATGCCATTCTAGCAACATGTACCAGGAATTCATATGCAGTTTTAATGCAGGTTTAATGTAAATCTTGCATCGGATACAGCGATTTCGTTGATTGAGTTTTTAGTCGCCAAATTTAATTTGAAAATGTGCAGCAGTCGTACTGTATGAACACCAAGATCAAAAACCGTAATTGACGCAGTATTTCAAAGATATATTGAGCATATTAAGAAGTTTTTATTTCATACTTTACTTTACCATAAGCAGTATCATTTGTCGAAAATGTAAGCTCTAAGTCTGAATAAATCTGTAATATATACGAATAAAATTTAAAATGATTTTTTTTACCATGATCATTACTAAAACCTACAATTATGCTCTTCCCGAAGTTTTACATCTTGAAGTCATAATTTCTGAAGGTTTCAATTATTCTACTATGTGTGAATTGCACGCATGTTATTTTTTATTTATGTCTCACCAATCCTAGATTTCTACTGATTGACCTAGGTGATGTGTGTATTATAGAGTATGGTAGATAAATCTATTTAAATGCTGCTGGGTTTATGTTCAAATCAAATCAAATCAAAATATTATATTGCATGTCACATTTAACAATAGGGTGGTAGGTATATTAATGGGTAGACAATATGTGACGCCCTGCAAGGGCACAGCAATGTTATACGTAAAATAAATATGTCTTATACATTCTTATGATATTAAAAATACAGACCATATTATAACTAATTCTCACACTTAGTGTAATTAAAAAATTCAGGTAAATCGTAGAAGCATTTAGAAACTAAGAAATTTTTAAGATGTCCTTTAAATAGGGAAGGCTTGTTTTTATTTTTAATATCGTTTGGGATGTGGTTATAAATTTTTATTGCCATGTGGTGAGGGATCGATGACACTAATGACAAACTTGTTTGGGGAATTTTTAATTTGTTTAAATTTCTATTATTTCGCTTGTTATTTGGTAGTGATGAGTATAAGTCCGAATGTTTTTTAACAAATTTACATGCTTCTAGGATGTAAATTCAAGTAAGTTTAATAAAATATGGTCTACATGAATCCATCTGCTGAATATTTTCTAATATTCTGATACATTTTTTCTGTTGAGTAAATATATATTTTATTTCACTACAGTTTCCCCATATTAATATTCCATATGATAATCTAGAATGTGCATATGCATAATAAGTAGCAAGGGCTGATTTGAAATCTTTTATGCGTTTTAGTTGGTAAAGACATTTTGCTTTTTAATTTCTGTAGATATGGCTTCCATTTCAAGTGTGAGTCTAAATCAATTCCCAGTAGTGTAGCTGTGTCAACTGTTTCAAGTTGTGAATTTTGTAAGAATATGATATATTTAAGGGGGATTTTTGATAAGGTTTAAAAGGTATAATTTTAGTTTTATTAATATTAAGTCCAAGATTATTATTATTTAGCCAACAAGAGATTTTGTCCATTGTAATATTTAATTTTTCTTATAGTTGTTTTAAATTAGAGCATGGGATCAAAATAGAAATGTCATCAGCAAAAAGAGTACAATCATCGTCTATTAAGTTTGGAAGATCGTTTATGTATATGAGAAACAATATACAACCCAACACACTGCCCTGTGGAATCGATCCTGATAAGTGAGCTTTATTAGATATATGGTTTATATTTGCCTCATAATTTTTCATGGCTGTTTTATTCCATGTTCATTTCGAGTCCCACTTTTTTTACTTTCTAGCTATAAGATCTTCTTAAGAGATTGTTTTTAAGTCTTTATAAGTATTTGAGAAAATGACAATGTCATCAGCAAGTTTGACGTCGGTAAAGTTTTGTTCACTGATGTTGGTTCCCAAGTTATCCCTTATATTTAATTTCAATAGACGATATTGGACCAACTTGTTTGATATCTCTTAGAATTTTGACTGTATCACCGTTAGCTTCAAGCTTTATTAACGTCTAGCTGTTCTTAAAAATATTAAGTATAATCCTTATGTATATATTTGATACTAGCTGACCCGGCAAACGTTGTTTTGTCATATAAATTGTATTGATGTTTTCCTTGCTAGTTGATAAGAGATGACGCTAGTTGTATTAATTAGTAACAATCACACTTCTTTTATATATTATATAATTCACACTATAGTATACTATAGTATTTATAAATTATAGCCTATTTGTTATTCTGGTGTGTAACCTATATTATTGTAAAGTTTCATCAAAATCTATTCAGTAGATTTTGCGTTAAAGAAGTTCAAACATACATCCAGACATACAAACTTTCACATTTATAATATTAGTAGGACTCCATCCGCTTTCAACACATGCCATACTGAATCATGCTCTATATAGTCGAAGGTCTTATTAAAGTCTATGAATATAACTTTTGTTGGTAGTCCTAAGACTTTTCTATTTTTAATTGTACATAGATAACATTGAGTATGAGCTTCAAATACCAGATCATACTGGTGGCTGTTGTATGTGTAGGATTAACTGGTTTTGTCAGTATCTTTGAGAAGGTTTTGTATCAGTTGGTGATTACTTCCACTGGACACGAAACCCAAGAAGATATATAGATTCACTTTTGACCAATTTTCGCGGGTTGATGAGGGACTTCAAATATCAAATAATGACGGTAATGCTTCCAGCGATATACGATAAAAGGATGATAAGGAAATAATGAATGATATGT
The DNA here is from genome assembly GCF_905404315.1 of Leptidea sinapis. Taxonomy (NCBI): domain Eukaryota; kingdom Metazoa; phylum Arthropoda; class Insecta; order Lepidoptera; family Pieridae; genus Leptidea; species Leptidea sinapis. Next base: position 4,762,871 of record NC_066296.1, on the reverse strand, counting down.
TTAATCTAAGCATATTACTTATGTAACATCATTGAAACATGTACATTGTACAAATACAATAAATATTTTTTGCAATAGCTTTTTTTTTTTTTCAAATTTTATTTATTTTACAAAAAAAAACTGTTATGTAACAGTATTCGAATACGAAAATTCCACAATTACAGTATATAATTGTAGAGTTTTTGACAAGAAACTATCGTAAGCAATACTTTCTTGTATTGGTTCGTAAATAGCGAAATCAACTAACAGTTTCCTCCAAACATTTTTACAAAACTTTTAGAAATATGTGCTTAAAAGCAATAAGGACAACTACAGCTCCGACTAAAAACATGAGTAAAAAACTCAACAATCAGAATTCGTTAGCGGCGATTTCCTTCTGTAAAAGTTAATCGTAAACTAATTTTAGAAATGGGAAGGCAATATTTTGTTTCGCACTGATTTTTTTAAGCTATTGCATAGCTTCTATCGCAGGCCTTGAGCGTGGAGACTGAATCCAGAAATTCCGTAACGAAAATAACCTAACACTTACTTACTAGATGTATATAGATATTTCGCCACGGTCATTTCAGTTGCCGTGGAACAGCGGTTATCACGTATGCTTTTTGTGCTGAAGGTCCCAGGTTCGAGCCTGGGGTATGTCTTGATTTTTATTTAATTTCTTTATATTTTTTTATCACGTTTTTTTATTTTTTATTATTATGACAAGCATTTATATTTAGTTTCACCTGTCCCGTTGTCTGTCTGTAATCAAATCTTGCAAGTTAAATTTTACTCACTTCCCGTTTGCTTTTTTTTTAAATTAATTTTATTTAAAAAAAAACTGCATAAATAAAATAAATAAATATTTATAATTGCATAAGTTAAAAAAAATGCTATGCAATAGCTTTAATACCGCGGCAGTCCCCGAGTGCCACATGTCTTTTTTTATCTAAGAAGCTGTTGATACACAGTGCAGATTCCACACCAGCATTTGTGCCACCGTGTCAGTCGATTCTACGAGTCTCGCACACATGGGTGCCAATCACACCTAAAATGGTCTGCATCTGATTAGTGGTTATCTATGTTACGGGTAACTTTCCGATAATACACCGAAGTCAATACGAAAGCCTTTATGTCAGCACAATTGTAGATTAACAACATTAATTATATTTTAGAGTTAATATTATATTATTTGTATAAATTTATTAAATTCATCAGTTTCATCATTATCAGTATGTCAATTATCAGCATATCTACTCTGTTGTTCAATTATGAAATAATTCAGCGAAGCGTTTGAATTCAAAGGAGAGTGTATATTATTAGCTGTCATTTTAACTTTATATCATAGACACTGATTTGTATTTTATATTTACCAGGTAATTTCCATTTATTCACCCAGGTTAACAAGTAATCTTATATTTCCGATTGAATTAGTTACGAACCTTAGCGCGGGTGAGGCCATGAGTGACATTTAGTCTTAAGGCGACACTAATAGCCAGCGACCTTGAGTGATATGAGTTCACGGCTGTCGGCCCGCCATCTATGTAACAAAGCCAATATTTTAAAATATATTGCGTGGACAACGAAACATTTAAACAGACGCTAACAGTAATATGCTTACAATCCTAATTATTTATTACAAATCTGAATAAATGTACCTACATAAAAAAGTACACGCAATAAGAATAACTTTCTTGAGAGAGTGCTACTCTCAAGAAAGTTATTGCTAAACAAATGCGTCATGCCGAGAAGAAACTTGTTTAACTGCAAAGAAAAGTCGTAGTTCAAAATAGCTCTGGATTGTTAACTATAACCAACAGCTAGCATTAGCAACCTACAAATAAGACTTAAGGGTATGTGTAACAGGATAAAGTAGTATTCATAGCTCCAAATTCTATATTTTCATGACAAAACTTGTCTAAAGTCTTGTCTTGTCTTGTCGGCCTTAAGGCCGCTATTCCAAGAAATCGCCAATACAGCGCATAATTGAAACCATTTCATGGCGGTTTATATAAAGCTTATATTTTTACAAAAAATAATTATACAACTACAGAATTCATATTATGTAGATATACTTCTTCTCATAAAGAACATTAATTTTTTCTTTTCATTTATATTTATTATAGACAGTGCAAAAAAAAATATCACCAAAATACCCCTTATAACTTTTACCATGAGCCATGCTAATCTAGATAAAAATTGTACGAATATTTATTAATTGTACACCAATACTATTTAACATGACATAGTTTTGTTAGTTTTGTAATGAAACTTGTATTATGTTTTTTATAAATTAAAAATGCTTCTAATTCTGAATATAATTTATGGTGATCTTGTACGAGAGAGGTAACTTAGCTCCGCTCGATTCCTCAAGGCCGTTGGCTTAGTCCGCACCCTTAAAATTATTTAAGATATTGAAGAAAAATAATCTTTAAAGTACCAAGTAAAATTAATTAAGTTTATAATTAATGTGTAATTTACTACTAACTAAGAACCGATTTTTAATGGATTTCTAATAGCCGATAAAAATACATTCTTGATGTTTGTGATCTTTAATAACTGTTTATTTTGTTTTTCAACTGGACGTAATTCTAAAAAACGTCCCAAACCACAATCATGTCGAAATTGAGTTAAGAATATAAAACTGGTCACGTGATTCATATTAACGGACTGACAAAATATGGCAGCCCTACTGTCACTCTTTAAATGACGTCATGACTTAGTAGCCTAACCCATATGTATGGATCGATAATGAATGGAACCCACATATTGTATGGAATGGTATAATACACTAATATTTATTAAACTTTAAACACGAATTCCTTAAAATGTGTTTGTGGCTTGGAACGTTTTTCTGGAACTACGTCCAATTCTAGGGTGTCACATGTAAAAATAACATATTTTTTTAATTTAAATATGGTTATGGGCATTCCTTTATATTTACTAGCTTTTACCCTCAACTTCGTCCGCGTGAAATAGTTACTTTGGGCAGTATTCTTTTTTAATATACTAGCTTTGCAAACAATACAATGACATCAAAAATGATTCTAAAGGAATCAATTTTGAGAAAATAAAAGCCTTTTATGCCTTTTAACACATAAAAACAGCTATGGTTAATACTTTTTTATAAGCTACTAACTATAGAACTATGATCCCCTTTTTCATCCCCACACAGATCTAAATTTTAAAAACGCTAAAAACAAATATTTATTTATTTCTTATCAAGTGCCTAAATACAAAATTTCATGGTGTTATCTTCGATAATGACGAACTTTCATACAAACTTCCACCCCTATTTCAACCCCGCCTAGCCTTTTTATTCGCAATAAAAGTAGCCTAAGTCCTTTCCCAGGCTCTAGTCTATCTCTGTACGAAATTACATCAAAACCAGTTCAGTGGTTTAGGCGTGAAAGGGTTACAAACAACCTTACATTCACATTTATAATATTATTAGTGGGGATGTGTTTATGTAAGCAAAAGGCTTTTATTTTTGTGATAAATTAATTGATTTAAAGGTTTCATTTAGAAATACCCTACTGTAAAACATATTCCTGCAGATTATTAAAACTTATCTTAATATGTCAAATAATATATTAAATAATAAATTTTTCTCAAAGAACGCTGTGGTGAAAAAGTATACTGTGGGAGTTTCTTGCCCCGTTTCTTATGTCTCAAATTTAATTACGCACTATTAAAAGGCATTAAAAGCCATATATTTTCTCAAAATTGATTCCTTTGGACTGCTATTAATGTCACTTTAAACTAACACCGCTTCGGAAACAGATGGCACTTTGAGAGAAAAGAAACCGCGGTGCAAGAAACTCTCACGGCATTCTATTTTTGCGCTCTTTTTAATAAAATATACAATATTGTAGTAAGTCTCCGAAGCGTGTTCGTATATTGGGTACTCCACCTGTAAGGCACGTCTCCGGCCAGGAACACGTAGTTGGTGAAGTAGATGCAGGACATGAAGCAGGGCGCGAACACCATTGCGTACATGAGGACATGGAAGCGCCGGTTCCAGCCTAGCTCCTCCATCACTCGCTCACCGTCCACCCCGCCCATCATGGACCTTCTGACACTTCAATCGAACACGTCACTTCAACCCCACACTTCACTTCAACCCCACACTTCTTTTCACGCACACTAACTTTACTTTCAACAACACTTTCTCTACATTTATTTTATTTTTCGTTTTGAAGATGTCATCAACTTAACATATTATCGTGAAGTGAAAATAAATCGCAAAAAAAAAAGACGAAGAACCAATATACTGAAATTGTTCTGTTCACTGTTTTACTCAAAATTAAATTAAAACAAAGCAAAAATGGTGTTCAATTAAAGTTAAACGAAACAAAAGGAAACTTATTTTATGCTGTTTAATTAATTATGCCAAGTCGCTTAAGACTCTTGAGGAAAATATACAAAGATATTAATACTAGTTGTATGTTGGACCGGTATTTTGGCAGTAGGTATTGATGACTCAACACAAACAAGTTTGAAGTCAAGACTCGCGTGAGAGACGGCTGCCAGTAAGCGGCCACTGATGCGATCTGCTTGCAAGCCACCAGTTAACGCTGACATCTTAATCTGTGACATGAGAGAGTACTGTGGAATTCTGAGGTCAACCTATAATGTATTCACATACCTCAGTACATAACCAGTTGTTTGTCGATCCTGTCATCCTTTGACGATTCATACACATTCTACACTAATATATACTTAGTCCGGCCATAAATACTGTGACAATTAAAAATAAACAAAATATTACATAAGTATTTTGAATTTGGGATCTGCCATTTTTATATGATTGTTCATTGAGTTTTCTCATTTTGGCGCCAATACATTGTACAATATTTTGCGATATTAGAATGGAGTGGGGTGATAAAGAGAACCGAATCGCTGTGATTGCATTATACAAAGAAGGTGTGAAGCCAAATGCAATTTTTAAAACTCTCCATACGCTTATTATAAGTGGAATGTTTGTGTGCCGGGCTATTAATAGGTATAATGAGAGCTTCTCTGTTTGTTACAGAAAAAAATCTGGTCGTCCACGTAGTGTTGGTACGAAAAAGATGGTCAGGTTAGATATTAAACTAACACACTGTAAAAGTAGTAATTATGCTATTTGCAATAGATAATTTTTTTTTCAGTATTTATGACAAGTTATATATACTATAGGTAAGTTATATATACGATAGGTTTATAAATACTAGCTGGTGATGACCGACGCGCTTCGCTTAAAATCTTTTTTGTTAACTACGAAATTTCTAGAAGGTTCAACCCTTACATTAAGGACTGGTCTCCGCGTCACTCCAACTAGATACCGCAGGCGTAGTCGCATGTTCTTTTAAACTTTGCTAATAATTAAAACTAGAATACCGAGTTGCGTAGTAAAAGTTTGTAAAAATAATACTACACAACAAGGAATAAAAAAGGCACTGGGATCACATATCAGTAAGTATTTTGTATTTTATTAATTTCAATGTAAAATAACACGAAGCGTCTGTTACAAAATTTGAATGATGCCATTGAGTGTCAAGATGCCACGCACACAAGGATCTAATAGTTGCCGTAATAAAAAAAGCAATTGTTCTTAGGCAGTGCGGTATCTAGTTGGAGCGCAGCGGATACCAATCCTTAATCTAAGACTGCATAACATCGCGTTATATTTTTAATGCAGTCGTAGTATTTTTGCTGCTTATACTTAGCATCACGTAGATATTGTCGTCACAAGTAGCATTTAGTATAATAAAATAATTATTAAAGGCTCCGAAATTAGTGTGCTGATTTAAAGTACTTTTTATTTAACCGACTTCAAAAAGGAGGAAGTACTCAATTCGATCGGTTTCTCAGAAGCACACGGCCGCGGCCGATCCAAGGTTCGAGTGTCCTTAGGAGACGCCCCGGGACTGTTGTTGCGTAGTCTTTGCGGCCTCCACGGCACACGTTCTATGTCGCTATAAATGCCTTCAGTACTGACAGCATAGAGGAGGTTTTTAGTCGGTACGGGGTCCGACATATGGGCCCCGGTTCGGGTCTTCAATACGTAAATGTATTTTCCTACTCTCCACAAAAAATAAATTCGATTGGTATTTTTTTATGTATGTACACCGATTACGTTGAGATTTATGATCCGATTTACATGATCCATCTCTAGTTTGATGCAGAATGTTTGCTATTTGGTCCCAGTCTTACATAGTTCGGCCCAATAGTTATCATTTTATGAATATTTTTGTTTACGTGGATTAAATAATTATTGTTTGCATATTGCTTTTTAGGAGTTTTCATTTAGGCTGATTGTTTTTTTATTACTATTAACTGTGTCCCGATAAGTCGGCCTTACGGCCGTTCCCAATATACTATCTACAGACAGAGATAAATTACTACCTTCTACTGTCAGTAATTAGCTGTAAATAATCTGAAGCTGTCCCAATATACCCGATATGTCATTCTTATCGCCTTATATTGGGACGCGTCAATTGCAATTTCCATACAAACTTCTATCGCTGGTAAACTATACGCCTATTCCCTCTCCCTCCTTCCCATATTCCCTCTCCCTCCTTCCCTTTCCCAAGATCCCCCCCCCCCACCCCACACCCCTCTTATATTTATATATTATATATGTATGTATACATATCTATGTATTTATTTACCTTAGTTTTTAAGTTAGTTGTTAAGTTCTAGTCATTAGTCTTAAGTTAGGTTAAGTGATAGGTTAATATTACGTTATATCAATAGCAAATAGCCAGGTTTTCCCAGTTTCCTGGATTCCCCCCCCCCCCACAAACCTCATGTATTAGTTTTTAAGCATAATAAAGTTTTATCCCTCAATACGTAGATAGGGTTGTAGAAATAAGTTTTCTGATACCTACATATATAAGGCTTAATTGTAAATTGCTTTAATAAGTAGATTTAAGTAATTTTGTTACAATTTAATACCAAATATAGAAATTTTGAATTTGATTTTTTTTTTTTTTGGGTAAACTATACGTCGTCCCATTGGCGGACAGCGTGTACGCGAAGTTGAGCTACCGTCGATAAGTTTATTGGGTCAGAAAAGTCAACGATAGCTACGATTTTTATCTCAAGTAGGCCACAATCGGAGATAGACTGAATATTGGGAACGACCGTTCAGACTAACTGTCATTCAAATCTAACAAACGTTCTTCACGATATTTTAGTGTCTCACAAGAACGTGAAATATATAATAATAATAAGAATGTTGACAAACTTTTTTTTTACACAAATTATCTTGCCCCAAGTTAAGCATATATAGCCTGTGTTATGTGTTACAAGACAATGATATATTTAATACAATATACTTACTTAAACATACATATATTCATATAAACATACATAAATAAATTTAAACATCCATGACTCGGAAACAAACATCCATATTCATCATATAAATGCTTGCACCTACCGGGATTCGAACCCGGGACCTCTAGCTTAGTAGGTAGGATCGCTAACCACTCGGCTATACAGGTATATAGGTTGTTGAAATATAGTTTCGTACAGCATATTTCGAAGTCGATTCTTTTTTCCGTTCCCGTTTTTTGGGATACATATTGTTTAAGGCGCGGGGCACCCTTCGTAACAAATACAATTAAAAGCAACGAAATCTTATAGTTTACCTGATTTCATCTAGAAAAATCCTACTGTAGTATAAATGACAACCCATTGCATACACTTATTTGCTATTTTAACTGACCACTGTTTCGGCATTAATTTAGAATGTGATATGAAATTGTTTTCTCCTCTGACCTCCTCACCTAATTCGATTGAAGAAAATCTAGACCTTTCACCATCTCATACAAATTTCAGCTCATATTTAGGTTATGAATCATTAGCATCACAATTAAGTGAATCTGAATCTGTGGAGCTCTCAGATTTTTGGTGCGAATCTTTCTCAGAATTATTCCTAAGATTAGCATAGGGATGTATTCTGTATTTAATCAACAAAGACTGATTAGGCTAAGATTGTTATAATATTAAGTTGAATGACATATTATTCATAATCGGCCTTACAAATAAAATTCGCATAAAGTTATAACTAATCATAAACCAAGTAAATGTAAAATGTTTACAAATAGACATTTTGTTTACGATTGGTTAATTCGAACGTATAACGTTTCCCGCGTTTATTTGCAAGGCAGCTTGTCATTTGGAAAACTTCAGAATTATCATTGTATTGACAGTGTTGTCAACGATATTGTAAACATTTTGCATATTCTTTGTTTATGCTTAGTTATGAGTTTATACCAAGTTTATTTGTAAGGCCGAAAATGTTTTATTTATTGTTAAGATATTTTTTGTTACGGTTTTACGGCGGAGCTACTGAACCGATTTTAATAAAATTTGGTACAGCGATAGACTAGAGCTTGAGAAACAACATAGGTTACATTTTATCCCGTAAAATTCCATGATTCCCGCGGGTTTCTTAAAAAAACTGAAATTAACGTCGATGAGCTATAACTATACCAATAGTAGGTTTAGTTTGCTATAGCAATCTTCTTCGAAATAAGATTCATATAATATGTTGGAAATCGGAGCGAAAACAGGAACCGGAACTGGAATAGGACATGATAATCTTCAATTCCAAACTTGCATATTTAGTCCAGTCATTTTTTCAAAATTTGTAAAGAATTTTGTATTCTATAATATTGAAATGAGATATTTCCAAACAAAGCGCAAAAAACCGATTTTTGTGACCTTTGACCTTGAAATTTAATAGTTGCCTACACCCTACCATATGCAGGTTTTGAGACAACTTTTAGGGTGTAAATATACAAGTATTTACAGACTTACAGCTGGGTATCGCGAATTCCGAGATTCTGACCTAATTTAAGCTTAAATGACGGGACTAATTATTACTAAAACCCTTTATCTACGCAGTCGAAGTCGCGGGCATCAGCTAGTAAACTAATAATTAAAAGTAATGCTTTAATATAATATCTTTAATAACATATAGTATCTTCTTGATACCTCAACTGAAATTGAAATAACAAAAATTTTAACAAAAAAACAACCATCTTCAAAAACACTTCCAAAACAATAAATATAATATAATGAAGTATAAAAATAATTGCGTATTTTTCAATCTAATTAATTAATCTAATTCTAATTTCGACAATTGTTATTTTTAGAATTGGTACCACACGGGTGGCTTGTAAATAAAAAAAGAATTATCCAAATCAGTTCATCCAGTCGAAAGTGCGGTGGTAACGAACATAAAAAAAAACATACCAACGAATTGAGAACCTCCTCCTTTTTTGAAGTCGGTAATTAAAATATAGATCGGAGGAAGGACATCAAATAACAATTGCAACCGGAAAGCTGCACTTGACATTATAAGTTCACGATATATGATTGCTTTTTGCTTAAGGGCTTCAAACATATCTGTTGGCTAGGAATTAGATCGGCTCCTAGCCAGTACCGACTTACGTAGCTATGGACCATCCATGCACTTGTGAATTATTTCTATTGTGCTAATATAAACTATAGAAAGATATACTAAGCAGTTATTATTGATAACTAGCTGACCCGGCAAACGTTTTTTTGCCATATAAATTATTTTTAGAGTTACATCGTTTCTTGAACATTGCAACATTACTTTATTTTTCTAAAATTAAAGATTTTTTTTAAAATAAACGACGCCTAAGTTACTCATTATTACATCAGCTACCAGCCAATAAAAGTCACGTCAAAATCGGTCCTGCCATTTCGGAGATTAGACGGAACAAACAGACAGACAGTCAGACAAAAATTGTAATAAAGATTATTTTGGTGTATACCGTATATATATATTCATATACATGCAACGGTTATTTCAATATCACAAACAGACACTCCAATTTTATTTATATGTATAGATGTGAGATGTGCAATGCCCAAATCTTAAATACGATTAGTTATTGTGGCACGTTGCTAAAATATTTCAAATTTGTTGCTAGTCTTTATCTCGAGTTCTGCTCTTTCTGAACATACGAAATACCCAGTAATTTTCTGGGTCAAAAATCCCTTAGATCATGTAACCTATCCTTAGTTTAACTTACGGACACATTGCTGTCACCGTTTAATGACAAGATCTTATCTATCCATAGTTATGTCCAATATAGTTATAGTTCAATGCTATCTGTCAATTGTTTATTGAAGTGTAAGTAAGTGTACAAGGATAAATTTGTCTACCTCTAGTAAGTTAAACTAAGGAAAGATAGGCTATTGAAAACGGCCGTAATACGTCTAGATAGACTATGACAGCTGTGAAAACGTCGAAAAAAATAGACTTAACTCTATTTTGAGCAATTCACGCACACTAACACAAAGTGTCATATAAATCGGTTACAATCACACAAAGAAAACGCGAGTGTAAGACGCAGCTTGTCATGCACACTAAAGTATTGAACCTGGCCTGTTTTTATCGGTTGTTTTAACGGTTAAATTATCTAAGAAAAAATTCCATGGAAAGCATGATTGGCATAGATAGTTAATTTCGCGATCACTAGAAGGCAAATTAAAATTGACTTCGAATAAACTGAGGATTTATAAATAGGGCACGGCAATACTTCAAGCCAGCCCACATTCTAGAGCTCTACAAGACGCAGTTCCGGCCATAAATTGTGTCTGGTGTACTCCAGTATCAACTCGAGCTATTAGACCGCGTGCAACACAAATTGCTCGAATTTTCTAGAAACTTTCATCCACACAATCACACTTTAGAATAAGCTTCCTATCGCGGAAATATTTAGGACGATACGACATAGTTACCTTGAAAACAATAACTGAGTTCAAAAGCTTTAAAAATAAAAGTTTTACTTACACAAGTTTTATTTTCATAAGTTATTCAAAATTTAATACTTTTTGTCTCTATCTTTCTATTGTCACTACAGAATTACATGACAGGGTGAAGTAATAATAACTTTTCCTTGCGTTTATTAATAAGTTAAAATACACCTAAGATTAGCAAAAACTCAAAATAAATGCTTATAATTGGCATAAAAGGCATTTCTCAAAATTGATTCCTTTAGAATTGTTTTTGATGTCATTTCTAATAACTACTAGATACTACTACCGCTTGGGAAAGAAATGGCGAGAGAAGTAGCTCAGGTCTTTTTAAAGTGTTAATACGCATGAAATCATATCTAAATGTCTTCTGAATTTAACCTAAAATCAAAACGATTTAAGTCGTCACGCATTCCAAAATTTATTAAGACATAGCGTAATGCGTTACAATTCCAATCACCAAGTAGAGGGCCCGTCAGCCCACAACTTAACATGAAAATTCTCCTCTGCCTGTTACAAAATTTAGTTAATTTGTAGACCAATATGCAGACCGCACCTAGAGTGTCCTTATATTAATTACAAGTTGCAACAGGCGTCGTCGTCTGCATGGACGCTATAGAGCAGAAAAATACTATGTCTTCTATTAGTGTAATAATAATGAAAGTTGATTTATGTGAGAGATAAACTTTTTAATGTAAAATAAATGTATATAATACTAGCTGACCCGACAGACGTTGTTCTGTTCATAATAAAAAAACTCTTGCGGATGGAATTTTGGAAAATCCGTTCTTAGCTGACCTCTACTCGGCGAAAAGAATATCCCTACCAAATTTCAAGTCTTTAAGAGACAAGAGATATCCTGATGAGTCTATATACGTGGAAATCTCTTATAAATATAGATAAATTGTCATTTTTGTGTTCTATAACACAATAAATGAATATTGTATATAACCACATAAATATTAGTACTTTTAAACTGTTAAAAAGCAATTCGTACGAAATTATTCCCTAACCACTCCAAAATATTCAAAGATGTACAACGTTAATGTTGAAGTTATCACTACTGCCGACACTACCGGAGTGCAACACGTATTTTTTTTCTACACACGTATTATAGCACGAGGAATAACGATATATAATGACTTTTCTCATAAGGCTCATTGTTAGCGACCACACATAATAAACTGTAAAAATATCTCACGGCTGAGATTGATCCCTCGAGCTAAATTTATTTAATTCTCGTCCATTGGTGGTTCAGTAGACATATATGAGTTCCATGAGGCTTACGGTAGCTAAAGTATGACAGAAGTGGTCTAGTTGACTGGCTAACGTCAAGATTTAATTTGGTAGTCGAAGTACGCGCGCATCGTAAAATTCGCTCTCATATTTTTTTATTAACACGCCAAAAGATGTATAACTTAAAAAATATTCAATATATAGATGCAGTTTTTACTTTGGTACGATTTCATTATACCTATGGATAGGTGTTTATTTTTATTTATTTTTTAAGGTGTTTCCGTGACGATACGACATGGGTACCTTCAAGAAAAGCGCGTACACCTTCCTTAAAGGCCGGCCGCTCTTGTGATTCCTCTGGTGTTGCAGGAGAGTGTGTGCGGCGGAGATCACTTAACACCAGGTGACCCGTACGCTCGTTTGTCCTCCTATTCCATAATAAAAAAAAAGCACACCACACCACAGCATATACAATTTTCTTAATCTACCAAATTTTCCTAATCTTACTAATTGTAACATATACAATTAGTAATTCTCAAGTATAGGACAATTATGGTGAACATAAAAATTACAAAAAATTCTCCCAAATTACTACTGAAAAATAGAACTAATACTACCGCTAAACACAAAATAAGAAATGAAAGTACAATTTATAAATTTAACTTATTAAAAAAAAAACTACTTATTTGACAAGCTAAGTATTCAACAATACTTTCTTTAAACCTGGCCAGCCCACTACCGAATATATCGAGCTCTGAATTAGTGTCGTTTAAGTTATTGTACTCGCGAAGAATTTTGTTTAATAATGATAACTTATTTTTTTTTCTCATAAATTATAGTTCATCTGCTATCACACTTATTATTTATAAATAAATCTATTTCTTTAATAATTTAATTATTATTCAATAGAACGACAAATGTCGCGTCGGCTGTTACTCTATTAAAATACTTAATTAGCAACTGAAATAATATAATATTGTATTCATATACTTTTAATTGACACTATTATAATATAAATAATATCATATCAATATTAGTTTGATCTGAAGGCCGTTGTATAACAAATAGTTTTTAATTAAACAAATACAATAGACATGTGCCCGTGGGGCTCTGGCAAAGGGCAACGATTTAGTGAAGTATTTTAATTAAGGTCACGTACACTAGAGGTCGCTTTGCATTGTGTCCATTTAAAAGTAAATTCATTGCTTTTACTAATTCTAGTAGGTTCATTAGATTCATAATAATAATAATTATAACTTTATTTCCCAAACATTACAATAATTAATAATAGTTAGTAGTTACAAGTTACAAATAGTTCTAAATTATATTATTAATTATTTACATACAAAACAGGGAGCAAAGACAATTAAACTAGTATGAACTGTGTTTCAACTGTCAGAGACTACTCGGTACAAGACAACATCATTACCTACATAGTCAATCATATTATCAAAATCAGATAAAATAAAAGTATAACTTCTAAAATGTGTGTGTATGTGTGTGTGTGTGTGTGAGAGAGAGAGTGTGTGTGTGTTTAGATATGTTATTATGAGTTGTTTATATTTATTAAGTTGTTTTATTGTGTAAAATTCTCGGTCTCATGGAAATTCAGCCCATGGAGCCAGCTTTTGGTTGTTTTTTTGCATTGTAATAAAGTCTGTGGGTATATGTTTAGTCTTATAATAGCTTTAAGGGTAAATATACTTTTTTAATAATGTCCCAGGCGTTCTTCAGGCATTATCTATAAATTGCGTAAGTATTTATGCTTTCATAATTTAATTTTGATAGATGTAACTGACCTATTGGTAGATTGTCAGTATCTAATAAAATGGTAACAGTTACTTAGGAAATATATGTTCAAGCGAATTTCGACCTACTTGTTTATCATGACTGCAGGAAAATAACATGAAGGTGGGTCACGATTAAATTTTGTCGATAGTACAATGACATTCGCTGTTTGTGACAGAAAAATATCTGGCCGTCCACTTAGTATTCGTACAAGGCTATCAGAGCATTGGAGGAAAGAATTCGAGAAATCCTGTTTGAAAGCCAAACATTCTACACCGGGAAATGATTATACGGCACTTAAAAACTATGTCACGTAATTTAAAGCATGACCTTGACCTTGAGACTGATAAGAGACGAACTGGTCATTATTTCAAAATGAACCTCTACTTAAGTGGAACGCAAAGAGAGGACGACCAAATTTCTGACAAGAATTTTTTTGCCATCAAGCAATATTTCTACAAATAAAATTACCGGTGGCAAAAGGAGTAGGCGTTATCTGACTTTAGCGATGGTTTGCTTTTTTTTTTTTTTTTTTTTTTTATATATTTATTAATAAAAAACAAATTTTACATTGCGGTTTCAAAGCAATAAAAACCACTGAGGTTTGTACAATTGCTAAATTAAGTCTACACCAACAGAGTTAAATTAATAAAAGAAAAAATAGTTCACAATCACTTAGCTATACATTATAATTATACAAATAAAAGTAAAAGTACTTGATACAATTAATAGTTAAGCACGATAAGTTGATCGGTGGTCAGTCAAGTCTTAAAAAGTATTTTTTGTGATACCTATAAACGAGTGACTGAGCAATACTTATGAAAAAGGTGTCAAATTATCACAGGCGTATCAAGACATTTATTTAATATATAAGAGGGGGCAAACGGGTAAGAGTAATGGACATCCGCAACAACAGGTGTCAAGAGATGCGTTGGCGGCCTTTAAGGTGGGAGTGTGCTCTTTTCTTGAAGGTCTCTACGTCGTATCGGTTCGGGAAAACACTGCTGGTAATTGCATCCACACTGTGGCTGTACAAGAAATTTCATGGAATGCCAGACGTCAAGGTGATGTGGGTATTTTGCATTTTGACGTATTGTCCGGTGGTGGAATTCGGCAGCTGGAATCAACCCGAACAGCTCCTCTAATCACTCCCCATGATAAATGCGGTAGAAGATGCAGAGAGAATTACTTGAGAAAGTAGTTAAGCTTCTTACCAACGCCATGTGTCCAACGCCAACCGAGAATGGTCCTTTCAGCAAGAAGCAACCGGTACACACAGCTCGATCAAAATAAGCAAAGTTGGAAACGAACGTGTTTGACTTCATAGCTGAACAATTTGTTATGTTTTTAAAGTGATAACCCTCACTTCTAGGATTAATACACAAATAAAATTTGAAAAACAAAATTTTGTGAACGATGCGGCTCGACTCGAACCCACGACCTCCGGCGCTCCGTGCCGGTGCTCTAACCAACTGAGCTAATCGTCCGAGTGACGTATCGTCATAAAATCTTGTATGCTTTGTTCAACTCTCATATTTCATAGCTGAAGACTGGCCGTAATCTAGCCGAAATCTTAATCTGTGAGATTATGATTTATGGTCACTCTAAGGGAGTGGCATGCTCTAAACGCCATGACAATTTGAAATTCCCAAAAGAATCCATCAAATTGGCAGGAAGAATTTTGTGTGGGTTGACACAAATTATCTTGCCCCAAAGTAGGCATAGCCTGTGCTATGGGTACAATACAACGATATATTTAATACAATATACTTACTTAAACCTACATAAATAATATAAACATCCATAACTCGGAAACAAACAATTATATTCATCAAATAAATGTTTGCACCTATCAGAATTCGAACCCGGGACCACTAGCGCAGTGGGCAGGGTCTCTGACCACTGGGCTATATAGGTTGTAAAAAAAATGTGTAACACTCGCGTATATCAAAGATTTTTTTTTAATGAAAATAAGAAACGAGAGCATGACGTTCAGCTGATGGTAATTGATAGAGCGTATCATTACAACACAGTGCCGCTCAAGATTATTGAAAAACCCAAAAATTATAATCGGTACTACAATAATTGCGCTTGTCACCTTGAGACATATGAAGTTAAGTCTCATTTGCCCAGTAATTTCACTAGCTACGGCGCCCTTCAGACCGAAACACAGTAATGTTTACACATAACTGCTTCACAGCAGAAGAAGGCGCCGTTGTGGTACCCACAATCTAGCTGGCATCCTGTGCAAAGGAGCCTCGCACTGGTATATCCATCATATAAATATACAATTTGAAGTTCCCAAAAGAATCGTTTCTTTTAAAATTATATTTACATACTTTGACACAAATTATCTTGCCCCAAAGTAGTAGGCATAGCCTGTGCTATGGGTACAAAACAACGATATATTTAATACAATATACTTACTTAAACATACATAAATACATATAAACATACATAACTCAGAAACAAACAATTATATTCATCAAATAAATGTTTGCACCGACCGGGATTTGAAACGGGGACCTCTAGCGCAGTAGGCAGGGCACTAAACACTATGTTGGCCATATAGGTCGTAAAAAAAAAGTGTAACACTCGCGTTAATTAACGAAAATAGCATAATATGGCTTCAGGCTTACCTGTAGGGGACACTTCCCGCCAGGAATATGTAAGTAGTGTGCAGCAGACCCACTTGGAAGGCAGCCAATGCCACCATGATGAACACCCTCACGTGGTATCTTCCCGCCTGTCCCAGCGCCACCATAATTCCGTCCACGTCCACTCCAGCTGTCAGTCGGACCTGAGCCATGCTGGTGTCGTACGCCCGTGTGCTCATCGTTCACCGCTTCGCCGCGCACTGGTTACTGAGTCAGCCTGCCCCGACCGATGGAGCGCGGCTTTCTATCATGCTCTATGTCAGGGACTCTTGTCAATCAAATTACACGCCATTGTTGAGGTTAACTGGACCACTGCTCAAACAGCACTTATATTGACGACACATAGACTTTATTGTAAAACTTGGGTGATTGTTATAAGACGCGAACTTAACTTTTTTTTATGTAAGTAAGGGAAGAGACGAGCAGAACATTCAGCTGGTGGTAATTTACAATGCAGTGCCGCTCAGGATCCTTGAAAAACCTCAATTATTCTGAGCGGTAATACAACTGCGCTCGTCACCTTGAGACATAAGATGTTAAGTCTCATTTGCCCAGTAATTTCACTAGCTACGGCGCCCTTCAGACCGAAACACAGTAATGCTTACACATTACTGCTTCAAGGCAGAAATAGGCACCGTTGTGGTACCCATAATCTAGCCGGCATCCTGTGCAAAGGAGCCTCCCACTGGTAGAACTATTGCATTGGGCTGTCTTAGCTTAAGCTAAGCATGCTAGAAAGATTTAACTAATATACTTCTAAAACTATTGAACTTCTGCGTTCAGCGCAGCATATTTCTCTCCAAAAAGTGATTCGTTAAAAAATATTGTGATATTTTATATATGTCTGTTATTGGCAGCTGCCATTGATACAGTACGAGTAAACTTGCACACGGACTGACTGACGGACCCACACGGACTGACTGACGGACCCACACGGACTGACTGACGGACTCACACGGACTGACTGACGGACTGACATACACCGGGTACTAGGTACAATGAGACCTCTTCTGGTGGTGACAAAAAAAGATCTGGCCGTCCACGTAGTGTTCGTACGAAAAAGGTGGTCAAAGCAGTATGGGAAAGAATTCAAAGAAATCCTGTCCGAAAGCAAAAGATTTTATCTCGGGAGATGGAAATAGCATCTAGAACCATGTCACGTATTTTAAAAGATGATTTAGAATTTGCAGATTTTCTTAACTGATTATTTAAAAAAGAATAGGGTGGTAAAATTGAAACAACTACTGAAGCGGTATGCAAAGGGAAGCCATAGAAAATTTTTGATTATGGATGAGAATTTTTTTACAACTGAGCAACATTTTAACAAACAAAATGACCGTATTAATGCTCAAAGCTCTAAAGAAGCTTACCAATTAGTCGACAGAGTCTGGGCACTTGGGCACTGTCCGACTTCAGTAATGATTTGGTGGGGTATTACCATACTTTTGTGAAAAAGGTATCAAACAACACCACGTTCAATAACCAAGAATGGTCCTAGCAGCAAGAATCGGCACCGGTTCATAAAGCTTGGTCTACACAGTCTTGGTTGGAAACGAACGTTTCGGACTTCATCAGAGCTGAAGACTGACCGTTGTCAAGTACCGCTCAGGCATTTTAAATAACTTTAAATGATCTTTTTAAACTTTAAAGTGTTCGCAAATATTGTATATTTGCTTTAAAAGAGTGCAAAATAAAATGCTGGGAGGATTTCTTACGGCGCTTCTTCAGAGCGCCATTTGTTTCCGAAACGGTAGTAGTATCTAGTATATTAGTAATGACATCAAAATGAGTACTAGGCATCCGCGTTGCCGAGTCCATACCTATGATTTGTGTTAAAATAACTTATTTTAAAAGTAGTTTTTGGATCAATTACATAGATTACCAGAGCGCCGGCAACATATACCCACTGGTGATCGAACCTTCAACAGCTCACAAGACACTCTGATGTCAATAAGCCTTCAGGAAATCATAGAGGACCACTGAGCACGAATGTATTATTCTTACTTATTGAATAAATGAAAAGTGACATATATACTTATTTTATTCATTATTTTTTACATAATATCATTGTTCAACATCTGCAAACAAACTGTGGAACACCTGCGTTCGGCAAACATATTGATTGTGATTATCCTATAGCGATATAAATGACTGTACAATATTGTATATTTTTATTGAAAAGAGCGCAAAAAAAGAATGCTGGGAGAGTTTCTTGCGCCGCTTCTTCACTCTCAGAGCTCTATTTGTTTCCGAAGCGGTAGTATTTATTAGAAATGACATCAAATAGAATTCTAAAGGAATCAATTTTGAGAAAATAAATGCCTTTTATTATGTATTTGCCTATATATAGGTACTATGAAATACTTTATCACTACATATTATTATACAACAAAGTCCTCCGCAGCGTCTGTCTGTCTGTCTGTTCCCGATAAAACTACTGCACCGATCATGCTGTTTTCACCAATGGACATCGTGGTTCTCGAGAAAGGTTTGAGTATATAATTTGCAAAGTTTTTGTATATATTATTGAAATTGTTGAAGATGTCGGATAGGATAATAGGCCGTCTGGGAGCTTTCAACGAAAACGCCCCTTGAGATATAACAAAATAATGTATGGTGGAATTGTGTATCTTACGTAGGTTCGTCATGCACACTGAATGGCATTGCTTGCGACGGCGTCGTGTGCCGGGTCGTCTCCTAATATTACACGACTAATATATTGGATGCAGCACCTTACAAACTAATTTAGGTATTACGTATATTACAGCCATTGTAAAATACTGTATTTGATTGAAAAGAGTGGACGTTGAGTTTCTTATATTATGTTCTCCTCACGAGCTCAACTTTTTAGTATTTAATAGTAATTTAAAAGAAATATAAAGCGAATGAAGCGCTTAGTTTAATCCTAATTAAATTAAGTTTATTTAACTTTTGTCTAAGTTTATTTGATTTTTCTACAGAAAAGTCCGCGATATGTATATCTCTTAAGGAAAACATACTATATGCATTTTAATACTTTAAAAAATTTAAGATTTTTATTTTTTATATTTTTTTTATGATAATAAGGGACGAGGCGAGTAGGATGTTCAGCTGATGGTAATTGATACGCCATGCCCATTACAATGCAGTGCCGCTCAGGATTCTCCAAAAACCCAAATTCTGAGCGGCACTACAATTGCACTCGTCACCTTGAGACATAAGATGTTAATCCTCATTTGCCCAGTAATTTCACTAGCTATGGCGCCCTTCAAACCGAAACACAGTAAAGCTTACACATTACTGCTTCACGGCAGAAATAGGCGCCGTTGTGGTACCCATAATCTAGCCGGCTTCCTGTGCAAAGGAGCTTCCCACTGCTGAGATCTGTTTACACAAATACTATATTAATCCTTATTATTTTATAACTAAATAATAATATAAAATCATTCAGGAAAACGTTTTAGTTTCATTTTTAATATATCAATATATAGTTCTTAATAATCAATACGAAGAATTATTAGAAGTTGTCAATTCCAAAACCACGGAAATATCATCTCTCCGCTTTGAAAAAGACACCCTATGTGATACCGTAAGCGAGTTAAAATCTCGAATTGGGTCTATGGAGCAAATTGCACGACAGAGCAATATAGAAATTATTGGAATCCCGGAACATAGAAACGAAAATACAAAGAAAATTGTCGAACAACTCTGTAGCGTAGTTGGGTTTAACCTTTCATCGTCAAAGAATATTTTATTGGCTACGAGAGTTGCTAAGTATAATCGTGAATCAAATAAGCCAAGAGCCCTTATATGTCAGCTTCCTAAAAAATTAATGCGCGACAATTTACTTGCAGCTGTTATATTATATAACAAGATACACAAAGACACTAAACTCTCCTCAACGCTATTGGGCATTGCTGGTCCCCAAGTGCCAATATTTGTGAACGAACACTTGACGCGAGCCAACAAATCCTTGCAGGCCGATGCCCGAAAGAAAGCCAAAGAAAACGGTTATAAATTTGTTTGGGTAAGAAACAGTAAAATATTTATCCGTAAAGACGAAAATTCTCCCTCCAAGACTATTTTGAGCCCGGAACAACTGGAAAAGTTATTTAAATAATTTTCTTATTTATTTTAGAATTCTTGTTTATATTGTTTTCTCACCGTTCTGTTTAGATTTTAATTTTATTTAATTTATATGTCTATTAATTTAAATGTTTTTAATAATGCAACATTAGATATATACTACCAAAATATAAGGGGAATGAGAACTAAGTTGGATGAGATTAATAAAAACGTATTATTACATAATTATATGATAATTATACTAACTGAGACCTGGCTTAATAGCAATATTTATGATGGAGAAATATTTGACGATCGCTATGAGATTTATAGACGTGATAGGCAGTCTAATTCTTCATATAGTAATAGGGATGGTGGCGGTGTTCTCATTGCCGTACATAAATGTATTAAATCTCATAGAATGACCTCTTTTGAAAGTATTGCGGAAGACTTATGGGTAGAATTAGAGATTAAAATTGCTAATGGGTTTGACAAATTAAGCTTATGTGCCGTATATATGTCTCCTCCTATTGATAAAACAGTTCTTCAGGCCTTTTTCTCGAAATCATCTATTGCTGTATATGAATCTAAGAAACATTTGATAATTGGGGATTTTAATATGAGTTTTATAAAATGTACCATAGAGGACGACAATAAATTTCTGGAACCCATTAATTTTCAAACTCCAATAGGGACCTCTTTGATTGACCACATGGCTTTTTGTAATAGTAAACAATTTAATTCTGTGTTAAATAAAAATAGTAGAGTTTTAGATTTGGTGCTGTCAGACATAAAGAGTGTGACGGTAGTGGAGACATTAGATGCTATCTCAAGTACGGATTATCATCATCCACCATTAAATGTATCGTTAGACCTGCTTCAAATGAGTTATTTAAAAGAAAAAAATAATGTCCATGAAAATTCTCTCAATTTCTTCAAGGGTGCATATGAATTAATAAAAAGTGAAATTTCATCGATAAACTGGTTGTCAGAATTAAGTAGCTGTATGGATATAGATGCTATGGTAACGAAATTTTATTCCATTTTACATAAATTTATAAATCTACATGTTCCTAAACAATTCAAACGAAATTATAAATACCCTCCCTGGTTCACACATAACCTTATTCAAGTGTTGAATGAGAAAGAAAAGATACGAAAACGCTACAAAAAATATATGAATGAAATGGATAAACTACAATATAACTTATTAAAAGAAAGATCTCGTGTGCTTATAAATAGTGCTTATGAAAAATATATAAAAAAAATATAAGATAATAAAAAAGTAAACCCAAAAATGTTCTGGTCTTACATAAAATCTAAAAGAGGTAATTAATACAAGTGTAATTCCATCTTTAATGAAATTTAACGATAGTTCATCGAACGATGGCACTGAGATTGCTAACTATTTTGCTGAGTTCTTTTCATCTATATATAATAACACATCAAAAATTGTATCACCACAAAAGGATAGACACACTACATCAAAATTTAATAAAAATAGTACAAATCACCTACAGGTAAGCGAAACAGAAGTTAAAAATAAGTTAATGTCTCTTGTCATTAATAAAAGTGCGGGAACTGATGGTATACCTCCCGTATTCTATAAAAATTGTGCTGCGGAATTATCGATACCTTTATCAATAATATATAATAAATCTCTGAGGGACGGTATATTTCCAAGTGAATGGAAAAAAGGGAAGGTGGTGCCTATATTCAAGAAGGGTAATAAATCGGATATTAAAAATTATAGACCAATTACTGTACTAAGTACTCCTGCCAAAATATTTGAATCTTTTGTCTGTTCCCAAATCTCATGGGAAACTAAACATTTAATAAGTGAAAAACAACATGGTTTCGTTAAAAAACGATCAACCCTTACAAATTTGATGTGTTTTACTGATTCTGATATAACTGAAATGAGCAATGATAAGGAGGTTGACGCTGTGTATACAGATTTTAGTAAGGCGTTTGGCAAAGTCGACCACACCCTGCTAATAAAGAAGCTAAGAGATGCATACTGCTTCTCAGGAAGTGTATTGGTATGGTTAGAATCATATTTAGCTCATCGACCACAAGTAGTTAAAATAAGTGGGTATCAATCTAAAGAATTTCAACAAACATCTGGTGTCCCTCAAGGCTCTAATTTGGGACCATTATTGTATACACTGTTTATAAACGATATTTCCAAAAGTATTCAAGAATCAAATTACGAGTTATATGCAGATGACTTAAAAATATATCGTACAGTTACTTGTTCAGAGGATCAAACGAAACTACAGAATGATATCCATCGTGTAATGTTATGGGTAAAAATAATTTGATGGAACTCAATACGTCCAAATGTCATTTTATAAAATTTTCTAGGAAACGAAAGAAATTGGAGAGTAAATATCATATTGATGGCATACAAATAAATCAAATAAACCATATCAATGATTTGGGTGTCATTTTAGACGAGGAGTTGAGATTTGATAAACATATTGACAAAATAGCTCACAAAAGTTTTAAAATGCTTGGGTTTTTCTTACGTAACACCAAGGCTTTTACATCAATTCCTACGCTTAAAATACTATACTATTCCCTTGTAAGATCTCAGGTTGAATACAATTCGGTAGTTTGGTGCCCCTATTACAAAAAGTACATCACTAGGATTGAGTCAGTTCAAAAGAAATTTATATCCAAATTGAGTTATGTCACTAATAATTACACTATTATAAGTTACAAAGACAAATTAAAATTTTTCAATATGAAAACCTTAGAATTGCGAAGAAATGCGTCACAAATTCTTTTCTTATATAAATTATTAAATAATCAATTAGACTGTCCATTACTTCTATCTAAGATTGGATTATGTGTACCACCTTATCCTTGTCGTATTAGTACATATCTGCCAGTACATGTACGATTCTTCAGAAACAATTATGGCTCAAATTCACGTATCCAACTTATCTCAAAATTATATAAAAGTAAATTCCATAGTAATAGTAGTATAGATATAAATTTTAATACATTTGGAATTTTAAAAAATACGCTTTTGAACCCTTATAATTTGGAAGTATAAAATTATAGTTTTTAGTAATAGTAAACACATATGTGTTTACAATTACAATTTTTAAATTACAATATTGTAGTAGTATTACTTAACTTACAATAATAAATGAAGGCAACGCTGTGCATACCTATAAGTTAGATATACAAATATAAATATAAGAAATTTTATATTATAAGTAGTCATAATATTAATTGTATGTCTAGTTGGTAAGCCTTTTCTAATAAATAAATAAATAAAATATCAAAAATATATCAATAGCTTTCATTACATATTTCCGATGGCTGTAGACTACATCATTCCCAAATTCTTACATCATATTTTTTGACAGAGCAGCGTCTGTCGGGTCAGCTAGTAAGTAATAATAAGAAAGGCTCATATATAATTGTTGTTATATCTTTAGTCTTATAGGCCGTAAATAATTTACATGTAGGATTTAACAAATAATATTTTGGTAGTAAACGTAAGTATCTCTTTTAGTCTAAATTATAGATACCTGCTAGATATATGAATATGTAACATGATCAGGAGTGAGTTGTCGGACTGAACCTCGCAACTGTATATTGCAATATATCGGCAGGAAATAATTGCTATCCGGCAAATTCAGGCTTTGTGTTAAAACGTTACACAAAGAAGAGAAGGACGCGATGTTGTGGCAAAAAAATAAATGTTTAGGCATTCTCAGACAGTCTTGACTGAATTCGTAGGTTAGTACGGTGTAATGAATTTGATACTTCATTTAAGATTAGTAAGTATTTTTTTATAGAAAAAGTTGAACAAATGAGCTTTTCCGTAAGCCTGGTGTTAAGTGATCACCGCCGCCTACATTCTCTTGCACACAGAGAAATCATAGGAGCGTTGCCGGCCTTCAAAGAAGGTTTACGCGCTTTTTTTGAAGGTACACATGTCGTATCGTCCCGGAAACACCGCAAAAGGAAGCTCATTCCACAGCTTTGTAGTAAGTGGAAGAAAGCTCCTTGAAAAGCGCACAGTGGAGGACTGCCACACATCCAGATGGTGAGGATAATATCCTAATTTGTGGCGTGACGTATCGTGCGTTAGTAATAAAGTAAATTTTGTGTCTTATGTTCTACTAGTTCACAAGAAAGTATTGTATATTGTATTTCACATAATTTTGACGACAGTTGCGACCAAGAAAACGAATAACATACCTAGACGAAACATACATTTCAGCAGCTCAAATGGAAACAGTCATAAAAGATGCTTTTGAAAGTATAACACAAGAACATTGAAAGAGAATGACAGTGCATATTCTTCATGTTGAAGTTCAGTACAAATCAAGGGATGGAATGATAGAAGAGCTAGAACAATTGATCGTAGGTGTGCAGGATAATAATTCCAGTAGTAGTTCAGACGAATCTATGGAAATAGAAATGTTAGAACGAGCTTTTGATTATTATATCTAAGGTCTGTTTATCGTCCTTTATAGCTTTTATTTTTATGCTCACCTCGGCTGTCTAGTGATTTTCATTAAATTATTCTTGTACTGTTGGTATTTGTAGCCCTTCAATACTCTATGTTCTTTTAACATGATCCCTTTGTACGTTGTAGTAACTATATTAAATAATACATTTTACTGCAAAGAACTCATGCCTCAATAATGTGTGTAGGTACAAGAATTATGTTATAAATGAGTGTTTAAAAATCTAAAACCAAAACCATTACCAACATAATAACCGGTAAGGAAATATAAAAAAAATAGGAAAAGTATCAAATTTATTTATTCCTATCTTAATTGATAATACCAAATGAAGTTTTTTTTTTTAATTTTCCGCCTTTTGCTAGGTTCACGCTTTCGTTAGCCAGACTGTAGTAAATATGTTTCGTCAATGGTGCATAATATTATAAAGACCCATATTATCTGCTTTTACATACATTACAATCACGGACTGTAAAAAAGCAAGACTCCGCGCCGTGATATTAGCAAGTGAAGCACCTTTATGCTAGTTTGTGTGCGGTTACGGGGTATACCAGATACACGATTTTTTCTCCCTTAACTAATCATATTTCCACAAATACTTTTATAGTATTGTTTTTACACTTTTTCACAACGCACGACGGCATTTTTAAAATATTTCATTGCGATGCAAACTGATCTGTCACAAATCTCATAATGGCGGCCGATCGGCTTGTATTAGTGTAAGTGTATGTGTAGGGCTATGTATTTACACGTTTACCGGCTTGTTTTGGTGCCTCACTGTTATATAAGGTGACACGGAGTCCTTCTGATTTTACTCGTCCGTGATTACAATGACAAGGGGTCGATTACAGGTGAGGATTGTATAGTGTCCTTCCTCAAATTTTTATTCGAAATAGTGTTTCTAAATCACTTTTCAACCACCATTATTCTACCACACATTTAAAAATATATGTCCCAGCCCGGAAAGCAATGAGCGCAGGGGGCTCGGCGGGCTTCTCTGGAAGAAGCAGAGGATATCGGAGAGGATAAATACATAGTACAGGTTAAACAAAAAGACTATCATATATGTATTTAAATATGTTTTTCTTCCAACTACTCTAGTTAATAGATAAGTCCGATAGCGTCGTGTGATTTCGCGGTCATCATCAACCGGAAGACGTCCACTACTGGTAAAGGCCTCCCCCAAAGATCTCCGCGACGATCAAACCTGCGCTGCCGTCGTCTTGCCGTCTTGACCAGATCGTCGGTCCATCTTGTGGAGACCAACCAAAACTGCGTCTTCCGGTACGTACCGTACGACCACGTGGTCGCCATTCGAGGACTTTTCTGCCCCACTGGCCATCGGTCCATCATAAGTTTGTGGTCATAAATTTTATAATTTCTAAAGTGCTACTTCCTGTCTGTGGGTATAGTCGTACCTACGAGTATGAAGCCAGCGTCTACAGTCTCAAAACAAATGAATGATACTAAATTTCTTGTCTTCTCTTTAATTGTCCTTTTCGTATCCCCTAGAGTGTAAGTGGTAAGAATAATTTAGGGAATGGAATACTTTTATGGGAGAGCTAGGGTTACGTTCCCGTTTGGGTACGTGACTCTTAAAGGCATAAAATGCGTAAACACCAATTTACCCTTTTTTACGGAAAAGGAGGATAAACGAGCGTACGGGTCATCTGGTATTAAGTGATCACCGCCACCCCCATTCTCTTGAAATACCAGCGGAATCACAGGAGCATTGCCGGCCTTTTTTTGAAGGTACGCATGTCGTATCGTCCCGGAAACACCGCACAAGGAAGCTCATTCCACAGCTTCGTAGTACGAGGACCGCACCGTGGAGGACCGCCATACATCGCCAGATGGTGAGGATGATATTCTAACTTGTGGCGTGTCGTGCGAAAGTGGAATTCAGCGGCAGGAATCAGGTGAAACAGCTCTTCGGAACACTCCCCGTGATAAATGCGGTAGAAGACACACAATGAAGCAACTTGTCTCTACGCAACGCCAAGTGATCCAACCCTATATTTCCTTCACAAGTTAGACGACGTACTAGGCACTGGTAGCAGGATCATCAGGACATCTTATGTCTCAAAGTGACGAGCGCAGATGTAGTGCCGCTCAGAATATTTGGGGTTTTTCAAGAATCCTGAGCGGCACTGTATTGTAAAGGACAGGGCGTATCAATTACCATCAGCTGAACGTCCTGCTCGTCCCATCCCTTATTTTCATAAAAAAAAGGGTGATGACCGTGCTGTACCATTACTCACATTAATACCGTCCATTAATACAATATTTGTGCTGCAGAAAAGGGCTATTCGGGTATTTACAACCTAGGTCCTAAAGAATCATTAAGAGAAAAATTTAAAGAAATAAGCAATTTTACTGTGGCATCTCAATTTATTCTTGATAATATGTTCATAAGCTTTTAGCTAAGTTTTACGTAAGTAAAGTCTGAGCAAAGTCTGAGTACGCTTTATAGATCTCAGACTTAATTGCCAAATACATATGGTCCGTATAGAATACGCATATCTGTCACATTCATACAAATATTGATGTAAGAAAAATTCAATTACGGCCATTCCCAATATCCAGTCTATCTCTTACTTGAGATAAAAATCGTAACTATCGTTAACTTTTCTGTCCCAATAAACTTATCGACGGTAACTCACCTTATCCGTATACGCTGTCTGTCAATGGGACGACGTATAGCTTACCAGCGATAGAAGTTTGTATGGAAATTGCAATTCACGCGTCCCAATATAAGGCAATAAGAATGACTTATCAGTTATCGGGTATATTGGGACAGCTTCAGATTATTGACAGTAGAAGGTAGTAATTTATCTCTATCTGTAAATAGTATATTGGGAAAGGCCGTTAGACGTCTGGATAATTTATCACCAAAAATATTCAAACTATCCATCTCTGATCGCCAAATTAGGATTGCGATTTAAAAAAGATATCGGTCGTTAATAGACACGGCATGTTTTATTATGTATTAAACTTATAAAGCTGGTATTACAAAATAAATCTATAATTATGTACTTTTACATTACAACAACGTTTTTTGTAAAATACAAACTAAAACTAAAAACAGTATGGTACAAGTCGATTTCCCTAAATATATTTAGTTTAAGGCCGCTATCCCAACCGCCAAAACATCGCATAATTGAAACCATTTCTTAAAGATTTACATAAAGCTTTTATTTTTACAAAAAATAATTATATATCTACAGAATATGAGAAGAAAATTAATTTTTTCATTACATTTCTATTTTTATAGACAGTGCGAAATGAAAAATCAACAAAGTACCCTTAATATTTAAGAGATGGAGCCATGTATTAACATTCAATCTAGATAAAAATTGTATGAATAGTTATTTTCTGTTTACCAATACTATTTAAGATGACACAGCTTTGTTAATTTTTTAAAGAAAATTGTATTATGCTTGTAATAATTTGAAAATGCTTCTAATTCTGAATTAAAACTATGGCATCTTGTGCGAGGCCTTTAAGGGCTTTGGTTCGGTCCCCAGCCTTAAAGGTACGGACAGACGTGCTCATTACTAGCACGAAAGCATGCTTTTATTGAGCATGTGCTCATTAGTAGCACGTGTGTACTGTAATGAGCATACTTATTTAGAGCGTGCTCAAAAATCAACCGACGTTTGATTTTCGAGCATGCTACTGTTTTGCATGTTTAGCATGCTTTCGTGCTAGTAATGAGCACGTCTGTCCGTACCTTTAAGGTACGGACAGACTTGCTCAAAAAAAGCGTGCTTTTAAGTATGCTTAAAGTGAGCATGCTCATGCAACTGTTCACATTTGCCAGCAATAAGCATGCTTGCTTAAGCATACTCATAAATAAGCATGCTCAAAGCAAACGTACTGGACAGACGTGCTGCACTGTGCTATTTGGCACCAGGCTCTTGGACAAAATGGATGTACAAAGATATAGTGACAGTGATATCCATACAGAACTCAATAAAATAATCATAGTCGCCCGCCGCGGATCGAGATCAAATCGATAATAGCATGCTAATAAGCAAACCTGTTCAGACGCGCTCGGAGCACGCCCCCTTCTACCCGCGCCTACATGTCTGAACAGGTCTGTATGGATATCACTGTTACTATATCTTTGTACATCCATTTTGTCCATGAGCCTGGTGCCAAATAGCAGCACGTCTGTCCGGTACGTTTGCTTTGAGCATGCTTATTTATGAGTATGCTTAAGCAAGCATGCTTATTGCTGGCAAATGTGAACAGTTGCATGAGCATGCTAACTTTAAGCATACTTAAAAGCACGCTTTTTTGAGCACGTCTGTCCGTACCTTTAATCGTAAGAATAGGGATAGATGCATACATTTAATATTTAGATATTATTAGTATAATAATATTATCATATATAAATGTAAACGTAAGAGGTATATTTATGCAGTATTATTTTAATTAGAGAGACTATCTTACCTTAACAATTAGTTTATTTTGGGAATTCTTTCACAACTGGGATAAACAATCACAAAAAGTAATTTTTTTAATATAATTTTAATCTCATTGTGTTTATGCTTAATATTAAAATAAATCAATAAAAATATAATTTCGCCTTCACTATTACACTACTAATTTTACTTGTACTCAAGAGATGTTCGCACTGGGCCGGAAAGCGACAAGGCCACAAAAAAATAACACCTTAGATCTATTTATTTATAACCAACTGGGAATAACATATTAGGACGGTACTAATTGAAGTTATACTTCTTTAGGCGCGTTATGAAAAAATGATGAGAGTGAAATTTTAAGATGCGCGCGCATCACTGTAACACAAAAGTAACAGGTTGAAGTGAAATTTTCTGACGTTTGCGTCATTCGTAATTTTTTTTTTTTGGTTTCTTCTTCCATTATTAGGACAGGCAAAGGGTTCAAGGCCATACGGCCGTTTTCATTATTTAATAATTAATCATCAAAGTCAACATTGCAAGATTTTTACAAAATTGTTCTTTCTAAAAACGTAGAATAGCACGAGTAATAAAATCATTTTAATGATTTTTCCTTCGTTAGGCCAAAGAAGAATAGTGCATAGAAAGCATGAAGAATGAAAAGAAGAATGCAAGAAAGTGCATACACACTTTTTTTATTATGATCAAATCAATATTTAAAATTATGTACGTACCTACATTCTTAGTTTAAGGTAACTAACTCTCCTACTCACAGTCGTCACGCCAGCATTAATGAAATCATCCGCAAGTCATTTGCCGCTCTTAATATACCAGCTGTTTTAGAGCCAAATGGTATTATCCGCCGCGATATCAATGACCCTAGTGGCTTGGGCATGGACTCTGGCTCCTTCGCATGTCCAAGTTACGTAAGTTGGTGCTGGGGCTGGTGCTTCGACTGCCGAAGACAGCAAACGTCGCAAATATGTCGGTCTCAGAGAGTCTTACATCTTTGTGCCGTTTGGTGTCGAATCACTTGACCAGAGGCGCGGCGAATGTACAAAGTACTATTTATTCACCTCAAAAGGGCTACTGGAAACCCAAGCGCTGGCGGCTATTTCGGTCAACGGATCGGCCTAGCTATCCAATGTGGAAATGCTGCCAGTATTCTTGGTACACTTCCCCTTAATGATAGTTTTATATTATGTAATCATAAATATAGTTATATTTTTGTTGCATACTTAGTATTTGTTTAGCACATTAATTATTTATGACTCACAACAGACAATTAACAGCAGCTGCATTTTAAAGTAGTGTATTGTTTATTTTTTATATAATTAACAGTGAGTCACCCAAGCAACAGATGACTTTTCTCACTAAATATTCGCTAAATATTATTAAATGACATTCACGAAACATAAGGAAATTCATGTGCTTCCAGTGGAAAACATTACCCTAATAGCTTCATCCTTAGATAAGTTAAACGTCTAAATATAGCCTTTTGCTGCTATACTTCCAATGAAAACAGGCCAGGTTTATAACTTTAGTGTGCGTGACAAGCTACGTCTTACACACGCAATTTGTGTCACTTTCTTTTAGTGTGCGTGTATTGCTCAAAACAGAGGTTAACTGTCAAACTGAATTTTTTTCGACGTTTTCACAGCTGTTACAGGCTAATCTAGACGTATTAATAATCTAAGGCTTCATGCTAATGTTGAGCATTCATTCATTACAGGTTTATATGACAGCTACCTGTTGCACTTAATAACTAATATCGCGGTCTGCGAGCAACCGGGACCCGTAAAGCCTAATAAATATCACGATAAAAACGTTCCATGTCTGCTGATGAGGTGTGGTCAGGGCAGCTCGGATACGTCGGTAGCGCTGGAATCCAGGTCGGCGAAGGAATCGGGTAGCCGGCGTCCCAGGGTGTCGGGCACCAGACGTGTCAGCGCTGCACTCAGCAACGGCAGCGTACCAAGAACGGCAGTAGGCACCCAGGCGCGGTACGCGGCCTGCACAGAAACCACAAAGCTGTTACGTCTTTTTATGAGAATAAAAAACGAGACAGGCGGGACGTTAAGCTGATAAAAATGCAGTGCCGCTCAGAATTCTTCAAAAACCCAAAAATTCTGAGCGGCACTACAATTGAGATGATATTTGGTATTTTATTGATGATGAAAGATGTTAAGTCTCATTTGACCAGTAATTTCACTAGCTACGGCGCCCCTCAGACCGAAACTAAATAATGTTTGCATTACTAGTTCATGGCAGAAAAAGGGCGCTGGTACCCATAATCTAGCCGGCATCCTATGCAAAAGAGCCTAACATAATAATGCTTACACATTACTGCTTCACGGCAGAAATAGGCGTCGTTGTGGTACTCATAATCTAGCCGGCATCCTGTGCAAAGGAGCCTAACATAATAATGCTAACACATTACTACTTCACGGCAGAAATAGGCGTCGTTGTGGTACTCATAATCTAGCCGGCATCCTGTGCAAAGGAGCCTAACATAATAATGCTTACACATTACTGCTTCACGGCAGAAATAGGCGTCGTTGTGGTACTCATAATCTAGCCGGCATCCTGTGCAAAGGAGCCTAACATAATAATGCTAACACATTACTACTTCACGGCAGAAATAGGCGTCGTTGTGGTACTCATAATCTAGCCGGCATCCTGTGCAAAGGAGCCTAACATAATAATGCTTACACATTACTGCTTCACGGCAGAAATAGGCGTCGTTGTGGTACTCATAATCTAGCCGGCATCCTGTGCAAAGGAGCCTAACATAATAATGCTAACACATTACTACTTCACGGCAGAAATAGGCGTCGTTGTGGTACTCATAATCTAGCCGGCATCCTGTGCAAAGGAGCCTAACATAATAATGCTAACACATTACTACTTCACGGCAGAAATAGGCGTCGTTGTGGTACTCATAATCTAGCCGGCATCCTGTGCAAAGGAGCCTAACATAATAAAGCTAACACATTACTACTTCACGGCAGAAATAGGCGTCGTTGTGGTACTCATAATCTAGCCGGCATCCTGTGCAAAGGAGCCTAACATAATAATGCTTACACATTACTGCTTCACGGCAGAAATAGGCGTCGTTGTGGTACCCATAATCTAGCCGGCATCCTGTGCAAAGGAGCCTCCCAGGTGCGCTAGAAATCTAACTGCCACGCTAAACAGTTCTTCTTACCAGCAGGGGCACCTGTGGCGCCAGGATGGCCCCTAGGCGGCCGCACGTGGAGCAGGCAGCCAGGAGACGCTGGCGGGCCCGTGTGGGGAACAGCTCAGCAGTGTACACGTAGAGCGCGTTCAAAGCCATCGTGGCACCAACTTTTCCCGCTAGGAATAGCGCCGTGCCCACCGCACTGGCTTCTGCGACCATACACCAAAGAGGATGTAAATACTAAGTAATTAGAGGCGGGACTGCGTAAGTTAAAATTGAAATTTAGTTTATTATGAAACGTGCAGTGATTTGACATAAGTTTTAAATAGTAGTAATTACAGTATGGCGATTGGCGCCGAAGTATAATCCGGCTAAGTTTGAAAGCGAACAGTTGCTTAAAACGTAGTGGATTTCGGCTATCTCCGTTTTTTACAAGATTATAGCAGCTGTCATAATATGTCAATCTATCAATGACTGTACGTTTCATACAATCGCTGTTTTGTTTGAGAGTTTCGCTAGGCTGCCATAGACAAGCTTTATTAGCCATGCAATTAGGGTTACCATCCCAGGGATTAATCCGAACAAGTCCGGACCTTAAGGCGGAATTCTATAGAGCGTGATTAGACTTTGTAAAGTAAAATCTGACTTTACTTACGTAAAATTTAGCTGAGTGTAAGCTTAGCATAATTATTGATTTCGTTTTTATAGTCTTTTGACAGCTGATATTATGCTGAACTTTAGCAAAAACAACAAAATGCAAAGTCAAATTCGCATTCGCATTTTATCACACTTATCTAAGTTTTAAGTAAGTAAAGTCTGAGGAAAGTCTAAGTGCGGTCTATAGATATCAGCTGTAGACTCTAGTCCGGAGTTCGTCTGGATTTAATATACATTTAATAAGATGAAATATAGTAATAAAAATACACATTACCTAAAATTAGATAAATTTTTAATGTTTACGAAAATGAAATCTAAACCAGATCTACTTAAAAGTCCGGAGGAGCCGGCCTTTAAGGTAGGTGTACGCGCTTTTTTTGAAGGTACCCATATCGATCGTCTTGGAAACACTGCACAACGAAGCTCATTCCATAGCTTTGTAGTACGTGCAAGAAAGCTCCTTAAAAACCGCAAACCTTGTTAAGCCCAAAGCTAGATAAATATTTGCAAAAGCATAAAATTGCGAGTAATGCCGATTATTTATTATCAACAGTTGCATACAAAAGTTTATCTACACCCATAATATGAGTCCAATGTCCTAATAACCATAACATCATCCAAACGAGTGTTGTAATGAAATTCAGTACAACATTACAACACTCGTTTGGATGATGTAATAGTTACTAGGACTGGCTTTTTTTAATGTTAGCAGTAAGCTAACTGTTTCAGAATCTTTAATAGAGGATTTAAAGCATGGGTGTCGATAAAATAAAAAATGCCATCTACGAGGACTCACGGTCAGGGAGGCAGGGAATGGCGATGAGTGCGGCTGCTGTCAGCAAGAAGGCGGAGGTGAGCAGCGGGCGGCGACCAGCGCGGTCCAGAAGCAGCGTGTTGAGCAGCAGGGCTGGAAGCTCTGCCACCGCCAACAGGGCGTAGTTGGCGTGCGCAGATCCGGCCAGGGCGTGCGAGCGAACCGCCAGCCCGTAGAACACGAATACCGCACTAGCCCACCACGCGAAGCAAACACACAGCCGCTGCCGCAGGGCGCCGTATCTGATAGACACAAACTTATATTCTCCATATCTGAGATCATTTATGTGGATGATGCAGCTACAGTACTCAATAACTTTTGTTATGTATTAATTAACATATACTTTTTTCACTTACTCGTCTCGTTAGGCATTGCCTATTTGACGTTTGAGTATGTTTGTTGCATCACTTTACATATTATATTGTAATTGAAATGATTTGTATAGCGATGAAAATGTTAATCATGATTTAAAAGAGTGGCAATGAGTTTCTTGCTACTTCTTCTCATTAGCTCAACCTTTACGAAGTAGCACTAGATTCGATAAGAAAAACAATTTTTTTTTTGACATTCATAAGGGTCATTTCCGTGTCCTACGTGATTTTAATTGTGTCATACAAATCGCGAGTGTAAGACGTAGCTTGTATTAAACCTAACCTGTTTTTATCAGTTGTCTAACAACA
This sequence comes from Leptidea sinapis, assembly GCF_905404315.1. Classification (NCBI taxonomy): domain Eukaryota; kingdom Metazoa; phylum Arthropoda; class Insecta; order Lepidoptera; family Pieridae; genus Leptidea; species Leptidea sinapis. Next base: position 4,728,127 of record NC_066296.1, on the reverse strand, counting down.
AGAGATTCTATCTAGTCGTATAATCTAAGCTCCATATATATTTACAACCATTGTGTCAGTGTTACTTGACTATACAATATTTCTGGTGTAATGACGACAATTTTCATCTAAGCCCCACTGAATATTATGATCAGGTTTATTATTTAAATACAATTCTTAATAAAGCTTAGTTTATGTTTTACTAAAAAATTTATAGTTTAAACTGATGCATATTTGGTCCTTCAAGCCGGATTTAAATGATCTATTACGCTGTCAAATATAATCAAAGCTTTCAGAAATGCGGTAACGCATTGTCAATTGCTAAACAGTGATATTTAGATTTTAATATTGAACTCACCTGATAAAAGCACGGAACAGGCTTTCCTCCTCGACAACCACTTCCACTTTATCAACAACCCGATCCTTCGTTAGAATTCTCTCCAACGTATCTTCAGGCACTGCTATTTTGTTCGCTCTCGCTGCTTTCTTGATGACACTCACTGCTTCGCGCATTTTACCATTAGCGATGAGCCACCTGATACTTTCTGGCAGAAGCCAAGGGTACAGTAGTAGCAGGAATGAAGGTGGATACGCCAAACGTGCCCACGTTCTCCAGTAGCCGGTCAGATAGTCTAGGAGAGACAGTGTAGCCGCACCAGCAGACAATGGAATGCCCAGCAATAAGCTAGCTAAGATTCTGTGTTCTACTCCCAACCATTCAATCACTGAAACCAGAATTATTTAATGTTAAATTGCGTAATGGTTATATAACGCACCTATGGAGAAAAGTAGGTCATTATCATCCGCGGAATATTTTCACGAGGGTGACAACTGCAGGGGAGAATGTCCTACTTATCTCACGTGGTGCGTATATGATTTTTGTCCCTCGTACCAGGGACTAAATGCGAGTTTTTCATCAAGATGGGAAATAAATTTTTATTTGTACCATAAAAAATTAATAAAAAACCATAAAAAGAGTGATGCCAAAAATGCTTACTTAGGACAAAAGCTGCTGGGTAGACGCTAGCACCGAAGACAGTCTCCAGAAACTCCATAACGAGGTAGGCCGGGTATGAAGTCACGAACGACTTGCACAGTCCAAGAAAACCGGCGCCCACTCCACTCGTCAGCAGCGCTGCTCTTCTTCCCCATCTACGTAATAGTTGGAGAGAGTTAGTGAGACCATTAAATTTTGCCAAAATTTGAAGCTAAAAGAAAGCATTCATTGCGTACTGAATATTGGAATTTGCCGTGACTGAGCTAACGATACGGAAGAGGCAGTGTCGGTAGGCTCCAAGACAAGATAGATCGACGATCTGGTCAATTTTGCCGGATCATATTGGATGAGGGCAGGACCGATTGTCGTGGAGATCTTTGGGAGAGGTCTTTGTCCAGCAGTAGACGTCTTTCGGCTAATGATGATGAGTTAACGATAATAATTCAACTGGCCTCACAAGAACATAACTTACTTGTCCGAGACGTATCCCATGATGGGCAACGACACCAGCATGCCCACGTTGTGCGTGGTGCCCACCAAAGTCCGCTTCCACTCCTGACATGCCAGGTCGAACTGAAATCAGGTTAGTTCATGCCTTTAACCCTGCTGACTTTCTCTATAATTTTACATTATATTCAAGAAATTTGCATCGTCACGGGGAGTGTTCCGAAGTTCACATGATTCCTGCTGCCGAATGCCACCTTCGCACACAATTAGATAACGTTTTCAGTTCTACATGGGTATCTTCAAAAAGACAGCACTTGCCCTAACTGACTATTCATTTTCGAGTTTTGCGAGAGTTTACATTATTTTATACAATACATTATTATAAGACCCAAAGTTTCCAGGTAAAACGCACCGGTAGAGCTTTTACACCCATACTCATATAGCTACAAATTAGGATATCATACCCACCATCTGGATATAAAAAGCTTCCTTGTGCGGTGTTTTCGGGACGTTACGACATGCCGGGGAAGGCCGGCAACGCTTCTGTGATCCTTCTAGTATTGCAAGACAATGTGGGGCGGCGGTGATCACTAAACACCAGATGACCCGTACGATCGTTTGTCCTTCTTCTCTGACATCAAATATTAAATTAGCATTGTTTCACGAACTGGATGTACAGCCATCGTCCACCATGCAGTTCTCAGTTACTTTTTTCATAACTTAAAGTGAATCCCAAAGCGATATGACATAAATCCCCATTTTCAAAGCATTTGCGTATAAATGTCTGGGAAAAGCCCAAAAGGTCACTCGTGATTTATCTTACACGTTAAACTTTTTAGCTTTAAGTAAACATGCACAAGTCTGGTGCATTGTTCAGTAAACTTATTTTGTTTCAGTAAACTCATTTTTATTTATTAATCAAAGCTAGTTAGTTCTAAGTTTTCCTAGACTCTGTTTTTCGTAAGACTTTACAAGTTTAACAATTTTAATTGAATAGATTATAAACAAATTTTGGATTCCCTATTCTTATCGCTGTCGTCTGTATAATACGAAGATGATTCATCGGAAGAGTCCAAATCAGCCGAATTTATGGCAATATAACTCAGTAACGGTCCGTTTGTTTACATTCTTTATCTCCTCTCGTTAGCTTTACTATACTCGGTATATACCTCGGACACGATGCTGCTGCGGTGCTGGTACACAAACCCGTCGCAGTCCTGCAACGAGCTGGTGTTGAAAGAGCGCTGCTGACAGGCTGAGTCAAGAGGCTGAGGGCGGCGGCATGGCTCGTCGGCGTGCAGAGCCCACATGCCCCAGTCAGGCGCCCACTCTTCGGCTGCTGCCTGCGTACTATTGTCCTCACATTCCGGGATGTAGCATCTGCACACAAAAACACGTTTCCTCAGAGCACTTATCAACTGACATGTTGGCTTACAACATAGCGGGGTAAAGTTGGTCCTATGCAGTTTAGAGGTTTAATGTAAATTTTGCATCGGAAACAGCGATTCCGTTGATTGAGTTTTTGGACGCCTAATTTCTGAAAATATGCAGCAGACGCACTGTGTCAACAACAAAATCAGTAACAGTAATTGACGCAGTATTCTAAAGATATATTGACCCTATTTAGACCAAAGTATTTATTTCATACTTTAGTTACTGTAAGCCTCTTGTATCATTAATCGAATGTCAGCTCTGAGTCTGAATAAATCTATGTAATATATACGAATAAAATATAAAATAATTATCAAACTTTGTATCACTATGATCATTATTAAGAAAAACTTAACTTGAGGAGTAAACTCCAGTCGTGCTTCGGAGCTGACACACATACTTTTTTTTTCTAAAGTAATTAAATTGCGCGAGAGACACTTCCACCTCCCCCCACCCTTGTAACTTCTAAAATAAGAGAATGAAAAAAGTAAAAAATATATGATGTACATTATTTGGTTTGAAGGAGATCTAGTAAGTGGATTTTTTTAATTACGTACAAATTATGAGCCCTGTATGACTTTTAAGCAAAGATGTTTTGCCTTTTCCATTCAAATAATTGAATATCACTTTCCATTCTATATAACTTTTATATTATGTTACTTGCTGCTACGGAACCCTCCATGGGCGAGTCCGACTCACACTTGGTCGCTTTTTATAATGGAAAGCTGAAATCGCGAGCGAAAACTTACCCAGATAAATCCTTTGGGGGGTTTTCGTGGTACTTATGTGGAACTTTTATTTATGTTTGATGCTTTGAACAATAAATGAAAAGTAATTGTTCTATCCTTCAAATAGTCAGGTATATAGACCTGGTGAAACTCGCACGATCAAGATTACGTAAGATAACTCATGTAATAACGGGTCACGGCCCCTTTAACAAGCATCTGATTAATATAGGTGTCACCGACAGTCCCCTGTGCAGGGCTTGCATGGAGACAGAAGAAACGGCCACACACATCATTCTGAGGTGTAGAAGTGTGGCCAGATACCGGGCCAAACACATGGGGTCACCGAAGACTCTCCCCGAGGTCATGGGTGACATCAGAGGTTTGAGAAACTTGCTTGAGAAATTGGGATGGCAAGATTAGCAACCCATCCCTACCACGCAAAATTGGCGCAAAGCAGACGTCGAGTTGCAGAAAGTAGCCCGTGAATAACTATACCTAGAAATATAGATTATATTAGTGGTCGATGGTGAGGCAGCGAAATGATGAGGTGGCCAGATGATGAGGTGGCTAGGTGGTCGTAAACGGCCGGAGAGTTAAATTTAGCCACGTGTAATAAACTCAAGTTATATTTAGCGCGTATTATTCCGTCTATTTCTGGCGGCTGTAAAGTTCACCCACTGTTAACTGACCGCCGGCGCGGCAACGGTGATCATACAAGTAAACATAGACACAGACATTCTTTAATCTACATAAACAAGTAAGAAGTAGACAGCTGACAGAGTCATATTGTATCGTGTGCTCGGAGAACAAGCTAGAATATGATTGACCTTTGGCTCTTGCAGGAAGCACAGGAGCTTTGTAATTGCAATCAACTACTGGTTTGACTGGCACATTGAAGAGCTTAATATGAAGATATCCACGTTATAACAACTGTATATTAAATTCATATTGAAATATTTTTATTCAAAATAGGATATAAAATCACTTATTGAAAGTCAAAAACTACCACCCACCCAAAACGAATGCCTCAGACCTGAGAAGAACGGGCGCAACAAACTCAGTGGGCTTTTTTTTTTCATAAAAATGATTACATGGTTACAAAGTAATATTGTTCAATTAAACTAAATATCCTCATGGGTTGATTGTTTTTTTTTACTTTAAATATCAGTGAAGTGTCATCCGCAAACAATACTACCTTATGATTTTTTTCTATAAGATTAGGAAGATCATTTATATATTATAAATGATCTTCATTTATATATTATCCCTCATAAAGAAAATAAAATAAAAATATCTGTATGAACAGTTGTTATATTATAATATATAGGTAGCAGGTATTCGTAATGTGTATAACACATTTAAAATACGACACCATCAGGAAACAACATGTTTCTGAGTCGCGTCAAGGTCATAAACGAGTTATCATAACAACTCTATATCAGGCGGTAGCTCGCGGCGGCACCTTGTGTACAAACAAACCGAGTCCCGGGTCACCGACATCAACTGTCGATACCATAGACTTACGACCGTTTTCATTAACCTATCTATCCTTAATTTAAATTACTAGACGTAGACAAATCTATCCATTTACGCTTACTTACATTTGAATAACCTATCGACAGATAGCATTGGACTATCTATATATATATAAAAATGAATTGCTGTTCGTTAGTCTCGCTAAAACTCGAGAACGGCTGGACCGATTTGCCTAATTTTGGTCTTGAATTATTTGTGGAAGTTTAGAGAAGGTTTAAAAGGTGAATAAATATGAAAATGTTTGGAATTAAAAAAGAAAACAAAAATTTTGATTTTCCTTTAATGTGCCCCCGTTGTTCAGAAATCAAATTTAAAGAATACGTTAAAATGAATAACTAATTAGAATCAGAACTTAACTTTAGCTACCAATAGTTGGTAGAATAACTATAGATGTTAACTATGATGGCAATACAACGTTTGCTGGGTCAGCTAGTAACTAATAAATATCCGGACCACCGAGCCTTGCGCGGGTTTTTAAGAATGTACAAAACTTGAACAAAAAAAAACTAATAGGACATCTGGATTCGAACCGGGGTCTTCGGCTTTCCGGATCACCCAATGTACCACCTGAGCTTTTACAGCCTTATATATAGTGGTGAAATTTACCTTTGTATTCTAATGTTATTGTAGCTGTTTCTTATTAAAACACGGATAAAACATTTTTTTTTTATTGAAACCTAGCTACATCGATTTATCGCCCCCGAAATTCCCTGTAGGTATACTAAATTTAATGAAAATCTTTGGAACAGTTTCCGAGATTCAGATTATATATTTATATATATACCAGAATTGCTCGTTTAAAGATGTAAGACATAACTATATTGGACATAACTATGGATAGATAAGATCTTGTCATTAAACGGTGGTAGAAATCTATCCGTAACTAGAGGTACGTTATTGAAATCGGCTGTAAGACCATAGCAATGAATATATGTGTTACCGGCAATCTGTATAATTCAGGTCAATACCTGATGTACACAATTACAATACCTAGGCAATATATATAATACCTGGGTCGTCCAGGCAATGTATGAAATATTATGAAATATCCATTACATACTCTACCTAGGTAATAAAAACAATTCCTAGGAATTGTATAGAATACCTGCTGTTCCACCGGCAATGTGAAAAATAAATTGATTTTAGTCATATTTATCAATATTAACTCGCCTATAAAATAACGGGCAAATGAAACATATTTTAGTAATTAAAATCAATTGTATTAAAATAAAAAAATAGAGTTCTCCTTAAAAGTATGCATTATGAAAAGTACATTTCTTTTACATACAGTAAAATCAGAATAAAATTAACGTGAAACTTAAAATTCTTCTAGCTTGTAACATATTGTAATTTGTTTACAAATGCTTAGTATAAAAAACTTAAGAAACAAAACAACTCTATAAAAATAATAAGTACGTCTACTGCTTAATCAAAACGTTAAATATAGTAGATTTTACAACGAGTGCACAAATTTATCCGAGACTTATAGCAGCTGATAGTAATGTCGAGGATAAAATGGTTTTGTGGACTAGTTATAAACTCTGCTTTTCATTTCGATTGCGAGGAAATAAAACAGTAGTATAACATGGACATTTTTAACAATTTTAGCAAATTTGAAGAAATTAATAAACACGCGAAAAAACAAGACCTGTTTCCCGCCGCTTTTTTTTTAATCTTACGACATTGATATTAGGCTTGGGCTCCAGACCTAGTATACAGCCTACTATTAAATTAATTTTGTAATATATATATATATATTTAATTAATTAAATAACCTACTGTATTTTAATTAAAATTTTTATATCTTTTATAAATTAAAGTAAATATTATAAAATAACAAATTCTATCTCAGAACTTTTTATTGTGATTGGCTGTATAGCTCATTTTCTTTGCCTTAATATAGTTACATTTATGAGTAGATACTTTTGTGCACTTGTGCACAAAAATTGATTTTGTGCAGCCTACATCGTGCACAAATAAGCAATTTCAGAGCATGAGAAGTGAAAAGTAAATTTTTTATTCTTAAATGAGGAACTATTATGACATTTTGAAGAGCGCAAAATTTAACTTTTAAGAGAAGAACACTTTTACTATCGCATGATGTTTTTTACAACTACATTTGACAAACCCCTGACCTGTCCCCACTCCCCGTTAATGCTGCAATGGTAACTCTACAATTGGAGCCATCTTAATCATTCAATCTAGATTAAAATTGTATGAAAATTTATTAATTGTACACGAATTTATTAATTTTACATGGCATAGTTTAGTTAGTTTTGTAAAGAAATAAAATGTTTGTAATAAATTAAAAATTCTTCTAATTCTGAATAAAAACTATGGGGATCCTGTGCGAGGGAGGTAACCTAGCTCCACTCGATTCCTTAAGGCCATTGGCTCAGTCCCCAGCCCTAATAGGAGATTTTTAGGGCTGTAGTTGTTGGATACCTTCGGCTGCTCTGATTCATTATGGACCTCAACATACGATATGTTAGTGGGTAATACCACAGAGTAGGGTTGGAGACGTATGTATTAAGTATTACTATCGACAAACAATAGTACAAGCTATCGACAGTACGCTACGAACATACGACTGACTTTTGAAGTGTCTTCTTTATTATTCCGTTCCATTATTGTAATTTTATATTAACCTCGAAAAATTTGGTCAAATGGCACGAAATGATCAAAGTTTCAAACATTATAATGCGAGAGATAAGACGTTTTTAAGTTGTGAAAATAAAAAAGGAATAAGCATTTCATTATTATTATTATTAAGATTTCTATGGTGTCAGCCGATACCGACTTTAGCGCCGCGCCTCATCGTAACCGTGTGGGAAGCCCTTTATCGCAGAGTTTGATAGTTCAGTATCTACTTTTTGCGGATTTATATAGGGAGCGACACACGGCGACCGCGTGGCGTCAAGGACGCCTGCTTCTTCGCCAATCAACGACGAATATTTCTGCCGTGAAACAGTAATCTGTAAGTATTACTGTGTTTCGCTCTGAAGGGCACCGCAGCTAGTGAAATTACTCGGCAAATCAGACTTGACATCTTATATCTAAAGGTGACGAGCGTAGTTGTTGTGCCACTCAGAATTTTTGGGCTAATCAATAATCTTGAGCAGCGCTGCATTTTAATGGGCAGGGCGTATCAATTACCATCAGCTGAACGTCCTGCTCGTCTCGTCCCTTATTTTCATAAAAAAAAACTTGCGCAAAACATAGCTTAGTGTGATAAAACACGGACTTGACTTTAGCATTGGGCTGTCTGACAAATATCTATGAAAACTTAATCAATGATTACGCTAAACTTACACTAAGCTAAGTTTTACGTAGGTAAAGTTTGAGAAAAGTCTAACTACAGTCTATAGATCTTAGCCTAAGACAGTCGAATTAGTTAAAGACAGATCTAAGCGGAATCAAACCACAAGAAACCCCATAACCTTTAAATATCAGTAACTGCCAAGTTCGTCTCTCTGAAATCGAGTTTAACACATTCAACTTATAAAATTTTCCGTTCAATTGTAAATAAATTATTTCAAGATGGCGATCTCGAATATATCGTATTGAAGTGTGTGTGGGTGTCTGTGTGTGTGCGTGTCGAATCACATGACTCAGCCTTAATTATAAACTAAATCAATGTTAGGTGACCACTCGACCAGTTGTTATTGACCTCAGCGGTAAAGCCACCTCACTTAAATAATTACGCATAGGTACTTAAATATACATTTTAAATGCTAGATACAAAGTAAAACATATCATTTACATTATAAATACATCATTATAATTAATAACAGACTAGATTTAGCCCACTACTTTACATTTCTCGCGATAAACTCGATGTTAAGTGAATAATATAGGGGTTTTAAGTATCAATGTCATTTTGGCGTACTTGTTACATTCAATATTCTCATTTCACAAAACTTATCTTGTCTTGATAAGTTTTCAGGACGCGATTTAATAATACCCTAAACACATGGTCGGATTTGGTACCATATGGTGTATTATTTTTACAAAGTTTTAATACGAAACCCGGCATTTTAGTTTCAATTTTACAAGTTTAACAGAACATGTGGCACGTCAACGTCATTGTTCAAGACTGGCTCGAATATGCCCACTTGGGCGTAGTATTATCTGACGCACTTTGCGACTACGCCTGCGGTTTCTAGTTAGAGCGCAGCGGAGACCAATCCTTAATCTAAGGAAGGAAATAAACAATTACAAGGTAGTTACAACTACGGCTGATAATATTGTGAATAAAATTTGAATTTGTATTTGAAACGAGCGTACGTGTCACCTGATGTTAAATAATCACCGCTTCCCGCATTATCTTGCAACACCGGAACACACGGGAATTACAGGAGTGTAGCCGGCCTCTAAGGAAGGTGTATGTGTTTTTTTCATTAAAGTTACTTGACAATCGCACTGTGGAGGAACGCCTCAGGAACCAGATGGTAGGTATGATATCCAAATTTGTGGCGTGTCGTGCGAAGGTGTCATTCGGCGGCAGGAATCAGGTGAAATAGCACAAGACTCCCCGTGATAAATGCGTCCCCCCTTACACAGCACTGGGTCCACGCCAATTATTAAATGAATAAATTAATTATTGGGGACCCAGTGCTCTATGAATGCCTAGATGACTTGGCGTTGCATAGGGACGTTACTTCACTGCGTGTCTTCTACCGCATTTATCACGGGGAGTGTTCCGAAAAGCTGATTGACTTGATTCCTGCCGCCGAATTCCACCATTTTTCCCACGCCACACGGATGTGTTTGTCCACAGTACGGTTTTCAAGAAACTTTCTTCCACGTATGACTAAGCTGTGGGATGAGCTTCCTTGTGATGGACGATACGACATGGGCACCTTCAAAAAAACGCGTACAATTTTTTGAAAGGCCGGCCAGGGTTCAGTGATTCCTCTGGTTTTTCAAGAGAATGTGGTGATCACTTAACATTAAGTAAACTGTACGGTCGTTTATTATACGTCTTCCATTAAAAAACATTAGTTTTGCTATTTTGTCGTAATTTTAATATTGTTTTTTAGTGTAACCCCCTTATTCATAATGGTCCGCTAACTTTAAACAACCGCTTAGGAGTGTTTTTTCTCATTCTGACTTAGGTCAATAGAAGAAGACAGAGTGAGAATTAGCAATGCTTTAAGTTAGCAGACTATTATGAATAAGGGGTAAGTATCTAATTTATATCTTCTCTTTCTTGGCGTGCGTGCCTGCAGAATGGCATGTCGCCACTCACCTCTACTATATACCACTGGACTGGCGGCTGTCTATGTGCTTTTGTGCCTGTTTGATATTCGCCATTTTGGCGCTGTTGGCCATGTAGCGAGAGTCTGCGGTACTAAAATTAGTGATGACAACCTCAGCAAACAGCGATATATGGTGGGAAACTACTATAAAAATTGAGTACTTTATTACAACTATTGATTCTTGAAGTATAAATAACACGGAAAACGAACGAAATTAATCCAAAATGCAAAAATACTTCAGAGTATTGTACGTTCCTTTGCAGCCATTTGTATTATACGTCAAAATTAGTTCTCTGAACGCTCGCGAGCGGCGCTTCAAATAGGCACAAAAAAATTGCTGTCAAACATATGGAACAGCCTGTCCAGTGGTATTTATACAGGTCAGTGCATGTCGCTATGCCAACGTAATGGCTGACAGGCTTGCCCTGCATGTTTCAGTATGACAACTCTCGCTGTTATCCTTATTATTCTTACTGAGATAAAACCTTTAGTTGCGAATGCAACGGGCAACTACTAGTTGTAAATAAGTCACCATTATAAAAGGAACTCTATGGAACTAAGAAGACATTGGAATCGAAGTGACAAAGTCACTGTGACTTTTATAGAACTGGAACGACAGTGACGTTGACTGTAAAATTACGTTTATCCCCATCACTACAATACACGCGGCGAAACTTTCAAAGCAAGCTCCACCAAAATATAACGCGGAAGAGTTTTTAGTACATTCAAACTCCCACACACATAGCTGTAATCGCACACACACGCGCGCCCCACGTGTTCACGTGTCGATATTGTGTTTACACTTTACAGTGAACGGGCGCCAGTCACGTGAGAGAGAGTCGTCAACTCACAAGCAAACTGGTTGACGGTTAGTAGTTGTACTTGGGCCCAAAGAGGATGTAAATACTACGTAATAAGAGGCGACACTGAACGAGTAATAATAATAAATAGTAGTTTAAAAAACACGCTTTTTTATAGAAAACTGAACTAAAAAATATTGGTTTCTTTTTTTTAAATAAAGGACGAGTCGAGCAGGACGTTCAGCTGATAGTAATTGATACGCCCCACCCATTACAATGCGGTGCCGCTCAGGATTCTTGAAAAACCCAAAACTTCTGAGCGGCACTACAATTGCACTCGTCACCCTGAGACATAAGATGTTAAGTCTCATTTGCCCAGTAATTTCACTAGCTTCGGCGCCCTTCAGACCGAAACACAATAATGCTTACACATTACAACTTCACGGCAGAAATAGGCGCCAAATAAATAAAATAATTATAATTATATTATTATGAGTGTTAGATCAATTTTGAGTTACAAGGGGTACTATAAATGACGTCGCCGTTTGAACTCAGCTCAACAGGAGGTCGGGAGTCTAGTTCTACACTGATTTTATAAGCAATTATCTCCACGTGTATCATAACATTAACAGCTATAAATATTGATCGAGCTTGTAATGTAAACAAATATAATAAGACCACTGACTGCATAAATTGTCGTGCACATCACTAGAACCATTATTGTTTTACCATTATTATTATAGTGAAACTTTTATAACATCGTCTCAAACTTTTTCGTCTGTGTGTTGCATGTCGCGTGACGGTCGGGCGGCGACTATAGTTCGCAGCAGCTGACCGTGTATTGTATAGACTATTACTCGTTTAGTTGGAGACCTAGTCTACTTTTATTATTTCCCATTATCATTCCATTTTTCCATGTATAAAATTATGATTAATATTATTCCAAAAATTTTTAGTTGTCTGTCTATAATGTGAAAAAAAGTTTCACTTTTACCGTGGTTTCATAAAACCACACAATCCTTTTTTATTTCAATATATTTATAGCAATCTCTTGCACGTACATAAACATGATAATTTATTCAGTAGAAAAGCGACAACCATAATTTAAACACTACTAATAATAACAAACTTATAGTACCCCCTACTAGGCTCTGTAAAATAAACAATTCTTTTGCTTGCAATGGTATTAAATTTGACAATAAATTACCAAAAAGTGTATCTGAATTATCATTAAATAATTTTAAATCTTTTACTAAACGCAGACTCATGTCAAAGGCTTATTACAGTATTGAAGATTACGTAATAGTTATTTATGCAACTCTTAATTAAAACACGAATGTGGATTTATCACACGAGGCGAAGCCTTACCTTATTATCAACAGTTGCATACAATACTTTTCTACACCCAGAATATGAATACTCTAAAAGATTCTGAAACAGTTAGCTTACTGCTAACATTAAAAAACCAGTCCTAGTAGTAACCTAATATCCTTTATTACTGATTATATACAAATAAACTAAGTATTATCTATTTTAGTACTAATTTACATTTTGTATAGTGCAATAATTATAATTCACTCGAATATAATGTTCTTTTGCAGCATTTAAAATGAATCGCTAATTTTTTGTAAACAAAACAATAAAAATATCGAAGAAAAATGGCGGGGTTTCGAATAACCTACTTTTTTTTTACGGCGCGCCATGTTCTGGTAGTGTGGAACGCGCGTACACGAAAATGTTCTTTTTTTGAAATTCATACAGATACCACGCATCGAGCAATAAGAATGTGGCTGTTCGTTGAAACTCTTTGTGCATGAAGAGATCGAAAAAAAAAACCAAGGAGTGTTGTTATGAAATTCAGTACAACATTACAACACTCGTTTGGATGATGTAATGGTTATTAGATCATTGGGTGTTTTAATGTTGGTAATAAGCTAACTGTTTCAGAATCTTTAATAGAGGATTTAAAGCATGGGTGTAGATAAACGATATTACAATATGGAATTGAATAGTATTATAGTTGTTACTTTTTTATGGATTTTATAGTTCAGACTTCATTGTTTTACTGGATTGCATAATTTTTATAATTTTATGTATGTTTAAGCTTTTGTGTAATAAGCATATAATTGAATTCTATTTTTGGTGATTGACGTTGACGAGCAATATGTTGATTTTATTTCAGTAAAATATTTGGACATTTAATGTATGTGTATTTAAACAAAATGGTCAATTTGTAAGCAAAGGCATTTAGTGAGTGTTGCATAATATGTAGATGAACATTATTTTTTGTTATTTGGTAGAGTTTTACCTTTTATGACATAGTTTATTTATTAGGAAGCCAACGTGGATACAACTATCTTAGTCTATAGATACATTTAAAAATACTTTTATAATGTTGTATACTCCACTCATAGGCTAACTCGACATGCTTAATAGTATTATATACATTTTTTGTTAAACTAAAACTTTTGATAACAATTTTTGAAAAAAATTAACAAATTAAAGCCACAAGCAAAAGGCTGATAATAAAATAACTATGTTCTTGCTTAGTAACCAAGAAAAACTAAAGAATAAAACAATAACTACGAACAATGACTAACCATCTTGCAGTACTTTCATAATTTTATAGACTTCTTTTTTAAAACATGGGGCAGAGTGCTGAAAAATATCTATACCTGCTCTTTTAACCAAGTTGTTGTTGGTAACAACTATTCTACACAAGGGGGCGGATCTATCCAGTTTATGTAATTTAAACACGACTCATATATTGTATGCAGCACCTTACAAAATAATTTATTATGTATATTACAGCCATTGTAAAATACTGTATTTGATTGAAAAAAGTGGCCGTTGAGTTTCTTATATGTTTCTCTCACAAGGTAAATTAAGTAATTCAAAAGCGCTTAGTTTAAGCCTAATTGAATAATGTTTATTTGAATGGATTTACTTTGGCCAATTTGAATGTTGTAGTAGTTATTGATTTATGTTAGTTATGCGTGCCCGAAAAACCGACAAGTCACCGATCGCCGCGATTACTCTGACGAATATAGACGATGATCGGCGACGAGAGGCGAATAAACCCTCCACACGTGCTTGCGTTTAATCGCCGATTGTGAAGAGGTGCCATTTATATTATGCGACACAGTATTTGAGGCGAGGTAGCGTTTGTTTTCGCGTCGTAGCTCGTAGCAGGCAGCGGAAGGCAGTATACACGAGACTCGCTCAAAACACCCGTTTTATTATGTCCTTATTTAACGTGACGTTTCGTGGCCTTTGCGGAGCACGTCTTCAGGGGGACATAATATAAACTAGATACTACTTTGTTTTGATGTAATCTAATCTTTTGATTCGGTTGGCATTAACCAGTCCTTACTTACGCACATACATCTTTAACTAGCGCGAGTGTAACGTCATAAATGCTTTATAAAAGATTAAAACACGTGTAAATTGTAAATGCACTTATTACATAAGGTATTTGTGTAAAAGATACATTTTTAACCGACTTCAAAAAAGAAGGAGGTTCTCAATTCATCGGTATGTTTTTTTATGTTTGTTACCTCAAAACTTTCGACTGGGAGAACCGATTTTGATAATTTTTTATTTGAAAGCTGGTGCTTCCCGTGTGGTCCCATTGTAATTTGGTCCAGACCTGACAAAGGCATCCATGAGAAAACCGTAAAAGTCTTAAATTTGCTGTACATACGTATAGCAAAGTGGATGATAAATGTACGAATAACTCAATATCGCGCCATCCGATATCGTTGATTTTTTTTTTATTTGAAAGGATATACTTCAAAGATAGTTTGGTGAGAGTTTGGTTAGGTTCTGATTACGGAATCCATGACAAAGTAACGGGAGCGCTTACGTTCATTGCTGCATTGAAAAAAATTTAGTTAGCGTACTTCAAATTCACTAAAAATCAAAAAATAAAAAATATTTTAACAAAAAAACAACCGACGACCGAATATTTTTTGTATAATTTACTACCTGACCCGACAGACGTTGTTCTGTAGATAATAAAAAAAAACTGATTTATAGGAATTTGCCAATAATATTTCAAAACATCAAGAATTATTTCGTAAAATATGCTCCCTGTTGGTATAATGCAATTATTTCACAGTGGAACTGTCAAACCATGCGTCACTAAATTCTCTCATAGAAATATGTCCATACAAAACAAATATTGGAAATAAAAATATTTATGTGTCCCAAATCGAAATGAAAACTATCCTATCTCTCAAGTTGGACTAAACTGCACTCCATGAAGTAATTCCCATTAAAATCCGTTCATTAATTTAGGAGTCCACCGCGAACAAACAACGTGACACGTAATTTATATATATTAGTCAAAACAAAATAAGGGCCACCACGTTTTTACAGTATTCTCATGAATTCTTGAGGTTTAAAGGTTGATCAATGATTCAATTGGATAAATTGATTGATTTTTAATGTAGACAGCATGAAATAATGATGCATTCCATTAAAAAAAGAAATTTTCTCCACTTTTTCTAAAAAATTTAATTTAAAAATAAAATGTTGGTTGATTTATGACTTTCCTCAATATCTAGTAGCCTAATAAAAACTAGCCGTCCTCGATTACTAATGCACTCTTGAAGCCTAGAAGGTACACTCTCCACCAGGTTGTTTCTTGAGGAATTTGTTCCCAGCTTGATTTCAGAACGTTTATTAGCTGTCTTTCATTATGCAGGGGTCGTTTGGCCTTCGAACACTGCGTTTCAGTAAATCCCACATGTGTTCAGTGGGATTTAGATCCAGACTGTTTGCAGGCCAGGCCAACACCTGTATACCAGCCTCCTCTAGGGCTTCTCTGGTGGCCCTAGCTGTATGAGCGCGAGCATTATCGTGCATCAGATGGAATCTTGCGCCGATTCTCTGTGCATATGAGACCACATGGGGTCTTATGACCTCCTCGATGTAACTGTATGTGTAATGAGCTGTTATTGTGCCTTCGTTTAGAATTACCAGCTCGGTTCTGCCTGACATAGAGATTCCTCCCCATACCATAACATTGGGGCCCCCAAATCTGTCACTTTTATGGATGCAAGCATCCGAAAATCGCTCACCTTCACGCCTCCAGCCCCTAATGCGACGGTCATCACTAAAAAATTTAACTTTGCACTCATCCGTAAACAATACTGTCCTCCAATCATTCATATCCCACGCCAGCTGCCTTGCGAATGATAATCGGTTTGCACGATGAGCACTTGTTAACGGTATCCGCACTACGCGTCTCCTAGAGAACTGCTGGTCCTCATGTAAACTATTTCTAATAGTTTGATCACTAACACGTGTAACGGTCGCCTGCCGCAAACGGTTTTGTAAAGAACGGGCTGTTATTTAGCGTTCTCTACGCGCAGTCAAGCGCACGTAGCGGTCCTCCTGTGCTGTAGTTGCTCGAACTCTGCCAGATCCCCGTCTCCTGGTTAGTCTCCCAGTCTCTTGAAAACGATTCCAAGTATTCTGGATCGCTCGCCGGGAAAAACCCAGCTGCAACGCCACAAAACGCTGTGAATGGCCTTCTTGAAGCAATGGTACGGCCCTAGTTACGGTTGGCAAGTCCATATGACTTCGAATTCTCGGCATAACTTTTTTTAAAATGTTAATTCAGCCACTAGTCAAACAAAACTTACAGTGTTTCTGAGAGAATCGTCAATTTGAAGTGGGTAGAATCAAGTGCTACAGTACTATAATAGTTACAATAAATTATCTAAAACTACCCACTTTAAACAATTATGCGGGTGGAATGCACAAAAAATGTGTATAAACAAATAAGGTAACACCACAATAAATTAACAGCTACTTGAGAATGCATAAAAAATAAATTATCGCTAGCGAGGCCAAAAGTGGCCCTTATTTGTTTTTGACTAGTATATATTAAGATTTATTTAACCAGGCGTTTCATGCCCTTTGCAGAGTATGTTTTCAGGGGGACGGGAATATGTAGTTTCGCTAAAAAGCTATGTAATGTTATTTTAAAAGTTAATAAAATTACTGGGTAAATGAGACTTAACATCTTATGTCTCAAGGTTACAAACGCAATATTAGTGCCGCTCTGAATTTTTTGGGTTTTTCAAAAATCCTGAACGGCACTGCATTGTAATGGGAGTATCAATTACCATCAGCTGAACATCCTGATCGTCTCGTCCCCTATTTTTATAAAAAATATGTATAAACCAACCAGGGGCGTGCATATCATATATGCAATTAGGCAGTGCCTACCACGTTATAAACCTACATAAATATAGCACTAGTGTTTAAGTTAATACCTACGGCAGGCAGTCTACAGGTTGCATATACGAAGCAAGCAGCGTTTCATACAACTTATGTCGTACTGTCGGACTAAAGCGCAACTACGTCTAGTTAGATCTACAGTGCCCACTTTGCTAGAAAACCAATGCACGCTTCTGAAACCAACTGTCTAAGTTAGTGAGAAACGATTGCTTTGTAATCAGTAAAGTTCCTAAAATGTCCGAGAGATGGCGCTGTACCCAAAGGGTACAAAGTTACATCGCACTATCTTTTGTTCTTTACTATTCATGTAGATCAAGGTCTTATACTCATGTACCGTGCTCCAGGCAGGTTCCGACGATGCAACCGCATCGCCTAAACCTGCCTCCAGAGGTCAGGAACTTACTCACACAGAAGCACAGAGCCACTAGACTTTACGACAGGTATCCGTCGGTCGAGAATAGGCGCCACCTCCGCTACCTACAGCGGGTGGTACGGGAACGTATCGCGGAACTCCGCGGCGAACGTTGGGACCGCTTGCTCGGTAACCTTAAGCCATCACATGTGGCTTTCTGGAAGCTGCCTCGCGCGTTCAAACAGGAGCCGCCCACTGTCATGCCTCCTTTGGACAGACCGGGACTGCAGCCGGCGCTCGATGACGATGAGAAGGCTGAATGCCTCGCCGATAGTCTCGAGAGTCAGTGCTCTCCAAATGCAGCAGCCAACCCGACACACGTTGACGAAGTTGAACGTCGCTCCGCTCTGAGCCCTTCAGGCGATGTAATAAAACCCACCTCTTACGAAGAGGTGAAGCTAATCATTAAGGAGCTTCACTCCAAGAAGGCCCCGGGGCCCGACACTATAAACAATAGGGTTCTTAAAATCCTACCCTCGACTCTTATTACTTTATTGGTTACCATTTTTAACATTCTATTGTCTAATAGCGCGTTCCCCGAACAATGGAAGGATTCCATTGTTATCGGTATCCCAAAACCCAATAAACCTAAAGCTAATCCGAGTAGCTATAGGCCTATTAGTTTAATTAACTCGATCGGGAAACTTTACGAAAGATTAATTCTCGCGCGTCTTAATCATTACATCGCGGAGCTTAACCTGATACCCGACATACAGTTCGGATTCAGAACCGCTCACTCGTGTCCCCAGCAGGCTCACCGACTCACCGAGTACATTCTCATACGGCGTCAATTTCACGCTACCACGGCAGCCGTGTTTTTCGATGTCGCGAAGGCCTTCGACAAGGTATGGCACAACGGCTTAGTATTCAAGCTGTATCAACTGGGAGTGCCAGACAGGCTCGTGCGCATCATTCGAGCCTATCTTACCGATCGCTCCTTCCGATATCGAGTAGAGGGCACCCTATCCTCACCCAGACCCATCAGGTCTGGCGTGCCACAGGGCTCGGTCCTCTCTCCCACTCTTTTCTCGCTCTTCACGAGCGACATTCCCAAGTTTCCGAGTGTCCAGCTCGCTCAGTACGCTGACGACACGGCACTCTACTTCGGCTCCAACCGCTCAACCTTGAGCAAGAACATTAAAGTGCTTCAAGCCGCCGTCAATGAACTAGGCAACTGGTTCAGAAAATGGCGGATTGAAGTGAACCCCACCAAGAGTGCAGCGGTACACTTCGGTAACGCGAATAGCATCCGCGCTAAAAAACAACCGACCGACGTTATTAAACTGTATGAAACACCCATACCGTGGGTGAAGGATTACAAATACTTAGGAGTCACGTTCAACAGCAATATGAACTTCAAGAAACATATTGACACGGTATGCAATAGAGCCCGATTTGTCCTCAGTCGCCTTTATCCACTTGTGTGTGGGCGAAGCAAACTTCCGCTCAAACACAAAGTGACGCTGTACAAAACCATCGTACGGCCCATACTGTCATACGCAAGCGTCGTTTTCGCGCACACCCGACCGAGCTACTTACGTCGTTTGCAAGTAGTTCAAAATAAATTCACGCGCATGGCAACCGGAGCCCCGTGGTTCATCCGAAACGTTGACCTTCACCGCGACCTAGAGCTTCCGACAATAGCTCAACACTTTAAAGAGATCTCGCGACGCTTCTTTGACAAGGCGCCTAACCATCCCAACATCTTGGTTAGGAAGGCATGCGGGTACACCCCCCTTCACCATAGTCTCAACCCAATAAGACGTCCCAGACACGTAACGGTAGACCCGGATGACGACATCACCATCGCGAACGCGACACCCACACAAACACCGACACAGACACGCACACACCGCCTTCGCAGGCGTAGACGCGGTCAACCACCGCAAACCACTGCCACTCGTCACTCTGACGATGGCCAGCGGCCCGCACCTTAGATACACCACACATTCTTTTGATACCCGACGAGACGTTAGTCCTCGTCCTGTAATCGCTTCACTACACACACTCACACACGGACTGACTGACGGACTGACATACACCACTTACACAATCACAAACACACTCCACAAACAGACACAAACACAAACATACATGCACACAAACATTTACACTACGTACATACATACAAACACACATACATGCAATCATAAGCACACAGCCGGTCTGAGGTTCGAGTCTCCTTAGGAGACGCCCCGCGACTGTTGTTGCGTAGTCTTTGCGGCCTCCACGGCCCACGTCCTACTTCGCTGTGAAAGCCAGGGCTGCTAACAGCACAGAGGAGGTTTTAGTCGGTATGGGGTGTCCGCTTACGCGGACACTCGAGTCCGACATATTACGCCCCGTTCCGGGGCGTAAATACGTAACAGTATTTCCTCCTCTCAAAAAAAAAAAAAAATCATGTACCGTGCCTTCCCACAAGCACACAGCCGGTCTGAGGTTCGAGTCTCCTTAGGAGACGCCCCGCGACTGTTGTTGCGTAGTCTTTGCGGCCTCCACGGCCCACGTCCTACTTCGCTGTGAAAGCCAGGGCTGCTAACAGCACAGAGGAGGTTTTAAAAAGTCGGTATGGGGTGTCCGCTTACGCGACACTCGAGTCCGACATACTACGCCCCGTTCCGGGGCGTAAATAACGAACCGTATTTCCTCCTCTCAAAAAAAAAATAAAAAACATGTACCGTATAATTTGTTCTATATAGTGCAAGAGAAGAATGAAGGAGTAAGTGCCAGAGAGTATTTCACTGTGAGCCAAATGGTAAGTGTTGAGTAGAGTGTTAAACACCAACGTAAGTAAAAAAAGCACAATGTTAATGCCATTAAGATAATAAGGACCTAGACGGTGTAAATAATTGGCCAATAATATATCATTATTGACTTAATTAATGACAAGGCCAGCGATAATGTCGATCACAATATATAAACAACCCATTACAATAATCAATTGATGCGGTACAGCTATACAAGTGAATCATTATTATATGCATTTGAAACAAAGATAAGGTTCACAGAGAGCTGAAGATACCCGCGACCTCATCTCATACTGCGGTCACACCACTGACCTCTACTTTATAGCACTGGACTGTTTCATATTAGCCATTATGGCGCTGTTGGCCATGTAGCGAGAGTCTGCGGTACTAAAACTAATTATGACAAACGCAGCTAAACAAACATCAATAGGAAAACTATTTACAAAAAAAATATTGTGTACTTTATTAGGTTGTTTCCGAAAGTATAAATAAAACGGAAAATGACCGAAATTAATTCAAAATGCAAAAATAGTTCAGAGTATTGTTAATTAATTGTTAGTACATCAGACTTTTATTTTTATCACTGTCTATTTAGAGGGCAATAGTGATGCAAGTGAGATATAATGATAACCTGCGCCATTTTAGATTAGTTTCTTGATTCGGGAAATATACAATTACTTACATCCTTGGAAATAAGGTCAGTCTGTAAGAGGTCCATGAAACGTAGCTCTTTTATGGTCTTCTCATATCATCTTCCGACAGAAAAAACATGTACAGTGGTTACCCATGGATTATCGACATCTACCATACGATTCAAATGAGAATTTGTTTAGTTATTTAATTAATCAATACGGCTTACACCAATTACATTAATTAAAGATTGCGCTCAGGAGAGCGTTGAGCGCGGTGAGGGTGCGACAGGGGTGGGACAGACGCCTTAAAGTGACGTTTTCTGAAGACTGTAGTGCCATCTGTTAGTTGGCCCGAAAATGAAAGCTTTGGCAGCTGTCACTCGCTTTGATACCTTTCAACTTCTTTCTTCTTTGTGTTACTGCCCACTGGTCATAAAATCGCGGCTACGTCTGTCTAGCGTTAGCGCATGTATGAAGCTCTCGTGTTCCATTTTTCATATTTACACTACTAAATCTATCCTGTATGATCTATGTTGTGACAAAATTAAATAACTAACTCTACGCGCAATTTCAACATTTATTATAACAAAAATTGCAATACCTACATTGAAAAGTAGAGTTAGTTATTTAATTGCGTCACAACATTAAAAATGAATTTTATGATTTCGAGCTAATATATAGTTATTTTCGGGGCCAATATCCAGATGGCGCTAGTTTTCAAGTAGACAGATCATAATGCGTAGAGAGGGCTCTCGTTTCCCTATATTATACTATTATACTCTTTGGTTCATGCCTACTATGGTTGTGAAGGTATTTGTTTGGAACAGAAAACCGACACAGCTTAACAATTAATTCGGGAGCATAATAGATAATAGAATAATCGACTTTGCGGTATATTGTTACGACATAGCTATTAATTATGACTATGAATATTTAAATATTGTGTTTATATAATTTACTACGATTAAACATTTTTATTTAAATTTGCTTTAAGACTTTTATTATGGCAAGTAGGTGTTATTGCAAACCTGTTTTACTTATTGACATTCAAATTCAAATATTTTTATTCAAAATAAGATGTGACATCACTTATTGAAAGTCAAAAACTACCACCCATTCCAAAACGAATGTCTCACACCTGGGAAGAATGGGCGAACAAAACTCAGCGGGCTTTTTTTCACCAAAAAATATGTTTACAATGTAATTTGTACAATTAAACGTATTATTTAATAGCCTGAGGGCGGTAACTCCATTCCCAATCTTGTGGTATCATTAAGAAAGTCATTTATGTTATAGTAACCTTTAACAGATAGTTGACACATGGAGATAGATAGACATTACAATTCTTTTTTGGATCGCACTGAGTGAGGTACCCTCGGATGCAACCGGGATAAATTTAAAAATAATTCATTGTTATCACTATATCCAATTAATTTATGGTTAACCATTTCTGTCAAGTGTTACCTAATCCCTACTACTTACGCTTTCACGCCTAAACCACTGAAACGATTTTAATAAAATTTAGTACAGAGATAGACTACAACTTCGAAAAGGACATAGGCTTTTATCGCGAAGAAGAGTTTTGGAGGGCTTGAAATTGGGGGTGGAAGTTTGTATGGAAGTTCGTTATTATCAAAGATGACACTATTAAATTATTAATTAAGTATTTAGGTAGTTGATGAGAAATATATAAGTATTTGTTCTAGCGTTTTTGAATTTTTTACCTTTATGCGGATGCAAAAGGGGGGCGAAAGTTCGTATGGAGTCCAAACAAAGTTAAAAAATTACATTGTAGACTGTAAAGTTTTCAATAATGCGATAACTGTTTAGACGGTTTCAATTGATTAACTCTTAAATTAAGTTTAACAAAAAATCATGTTACCGTGTTGTTCTTAATTTGAATAGCTACCAATAAATAAGTTAATCTTATATTGAATATTGTAGTACTAAGAATAATTAATTTATTTAAAAAATAACCGCTTGAGGATTGTCAAAAATATGGGAATTTATTGGTTTTACGCCGTTATTCAAAAAAACGAGATTTCATCAGATATTCCCGCGATGGTGTCCTTACCGTCCGTCCGTCTGTATGCATGTGTGTGTAGATGTGTGTAAACCTCTTATAACTTTTGAATGGCTCGACCGAATTCATTGCGGTAGGCGCCATTCGAAAGGGCTTGAGCAAACTTAGATTTTGAATACAATCCGGACCGTTTTGGATCGGTAGATTTTAAGACATATAAAAAAAACGAAACAAATGTTTTCATATGTTTTTATTGGAATAACATTTAAACGGCTTTACCGATTGATTGCAAAAACTAATCAGCTTACTAATAATATTATATACAGCTACATATTAATTATTCAATTTAAGTATAGCAATTAAATTACAACCAAAGTTACCGACATAATCCAAACTATTGCGAAAACGGAGGGGGAAGTGGCAGTGGGCAGGGCACATAGTTCGACGGACAGATGGCCGTTGGGGCAGTAAAGTCCTCGAATGGCGACCATCTTCCGGCTGATGATGATGGTGATGATAGCAATTTATGTAAAAATAACTATAATTATTTCAATTTTCCCTTTTGTTGTAATGAATAATTTCGCAGCAGAACTGTCAAACTGTGCGTCAAAACTTTAACGCAAGGAATTACTTATACATACAGAAATAAGAATTAAAATAATATTTATGAAGGGTCATGAATCGAATTATAAAACTATATATAGTACGAGTGGGAGGCTCCTTTGCACAGGATGCCGGCTAGATTATGGGTACCACACCGGCGCCTATTTCTGCCGTGAAGCATTAATATGTAAGCATTACTGTCTTTCAGTCTGAATCGCGCCGTAGCTAGTGAAATTACTGGGCATATGGGACTTAAAATCTTATGTCTCAAGGTGACGAGCGCACTTGTAGTGCCATTCAGAATTTTTGGGGTTTTTCAAGAATCCTGAGCGGCACTGCATTGTAATGGGCAGGGCGTATCAATTACCATCAGCTGAACGTCCTGCTCGTCTCGTCCCTTATTTTCATAAAATACAAAAAAATATAAAAAAAATCTTGAGTCACATTACTGCAAAAATTTGAAGAAAATTGGTTTAGTAGTTTAGAAGTTCATCGCGGTAAAACAATGTGACATAAAATATTTATGTATAAACATTTTAAAAGAGCAATAATTGTTGTTACTTGTCCATTCTTCTAAATATATGTAGCATTACGGATCGATTGATAGTGTCAAAAATTTAATTGACAGTCTAACGTTGTCTTAATAAATCTACATAATTAATCAATAATTCAAAATAAAAATTATAAAAAACAAAAAATAATTTAGATTATAACAATTGAGGTCATCGTAATCATTAACACCAGAGACAAATAACCTCTATAATCTGACACTCTGACATTTGTTTGACATTATTAAAAACGTCAACAATAATTGAATCACGTGTATTAATTAATTAAATCAGCCTAGCGAAACTCTCTAAGAAAAACGCAATTCACTTGATTGTATGAAATTGTCAGTCATTGACAGCTGATTGACAGATGACGGCTATATGCTTGTAAAAAACGGAGATAGCCGAAATCCACTACGTTTTAAGCAACTGTTCGCTTTCAAACTTAGCCGGATTATACTATTACTTAGGCAGCTCACCTCGTACGTAGTATTTACATCCTCTTTAAATTATCTATTAAAATATTACTACACTAATTCTAACATTAACATTATGCGACCACCAAAAGGGGCATTGATAGAATATGTCCATCAATGTAACGCTATATATGTAAGTCCATCAATCTCTTTAAACTGTTTTGTGACCAATGCCTAATTATATGGCCAAGGCTTGTGTAGTACTTTTCTCAAATAATGCGCGGCAATTAAAACTAAACGGCGTTAAAATAAGTTCATTACATTCATTGTCAATCAATCAATCGAACAATGAACAACAATAATATTTCCTGCGTTAATATGTTCATTTGTTTTTATCTTTATAAATAGATTTCTATTTTCAAGCCAGTTCGAAATTTAAATAAAACCTTTAATAAGTTATAAACCTTCTTGGTTGCCATGTTTCGGAATAAAAAACGTTCCATTTTCAAGTTACTATACTACAAGCTGATATGAGTTTACTATGTAATTTATTTGGGCGCGACAGATATGGATTTTTATACAACTTTTACCGGCCGCTACTCGCATGATTAAGAAATAATAATTTGTGTACAAGTAAGTCTGTAAAGACATCTCATATTGTACCATCCCTTATGCATTCTAGATACAATTATTGTTTAATAATAACAACGGCCCAAGTAATTTGAATAAATAAATATGTTTTATTCTTATATCGTTTATACGTCTAGATAAACTATGACAGCTGTGACAACGTCGAAAAGAATTGTGTCTAGAACTAACCTGTATTGTGAGTAATTCACGCTAACACAAAGTGTCATACAAATTACGAGTGTAAGATGTAGCTTGTCACGCACACTTAACTAGTATTCCTGGCCTGTTTCTATCGATTGTCTAACAGCAAGAGACTCTATTTAGACGTATAAATTATCAAAGGTTTTCAATTAAATTACCAAAATTGAGAATTCTCACATTTTAATGAAGTAAAATGTTTGTATTTTAGTGGCAACATACAGAGCCCTACAAATGCTTTTAGGAGTGCAACCGTTTGTATTGTGTTCTATGATGGTGGTTCACATGGAACAAATTTACTGATGTTATCTTATCAGTTAAAATTCTATTCAGGACCGTCCGATTATGTTAATACGATTAATAATTTTACACGTTCAAAAATTTGTGTGATTGACAATATCAAACGCCTTAGTAGGATCCAAAAATATGCCCATTTCAATTTCCAAGCTGAAAATTTTTTACTACATTCGGTCTATTTTTTAGCAAGTCTATGAATAAGAAAAATGTAATTTAAATTGCAGTATTCATTATAAAAATAAGGACAATATACCTACCCACGACCTATACCTACTTCTTCTTGTTAATGATATTGAGTTTTGTTTCGCAAATTACATTCATGAATTTGATTACTTTCCTTTCAAAGCCTTGTTTAGTCAAGTGTATATTATATTTTATCGCGTATCCAATATCGCATGACATGATCAAAACATCAAATATTGTTCTACTTGATTGATGAATCCAAAAAATATGCCCATTTCACTTTGCAAGCTGAAATTTTTTTACCGCATTGTTTATATTTTTAGCAAAAAGCTTTTGTAAGTATCGTTTGCACTATTTTGAAAGGCTGATTAAAATCGAGAATAAGTAAAATGAAATCTGAATTCAGTACTCATTCTAAAAATAAGCATAATATATTTACCGCAAGAGGTCGTGGGTTCGAATCCCGCATCGTTCATAAAATTTTGCTTTCAAATGTTATTTGTCCTAGAAGTGAGGGTTCACTTTAAAAACAAAACAAATTGTTTAAATACTATACTTCCTTCCTAAGTGGTAAATAAAATTGAATTTTGTTTCAAAAATTACTTTCCTTACAAAGCCTTGTTTATTTAATTGTATATATTTTATCGCGTAACCAATTACTGGAGGAGAACTGGTGTTGATACCTGTGGGGTGTATGCGCTGCCAGGAACACGTAGTTGGTGCCATACATGCCGGTGAGCAGCACAGGTAGTGCAAGCAGCAGTGCAATACGCGCCTGCCAGCGGCCCCATCCGGACACTGCCTCCAGCTCCATCACGCTGAGAGCAACCGCGAGACCACCGACCGTCCACTGCCACTCACCACTCTGTACTAGTCCGAACTGTGACTGTCAGTCGCTGATGACCGCCCGGTGCTCCAGCTCCGCGCTGATAACTGGATTAAGCTGAACTGCTGTCTAGACTCTAAGTGAGCGGGACACGAGCGGGCTCAAGAGGCAAGTGATGCGGACCCCGCTCCCCGCGTCCCGCGCCCCGCGCCCCGCGACCCGGCCACGTGCTCGCCGCCTGTCTCCGGCGCAACGCACTACGCACGCACTGGACGCCGGACGCCGGTCGACGGTCGAGGTACGCGCGAACTTACAAAAATGTGTGCCAGTTAAAAATAGCATAAGTTGGTGATCGCTCCACATACTGGTATCGTGTCACCGCACGCCGACGCCCGCGGCCCTCGCTCTAGGCTGACACGCTGTCTCGTCCACCTCACAAACTTATCTGGATATCTTATAATAATAATAATAAAAGCCTTTATTTACAATCCTTAATATATAATCTAATCTAACCTATATTTAAAGTCTATTTATATTTATTATATTTTCAATTGTAGGTAATAACTATTTACAACGGTAATTATTATGTTTTGCCTTTTGGCATAGGTCTCCCCCAAACTTTTCCATAGAGAGCGATCTCTCGCTTTTATCTAGATGTCTTATATAAATCCAGTGTCCTGATGTTTGTTTCTAGTGAACTCCTAAACTAATGAACGGATTTTAATGGGGATTACTTCATGGAGTACAGTTTAGTCCAACTTGAGAGATAGGTTTTTATTTTGATTTGGGACCCATAATTATTTTGATTTCCAAATTTTGTTTTGTGTGGACATATTTTCTATGAGAGAATTTATTGACGCACAGTTTGACAGTCCAGCTGTGAAACAATTTCATTATAACAATAGGGAGCATAGCTTACGAAATAATTCTTGAAACCATGAAAAATTATTGACAAATTCATATAAAACAGTATTTTATTTATTATGTACAGAACAACGTCGGGTCAGCAAGTATAATATACCTCCCCTGACCCAGTATAGAATATAATATAATCATTTTTATTTCAATCATAATTATGCACGTAATTTTGACAACAATACGACTCGTAATTCAGGGTTTCTACACAGCGACTGGAATTTTCTTGTTTTCACGGGGAAAAGCTGACAATAATGTCTTTCTTCCTCTAAAGCCTTGATAAATTCGAATTAAAATATTTATACTTATATCTTATAATCTATCACCAATTCTTAATTTATTAATAACTAGCTTGTACTCACGACTTCGTACGCGTTGAATAGTTACTTTGGGTATTTTTTTATTTTTTATGATACTTTTCAAATACACACAAACTGCTCTCTCCCCTCTTATATGAAACAGCGCACTGTGAACTTTAATCTCCAATTTCATCCACATGCAGGTCAAAGTTTCAAATATGTGCGAACAAATGTTTCACCGTTTTATCTTTGATAATGACGAATTTCCATATAAACTGCCATCCCCTATTTCAACCCCTCCATTTATTTTTTTCCAATATAAGGTAGCCTACGACCTTTTTCAAGCTGTAGTCTATATCTAGTATCTACAAAATTTTATCAAAATGGGTTCGGTGGTTTAGGCGTGAAAGCGTAACAAACAAACTTACTTTCACGTTTATAATATTAGTAGGGATTATTGTCATCAGCCAAACATAACAATATTTTTATGAATTATGTATGTCTTCTTTAAATTTTTTTTATATCAATTAAAAATAATTTGCTGTTGAGTAAACTTAGTTGTTAATAATATGTTCCCAGTATCAAATCTGGGAATTTAGATTGAACATAAACGATTCATTCAGTGCACCAGTGGGAGGCTCTTTTGCACAGGATGCCGGCTAGATTATGGGTACCACAACGGCGCCTATTTTTGCCGTGAAGCAGTAATGTGTAAGCATTACTGTGGTTCGGTGTGAAGGGCGCCGTAGCTAGTGAAATTATTGGGCAAATGAGACTTAACATCTTATGTCTCAAGGTGACGAGCGGTTGTGTTGCCGCTCAGAAATTTTGGGGTTTTTCAAGAATCCTGAGCGGCACTGCATTGTGATGGGCAGGGCGTATCAATTACCATCAGCTGAACGTCCTGCTCGGCTCGTCCCTTATTTTCATAAAAAAAATTCAGCACATGTACTTATTATAATTATATATACTTACTCGTATGTAGGTACTTATATTTACTATAAAAAATATGAAATATTATTTTTTATTCATGACAAATCTCGCAAACTGAATAATAACTTTTACCGATGTACGATGACGATGACTTTATTAAAAAAAACAATTAGTGGCTAAATGGCATTTTTAAGTATGCTTTTTTTATAAGGGACGAGACGAGCAGGACGTTCAGCTGATGGTAATCAGTACGCCCTACCCATTACAAAGATTCAGGATTCTTGAAAAACCCAATAATTCTGAGCGGCACTACAACTGCACTCGTCACCTTGAGATATAAGATGTTAAGTCTCAGTTGCCCAGTAATTTCACTAGCTACGGCGCCTTTCAGACCGAAACACATTACTGCTTTACGGCAGAAATAGGCGCCGTTGGTACCCATAATCTAGCCAGCATCCTGGCAAAGGAGCCTCTCACTGGTATTGTATGTGTTACTATTTTATTATAATATAAGCAGGTGCACACACATAGGCGGAGGAATGCGATACATTCCTGAACGCTGTGCTGAGACCTAATTATAAATGATGACCATAATCATGAGTGTGTTGATGAAAACAATGCTTAAGTTTACTATTTTATCTACACCCATGCTTTAAATCCTCTATTAAAGATTCTGAAACAGTTAGCTTATTGCCAACATTAAAACAACCAATGTTCTAATAACCATTACATCATCCAAAAGAGTGTTGTAATGTTGTACTGAATTTCATAACAACACTCCTATTTTTTTTTTCATTCCCTTCATGCTCAAAGAGTTTTAACAGACAGCCACATTCTTATTGCTCCATGCGTGGTATCTGTATGAATTTCAAAAAATGAACATTTTGGTTTAGGCGCGTTCCACACTACCAGAACGTCGCGCGCCGTAAAAAAAGTAAGTTATTCGAATCCCCGCCATTTTTCTTCGATATTTTTTTTTGTTTTGTTTACAAATAATGAACGATTAATTTCCAAAAGAACATAATATTCAAGTGAATTTTAATTATTGCACTATGCAAATTGTGAATTACTATTAAAATAAGTAATTCTTTCATTAATACTTAGTTTGTTTGTTTTAAATAATCAGTAATGGATGATATTAGGTTACTACTAGGACTGGCTATTTTAATGTTAGCAGTAAGCTAACTGTTTCAGAATCTTTTAGAGGATTCATATTATGGGTGTAGATAAAGTCTTGTATGCAACTGTTGATAATTAGGTATTCAAACACTCATGTGATACTGTTATCACACTCGGCTTCGCCTCGTGAGATAAATTCACATTCGTGTTTTAATACCCTTTATTACACAACAGTTGTATAAATAACTATTACACTAGGTTAAAAATTATGAAACAATTATTTGATTTATAAATCATTATTCAAACTTATAATTTAATCTCAAATTTTTGTTCTGCCTTGTTATGAAAATAAGGGACGAGTAAGACGTTCAGCTCATGGTAATTGATACGCCTTGCCCATTACAGCAGTGCCGCTCAGGACACTTGAAATACCCAAAAATTTTGAACGGCGCTACGATTGCGCTCGTCACCTTGAGACATAAGATTTTAAGTCTCATTTGCCAGTAATCACGACCACCATCTTCACGAAGCTTCCTTAAACAGGTGAAGGTTGATGTATATATTTATACAAATAATTCTTTATAACTTTTTATGAAATAGTTTATACTATTTATACACGACTCATAATAAATTGGATGCAGCACCTTACAAACAAATTTGTTATGTATATTACAGCCATTGTAAAATACTCTATTTAATTGAAAAGAGTGGCTGTTGAGTTTCTTATATATTATGTTCTTCTCACGAGCTCAACTTTTTTAGATCATATGTTAACTTAGTAATTTGAAATAAATATTTGTAGTGACGATTCATAAGCGCTTAGTTTAAGACTAATTGAAATAGTTTATTTGACTTTGAATAACATGGTAAGCGTAGGATAACTGTCAAGGACGGCACAGCACTACACTGGACGCTTGCAGACAGTGCGGGGAGAGATGCTCCCGCTAATGAATTGAAATAGTTTATTAGACTTTGACTTTGAATAACATGGTAAGCGTACGATAACTGTCAAGGATCGCATAGCACTACACTGCACGTTTGCAGACAGGGCGGGTAGAGATGCTCCCGCCAATGAATTGAAATAGTTTATTAGACTTTGACTTTGAATAACATGGTAAGCGTACGATTACTGTCAAGGACGGCACAGCACTACACTGGACGCTTGCAGACAGAGCGGGGAGAGATGCTCCCGCTAATGAATTGAAATAGTTTATTTGACTTTGACTTTGACTAACATGGTAAGCGTACGATAACTGTCAAGGACGGCATAGCACTACTCTGCACGCTTGCAGACAGAGCGGGGAGAGATGCTCCCGCTAATGAATTGAAATAGTTTATTTGACTTTGACTTTGACTTTGACTAACATGGTAAGCGTACGATAATTACTGTCAAGGACGGCATATCACCACACTGCACGCTTGCAGACAGAGCGGGGAGAGATGTTCCCGCTAACGAATGGAAACATTTACCTTTCAAAGTTTTTAAAAGAACTCTGCATCAATTGTTAATTAATTAGTGCTTCTATACGGACGAGTAAAAAAAGAAGGACTCCGCGCTGTGGTATTAATTAGCAAGTGATACTAGTTACAGAATTTTATCTCCCTCAAATAATCATATATGGCCACAAATACTTATATAGTAAGGTTTTTACACTTTTTCACAACGCATTTTTAAAATATTTTATTGAGACGCAAACTGATCTGTCACAGGCAATGACAATTCTCATAATGGCCGCCTATCGGCCTGTAGTAGTGTAAGTGTGTGCGTGGGGCTATGTATTTACACGTTAATCGTCTTGTTTTGGTGCTACACTGTTATGTAAGGTGACACGGAGTCCTTATTTTTTACTAGTCCGTGTGCTTCTATAGTTACATAATATATTACTTCCATAGACTATTTTATTAAACCGAATGTTTCTGTACTTCTACAGAAACATTCAGTTTCAATACAAAATGACATTATACATAGGTAGTAAATGAATTATTAAATTATTTACATAACATTACTTAGATTATGATTATTTTCTAGCAGTAGCAATGACAGTACAATATTGTATATTTCACTAAAAGAGCGCAAAAAAATAGTGCTGAGAGAGTTTCTTGCGCCGCTTCTTCTCTCTCACAGCGCCATTTGTTTCCGAAGCGGTAGTAGTATGTAGTATATAGAATGTTTGGGGTTTTTCAAGAATCCTGAGCGGCACTGCATTGTTCTGGGCAGGGCGCATCAATTACTATCAGCTGAACGTCCTGCTCGTCTCGTCCCTTATTTTCACTAAAAAAAAAAAACACTGCGGACTTTCTCATATAACTTGAGCGATCAATTCACTGTCGTTAAAAAACTAAGATACAACTGGACTTCGATTCAACTCGTTAGGATATTGTTAACAAACTTCACAATTATACGAACAATAACAGCCTTAGATTAACACCCATATTCTAAGTCGTAACCTCGAAAGTCCCTCGACTCGAACTCAGTCGAGGAGGCCTCAAGGAATGACTTGAAAGGACCTCAAGTTTGGTATTCATAGTTGTCAGTTTGAGGAATTCATGAGGATCCTCGAATGAGTGTGAACTCATTCGAGGATCGACTCATGAATTACGTAATCGTTTAGTGGAATGCTAACCTTATTATTGACGATTTTTTATCTGTGGCTTTCAACTTCTTGTGTCAAGTTATTAGTGAAGTGTCAAATGAAAGCGAACACCTAAATAAACAAATGGTATCCGTTGCGCTCCGACTAGATACCGCACTACCTCTGAAGAATAGCTTTTTATTACGGCATGTATTAGATGCTTGTGTGCTTGGCATCTTGACACTCAATGGCATCTTTCAAATTTTGTAACATACGCTTCGTGTTATTTTACATTTAAATTAATAAAATACGAAATATTTACAGATGTTATATGATCCCAGTGTCTTTCTTATTTCTTGTAGTATAATTTTATGCAAAGACTAGTGGACCCAACAGACGTTGTCCTGTCGGAAATTTCGGACACACGTCTTAAATATGAAAAATCGGTCCAGCCGTTAGGAGGAGTCCACTAAAATACACTACATGGACGGAATTGAGAATCTAAACCAATCTCAAATACACTGGAACACACAAAAATATCATCAAAATCGGTCTAGCCGTTTTGGAGGTAGTTCAATTGTGAATGTAAACCATTCTTGAATCCACCCGAAGACACACATCAATCTCAAATTCACTGGAACACACAAAAATCTCATCAAAATCGGTCCAGCCGTTCAGGAGGTAGTTCAATTGTGAATCTAAACCATTCTCGAATCCATCTGAAGACACACAGAAAGTTTCAATAAAATCGGTCCAGCCGTCTAGGAGGAGTTCAATGACATACACACGCACACAAGAATTATATATATAAAGAATTTACTACGCAACCCGGCATTTTAATTTCAATTATTAGCTAAGCTTAACGGAACATGTGGCACGTCAACGTTACAAATTGTTCGAGACTGGCTCGAGTACCCCCACTTGGGCGTAGTATGTTGTTGTAGTTGTCGACACTTTGCGACTACGCCTGCGGTATCTAGTTGGAGCGCAGCGGAGACCAATCCTTAAACTAAGATAACAGCTAACCTTGTAATTTTAGATATGTTTTTTGTCATGATACTGTACAATTGTTACTTGGATTTCCTTAAGGCGGCACTAAATGCCAGCGACCTTGAGCGATATGAGTTCACGGCTGCTGGCCCCATCTATGTAACAAAGTAGTACTAAAAAAATGCGTCATGCCATGCCAAAAACCTTGTTTAACTGCAAAGAAAAGTGGTAGTTCAAAAATGCTCTGGAGTGTTAACTTTAATCAACAACAAGCATTAGCAACTTACAAATAAGACTTAAGGATATGTGTAACAGGATTAAGTAGTGTTCATTGCTCGAAATCCTATATTTTCACCACAAAACTTGTCTAAAAACACCTTCTTTGCTTACTCTTCGCCTTAACCTTAACTCTATTTAAATTTTCAATTTCAAGGCCTTCAGGGAAAACAAGAGCTTTGTCACATGAGAACTATTGTATCTACGTACTTGTGTACACATTTACAAATTATAACAATTAATAACAATTTTCCAAACAATTTTTTATATTCAAATAAAATTTGAAAATCAAATTTTTATGAACGATGCGGAACTCGAACCCACGACCTCTGGAGTTCCGTGCCAGTGCTCTAACCAACTGCGCTAACCGTTCGAGTGACGTATCTTCATAAAATCTTGTATACTTTGTTTAACTCTCAGGTTGTGGCTTCATCTACAGGATCTACTTTACAGTTGATAACCTGCTCAACCCCAATATTTGCATTTTAGGAAATTGACTTGAGATGTCGCTCTTGTTAATCTAAACAATTTGTTATGTTTTTAAAGTGATAACCCTCACTTTTAGGATTACTACACAATATCTTTTATATTATACTGGTTTGTTTTTTAATGAAAACTGTCTGTAAATAACAATCACAGATAAAATTTGATTGACATATTATTCTTACTAAGTATTAGTTTATATAAGAGAAAAGTAAGTTAAGTGATTTTTTAGATCTCTTTTTTTTTCTTTTTTATTACATGTTTAATTTAGAAAACAATATAGATGTTGGTTGTGTTTTGAATCTTTGTGAAATATATTTAACGACCATCCTTTTACTTGGTAATTTTAAGTTTGTGTGTGTTTTTTATGGTACTTTATGTATGTTTTTTTTATGGAATAGGAGGACTAACGAGCGTACGGGT
The DNA here is from genome assembly GCF_905404315.1 of Leptidea sinapis. Taxonomy (NCBI): domain Eukaryota; kingdom Metazoa; phylum Arthropoda; class Insecta; order Lepidoptera; family Pieridae; genus Leptidea; species Leptidea sinapis. The sequence continues at coordinate 4,693,170 of NC_066296.1, read as the reverse complement.
CACCTGGTGTTAAGTGATCACCGCCGCCCACATTCTCTTGCAACACCAGAGGAATCACAGGAGCGTTGCCGGCCTTTAAGGAAGGTGTACGCGCTTTTTTTGAAGGTACCCATGTCGTATGGTCCCGGAAACACCGCACAAGGAAGCTCATTCCACAGCTTTGTAGTACGTGGAAGAAAGCTCCTTGAAAACCGCACTGTGGAGGACCGCCACGCATCCAGATGGTGGGGATGATATCCTTACTTGTGGCGTGTCGTGCGAAGGTGGATTTCGGCGGCAGGAATCAGGTTAAACAGCTCTTCGGAACACTCCCCGTGTTGTTTATGTTTGTGCTTTATTTAAATTTTACTATAATTTGTAAAAAACTGAAATCAAATTTCGTAGACAAATAAATAAGTAAATATATGAAGAACACCACGTCTTGAAGATATACAATTTGATGAATAAAAATTATTTATACGAGAATGATGTGTTTGTTGACACAGGACCGAACACCAGTTAGTCGCTTAACATTTCCAAATTAACATTTTTTTTTGTAAATGGAACAAGCAAACTGGTTGATGCAAAACCTGCACTCAAAGGTTGTCGAAAAAGTCAATAGTCAAATAAACTTTAAACAAATACCCCATTATTCATAATGGTCCGCTAAATTTAAACAGCCGCTTAGGAGTGTTTTTTCTCATTCTGACTTAGGTATTCATTCAATAGAAGAAGACAGAGTGAGAATTAGCAATGCTTTAAGTTAGCAGACTATTATAAATAAGGGGGCTAGGCTTAAACTAAGCGCTTTTGAAGCGTCACTACAAATTTTTCTTTTAAATTACTAATTTTAGAGAAGATAATGCTAATTAAAAAAAAACTTACAAGTAACTCAACGGCCACTCTTATTCCATCTCACTATTACTCCATTAAATAGAGTAAGTATTTTACAATGACTGTCCAATCGTATAATGGCTGCATTCAATATATTATGAGACGTGTTTAAATCACAAATTATTTCATAAAAAGTAGGTAATAATAAATTTACTGTATCAATATAAATTGTCGTATATTGGATGCATCAACCTTTACAGCTTGAACTCATTGTTTGTGTTAAGATGCTTCGTGAACATGATGGTCGTGATAACTGTCTCAATTAGTTATTGCATCCAACAAACACAATGATGTTAACTACTAGCTGATGCCCGCGGCTTCCTCCGCGTAGATAAAGGGTTTTACAAATTTAAAGCAAGTTTGGAATTGAAGATTCTGTCATGTCCTATTCCAGTTCCGTTTCCCAACATATTTTATGAATCTTATTTCGAGGAAGATCGCTTTGGCAAACTTTACTATTGGTATAGTTATAGCTCATCGCCTTGAATTTCACTTTTTCACAAATCCCACGGGAACCATGGATATTTCCGGGATAAAATGTAGCCTATGTCCTTACCCAAGCTCTAGTCTATCTGTACCAAATGTATACATTCACATTTATAATATTAGTAGGTATAGCAGGTCGACCTGGCACCACAAGCAGCACCCGTCCACGAGTTGACACATGGATCAGCTATCGTTTCCTTCGCACATATTTGATGGAAGGACACAACCCGACACACGACTTGTTCTTGTAAAAATAAATTAATAGTAATCTTTACTATAAAAAAATAATATTAAAAAAAAAACTGAAGAACACGCTTTATATAAAATTCAACTAAAAAATAGAAAATAAATTTAAATTGTAAATAGTGTAAAAAAATATTACATATTTCATTATAAAAAAAGCGTGGGATGTAGAAGAATTATTATTTTAATAATATCTTAAAAAGCACCCCACGCTTTTTTAATAATGAAATATATAATATTTTTTTACACTATTTTCAATTTAAATTTATTTTTTATTTTTTAGTTGAATTTTATATAAAGCGTCTTCTTTAGTTTAGTTTAGTTTTTTTAAACTATTATTTATTTTTTAGTTAATTTTTTTAGATTGAATGAAGGGATTTTAATATTTGCGAATAAAAATATTATAGTTATATTGAATGATCACTTAATTCAGCTAGCCCGAGATCCCCGAACTAGCTCTTATAATAATTAGCTCAGTTAAATCACGCATTAATAATTTATGATGGAAATATAAATTCACCGCCATCTATTCGCTTCTAAACGAATTAGATAACTAAATTACTTAACATGTCGCGCGTTTCCTTTGTAGTTTACAATAAATTACTAGATGGTGCTTATTAGTGATTTATTTATTTAAAACTTATATAAATTAACAAAAATCATATTTTGCAATTGAAAAATTGAATAATTTTATCAAATTAGTGTAATGTCATCGGTCCTCGATAAATCTACAAAGTTTGAACGAAATCTAGCCGTTTAAAGTGGGTCAAAATCGCGCCCAAAGAAGTCGGTTACAAACATACAAACATACAAGTGAAGCTAATATAAAGCGTGTAAAAAACAAACAATATACAGCTTCTTAATTTATACAATTTACTAAACACAATATAACTAATTATTATTCAAAGTTTACTTTCATTATTATAGGTAACTTAGGGGCTGTCATTAAACTGATTAACCCTATCGTTTCGTACTAGTAAATACTGTATCAGGAAAGGATAGTAACACTAGTCCTTAGATCAGAGGTACTTTAGGTGTGTGTACTTGAAATTAATAAACTTATACAAACTTATAAGGGGCCTACTCTCCGAAAAGAAACTTCGTAAACGAACAATATTTAAACGAAGTATCGGTAGTGAGCCTTCTGTATTTTGCTTTCGGACACATCGACGAAGTTCGGAACCATAGACAATATTCGGGAACAAATGGTGAACGATTGAAATGAATATTATTTTTATCCAACTAATTTGGAGAGTTCTATTTCATGCCAACGAAGGGTAGTAACTAATGACAAGAAAAATTATCTGTATTACACATGCAATGTGAGAATGTCAACTTATTACTTACGATTTTTTGATTGAATTCTGTAAAAAGTTTTCTTAAATTAGTTATCAGGTTTAGAAATTCGAAATTACGTCAAACAATGACATTCGGGGCAATACTTCGGAAGAAATGGAACCGTAGCTTAGTAGGAAACACACGAAACTTCGATCGAAACTTCGTTTTTCGTTCAATAAGAGTAGACCCATAGGTCCACTAGATTGTTGGTTGGTTTCGATCAAGTTGGTTTGAATTTAATTAAATTAAAGGATAAAAGTAATTAGATATTTATGCAACTGTTGTGTAATGAGGGGTATTAAAACACGAATGTGGGTGATAATAGTATCATGAGTGTTTTAATAAATATTTATCAACATTTGCATACAAGACTTTATCTACACCCATAATATGAATCCTCTACAAAAGACTCTGAAACAGTTAGCTTACTGCAAAACATTAAAAAGGTCAGTCCTAGTAACCACAATATCATCCAAAGGAGTGTTATTATGAAAACGGATGATATTATTTTGTACTGAATTTCATAACAACACTCGTTTGGATGATGTAATGGTTATTATGACATTGGGTGTTTTAATGTTGGCAATAAGCTAACTGTTTTAGAATCTTTAATAGAGGATTTAAAGCATGGGTGTAGATAAATATTTTTATATACTTATTACAAGCAATGAAACAGCGGTAGGATCAAGCGAACAAGAAGCCAGGTGCAACGGTATCCTAAATCTTAATCGCTGTTTTCCTTACGTTTTTATCTGCATATTTTTGTATGAAACAATGCGCGTTACACGTCGTCTATTATCAGTGTCAGCTGATAACATGCAGGTGTCGTTCGAATACAAAAACCCGAGAGCGCTCAGTATCCCAGCCGTCATGCCCAAGCAAGCACACGTGTGTGAAAGTGGTGACGCTGCAGTGGCGCTCGAAGATGTCAATAACGGTGGTGATAGTGACGACAGCGGAGTGAAAGGCGAGGAACCACAGGGTGGTGGTGGAAGTGGTGATGCTGGCTCAGCAATGGAGGCGGTTCTGGCACAGCTCGGGCCATTTGGAGTGTACCAGCGCTACGTGCTGTTCATGCTGCTTCTGCCCAACCTGCTGTCACCCATGTACTCGCTTAACTACGTGTTCACTGCAGACCGTGTGGAGTTCAGGTCACATTACCTCTCATTCCTGATTTATTTGTTTGCTTTTTTATGGAAGAGAGGAAATTTAGCGTATTGGTTAACTGAAAAGTGATACCAGAGGAATCGCAAGAGCATTGCTGGGCTTTTAGAAAAGTGTTCACGCTTTTTGAAGGTACCTACGTCGTATCGTCCTGGAAACACCGCGCAAGGAAGCTCATTCCACAGCTTGATCGTATGTGGAAGAAAGTTATTCGCGCTATTTATAACCTAGGTCCTAAAGAATCATTGAGAGCAAAATTCAAAGGAATTAAGATCTTGACTGTTGCTTCTCAATATATTCTTGATAATGTAATGTATGTTCATATGCACATAAGTGAATTTGCTCGAAACTGTCATAAGCAAAATGTTAATACCAGGAACAGACATAAACTTATAATGCCAACTACTAGTAAGGCTGTTGTGGGGCGATATATATGCTTTTACAACAAGACCCCAGATAATATTTAAAACAAAAGTATTACGTATTTCAAAAGAATTTTTAAAAACGTTTGTGTGATAAATATTAGTATAACATAAATGATTTTCTTAATAATACCACAGATTGAGAATGGAGCACTGCCCTCAGGCTATTAAATAATAAGTTTAATTGTACAATATTACTTTGTAAACATATTTATTCGATGAAAAAAAAAGCCCGCAGAGTTTGTTGCGCCCATTCTTCGAAGGTCTGAGGCATTCGTTTTGGAATGGGTGGTAGTTTTTGACTTTCAATAAGTGATGTCAAATCTTATTTTGAATAAAAATATTTGAATTTTAATACCTGAATTATTTTTTTTTAATGGAAGAGAGGAAAATCGAGCGTACGGGTCACCCGATGTTAAGTGATCAAAGCCGCCCACATTCTCTTGCAACACTAAAGGATTCGCAGGAGCGTTGTCAGCCCTTTAAAAAATTTACGCGCTTTTTTCCCGAAGGTACCCATATCGTATCGTCCTGGAAACATCGCACATGAAAGCTCATTTTCCACTTTGATGTACGTAGAAGAAAGTTGTTTCGATGCATGTATCAAAGTTGATTTTATAATGCTTTCTAATAAATATTATAATATTTCGTCCAACTATTTATTTTACTCGTTTAGCATTAGCTTGAATACTAATCAATTAGTTTTACCTTTTTAGGCTACTTTGCACCGGATGCCGGCTAGCTTATGGGTGGCGGTTAACGGCGCCTATTTCTGCCGTGTAGTAGTAGTAATGTGTAAGCATTATTGTGATTCGGTCTGAAGAGCGCCGTAGCTAGTGAAATTACTGGGCAAATGAGACTTAACAACTTATGTCTCAAGGTGACGAGCGCGATTGTATTGCCGGTCAGAATTTTTGTGTTTTTCAAGAATCCGGAGCAGCACTGCATTTAATGCGCAGGGCGTATAAATTACCATTAACTCAACGCCTTGCTCGTCTATTAAAGCCGAGAATTGCGGAAAGATTTGGCAAAGATTATGTATCGTCGCGTGACATTTTATTATTCCACAATATTTTGAAGATCGATATCTTTTGATACTCGAGTGGCAAATGATAAGGTCAGTGATTAACATCAGCAGACAGACACCTCTGTTATAGCACCATGAACTTTTAATAATACAAGCATGATATAGGTTCACTTCCTAAAACCAATTTGAATGTATTCTTTACAACTATATGGAGTAGTGGGAATAATTGTAATTTAGTTACCAAAGTTACCAACATAGCTCAAATGATTGCGAAACTGAAGTGGCAGTGGGCAGGGCACATAGTTCGACGGACAGACGTTGGGGCAGTAAGTCCTCGAATGGTGACAACGTACCGGAAGACGCAGTGTTGGTAGGCCCCCCACAAGATGGACTGACGAGCTAGTCAAGATCGCCGGAATAGGTTGGATGGGGGCAGCGCAGGACCGATCGTGGTGGAAATCTTTGTGGGACGCCTTTGTCCAGCACTATACGTTTTCCGATGATGATGAGACACGCGGTTGGTTGTCAAGCAAAGGTTGCTAACAGAACTGGCGAACAGGACCTTGTGTAAAACCTATTTCACCAACCAAATGAAATGTGAATAGTCAAATAGTTAAAATAGGTTAATTAATGAGAATTTTATAAGCACAGAATTTTCGAGATGTCTTGCATTTGGGTGTGTGTACGTGTACGGTCAGCACATAAATAAACCATATTTTTTAATAATGTTTATAGCCAGGTACTGAATATATGAAACGATATTAAAATAGCCAACATTAATTTTAAACATAATTGTTAGTTCTAAATTTCTTCAACTCCAGATATTTCGCTCTCATCCCCATCCTCACTTTCATCCGATGAATCATTTATGTTAAGGCGACACTAAATGCCAGCGACCTTGAGCGATATGAGTTCACGGCTGCCGGCCCGCCATCTATGTAACAAAGCCAATATTTTCAAAATTCTTGCGTGGAAAACAGTTAATATGCTTACAATCCTCGTTATTCACTAATAATCTGCATAAATGAACCTACACAAAAAAGTACAAGCTATAAGAATAACTTTTCTGAGAGAAGTACCAAAAATATGCGTCATGCCATACCAAAATAATTGTTTAACTTCAAAGAAATGTGGTAGTTCGAAAAGGCTCCGCAGTGTTAACTATAACTAACAGCAAGCATTAGCAACCAACAAATAAGACTAAAGGATATGTGTAACAGGATTAAGTAGTGTTCATAGCTCGAAATGCTATACTTTCACTACAAAACTTGTCTGAAAACACCATGTTTGCGTGTTTTCTCCTTACTCTTCGCCTTAAATGTAATTTGTTCTGATAATATATTAAATATGTAAAGTCTTATCCGTGCCTTGAAATTTCTAATAACTTTACAATAATAACACTGAACAGTAATTATTACAATCATAAGTATCAACTAAATAAATATTACAAAATATTACCACATATTATAAAACAAAATCCTCCGCCGCGACTTGTGTTTATCGCGAACAGACAGACAAATCTGACACAAAAACTACTGTACCGATTTTGATGCTGTTTTCACCAATGGATAGCGTGGTTCTCGAGGAAGGTTTAAGTATATAATTTTTTTTTTTTTTTGGCTATTTGTGAATACATCAACGATATTTGTTGGAGATGTCGGAAAAGAAGGTTTTAACAAAAACGCTGTCTAAAGCCTTTGAGATATAACAAAAACTAAAAAACTGATCGGAATAAAACTTGTACCATTACATGCAGCGTGATTTGGAGAAGGTTTTAGTATATGATATCTTGGTGATTACTTATCCGGGACTTAGATTTTTTTTACTTAGAAACTCGCAATACAAGTAATTCAGTCAATGACATTTCATTGCATAATTCTGATAATTCTTACAATGAGCACGCGTTCTGTTGGGTCAGCACTTGTATAAACAAATTTGTAATAATTCTGTTGAAACGTAAGTAGTGGGGACTCCCCGGTTCTGCCTCCCGGGTTCTATAGTTCTAAAAAATCGTTTGGCGTCAAACTGGGGATCTTGATGTAATTCCGAGCGACTGCGCTGATCCGTTTTTCGATATCTCTTATAGTTTCAAAGTTAGCTTTTTAACTTAAACAGATCCATACTCATTACTAATGAGTGGTAATTAACCTAATGATTGGTGAGCGACTCAATGTCAATTCTATGAATGTGATAGATGCAATTAGTAAATTACCTCTCACATTTTAAAAGATGATAAGTTTAATTAAACTATATAATATAAGATCGTTGCAGATTGTATCATTTTCAAAATATTTGATGAAATCATTCAAACTCTTCTTATTAAACTTAAAGTATAGGAACATTAAACAGTACTCGCAACACATACTGCGGTAAATAAATTCTTTACTCTTGTAGTATTGTAGATATAGGTATATTCTGCAATTACTTTGTAAAAACTTCAGCTGGAATCCCTGAGCTGGACGATCATACTTATGAATCGAAGTATTGTCCAATACATTGCTCATCAATGTATATTGCAACCCAGTTAGAGCCTGGCTTATTTTCACTATCTAAATTGCTGACAATATAACAGGGCGTTACAACGTATATCGACAATCGGTTTGCTGTGTAAACATTATTTTGAATACTGAGATCAATTTTCTTCTAATAATTCTGTACTTATCTCCATTGTATTCATATTAGTTTAGAATAAGGTCTTGTCAGTTGTGGGATTGAATATTTATGTGGATCATAATAACAAAAGCACTGAATATGGCTTTCATGTATTTAAAAGTTATTGGGTTACAACTTACAGTAATCACATTCATAGAATTGACATTGAGTCGCTCACCAATCATTAGGTTAATTACCACTCATTAGTAATGAGTATGGATCTGTTTAAGTTAAAAAGCTAACTTTGAAACTAAAAGAGATATCGAAAAATGGATCAGCGCAGTCGCTCGGAAATACATCAAAACCCCTAGTTTGACACCAAACACTTTTTTTTGTAGGCATCACGAACAAGTGAGCCAGAACCCGGGAGGCAAAACCGGGGAATCCCCAAGCGTACACTTTTTTAAAGGGCCGGCAACATTCTTGTGATTCCTCTAGTGTTGTAGGAGAATGTGGGCGGCGTTGATCACTTAACACCAGGTGACCCGTACGCTCGTTTGTCCTTTCTTCCATAAAAAAAAATCAATGAGAAGAGATAAAGTATCTCCAAAAACTTGCTTATATTATTGTGGTATATTTTATACGAGGTGACAATTTTGAAGTGAACTTAATGAAATATGTTATTTTTATTTAGTTTATACGTTTTTTGTTTTTTGCTTCAAAATGTTCCCTTAAAACAGAACCTTAACATTGATATGATTATCATATGATTCTCGTTGAAATCTTTAATAACAGAAAAAACATTAGATATGGTAATTCCCATTAAATTCTACTTTCTGCATTTATAGATTATGTTTACTTTTACAAATTAATGTAAGAAAATATGATTATAAAAGGAAATTTATCATCACATAATTACCTTGTAGCTTTTACTCTTTTAAATTTAGCAGAAATAAAATCTGGGTTTGAAACACAATAAACGCATCATCAAATAGCATCATAAGCGCGTCTATTTTTGGAAGACTATCTGATTGCGCCTTAACAAATCCACTTTCAGTCATTGTAAATAATAATTATACAGATCATTGAATAATAAGAAAACAACATCAAGGAACTAATAAAACGCAATAGCTGTAACGACAAGACTGACAGTTTTATTTCATAGCAGCACGTGGATACAAAACAGACAAGTCCATAGAGAATCAATCTACTACTGTTCTATTACATTATGATACTGTCTATATTATATATTTTGATAATATTCTAACAGGAACCATACCACTGCTTATGTTTATCTAGACTATAGTTTCTGAACGTGGGCGATAACGCCCCCTTGTGGGCGTTTGACACTTTCAGGGGGGCAGTAGAAGACCCAGAGAAAATTAGGGGGCATTGAGATGGTGCAGATGGGGCGTGGGTAGATTAAAAAATATAGTCTAAAAAGGTAAAAAAATACACGAAAATACTCTAGAAAAAAACATATTCTCAAAGTGGGCGGTGAACAAAATAAGGTTAAGAAACTATGATGTAGACCTTTGACGTCACACTGCACTTAAACCAATTAAAGCATTGCGTTTCGATGCTTTATATTTCCGCGCATTTATTGCACTATTGTTTATCTAATTTATTCAGCAAAAATTTAACAAGAAAAAACTATTTAAGATAAAGTCAATAATAATTAAGATTACAAAAACAACATTTGAACTAAAATATAAGTTACATGCACCCTATTGACGAATCCCCTTCTATAAAATAATTTTGTACAAGTTAAGTAAGTAAACCTACCATTTAAATAACCGTAACCGTATAACCGTAATGCCAACGTTTGGTAACACAAAAGTGTATAAAATGCAAAAAATAACCATTACCGTACTGAATGTGCTACGAATGTGAATGATATAAAATCACGATCGAATACAAATTCAAATGTTTTTATTCAAAATAGGATTTAACATCTAAAAAAAATATAAACTGCCACTGGTTCGTTAAAGCATGATATTTTACTACTGTACTGGACTGTACTATGATATTTATAGATGGTATAGACAATCTAATTATTTTAATTCACTACCACTCATTCCAAAAAGCTTGATAATTTACTTCTGTACTGAACTGTACTATGATATTTATAGATGGGATAGACAATCGAATTATTTTTGTTCACTACCACTCATTCGAAAATGTATGATATTTTACTACTGTACTGTGATATTTATAGATGGGATAGACAATTTAATTATTTTTATTCATATACCACCATTCGAAAAAGCATGATGCTTTACTACTGTACTGAACTGTACTATGATATTTATAAATGGGATAGACAATTTAATTATTTTTATTCATATACCTCACTTTCGAAAAATCATGATGCTTTACTACTGTACTGAAATGTACCATGATATTTATAGATGGGATAGACAATCTAATTATCTTTATTCACTGCCACTCATTCGAAAAAGCATGATATTTTACTACTGTACTGAACTGTACTATGATATTTATAGATGGGAAAGACAATTTAATTATTTTTATTTATATATCACACATTCGAAAAAGCATGATTCTTTACTACTGTACTGAACTGTACTATGATATTTATAGATGGGATAGACAATTTAATTATTTTTATTCATATACCTCACTTTCAAAAAAGCGTGATATTTTACTACTTTACTGAACTGTATTATGATATTTATAGATGGGATAGACAATCTAATTATTTTCATTGTGCAAGTGGTGGTCTTCTAAATGGCGTATATTAATGTATTAAATTACAGAGAATTACCAATTGCTGAAGACTTATCGGTAGAATTACAATTTCACACTGCTAATAATTGGACTTGACAAAATAAGCTAATGCGATACGAGCAGGTATATTTCTCCTTCTTTTGATAAAACAAATCTTTAGTCCTTTTTTCGAAATAATTTAATTAATTAATGAGTGTAGGAAACATTTGATATTTATGTACTTAGATCATTTTTACATCTAGATAGACTATGACAGCTGTGAAAACTTCGAAAAAAAAGACCTTAACCTCTATTTAGAGCAATTCACGCACACTGACACAAGGTGTCATACAAATCGTGAGTGTAAGACGTAGCTTGTCACGCACACTAAACTTATATTCCTGGCCTGTTTTTATCGGTTGTCTAAAAACAAGAGACTCTATCTAGATGTGTAAATTATCTATGATTGGGGACTTTAATATGAATTTTATAAAATGGATAAAAGAGATAAAAATGGAGTGCTTAAAGTAAACGGCTGTAAAAATTTGATTGACAGATATTGTTAAGATTAGAGTCATTTTGAATTTATCTTTAATTGCGCCCTTAATGCACCCAATATTTGATACACGAAAATATTTTGTGGAGAAAGAGATAAATAACAGTAAATACTCGTGTATCTCTTACCGCACTACATACACGTCTGAAACTCATGTTTAAACCGCACAAAAATTTGGTGAAACATTCTTCCACTTCTTCGATTTTAAGCAAGTTAGGTCTTACAAACTCGGTTCTGAACCAGAGCCAGCTGGAGTATGCCAACATGACCACTATGACGAAAGAGAAGCCAAGGATAGCCCAGATTATCTGTACCACAACGGCGCCTATTTCTGCCGTGAAGCAGCAATGTGTAAACATTACTGTGTTTCGGTATGAAGGGAGCCATAGCTAGTGAAATTACTGGGTGAATGAGACTTAACATCTTACGTCTCTACTTTCTTTCTTCTATCTTTGTTACTCAAGGTGACGAGCGCAATTGTAGTACCGGGGAATCAGAAATTTTTGGTTTTTCAAGAATCCTGAGCGGCACTGCATTGTAATGGTCTGGGTATATCACCAACCGTCATCTCTGAGACCTATACGTAAACTTCCAATTATGTGTGTAATTGCATTTTAAAGAATCATTTGTAGGCTTGCTTTGTGAGCATTAATTTTGTAATTTTTAGTTATCATGAGTAGGTATGCTATAACACGGTTCGTCGCCGGGTCGTGCCTCAAATATGTGCGAGGATAAGGTTGGGTGGTCGATGCGTCAACTCGTGAACAAGTGCTGCTTGTGTTGCCAGGTCGACCTGTTATAGTTAATAAATCATAGTATTTGTTGCATACAATTACTACTGATACTCTGATAGAAATCACGACCATCATGTTCATGAAGCATCCTTAAACAGACAATGAGTTCAAGCTCTAAAGCTTGACGCATCCAATACGAAATAATTTATATTATTTAAACACGACTCCTATATTATTGGACCTTAGAAACTAATTTGTTTTGTATTTTACAGCCATTGTAAAATACTCTATTTGATTTAAAAGAGTGGCTGTTGAGTTTCTTATATTATGTTCTTCTCATGAACTCAACTTTTTACGAACACATGGTAAATTCAGTAATTTAAAAGAAATATTTGTAGTGACGATTCAAAAGCGCTTAGTTTAAGCCTAATTGAATAAAGTTTATTTGACTTTGACTTTCGGAACTGGGGAGAGGCATCAGATCTCAGATTGAGCCATAGCCGAGGAGACAGCTGTTGTATGTTCAGTTGTATCGATACGCATGAAGTGCACAGTGATCACGACTCTGTTACGGCAACCTTGAATTATTGTGCACAAATGATAGTGACTTAACCTTGGCCATCACTCATTAAGTAAAAGTATTTATTCTGTTACTTAAAACAAGCCTGCGACGTGATCACTACCGGAACGATCAGTAATTGAGCTCAGCGACGTAAGCGAAGACTAATAATGGAGTGTGTCTGAAGTACAATTATAATCAACTCGTACCCGCATTAACTGTCTGATTGGAAACGAAGGTTTTGCCGACTCTTCAAATGAAACAGTTTAATTTAGTTGTTTTAAGTTCTGTTTATTTCAATAGGTTATAAATAATTATCAAATAGACCATGACGCTTCATTTAAAGGGATGAAATTAAAAGAATTTGTCTTGGACATTCGGTGATTAGTGTTATGTTATCTCCTCTTAAATTTTATTTATGCCAAGTGAACTAGAGGATTTCGATATGTTAAAGTACGTTTTTACAGTTTCACAACGATCAATATTATATCTTGTGATAGCCACCATAAAGTAAAGGTCCCTGCTAACGTTATTTTCATCCTATATCCATTTGACCAACATTAAGTAAAATATTTGAGAAAGTTATTAATAATCAATTGCTTTCTTATTTTACACTGAATAAACTGTTTCATGACAGACAATTCGGTTTTATTAAGGGTAGAAATACGACAGGTGCAGGTGTTGCGTTATTGAAACGTATATATTTTGATTCCTGGGAAAATAAGCAAGATACTCTAAGAGTTTTTTTGTGACTTGTCCAAAGCCTTCGACTGAGTAGAACATAAATCTTTACTGGTGAAATTGCACCAATCATTGTCTCAATAAACTCGATAAAAAATTAAATAATAAATGATTAAATAATACTTAGTTACCGAGTACAAACAGTGATTATAAGGTCTTTAGGTCTTCTATTGTTATGGGCGTGCCACAGGGTTCAATATTAAGTCCACTGCTTTTTCTGATTTATAAAACATATGATCTGCTTTTCTATGTAAGCAAATTATGTGAGATGATATTATTTGCAGATGACACTTCCCTAATTTTTACGATGTGAATAACGCCCTTTCCAAGGTAATGTGTTGTTTACTAATAATAACTTATTGTTAATTGCAAATAAAAATAAACGTATTAAATGTTCATTACCAAAAATGTCAAACAGTAAGTACAAATATTTCAATTAACAAAGAAATAATACAATGTGTTGACTCAACGGTATTTTTAGCAACAACTTTTGATTTGCGTCTTCATTGGAATTCTCATATTACTCAGCTCGGCTGTTTTTGCTTGGCTTGTATATTTAGTTACTTAATACTATTTTATTTTTTTAATGAAAATAAGGGATGAGACGAGCTGGACGTTCAGTTGATGGTAATTGATACGCCATGCCCATTACAATGCAGTGCCGCTCAGGATTCTTGCCGCCCAAAAATTCGGAGTGGCACTACAATTGCGTTCGTCACCTTGAGACATAAGATGTTAAGGCTAATTTGCCCAGTAATTTCATTGCTATGGCGCCCTTCAGATCAAAACACAATAATGTTTACTCATTATTGCTTCACGTACTCATAATCTAGCCGGCATCCTGTGCAAGGGAGCCCACTGGTAAGTCTCATGTCATAATATGGTATGTTGCTGTGGAAATCCCCATAGTAGCCTACATTAGAACCAAAACCAAAAAAAAATGTCATGCTATGTGTGTTAAAATATTTAATAAATTACCAAAAGAAATAACATAGGAGACAGTGTTAAAAAGATTTAAATTTAAATTATTAACACTATTAAAAAAATATAATTTTATTCAATAAACGAATATTATCTGGAACGAGAATTTTTGTGATTATTTTCACTACATTATGTCTTAACATTTCATTTATTATTGTAGTTGTATATTGTAGGGTAGTTTAGGTATAGCTTAACGTTGCTAAAATTAAATGTAGCAGTAATTATTGATTGTGTTAGGTTATCTTATATATAAAATTCTCGTGTCACAATGTTCGTTCCCGTACTCCTCCGAAACGGCTTGACCGATTCTCATGAAATTTTGTGAGCATATTGAGTAGGTCTCAGAATCGGCCAACATCTATTTTTCATACCCCTAATTAATAAAGGTTGTTCACCCTTAATTTTTTTTTTTTTATTTTTGGACGAAATTTTTCGTTTTTATTTTTTTATGATGTGGCATTCAAAAATACATACAACTTCAAATTTTCACCCATCTACGATCAACAACTTTTGTATCGCGATTTTAATATCGGCAACACAACGTTTGCTGGGTCAGCTAGTAACATTATAAAACGAAATCATTAAAATATTCATAAAAATAGTATAGAAAATTTATTGCAGTAGGCGTAACTTAGCGGAAATCCATAATTATACAAATGATTTAGTTTTCTTTAGTGTTAACTCCGCCAATATTTGTTTTTAAACAATTCGACAGGTGTTTGGCCTCTACACGAGGCATCATCAGGACGTGTTGTCTCGCCAAAATCTGGCACGAGACTGCATTACGTATTTGCAGTCTCGAAACACGTGTCCAATTGTTTAAAAACAAATATTGGCGGAATTAACACTAAAGAAAACTTAAATGATTTGTATAAAAATAGTCTGTCAAGACGAAACATGTGCCTACTCTTAAATTTGTAACAACTTTACTTGTGAATGTTTATGGTAAATAAAGTACTTTGACTTTGATCAGCAGCTGATATTCAGGACATTTTTGTATTACAAAAGAGCGTACAAATTCTACCAAAATGAATAAAGAAATTTAATTTCATAATTTATTTTAGAGTACACCTACATGAAATAGAGTATAGTACTTAATTAAGAGACAAATTCAAATATTATTATTCAAAATAGGTAGGACCCATTAAAAATAGACTGCCTCAGACCTGAGAAGAACGAGCGTAAGATATTCAACGGGATTTTTTTTAAATATGGATTACAATGAAATATCGTACAATAAATATTTATAATTAAAGCGCCTGAGGGTGTTCGCTTCATTCCCAGTCTGTGGTATCATTAAGAAAATCATTTATGTTATAGTACCCTTTCCCACACAAATGTCTGTTAACAAATCTTTTAAATTTCGTAACACATATGTTTTGTACATTTTCTGGGATCATATAGACATAATTCCAGAAAGACGTTCCAAACCACAATCATGTCGAAATTGAGTTATGAATACAAAACTGGTCACGTGATTCATATTAACGGACTGACTAAAAATGGCAGCCCTACTGTAACACTTTTAATGACATCATGACTTAGTAGCCCAACCCACATGTATGGAATACACTAATATTTATTAAACTTTTAACACGAATTCCTTAAAATGAGATTTTGTGGCTTGGAACGTTTATCAGAAACTGCGTCCAAATTGTAAAATACATCGCCTAATAAAAGACTTACTAACTCGACTTAACCGAATAGAAGCTACAACAAGTTTATGTTTGTTCATCATATTTGGCAACCCTAACTGTTGCTAGATTGGATTCAAGATAGCATTTTCTAATCTCCGTAGGTTATCGATATCAAATGATATGTACATATTTACCTACTATCTCGGTTTTGTTAATGATATTAACTAAAACATAGTGACTCACACGCGGTGTTCAATAGCTGTCTGTAATGTACAAACGCGAAATTCGGCTATTATTTTTACTTATTGAATTGGCAAATATATTGCCGCGCCGAGCTATAAAACAAGATAAATAGTATTATCTTTATCTGATAATATAAACACTTTATCTAATATAACATGAAATAATAATATTCGGTTAAATTCGTTATAATAATATTGTGTTATCTTTAGTTATAAAGATTTCTGCTTCAGCTTCATGCTGATATTTGGGGTTCCGCAGTCAAATGGCAAAAAACGGAACTCCTATTGGATTCGTCATGTCTGTCTGTCTATCCGTCCGTATGTCACAGCCACTTTTTTCTGTAACTATAAGAACTATAACTCTTGAAAGTTGGTAAGTAGATGTATTCTGCGAGCCTCATTAAGATTTTCACCCAAAAATAAAAAAAGCAATAAATTTTGGGGGTTCCCCATGCTGAGAACTAAAACTCAAAAAAATATTTTTATCAAACGCACTCGTAATTTATGAGTATGGGGTAACTGTCTATGGATAGGTCTTTGAAGGTTTCTTAAAACTGAATAGTTTAAGCGAGAGACACTTCTAAAGTGGTAAAAATGTCCCCTCAACCCCCCCCCCCCTTGCAACTTCTAAAATAAGAGAATGATGAAACTAACAAAAATATACGATGTTACATTACCATGCAAACTTCCACCGAAAATTGGTTTGAACGAGATCTAGTAAGTAGTTATTTTTAATACGTGATAAATCGTAAATCGCTATTTAACTTTCATTCAATAAAATCAAATATAAAAAAAAAATAATAATATTATGTAACTTGCTGCTACGGAAACCTTCATGGGCGAGTCTGATTCGGACTTGGCCGTTTTTTTATGTAAAAGGAGGACAAACGAACTCTAGAAATAAGGGATTGCTTGTAACTAATTCTAGTAGGCTTCATCAGGTACATAATAGCTTTAAGGGTAAATGTATACGCTTTTATAATAAAGTCCCAGCCACTGTTCAGGCATTATCTATAAATAAAATTAAATGTTTTATTAAAATATGGCTCTGTCGTAAGTCCTACCACTCCACAGCATGTGATCGGACAGCCTGGGACTAGATTATGATTGTTTTATCGCGATAGAAATGACTGTTCCAAATTGTATATTTTTATTGAAAAGGGCGCAAAAAAAAACAATGCTGGGAGAATTTCTTGCGCCGCTTCTTCTCTCTCAGAGCGCCATTTGTTTCCGAAGCGGAAGTAGTGTCTAGTATATTAAAATTGACATCAAAGAGAATTTCTAATGCAATAAATTTTGAGAAAATAAATGCCTTATATGCCTTTTTATCTGGTGTACTTCTCTACGTCGTTCTGGTATTAATACCTACTAGTCACACATTGTCCTGCAGCACTTGATGTGACAATAGACACCAGCAGCCTAGCGAAACTCTAAGAAAAAAGCGATTCACTCGAATGTATGAAACGTGCAGTCATTGACATATTTACAGATGACGG
Source organism: Leptidea sinapis (assembly GCF_905404315.1). Taxonomy (NCBI): domain Eukaryota; kingdom Metazoa; phylum Arthropoda; class Insecta; order Lepidoptera; family Pieridae; genus Leptidea; species Leptidea sinapis. The sequence goes on along the minus strand of NC_066296.1, from coordinate 4,675,349 downwards.
CTATAATTTTGTAAAAAGACGGAGATAGCCGAAATCCACTACGTTTTAAGCAACTGTCCGCATTCAAACTTAGCCGGATTATATATACTTCGTGGCCAATCGCGATACTATGATTACTACTATTTCAAACTTATGTCAAATGACTGCACGGTTCACACTAAACTAAATATCAATTTTAACCGATTTCAAAAAGGAGGAGGCTCGCAATTCGATCGGTTTTTTTATGTATGTACACCGATTATGCTGAGATTTATGATCCGATTTACGTAATTTTCGATGCGGAATATATGCCATTTGGCCCCTTAAAATTTTACGTAAATTTGGCTAGTAGTTTTCATTTTATTAACATTTTTTATGGAAAAAAATTGTCTACGTGGATGATATAATATTTTTTTTCTGTACGGGTTTTTAGAAGTTTTCATTCAGATTGATTATGTATTATTATCTGACACTAAAAAGAAAAAAATGAAAAAAAAACAACCTACACTCGCCACGCGTGACTTTGAGCGGGATAGCTTCGTCTAGAACAAATCAACCCAAGCGAACAGACAGGCGCGTCCAGACATCCTTAATAATAATTACAGTAAGTAAGCTGATTTTAATTGGTTTGAAGCTAATTACTTGTTACTAAATGGTAATAAAACGAAATGCATTAAATTTACTTTATTTAATGTTAAGCAAGTGTCAATCGATATATCGATAGAAAATATATCAAGTAGACTAAGTTCTGCTGCAAACTCAGTAAAAAAGTTGAGTTCCTGCGACAGCTTTCATCATGCTCGCTTAAATGTCACTGCTTGTGGCGGCGACGTGGTACGGGTCGTTCCCTTCCCTAAAATATGGTCGGGGGAGGCGATGGATGGCCCATGCGTCATGCTCGTGAACGGGCGCTGCTTGCAGTGGCAGGATGATCCTGTTGCCGGAGACTCGGTTTCAGATACTTATAAGTTATTGTGTGTATTATCCATACATATGTATATATATGTATGGATATATACATATTTATTTATTTATAATCGCTTATAAAATGCTCACAGAATACCTTTATTTATTTATGGTGTGTGTGGATGATGCAGCTACTGTACTCAATAACTTTTGTATTAATTTACATTTACGTATTTGACTTACTCGTGTAAGACATTGACTATTTGAAGTTTGAGTGTGTCTATTGCATCATTTTACATATTATATTTTAATTTGAAATGATTTGTAAATCGATGTATGTACTTAAATGTAAATCTTGATATAAAAGAGCTTTCTTGCTACTTCTTCTCATTAGCTCAACCCTTTACGAAGTAGTGGTAGATTCAGTAAGAAAAATACTTATTTTTTTTTACATTCATAAGTGTCATTTCCGTGACCTACGTGAATAAACTGATTTTGATTAAGTTTTTTATTGTTTAGGGCTTGGCACGGACTTAAAATCTATCAATAGGTATCACACAAATAATAGTATTTTATTAATATTAAAGGTAAAGGTTTGCATAAGAGGAGTATTAGATTAAATTTTTAGTTATTTTTTGCTTTTCAGTTTTTGAAGTTGGTTTTTTTAAACGTAGTTTTTTTTTCTCAGGCAGTTCCACCTCTTAATACGTATCTAGTATTTACATCCTCTTTGGAGACCAGTTCCCGCCAACCTGTGACGTCAAAGTCCGCTAGTGCTCACGGAACTACGATAAGTTGAGTTAAGCCCGTGTTACACAGTCTTTCGACCCACATTATGTATTTATCTCTTGTCTCCAACGAGATACCGTATCGGTGGCATGTCGGCGTGTAATGTAGCCACAATATAAACACCACTGATAACTTTTATAATGAAAAATCAGAACAGGGGTTCAAGGGCCACTCATCCATACTGGTCTGTACTGGCACGGCTCACGTGTTCTACTGGTAGACCACCGTCTGTCGGTCAATATATGGATATTGATCGATGGCTGAAGATCGGGATCGAGATATTGAAGTAATTGTTTTTATTTATTTGATTTATTCACTTTTGCGCTCATTAGAAAAATATACATTTAAGGCTGGGGACTGAGCCAATGACCTTGAGGAATCGAGCGGAGCTAGGTTACCTCTCTCGCACTAGATCGCCATAGTTTTAAGGCGACACTAAATGCTAGCGACCTTGAGCGATATGAGTTAACGGCTGCCGGCCCGCGATCTATGTAACAAAGCCAACATTTTCAAAATTATTGCGTGGAAATCATAATATTTTAACAGGCGCAAACAGTTTATATGCTTACAATTCTCATTATTGATTACTAATCTGAATAAATGGACCTACACAAAAAAAAGTACAAGCTATATAAATACCTTTTCTGAGAGTAGTACTAAACAAATGCGTCATGCCTAGAAAAAACTTGTTTAACTGCAATGAAAAGTGGTAGTTGAAAATAGCTCTGGAGTGTTAACTTATAACCAACAGCAAACATTAGAAACCTACAAATAAGCCATAAGGGTATGTGTTATATGATAAAATAGTGTTCATAGCTCCAAATGGTGTAATTTCACTAATAAACTTGTCTAAAAATGCCTTGTTTGCGTGTTTTCTGCTTACCCTTCGCCTTAATTCAGAATTAGAATTAGGATTTTTAATTTACTACAAACATAATACAAATTTGGTATTGGTGTACAATTAATAAATTTTCATACAATCTTTATCTAGATTGAACTGTAATAGTTGGAGGTGTTTTGGTGATTTTATTTCACACTGTCTATAAAAAAATAGAAATGTAAAGAAACTATAATAATATTCTTCTCATATCCTGTAGATGTATTAATTTTTTTTGGAAAAATATACTCATAAGCTTTATATACAACGCCAAGGAATGGTATCAAGCGCTATTTAGGCGATTTCTTGGGATAGCGGCTTTGTGCTGCAGAAGAGGGCTATTCGCGCTATGTATAACCTAGGTCCTAAAGAATCATTGAGAGCAAAATTCAAGGAAATTAACATCTTGACTGTTGCTTCTCAATATATTCTTGATAATCTTCCCTCAGGCTATTAAATAATAAGTTTAATTGTACAATATTACTTTGTAAACATATTTATTCGATGAAAAAAAAAGCCCGCTGAGTTTGTTGCGCCCATTCTTCTCAGGTCTGAGGCATTCATTTTGGGATGGGTGGTAGTTTTTTGACTTTCAATAAGTAATGTCACATCCTATATTGAATAAAAATATTTTAATTTGAAAAAAAAGACAATCAGTTGGTCTGTACGTCTGTAAGCCATGGTGAGATTGTATATTGGATACAAGAATAAATCGAAACGAAAAAACAAACGATTTTTACCTAGAAAATCTGTAGAACATGTTATATAGTTGCAATTTTTCATAATATTTAAACAGCAATTATAGCTAATCCTTGTTTTATCATAACGATTAGATTATATCTGCGTCATGTATAATAATGTATATTGATATAAGATAATAATATATATTATTACTAGTTGACCCGACAGACGTTGTTCTGTGCATAATAAAAAAATACTGTTTGTTCCTGTATTTGTCAATAATATTTCATAACACCAAGAATAATTTGTAAATTACGATCCCTGTCAATGACGTATAGAACATCATTGCTCCCTGTTCTTTGCTGTAAGGAAATTGTTTCACAGCAGAACTGTCAAACTGACAAATAATGAAATTAAAAATAAAAATGGGTCCCAAATCGAAATAAAAACTATCCTATCTCTCAAGTTGGACTAAACTGCACTCCAAGAAGTAATCCCCATTAAAATCCGTTCATTAGTTTAGGAGTCCATCGCGGACAAACAACGTGTCACGTAATATATATATATTAAGATGATAATAAGAATATGAACAACGAAGCTGCATGTGAGATAAACAGATCATGATAGGTATTTAAAACTTGGGACTCAGCCACAGATAAAGAATAAACAGCAACAATGTATCTCTTTGTTACACCTTATAAAGAAATAGCTACTTTATACTCTCAGTAATAAGATTCATTTTAAATCGTCCTCACTTCGTAGCTGTGGTCATAACACATAGATAAATCAGTTAACGCACACTACGATCTCTACGTACTTACTTATTATGTGCACAGGATGCCGGCTAGATTTTGGGTACCACAACGGCGCCTATATCTTCATTAAAGCAGTAATGTGAAAACATTACTTCACTATTCAATTTATGGTTGTGCTGATATTTTACGCAACATTCATAAATCTTGGCATTCATGTTCATCTTTCCATGATTTCCATCTACTGAATCTACTTTTCAGTTGATGGTCTGAATGGATACTATTGGGAAATTGACTTGAGACAACGCCTTTTAAATGAGTAGGTACCAAGAGTAATGAACGGTTATCTTTGGAACACTTTCACTGACCTAGAAATAATATAATATAGCTTTTAAGCATGTGTGCATAGAAATATGTTCAAAAAAGAGAATGGCAGGCATTGATTTATCAGTCCAAATAAATATTTGATGGGCAAATTATTATAGTTATTTCTCAATCTTAAAAAAAAACCTATATAAATCATAAAAAGTTACGAAAATAATACAAAATGACAGTATTTTTTTGTTAAATGTTGTTTACTATCTTATATAGAATCTTCCTAATTGAGTAACTTATTCACGCCTTGACGCAAAATAAGTTTTATTAACAGCCACTGAATCATCATTTTTTCTGGGATATGTGTATAAATAGTGTAGGTACGGATCATCTGATGTTAATGTGATCACCGCTTTCTTTCTGCACCAGATGAATTACAGGAAACTTTTAGGCAAAGACCCACTTTTTTCTTGCAGTTTCGGTAAGCTTTTATAAATGCTGTTACGGAAAACTAAATAAACCCAACTTCCTTAATGGCTGGCAACGCCCCTGTGATTCCTCTGGTGTTGCAAGAGAATGTGGGCAGTGATCACTTAACACCAGGTGATTAAGGCTCCATTGTCCTTCTTTTCCATAAAAAAAATCGCTTGAAAGCAGATTGTATGATTTGTAATTGAATAAATTGATGTGATGATCAGATGCTTGGTGCCGGAATGTGAGGGCGCTGTGCATGAGAGTCAGTTCGAGAACCAGACGGTGCGAGACCTGCTACCCGCTGACTCCTGCCGCCGCTACCGTCCGCTGCAGACTGAGCACAACTCCTGCCAGCGAGAGCACTTCCACCCGAACGAAACCTTACCCTGCGATCAGTTCCTCTACGAGAACCAGGACACCATATTTGCTGAAGTAGGGCGCTTTCTTTTGTTTTAAATATATTGGGTAAAATCAAGCAGTGGTTTTTCCTTGAGACCTCTGCATATAGAACCACTTAAGAGCGATTAGGCTGTTAATGGGCTTACCAACGGCCGGCCCATGACCGGCTCGCCGGCACTATTAATAACACAACCCCCGCATGTTTTAACAGGCACAAAACCTTGTCAATTATCAATTACTGCATGACGTCAGTAGCAAACGGAATTGTCGATTAACCAATGTTTTTGAAGGATATGACTATACCTAATGTCACTCGCTATCGACGATGGCGACCTGCCCTCATATCATTGCATGGGTATTACACAAAACAAACTAACACATCTTGTTGTTGCTTTACTTCTTAATGAGCTTCGTACGATGTTAAGGCATGCTCTTAAAAGTTAAAATGATCGAAACTAATATACTTCCCTCCGGGATGACCAGTTTATTGGCCTAACCACTTTGCAAGACAGTTTTCTTACCTCCGAAGGCCACGCCTTCAACCGTCGTGCAGTGGAGTCGTCAGCAAGTGTACAATTAGAAGACGAATGCATGAACGAAAATAATTCGCTCATAGATCGGTACGGCTCAAGCGTCATCAAGATGAGAGACTTATATTAGATGATGAACATGCCAGCTGGACAGTGGAGTAGTTCAGTAAAGTTTTGTTAACGAATGACAGTAGGATTGTGCCAACAGCTCCAGGTGGCCGAGAAAAGTTATTGCGGAGACGAGTAGAACGCTTCTCATTCATAACTATGTATCTGACGGTCGGTTACAATGGGGTCCGAAAGGATTTGGGGAGGAGTTAGTTCAGACGCACACACAGAGTTGGTTGTCGTTAATGGCCGTCTGACTGCAACCAAGTACGATGAAGAACTTCTTGAAGAACATGTCACATCCATCGTAGAGATAGTCCGAAAGTCCGCGCCACTCAAGGCAAAGGATACAAACAGCTAAAAAAATGTTATAGGTACCTTTCAAAGAGAGACACAAACACACATACAGCATCGGTGATAACATACCATCTGATAACCCGTCTGTATGCTTGTTTGTCCTCTTCTTTCATAAAGTAAACTATATATCCTTGATTATTGCCAGGTATTCGATACAGCTTATGCTTCATTATTACTTTTCAAGTTAGCATACTACGGTTTGAGCCCGAAGATTACAACGGAGCAACATTCGGACCACTACTATTGAATTTATATAGTGCAGATAAAATCTGTTATTAGTGCAGATAAAGTCTATTAATTTTGTTGTATCCAATTGCATCACCGTCAATCCTAAGAATACATTATTTGTAACATATATATTTATATGTAACATATTATCTTTTAAGTTAATACGTGATCAGATCATAATTCTTTAATTTAAAGTCCTGGGAGGACTAGCAAAATTTTGATCCTTTGCAGTACTCTATATATGAGAAAGACTGAGCAGTAGCATCCCGTTGCAATGATGTCCAATAATATAACCATTGAACACGTACATGAAGCTCATCTCTTCGAATAAATAAACACAGTAATAGCGAACCCTGTTTTCAGATTATAAGTGGTTGTTCAGGCGTTTAAGAACGAGCACAGCGGTACTTCAAAATGCGTCAATACTTTTCTTACATTAGCCACAATGTTGTGGTTGCATCTGTCACTTTCATTTTGTAGACATGTAACAGCTCTTGCTCGCATTCTTCTTTATATCAAACTTCTGTTGTAATTAAGAAGTACTTACATTAAACCGTTTCTACAATTTATTCGGTATTATCATTTTAAATAAGTACTCCAGTGTACGAGTAACATACAGTGGTCTACAAAATAGATTTTAGATTATGTGAAGCACTGGTCTTGTCAAAGTTAATTTACGGCCCTAGGCTTCTACATTAAACAAATATTTTATCTAATGATCGATTCTGTACGAACATTCCTCCCAAGTCCACATTAACCCCAACAACAACACGTTACTCCATACTTGAAAGACGCCATTCTGAACATGGAAGGCGTCCATTTGTCGACATTGCTATTCGGCACCATAAATAGCAAAACACCTTTTTATTTAAACTCGAATGGTCACGACAATGCAGTACACCAAATATAATAACCAGGTCTGGATACTACATATTACAATGCAACCAATTGGTAGAATAATTTATCGCCATCAATTTGGAAATTGAAACATATTAAAAAATTAATATAACATATATTTTTCTGTATTCGTTAAGTTAGTAATAATTTCGAATTATATCCTAATATATATAAATCCTCTTCCTAAACGAATGAACGGATTTTAATGGGACATACTTCAGGGAGTGCAATTTAGTCCACTTTGAGAGATACGGTAGTTTTTATTTCGATTTGGGACCTATAGTTATTTTTATTTCCAATATTGGTTTTGTATGGACATAATATTTTCTATGAGAGAATTTTTTGACGCACGGTTTGACCGTTCTGCTGTGAAACAATAATTTCATTATAACAACAGCATATTTTATGAAATAATTCTTGATGTTATGATATATTATTAACTGTTGGGTCAGCTAGTTTTATAATCAATTTTAAATAAATATGAAAGAATGTTATAATTGTAAATATCTTTATTATAAATATTTATATATTTTGACACACTACAATGGGAAGTAACTGCTTGCTCTGAATGAGCTGCTGTAAACCAGTGTTGTGTTGGAGTCTCAAACAAAAACCAATGTGAGAGAGTCAGCTCCTTTTAGCATAATACATCAAGCGCGGCACAATTCATTTTAATTTTTAAATACAATGATTTTTGTAGGTGTTTTTTTAAATAAAATCCTACAGTGTTATTCTAATTTAATTTTGTTGGAACGAAGTTCCTTACGGCAGGCTTGGAGGGGATAGGGATTTTGCTGCGCGACCAAACTGAAAAAAATGTGATAGTAAAACCGTAATAAAAAATCCGTGGAAAAAAGTGCGTGGAAAAGTGCGTGGAATAAAACCGTTAAATGAGACGTGCGCAGGCGCGACAGTCGCATACACAAGCGAGTAGAATTTGTGTCGATTCTACATTAGCCGAAGGAACTTCGTTCCTACCTGGTGTCCCAAGACACCGCATCATTTTTTTTTTATTTATTCGATTATATATACAAATATATACAACTTAAGTAAATACAATTTAATAAATTATCAGTAGGGTAATGTAAAATGTGTTTTGCAGTTCGATCTGGCGTGTCAGGAGTGGAAGCGCACTCTGGTGGGGACGGTGCGCAACGCAGCGCTACCGCTTGCACTGCTACTTACCGGCTACATCTCTGATGGGTAAGGGTTGTGCATGGACAATGTTGCAATTTTATCTAACGTCTCAGAAGTGGGAGCGCACTCAGGTGGCGACGGTGCGCAACGCAGCGCTACCACTTGCCCCGGCTATATCTCTGATGGGTAAGAGTTCTGCATGGGCAATGTTGCAATTTTATCTAACATATCAGTTGCGGGAGCGCACTTTGTTGGGAACGGTGTGCAACGCAGCGCTCCTGCTGACACTTTTTATTCCGTTTATATTTTTGATTGGTAAGGGTTGTGCATCAGCGATGTTGCAGTTGAATCTGGCGTGTCAGGAATGGAAACGCACTCTGGTGACTGCGCTAACACCTCAGATTACTAATAATTTGATAATATGTGTACATTTCCTTCCTCCAATTCTTTCCTTTTCTTCATCTGAAGGCTACATGTTAATTTCAGTTCTGTCTTCACTCTGCAGGTGGGGACGGCGCACCGCGTTCTGCATATTCTCAGGGTTTGCGGGCGCGCTGGGCCTCCTGAAGTCATTCACACCTAACTACGAGCTCTACGTCACCGTTGAGTTCTTCGAGGCTGCACTCGGATACGGTTTCACCAGCGCTGCCTACGTCATGGGTATTTCTTATCATTCCACTAAGTATGTATTGAATATCCAAAAGTAAAGATGGATATTGGAAACGAGAGTGATTTATGAATACGAGCTCTCAAGCATGGAACTAACGCAGCAGAAACAGCTCCAATTATCAATGATGTATTTGGAGAGTATAGTACTGCTACTGAATTCACCGTGCGTCTTTGGTTTAATTGCTTCGGAAGAGAAAATTTAGACTGGAAGAATGAATCTTGAAATACCAGCCAATACGGAAAATGATGATGAATTGAATGCACTTGTAGAAACTGATTCGCATCAAAGGAATAAATAATCCTACTGTAAGATAGCGAAATTGATAGATAACGAGATTAAAAATTTCGATCAAATAAGATAAGATGTTTGAATTTTTCTGTACAAAACGGTAATTTAATACTTAACCCCTTATATTAATTCAATCGCAAGATTATCTTGATTAGCTCTAGATCTAAAGTTAAGTAATTGAGTATTGGTATGATTCGGAACTAACTACTACACTAACTTCTTCGGATGACTGGCCAAGCTTTAGGCTAGGCTCCCTTAATTATATGAGATTGTGACAAGATTTTACAACTAAACGAATTATTCTATCAAAGGGAAATTTAAATATGTGTATTTTCAAACCCTTTTTTTTTGTTGCCGAAGCTGAAAACACGATTGGAATATATTTTTTCGATACTTTTTTTAATCGAAAACAGTGCTTACCTTTATGAGTTCAAATGTCTATTAATTTAGTATATGAGTAAATAGATTTAGTAATTAATGTTCTTTTCAATAATAAACATTTCAAGTACATTTCACTTCTAAAACTTAAGCCGTTGCATAACACGGTAGTAGGTATTATTAATTATTCTATAGTGTATGTTGAAGGAATTTGAGTTAGCTACATTTTGATATCGTTGGAATATCCAACGATTAAATTCCTTGGATGGTAATAATATTGAATCATTCAGAAGATAAGTGAATTAAGCCTGCTTGCTGATTCTCTAGGTTTTTAATTTGAAACTCTGCAACCTTAGTCTATAATATTTTAATTAGAATTGATAGCTACATAAGCATCTTGTGATATTTTAACGAAATATAATTGAGCGTTGAATATTATCAGGTTTGATGCTTTCGCTTTGTAGTGTGGATCTTGATACTTAGACGGATTAGATAGAATACCTTTATTTATATACGGTGTGTGTGGATTGATGCATCTATTGTACTTAATGTCTCATGTTTTACGTATTAATTTGAATTTACTTTTTTTTGACTTACTCGTGTAAGGCGTTGAGTATTTTGACGTTTGAGATCACTTTTAATATATTGTACTGAAATAATTTGTAAAAGAGATGAATCTGTAAATGTTGATTTAAAAGAGTGGCAATGAGTTTCTTGTTACTTCTTTTCATCAGCTCAACCCTTTACGAAGTAGCTTAAGTAATTTTTTTGTACATTCATAAGAGTCATTTTCGTGACCTACATGAATATACTGATTTTGATTTGATTTGATTTGAAGATAGTATCAAAGTATATTATATCATATAGGTGGATAATTGGTTTATTCAAAATGAAACAATGATTATAACCATATCTTCGAAAAAGTACACCAAGAATACTGGCTGCATTTCAACGTTGTAAAGCTAGACTGATCCGTTAATAAAATACTCATGCATAGATACGACATCAATGATAATAATAACAGTGGTCATCACTATCATCACCGATAGAACTATTATTGCGAATAAGCCTGATATTGTGTAAGTTGATAGGTTAGAGCGTGGGGCATTTATTGTTGATATCACCATTTAGTGTAATGATAACCTCGTGAAAGTGGAGATTGACAAATTATCGAAGTATCTAGACCTAGCACACGAGGTTACTGACATGTGGTATGTTGATTCAAGAATAATTGTCCCGATAGTCGTTTCCGCAAACGGTCTTATAGCAAAGAGCCTTGACAATCATCTCAAGTGGCTCTCGCTAAATAACTGGATTAAGATCCAGATACAGAAGGTAGCTATTTTGTGAACGGCATGCATCGTGCTGAAGTTCCTAAGTCTAACGACCTAACCACCGGCGGAGCTGTAGTGAACCTACGCCAGTCTTTTTTTATAAATATGTTAATTATAAATATACGAAATAAGATTCAGTTTCAATCAAATGTATAATAATCAGTAAATAAATACAACATAGGTAAAAAAGAGTTTATAACAGGTTGCAGTACAGTAGATAGAACTATTAAACCCTTATTTACTAATAAGTTCCCATTTACAATGTGTTTGTAGTTTTCGTGAGCATTAGACGCAGTAACGATAAATAAGCACAATGACAAACTCTTTCCATTTCAGACGTAAATATTTTGACTTTACATTTCGTGCTCTTCTACATTGCGCTAATAATTTTAACATAATATATTTTGAACAGTTTATAGTAGAGATTGTAGAGCTACGCGAGCATTAGTTGCGACTTCTGGCAGGCCATTATTGAATCCACTCTTCAAAGGTCCCAATCACTGAACTCTACTATTTACCACACGACTGGCGGCTGTCAAAGTGCTTTTGTGCCTGTTTGACATTCGCCATTTTGGCGTTGTTGGCCATAGCGAGAGCCTGCGGTATCAAAATAGTCCTAGTGATGACTAACTCAGATAAACAAACATCTATAGATGGTGGGAAACTATTTACTAACACAAAAAAAGTGTACTTTATTACGTTGATTCCTGAATATCAATAACACGGAAAACGAACCAAATTAATTCATAATGCAAAAATGTACGCTTCTCTCGCAGCCGTTTTGTATTATACGTCAGAATTAGTTCTCTGGATGCTCGCAAGTGGTGCTTCAAATAAATCGTGTCCTAAATATATATCCTATGACATAACATCTATGCAGAATACCTTTAAATAATTGGCTAACTTGTCTTGCTTATGATGAAGTGGAGAATCTTCTGATCAGACTGACATGACAAACACACGCATTGTATAGATGGACCCAATTAAAGGTCCAATTCAAACCCACATGCACACATTCACTCACACACACACACACACACACACACACACAATTAATTGTAAATTGTAAAATTTGGTTTTTAATCATTTCTGTTTATTTCTATATTGTTTACTAAATAAAATGTATCTGCTAAGGAAGTTGCGAGATATTCCCAATACAAGTGTCCTAAGACAACTACTGGGAAGACTCAACCACTAAAACTGTATATGTAATCTTTGAAATAAACGAAATTTATTAAATTTATTTATTTAAATAGGCACAAAAAAATTTGCTGTTAAATATATGGAACAGCCTGTCCAGGGTTATTTATACAGGATACAACAAACAACGAAATTGTAGTGTAAGTTTTCATACTAGTTGAGAAACAAAGCCATGTGTCATTTTATAAATATGCCGAGATAGATTTAAGTCCAAGCTGACAAATTGGAAGACACAGTTAGTATGGTATGTACATTTGTATCGAAACAAAACTTTGGAACAGTCGTACACAGTTCGCTAAGATAAATTTACTTGATTTGACCACTTGATTTTATCAAAAATCCTGAAGTGTAACCGGTTTGAGACCATACTTTAAAAACAACTTAATTTGTCAAGGCTCATTGGAAATATTGAAAAAAACAGGAACATGAGGATCACAAATGACTTGTATGCCCGCTTGTCATACTGTATCTATTTACCAGTGGGAAGTTTTGTACAGAATGCCAGCTTGAATGATGGGTTGTCTTAAGACAACAGCGTCTTTTTACCATCAAACAGTAGTGTACAAATATTTATTATCTGTACATGTATTTTAGATTTAAGTCCTTGTACTTATATATCAAAGTGACAAGCGCTGTCGTGTTGCCGATCAAAGTTTTTTTAATAAAAATGAGGGACGAGACGAGCAGGACGTTCAGCTGATGGTATGGTAGTTCTGGGTGTGTCTGGAATATTCAATATCCCTTACGATCAAGAGGAAGCTCTTGCTCGTGTCGTCATATTTACTGATAAAAGCTTTCCTCCCTTAATATGAAACTTGTATGACAGTGGTTGAACTGGCGCGTCCATCATTGCGTGCCCCGTTCGCCTGCGCCACCGGCGTGGCGTACGGGATGGGTGGCGTACTGTTCGCATGGATCGCCAGCCGCCTCCAAACGTGGCGTGCCCTGCTGCGAGCTGTGCACACGCCTGCCCTGTTGCTGCCGCTCTACTGGCTGCTTCTGGATGAGAGCGCGCGCTGGTTGCAGGTCACCGGGCGCACGCAGCGCGCGGCCGCTGTGATCATAAAGGCAGCCAGCTGGAACAAGGTGAGTCCCCCGCCCACTAGATACCGCCCTGCTACTGTCACTCTACTAGCTGATGTTGAAACAAGGCGCGTGTCGAAGAGTAGGCACAGTTACCGCGCGAGTTGAATGCAGTCGCCGCCTGAGGTAAAGAGTCTACAGTGTAGTGCTGTGCCGTAGTGGTCGCTTACCGTGTTATCACGTTAATAGCGATCCCACGAGACAAATAACACGTTAGTTGTTTGATTTTAATAAGGACTGATCCGAGTCCATTAGTTTCCGATCCAAAAAAAAACAATTGTTTATTCATCGCACGAGAAATGGCGAAAAATGTTTTAGAAATGTGTGTTGTACAAAGGCAGATCAGAAATTTGAGATTTAATTATTAGGTTAAATTAAATACTTACCTTTTTGTATTGTTTAAATTTATCGCCACACTCATAATTATTATCGTCATCAATTATAATTAGGTCACAGCACTATCGCTTCCTAATCTCTGCATTCAACTCGCGCGTTATCTGTGTAGTTTGTCCCCAGCCTGCTAGACTTGTCCAGATCGTCGGTCCAGCTACTTGACATGAAGACATCTCTTGAAAGTTTTAAGATGGAAGGTTCATAATGCGGATATATTGAGCTGATTGTTGTTCTGGATAGGTACGTATGGCACCGACGTCAGCCGCCGCTTCCGATGGTGCCGACCGCGCGCAACAACTTGTTAAGCCAGATAGAGATGACGCGTGCATTTCTGTTTTGTTGCACTCCGGGTGATTTCATGAGTGTAGCGTTTTTGAAAATATTTTATGAAATTTAAGGATAAAAAGGTAAATCAGAATATTCTGTAATTTCAAAGTCAAACAAGAAGTCAAATAAACTTTATTCAATTAGGCTTAAATTAAGCGCTTTTGAATCGTCAATATAAATATTTTTTTTAAATTACTAAATTTACCATATGTTCGGAAAAAGTTAAGCTTGTGAGAACAACATACAAGAACTCAAAGATATACAATGATAGTGTATATCGAAATAAATAAATTTAAATAAATACAAACTATATCGTATCCATACAAAAAGTAGGTAAAGATATTAGCTATCATATCGATTCAATATTGTAAAACCTGTCGTTTCTCACATGTCAACAACAGCAGGTATATTACAAAAATCGATATCCGAAGTTTCAGTCCGAAATGAAAGAACGACGAACTTCGAATTAAATCCTATTACTAAATTACTTCGGATCCGAATAGTGCGGACGGTCTTCGTTTCGGAACCATAAACATAACCATAAAAAGTGAAGTTGTAGTTACGATCATAATAATGTCAATCAGCGAAAAAATAAATGTCAGAAGACGAAATGTCTGATCGCGAGCTTTGTATCTATCTTCGGATCCGAAACACAGGAAAATGTACGATCCGTCAACCGAAACTTCGTATTCCGAATTTGGTAATAGTTTTGGTAATAGCTCCTCATCGTTTGCAGGTTACTCTTCGTAAGAAGTCGGTCCTGGACGCCCTGGAGAGCGCCAACGAGAGCGGCGGTGATGACCGTGGCGGGTGGCTAAGTGTGCTGCGGTCACGCGTGCTGATGCTGCGATTGGCCACTTGCAGCTTTTGCTGGGTCGCCGCCGCCTTCGTGTACTACGGGCTCACCATCAACTCCGTGGCCCTCTCCGGCAACAAGTACACCAACTTTGCGCTCAACATGGCGATGGAGATCGTGGCTTCGCTGCTCATCATGATGGCGCTAGAGCGGATTGGACGACGGCTCAGCATTGGCACCGCGTTCCTGCTGTGCGGTGTTACGAGCATCTCGCCCTTTTACTTGTGTGAGTCGCACCAAATCTAATATTCCAATTAAATTGATGAAATTAATCCCATAATTATATATAGGTACATGACGGGGGAAGACTGGTCAAATCATCAGGATGCTCGTGGTTATCCATTTTTGAGGGTGTTGAACACGACAGCAAGTAAAACACAGTCTTACAAACACAAGGTATAATCAGCAACAAACGTTACAATCGTAAAAGTAGGAACACTTCACAATTAACACAGTATAATGTTCCCGGCATTTGCATACGACACAAGCGCCTCGCTCGGTAGTTCTTCCCTGACTGACTGCCTGAGTGCCTGCTCGCCCGGCCGCTCTTTCCCGCACTCACACCGCACGCCGATTACACCCGAGCTAAGACGAATACCGAATCATCTTCGTACTATCTTCTTGGCTCGTCGTTCTTGACTACGTCCTAGTTCTGTTCTAAGTAGAATGATAAAAGAAAGAAAATATATTTATTTAGTTCAAAAATATATTTGCAAACATAATAATCATACACATAGACATAAGCTTTGAACCAAAAGGTCGTCTGCCCAGCTTTATGTTGTGAAAGTTGAAACTAGCCACAACGCTGGTATTCTGCAGACGCCTATGGGTAAGTTGCTACGCAAGTAAACATAAAAAATCAAATCTTACAAATAAAAATTTAATTATGAACAGAAATAAAATTGTGCACAAAAATATAATTATGAAACAATTCTCATAGTTCAAAAATAAAATTAAGTAAACTTAAATAAAACAAGACATGTAACCCAATAATGTAAATTACTAATAACAAAGAAAAATTATTTAAAATGAAACTTGGATAAAAAAATCTGAACATTAGGTAAATGATATTTAAAATTCGTCATAAAAATTCTGCTTAGTTGGTATATTTTTGGGTTGCTAATAAATAAATACAGAGCTTTAACCTAAAAGTTCTAATAGATGATGATGATGCTCATTATTGTCCAGAATGGGATGGAGGGATTTCTTTTGCTGCCTAGTAAAAAGGAAATCAGACGTTAGGTAATGAGGGCATGCTTCCAGCGGACCCGGACGCACTGAACGGGATGTACTTCGCCGGCAAGCTGGCGGTCACGCTCGCGTTTAACTCGCTGTACGTATTTACTGCCGAGATGTTTCCGACGTCTGCGCGCTCCTCCGCGCTGGCAGCCGCCTCGCTCGTCGGTCGTCTTGGGTCCATCCTCGCTCCACAGACGCCACTGCTTGTAAGTATTGCCTGTTCGACTCCCTTCGTGCTTCGTTCGACGAAGGTTCGAAGGTTTTCGGTGAAGGTCATTATTCTCTATAAAATGCTGCGATGACCCACTTATAAAAACTGACTCTCTACATTCACTATTAATAAATAATCGCTTTAGATTCCGTGTTGGAGCAGATTTCCACTGCTGAGTTCACATACCATGTTCGCGACTTCGATTAAGCATGTGATCTGACACAACTAGCTATTGAGGCGACGCAAATCCCAGAAGCAAAAGATCATACACCTTGCTAGTTTACCTTCTGTTGACCTCTCATCCAGCCGGCTACATAGCTTACGTTGACCCTCCAAATTCATATATTTTTATTCAAAATAGGATTCATAATCACTTATTGAACTTCAAAAACTACCACTCATTCAAAATAAACTGCCTCAGATCTGAGAAAAACGGCCGGAAGAAACTCCTCCTTTGGGGTTGTCGCACTGGTCCGGAGCACCGTGCCGATCACGCATTCCGTTGTCGCCAGGTGTGGTACTATAGTCCGGCACAATAGCATGAGATGCGGTATTTTTGCATCCTACCTATGTTAGACTTAGAATTCGCTGGACAATCCAGATGCCACTGTCGACTATGGCTGCAAGGTATGGCATTCATTCTGTTCTCCTCGGTGCCTAACGATCAAATCTCAATCATACTTTGACCACTCTGCAAAATGGGTTCTGCCGAATCTTGAAATGCTATCAGGCTTGGGTCAGTGAGTTGATATCTAAATTTGAAAACACTAACGAATTTAAAAAACACGACTATCATATCTCCAGATCCGTCAAAAGAGTTATTGTTAAGGCGAAGTTAAAGCACATAGGCAGAATTGGTGAGCAGCTTGCGTCTTCTCTCGGGAACTCTTGTGTTCTGTTCACTCGCCAAGGCTGGAAAAGCAAGGAAACTTCTGCCAGCCTATCCCTCCGTCGCTTCACAAGGACAATAACTTGCTGGCCTATGATGCTCTTTTCACGTCCACCATCAATCACTATTTATTCCGCGGTACGACTGATATGTGCTGGATGTAAAATTCCAGCATGGTAGTGCTGCGGAGATGTGGTCTGGAATTTGTGGCGCCGGTTAGCTTTATCCCCAATAAAGGTGTATATGCATTGACATTACATTCCAAAGTTATGAAGACGATTGTCAACCACTTAGCTTTTTCGCTGATCGGAGCTTTAAGGTATTATCATTATTTAACATTGCTAGCAGGCAGTTGACAGTGCCATCATAGTTAAACAATTGGTTCCTTGTAATGGAAGATATTCCTCGCATGAGAGATTATTTCTAAAGTACTACCAGAATATCTGTTCCAAAAGAAAATTCACTTCTTATTCATATCTAGTTTGCCGACTTAATGATGTAATTTTAATTCCCATGAATTTGTTTCAGAGTACCACAGTCCAAGCGATACTGTACGGCGTGGTGTCGTTATTCGCGGCTGCCGCCGTAGCGCTTGTGCCGGAAACACGCCGCTCTCCGCTGCCGCAGAATACCAGCGGAGCTGCACAAATGGGCGCCGCTAGAGTAGCGAAACGGCGAACGACCACCGCACCCACCCCGCCACCAGCGCCGGCACTCACCAGAATCACACCACGACGCCAGCCCCACGTCGCTTCCGCCACGCCAGCCACGCCAGTTGACAGTGCTCAAGCTACAGTCTCAACATCGACGAACTGACTGTTGCGAGACCAAATTTGATATGCAATCCTAAAACTGGTTGTCAATCAACAAGCTTTTGACAGGAGTGTGGGATGAAGTCTATGAATTTCCATGGGCATCCCAGTGGAAGGCTCCTTTGCACAGGATGCCGGCTAGATTATGGGTACCACAACAGTGCCTATTTCTGCCGTGAAGCTGGAATGTGTAATCATTATTGTTTCGATCTGAAGGTCGCCGTAGCTAGTGAAATTACTGGGCAAATGAGACTTGACATCTTTTGTCTCAAGGTGACGAGAGCACTTGTAGAGCCGCTCAGAATTTTTGCGTTTTTCAAGAATCCTGAGCGGCACTGCATCGTGATGGATAGAGCGTATTAATTACCATCAGCTTAACGTCCTGCTCTTCTCATCCCTTATTGTCATATATAAGAGTGAGCTAGGTTGCAATCAATAGTACCACCTGATGTCGAAAACATTGAACAGATCACACTGGAGATCAGAAACTACACAGAGTATTGGCAGATAACTCATTGGATCCAAAAAGAGTCAGAAGTCAGGGAACAAACTACAATAGAAATGCGCGAGTTAATTAACAATACAATTGAAGGAGGTGATTCACAAAACAATTGAGAGAGATGACTCACAAAACAATGAGAGAGGTGACTCAAAATAAAACTGGGTGGGCTGTGCCTCACGATAAAAGAGAGTGAGATGATTACTATATTATGCCCTAGTCCGAAGAAAACTGGAAACAAGCACCTGTGTCTGGATCGTACGGAAAGTACGGACTATTATTAGAAAAAGTGCAGAAGGCCTTCCTAAGATACCTGTACAAACGTTGCTATCGATATTATCCTTTCATGTATAAGTACAACCAAATTTCTCTTAGGTTGTTTAGGTTTTAATTCCCAGGAGGTCAGGCGGACTTGTGATCAGCTAAAAATTATGTGTAGAATTTTACGAGAAGACGTTGATGCTCCAGATCTTCATGAGCAATTATGTCGTGTACGTGTCCCTAAATTCAATAATCTTCGCCTACGAAAATATAAACTTTTCGTGGTCCCGCTTTATCGCACCGTTGCCCGAGCCATGGCACCTATACCGCGTTCATTGGCATCTTTCAACGCGCGGACAAGAATGCTCAATGGGATCCATTCAATGATGGGTGGACTTCCCTAGTTTCTGAGATACTATAAGGTATGCTGAGAGCATTGAAATTGTATACTTAATTAATTAATTCTTTAATATTTTTTTGTTTCGTCTAATTAGTGTAAGTGGCACTGCCGTGCTAATAGAACAATAAATAAATAAATGATAAGCAATGCAATTAAACGTGTTGACTCACAATACTATCTTACTATCTTGACTTTAACACGGCCAAATCTAGTGTGCTCTCTATATGCATAAATGCTATTTTATAAAATAATCGTTTGTGTCTGTATAATAATTAAACTTAATTCTATACCTGTAAAAAAATAATATTTAATATATCGAATAATGTTATTCTATATTTCTCATGTCCAAGTTACGTCAGTTGGTGCTGCCGAAGATAGCAAGCGTCGTAAATATGTCGGTCTCAGTGAGTCATACATCTTTGTGCCGTTTGTTGTCGAGACACTTGGCCCGTGGGGCCCAGAGGCCCGGAGAATGTATAAAGTTCATCTACGCACCTCAATAGGTCTACTGGCAACCCAAGCGCTGGCAGCTATTTTTCCATCAAAGGAACAGCCCAGCTATCCAACGTGGAAATGCTACCAATATTCTTGGTACGCTTCCCCGTAATAACAGTTTTTATTTTGTGTAACCATAGTATTATAAATATAGTTATAAGATAAGTTTTGTTAATAATAATAAAATAATAATAATAATAAATTAATATAAATAATAAGATAAATTTAATTAAAGAAATGAGAAAAAAAAAGAAATCTGTTATAAAACTTTACTTTTGATGGAATGAGTATTCTTATCTATATAATATATGTAAGAGATTTCCACGTATATTATATATAGTCACTCATCACGATAGGCATTTGGACAGATTCAGGGGACAGCGCCAGGGTGCCTCTGGATGTGTGGCCTGACGCCGGGTGGCAGAAGGAGCTGGCCCCGGCGGCAGGCCCGCGTGTCCTGTGCGACAGTGTCGGTCCGTCTGCAACCCAGGTCGTACGAGCATGGCTGACGCACTGAGCTGGCACTCCCACCTGCCGGCACTCCCAGCGAGTGGCGCCCAGGATGAGTGGGAATTTAGGATACGTAAGCTTGCCAAGCGGCCTGCAGTTGGGTGGCAGAAAAAGCTGGCCCCAGTTGCAGGCCTTCATCTTCCGATGTGGTGATCGTTGTCGAGCCCGCGTTTACGACCGCCCCCTTGGAACTAAACTGGCACTCCCACCTTTCCCCCACTCCGGGTGAGTGGCGGACAGGGCAAACGGGGGACATAGACACATAAGATAAGGTATATATCATCACTTCACTTGATGGCTGATCAAAGTGAAGAAATTTGTAAAATAGGTTTGAAGATGTTAGAAAACGATAGACATAGATAAGCAGATACATAAGACTCATACACTTTTCCGTTACTTTTTATTGTTTGTTATATGTTAGTTTATATCATAGTTGAATAGCAACCAGGACAGTTCTTGAGTTTACTGAATAGTTTTGTGTAGTTATACGCATGAAGTTTTTCCGCCAACTTAGCTATAAGTTTAAAATTAGTTTATCGTTTCCATTCAGAGTTGAATTTCCTGACCTAATGAAACATAGTAATGTAGTTCCACTGTTTAAATCAGGTTGTACCAGTGACCCTACTAATTATAGACCAATATCTGTACTACCCACTTTTAGTAAAATTTTTGAAAAGTTAATTTTAAATCAATTGATTCGTCATTTTTTCCAAAATAATTTATTGCACTCCAAACAGTTTGGTTTCACCCAGGGTCGTTAAACTACCGATGCTGGTATTGACTTGATACATAATATATTTGAAACCTGGGAGGAGTCTCGTGATGCACTTGGCGTCTTTTGTGACTTATCCAAGGCGTTCGATTGTGTTGAACACGAAACATTCGTTAGAAAACTTCACCATTACGGTATTAAAAATAAAGCATTGGACTTAATGACATCCTATTTAAATTGTAGAATACAAAAGGTGGATATCAATGGAAAGAGGTCCTCTGGATCAACAGTTAAAATGGGGGTTCCACAGGGCTCGATTTTAGGACCTTTTCTATTCCTTATTTATATAAATGATCTCCCTTATATTGCAAAGGATAAATATCAAATTGAGTTGTTTGCTGATGATACATCACTTATGTTTAAAATACACCGTTTCATACCTAATTTTGATGTTGTTAACAATGCTTTAACTAAAGTTGTGCATTGGTTTGAAGCTAATAACTTCTTACTTAATGGTAATAAAACGAAATGCATTAAATTTACTTTACCTAATGTTAAGCAAGTGTCAATCGATATACAGCTTAAAAACGAGAAATTAGATATAGTTGATACCGCTGTTTTTCTTGGAATAACGCTAGATGCCAAACTCCAATAGGGCCCTGGAGTATAGCCGAGTGGTTAGCGATCCTACCTACTAAGCTAGAGGTCCCGGGTTCGAATCCCGGTAGGTGCAAGCATTTATATTATGAATGTGGATGTTTGTTTCCGAGTCATGGATGTTTAAATGTATTTATGTATGTTTATATGAATTTATGTATGTTTAAGTAAGTATATTGTATTAAGTATATCATTGTCTTGTAACCCATAACACAGGCTATATACGCTTAACTTGGGGCAAGATAATTTGTGTGAAAATTGTGTCAATATTATTATTATTATTATATAGAAAATTTATCAAGTAGACTAAGTTCTGCTGCATACGCAGTAAAAAAGATTCGTTCCTTAACAGACATTGAAACTGCAAGATTGGTTTATTTTAGTTACTTTCACAGCATTATGTCATATGGTATATTATTATGGGGTAATGCTGCTGATATTGATTCTATTTTCGTGCTGCAGAAAAGAGCTGTTTGAGCAATTTATGGTATGGGACCAAGAGAGTCGCTTAGATATAAATATAAAGATTTTAAAATTATGACTGTTTCTAACCAATATTTATATGAAAATTTAGTGTATGTTCATAAAAATGACAATAAATTTCAAAACATAATATTAATACTAGAGACAAAAATAAACTCTTAATACCCACTTCTAGGCTTAGTAAACTCGATAAGTCATTCATCGGTAATTGCGTTAGATTTTATAATAAGCTTCCTGAGAACATAATGGAAATGACCCTCAACAAGTTCAAAGCCATTAAAGCAATTAAACATAAACTTATGGAAAAATCATATTACAATTTAAAGGATTATTTAGATGATAAGAAAGCATGGGTATGAATTGCTCTAAAAGATTTTAGCTTTAGTTACCCTTAATTAATTAAAATAGTATTTATAATTATGAATAATTTTTAAAAATTGATAATTTATACTAAAAGCAAAATGGTCAAATTATGAGTAGAGGTGTTTAGTGAGTGTTGTTGAATATATTTTAGATGAACATTCTTGTTTTTTTGTTATTTGGTTGAGTTCCTGTGACAGTTTTCATCATGCTCGCTTAAATGTCACTGCTTGTGGCGGTGACGTGGGACGGGTCGTTCCCTTCCCTAAAATATGGTCGAGGGAGGCGATGGCTGGCCCATGCATTTTTTTAATTCGTTCTTGCGAACAGGCTATAGCCCGGGCCCTTACTGCCTCGTCTTTAGTATTTTCATTTTCAGTATTTTTTTTAGTATTTTGTTTTACAAAAAAGTCCAATAAAGTGTTCTCATCTCATCTTTCATCAATAAAATTTTCCTTTTCTTTATGTTTTCACTATTTTTTAAAAGTTATTAACAACACGATTCACTTTCCTCTAATTAGCAACGTTTAGGTTGAAATATTTCCTCATGGTACGAATGAATGAACGAACTAAATCAGTTTGCGATTCAATTTCTTGATTTGACGTCAAATAAAAGTGGATAGCTTTAATAACGTTGTGGTACGAAATAGCAAAGCAGTTAGGTTGTCAATTGAATTGCAATAAGAGTTCATGACCCCAGAGCATAATGCGACTCAGTGCTGCACAATGCCGAATTGTGCTGATGCTTAGTTGGAACATGAATTAGTTGTAAAATGCGCCAACAGATTGCGTGTGTACCAAGTTCAGTGTTGCAAAAAAATATTCATAGAGTTAGCAATCTAATAAGAAAATAAGATTTTGTCTTCTTCATTTTGATAAATATGTTCATTTTCAGGAAAACATTTATGATGTCTGCTTCATTAAATGATTCGATCAAGCCATTGCAAAGTTGACAAAAGTATACTTCTGTTCAATAAATTTGTGTAAGTATACTTTAGAATTATAAAATGAAATTGTATTCATATTTTAAATGTGGTATATAAAATTAAATAGTCATTGTTTGTACATTAATTAGTTTTAATTTTATTTATTTAGAGCATTGGTAACAAGACCATCAGCTCAAATAAACATACAATAAACGAAGAATATTTAAATCATTTTTCGTAAATTTGTACCTTTATCCATAGTTGTGCGAAGCGTTGCTTTAGTTGGAACACTCAACGTTGAGCATTATGCCGCATAATGCGCTCTAGTGCTGTAATTGGAAAACAGTCACTCTCATTTCAAAGATCGGCTTCGTATCTCTTGACTTCTCGTATTGCAGACAGACGCCCATAGACTTGGGCAGTTGGTTTTTTACTTTCCATCAAGTGAGCCAATTGACCATTTATCCTTGTTTCGGCATAGTAAATATCCGCCCACGATGATTTAACAACGTAAATATTAGACGGTATTTCCTAAGATATGATTTTTAAATAAAACAAATTAAATTTATGTCAACACAAACGACATCGCGTGTCCGAGTTTTGTCGTTCATCAGGGACAGCAAGAGATTTATAACTGGTGTTAAAACGTAGATCACGTACGACAACAGTCTGTAAATGGTCGGTTGGGCTTCAAAGTCTGTGCAAACTTCGGGTTAACTCGCTATAAGATGGTACTGTGTGTAGTATGGTATTCTAAGGGGATTGTTCATATTAATATGATCTTTTACCGCCGGGCTGAACCATCGACTCGGATCTCTACAGCCCAATACTGATGAGATCAAAGCAGGAAGTTGAGAGAAAGCGGTAGGAATTGATCAATAGAAAGAGTATTGCATTTCATCACTATATTGCTAAACCATGTAGGTAATGAATTTTTCTAACTCAAAATTCATCTTTACTCAACACAACAAAAACGATACAAATTAACAATTAATTGATTATTTACGTTCACCTTTACCTATAATTATATATTAAACTAGAATATAATGCCTGGCAAACCGATGACGATCTGTCTTCACTATGGACGGCATTCGTTCTTTTTGAGTTCCAGCGCTGAGGGCCTACGATCAACTTTTAATTAGTGACAGAATTCCGATGCAGTTCAGTTTAGGTACCTAAAATGAATCGCTAAAATTCGTACCATGAAGTGCCTTTTCTGAATGGCGTTAGAGTCGTTACGAAGAATGAACGAAATAAATTTGTCTGTGGTCCGCGGTGTGAGAAAGAAATAAGGCTCTACAGTCGTTGCATAAGTTTGTCTCTTACTTGAACCATATGCGTTGCGTTTCGAAACCTAAAATGAGATGATTTTAGCGGATTTTTAAAAATACATTATAAAATTGCGCTATTTAGGGCAAATTATAAACCATTAAGCCCTTTTTAGTACTTATTAAATAATAGCAAGATAAATATATATAGTTATTTGAATTACAAATTAAATATTTGTTAAGTTGTTTTCGTAAAAATAACGAGTTATGAACGCACCTCCATTGATGTTTGATTTGACAGGAGCACAAAGTACATTTTTTTTAATTCGTTCTTGCGAACAGCCTTTACAGCCTCGTCCTTAGTATTTTATTTTCAGTATTTTGTTTTACAAAAAAAGTCCAATAAAGTATTCTCATCTCATCTTCCATCAATAAGATTTTTCTTTTCTGTATGTTTTCACAATTTTTTAAAAGTTATCAACAACATGATTCACTTTCCGACTTGATTTGACGTCAACCTAAATTAGATAGCTCTAATCACGTCGTGGTACTAAATAGCAAAGCATTTTATTTTAAGTTGTCAATTGAATTGCAATAAGAGTTCATGGTAGGCCCGCTGGTCGCTAGAACACTGTCCTAGAGCCAGTCTGCCGATTGAGTTAGCTAGCTTTCTGAATAACCTTTGTGGAGATCACCACCACAACGAGGTGGTCAAAGAAGAGTTTTGCTGGGAGGAGAGGGAGGTGTATTAACGCCATACATTAGTATCCGCCACGATATAGCGCTGATCTTGCATTTAAGATTTCCACCTGTTTCGGTCTCCTCAGAATTCCTACGAAGTGTAAGAGAAGAATAGCAAAACGACTTATTTTTTGGTCAGAAGTCCCGGAAGTACAAGGTGGAAGAAGTCGTCGAACATAAGGGCATATAAATAATTAAATGTAAATAAACTTAAAAAAAAATGCATGAGTTTTCATATAAAATGGGAATATTTTCCTCCACCTATTGATAGTACGTAGCTTATAAAAAAACGACAGCATGTTACATATTTGAGTTACGACTTAGCTACTCCATCTTGTATAACGTTGGAATTGAAAAGTTTTATTGTTTTATTAACCAAGATATGGATAGCTTCCGAGGATTGGAGGGGAACACCATAAATGGATTTGGCTACATTTACCGTTTTTAGGTACATATGTAAAAGTGAAATAAACAAAGTAAAACAAATTTTACTAAATATACTTTATTCGTTGTACAAAGGTTTTGTATAAATGTCACCGATGATGTCACGTGATGTGCCCCCACACTGCAACAGCAACGTGCGCGAGCATCTCACTATTCACATCACACATTCACTTATTCGACCGATTTACTTACTCTAGCGGCTAGCCTCTCGAGTCTCGAGACACACATTCTCTAAACAATAGACTTAAACCCAATTTCACGAATGACAATTCAAACTAAGTTCAACAAGTCAGTTTTACGTAAAACTAGTTCATTTGCCACGCGATTTCACCAATACATTCTGACCGCGTTCACGTAAACTGCCTAGTGCCTTTACGTGTCATAAATATAAGAATGTATCAAATATCTGTCAAGAATGTCTTATATTCTGTGTGTCTATGTGTCTGTTATGATAAGGACAGTGACAGCTCTTGAACGCGATCAAACGTTAGACTTCCAAAATTCGGTGGTCAAACAGTGCCTACTCTTTTTGAAGTTGATATATTTCATCTTTGAATTGGTAAATTTTTAGGATACCTAAGAGAATAAGAAAAATATTGTACTCTTTTTAGATATTTGTCAAAATTGTAATAACTTAATAAGTTACGTACTTCAAAATTTTCTTTTGTTTAACTTGTATGGGTCTCATCGTCGATATTAATTTTACCTAAGTATATCGTGTATATCATTTGTTAAAGACTGTATGTTCCCTGAAAATAAATAAACTGCGTTAAGTTTATGTTAGTGAAATGCGAATTGAATCTGTAAACTTGTTTACAGGCGTAAACTTCGATCAAAGTAGGGAAATGGTGAAATCAGCCCTTAGAATATATTAGCGTATACACGACTTGACAGACCGATCAGACGTTAGCTAAGGGTTTAGTAGTAGAGGTAAGGAGAATCATCTCATATGGGAGAAAAGTTAAAAAGCGTCCAGATTATATAGTAAAGTAACAGTTCAAATAAATAATAGTTAAAAGAAACTAAAAAGCACGCTTTATATAAAATTCAACTAAAAAATAGAAAATAAATTTAAATTGTAAATTTTAATTGTAAAAAAAAGCATGGGGTGCTTTTTAAGATATTATTAAAATAATAATTATTCAACACCCCACGCATTTTATTACAAATAAAATTTATTACATTCATTTATTATTTATTTATTACAATAAAATATATTTTTTTTACACTATTATCAATTTAAATTTATTTTCTATTTTTAGTTGAATTTTATATAAAGCGTGCTTTTTAGTTTTTTTTAACTATTATTTATTTTTCATTTTTTAGTTGAATTTTCTATTAAAGCTTATTTTTAAAACTATTAAGTACTTTAACATCAATTCCTGCCTTATCGACTATAGATGAAAATTATATAAATTAACAAAAATCATATTTTGCAAATTGAAAAATTGAATAATTTTATCAAATTAGTGTAATGTCATCGGTCCTCGATAAATCTACAAAGTTTGAACGAAATCTAGCCGTTTAAAGTGGGTCAAAATCGCGACCAAAGAAGTCGGTTACAAACATACATACAAACATACAGGTGAAGCTAATATAAAGCGTATAAAAACTTCCACAATGGCCCTGATTTAGGCACAGGGTATGATATGAAGTATGAATGTAGCAATTTTAGATGATTTGAAGTACGCCGAGTTAAAATTTTAATAATATCATTGTCGACTAAAGTAGTTAATTTTTGATGTAGTAAAAATAACGTTAAAGAATTGTTATTGGGTAACGTGCATCTAGAGTGGTTAGTTATTTTATATTTGGCGCTATTTTTAAGATTTACCCTGATGCGACTGTAGCGCCACCCTTATATAATACATTTTGACGGACACTTTTTCATATACACAGTTGATTCTCCTTACCTCCACAATAATACTAAGCCTATCATAGGTGAGTATTTACGACTTGTAATTCAAAATCAGTTAGTGTAACACTAGATACGCTTACCTTTTCTATACTGCTCTGTCTCTTTTAAAGATATCTCTCGCACTCTTTGTTTATCTATTCTATTCTCTATACCAGGGGTGCTCAAGCTTGAACCGATGGCGACCTACCTCAAAATTGTTAGACTACGGTCGTCTCTGAGAGGCTTCAGTAAGTGTGATGAAGGATTGTCGCCTAGGTAGAGTGTCACGAGGACATAGTGTAGGTCTGCTCTAAAATGTCAATGAAATAACTCATAATAATTATTCAAAATTGCAAGTAATTGGTTCTTACAAAATAAAACGCGTTCCAGTGTCTAAAGTTCTAAATTAAAGAGTGACTTTGGATGTTTAATCTGCATGACACTGCATGTCCTGTACTTTTTATAAGATGGAACTTAATTACCGATTTTAGTTAATTAAAACAAAATCTGTGAATAGTTCTGTATCGGATTTTCTTCTCGAGATCGACTCAAAAAGCACTCGCGATCAACTGTTTGAGCACCCCTGCTATGTATGCTAGAATATTGTAATTCTATGGTGTAAATATCTAATAATTAGTGATTTTAATCGAGCGTTAATTTGCTTACCTAAATAATTTCTGTATTCTGAGACAATTTGATACTATAGAAATCGTGTCTATCTGTACATCGTCTTCAGTTGAATTTAATAAATAGATGAAAAATTATTAATATAAGCTCTTTTATTATGACATTGCAGGTATGAAACATTATATTATGATATAGGCTTAGATTAAGGATTGGTCTCCGCTGCGCTCCAACTAGATACCGCACTAGCTAAGAACAATAGCTTTTTTATTACGGCAACTATTCGATCTTGACACTCTTTTAAAATTTGTAACATACGCTTCGTGTTATTTTACATTGAAATTAATAAAATACAAAATACTAACTGATGATATGTGATGTCTTTCTTATATCTTGTAGTATTATTTCTACAAAGTTTTAATACGCAACCCGGCATTTTAGTTTCAATTATTAGCAAAGTTTAACAGAACATGTGACACGTCGAGGTCACACATTGTACGAGACTGGCCCAGTATGCCCACTTGGGCGTAGTATTAGGTGCCGCACTTCGCGACTACGACTGCGGTATCTAGTTGGAGCGCAGCGAAGACCAATCCTTAATCTAAGGATATAGGATAGTAGTAGGCTGGGAAAAACTCTCTTCGCATATATTATATGTAAACTTGTAATAAAATGTGGTCCTTTTTCAAAATAATGCTAGACCACGCACATCTTTAGCCACTGAGCAGAAATTAAGAGTTTGGCTGGGAGGTGTTAATGCATTATCCACACATCCTTAACCTTACACTCTCAGACTTCCTCCTGTTTTAGTCTCTTCATAATTCATTAGGCTGTGCCAGGTTAACGTAAAGGGAGGACTGCCAAAACTATTTGTCGCGTTATTTTGATCAGAAATCCCGAAATTTCAACAGCAACGGTATTATGCACTGACAACTGGACTCGCGGCTGTCAGAGTACTTTTGGGCCTGTTTGATATTGCCTCTTGGCCATGTAGCAAGAGTCTGCGGTACTAAAACTAGTGATGACAACCTCAGCAAACATCGATAGATGGCGGGAAACTATTTACAAAAAAAATAGGTGTACTTTATTACGTTGATTCTTGAAGTATAAATAACACGGAAAACGAACAAGTTAATTCAAAATGCAAAAATACTTCAGAATATTGTACTTTCCTTTGCAGCCATTTGTATTATACGTCAATATTAGTTCTCTGGACGCTCGCGAGTGGCGCTTCAAATAGGCACAAATAAATTGCTGTCAAACATATGGACCAGCCTGTCCAGTTGTATATATACAGGTCAGTGATATTATGTCACTCCATACAAGATGACAAAAAGTCATGTAACAAAAAAGTACATCTATCAAAAAACAAAGTCTTGAGTTTTTATGTAAAATGCGAAGAAACATTTTCCTCAGTCTATTCGTTACTAACACACAAACGGATACTCTAAGAGCTACCAAAATTAATTAATTTACAAAATAACACAGAAATAAAACTGTAATTGTTCTAATCGTTAAAGGTCCCGGGTTCAAATCCCGGTAGGTGCAAACATTTATATGATGAACATAGATGTTTGTTTTCGAGTCATGGATGTTTATATATGTATAATTCAGTAAGTATATTGTATGAAATATATCGTTGTCTTGTGCCATAGTACAGGCTATGCCAGTTTAGATCAAGATAACTTGTGTCAAAGTGCAAAAGAAATGGTTTTTGTTTGAGGCTCTTTCACGCCTAAACCACTGATCGTATCGACATGAAACTACCACCATTCGATGCGAAATTTATCCTAGATGGTTTATGGCTACTTATTTTCCGAATTACAACGATCCTTCCTTTTAAAATTCGCCCAGGGAAGCGGGCGGGAACAGCTAGTTTTATATAATCTTAAAAACTGGCTAAATTTTCATCATTTGTAAATCAAGATACTATGTACATAGAACTAACTTCAGTCTTTTTACTTAAAATGAGGAACTGACGTTTCTATTTAGGTACCTATTTATACTTCAAACCTAAGGAAACCATTTCCAAAATTAATTTATGCGGCATAAAAAGATATAAAAATAACCAAAATACATACCTAGGTACCCCAACATTTTGTTAAATATTTATCGTAGCTTTCATTTATGGCTAACTTACATCTAACCCTGTAGACTCCGTTTGAACCCTATCACTTATATTAGATATTATAGTACTTATTATACAGTAACATCATGTGCTTAGATCATGGACTGTTCACTGTATGGTTTTTATTATGTCATTGTTTTTTAAAAATTTGTAAACAAAAAATAAGTTGAGTTTTTTTATGAAAATAAGGGAGCAGGACGTTCAGGTGATGGTAATTGATACGCTCTGCCCATTACAATGCAGTGCCACTCAGAATCCTTTAAAACACTAAAATTCTGAGACGTAAGTACATTACTGTGTTTCGGTCTGAAAGGCGCCGTAGCTAGTGAAATTACTGGGCAAATGAGACTTAACATCTTACATCTCAGAATTATTGTGTTTTTCAAGAATCCTGAGCGGCACTGCATTGTAATGGGCAGGGCGTAACAATTACCATCGGCCTAACGTCCTGCTCGTCTCTTATTTTCATAAAAACGGCGCCCTTCAGACCGAAACACAGTAATGTTTACACATTACTGCTTTACGGCCGTTGTGGTACTCATAATCTAGCCGGCATCCTGTGCAAAGGCGCCTCCCACTGAATAATTCCATAGTACACTGCTAGACGTTGGTGTCGAGCGGAGCGGCTAGCGGGCGCAGTTCGACGTCAGCGGGGGCGTGTGCGGCGCGGGCGGGGGGGAGAAGTCGCCCGTAAACCGCACGTAGCGCACCTAGCGCCGCGAACGTGAGCGTGGCCGTCGCCACGAAAGTGGGCGCGGGGCCCCGACGAGCATACACGCTAGCCACGAACACGGGCCCCAGCGCCCGCGACACGCAGCCTGCGCCCGTCAGTACGCCCATCCAGACGCCCTGCGGTCGCGGCCCCAGCACCTGCGGAACCGCACCACACATTCATTACTCATTCCATGCTTTTTGATTTCAGATTGAAATAATTCTTCTACTTTTTATGACAATGAAAGACGAGACGAGCAGGACGTTCAGCTGATCGTAATAATACTCCCAGCCCATTACAATGTAGTGCCGCTCAAGTTTCTTGAAAAACCCAAAAATACTTAGCGGCACTACATTGTAATGGGCAGGGGGTATCATTACCATCAGCTGAACGTCTTGTGGTACCAATAATCTAGCAGGCATGCTGTGCAAGTGAGCCTTCCACTGGATAAGTCCAGTAAATGTAAGCATTGGAAGGATCGTCGAGCTGAGGTAGACGACTTGACTGATCGAGACATTCGAAGCTTGGTATTAACGAGTATTTCGTAGGTTGAAGTAGTTGGGGCCGGATCATCAAGCGCCCGTTCTATGCGACAAACCGCATACTGCCAGTCGGTTAACACTTAGACACTGCTCTCATAGAATGAGATCTATTTATTTATTTATTAGTAAGCCAACGTGCATACAACTATCTTAATCTATAGATACATTTAAAAATTATTTTATAATGTTGTATACTCCACTTACAGACTAACTCGACATGCTTAATAGTATACATCCTTTGTTTAACTAAAACTTTTGAAAAATTTTACAAATTAAAGCCGCAAGCAAATGGCTGATAAAAAAAAATTAACTATGTTCTTACTTAATAACCACGAAAAACTAAAGAATAAAACAATGACTAACCATCTTGCAGTACTTTCATAATTTTTTTGACTTCTTTTTTAAATTATGGGGCAGAGTGCTGAAAAATATCTATACCAGCTCTTTTAACCAAGTTGTTGTAGGTGACAACTATTCTACACAAAGGGGCGGATCTGCCTAGATTCGATCTAGTTAATCTAGGCCTGAACGTTCGTTTTTTGATAACATACGACCTAGCTATGGTACCGCCAATTGAACCCTACTCAACAGATTTGGGCAATCGACCCCTCCTATATATAGATATACTCTAAATATACCACTATAGAGTGTACTTAGACTTTACTTGCGTAAACCTTAGCTAAATGTAAGCTTAGCATAATCTTTGATTTCGTTTTTATAATCATTTGACAGCTAAAATTATACTAGACCAGTGCAGAAGTCTTTGAAAATGATAAAAAGTGAAAAACAATAATAGTAGTATGAAACCCAATGGAAACCAATGTTGGAAACTAAAGAAATTAATAATAAAAATGAAAGGAAAAAATTTGTATATCTCTTTATTAATTACAACTTTGCCGTTTGACTTTTTTCCATAGAAGTTGTAGTTTTGCTAGAAATCGAGATAAACCATTTTTTACCCCTTTTCCACTTCCCGACCTCAAATCGCCCGTAATTTGTTTTTCCTTTCATTTTTGTTATATTTTCTTTGCCGGAAATCGAGATAAACCGGTTTTACCCTTAAACACCCCCATTTTTGGACTTCCCGACCTCGGATCGGCCGTTGTTTATTTTTCCATTAATTTTTTTTATATTTTCTTCCGTTTCCAATGGGTTTCATCCTACTATTATTTTTTTTAGTTTCAAAAATTATCGAGACTGAGCTTAAGCTAAGACAGCCCAATGCAAATATCAAGTTCGCGTTTCATCACTCTTAGCAAAGTTTTACGTAGGTAAAGTCTGAGCAAAGTCTAAGTACGCTGTATAGATGTCAGCTACAGACTGGTAATGTACTAGCTTAGTTGATTTTGATATCAAGATTATTGGAACGGATTCGAAACATCAATAATAAAGATAGCTCAAATCAAAACATCAGTCATCAAATTTTTAATTAAAAGCTTACAAAATAATGTATAGTTTACCTTAGAGAATATAGTCTGTATGAGAGTAACCCCCAGCGGGTATCCAATAGACACGCTGGTATAGCCCAGGAAGAACTGTGTGAGCGTGATTCTCCGGGAGGTGAGGCACCATGGCTGGACGGCAGCAGGGCAGCCTCCCTCAGACTCCAACGCATCGGCAGCGGCTAGCGGCGGACCATCTGGCCCCCAGGGGATACAGAGAAGGGAAGCCAGACCAGTCAGGAGGAATCCCCCCCATAGCAGCAAAGCTCTGGAACCACAAAGTATTCAAGTAAGAATATTTTTTGTAATGAGAGAGAACTTGTGTTATATGTCCACTCGACTTTTCCAGAAGAACTGCCGACGCGGCTGGTGCTCACCTCTCCTCAAACAGTTTGGTGAGCGGTGTTATCATGGCGAATACCGCGCAGGCGATGAGAGCACCAGCACTCATGAGAGCCCCCATATACTCGAGTGCCTGCGTCTTGCTCCAGCCGAACTGGTCCATGGTGAGCGAAGTAGCCAGCGTCTCAAGCAGCACGAAGTTGAAGACCAGCACGAAGAATGCACCCACCAGCATCCAGCTGCTCACGTAGTCTGGCTTTATGGCCTTTATAGCCTCCTTCTCTGTAACGTGAATCATCGATAGCAGAACATCCATTCACTGCAGCTCTATAAATAACATTTGGTGTGTACTTGTGTAGTGCGACTTTTCTATATCCTCGCCTTTCAATCGTTGAAGTTCAATACGGAAAATGGCGGGCTTTGTATTTTTTATTAATTCAAATTATAGCAAAAACCATCAACAATTTAGTGGCGCGGGGGAGAAGTAGCGCTTTATGCCTACCGCGCTCGGGTAACGATAAGCATACGGCAAAAACTCTCAATGCTCAAAGTTTTCCTTAATCTAGTTAAGAATCTAAGAGTTCGTTGGACATATCACCAGAAAAAATAGCCACAACCACCAACAACTGATGATTACTGGGAAGGTAGACGGACGAGAGATCGCAGCCCTATAAGATGGTTTGACCAAATCTGCACATCTCTGGATACCGGAGTTCATGACGGACTGCACGTAGCCAAAGACAGACACAGATGGCGAACTATAGTCAAAATGTTGAATCCTCAGAGAAATCACGACCTTTATGAGGAATACGACGCGAGGAGGAGGCTCAAAGTTGAAATTAAATTAAATGCCATTTATATAACCTGTCAATTATGAATGTCAAACTCGGTTTACCAGTCTGTTTGCCTTGCGCCCGCATGGCCTCTCGCGCGGCGATGGGGCGCTCTCGGAAGCAGCACGGCAGCAGAAGCAGCAAGTTGAGCGTGCCCAGCAGGGCGTTGGTCCAGCCGGGAGCCGTGTACATGTCGAGGCGAGGGGTGGCGGTGCCGTCATAGGGCGCCCCCGGGCCAAGCGGTGCGGCGGCCGCCTGAAGCGCCGGCCCCACCACGAACCCGAGAACCTGCGCCAGCGAGCATCCTGCCACGGCGCGCGTTCGCTCCGCCTCGCGCGTAGCTGCCGATAGGTACGAACGCGCCACCGCCACGTTCGCTGTAGCGAGACCATCACAGAACCACATTCAATACACCGCCCGCCACCTGACAGTTAGGCTTCGATCTATAGAACGTACCTAGAGCGATTTCACACTACGTCCGATCCGATCCGTACCCGTGAAAACACGTTCCGAAGTAAATTTTTTGAAGTAGGCGTTACTTTGCGGAAATCCATAATTATACAAATGATTTGAGTTTTCTTTAGTATTAATTCCGCCAATATTTGTCTTTAAACAATTCGACACGTGTTTCGCCTCTACACGAGGCATCCTCAGAACGTGTTGTCTCGCTAAAATCTGGCACGAGACAACATGTCGTGTCGAATTGTTTAAAGACAAATATTGGCGGAATTAACACTAAAGAAACTCAAATCATTTGTATACGTTCCGAAGTATTCGTAGAGCTATCACGGGAACGGATTGGATTCGGATCGGACGTAGTGCGAAAGCGCTCTTAGACTTTGCTTACGTAACACTTAGCCGAGTGTGATAAAACGCGAACTTGACTTTTGCATTGGGTTAGTTTAGTTAAAGTTCAGAATAATTTCAGCTGTCAAATGACTATAAAAATGAAATCAAAGATTATGCTTAGGTTACACTCAGATAACTTTTACGTAAGTAAAGTCTGGGCAAAGCCTAAGTAAGCTCTATAGATCTCAGCGTTAGAGTCAGCGTCAGCAATCCCACAAGCCGTTGCTAACATAATATGAGCCACGAGTGTCTCATAGAGGTTTTTCTATTTATGAGGGGGCAAACGTGACGAAAAGTGGTGAGGAAACCACACATAGACAACACCAGGGGTCAAGAGCTGTGTTGCCAGTTAAGTTGGGAGTATACTCCTACCTTGAAATTGCCTAAGTCGTATCAGCTCGGGAAAACGACAGGCAGTAATTGATTCCACAAAGTGGCTGTACGAGGCAAGAAATTTTCTTGTAAAACATGCGTTTGTATAATGCCGTAGAATTCGACAGAATGGAAAGTAATTGGTACATTATGTGACATTAGAACCAATCTCAATACATAATAATCAATCAATGAATACACAATGAGTTTACTTGAATTAGATAGGTGCCTACTGTATATTTGTAGCTGTCATTAGATTCGACATATTGTTTGCTTGCTACTGGATTAAAATTACATTAAACAATAATATTAACATATAATATTTCAGTCTAGGGCCCGTGGCAGTTATATCCGTCTTATTAAAACTAGACTAGTTTCTTATAGGCTAGGTACTCTGGTCTGAGTGACTCTATACTTCTCGACGATTTAATAATACTTCTTCCTGAATGTTGCAAGCCGCAACATTCACATAATATACACACACACACGCACCTCTTAAATAGAATTAATATTAATGTATGTGATAATACTAGCATAAAATAACAGATATATATTTTTTTACAGTATATTAAAGTTTTGTAATTATTATTCTTAATCCTAAATTGGCATATTTGTAAAGTTATCTGTAAGTCTATTGTAATGGTATATAAAGCTGTTGGATTATTAGTAAATAAATAAAAATTTCAGCTGCAGGTAAATCTTTTAAAAGATAGACCAGCACTGCATTCATTATGTGTACTTATTATGTATACAATCCAAATAACACGGATTAATCAAATCCAAATCAAGAGAAATTTTGTTTATATTATATTGAACCCTGGCACGTCCCTTTCTTGGACTTTAAAAAAGCTTTTGACACACTGGACCACATATGAATGCAACAAACTGTCTTATATAATCAAAGGCAGCCTAAATATATAGGTATTTGGAGTTTTCTGGGTTATAAGGTAAATGCATCAGTAATTTTTTTCCATCAGCATATTTACAAGTTGATTGAATTTTTTTATGGAAAAGGAGAACAAACAAGCGTACCTGGGTTCACCTGGTGTAAAGTGATCACCGCCGCTCACATTCTCTTGTAACACCAGAGGAATCACAGGAGCGTTGCCGGCCTTTAAGAAAGGTGTTCGCGCTTTTTTTGAAGGTACCCAAGTCGTATCATCCCGGAAACACCGCACACGAACGTTCATTCCACAGCAGGAAGAAGGCTCCTTGAAAACCGCACTGTGGAGGACCGCCACACATCCAGATGGTGGGGATGATATACTATCTTGTAGCGTGTCGTGCGAAGGTAGAATTTGGCGGCAGGAAGTAGGTGAAACAGATCTTCGGAACACTCCCATTTTGTGTGCTTCTTTCAACCAAAAGTTATTTACAAGATTATCCTCGTAGATTTCATAACATTTATTAAAACTAATCATGTTTTCATTTTATCGAAAAAGAGGTTGAAGATGGTTTCATTTAAGAGCTAAATTGCAAAGATACACTATATATATACTATACAGATACAATATTTGCCGACATAAAAGATGAATGAAAGAAGCGGTGATTTTCCTGCCATTTGCTCTTTTATGTTCAGCATTTCCAAGGCGGTGCTGGTAATTAAGCACCTGGAGGTCAGTCTGGTGTGAGAGCAGAAGGTAGACAGCGGTACCTACCCGAGCTGAGACCGACGAGTGCGCGCGCGGCTAGAAGCCAGACGAGCGCGTGCGGACGCGCCAGGTGTAGGTTTGCGTATAGCGCGGACGCCAGCACGAACAGTAGAAGCGTTGTGGCCAGCGGAGCACGCACACTCCTCGCGCGGTTCGCCCACCAGCCCAACAGCGGCGACGCCACCAGCTGCCCCAGCGGACTGATGCCTACTGCTAGCCCCAACGCTTCCTTGCTGGCGCCCGGCTCCAGCTGTATAAACAACACATTCAACATTTTTTCAATGACAATAAGGTACGAGACGAGCAGGACGTTCAGCTGATGGTAACTGATATGCCCTGACAATTACAATGCAGTGTTAAGTCTCATTTGCCCAGTAATTTCCCTAGCTACGGCGCCCTTCAGACCGAACATACTAATGGGCACATATTACTGCATCACGGCAGAAATAGGCGCCGTTGAGGTACCCATAATCTAGCCGGCATCCTATGCAAAATAGCCTGCCGCTAGTAAAACTGGTGGTATTTACCAGCTGTCTGCGGGAATCCACTTAGCTGTATATCCTTTCTACCCAGGGCTGATCTCTGGACGGAAAGGCAGATCAGCATACATATACATTTGTATAAATATGTGTATTTTCAGATTTAAGTGAGTATGTTTAAAACGCAATGAGTTCTGTATGATAACAATCGAAACCACTTGTCACAATGCTTGCTTGAACCCAGGGTAACCAAATATATCCTGCAACAAGCAAACTATTCATATTCTACATAATATATAATACTTTGATTAATTAAAACTTAGTATAATTAATAACATACCTATAAGTATAGAATTTTTCGTTAGTTGGATATAAAATTAATTTCATATCACATCGTTGTATGCTCAAGGAAGGGCAATGGATTTATATCGTCACATGGACCTAATTATTTTGACAAATATTTACTTTATGAATTATCAAATCGCAAGTTATCAATTACCTAACCTACTTAGAAGCAAAAATATATTTCTTGAAGTACTTCATAGTTTTATCTAAGGTGGATTAGCAAATTGGAGTAGGTATAATATTTCCGTCAAGTGGTCGTACACCAGTGAGCTCATATTACAGCCCTAACATAACAGATAATAAAAGTATCTACTTTATCACTGCAACTCACACACTCGTTATAAGTAGTTCGATGGACAGATGGCCATTGGGGCAGTAAAGTCCTCGAATGGTTACTACGTACCGGAAAACGAGATGGAACGATGATCTGGTTAAAGGAATACGTTGCATGAGAGAGCGCAAAACCGATCATTGTGGGGATCTTTGGAGGAGGTCTTTGTCCAGCAGCGGATGTCTTCCGGCTGATAAGTTTTTTTTCTTAAATGAAAATAAGAGACGGGACGGGCAGGACGTTCAACTGATGGTAATTGATACGCCCTGCCCTACCCAATTCTTCAAAAACCCAAAAATTCTGAGCGGCACAACAATTGTGCTCGTCACCTTGAGACATAACATGTTAAGTCTCATTTGCCCAGTAATTTCAGTAGCTAAGGCACCCTTCAGACCGAAACACAGTAATGTTTATATGTCAAAAAAGACGTTTTCAGAATATAGAATACATACTATTTCAGTTACTAATAACACGCATTCATAAGCAACTGTAGGTACTTATCATCTTGCCAGTGGGAGGCTCCTTTGCACAGGATGCCGGCTAGATTGTAAGTAACACAACGGAGCCTATTTCTGCCGTGAATGAGTAATGTATAAGCATTATTGTGTTTCGGTCTGTAGGGCGACGTAGCTAGTGAAATTACTGGGCAAATGAGACTCGTCTCGTCCCTTATTTTCATAAAAAAACCTCTTCTTCTAAGCCTTCTTGAACGCTGATAGCGTATCTTACGGCGACGAAAACTCTATCCTCTTGAGATGATTTTTTATAAATAAAAAATAAATAGAATATAACACCAAATGAGGGTTATAAGAAAGGTCACCCAGGAGTTTGACCAACGTGCTGTCCAGGAAGTCCTTCGTTTTGAGAGCTTAGAGGGTGTGTGCGCGTAGTCGTGGGGAGCAGCCCGTGTTCGGTCACTTGTTGCTCACAGCAGTGGAAACTTCTGGCAAGCTTTTTTAGTTTGCCATTCTGCACTGATACAACATTGATTTGGTAGAGGTACCCAGTCAAACTAAAAAAAACTAGCGATCAAAATCTTGCCCGCGCTCCTCCTGTCACTTTGGTAGGCGTTTGGTTCTTTTTGCAACACCTAAACTGGCAATTCATTTCTGAATAGTATTGATGAATCTATGATTCGTCGCTTAAAATTTATTAATCATGTTGTTAACGTTGAATTTAACCAGGCATTTATGTAACTGCAATTAAATTTTACTTATTACTTTCCATAGCCATGACTCTAGTACTGGCATGTAAAATAGTTCTAAAACGCGCTATTTAAATTTATTGCAAATGTTTTAGTACTTAATTTAATGTTGGATAGATTGGTGGATCCCAGCGGAAACTCCATAGGGAGTGCCGCTTGCGCCTCTTTCTCCCCAAGAGAAGGTCGCCTTCGATGTAGGCTTGGAGGGCACCTGCCCAAACTGCAGGTGGTGTTTAGTGGGTAGGCACCTAGGTTTTCACGTGAGTCCCACATAGCCAACGCAGACTTAGGCTGCGTTGGTTATGTGGGATAGATTGACGTTCATCTGTCGTGGCACTATTCAACTCGGAAGTGCTTTTGAAGATCGGTCCGTTGTGCGGGCACCCAGCGCGATGCTTACACTACATTTCTTCACGCCAGAAATAGGCGCCGTTGTAGTACCCATAATCTGGTGTTCTGTGCAAAGCAACCTCCCACTGGAGGCTATTCCACTAACTAGCTAAGTTTTTAATATAGAAAAAGAGAGGTGAAAATTATGAAGCTATTTCTGTTTGCAGGTGACATTCCGTTACAAGTTACAAAATATGAAAAAAAAAATATTTTGGAGTGAAATAAATGACTGTTTAGGTATTCCTGTCCGAGGCAAAAGCGCTCAACGCCCAGGCAAAGAATATGTTATGCTCACGTCTAAAGTGGGCAACGTTGAATATCTGGGTCGTTCTACTCGAAACTAGAAGATATCTGCTGTATAAATTAAAATGATAATATAATAACAACTAGTAAAAAAAGAAGGACTCCGCGCCGTGATATTAGCAAGTGAAGCACCTTTATGCTAGTGTGTGTGCGGTTACGGGGTATACTAGTTACTAGTATTGTTTTTACTTAATATCTTCTTTATCATTTCTATTAATAATATCTTCTGAATCAAAGTAAATAGCGTCGCAAGTAACGTGCATAAGTCTTCACTTATGTCTTATATATAGAGTAAAGGTATGTGGCACTAATATTATAAGGCCCAGTTTCCACCAAAGCGAAGAGTAGAAGAGACGAAAGGAGATTAGCCGCGGAGCGGTCAGGTTATTTCCACCAAAGCGGAGAGGAGATGCGTAGCGGGGAGGAGATGTGAGCTGTGAATAGCGGAGATGTGAACTGTGAGAGCTCGAAATCAGTCAACTGATGTCTACGAAAGGAAGACATCTTGTCGTTACAAAAGTTATATATTCATTTGCTTGAGGCAGAGGAATTAGAGGTTGAAAAAACTCAATTAACACCCTTGGGCCTGGGACTTCCCTATTATTTTCACTCCCCAGGGAGTACAGTAAGTTTGTTTGTTACGCTTTTATGCCGGAGCTACTGAACTGATTTTGATAAAATTTGTCAAAAACTGCAATTCATTTCGATGAGCTTTAACTATACCAATAGCAGGTTTAGTTTGCCATAGCAATCTTTCTTGAAATAAGATTCATATAATATTATTGAAACGGGAACAGGAAATGGAATAGGAAATGAGCTATTCTTCAATTATAAACTTGCTTATTATTTTTAAAAACCCTTTATCTACCTACGCGGAATAATTCTAATTACTTCGTTACTACAAAATATATCAGCTAGAATATGCCCGGTATTTTTTTATTAACCATGTAACATAGTATTATGATGATATTATGATAAAGTTTTGATAATAGTTATGATAATGCTATGATAAGTGTTAACATATTAAATAATCGACGGTGCCTTCCCAGCGGACACCCAACCGACCATAATAAATTTCGTAAACAAAACAATAATTACAACTCATCGTTAGAAAGTATAAAAGTGATAAAATTTGCCCGTACTCCTAATGATTAAACAGAATATGTACATTCGTACATAAATAAACGCTATCCGTGTTATCTACCGACATTCTAAATAAAACGTGTTTACTTTCTTTTTCAATTTAAACCTCGAATAAAAACAGTTTAGTGAAAGTATGTATTATCATCATATCAAAATACAATTTTTCACCTCCAATAATTACAAAATAATAATTTAAACGTCATCATTAGAGAATGTATATAATTTGAATATAAAATATAGCTATGTAATTGATTCCAAATTAAATTAAAATTTATACAATTTATGTACAAACTGTACACTCATTAATGTCATATATAAATCAATATATTATTTATATTTTCAGGACCAAGCATTCATGTGATTAAAAATAATCAACTTTATAATAAGCTTTTTCAATTAGTTTACTTTTAACCTCAGATTTAAATCTATTTCGCTAAGCAAGTTACGTCATCAGGAATTTTATTAAAAATCGTACTATGCAGTTCCCCATAAGGCATAAACACACAAATCCTGCAACCAACAGCTCTCTCATTCGCTTGGAACGAACAGCTGTCTTTGTTTTGAAACGTGATACGTCAGTGTGTATCTCACAATGTACTATGTACCTATAGCCACGCATTTCTGTATCGTCAAGTGAATGGAGTATGACGCGGGTGTGTTACTGAGAACGATATCTAGTATTGGGCATTAGGCAATCACCTTGTTGAGGTATTATTATAATAAAAATACAATTGAATGCAGGTGACCTTGTCTAGGTAGGGCCATACTCCGGTGAGCACTATGCTGAACCCGAGCGACATCTGGAACATGGTGAAGTAGATAACGTAAATACTGCGCCAGCGCTCCCGTCGCTCCTGTGCGCTCTCCAGCTCATCTCCCGGGGCCTCCGGGCCGACCCCGCACCTCACCGCGCGCTTGAGCCGTTCCATCGTTCGTATCAAAAATATTGTTTATATTATTATGTCGTAACTCTATTAATACAATCCGTATGTCAGCTTTTATCGTCACGCAGTGTAACTCTCTCTGTCCACATTTTGGTTTCTCTATTATATTGTTATTATCGCGTTGCGAGTGGTAGCTGACCGAACTGTTGGTATGAATAATATGTACAACAAAGAAACAAAACAAAACACATGACGTAAACGAATACGCGTCGCTCAAGCGCCGAGCGGGGAGTTGCTAGTCAAGTACCTAGTCACGCAACACGAATCGCTATGCGCTCATGCGCGTGCACCACAGGCGAGCAAACCGCGCGAACTGCGCACACATACAGTATACACATTACACAACACACACACTATAACACCGCATACAGCCGTCAGCCGCACAGTGAGACTATAGAGTACAGACCAAAGAGTATAATAATATATAGGGAAAAGAGAGCCCTCTCTACGTATTATAAGCTGACTTTTTGAAAGCTGGCGCCATCTGGAGATTGGCCCCGAAAATAACTATATATAACCTCGAAATTATAAATTTCATTTTTAATGTTCTGAGTGACGCAATTGAATAACTAACTCTACTTTTTAATGTAGGTATTGCAATTTTTTACCATGTTGAAATTGCGCGTAGAGTTAGTTATCTAATTTTGTCACAACATAGAACATAAAGGATAGATTTTGTAGTGTAAATATACAAAATGGAACACGAGAGCCACATACATGTGCAAACGCTAGACGTAGCCGCCATTTTATAACCAGTGGGCAGTAACACAATTAAAGAAAAGTTGAAAGGTTTCAAAGCGAGTGACAGCTGCCAAAGCTTTCATTTTCGGGCCAACTAACAGATGGCACTACAGTCTTCTGAAAACGTCACTTTAAGGCGTCTGTCCACCCCTGGTACAGACTAAAGTCACAAAGTGCTGAGGGACAGATACAGTAAATAATAATTAATTAGATAAGCAATTGAATATGGATAGTAACAGTAAACTTTTTCTTATTCTTATCGAGTCGACGGTCACCTCAAATACGGGCAGCCCAAAAAGCCGCAACCGTGATAGCTCGGTCGGTAGCCTCGTGTAGCTCCTCGTTCGTGCATGTTGTCGGGTACGCAGGGCACCCAGTCATGTGCGCAACGGTCTGTTATACTCGGATGACCGCAGATGCACTCTGTATCATGTCCAGAGATGAAACCCCACCTCGCTAAGTTTGCCCTAGATTTTCCCACTCCTGCTCTGAGCCGGTTGAGCGACTTCCAGATAGGCCAACTGAGGTTGTATCCTTCGGCTAGTTTCTCTTTCACGCTGATGTTCGGGTTTGAGGTGCTTAGCCGTGACGTCCACATGGCAAGACGTGTAGTTTCAGCGGATTGGTTGAGAGGCTGCACTGAGTGTAAGAAGCTATTCCTGGAGCGTAGCCTACGGCGGGCTGGTATATGATTGAATAGTGGGTGCCGTCTGTCCTGTGTCTGTTTTGTTCTTTCTACCGAGCTGGAGACTGCTCTTCGCACCTCAGGGGGGGGGGGCTATTCCTGCCAGCTGGTACAGTTTTTCGGTAGGTATTGGCTTCAGACAACCGGTTATTAGACGACAGGACTCATGCAGTGCTACGTCGATCAGCTTTGTATGTGCCGACCGTTCCCATGCAGGGGAGGCATATTCGGCTGCGGAGTAGCAGAGTGCAATGGCTGTAGTGCG
This sequence comes from Leptidea sinapis, assembly GCF_905404315.1. Lineage (NCBI taxonomy): Eukaryota > Metazoa > Arthropoda > Insecta > Lepidoptera > Pieridae > Leptidea > Leptidea sinapis. Next base: position 4,631,261 of record NC_066296.1, on the reverse strand, counting down.
CAAGACGGTTGGTTTAGCTCCCCAGGAAGTCGTAGTCAGCTTTCTCAGTATATTGTTGAGTGTGCAGACTTTCTGCTGAGTGTTCATGCAGTGCTGTTTCATCGTCAGGCTTCGGTCAAGGGTTACGCCCAAGTATTTGGGGAATCTATTATGGGATAATTTTGTGTTTTTCCATGTTATGTTAAGTTCCCTATTTGCGTCTTTATTACGTAGGTAGTATACGCAGACTTCGGTTTTATTTGGGTTTGGTTTCAATCCATTTGCCGTATAGTAGTCGCCGAGCTCGTTCAGGGATGTAGTTATTGCTTCCTCTACACTCGTGAAGCTGTCCGCTTGAGCTGCTAGTGCTAGGTCATCTGCGTAAATGAAGCTTTTTGTGTCCCGTGCCCTAGGCTGGTCGTTTGTGTAGATATTGAACAGACTTGGTTCCAGGACGCTACCCTGTGGCAGTCCATTGCGCTGTTTCCTTCACCGACTCTTCTGATTTTGAAGGACAACCTGGAATTGGCGGTTGCCTAGTAGCTGCCCCACAATCTGGCAAAAGGTGTAATCAGCCGTGATTTCGTAAAGCTTTTTGATCATTGCGCTGATGTTAACTGTATCGTAAGCAGCCGAAAGGTCCACAAAAGCGACACCGGTAATTTTCCCCCTCTCGAAACCATCCTCAATATGTTGGGTCAGGTTGAGAATTTGCGACGAGCAGGTACAGGTGGCAAAGAAGGAAAATTGGTCGGAAATTTTTATAATCGTCAGCAGGCTTACCAGGCTTAAGTAACGCAACGACCCGGGCTTTGCGCCAGATTTTTGGGATGTTTTTAGTTTCTAGGCACTTGTTGAAGAGCCTCAGAATCTAGTCCAGCGTTGCAGGGCCAAAATTCTTTATCTGTTCGACTGTGAGATCGTCAAGTCTACTCCGCTTTCCCACTCTTTACCTTCTTGAGCGCAGCTTTTAATTCGCTTAGGCTAATGTTAGTGCTCAGAGCATCCGTTTCTGTCGTTTAATCTCTTAGGATTTTAGTAGCTCCTGGAGAGGATTTGGTCTTTCCGTTTAGTAGCAGTTGATGGGCGACCTGGTTTGCAGTTATATTTGTGTACTCTCCGGGTGAATTTTGAGTTAGTTTCTTGAGAGTTGACCAGGCCTTTTTGCTATTGTTGGTCATGTCTAGTAACTCAACCAGGTCTTGCTATTTCATTTAACAGTAAACTAAGATCATTCTATTCTAATAGCGTTAATGAGTCCCCTTATAAATCAAACAGATAGTTATACTGATAAATAAGAAAAAACCTACAATAATGGTTTTAATCAACAAAATACATGGTAAAGATTTTTACTAACAAACTGCAGCTTTTGAAACTCTTGAAAAAAGCGATTCACTCGATTCTATGAAACGTGCAGTCATTGATAGATTGACAGATGACGACTACAATCTTGTAAAATACGGAGATAACCGAAATCCACTTTGTTATAAGCAACTGTTCGCCTTCAAACTTAGCTGGATTATACTTCGTCGCTATACTATTTCCATGGACGTAATATTACGTATTTCAGGAAATAAATAAGCTTCTCATCCTGCTCGTCCTAATCTCTCAAACTTATAACATTGTACTTCTATGTTACATACTTCGGCTATTTCTAATAATAATGCAAAATTGTAAGCTTCATCTAGTGTTAATTTCAAATTCTCAATATGTGACTTTAAATATTTTATGAAATGTGGCCATTACTGCTTCGCTTGTAGTACATTTCCTTATAAATGAAGAGATCGTGGAAGATACGTGATTATTAGATAAAATTCTACTTGTTAATAGTGAACCACGCTTTGCATTAACTCTTCAGTATTTTATTAACTAAAAACTCAAACATTGGCAAATCAAAATTGGAAAGTGGTCACGCCTTATCGGACTGTCAGCAGGGCTAGCATGCGCAACTCGAGATATCTTGCGACCTCAGCAAACATCAATAGATGGTGGGAAACTATTTACAATAAAACATTGTGTACTTTATTACGTTGATTCTTGAAATATAAATAACACTGAAAACGAACGAAATTAATTCAAAATGCAAAAATACTTCAGAGTTTTGTACGTTCCTTTGCAGCCATTTGTACTATACGTCCAAATAAGTTCTCTGGACGCTCGCAAGTGCAGTTTCAAATAGGCACAAAAAATTTGCTGTCAAACATATGGAACAGCCTATATTTATACAAGTCAGTGTTCTAGCACTGACCTCTACTTATATTATGGAACAGCCTGTCCAGTGGTATTTATATAGGTCAGTGCACGTCAGGGACATGTACACAGTACACTACAAGTGACAGAGAGGTCCTCTTTACGCTGCTTACGGTAGTATATTCTGTCTATGGTCGTAAGATTATTCATATTCACATAAGGCTTAAAGGTCTCGTTACCAGGCCATAAAAACCAAAAAAAAAAGTATTCACATGACTATGACAAATGACACTGACATTAGAAAGTAAGGATTTGCTGTTACTGAATGTTGACAAAATATAAATAAACAAATTAAAATACAAAATAAATCATAACTACAAATTCAAATGACAAGTACTTTTTTAACTGTAAATAAAGTATTAAATGAGTGATATTACGTTTCTTGTAATAATTCATTCCAAAGCTACTGTATAGTTAAAATGAAGTTAGAAGAGGGTGTAACATGTAGTGTACTGGTGGTGAGTGAATCGTCATTGAAGCAACAGAGGCTTGTGCTGGAGAGTGGTGGAACTCTAGTGTTGTATGAGGGATCCACCCGCTTGCGCTCCTGGCCGCTGCACGTTGCCAAGCTGAGATCAGATCTACCGGTCAGTGTTATTTTTTATCACATTACTATAATCTGTAGATTTAGGCTATGGTATGCCTGTACCCCGTTCATCTGGATAAGCTCTCTTTGTGAGTGTGGACTTGATGAAGGAGCTTCCAATTACATCCTTTTCAGTTGTCCTCCACCATCTTCTTCTCTTTATGATCTCCTTTGTCCTGATATCCCTCACCCCATTCATTTCAAATCATTACCCTCCTTTGTTAATACCCCTGTTTATATTCTATATTCTTTCATTAACCAAAACTTAAGTTTTTTTCTCGTTTAACCAACTTTCCTGTGTACATCTTGTGTGTTTCTTTTTTGTTTTAGATACATCAAGAGTTTTCTTTGCAGAGAATTATCTCAGCATTAACAAATTTCTTAGTTCCTGATTGTGACCTTGTTCATTCACTCAGCCCACTTTATATAGCAGAGTTTAATAATATACACTAGTCATTGGCGAAATCTAAAAGGATACACCATAAAACCTAATAATAATAGTTACTTTGTAATTCACTGTTTATTTTGTCTTTTACTTATTACTGGAATCATCCAAGTGTGGATTTGCTTCAAGTTTGCGGTTATCACTAAGAGATCAGTGTATATTTTAAAACAACTGAATAATTAGGGATACATAAGATAAACAGAATAAGTTGGCATGATTTGTGGAGCTTCAAATTATAAATGAACCGTGTTAGAAATTTTTTATTGAGAATTAAGTATCTCTACTTGCTTAAACAGAGGTGAAGATTGACTATTGCCAATTATTTCTTCTTTTCTACTCTAATAATTCTTTATCATAATGATTAGCTTAAACACTACCTAAGCACTTATCATGTTATGAATTAGTATTATGAGTCTTTGTGTATAAAATATTAGATAATTTCACACTGTGGGTCATAACGTTCATGGTCCAGCAGTATTGACCATAGAATCGTGAAGCGATATACTATCGTCCGTTGTGGGTTCGAATCCTGGCTTCATTTTCGTTTTTAGTTTTTTTTTGTTTCTTTCTTGATTATTGTTCCATAACGAATATCACTGTCGTTCATTGACATTAGCGATCAGTTGTGCAATGAAGTAACACATACCTTTGTAAGCGACAAAGTAACCTATATTATTTGTTGTTATGGTTATAGTTTTGATATGGTAACACAATTGGCACAAACCATCAAAAATATTTGTTAAAACACAAGGAAAGGGGTAAGTTGTACAGAATTTATATCTAATTGGGATAGAAGTTAGGCATTTGAATTTGTATGTGAAAATAACATTAATATTTTGTATTAGTACATATGTACCCTGAGAGGTTGAGCAGCCGAGAGCTTGGGTTTTGGTAGAATTCCCTCCAACATGGATAAAATTGTCCTGGCATCCAAAGTAGTCTTAGTACCTATTTAGCTTAAGTTTAGTTCAGATAGAATTAGGTGTAATTTTAATTATAAATTTTTATTGTATGATATTACATTGTAATCCATATTTTATATTAAAGAAAAAAGCCCGCTGAGTTTCTTGTGCCCATTCTTCTCAGGTCTGAGGCAGTCTCTTTCGAATGGTAGTTTCTGACATTCACTAAGTGATTTTAAATCCTATTTTGAATAAAAATAATTTGAGTTTGAATTGGGCTACAGTTTGTTTAGTTCAAGAAATATAAGTTCTCATTTACCAAAAGGTGTGTCATTTACAAAACAAAACCCATGACAATAATTTTGAAATATTTTCACAATTATGCTGCAAAATCTTGTTTACTCAAAAGTTGTTGGTTCAAAACTGGCTCCACAATGTTATTGGCCTCCTCATATCTATTGTGTGCTCAAGCCAGACAGATAATAACAGAATGCACTCAGTAATCAGGTGAGAATCATTACCCTACCCATAATAGTTTGTGCTTAGTGTTGGGAGGTAAAGATTTTTAAAAGTATATGCCTACATTCATTATGTTTATTCTGCTGATTGTGTTACCTTCTAAGCGTTTTTTTATAGACCCAGAAAAATTTTCACCATTTAAATGTGAATTTGACACAAAATCTTTTCCTAAAATTCCATTTTCTTAACTTCAGCTGTTAAAGTTCATGAAGTGGTTTTTGTCAATACAATTGTTTTCTCACTTTGTTCAGTAAAGTAATATCTTATTAAGGTAAGATATTAATTAATTCAACAGCTCAGCTTGGGGCAGCCTTTAGCGACGATTGCTTTCTGTGTCTCACCTTCATTAAGCAATATCACCCTGTGTTTGAGCATGTTTTCAATCCATGCTGTTAGAGTTGTACATACTCCTTGGTGTTGTAGTGCTTCTTTTATATTTGTAAATTTTGTCTTATCAAAGGCTCCTTCAATGTACACGAAGATTTCTAGATAAAAGATGTTGTCTGAAAGCTGAGGTATTGGTGGTCTTGGTGGATTTCTCCACTGAGGAATCATTTATGGTACCTCCATTTTTGGATTGAATGTTGTCCATACTGTTAACCGGGTGTGATTTCGTTCCCCTTGCTGCCTGCCCTCCACTTAACTTAACCATCAGGGCTGAGCGGAATATATGTCCAGCTGGTTGGCCTCTTGCGCGACATCGGGATCTCGAGATGGGTGGCTGATGGATCCGATTCTATCCATCAGTTACTCCACCCATTCTTACCCCGTCATCATGTCGGAGCACCATCCTCTTGCGGGGACACGTGACCATTACCCACGGTACTCACGGGTCTACCGTTTAGCTTGAAATCAGGACCAAAGAGAGCGTGTTGCGTTGCGTTAACTAAACCCCGACCCCTATCCCGCTCAGCTCCCCAGGACTCCATCATCCCCGCATACGTTGATCAGTTGATCAACGTATGCGGCCATGCAGGCCAAAACGCGGGTGGATGCTATAAAATCTTTCAGTTGTCACCCACTAACCGCCGGAAGATTTGAGCAGATATTAGCTATTGGCCAAAAAGGGACTGCCGTTGTGCAGTGATCAGGGAAAATCGAGTGCAATAACTAATCAATCACTGGACCAATGTTACCAGGGCGCACCGGGGAGATGGGTGTCGCTTCATTCAGAGCGTCAGACGCTTCTTTTTGGATCGATACCTCCGCCCACACGTGCAGGTTTCTAAGTTCCCCAAAACTCTAAATGGAGGCTATATGTGTTACAGAGTGGCGGAATAAGTGTGGAAACAAACGGAGAAACGACAACGTGGCGCTGCGACGATGAGGCAGGGGCGGCGGAGCTGTGCCGGGCGGCAGGGGTGGTCGGGGGAGGGGGTACGCTGTCGGGCGCCTCGCTCAGCGAGCTGCTGGAGGAGGCGGCGTGCGACGTCGACGAGCCGGTTGCGGACGCCGAGCGGCGCGTCAAGCAGCTTGGCGAGCGGTTGGCTCGCCTAGATGCTCTTAACGTGTCTGGCATGCTGGCCGCAGCCACCGAGGGGGGCGGAGCGCGCCTCGCCGCAAGCCTGCACGGTGCGGCCGCAAATCACTTCTCTATTACTTTTACATCAATTATTGTCTGTTTTAGTACTATAATTGGACGAAGTTCCTGAAAAACGTTACAAGCCACAGACATCACATTTTAAGGAATTCGTGATTTAAGTTTAAAAAATATTAGTGTATTCCATACACGTGGGTTGGGCTACTAAGTCATTATGTCATTTATAGAGTGACAATATGGCTGCCATTTTTTATCAGTCCATAGTTATATGAATCACGTGACCAGTTTTTTGTTCTTAACTCAAATTCGACATGTCTGTGGTTTGGAACAATTTTCTGGAATTATGTCCAATTCTATCTGTGGTCTGTACTAAAAGGGCCAATATCAATTTTTGCTCCGACTGGGTCCACCATGGTCCAGTGATTTATGTGGCAGATTACAGAAGTAACGCAAAAATTACCTGATTTTGTTTTCCAGTATTTTCATCCAAATTACTTCAAACCTACTTTCGAATTCAAAAATTTTAATCGGAAGAGCTTGTCCATGAGTTAGTGTAATCGTCATCATCATTTCAGCTGGAAGACGTCCGCTGCTAGACAAAGGCGTCCCCCAAAGATCGCCATGACGGTCGGTCCTGCGCTGCCCTCATCCAGCCCATTCCGGCGATCTTGACCAGATCGTCGGTCCATATTGTGATTGGCCTACCAACACTAAATCGTCCGGTCCGTGTACAGAACTCCTCATTTCTGATTCGATCTAGCTAGGAAACTTGCGAGCATAGCCCTCTCCATTGCCCTCTGAGTGACCATGAGCTTCCTCATAAGACCCATAGTTAGCACCCACGTCTGCAATCCGTGTGTCATCACTGGCAACACACACTGGTTAAAAACTGTAAGTCTTCAGACACTGTGGTACTTGGGGCGAGAGACCTAATTATGTCCACGAGTGTGTATCACGATGGTAATGATTAACCTTTCATAATCGGGAAGTGTCCTTTGGCACTTTATAAGATAGTTAATCTCGCATGGTCTTATAGCTAGTTTCATTAGTTTTCTTATACATTCTGTCATATCATCCTAATTATAAGCAATCTATTAATACACGTAAAATAATACGCATGGACAGGCCGCTGTGCGCGCGCCAAATCACACCGATCTATGGCCATCGACTGTCATTATAATTGTAGAGGGAAGCCTTTCGGGCGCGGCGTTGTCAGCCCGCGCGGCGCGGCTGGAGGCACTGACGCGCGCGGGGGCGGGAGTTAGCTCGCTAGCAGCGCGAGGTGGTGCGGCTCGGGCCGAGGCGGCAGCTCGCGCGCTATTGGTCGAACTGCAGGAGATCCACGCGTGGCTGGAGCCGCCCGCGCTGGCAGACATTGACTCTCTGCACGAGGTGACCGAGTTATGATAATCTAGTCTAGATAGTCTAATAGTGGTGCGAAACTGCGGTGGTCGTAGCTACACAAGCGGCAAGCGGCCCCCATTTCAGCAGGAACAATTGTATTTAGAAATTCCAGCAATCTGGCGCCATTCAAATTTAGTGGCACAATTTTAAAATAAAGCGCACCGATGTGCTCAAAAACTGTAAAAAATAGACTTTCTCCCTTCGACAATCACAGAAAAAAGATATTTGCCAGCTTTTTTTTTAGGAATTACCTACATTTTGACCTTCTGAAATATAGTAAAATTACACCAATATTTAAATTGGGACTCACTTCTGACCCGAATAACTATCGCCCTGTTTCAGTGTTGCCGACCCTAAGTAAAATTTTTGAAAAACAATTTTAAGCCAAAAGCTTACTCACTTTAACACTTATTAGGGGACGCTCGACTACGGATGCAGGTGTTGAACTCATCAGGAATATTTTTGAATTAGTTGTGCTCAACATTCAAAGGTGGTCAGGAAGCTATGGTATAAGAGGATCTGCGCTCGATATTCTGATCTCATATTTAAATAATAGAATTCAGAGGGTCGATGTGAATGGCAGGAGATCTCCTGGGACTCCTCTCGGTATGGGGGTACCACAAGGGTCTATTCTTGGACCCTTCCTCTTCCTAATTTATATAAATGATCTACCTACCTAACCTTGTAGAAAAAAAACACAAGGTGGTATTGTTTGCGAATGACACTTATGATGATGACGACATATGATGAAGTAAACAATGCTCCATTTGACTGTAGCGTAGTACAGTGTACTGGTTTAGCGCCAATAACTTATTGTTAAATAGTCATAAAACCAAATCTACCGCGCCAAATGTCAAAAATGTAGATGCGAATATTTTATTTTTTTAAACAGTGAGGTGGTAAAACCAGTGGAATCTGCTGTATTTCTTGGCATTACTCTTGATACTAAATTGCAATGGGGCCTCCATATTGAAGGATAGGCGAATAGGCTTAGTTCTGCACCATGTGCGGTTAAGAAAATTAGGCGGTTAACTGACATAGATACGGCGCGACTGGTATACTTTAGCTATTTTCATAGTATTATGTCTTATGGTATATTGTTATGGGGCAGTGCGGCCGATATTAATACCATCTTTGTGCTGCAGAAGAGGGCTATTCGCTCGATTTATAACCTAGGTCCTAAAGAATCCTTAAGAGAAAAATTTAAAGAAATAAACATTTTGACTGTTGCTTCTCAATACATAAACTTGTTATGCCTACTACTCGGTTGGGTCGAGTTAGTAAGTCTTTTGTTGGGCGATGTATATGCTTCTACAATATGATCCCAGAAAATGTACAAAACAAATGTGTTACGAAATTTAAAAGAATTGTTAAAAAACGTTTTTGTGGGAAAGGTTACTATAGCAAGAAGGATTTTCTTAATGACACCACGGTCTGGGAATAAATCGAACACCCTCGGGGATCTTAATTATAAATGTTTATTGTACGATATCACATTGTAATCCATATTTTTATAATTAAAAAAAAGCCCGCTGAGTTTCTTGCTCCCATTCTTCTCAGGTCTGAGGCTTTCTCTTTTGAATGGGTGGTAGTTTTTGACGTTCAATTTTGAAACCTATTTTGAATAAAAATATTTGAATTAATAACTCTACCTTTGCCTTTAAAATAAGAGCAACATTGAGCCCCTACAGGACGAACCCAGGGGGAAACTTAAAATTGCACGCGTTTGAATCCTTTAAAAGTGTTTTATTTAAATGTGTAACGCACGCGTTTATCAAAGAAAATACTATCCTACATTGTATTTACGAAATATCTTTACTTACAGTAGAAGTCGAAAGTTTTTCACATAAATAGAAAAAAAGAGTAGCTAGTGGCTGGAAAAAATCCTGGTCCTTGAAGGAATTAAAGAAAAACAAAGACAGCGTGTATATTAACCGGGACACTTATAACATAACGAAATTTGGACTTTAATGGACAAAGAGACAAATTACCGAAATAGCAGAGGGCAATGGAGATACCCTACGTTATGTGTTTTTATTTTAGGCACTTTTGTCAGTAAGTCGGGAGCTATAAAAATATTATTCACGTATAATTAATCGTACAATAATTATTGAGAAGTATTTACGTCCCTTTCTCTCCCGCTTGTCAGATTGACACAGATGAAAGGACGCGACCAGCACACAGTCAGAAATGAAAACTTTAGAGTCGTTTTTTTTAAAGGCCCAGTGAATAATGATTAGCAGTATTGTATATTGTGTAGAAAGTCATTGCTGGTGAATGTAAACTGCATACAATAACGAAACAATTACAAACTAGTGCTCTTTACAAGGTATTACAGATGTATCCGTTACCTAGTGATAAGCGATACTTACTTACACCGCAAATCTGTAATAGCTATTTATGCAACTGTTGTGTAATAAGGGGCATTAAAACACGAATGTGGATTAATAATATCACAGGACTGTTTTAATGCCTTATTATCAACAGTTGTATACAAGTCTTTATCTACACCCATAATATGAATCTACTATAAAAGATTCAGAAACAGTTAGCTTACTGCTAACATTAAAAAAGCTAGTCGTAGTAACCATAATTTGATCCAAGGGAGTGTTGTTATGAAAACGGATGATGTAATGTTGTACTGAATTTCATTACAACACTCGTTTGGATGATGTAATGGTTATTAGGACATTGGGTGTTTTAATGTTGGCAATAAGGTAACTGTTTTAGATTGTTTAATAGAGGATTTAAAGCATGGGTGTAGGTGAAAGCTGCTAAATTTGTCAGTGCAGTTGTTTCAACATGAATGTATTAATGATAGATATCGCTTGCGACGTCGGATGGGCGGGCACGTGCTGCGAGCGTGGCTGAGGCGCTGCGTAACGCCTTGCGTGCCGAACGGACTGCACCCCCCGCGCGACTGCGGCTTGCAGGGGTCCGTGACAGGTTGCGACGGCTGGCGCGCGCACGTGACTTGCTAACCGCCAGTCTGGCACGCCACCTCAACAACGCGTTAATCCACTTGGCCAATGAGGCTAGCGGACCCGCCGCCGCCACAGCATCGCCGCGCCGACATCACGCCGAGCTGACACCGTACGCGCCATTCATGCGGTGGCTAAAAGAAATGGATGAAAAAGCGTATGATGCCCTACTTAAGGTAAGCTTATCGCTCAATTACATTTTTGACATAAATTATAATTTGACAGTTGACATAATATGCAACAAACAGTCACCATTGCGCCCACTGAGTATACATCTTGCAAGTACAATCTTAAAATTATACATATAAGTTAATAAGTTTTTTAGTTAAGTATTAATTTCTCTTTTGTTTTATTTAAAATTATATTTAGCGTTACGTCACTAAATCGCCCAACGGAAGATCAGCGTTCGCTTTTACACCAGCGAACATGCTGAGTTGGGACCATTTTTGTTAACGTATAGGTAGTATTCTTGCAGAATTTTTTCGTAATAAACAAACCGTTTGTCTCCTTTACAAGTTTTATTTTAAGTTACTTGTAATAATAAATAAACATTTTTTATTTCATTTCATCGATCAATATCGGTATGGAGTTGATGATGTCCAGGTGTACGTCAGCACGTGGAGCAAGGTGTACGAGCGTGAGCTGACGGCCGCGTGCGAGGCCGCGCGAGTGGCGCTGACTGGGGTTGCGGCCGCGGGCGGAGCCGCGCAACGCACTGACCCCGCGCTCGACGAGGTAACGCACTTCATTAGTTATTTATGTTGTGTAATAAGGGGTATTGAAACACGATTTTGAGTTTATAATAGTATCACATGAGTGTTTTAATAAAAAGGCATTTATTTTCTCAAAATTGATTCCTTTAGAATTCTTTTTGATGTCATTTCTAATAACTACTAGATACTACTACCGCTTCGGAAACAAATGGCGCTCTGAGAGAGAAGAAGCGGCGCAAGAAACTCTCCCAGCATTCTTTTTTTTGCGCTCTTTTCAATAAAAATATACAATATTGTACAGTCATTTCTATCGCTTTAAAATAATCACAATCAAGTCCCAGGCTGTCCGATCATTTAGATATTCAGCAGTGCAGTAATAGGATTTACGACAGAGCCATTATTTTGTAATACATTTAAATTTATTCATAGATAATACAGTGGCTGGGACTTTATTATAGAAGTGTATACATTTACCCTTAAAGCTATTATGTATCTTATGAAGCCTACTAGAATTAGTACATGCAATCCCTTATTTCTAGTGTTATAATAATGAAAATCACTATTAAGAGCACTTCACTATTAAATGTTGAACTAATACCCCATGCTCATATCTTAATTAATGTCATCCAAATGTGTCTTGCAGGTGCTCAGCTTGATGGAGACGTTGTGCAACAGTGAGCAGGACTTTTGTTCTCAATTCTTCGCCCTAGACCTGGATTGTAAGGTGCGCGGATCCTAACTTTTTTTTTTATGAAAATAAGGGATGAGACGAGGATTCTTGAAAAACTCAAAAATTCTGAGCGGCACTACAATTGCGCTCGTCACCTTGAGACATAAGATGTTAAGTCTCATTTGCCCAGTAATTTCACTAGCTACGGCGCCCTCCAAACCAGGGGCGTGCATATCATATAGGCAATTAGGCAGTGCCTACCTCGTTATAAACTGAAATACATATAGCACGAGTGTTTAAGTTGATTTAGTTTAATTTGATTCCGTTATTTTATAATCAAACTTCTATTGAACACCCACTCTTAAAATTTTTCTTTACGCCTGATACTAAGCTTTGCATATTCCAAAGCTCATTTGCGACTAGTTAGATCACAGTGCCTACCTTGCTAGAAAACCAATGCACGCAGGGGCGTGACACTCCAGACCGTAACACAGTAATGGTTACACGTTACGGCTTTACGGCAGAAATTGGCGCCGCCGTTGTGTAACCTATGCCAATAATCTAGCAGGCTTCCTGTGCAAAGGAGCCTCCCACTAGTCACTCAAGTCAATACACTGTTGGAACAAGTAAATGAGAAACATAATAACAACGGCCGCAATAATTAATGAAAATGCTTCTCTGTTATTTTAAAATATATCTTGTTGTTTCTCGAGTAAAACAATACTTAATTATTCTCTATAAGAAAATCGAATATGCTCTGTCAGCTGGACTTGCGTAGAGAAGTCGCTTCATCGTGTTGTTTCTACCGCATTTATAACGGGGAGTGTTCCGAAGAGCTGTTGGACCTGATTACCGCCGCCCAATTCCACCTTCGCGCGACACAGCCCAAATTAGAATATCATCTCCACCATCTGGATGTGTGGCGTGCCTCCACAGTGCGGTTTTCAATGAACTTTCTTCCACGTACAACCAAGCTGGCTTCCTTAAAGGCCGGCAACGCTCCTGTGATTTCTCTGGTGTTGCAAGAGATTGTGGGCGGCGGTGATTACTTAACAACAGGTGACCCGTACGCTCGTTTGTCCTCCTATTCCATAATAAAAAAAGCTGCGGAATGAGCTCCCTTGTGTGGTGTTTCCGGGACGATACGATATTTAAAAAAGCGCGTTCTTAACGCTTCTGTGATTCTTCTGGTGTTCCAAGGGTATGTGCCGTGTTAATTGAACATCAGGCGACCCGTACGCACGTTTGTCCTGTTCTTTCAAAAATATTAGCGATAGCACGCACGCCATGAGTGATTGTTATTCACCTGAAAACCTGGAATTAACTTCGGGATTCTTCTGATGTAGTGTTAAACTCGCTATTATTAGTTAAAAAGGCATAAAAGGCATTTATTTTTCTCAAAATTGATTCCTTTAGAATTCTTTTTGATGTCATTTCTAATAACTACTAGATACTACTACCGCTTCGGAAACAAATGGCGCTCTGAGAGAGAAGAAGCGGCGCAAGAAACTCTCCAAGCATTCTTTTTTTGCGCACTTTTCAATAAAAATATACATAGAAATGTACCGAAAGTCAATTTGTGCACTTTTTATCAATAATAATGTTTGTATTTATAAATAAATGTAGTATTTTCTAAAGTGACGTAATACAAGCGTTGTATTGTAACAATAATGTGTAATATTAACTTTGAATATTTTCTACTGCCTACCTATATTATATTATTTATTTATTTATTCAGGAACAAAAGTCTTTTACAAATATACATAAACTAGAAGACCAAAACAGTTCCATAAATTAAATACTAATTATGTTTACAACGGACAATAATGAAAAAAAAACAAATATATTTTAAACCAAAAGTAAAAACTACAAAATTACTACAAACAAAACGAAAATTTAAACAGTTATAAGAGTATAGTTAAGAACAGGACATAATAACAATGATTGTATTATTTAGAGTTACTATTTTTTTTAATTGAGTATAATATCACCTACTATTTTCTTATATTTTTGTATATTTAATGAAAATATATCAATTTCAGTAAGAATACATCTTAATTGTAAAAACTACAAGAGCGCCTCACAAATGTATTTCCTGCATAATTGCTTTTATAAGGTGATACATAAAATGAAGTCTTAGTACGAGAGGAGATTCGCGGTATTATAAATTTATATTATACTTAAAGCTGTCATATGGGTTTCTTTTGAACCAACTCCAAAAGTTAATATTTTATTCGATACGATGGGAGGATTTGTTTTAATGCCTCGTTGATTCTTTCACAGAGTGACAGTAGCGACGGCGAGAGAAGCGAACGAAGCGAGAAGAGCGAGGGCGAGCGAGTTGAGCGCCGTATGTCGAGCGACACGCGGCGCGTAATGGGTGAGCTTTTCCCCGCGCTGCTGCCGCCGCTCACGGCGCTGCTGACGCACCTGGAGCGCCATGACCCCTAGTAAGTTTGGCGCACTTTTAGTGAGTGTGGCGCACCCTTAGTTAGTTTGGCGCACCCTTAGTTAGTTTGGCGCACCCTTAGTGTGTTTGGCGCACCCTTAGTGTGTTTGGTGCACCCCTAGAGAGTTTGGGATTTGGGGTATTTTTCACAGATTCCACGTAATGTATATGTAGTAAATAATAAAGTCTTTATAACAGTGAACATTTACATAAAATTAACTTAGTAACTAATACACTTACCGCCGCACAAATAGTCCTTTCTTTTCTTAGTTCAAAGGAATACTTTGCTAGGTATCCATTAATTTACGACGTTACGTTGGGTTTGGCGAAGGAATAATTTAAGTAAGCATATAGCTGAACTTTCAATATTGACAGAATATCGATAAATTATTTGTGATACCAGTAAAATAAATAATAAGGCAAATTAATTTCTTTGCACATAAATTAATAAACACTTATTTGTTATTCATTTTGTTTTCCAAGTATATTGAACACCATGAAACTTCTTGTATTATTTGAGCATTTGTTAATAGCACACTTAGGCTTGGTGATTGGCACACGTGACACGACTAAGGAGAAGAGCCTTTCCGCTATCAGACTACAAATGATATGTCCATATGTATATAGAAAGTCATTGCCCTCAACATAACACACACTATTATTGAAGTAGGCGTCTCGCCTTAATAGGACTACTGGCAACCCAAGCGCTGGAAGCTATTTCGGTCAACGGATCTGGCTCGCTATCCAACGTGGAAATGCTGCCAGTATTCTTGGTACGCTTCCACATGATGATTGTTTTAATTTTATGTAGTCATAATATTGTAAATATAGAAAATTTATTGAATTAGGCGTTACTTTGCGGAAATCCATAATTATACAAATGATTTGAGTTTTCTTTAGTGTAATTCCGCCAATTTTTGTCTTTAAACAATTCGACACGTGCATTTGAAGTCTCGTGCCAGATTTTGGCGAGACAACACGTCCTGAGGATGCCTCTTGTAGAGACGAAACACGTGTTGAATTGTTTAAAGACAAATATTGGCGGAATTAACACTAAAGAAAACTCAAATCATTTGTATAACACACACTGATATATACGGAATTGTGGTGCCAGGACGATCTGTTATTAGTTAATTAATCATTGTATCTGTTGGATATTATATTTGTTACTTATTATGATAGTAATCACGACCATCATGTTCATGAAGCATCTTTTTTTTTTATTATGAAAAATAGAATTACAATTTATTATTATATAACAGGCCAAGAACCACAGAGGTTTGTCCGGCATGTTAGAAGAAATACTATTATCGCCTACAATAAATATTAATATTAACTTATAAATACACAATTTAATAATATAGGTACAATACAAACGAAAAAAAAAATGTAGGTACAACAACAACAGTACTTATTGTAGCACGGGTGAGTCGCATGGCCTGCCACCGCAATGTATTGAATTTTTGAATGACCGTCTGTTTAGATATATTAATTAGTAAACAATACTCTACTTTATAACGAATAGTTAAGTACTCAATTGCGGATAGCACATCACGCTACGCACTAATCATGGCTTCGACAACGAAAGGCAACTCAAGACATACAGTTATGACCAATATACAGGTTGTTTAAAAAGAATAACTTTAATTTTGTTTTAATATTTTTTGTATTTATCTTGTTTCTTATTTCTGGATTGATTGTATTAAGTAGGCGGGGTACTAAGTATGCTGTAGTTCTCTGACCGTATACATTTTTGGCTTTCACCGTTTTATAAAATTTATTTGTTTGATTGCGTGTAATGGTTTCATGATTATATTTTTGTATAATGTTCTCATTGAACATTTGTTCTTTTAATATATTGTAGTAAAATTTAGATTGTACTGGTAGCACCTTACAGTGTTTGAATAAATTGAACTCATCATTTTGGTTAGTTTCTTTAATGTTTTTTGAAACAATTTGTTTTAAAATTCTGTTTTGCAACTTTTCGATCTCATTTAAATACGTTTTGTAAGTTCTACCGTACGAACTAATACCATAACTTACTATTGTATCGGCCAATGTGTTATAAAGCAAGAGTAAAATTTTATAAGGTAGTTTACTTTTAATTATTTTAATATTTGCGAGGAAAGCTCTAAGCTTATCACAAACTGAATTTATTTGAGGGTGCCAGTTAAATTTATGGTCTATAATTAATGCAAGATATGTGTGCGTAGTAACCGAGTCAATTGTAGGACAGCTGCAAATACTAGGGTCCAAGTTGTGGTGAAAGCAAATGTGACTATGCGCTTTTACTATTTGGCTAGTATCAATTGTTGATTTTATGTACGGGGATCGAATATGTATTAATTTGGTTTTTTTAGCGTTTAGGACAAGTCCGTTGTCATGGCACCATTTATTGATTAAATCAAAGTAGCTTTGAAGTTTATCGAGAGCAACTCAAATCATTTGTATTACACACACTGATATATACGGAATTGGGGTGCCAGGACGATCTGTTATTAGTTAATTAATCATTGTATCTGTTGGATATTATATTTGTTACTTATTATGACAGTAATCACGACCATCATGTTCATGAAGCATCTTTACACAAACAATGAATTTAAGCTCTATAGGTTGATGCATCCATTATACTTATACGATAATAAATATTCATACAATTTAATATTTATTGCTTTAATTTAATATTTATTACTTTTTATAAAATGTTTGATATTTAAAACGCTTTCAACTAACACAATTCATATATTGGATACAGCACTTTTAACAGTACAAACTACATTTTTTATATGAGAGGGGGCAAACGGGCAAGAGGCTCACGGGATGGGGAGAGGTGAGGCAACCGCCCATGGACATCCGCAACAACAGGTGTGTCAAGAAATGCGTTGCCGGCCTTTAAGGTGGGAGTATGCTTTTTTCTTGAAGGTCCCTAAGTCGTATCTGTTCGGGAAGACCACTGCCGGTAGTTGATTCCACAATGTGGCTGTGCGAGGCAAGAAATTTCGAAGAAAACGCGCGGTTGTGGAATGCCAGACGTCTACGTGATGCGGATGGTACTTTGCACGTAATGTCCGATGGTGGAATTCGGCCGCTGGAATCAACCCGAACAGCTCCTCTGAGCACTCCCCGTGATAAATGCGGTAGAAGATGCATAGAGAACCCACATCTCTACGCAATGCTAGAGAATCAAGCCGATCGGATATGACTTGATCGTCGATGATTCGAGCCGCTCTTCGTTGTATGCGGTCAAATGGAAGAAGCTGGTACTGGGGAGCACCCGCCCAGAGGTGAGAACAGTACTCCATGTGAGGCCGAATTTGCGCCTTATAAAGTTGCAAGCGGTGGCTTTTAGTGAAGTACTGTCTCGCCTTACTGAGTACACCAAGCTTTTAAGAGGCCAGTTTGGCCTTCTCTTCCAAGTGACCACGGAACTGAACGTCGCTCGATATATCGACGCCAAGTATGCCAATACAGGCTGTGGCAGTTAGAGGAGTGATCTCGAATCGAGGGGATACGACAAAGGGAGACTTTTTAGTGGTGAACGCACAAACTTGTGTCTTCTTGGGGTTGAATTGGACTAAATTTTGTCGGCCCCATTCCGAGACTTTGCAAAGCATAGTCTCGATTTCAGACACAAGTTTGATCCGCTTCTCGTCGACGCTATCCCGGGACATGTTGGCACGGCCGGTGTAGGAAGCATACCCCGTGCTGTCGTCTGCATAGCAATGAATATTGCTGATTTGCAGCATATCATTGATATGCAGAAGAAATAGCGTAGGGGATAGCACACAGCCTTGCGGGACACCAGAGTTTATGGGCTCGATTTGTGAATGTCCAAGGTGAGAAGCGCCTTAAGCACGGCACGATGCCGGATTTTTACCTCCGGCATATATGAATCGCACCGCGGAATATGCGGTGGTGGTGCACCTTGGTCATCCAAAGTCGAGTTGGACGCGAAGAGGGAGCCCAGGAGATCAGCTTTCTCTTTCGCGTCATGGGCCAGCGAGTCATCATCCCTGTGCAGTGGCGGAATGGCTGGCTGGCAGAAGTTTCCTTGGACAGCCTTGGCGAGCGACCAGAACGCACGAGTTCCCGAGGGAAGGCGTGCAAGTCTCTCGCCAATTCTGCCAATGTGCTTCGACTTCGCGTCAGCAATAACTTTTTCGAAGGACCTGGAGGCATGATTGAAGTGTTTTTTAAGTTCGCTGGAATTTACATCCTTAGATACCACCGCATTGACCCAAGCCTGATAGCACTCATGCTTTGGGCGAGAGGCCATTTTGCAGGAGCGGTCAAACCATGGTTGGGACCTGCCACCGATAGGCACAGAGGAGGATGGAATGAAGAGTTCCATACCTTGCAGTACCACATCAGCAACAGCGTCAGCAGCGGCATCTGGATCTCCCAGCGAAAAACAGATCTGCCTCCACGGGTAGGATGCAAAAAAGCGCCGCATCTCGTCCCACTCTGCTGACCTATAGTGCCACACGCAGCGACAGCCTAAGAACAGGGGCCGTGTTGGGCGCGTGATCGGCACGGTGCTCCGGATCAGGCAGTGGTCCGACGATCCCAGAGGAGGGTCAACGGAAACTAGGTAGCCGTCCGGATGTGAGGTCAACAGAAGGTCCAACAGTGAAGGTGTATGATCTTGCACATCTAGGATTCGCGTTGGCGCAATAACCAGTTGCGTCAGACCATATGCTAAGGCGAAGTCGTGAACAGATCTCCCTGCATGATCGGTGGTACGTGAGCCTAGCCATTCGGCGTGGTGGGCGTTAAAATCGCCGAGAAACACGATCTCTGTAGTGGGGATCTGCTCCAACACGGAATCTGTAGCCATTTGGATGTGTTCGAGGAGCCGGTCAGTCTCTGCGTTACCGCTATGGGACCTATACAGGCATGCGTAGATTCGCGGATGGTCATCGCAGTCTACACGCAGCCAGATGATGGATAAGTCCTGTCCTTCAAGAAAACTCAGGCGTCGAGAACAGACATCCTCCCTGACGTAAACGCACACGCCAGCCCGTGGTATAAAGGAGTGTTCCAAATTATACCCCGGGTAGGAAAGGTACGATGAATCAGCCAGGGAGGATATCTGTGTCTCGGTTAAAAAGAGCAGGGCCGGCTTCGCCGTCTCCAGGTGAAAGTGGACGGCATTTAAATTTGAGCGAAGCCCCCTGATGTTGCAAAAGTCCACAGCTAGTGTGGAGGAGGGTGGTTTGAGCCTCCTGCTCTGTTTGCCCCGAGTCAGCGCAGGTTTGCCCCCTCCAGAATACGCGGGGCAGCCTGGGCAACCACTGTTAGGTACAGGCCCTAATTGTGGACGCCCAGGGAAGGATTCTCCAGGGCTGCATAGCCTGGTACCGTCCTGGAGTAGTCTCGTTTTAGTCTGTGCTGCCATTTGTATTTGGGAGGGGGGGTGTAGGCCTCCGGATACCCCACTCACCGGACGAAACACAGCGGCATAGCCGCTATTTCACGCCGGTTTCGAGTGGGGGAGTGGTATTTCTCCGGGCGTGCCGGCCCAATTCGGTTGTGTCCGTGAGGACCCAACATGGCACTACCACTCCTAAAATATATAATTTGTTTCTTAAAATACAGCCATTGTAAAATACTCTATTGATTGAAATAGTGGCCGTTGAGATGTTTTGTAGTTTCTTCTCACGAGCTTAATATCACGAACATAATTTAAAAGAAATAATAATTATTGTGACGATCCAAAAGCGCTTATTTTATGCCGAATTGAATAAAGTTATACAAATGATTTAAGTTTTCTTTAGTGTTAATTCGGCCAATATTTGTTTTTTATTCGACACGTGTTTCACCTCTACACGAGGCATGCTCAGGACGTGTTGTCTCGCCAAAATCTGGCACGAGACACGTAAACATAAATCATTTGTATAATTATGGATTTCCGCAAAGTAACGCCTAATGCAATATTTTTTTTTGCATAAAGTTACCCACTGTCCCCCACTGTGCGCGTGTGATGACCGGTGGCGTGTTTATTCCAGCGGCGCGATGCGTGCGCTTGCGTGCGTGAGCCGGCGCGTTCTTGGCGAGACTGAGACTGAGGGAGAGGCGCGCTGGTCGAGGGGGATCTTGGCTGCACTAGCCGTGGCGGCCAAGCGCGCAGCCGACCGAGCCGTAGCAGAGCGTCTGGCTGCGCTGCCAGACGCCGTGCGCCAGGTACCACCGACGCCACTTCAATTGGACGTAGTTAACCTTCTGTGATCGGCAAGTGTCACGCGGTGTGCCATAGATCGGCGCCATTTTGGCGCGCGCCCTGACAATGCGTTTTATTTTACGTGTATTAATAAATTGCTTATAATTAGGATGATATGAGAGAATATGAGAAAGCTCATGGTCGCTCAGAGGGCAATGGAGAGGACTATGGTCGGAGTTTCCCTGCAAGATCGAATGAGAAATGAGGAGATCCGTAGGATAACCAAAGTTACCGATATAGTCCAAATGATTGTGAAACTGAAGTGGCAGTGGGCATGGCACATGGTTCGACGGATAGATGGCCGTTGGTGCAGTAAAGTCGCAGTGTTAGTAGGCCCGCACAATGGACTCACGATCTGGTCAAGATCGCCGGGATGCGTTGAATGAGGGCAGCGCAAGACCGATCGTCTTGGAAATCTTTGGGGGAGGCCTTTGTCCAGCAGTGGACGTCTTCCGGCTGAAGATGAGAGAATATATAAGAAAACTATTGAAACAAACTATAAGACCATGCAAAATAAACAATCTTATACAGTAAATGAGAGTCAGAACTTGGTCAGGGCGCCGAACGGTACTTTAAATTTTGGTGTATATGGCAGATCTAGTGCCAAAGGGCACTTCCCGCTTTTGAAAGGTCAGAAAGGACTCAAATCACTCTTTGGTCAAAATAGAGTTAAATATACCATCGTACTCCTAAAGGTCGAATCTGTCATGTAGTCAAAACCCTATTTTTAAAATGTACTGTTTTTAACTGTTTTTTTTTTGATATTCATAAAGGCTATTTATCTGGAAGATACACCCTGCCCATTCCAATGCAGTGCCGCTCAGGATTTTTGAAAAACCCAAAAATTATGAGCGGCATTACAATTGCGTTGACACCTTAGAGACATTAGATGTTAAGTCGCATTTGCCCTGAAATTTACGGCTACATTAATGATAATTTTTTTTTATGAAAATAAAGCTGAGTTTGTTGCTCCCGTTCTCTTCAGGTCTGAGGCATACTTTTTCGAATGGTTGTTTTTTTTTTTTTAAATAAGTGTCCTATAATATCATGTCCTATTTTGAATAAAAATATTTGAATTTGTGTTTGTTGCCAGGCCAGTAAAAAGCCCAAGTGCGGTATATTTAGCTTCATCTCGGAACTGGAGGAGATGAGCGCCGTGTGTGAGGAGATATTTGCTAAGGGACGCCGCGCTGATCTGGACCGTTGGTGAGTTTGAAATATGTTCGTAATGTTGTATGTTCTAAACTAAATCAAGTCCTGATTACATTTTTATTTATTTAATTCAGGAAACAAACTGTAATTTTCGATCATAATTAAATAACTATAATATATAATAGACCTGATTCCTGCCGCCGAATTCCACCTTCGCACGACACGCCACAAGTTAGGATATGATCCCCACCATCTGGATGTGTGGCGGTCCTCCACAGTGCGGTTTTCAAGGAGCTTTCTTCCACGTACTACAAAGCTGTAGAATGAACTTCCTTGTGACCTTCAAAAATAGGACATACACCTTCCTTAGAGGCCGGCAACGCACCTGTGATTATTCTGGTGTTGCAAGAGAATGTGGGCGGCGGTGATCACTTAACACGAGGTGACCCTTACACTCATTTGTCCTCCTTTTCATAAAAATAATAGTATATTAATCAAGCAGACTTGCTACTAGCAGTTCCATTAATTATTTAAAAGTAAAGTGAACATATTAGGCATACTAGTTAATGTATTTGAAAAATACCTATAATAATCACACGATATTGTAATAAATGTGTTTTAGTATAGTCTGTATATATTTATTTATTAGAAAACCGACGTGCATACAACTATCTTAAACTATAGAAATTTAAAAATTCTTTTAGATTGTTGTACACTCCACTTTTAGGCTAACTCGACATATTTAATAGGTATAATATATTATATTCTTTGTTTGACGAAACTTTTGTGTTCTTAAAGCTAAAGACAATTTTCAAATCATCAGCAAAAGGCTGAAAACAACATTAATTAGGTCCTTACTTAACAATCAAGAAAAACAAAAGAAAAAAAACAATAATTGCGAACAATGTCTAACCATCTTGCAGTAGTTTCATATTTTTTTTGCTGGTAGAGTTTGTACTACAAAGTGGTATATAAAAGGTAGATTAAGAACGTGAGGAGGCTCGAGGAACATAAAAAGAGATTTTTTAGTTTAGAGAGTTTCTAGGGATGGTCGATATTAGAAAACCATCGATGTTGATATCGATATTAACATCGAATCAAAAGTGTCGATGTACGATGAATATAGATTATAAAAAAAAAAAACAATTTGTATGAAAACATCGATGTTTTCGGTAACAAAAAAAAAGTTTATTATATTGAGATAAATTGTTTATTGTTATAAAAATTCCAAAGGTAATGAATAATAAATTAACATTCCCAGTATTTTTGGGCACACTCTGCAAAAAAAATATCTTTGTAACGTGTCTGAGTAGTCTCATCTAGTGGAAAATAGTTACTCATATCTAATGACTATGTTACTTGATAATTGAACCTAACGGATGTACCGTTACACACCCTGATGGCACCTTAAGGAAAAGTTGACGTTTCGATATTTTTCTCGTAATCTTATAAAATCGATGCGTCAGTTATATCGAACTCAACACATCGATATCAAAACATCGATGTTTTCCGGCGAAACATCGATATTTATTCACCATCGATGAATATCGATCATCCCTAATTGGACGCAATTCCAGAAAAACTTTCTAAACCACAATCATGTCGAAATTGAGCTAAGAACACAAAACTGGTCACGTGATTCATATTAACGGACTGACAAAAAATGGCAGCGTTTCTGTCACTCTTTAAAAGACATCATGGTTTAGTAGCCTAACCCACATAAAAGGTAATTATTTTCTCAAAATTGATTCCTTTAGAATTCTTTTTGATGTCATTTCTAATATACTAGATACTACTACCGCTTCGGAAACAAATGGCGCTCTGAGAGAGAAGAAGCGGCGCAAGAAACTCTCTCAGCATTCTTTTTTTGCTATAGATAATGCCTGAACAGTGGCCGGGACTTTATTATAGAAGTGTATACAGGGTGTCCCGTAATCAGTGGACCAACGGGATACCCGTGATAGGGGTGGTCATCATCTATCGAAAACACCAAATTTTACTGTTCTAGGGCCAGTAGTTCAAAAGATATGATTTTTTAAGCATTATTTTGAAAATTCTACCCTTATCAACACAAAAGTTGAAAAAAAATATTTTTTATTTTTATTTTGCCCTGTTTCTTAACTTAAGGTGGCTGAGGAAACATGTGTCTTCACAATTAAATCCATTTTTGTGAATAAATATTGCCAAATTAAAAATTAAAAACCAAAACATGCGCAAATATCAAATAACTAAATTTGCAACGTGATGTTTGAAGCAAGCTAGTGCAAAAAAAATGTATGACAGCCTTGCGGACCATTATTTAAAAAACATCTGCAGTTCATACTGATTCCAAAAAGGTATAATTAATCATTATTGTGAAACAATAAAAGACAATAATTATTTTAAATCAACATTAGATAGCAATTTCTTGGCGGAATTTACAATAAAACAAAAGTAAATAGTTAGAATTTTTTTATTTATTTCTTATAATAAATGTTCGAAATGTCTTCCTCTTACTCTAAGGCATAGCCGGCATCTTCTTATAAAATTTCTTTTTAAACTTTTTAACGCCCTTTCATTATTTTTGACTTTTTCACTCACCACATTCAGTTTTTGTCTTAGCTGTCTTTCGTTATCGTTAACGGTTTCATATACGGATTCTTTAAAATATCCCCATAAAAAATAATCCAATGGATTAAGATCAGGTGATCGAGCTGGCCATGGGATTGTACCTCCTCGTCCAATCCACCTACTTGGGTAAGACTCGTTTAAATATTCCCTCACTTGTCTGCAATAATGAGCGGGTGCGCCATCATGCTGTAACCACATCCTCTCACATACCTCCTGTGGTACATTTGCTAATAAATTACTTAAGTCATTTCTTAAAAATTGCAAGTACCGAGCACCATTAAGCCTCGGTGGGAGCTCAAATGGACCAATAAGTTTACCATCTAAGATTCCAGCCCACAAATTGACTCCAAACTGGTGCTGGAATCTATCTTCTCGTACAATACGTGGATTCACAACAGCCCATTCATGTAAATTATGAATGTTAAACACTCCAACTCTTTTAAAACACGATTCATCGCTCCATAATATTGAATTGAAAAATAGTGGATCTTGTCGGCATCGGCGAAGCATCTCTGCACAAAAATCTATCCTCCGTTGATAATCAGCAGGTAATAGTGCCTGTACTCGTTGAATATGATAAGGGTATAAACTGTTTCTTTTTAAAATGCGATGTACTGTTGTTTTTGCTATACCAGTACGTCTTGAAATACGACGAACACTCGTAGAAGGTTCTTCTGTCACTTCGGCCAGTATTTGAAGTTCATCGACTCTTCTAGGTCTTCCCACGTTGTTTGCAGCTCCGGGAATTCTGCCTTCTAAATACGCGTTATTTACACGGAGAAAAATTCGATGATCCGGATAGCGGTCGCGATTAGGATAGCGCTCACGATACGTACGGGCTGCTTGCCGAGCGTTTGCATTACACAGACCGTAAATAAAATACATCTCAGCATATTCACGAGGAGTATAGGTATTAGGCATTTTATAAAATCCGGGCAAACAGTATCCAAATCACAAAGACAAACAAGGTCCAATTCAAGCGTCAGTCACCAAAAAAAAGAGTCGTAATGGTAGCGAAGTAAAAAACACGTGTGCAGCTACGAGCTATGAGCAAGTCTCTGATGAAACTAAGAATAATTTGAAAAATTAGGGTGTGGGGATCATAGGCGTCGGCCAATAGGACCCCGTAAACGAAAAAGGTACCTGAGCGAGAAAGAGATAGCATATTGTGTTATCTCTCTCTCGATAACAAAATAATTCTCAGAATAGATAGCGCTTAAATGTTTCTCGCAATTGGAGTCTAAAATTGGTTATTAAGTTATTTTTTTTGTAAAATGTAATATTGTTATACCTTTTTGGAATCAGTATGAACTGCAGATGTTTTTTAAATAATGGTCCGCAAGGCTGTCATACATTTTTTTTGCACTAGCTTGCTTCAAACATCACGTTGCAAATTTAGTTATTTGATATTTGCGCATGTTTTGGTTTTTAATTTTTAATTTGGCAATATTTATTCACAAAAATGGATTTAATTGTGAAGACACATGTTTCCTCAGCCACCTTAAGTTAAGAAACAGGGCAAAATAAAAATAAAAAATATTTTTTTTCAACTTTTGTGTTGATAAGGGTAGAATTTTCAAAATAATGCTTAAAAAATCATATCTTTTGAACTACTGGCCCTAGAACAGTAAAATTTGGTGTTTTCGATAGATGATGACCACCCCTATCACGGGTATCCCGTTGGTCCACTGATTACGGGACACCCTGTATATACATTTACCCTTAAAGCTATTATGTATCTTATGAAGCCTACTAGAATTACTTACAAGCTATCCCTTATTTCTAGTGTTATAATGTACATATAGAATACACTAATATTTATTAAATTTTAAACACGAATTCATTTAAATGTCATGATTGTGGCTTGGAATGTTTTTCAGGAGCTACGTAAAATGTTTACCAGAAGTCCTTATTACATTTCAATCAAATTGTGTCGTGGCAGGTACCTGTCGCTGTGTAGCTCCATGGTGGCTGCCATCGGTGCGGCCGAGCACCCGCGCACGCCTCGCGCCGTGCTTCAGCTCGAGAACTACCACCGGCTACACGCCGCCGTCAGCGCGCTGCGCGTGCCCGCCTTGGACGCTGTGCGGCGCGACACACGCGCCAAGTACAACGACGCGCTGCGGCACTACGTCACGCACTACTTCGGCCGCCCGCTCGACAAGATCACGCAGTTCTTCGAGGGCGTGGCCGAAGCCGTCGCGGCGGGCGCCAGGGAGGAGGAGGTCAGTCTATCGTCTAATAGTCTATTCTACTAAAAAGAACGAAGAGTTCTTTCTCAGAGCGCATTTTTTTTTATGACAGTAAGAGATAAGATTATACTGAGCTTTAGCTAAGACAGCCCCAAAAGCAATAGTCAAGCGCAAAAAAGAATGCCGGGAGAGTTTCCTGCGCCGCTTCTTCTCTTTCAGAGCGTCATATTTTTATGACAGTAAGGACGAGACGAGCAGGTCATACAGATTATGGTAATTGATCCACCATGGCCATGACCAAACTTGTCCCCTCATGAGAAGGTATATAAGAAGAGGTAAAATAATAAGAATGAGGTAAAATTAACCTTGTCCAAATTTCTCTCTCGGTCCCGAAATTTCGAGCGATTGCCATTTCCGTTGTCACCTGGAGGGCAAATCAAAATTTGCTTCGAAGAACCTGGGCGTCATAAATAGAGCAAGGCGATACTTCAAGCCGGCCCACATTCTAGCGCTCTACAAAACGCTGGTCCGACCACACATGGAGTATTGCGGTCTTCTCTGGTCTGGAGCACCCCAGTATCAGCTCGAACCTGTGCGTTGCACGCAACGAAGAGCTGCTCTAATTATCGGGTACCCAGTGCTCTGTGAACGGCTCGATCACCTGGCATTGCGTAAAGACGTCGCTTCATTGTGTGTCTTGTACCGCATTTTGTCACGGGGAGTGTTCCGAAGAACTGCTTCACCTAATCAGGTGCCGCCGAATTCCACCTTCGCACGACACGCCACAAATTAGGATATCCTCCCCCCACCTTTTCCTTTTTTCAAGGAACTTTCTTCCACGTGCAATAATGCTGTGGAAAGAGCTTCCTTCTTCGGTGTTTGCGGGACGACATGGGTACCTTCAAAAAAAGCGCATTCATCTTCCTTAAAGGCCGGCAACGCTTCTGTGATTCCTCTGCTGTTGCAAGAGAATGTGGTCGGCGGTGATCACTTAACACCAGGTGACCCGTACGCTCAGTTGTCCGCCTTTTCCATAAAAAAAAATGAATTCAAACTGGGTCAGGTACTACGCACGTCGATTGGCTGAATTTGAGTCACGTGTATTTCGCGTAACATGTTTTTCTACCATGTACCACCAAAATGTGGAATGAACTTCTATGCGAGGTGGTTGATAGTATCTTCATTAACGCGCATACCTCCAAAAAAAGGCCCTTAACGGTCCATTTTAATAGGCGGTGATCAAATAGCATGACGTTACCCTGGTTTGTGTCGTGCGGCAGGTGTGCTACCGGACGGCCTACAGCAAGCACCAGCTGCGGAAGCTGCTGGCGCTGTACCCTGCGGCTGAGGTGCGAAAGTCGCTGCACCGGCTGTATCGCACCGTGGAGAAACACCTGAGCTCGGAGGGTGGGCTGCTGCAGGTGGTGTGGCGGGCCATGCAGGAGGAGTTCATCGCACAGCACGTCGCGCTTCAGGTGAGTGGGACATTGAACTGCGTCAGTCGCCACACCGACTAACCGAACCGCGGAGTAACCTGCTGCAAGTGGTGTAACGTGCCATACTGTGAACTCATGTATGCACGCAAGAAGTTATACTTCTTTGGCCTAACGAAGCAAAAATCGTTAAAATTATTTATTCCTCGTGCTATTCTACGTTTGTAGAAAGAACAATATTGTAAGAATCTTGCAAAGATAGCTGTGATAATTAATTATTAAACAATGAATACGGCTGTATGGGCTTGAACCCTTTGCCTGTCCTAATAATGACGAAGAAACCAAAAAAAATAACGAATGACGCAAACGTCAGAAAGTCTTAGGAACCAAGTTCACCGTGTTACTTTTGTGTTACATTGATGCGCGCGCATCTTTAAATTTCACTCTCATCATTTTTTCATAACGCGTCTAAAGAAGTATAACTTCAAAAACAGGTTATCCTGCAGCGTGAATTGAGTCGTAACAAGTGTTGACACGTGGTTCTGATCGCAGGCGCGCATTGCGGCGTGCTACCCCGGCGCGGGTCTGGTGCTGCCGCTCTCAACGCAGGACATCTTGGACGCATTTTCAGACATCGCCAGGGAGCACTGAGGTGCATCCCGTTGACATCGACCACTTGTAGCGCTCATCTGTCGCGTATGTGTAGTCGTTCCGACTACGGCGGACTTCCGAGTCCTTACTCGCCTCCTAACTCACATAAATGTCCCCTATCACACCTATGCGCTCCCGGAAGTGCGCAAGGTGAAAGCTACCCTTCGTGGCCCCCAATATGAGCTCCCCAGTGAGGTCATACCGGAGGACCTGACTAAACAAAGATTCAAGGCCGAGGCTGTACAGCCCATCCGGAAAGAAATACCCACTAGTGTTGGTCATCCTAACCAATGTCCCTGAAGCCAGGGAAATCTTTAAAGAAACCTCTCCGTATGTGGGCTATCCAACATCTGGGTGGAAGCTCCACATAAACGGGGTTTCCCCGGACAATGTCACCGCTGCCAGCCGTACGGCCACGCAGCGGCCAACTGCTTCGCCTCGGCAAGGTGCGTCAAGAACCTAGAGCCTCACACCACAAAGGACTGCAAACGCACTTGTGATGCGAAGACTCCTCCCGCTTGCGTCCTCTGAGGGCAGGTAGGACATCCCGCGAATTACCACGGATGCCCCCGTGCTCGTCGTCCCTGTATTCCGTAGAAGCTAAGAAGCAGCCTTCTAAGCGAAGGAAGAACCTCCAATTTCCCTTACGGCCGTTCCCAATATACTATCTACAGATAGAGATAAATTACTAAATTCTACTGTCAGTAATTAGCTGTAAATAATCTGAAGCTATATACCCGATAAGTCATTCGTATCACCTTTCATTGGGACGCGTGAATTGCAATTTCCATATAAACTTCTATCGCTGGTAAGCTATACGTCGTCCCATTGACAGACAGCGTGTACGAATGCATCAGTGAATCATGAAAGTCAAGAGTGCATAAACTGAGTGACATGGATGAGATTTACGCCACAGTGGAGAAATTAAACATCAACGAATTCTCCATACTGGCTAAGAAACTCCGTTCAGCTAGGTCTGCCAAGGAGCGCCTCTATGCGCTGGCTGAGCATCACCAATTGGTGACCTCTCTCGCTTAATGTCCCAAACGCTTAACGCTCGAACGCAGACAAAGTATGGAACGAAGGTCTAATTTACAAACTCCACTCTCTAGGCCTCCTAATCGGATTAGTCCGCACAGTGGATACTTCTTTCGTTTCAAACACGAAGGTGTCCTCTCCTCCCCACGCCTGCTCACGGCTGGGTTTCCACAGGCCTCAGTGCTCTCACCGCTTCTATACATATCGTATACCAACGATATTCCCATCCCTAGTAATGGAGTACAACTATCTCTGTTCGCCGACGATACCGCCCTCTACGTCCATTCCCACAGATATCTTCAGTCCTCTCCAGGCTCCTACGCTCAGTTCAGTCAACCCGGATAAAAGCTCAGCAGTCCGTTTCGATCTTAAGCACAGACGCTTCTACCAGGATCGACCCATTCGTCTATTAAGCTCCCCTATCCCTTTCAGGTCCACAGCCTTGGGTGTGACCCTCGACTCTCAGACCTCACGTCCGGAAGGTAACCGGTACCGCCCGCTTCTACCTGTACCGCCTAAACAGTATGTTAGGTAGACACAGTAGAATGTCTTTTAGAAACAAGCGAACACTCTTCAAGGCTTGCATTCGACCGGTAATGACTTACGTCGCTCCAGTTTTCGCTCATGCTAAACCCAACATTATTGACAAACTCCAAACGGTCCAATTCATTTTCTCTCGTAAGCCCTAGACTAGCACCGCAATCCCCTGATTAAGGAGGCAGCGGATTATACGGCTGTTGTTGCTGACAACACTGTCAATACAATGATAATTCCAAAGTTTTTCGAATGTCAAGCAGCCTTGCAAATAAACTCGGGTAACGTTATACGACCGATTAAACCAATCGTAAGCAAAATGTATTGGGTTGTAAACATTTTGCATATTCTTGATTTATTCACAGGTATAACTTTATGCCAATTTTATTTGTAAAGCCGCTATTGTTAATATATAATAATTAATATATATAATAATAATTTTGTAGGGCAGTTCAGATAGCACCAAGAAGTAATTCAAATATAGCACAGTGAGTGAGAGTGAATGTAATTTTATTCATCAGTCCAGTTCAGCAGTCTACCGAAACTCTGTAAGAACAAAGCGATTCACTCGATCGTATGACACGTGCAGTCATTCATAGATTGATAGATGACGGCTATAATCTTGTAAAAAACGCATATAGCCGAAATCCACTAAGTTTTATGCAACTATTCGCTTTCAAACTTAGCCGGATTATACTTCTTCACCAATCGCCATACTGTAATTATTAATATTTCAATCTTATGTCAAATCACTGCACGTTTCATACCAAACTAAACTTCAATTTTTACTTAGGCAGTCCTGCCTCTTATTGTGTAGTATTTACATCCTCTTTGTAGTACATAGATTTTGTAGTTCATAGTATTTAGTGTGATTTTAAAAACTGCGAAAATAAGACATGCAGCGACGTCAATGTTCATTTCGCTCTAATCGAAACTAAACCTTATTTTCAAACAGAAATAAGGTTGACTTTTTTTTAAATACTTTTACAATATTGCGATAGTTTATTTTGTATTGCATAGCAGGAAGGGTTGTTGATTAATTTCACTCATAAGTCATTCAATTCTGTATTGGATATGGAACACAGAAGTTAGTACTTGTTTGATCGAAGGTAAGCGACGTTATGTGTGATATGATACTTGTTATTTAATTATTATTATTACATGGTTTATTTTGTTTAGAAAAATATACGAAACTAATCTAATCGTTTTTTTCTTTATTTCCTTGGCTTTCCACTTAGTTTTATTTAATGAAAATACGGGACGAGACCAGCAGCTGCCTATTACAATACAATGCCGCTCAGGTTTCTTGAAAAATCCCAAAAATTCTGAGAGGCACTACAATTGCGCCCGTAATCTTGAGACATTTTTTTTCTCACCTTTTTCTTATGAAAATAAGGTACGAGACATGCCCATTACAATACATAAGATGTTAAATCTCATTTGCCCAGTAATTTCACAATCTACGACGCCCTTCAGACCGAAACACAGTAATGCTGATTGCTGAGAACCTAGTCATCACTAGTTTTAGTACCGCAGACTCGCGCTACATGGGCAACAGCGCCAAAATGGCGAATATCAAACAGGCACAAAAGCCGCTTTGACAGCCGCCAGTCCAGTGGCTTTAACCAGGGGTGGGACAGACGCCTTAAAGTGACGTTTTCAAAAAATTGTAGTGCCATCTGTTAGTTGGCCCGAAAATGAAAGCTTTGTCATCTGTCACTTGTTTTGATACCTTTCAACTTTTCTTTAGTTGTCTCACTGCCCACTGGTCATAAAATGGCGGCTACTTCTAGCGTTTGCGCATTTATGTAGCTCTCGGGTTCCATTTTGCATATTTACACTACAAAATCTATCCTTTATGTTCTATGCTGTGACAAAATTAAATAACTAACTCTACGCGCAATTTCAACATTTATTATAACAAAAATTGTAATACATACATTAAAAAGTAGAGTTAGTTATTTAATTGCGTCACAACATTAAAAATGAATTATATAAATTCGAGCTTATATATAGTTATTTTCGGGGCCAATCTCCAGATGGCGCTAGTTTTCAAATAGACAGCTCATAATGCGTAGAGAGGGCTCTCTTTTCCCTATATATTATTATACTCCTTGGCTTTAACTTTTAAGTAGAGCTCTGAGGTAGACTAGTCAACAGCAAAGAGGATGTCAATTCTACGTAATAAGAGGCGGGACTGCGTAAGTAAAAATTAAAATGTAGTTTAGTATGAAACGTGCAATGATTTGACATAAGTTTGAAATAATAGTAATTACAGTATGGCAATTAGCAATTAGCCAAGTATAATCTGGCTAAGTTTGAAAGCGATCAGTTGCATATAACGTAGTGGATTTCGGCTATCTCCGTTTTTTACAAGATTATAGCCGTCATCTGTCAATCTATCAATGACTGTACGTTTCATACAATCGAGTGAATCGCATTTTTCTAATAGTTTCGCTAGGCTGGTCAACTGTTTCAAAAACGTGTTAGTTTACTGTTTGCTTTCAAAAATTAATATGAGCAAAATAGACTAGAATTTACTTTTATCTCTTAGTATATGTAAGAAAGGCTCCAAATTCAAAAAATAATAATTTTATTTTCAACACACTTGTTCGTAAAGTGATTCTTATTACATCGTTATTAGGGCCATAAACCGAACTATAACACACGTAATAAACATTTATAATTAAAGAGCCTGGACACCCCCAAGTGTTTCAAGAAATTTAAAGGGTTTGATGTGCCCTTTAAATTTCTTGCTTGATTTTGCCTTTGATATTCAATAAAACACAAAGCAAGTTTTAATACTAGTCGTAGTTTATAATTGATCTAACAATAAGGATAATAAATACACTCTGATGAAATATTTAGTCAATGGACTTTGGTGGTGAGTAGTTGAAGTAGAGAAGACCTGATCCCTTCGCCTGCAACAATTAATAATATTTAATTATGTGCTCCTTCTTCAAGTCAGGATAAGCAACAAAGCTACAACAACACATTTGGCAAATATTTTTTTATATATGAGGGCAAACGGACAAGAGGCTCACGGGATGGGGAGTGGAGAGGCAACCGCCCGTAGACATCCGCAACAAGAAGCGTCAAGAGATGCGTTGCCGGCCTTTAAGTCGGGAGTAAGCTCTTTTCTTGGAGATCCCTAAGTCGTATCGGTTCGAGAAAACAGCAACCGGTAATTGATTCAACAAAGTGGATTTGGAAAACTGGTTTTGGAATGCCAGACGTCAAAGTGACGCGGGTGGTATTTTGCATTTTGACGTAATGTCGTTGCGTTGGAATCAACCCGAATAGCTCCTCTGGGCACTCCCCGTGATAAATATGGTAGAAGATACAGAGAGAACCCACATCTCTACGCAACGCCAAAGAATCAAGCGGAAGGAGATGACTTGGGCAAAAGATCGGTTTAAATATAATTAATCACAAAGTTATTTAAGTTAGCTGATGACATTTATTGGTCTCTACAGACAATAATAAATTAGATGCAGGTCGATGTCTCCACACCGGAAACCACCACTACAGGTTCAACAACACTTAAAAATATACAAACTTAAAGCCTGGCCTAGCATCGGAATACTTGGTCTCGAAATTTCAAGCGATTGTCAATTCCGTGGTCATCTGGAGGGAAAAGCCAATTGGCTTCGAAGAAACTGGGCGTCATAATTACTTCAAGCCGGCCCACATTATAGCGCTCTACAAAGGGCAGGTCCAGCCACATATGGAGTATTGCTGTCATATCTGGTCTGGCACACCCCAGTATCAGCTCGATCTGTGAAAGGCTGGATCACTTGGCCTTGCTTATCACTTCATTATGTGTCTTGTAACGCATGTATCATGAGGAGTGTTCCGAAGAGCTGTTTCACCCGATTCCTGTGGATGGCGGTGATCACTTATCACCAGGTGACCCGCATGCTTGTTTGTCTTCCTTACCCATAAAAAAAATTATTATTAAGTAAATTATGACTTCGAAAAGAATTCTCAAGGAATAATTATAAAATTAGAGATTATTAGAATTAGAAAATATACAAACTTTTTTTTTATATTTAATGGCTCCGTTGACTTAATGTTGACGATTTGGCCAACGTCAAGCTGGAGAGATTCTAGCTTCAAGCTGGGAGTATAATTTAGCTGATTGAAGTATATAAAGAGCTGATTAAAAGGAAATGATCGGTTGATGATAGCTGTGGTTTTTTTTGTGAACTGAAGAATAGGCAACAAGAGTTAGTATGGTTAGTAACAAACACCCATAATATTAACTACTAATTACTACAAAATTTAAGGGAGAAATGTGTGAATGTAAGTGGGAATATGTGCCTAATAGAAGCATAGAAAGTATGGAGGATAGAAATTAAAATTTAATATTATTGCAGGAAACAAATTTGTAAAGAATCTTTATGAAAGGGGAATGGCATAAAGTAAGAAGAAAAGGAATGTTGATGAGGCGAGGGATATCTTCCGTAGAATTTAGATTTAGGGCAATAGAAAAAAATATGTTCAAGAGTACCTTCCTTATGTTCCAAGAGTACCTTCCTCAAGGCCACATTCACATATAGAATGGTCCTTACCGGTTACCCAGATCTTGACCAAAAATACTGGGAAACAGACAAATCCCAAGGGAAATCGTATGATGACAGAAGTGAACTGTTTATTTTGTTTTTTTGAGGAAAGAACCAGGGCTTACAAGGGATAAAGGGTTGGATAGAACCATAGAATTTACCTTTAGTTTGTTTTGTGGTTTGCCATAAGGGCAAACTTTCATTACTATTCATATTTTTCTATGTTTAGTTTGGCATCTGTCAAATAAATAGTTTCTATCATAACTTTCAATTTTTTTTTTATTTAAATGATGAGTTAACTTATTGATTTTCCTAGTTACTGGAATTTACCTCATGTTATAGTACCATAGTTCTGAACTAATATAGAATGTACATTATATTTGAGTGCCCAACTGAACAAATCCCATGTTTTAACATAAATTTATTACAAAGTCACATGCACTATGGGGTACTCTTCATCTACAATGAAACCAAATACTTACAACAGTGATGGAGAAGACTGTAAAAGCAATCCCGAAAGCTAGAACAGTGTTGTATTTCTTCTGTTTGGCATCATATTGCGCTTGCCAAGATCCCC
This sequence comes from Leptidea sinapis, assembly GCF_905404315.1. Classification (NCBI taxonomy): domain Eukaryota; kingdom Metazoa; phylum Arthropoda; class Insecta; order Lepidoptera; family Pieridae; genus Leptidea; species Leptidea sinapis. Next base: position 4,595,848 of record NC_066296.1, on the reverse strand, counting down.
GAGGCACAGGTAGCTCATCCATAGATGGGGCTTTGAACTCATGACCTCCATGGTAACGGCGAACTAGTAAACAAATATAATTCATCAACAAAAAATATAATCATTATAATACTGATTTACTATGTCTGAATATGTACACTTGTTCAAACATTTTTTATACATATAATAAATACAATTTATATTACATATAATATGTAATTATTACATAAAAAATGGCTATTAATAAATATAAAATCCTTTCCCTTTTCATTTGACATGATTATCATATGAAAAAACTACATTTCAGCATATTTAACACTAATTGTTTGCTATATATATATTACACAGACCAATTTAATATATAATATGATATATATTATTTTATATGTATTAGATAAGTATTAACCACATTAATATAATTAATAAAACAATATTAATTTAGTCATGCTTCTTTTTATTGGAACACCATTTTGTGGGCATCATTTTTCCTTTTTCAAACCTAGTTCTTCATTTTGTGGCTGACGGCTTGCACCTGTATGTTCCAATACATCTAGGTACCTTTATTTTATTATAATGTCTGTCTGCATTTCCTAATTTCATCAAAAAAAAAAAGAGAGAAATCAGCAAATTCTTAAGATACATTTTATAAAGGTGATGCCTGATGGTATATCACTGTCACTCCCTCAAACTTTCTCCAATACCTTGAAATAATCACCATGATTCACACATTAGTGGTAATATGTAGAAATGACTCAAGATACCTATTCTAGGGTAAATCAAGGTACGGAACAAAGTGAAATTGTCTTTATTCATTCCTAGGCTTGTGCTCAACTTATATTTTATTTATATATTTGATATTTGTCTCAATTACATGAAAACAAATTTAAGACCTTGAGTACCTGGAATGGTGCTTTATTCTTGGAATATTACCCCCTTATTCATAATAGTCTGCTAACTTAAAGCATTGCTAATTCTCACTCTGTCTTCTTCTATTGACCTAAGTCAGAATGAGAAAAAACACTCCTAAGCGGTTAAGATATATTCAGTGGAGTTCCCAATTCATTTTATTTTAATTTTGAACCAACATTTACATAGCTAGGCTGTGAGGCTTTTAACAATAGTTGTCTTCCACAGTTAGTAATGATCAAATGATAAGCCAGAAAATTAGTGTATCCAATCTGACTGAATGTACTGAATCAACTTCTATGTCAAGGTTCTAATTGAATCTGAATTATTGCAGACAACAATAAAAATGTGTAGAGATATTGTGGAGAAAGTTGTGATTTTTAAATAATTGCTCATATTTAATGAAAAATCAGAAATCTCAAATGAGTTCCTTAAACTACAATAAAATGCTGTAGACAGTTCGAACACGTTTCCCTGAAATAAGTTTTGTTATCAACTAATAGGTTACCTAGTTATGTAACGTTATTGATTTTCATTTATTTAGGTTCTTTTGGTGAATTGTTATAAAATAGAACATTACGTACGAAGTTACTGATAAACTATTATTTGTTAACTGGTTTATACGTTAGAAATGTACATGATATTGGTGAAGATCAGATTTTTAATTTACTTATTTTAAAGTATACCTGTTTGTTGCGTTAGGCGAGAAACAATAGTGCGTGAAATAACCATGATTTTAAATAATCCCCTTAGAGAAATGGCAAACTGATAATTTTGTATTTATAAAACTTTGCAGCAGTAACACCAAAGTTTTGGTCGATAACACTGAGATAGAATTTAGAAAAAAGTTCAACTTTTAGTAAAAATCGACTGAATATTTGAATGTCAATTTGACATTGTCAAAACTCTTTTTTTTCTACCAGCAGGCTATTGTCTATAGATCATAAGTCAAAACTCAAATTCAGTATATGGTGAGTAGAGAGAGGTAAGGAGAACCATCTGTGTATAATATTAAAAAGTATTACCGTACGTATAAGTAGAACCGCCAAAATGCATTAAAATAAGGGGAGCGCCACATTAGCATCAGGGTAAATCTTAAAAGAAACGCCATATATAAAATTTTAGAGACTGAGCGTTTGGCGATTAAATAAAACAACTGCTTGACTGTGAGGAATATGTGGAAGATATGATTTATTTGAAAGTTACATGATATATATACGAAAACCTTAAAACTAGTTACCCAATCACAATTGTTACTTAAAAAATATTTACAAGTTCAGAAAATACACACCAATACTAAAGCTTACATTTTAACCAATAGTAAAACGTTTCATTCACTAAGAATTGAGAATAATATTATGTGTCCTATCTCGCTCTAAAACTAATGCTATCGCAGTTTGTGTAAACTCGCGTCGAAGCTCGATCATACGATGTCAATGAGCATTCCGCACCTACTCTGTTGCTCATTGATTAGAATTGCATGAATAGCGATCGACGCCCGAGTCCCGACGCGTCATTCGAGGACGCTCGGCCTTGCTGTGCGGTTGTGTAACGCGGAGCATATGACTGATCACGTGAGTATATCTGGGATCGTCGAGAGAACGTGACGATGCTCGTACATTGATGAGAAGATTACTGGTGATCTGTATGATTCTATGAGTTGATGTACAGCATTATGAAATGGTTCTTATCAGAGCTAATATTACGTTATATAAAATAAAATGTTCTTTTCAGAACGAATCTTTCGGCATACGCTTATTACAGTTACTATGCACGATTACTATTTCTACGATCTATAATGCTACGTTACAAGTTAGATATTAGACATTTGTATTAATTGATATTATTGGTTGTAGGTACAGCTACAAAATCACTCTAGTTAGGTACTACATAATAATAAATATACTACATTATTTTGTATAGCGTAAGTTGTTGAAATTTTTAATAATTATCCACTTTAGTCGACAATGATATTAAAATTTTAACTCGTCATAAGTACTTCGATTTCATCTACAATTGCAACATTCATACCATACCCTACGCCTACACTAGCGCAATTGTGGAAGATTTTTGAATTTTATGTACAGCATACAGCTGGACAGTTTTTCAACAATTCTCCAATATGAGATGATTCTCCTAACTTCTACCCTCCATAGTAAAATTGAAAACTTCCTAGTGAAAATCTATTACCTCATAGATTGGTCATTTGGACGCGTGGATGGAACTGATCCGCGTGCTTGGGCAGTTTATAAGCCAAACCACTACGGGATAAGTTTAGGTGCACTATTTTAAGGCGTCAGAAATGCTTCCATGTTTTATATGCGTTCACTGCCTAGGACATATTTTGTATTCCTGTATCTTTTTGCAATTTTACTTTTAGGCAGTTACAGTCCCAAAAGTAATTGAAATATTTTCTAGGTAATATTTACATGATAATTGTCACTAGTTCACACAACTGAGACACATCGCTTTGCCTCAATCTTACTAATAAGGAAAATCATATGAAATGTAATTAATAAATAAATACCGTATGTATATCAAAATATACATGCAATAAATAAAATACAATTAATACTTGTCCACTTAAACAGTAAAATTAGTTAAAGTAAATTCTAAAAGTGAAATTTACCTTGACCACTGAAGAGGTGACAACGTAGCACACAAGCGGCAAAATGCAAATCAGCTTTTATTTCTCTTCTCGTTATAATTTTTTGATGTGTCTGCTTCATGGCAATCTGTTTTACAATAATAGGCCACTTCTTTGTTTGATTGCTCAGTTTATGTTTCCTGAAGAGCCATACTTGTATGAAAATTGTTTTCACACGACTCTCTTGATGTCAAGTGAAAAAAAATTTTATGCAGGCTCGAAATGTCACTACTTTTTAGCCGGGTATGCTGAATAGCGCCTTCTCTACTCAGGGCGTCGACTAGTTTATTTACATGGACGGTCAGTTTCTCCTGGTATTTCAGGCTGTTATGAGCTATTTCCTACCGACTGTTGTAAGGCTGAGAACTTAAACAATGAGGGATGCCAAACATTGTTCTCAGAGCATTGGTCTGGAATCTCTACAGGATATTTATATTGCTGTTATTGGTCGTTCCCCACAGTTGTATTCCGTAAGTCCAGATTGTTTTTATGGTAGTTTTGTACAATAGCATCTTGCTGTTAGGATTTAGTTGTGATTGGCGTCCCAATAACCAATTCAGTGACCTCAGTTTTCCATCTAGCTGTTTGCGCTTTTTCCAAATATTTTTTGCCATGTAAGTTTCCTGTCTGGGTGCATGCCCAAGTATTTTGCGTTATTATCTTGAGGGATAACTTTGCAATTTAGCGTTACCGGTGGACAAGTTTCTCTCCTAAATGTAAATGTTACATGTATTGATCTACTCTGATTGGCTTTTATTCTCCAAAGCTTCAACCACATCTCAACTTCTGTCAGGTGATTTCGCAACTGTGATGATACCGTTTCTCGGTTGCTTTGAGCCAACAATAGCGCTGTATCATCAGGGTATGTCGCAGTCGTGGTGTAGCCAGGTTGTTGGAATATCTGCTGTAAAAATCAGGTATAGTATAGGGCCTAGAATACTGCCTTGAGGGACACCTGAATTTATTTCATGTATTTCTGAGAGATCATCGCTGCTATTCCCTTTGTAGCATCTTTTTCTAAGTAGGATAGTATAGAGAATAGACAATGAGGGAGATGCGTCTTTAGCTTAAACAGGAGGACGTCATGCCATACCTTATCAAATGCTTGACTGATATCCAAAAAGACAAGGCAGAACAATATAATTTGCTTTCACGGCATCTGCTAATGGTGTCAACTATACGATGAACCTGTTCAATTCTACCGTGTTTTCCCCGGAATCCAAATTGGTAGCTAATAATACTAGCCGGTAATACTGTACTTAGATGTTCTTTCATCCTGTTAAGCAATATCCTCTCAAACAGTTTGCCCATGACTGTTAGCAGGCTGATAGATCTGTATGAAGTAGCTTCGTGTGGGGGCTTACTGGGTTTCGGTACAAAAAAGCACGTGGATCACACTGCGTGGCAAACTGGCTACGTCAGTTTTTGATATTCAAATATTTAAGTTAATTGAATCATTGACCTAGTGAGTAGTGACCCAATTCTACAACACGTTCAAATTTGCTCAAATCAAAAGTCTACTTTTAGACAAAATTAATGCACCGTTTCGTTCCTTCATTGTATATTGTCAGCAAAAGCGCTAACAAGTAAGTATGTAACCATTTTTTATGTACAAGGAGGACAAACGAGCGTACCTGATTTTGAATGATCACCGCCTCCCACATTCCCTTGCAACACCAGGGGAATCACAGGAGCGTAGCCGGCCTTTAAGGAAGGTGTACGCGTTTTTTTGAAGTTACCCATGTCGTATCGTCCCGGAAACATTCCACAGCTTTGAAGTATGTGGAAGAAAACTCCTTGAAAACCGCGCTGTGGAGGAGCGCCACACATACAGATGGTGAGGATGAAATCCTAACTTATGGTGTGTCGTACGAAGGTGGAACCCAGCGGCAGGAATCAGGTGAAACAGTCTTCGGAACACTCCCCATAATAAATGCGGTAGAAGACAAAATGAAGCGATGCCTCTACGCAACGCCAGGTTATCCTGCCGAGCAGTGGGTCCCCGACAATTCGAGCTGCTCTGCATTGCACGTGGTCATATGGATTGAGCTAATACTGGAGTGCACCAGACTAGAGATTACAGCAATACTCCATATGTGGCCGGACCTGCGCTTTGTACAGCGCTAGAATTATTGCCGTGCTCTTTATGTCTCTATCTCTACATATTTATGTTTTCTATTTATGAAGCCCAGTTTCTTCGAAGCCGAAGAGCGGTGATACGACAAATGGGGTTTTTTTGTGGTAAACGCGCAAACTTGAGTCTTCTGGGGGTAAAATTGGACAAGGTTCAATTTACCCCATTCCGCGACCTTCTCGAGAGTGGACTCGATAGAAGACACAAGTTTCTCCCTGCACTAGTCGACGATATCCCGGGAGAGACCTGCATGGCCCATGTATACGGCATCACCAGTGCTGTCGTCCGCATAGCAATGCATGTTGGAGGTCTCCAACATATTATTGATATGCAGAAGAAACAGCGTGGGAGATAGCACACAGCCTTGGGGCGCTCCAGCATTCACGGGCTTCGGGTTTGAGCAATATCCGTCGACAACGACCTGTATGCTGCGCCCAATGAGGAAGCTGGAGGTCCACTTGCACAAGCTCTCGGGAAGCCCAAATGATGGAAGTTTTGAGAGGAGCGCCTTGTGCCATACACGATCAAGGGCCTTCGCTAAATCCAGGCTACCTACCAGGCCTTCCCCCTTGCTTTCAATAGCCGCCGCCCATCTATGTGTTAGGTATACCAAAAGATCGCCAGTCGACCGACCATGGCGAAAGCCGTACTGCCGGTCGTTGATCAACTGGTGACCTTCTAAGTATACCAAGAGCTGACGGTTGGTTAATTATGCTCTCCATGATTTTGGAGAGCAGGGAGGTAATTGCAAGAGGCCAGTAGTTTGTCGGATCCGAACATGAGTCCATGAGTCAGGGACTACGCCTTTTGTATATGAGTGCCGAAATAAACACGTTAGCACCGGCGTCAACTCAGGGCACACGTTCTAAGCACGATTGGAGAAATGCCATCCGTCCCACTCGAACTGGAAAGCTGCTCGCCAATTTTGAGGACGTACTTGGATTTCGCACGTGTGATTTAAGAACTTTGCAGTTTTGATACTTCACGCCAGGATGCTGTGCGAGTGTGGTAATGAACCCGGGTGAGTCTGGCCCGATTGTGCTGAGGTTATAAGACGGCAGCGTGAATCTCCTACATCAAAAAAGCCCTTAGTCGCCTCCCACCACACCCTTGGGCCTGGGACTCCACTATTCTTTTTACGCCCCAGGGAAGCACAGGGCAAACAGGGTACCCACATAAATTGCATAACTGTAAAATTCATACTGTATATATTATATAACCACCTCCAAAAATATCCGTATTGAATGGTCATAGTGATCCCATTCTGACATTTTTTATAAATTTTATATAATTGCACCTCAAAGATAATGAAATCATAAGTATACATCATAGTTTATAATTTTCTTATAAATCACCGTAATATTCACATTGAAGAGTTGTGAGAAGGCTATGCTAAAAGACTGACATTATTCAATAAGTTCCTATTGTATATTAATTTGGGTGCGAGATAAGCTTTTTTGGTTATATATAACTTTTTTTTACTATTTTGTTTATTCCATGTCTGTGACCACCATTAATTAGGCTATAGAATCGATATATTTATATTTATCATACCTTCTTAAACTTTATTAGTGACTTTCTATTTTTTACTAACTTTACTAAGTAGCAGCCTGTCGTTTTTCCGGTAGAGCTTATCTTTGATTCGTAGCTATTCTTAGTTTTTTATTTCATTGATTCTTTCTCTTTGGTGAAATACAGAACAAAAAAAAATCTCTTTGGTGAAACCAATAATAAATAACCCTAAAATCTAACTTCTAAACTTTTTATCTTACTGTTTGTGCCTCTTCCAACATTATAAATACATCAGAATTATTCACATTGCATAAGACTTATTGAAAAAAAAATTTATGTCTTCATAATTTTTAAAAGTAATTAATTCAATAAAACCCTGACAGACGTAGTGTAGGTAACTAGATATCTAGTATCTTAGAATTTATTTGATATGTCGAAAGCTGCAGGAAAAACGTTAAAATCAAGCGAAGAAATATTCGCAGGATTCCAGACATTGCGAACCGAGCAGAGACAATTAGCGAATAAAATAACTGAATTAGAAATGGATCTAAATGAACACAAGTCAGTAGAGATATCATGTCTATCATATTGTTGTGTCTGGTGTTAACATATTATTATTACATATTGTTTCAATTACAGAATTGTGATAGAGACATTAGAAACTGTGGAACCTTCTCGTAAATGTTTCCGAATGATTGGTGGTGTTCTAGTGGAGCGAACTGTTGCTGATGTGCTTCCACAGCTGCAAGGCAACAAGGAGAGGCTTCCTCGCGCATTGCAGGTTCAATAATTATTACAAATGAGTATAAAATTATTTAATGTAGACTTATTATTTTAACTGAATTAACTCAACGTTTACTATGTTTTAGGCACTAAATGAGCAGTTAGCACGTAAAGGTCAAGAAATAAATGACTACATTGAAAAGTATGATATCCGAGTACAGCGTGGATTTCCACAGCCATCTGAAACTGTGGAACAAGAAGGAGGAACACCGTCCACCAAATCCAATGTACTGGTGGCTAGCAATTGAGACATTACTTGTTAGAGCTCTCATTTTATTACTCTGTGGTTATTATCAGCTCCAGTTTTTTGGATCTAATGTTGATGTAGTGGACTAACGCTTTTTGTACTGATTTGAATATATTATTATTAAAATGCTATTTAATTGGAATAATTGAGCACTTTTTAAAATAGGAAAGTTAAAAATATTTTATTTATACACAAGAGCTTTTAACATGCTTAGGTATTGTAAACTTAAAAAACAAGTTTACAACCTCTGCGAAAGAGTCCTTCAGAGTGACAATGGGAGTGATATAATAAATACTAAAATCTGAATGATGTGAATTTACTTGAACAATAAATTATGAAATAAAATTAAGCTCATGAAGTTAAACAGGCAATCAACATGTCAAATTATTACTACGTACATTTAACATTTTTGAAGTTAAATTAAAGAATTATTAATAATGAATCGCAATACTTTGTACTCTTTATTGATGCTAACTTTTAAATCTCATAATGTCAAATGTTTGGTACTTAACCCATATATGCACATGAGATCAAAACCAACCCAAATATTTGTCATTTTTCTCTTGTTGCTTGAAGTTTGGAATTGGAATTTGGGCATTCCATTTCTGCTCCAAAAATCAGGCTATTACCCATGCAGGACCACATTAGCAAGTATAAATAGACATACCATCTAATAGAATATATAAAGTTACTGTGCATTCAATATTATAATAGTGAATATATACAGCAAGTTGAAACTATGAAACTTTAAATGCTATTGTTCTTGTTATTAAAAATTTGTAAATCTTATAAATAAACTCTGATTAACGTTAAACTGACTATAATTTCCTTTTTTTTCCTACCCACTTAAAAGACTACGCTTCAGAACTTAAAATCATGTGTGTGTCCTCTGTGCGCTTTAGGCACATAGAAAAAACATAGATAGTAAATATATCCTCGAAGTAGATAAGGGGTCACTCCATATTACAGTCATAGGTACATACTATTTTCCTGTTTATTTGATCGAAGTTTTATTCACGATTCACGGTGAGTGTTCCAAAGACCTGTTTGACTGAATTCCACCTTCGCATGACACGCCACTGGATATGAGGCGTTCCTCCACAGTGCGGTTTTCACGGAACTTTCTTCCACGTACTACAAAGCTGTGTTATCAGGACGATACAACATGGGCACCTTCAAAAAAAGCGCGTACTTTTCTTAAAGGCCGGCAATTTGCGATTCCTCAAGTGTTGCGAAAGAATGTGGTCGGCGGTGATCACTTAACATCACGTGATCCATACGCTCGCCTGTCTTCCTCTTCCATAAAAAAGAAGTAAAAGTCCTCTCAAACATGGAGAAGCTATAGTGTTGGATAAAAAAAAACTAACGTAAACATTACACCTAGATACCTAAATAAAGTATGTAGGTATGTAATTCTGTCATCGTGCAAGTTGTGTGGTAGCTTTCGCTTTGTGAGATTGGTCCCTGACCTAAAAGCCACAGCCTAAAGTAAACTAAATAGCTAAGTAGCATGAAAATAGCGCCTGCTAAATAATTTGTTAAGTTTTAAGATGATAACCCTCACTTCTGGAATTAAAAAAATTTATAAATTAAATACACAAATAAAATTTGTAAACAAAATTTTATGAACGATGCAGGACTCGAACCCGCGACCTCTTTCGTGCGAGCGCTCTTTCCAACTGTAATATAGTTCCAATAGTACGACTATTAGCGTAATATAAAACATAGATGTGCGCAGGAGCGTGCATTGGTTTTCTAGCAAGGTAGGCACTGTAGCTCTAACTAGTCGTAGTTTCGCTTTAGTCCGACATAAGTTGTATGAAACGTTGCTTGCTTCGTATATGCAATCTGTAGACTGCCTACTGTAGGTAGTAAATTAACTTTAACAGTAGTGTTTAGGTTCATAACAAGGTAGGCACTGCCTAATCCAGGGGCGTGCATATCATATAGGCAATATGATATGCACGCCCCTGGATGTGCGTGTGGTGTCGCACCCCATCTCCTCCCGTGGGTGTGACGTAAGAGGCGACTAAGGGATTCAAAGAACGGAGGATGGGCCGCAGCATCCTTCCGAGAACCACCAACACCCACTGCGATCGCCAACCCGCCTGCCAAGCTCCGGCCCCCAGTCCCCGAAGGCCCCGCTCGTGGTGGCCACGGTAGCAGCCACGTAAGCGGCGGAACAGGGGGTGCTAAGAATCCCCGGGTTCCGAAACGCTACCACCGACGTAGACCATTGGCCCTGGCAACACAATGTCAATACACTGCGGACCGATGAGAAGTAGGAGGAACTTTAAACATTAGGAAGTTATCACGCCTCACCTTCAGCCACGCAACGAACAGTTCGGTTTCCGTGCCGAATACTCCACCACTTTACAAGTGACGAGGGTACTGCACAACCTCGCTATCGCCTACAACAAGCGAGAGCAGTCAGTAGCAGTATTCCTCGATATGGAGAAGGCGTTCGATCGCGTCTGGCACGCCGGCCTCGTCAAGCTGTCCACGTCTACTACTCCCCGCCGAGTAGGTAAGACTGTGGCCACCTTTTAAGACGTTTTCAATTGGCGATTGAAGACGCTCTGTCCACGGAGCGCCCCATCCGAGTCAATGTGCCCCAGGGAAGCTGCCTGTCGCCCGTCTGCAACAGCAGATACACGAACGACATCCCAGTTGCCGACGGCGCCATGTTAGCGCTGTGTGCCGACGACGCGGCGTTCAATACCACCTCGCTGAATGCCCCGCATGCAGCGAGTACTGGACGCGATTTTATGTTTGAAATATTTATATGACACATTTTAAGTATTACAAGCATATTTTGAAGCCTAAGCTTTATTTATAATCCGTGAAAAATCGTTAATAAGTTTAGTTTTTGCAGTTTATCAAACAGTCTTTTCTTGCAATGTAGTCATATGATTGCTTACAAACTTTTGAAAAGCTAATGCTGTGTGTTTTTTTAAGGAATTGCGTATGTCAGTTGAACAAAATCGTATTGCTATAGAGCCAAATATATTCTCCTGGTACTAATTGATTCAGCGCTTTTAGACAACAACGTGAATTTCTTATAGTATAATTAATATAAATCTTCATTTTTAAATTGATGTGATCACATAATATGAGATGTCTTGATAGGTATCATTAGTAATCATTTCCAAGCCTCTTATTGAACACTCACCAAAACAAAACACCCCACCACCAACAAGAGAAAAGAAAACTGCTTTAATCAAGATTGTAGAAAAAATAAGCCATTAAAACTGATATGGTACCTACTAATTTCCGACTCACGCGTGGCGGCTAAGTAGGTATTCTACGCACTTAAAAATCCTTCCTCCAAAATATAATATACCTATATAGTTAAGACCTAATTGAATAAAGTTTAGGTATTTGACTTTGACTGCTTGACATCATGTTTATTTCCTCCTTTTGGGATTGGTCCTTGATCCTTTTGGGTGTTATTAAAGCTTATTTCCAGATGGTGGGGAAACAGCTCTTCGCCAGAATTTTTTTGAAGATTATGGTACGGGGGATTGATAATTAAAATTATACTATCTGGACGACCAAGCCTTGCTCGGATTTTTAAGAAGGTAGGTACAAAACTTGAACAAAATAAAAACTAATAGGACATTTGGATTCGAACCGGGGTCCTCTCCTTTCCCGACCAAATTCAAAATTCAAATATTTGATCACCCAATGTCCCACCTGAGCTAGATCGATTTCTCGCCCCCAAAACTACCTGTAGGTATAAGTACTAAATTTCATTAATATCATTGGAGCCGTTTCTGAGATTCAGATTATATATATATATATATTTATATACAAGAATTGCTCGTTTAAAGATACAAGATTTATTTCTTATTACTTTTTATCAAATATTTGATATTTAAAGCTTTCTAGGTTTAAACACGATTTTTTTCTTTCTTTAAATCTAGATTATTATCTACGTAGTGTACGTTCAGCTTTATTGAATTTTATTTTTCTTCTTCTACTCGGGGTGGGTCGCGCGCTTCGTTCTCTCCGACAACAGAAATGCAAGAAAACAACAAAGTGCAGCCAAGTATTTATTAGGAGTCGGTGCAGAAGACGCGGGCGCTCACGGCTTCCACAGCTTGAGCAGGCCGTCCTCGCTGTAGGTTGCCAGCAGGTTCTGGTGGGGATGGTGCGCCATTCCGATCACAGCCTTCTCGTGCACCTGCAGCGCCGCAACAAACATAATAAGACAAGTGACCTTTTTTTTCTTCTTTATTTATTAAGGGGCTTTTATATGTATATACATGTCAGCCCCGTTATAATCTGAGTACATTAACACTAAAACAAAGAAAAAAAAATCTTAACTTGAAAAACTGAAAAAAATTTATAAAAAGCAAGCTATAGAGTCTTCAACAAATAAGACTAATGGATTCTAACAGACTTATGGCATCTATAGACGGGTAGTTACAAACATGGCCGTGTCAAATCTGTTCAAACCCCAAGTCCTACAATTTCGTCTCAACTATACTGAAATCGGACACATTCATTTAATAAGTGTTCAACACCCTCACTTACTCCACATGAATCACATAGAGGTGACTCCGTAATTCTCATCAAAACTTTAAACTTATTCAAAGGCAAGTCACCATTCTTATTGTACAGGTAGCTACCACCTACTGTAGTATCTGGGTGGTCGTAAGGTAAGTTGAATCAAATAATATGCAAGAGTTCCAGTGGAGTGGGCCCAACCAGGGCGTGCATACCATATAGGCAATTAGTCAGTGCCTACCTCGTTAAGAACCAACATAAATATAGCAGAATATTAATGTTGATTTAGTTTAATTTGGTTCCGTTATTCTATAACCAAACATTATTGAACTGCCTATCGTAATGAGTGGGTACTCATTACGGTAGGCAGTGTCCAGATTGCATATTCGATATACAACGTCAATATTTAGACCTCAAAACTTAGTACTGTCGGACTAAAGCACAAATAAGACTAGTAGATCTACAGTGCCTATCTTGCTAGGAACTCAATGCAAGCCTCTGGGCCGAACACACCGACTACCCAAAGAAATAGGAAGTGGGAGTACGGAGGTACTTGGCCACAATGTGCTGCGCACCAATGCGATCGAACACTCCTTTTGGTCTGTTCTATATTCTGAGCTTACTGGTCATAAATAATAACTTAATAAAACAAATTCATTTTATTTTTCCATTTTTCACAACCCTTTCAAATTGTATGCAAAGCAGTGGAGACTTGAGACACTTCAACTGAGCGAGCTCATGATGACTCGCCAATTAATTGAATCAAATGCCTTATAGTTCGATGACAACCGCTTATAAATGACCAGAGATTGGAACTTATGGACACTAATGTCTTCTTGGGTTTCAAGTTAGATAAAAAGCTTCAGTGGGGTCCACGTATTATCCAACTAGCAGATATCTGCGCCGTTAGAAATAGTACACAAATGATGCATCTTTTCTCGAGTATGTTAAGAAATACTCTAAATTATTTGAAAGTGTTTGTTCTATTGCAAAGGCTATGCATATCAGACAAATAATTAAAAATGCACCTAATAAAATAAAGATGACTTCAAATGTGTTTAACTGGGAATCTGGAAGAGTGAAAGACCGCAACATTGAATACAATCTATCAATAAACAATACTATAATTCAATCTCAGCAGGAAGTTGCTTCTGCTTTTGAGAATTTTTTTTTGACATTCCAGTTTCTATCACAAGCACTCTTGTCTCCTCCACCAGTGTTGCTGAGTCACTTCTTCTGGAAAATGTTAGAGAATGTCAAAAAATTTTCAATTTTCATTTTGTTAGCCTTGGAGAAATAATTAAAACTTTTAAGTCTCTAGACATGTAAAAAACTGCTGATATATGGGGCATTTATGTTAAAATAATAAGTTCAATAATTTATGTCATAGCACCATTTCTTGCAATAGTCTTTAATAATTGTATTAATCGTGGCGTGTTTCCGGACCTTCTGATACATAGTAAAATTACACCAATATTTAAGTCGGGATGCTCTTCTGACTCGAATAACTATCGTCCTGTGTCGGTTTTGCCGTAAAATTTTTAAAATAATTTTAAGCCAAATGCTTACTTACTTTAACTCTCATAAGTTCATTTGAAACAATTTGGCTTTACTAGGGGACGTTCCACAACAGATGCAGGTGTTGAGCTAATCAAGAATATTTTTGATGCCTGGGAGGAATCGCAGAATGCACTAGCCATCTTCTGTGATTTATCTAAGGCTTTTGATTATGTTCAACATTCAACGCTGGTCAGGAAGCTATACCACTATATCATAAAAGGAACTGCGCTCAATCTTCTGACTTCATATCTAAACAAAAGAATTCAGAAGGGCGACGTGAATGGCAGGAGATTTCCTGGGACCCCTCTCAGTATGGGGGTACCACAAGGGTCTATTCTTGGACCGTTCCTCTTCCTTATCTATATAAATGATCTTCCGAATATTATAGAGAAAAAACATAAGGTAGTATTGTTTGCGGACGACACTTCACTGATTTTCAAAGTGTAAAGAAACCAAGCTATGTATGACGAAGTGAACGATATTCTATCTGACATCGTGTACTGGTCTAGCGCTAAAAACTTATTGTTAAATAGCAAGAAAACTAAATATATTAAATTTACCTTACCAAATGTCAAAACTGTAGATGTAAGTGTTTTGTTAAACGGAGAGGTGATAGGACCGGTGGAATCTGCTGTATTTCTTGGCATAACTCTAGATTCCAAATTACAATGGGGAATATTGAAGGATTGGCGAACAGACTTAGTTCTGCAGCATATACGTTTGTGTGGTAAAGGTTACTATAACATAAATGACTTTCTTAATGATACCACAGATTGGGAATGGAGTGACCGCCCTCAGGCTATTAAATAATAAGGGTATTTGTACAATATTACTTTGTAAAAAATATTTTTTATAAAAAAAAAGCCCGCTGAGTTTGTTGCATTCGTTCTTCTCAGGTCTGAGGCATTCATTTTGGAATGGGTGGTACTTTTTGACTTTCAATAAGTGTTGTCACCTTCTATTTTGAATAAAAATATTTAATTTGAGTTTGAATGTTGCAACCGTTAGTTCAGTGTACTTCAGTTATTTTCACAGCATTATGACGTACGGTATTTTACTGTGGGGTCATGCTGCTGACATTGATATAGTGTTAGCTATGCAAAAGAGAGCTGTTCGTGCTATATATCAGCTTGGTTATAGACAGTCTCTCAAAGAAAAATTTAAAGAAATAAATATGACTGTTCATTGATAAATATTGTAATAAATGTATTGATTTATGAAAATTTCATATACGTTCGCAAAAATCGTCACGGTTTTGCTCTTCATGGTGATTTTCGTTTTTATAACACTAGAAATAAGGGATTGTTTGTAAATAATTCTAGTAGGCTTCATAAGATACATAATAGCTTTAAGGGTAAATGTATACACTTTTAAAATAAAGTCCCAGCCAACTGTTCAGGCATTATCTATAAATAAATTTAAATGTTTTATTAAAAAATGGCTCTGTCGTAAATCCTACTACTCCACAGCTGAATATCTTAGTGATCGGACAGCCTGGGACTAGATTATGATTATTTTATAGCAATAGCAATGCAGTACAATATTGTATATTTTATTAAAAAGAGCGGGAGAATGCTGGGAGAGTTTCTTACGCCGCTTCTTCTCTCTCAGAGCGCCACTTGTTTCCGAATAGGTAGTAGGTAGTAGTATCTAGTATATTAAAAATGACATTTATAAAAATTCTAAAGGATTCAATTTTGAGAAAATAAATACCTTTTAACAATGCATATTACAAGACTTAAGTCTTAAGTTAAGTTAAGTTATTAATAAAACATTAAGTTTAAAGAGCCAAACTGGCCTACATTAAATAAATAAATAAGAAAAGCCATTTATCATTAGTATTTGAATACTTTAGTATTTGTTATTCAGTTAGCTTAATAATTATAAAAGTAATTAATAGTTTTGTTTTAATTTCTAAGAAATGGCGGGTTTGTTTGAGCTCGTGTTAACTGTATTGATTTTAAAGTGGAGAACTGTACTCGTACCACAATGCGCATACATTATATCAACTAGACTCATGTGTTCTGCTAATTACAATGACTTCTGCTTTTGAGATTTTTTTTTTGACATTCCAGTTTCTATCACAAGCACTCTTGTCTCCTCCACCAGTGTTGCTGAGTCACTTCTTCTGGAAAATGTTAGAGAATGTCAACAAATTTTCAATTTTCATTTTGTTAGCCCTGGAGAAATAATTAAAACTTTTAAGTCTCTAGACATGTAAAAAACTGCTGATATATGGGGCATTTATGTTAAAATAATAAGTTCAATAATTTATGTCATAGCACCATTTCTTGCAATAGTCTTTAATAATTGTATTAATCGTGGCGTGTTTCCTGACCTTTTGATACATAGTAAAATTACACCAATATTTAAGTCGGGATGCTCTTCTGACCCGAATAACTATCGTCCTGTGTCGGTTTTGCCATAAAATGCAAGACCACTGTTTAAAGGCATAAAAGGCATTTATTTTCACAAAATTGATTCCTTTAAAATTCTATTTTGAGCTCATTTAGATCAAATATACAATATTGTATTCTCATTGCTACTTTTTTTATTTTTTTTTATGGAATAAGAGGACAAACGAGCGTACGGTTCACCTGTTGTTAAGTGATCACCGCCGCCCACACTCTCTTGCAACACCAGAGGAATCACAGGAGCGTTGCCGGCCCTTAAGGAAGGTGTACGCGTTTTTTTTGAAGGTAACCATGTCGTATCGTCCCGGAAACACCGCACAAGGAAGTTCATTCCACAGCTTTGTAGTACGTGGAAGAAAGCTCCTTGTAAACCGCACTGTGGAGGACCGCCACACATCCAGATGGTGAGGATGATATCCTAACTTGTGGCGTGTCGTGCGAAGGTGGAAATCGGCGGCAGGAATTAGGCAAAACAGCTCTTCGGAACACTCCCCGTGATAAATGCGGTAGAAGACACACAATGAAGTGACGTCTCTACGTAACGCCAAGTGATCCAGCCGTTCACAGAGTACTGGGTCCCCGACAATTCGAGCTGCCCTGCGTTGCACGCGGTCAAATGGATCGAGCTGATACTGGGGTGCGCCAGACCAGAGATGACAGCAATACTCCATGTGTGGCCGGACCTGCGCTTTGTACAGCGCTAGAATGTGGGCCGGCTTGAAGTATTGCCGTGCTCTATTAATGACGCCAGTTTCTTTGAAGCCAATTTGGCTTTGCCCTCCAGATGGCCACGGAATTGGCAATCGCTCGAGATTTCAAGACCCAGTATTCCGATACTAGGCGAGGCTTTTAGGGAAGTGTTGTCGAAGAGCGGTGATGCGACAAATGGGTTTTTTTTTGTGGTAAACGCCAAACTTCAGTCTTCTGGGGGTTAAATTGGACAAGGTTCAATTTACCCCATTCCACGACCTTCTCGAGAGAGGACTCGATAGAAGACACAAGTTTCTCCCGGCACTGGTCGACGATTTCCCGAGAGAGACCTGCATGGCCCGTGTATACGGCATCACCAGTGCTGTCATCTGCATAGCAATGCATATTGGAGGTGTCCAACATATCATTGATATGCAGAAGAAACAGCGTAGGAGATAGCACACAGCCTTGGGGCACTCCAGCATTCACGGGCTTCGGGTTCGAGCAATGTCCGTCGACAACGACCTGTATGCTGCGCCCAGTGAGGAAGCTGGAGGTCCACTTGCACAAGCTCTCGGGAAGCCCAAATGATGGAAGTTTAGAGAGGAGCGCCTTGTGCCATACACGATCAAAGGCCTTCGCTATATCCAGGCTAACTGCCAGGCCTTCCCCCTTGCTTTCAATAGCCGCAGCCCATCTATGTGTTAGGTATACCAGAAGATCACCTGCCGACCGACCATGGCGAAAGCCGTATTGTCGGTCGTTGATCAACTGGTGACCCTCTAGGTATACCAAGAGCTGACGGCTAATTATGCTCTCCATGATTTTGGAGAGCAGGGAGGTAATAGCAATAGGCCTGTAGTTTGCCGGATCCGAACTGTCTCCTTTTTATTATATCGGATGGATAAGGGCTGACTTCCATGAGTCAGGGACTACGCTTTTGGAATAAGAGTGCCGGAATAAACGCGTTAGAACCGGCGTCAACTCAGGGGCACACGTTCTAAGCACGATTGGAGAAATGCCATCCGGCCCGCTCGACTTCCTGACGTCCAACAAAAACAGAGCTCGCCTAACAGTTTTCTGTGTGAACTGTACTTCAGGCATAGAGCTTTGACACCGCGGGATGGTCGGCGGTGTTTTTCCGTTGTCGTCAAGAGTCGAGTTGGAGGCGAAAAGAGCGGACAGGAGATCGGCTTTCTCTTTTGCCGTATGGGCCAGGGTGTCATTCCTCATGTGCAACGGCGGCATGGACGGCTGGCTGAAGTTACCAAGAGCAGCTTTCGACAACGACCAGAACTTGCGTGTTCCGGTCGGGTAACTGGAAAGCTGCTCGCCGATTTCGACGACGTGTTTTGACTTTGCACGGGCGATTTGCCTCTTAAAAAATCTGGAAGCACGGTTGTATTTCCTCTTAAGAACTATGCAGTGTGAAATGGCCTCCGGTCCTCGACACTAACCTATACGAAACATAGCGGCACTAGGCCGCTACTTCACGCCGGTATTCTGTGCGAGTGTGGTAATTAACCCGGACGAGTCTGGCCTGATTGTGCTGACGCCAAAAGACGGCTGCGTGACTCTCCCACTTCTAAATAGCCCTTAGTCGCCTCTTACGACACCCATGGGCCTGGGATTCCCCTATTCTTTTTATGCCCCGAGGAAAGTACAGGGCAAATTATTATTGTTATAAAATAACCATTATCAAATCCCAGTCTGTCGGATCACTTAGATATTCAACTAGGGAGTAGTAGGATTGTTATTCTGATTATTGATATTAAAGACAAATATGATTGTCTTATTCTACACTGGCCTTCAAAAGTAAGTATCACACTTTTAAAATTGGGATAACGTTTTAAGTTCACAAGATATACTTTCGAAATAAAAAGGACTCCAAAGAGAATTTAATTTTGTACATAAAAACTTTATAGTCGGTAACCTTCTTTTAAGAAATGGCTGAAAAAAAAACCTTCAAAAACAAAACCATTCCTTTTTCAAAGTGGACGTTTCCGAATTACAATTTTACCATTCACATTTTTCTTTCTGTTTTAAATTTTTTTTAAGATCGATGGGTCTTGTTTTGAAAATATATGCTAAAAAGCACATAACATTTATTTATCATGCCTCTTTCAGTTGAAGAATGTGCTAGGATCATGGCTTTTCTGGAACTAGGCATCAGTATGCGTCGCACTGCAAGAATGGTGGGTGTGACGGTACGAACGGTCCAGAAGGTAAAGCGAAGGTACGAAGAGACTGGACACCATCTGAGGAGACCTTGTAATGGCATACCCAGGTGTACCAGTGCCCGAGAAGATCGTTATATTATTTCCTCTGTGTTAAGAAATCGCCACCAAAATGCAGTTGAAGTCCAGCAACAGCTACTTCAGACCCGGAGGGACTACATGAGTGACAGTACAGTGAGAAGAAGACTTGCTGAAGCAAATTTGAAACCCCGAAGACCAGTGAGTGGCCCAAAACTCGAGAGACAGCATCGTGTAGTGAGACTGCGATACGCCCGTGAACACATGCAGTGGGATGAAGAAGAATGGTCAAGAATTTTGTTTGCAGATGAGTCTCGATTCTCCCTTTACACTTGTGATGGAAGGCGAAGTGTTTACAGGCGACCTGGTGAGCGATACCTTCAAGCCTGCAGAAAGAGTCCAATACGGTGGAGGCAGTGTACATGTGTGGGCTGGCATATCTTCAGAAGGTCGCACAGAGCTAGTAGCCATAGAAAATGGCACCCTCACTGGGCAAAGATATGCTCAAGGGATTCTCAATGATCATGCAGGGCCGTATTTAGCAAATATGGGTGATGGATCGATGCTGATGCATGATAATGCCCGGCCACACACGGCTCATATCGTACAAGAGTATATTCAGGAGGTCGGTATCAGCGTGATGGCTTGGCCATCAAGAAGTCCTGATCTCAACCCGATTGAACACGCCTGGGATGAGCTTGGGAGGCTAGTCAGAAATTGAGACCACCACCTACTACCCTCAGGGCACTAAGGCAGGCCCTGGTAGAAGAATGGGAGAATATTCCCCAACATCGGCTCCGAAACCTAGTGTTCAGTTTGCCAAACCGGCTCGAAGCTGTAATCAGGGCTCGAGGAGGCAATACCAGTTATTAAAAATTAAATAACATGTAATACATTTTAGTTAAGTTAAAAATGTTACTAATGTATAATTTCAGTTTCTAAGAATTAAAGCCTATAAAATTTGCAACAAAACGTTTTTAATCTTAAATCTCTACCTTCTATAGTTAAGAAAAAAAACGCGCGTGTGTGTGTGTGTGTGTGTGTATGTATGTGTATGCGTGTGTGTGTGTGCGTGTGTGACTCACGTTGATGGTCCGCTCCAGTTTGCCGCTGGCCGCGCAGAAGGCGTACAGCACGAGGTCCTCGGCCACGCAGTACAGCAGGCGCCCGCGAGCACCCAGCGCGGCGCACACCAGCGAGCCACCCTCCGCGTCACGCCGCCCACTGGATAGAGACCGCACCACCTGTCCCGCCATGTTCATCACCACCACCGTGTTGCTGCGGCTGCACACGGCGAAGTGCTCGGGGTTCTTTGGCATGAGCAGCAGCGAGTTGACAGCGGGGTCGGGCGCACCGCCTGCTCCACCCCACGGCCGGTACGTGGCCGTGCATTCCGCCGAACGCGCAGACCAAACCCGCACCGTGCCGTCTGACGACGCGCTTAGCACGCCGTGCCCATCCGGCGTGAAGAGCGCATCGTTCACGAACGACGCATGCCCGCGGAACTCCTTGAGCAGCTTGCCCGACTTGAGGCCGTGGATGCGCAGCGTGCGATCGAACGACGCCGACAGCAGCTGCGAGGCGTCCCGCGAGAACTGCACGCACGTCACGCCCTTGGAGTGCGCGCGATCCAACCTCCGCTGCACCTGCCCCGTCGACACCTTCCACACTTTGATGTTGCCGTCGTTGGCGCCGGCCGCCAGCGTGTCCGAGTCGCGCGCGAAGGCCAGGCTGAGTACGGCTTCGTCCATGCTCATGTAGTTGTCGTGCGCCTGATAGCGGAGGTCGTTACGCAGCTTGCCGGTGGTGAAGTTCCACACCTCGAGCAGCCCGTCCACCGAGCCCGTCACCAGGTACTGCCCGTCCGGCGAGAACCTGCACCAACCCACGGCACTCATTACTCACGTGGAGCTCGCGTCGCTGCTACAGCAGACAGCTTAATACACGTCGCTACATTGTGCGTCTTCTACCGAATTTATCTCGGGGACTGTTCCGAAGAGCTGTTTCAACTGATTCCTGCCGCCGAATTCCACCTTCGCACTACACGCCACAAAGTAGAATATCATCTCAACCATCTGGATGTGTGGCGGTCCTCCATTGTGCGCTTTACAAGGAGCTTTCTTCCACATACCACAAAGCTGTGGAATGAGCTTCCTTGTGGAGCGGTGTTTCCGGGACGATACGACATGGGTACCTTCAAGAAAAACGCGTACACCTTCCTTAAAGGCCGGCAACGCTACTGTGATTCCTCTGGTGTTGCAAGAGAATGTGGGCGGCGGTGATCACATAACCCGTACGCTCGTTTGTCCTCCTTTTTCCATAAAAAAAATCTTAGTGGCACTCCACACAAAATAACTCGTGAAGCTGAATTGTATTTTTAGGTTTACCGTTTACCGTTTACACACTAGGTGTACGGTTGTGCTGTTACAATTGGATTTGTATGTAGAATGGTCAGGTGCGGAGGACAAACGTTTCCATGACGGGTGAAAGTGGAAGTAGCAGGCCATTGGCTGACGAAAAAAGTGTGTGTGTACTTCTGTATGCACGCAAGAAGTTATACTTCTTTGGACTAACAAAGCAACAATCATTAAAATTATTTATTCCTCGTGCTATTCTACGCTCTTAGAAAGAACAATTTTGGAAAAATCTTGCAAAGATGGCTTTGACAATTCATTATTTAATAATGAATATGGCTGTACGGGCTTGAAACCTTTGCCTGCCCTAATAATGGACGAAGAAACCAAAAAAAAAATGAATGACACAAACGTCAGAAAATTTAGCAACAACTTACTTTTGTGTTACAGTGTTGCGCGCGCATCTTAAAATTTCACTTTGATCATTCATTTTTTCATACCGCGCCTAAAGATGTATAACTTCAACAATTGCTGGGTTATAAACGCAGCGAGTCCCTATGTGTTGTTGGAATCATTTTCTAGAGTTGTTAGTATTTCGATGTCACTCACCGGGCACACTCCACGTGCGACTTCTGTCCGAACTTAATAATCTTGGACACGTGGGTGGGGCACCGATCGTCCTCCTCGTCTCGGATGGCCGCTTTGCCGCGGAACAGATCGATGGTCGTGCCTGAAACATACGGATATGATGATTTACATAATCAATGACAAGCCTGAGAATGATCACAGAATGCATTGCACATCGTCTGTGATGTATCTATGGCATTTGATTGTGTTCATAAGCCAGGCCACAAATGCATAAACTTAAGGACGCTCGATCTATAAGCACTAGTTTTATATTTACGAGGGCCAAAATGAAAGTTTTTAGAAAATAAAAAAACTGATTTAACTAGAAAGGCATTAGTTTTATAAGATTTTTTCAAAATACCTACGAAATTCAGAGTAAGATCATTACTTAAAGGCATTCACAGCATTTCATAACAGATATTTACAATAGGCAAAAACAAGACTTAAAAATTAAAACAAAATACTAGTAAATTAAATTAAACTTATTACAAAATATGATAGAAATTAACAATTTATGAATATATACAAGAAAATCTTATGACAATATTAAGCAATTGCAAGTAATTTTCGTTTGAGATCCGCTAAATTGTCGTTGAAGAGATCTAAATCAGCATTATTTAAAATTATAGAGTTATATGTGGTACAAATCCTATAGATAGGTGCATTCCGTCCAATATTAGTTCTCGTAACCAGTAAATAGAAAAAAATTGTTTTATTTCGATTATTACGTTGAGGTACTTGAAATGTTATACAATTTAATATGTCCACAGAATCTATTTTATAGTTTACAATTTTGTAAGATATGCCATGTCAAGCATACGCCGACGAGCTGCTAATTTTTGTAAATTGAAGAATTGTAACCTGCTATAATAATCACTTCTATTGCTTGTGTTTTTATTGTTTTTACACAGATGTCGAGTAAACGTACGATTAATCCTCTCGATTCGGTCACTATGTACCGAATAGTATGGATTCCATATTGTGCTGCCAAATTCGAGAATGCTACGCACGATTGCATTATATAATATAATTTTAGGTTTGGTGCTCTTAAAATCTTTTGTCACTCGCCATATAAAGCCGTATATCTGAGCAGCTTTAGAAATTATTTTATTGTAATGTGGAATGAAGTTCAATTTACAATTTAAAATTACACCCAAATCTCTCTACCTCTAATTTTCTTAAATTTACATTATTTAAACTATAAGTTGTTTGAAGTGTGGACCGTTTATATTTACGATAAATCAGATTTAGGCTGACTTGCCTAATTTCGATCTATTCAATACGTTACCAAACGCGTTAATAGGTAGATCGACGAAGCGTTGAATGAGTTAAGAGGTAGATTGACGAGGCGTTGGATGAGTTAAGAGGTAGATCGACGAGGCGTTGAATGAGTTAAGAGGTAGATTGACATGGCGTTGGATGCAGTGGCGGATTTACCAGCAGGCTGAGTAGGAGCCAAGGGCGGCAAATTTTAAGGGGCGGCAAATTTAATTCATAAATTTTCTATTTCGATTTACAAATTGAAAAAGATTTATTTTTTATAAACACACAAAATACGAATTTCTAAAATTGGAGAGAAATTATACCTAGTATCGGAATACTGGGTCTCGAAATCTCGAGCGATTGCCAATTTCGTGGTCATCTGGAAAGCAAAGCCAAATTGGCTTCAAAGAAACTGGGCGTCATAAATAGAGCACGGCAATACTTCAAGCCGGCCCACATACTAGCGGTCTACAAAGCGCAGGTCCGGCCACACATGGAGTATTGCTGTCATCTCTGGTCTGGCGCACCCCAGTATCAGCTCGATCCATTTGACCGCGTGCAACGCAGAGCAGCTCGAATTGTCGGGGACCCAGTGCTCTGTGAACGGCTGGATCACTTGGCGTTGCGTAGAGACGTCGCTTCATTGTGTGTCTTCTACCGCATTTATCACGGGGAGTGTTCCGAAGAGCTGTTTAACCTGATTCCTGCCGCCGAATTCCACCTTCGCACGACACGCCACAAGGCCGGCAACGCTCCTGTGATTCCTCTGGTGTTGCAAGAGATTGTGGGCGGCGGTGATCACTTAACAACAGGTGACCCGTACGCTCGTTTGTCCTCCTATTCCATAAAAAAAAAATGGAATATAGTGATACAGTGCTAAATAATAAATATTTCAGCATCTCTACTTAAATAAACAATTGCTTTTTTTGTGAGCTCCACACAACGCGGGCAATAATTAGTGACTGAAATTGGAAAAGGAAAAAGCGTTAAAAGGGTAAATCTCACACGTTGGTCAGCTAGAGAGGATTCATATAAAAGTTTGAAAGAATCGTAGTCCAAAGTTCTTAAAACTATGCATTCGATCAACGATTATTGTGCCGTAAAGCCTGCGCGCGGCAAGAAGCAGCGGGAATACCTTTTAATTTAGAAAAGCTGGAAACGGCGGTAATTATTGTTGTATGGTATGTTTTTTTGGAGAGAATAAACAAAGTGAATGTTCTAATTTAGACTTTTAACAAAGATTTTATTACCGTTGCTGATCTTTACGACAAGAGAGAGAATTTCAAGTACTTCGAAGAAAAGGCTATCGAGTTAAGCGTATCGAAAGAATATACAAGAGAGATGAAAAAAAGACAACCAAAAAGAAAAAAAAGATTTGATGAAACACCCGATGAAGATATTGGAATAGCTGCGAGTGACTACTTCAGGGTTAAAACGATTCTCGTTTTCATAGATAGAGTCATATCCTAGTTAGAAAAACGGCAAGAAAATTACTGAGTTGTTACAATAAATTCTGACGGAAAAAGCCAGTTTTTTTGCAAAAAATGTATCCTAATGATTTAGAAACAGACTTAGTTAAGGAATGCGTACACTTTCAAAGCTACCTTTTGTCTGAAAGGATTTCAATAAAACCAATTTCTGGATCATTAAAGAGTCTGTCTTCATTCCTGCTCGAACAGAATCTAGGAAACATTTATCCAAACTTATAGTATGACTAGCTGACCCGGCAAACGTTGTTTTGCCATATAAAGTATAATTCACGCGATAGTTTTCTAAATAATAAAATATTGCCTATATTATAGCCTGTACATCATTTTGTTCTATTGTCAATAGTTTTTGCAGCGCACGCAAAAATAGGTTTTCGATTTTACACCTTGTATTACAAAATAGCAATTTTATTACGGATCCCTAATTTTGAAAAAAAAACATAGCCTTATAGCCTTCCTCGATAAATGCACTACCCAACACTGAAAGAATCATTCAAATCGGACCAGTAGTACCAGAGATTAGCGCGTTCAAACAAACAAACACTGCAGCTTTATAATATTATATTACGTATGGCTCTTTGTACACTAGTGAGAAATTGTTCAGGAGAAAGAAGCTTCTCTTGCTTGAAGAGAGTAAAGAACTACCAACCATCCACTTTAAGTCATGAAAAGCTAAACGCTTTAGCTCTCTTGTGCATAGAGTCAGAGCTAATGAACAAGATTTCGTACGACAGTATAATAAGTGTTTTTGCAAATTTAATGTCTCGTAAAAAAGTATTGTAATGCTTTTATAATATAACTTTAATTATAATACTAACAAATAATTAAGAAAATTAATATCTATTGTATTGTTTTTAAACTGTAGGAGTAATAATAAATCAACGTTCGTCAAATATATATTTTTATGTAAGCTTTATTCATATTATGTAAGTATTGTATAGCTTTAAGACATACCTTACCTTACTTTAAAAGTGCTACATGAGTGAGATATATTTTGCATAACATAATGTTTTTTGATAATTCTTTACTGTAAAAATAATCAAGGATCTATAACACGTTACCACAGTTCTCAATGATACTAACCATACGGGAAAAGTTGAGTTGATTTAACGAGGATGATGGAACACAAATCATAAAGTTGGAATTTTACTGATAGAAAATTGATATGATTGTGGACTAAGATAATATAACCTCTAAATTTTGAGGCGGCAAAAATTTAATAGCCTACGGGCGGCAAATCTGTAAATCCGCCACTGGTTGGATGAGTTAAGAGGTAGATTGACGAGGCGTTGGATGAGTGCGTGTTCTCTTGAGTACTATAATTTCCATTCATTATTTCTTCGTGTATTATATCTATATACTTTTATTGTATTACTTCTTGATTTTTTTTGGTTTTTGTTCATTATTTGTAACACGCTTATAGTTTCTTATATGCGTTTTGTATATTAATGTTATGTAATACTGTTTGTTTTCCTTTTGCAACAATTTGTAGTACAAACTATGCTTTAAACACATTTATGAGAAGATCGTGTTTTACTCATTAAGGTAGCTTTGATATATTTTGGTTACACAATTTCATATAAAGCCACAACCTGACAGTTGAACAAAGTACACAATATTTTATGACGATACGTCACTCGAGCGATTAGCTCAGTTGGCAGAGCACAGGCACGGAACGCCAGAGGTCGTGGGCTCGAGTCCCGCATCGTTCATAAAATTTTGTTTTCAAATTTTATTTGTGTACACTTTCGTTACCCATTTCAAAATAAAGATACAATATTGCTAAACATTTGCTCTAACCAGACGAATGTCGTCTTTCATTACCTGTTAGTAATTACTCTTTTGACTGTCGAAAAATAATATTTAGGTAAATGTACATGTAAATAATTATAAAACTAATTAAATAATATTACTAATTCCTTAGCTTTATCTTTTATTATTGTCACATTTGCTACTTTGTCACTGTTTTTTAAGTTTACTAGTATGTCATTTTAATAGGGAGGATGTTTTTAGGCTAGCGCAAACATGGAACCCCGTGGTCTCTTTCTGCAGTTCGAATGCAACAAAAAGGTCAGTAGTGTGTCGTGACTTAGGGAATCAAAGACCAAAACGAACTAGGCGCCAAGTGGACAGATTGATGTACTATTAGTGGGAGGTTCCTTTGCACAGGATGCCGGCTAGATTATGGGACCACAACGGCGCCTATTTCTGCCGTGAAGCAGTATTGTGCATTACTGTGTTTCAAACTGAAGGGCGCCGTAGCTAGTGAAATTACTGGGCAAATGAGACTTAACATCTTATGTCTCAAGGTGACGAGCGCAGTTGTAGGTCCACTCAGAAGTTGTGGGGTTTTTCAAAAATCCTGAGCGGCACTGCATTGTAATGGGCAGGGCGCATCAATTACCATTAGCTGAACGTCCTGTTCGTCTCATCCTTATTTTCATAAAATAAAAATAGTGTCAAGAGTTTATCGCCACTTCCGCAGACCCGCCGTGACCACGATTCATGCAATTGCATCGAAAAATCAATAAAATATATATCGTGAGTACCCGTCATAATAATTGTACGGACCAACGCACGTACATTAATTGTTATTTCAGCACTTTTACGCCACATGCATTAACTTAGGTCATTTAGACAATTAGTTCGTGATCGGTAAACAATCACGCCGCGCGTAACTCTTAAACATATCATTTAAGTTTAATTTTAATCTATCAGTTTATTTTATATTTTTATCAATATATCATTTTTACAACTATCAAAGACTTTTACTTCTCTCGGACTTATCATTAAAGGTGTATCTCATACAATAATTACAATGTAAAGTTCCGCGATGATAAAAGTTTAAAAACATATTATGATACGGCGGTGATCACTTAACAACAGGTGACCCGTACGCTCGTTTGTCCTCCTATTCCATAAAAAAAAAAAACCTATTATGCTTGAATATGGCTATTTGTTTCCTGAATTAAATAAATAAACAAATATCTAGTGCGTGTGCGTGTATTATTGAGCAGCCTTACCCGGAGGGAGCAGACCCTGGTGCTGCTGCCACTTGAGCGCCTGCCCCAGCAGCGCCAGGAGTCGTGACGACGGCACCACCGACACCTCGCCTGCTAACGCCGCCGCTAGCGTGGCGCGACGCCACTCCTTACCGCCGCCTCCACCCCCCGCACCGCCTGCGATCGCACCCACGCCCGCACCGCCATACGCCTCGCGCGGGTCGAAGTACGACCGCGACAACATGTTCTCTGTACACAAACAATACCGCACTATAATGTCACAAGCTCATCAGCGCCGACAACACCTTGTTGCTTATATCCAAGTTGATAATTAACAAGGTAAAGGGATTTTTTTTTATGAAAATAAGGGACGAGACGAGCAGGACGTTCAGCTGATGGTAATTGATACGACCTGCCCATTACAATGCTCAGGCAATTACATGCAATTCAGGATTCTTGAAATTCCCCAAAAATTCTGAGCGGCGCTACAACTACAGCTCTGCGCTCCTCACCTTGAGATATAAGATGATAAGTATAATATACCCAGTAATTTCACTAGCTTCAGCGCCCTTCAGACCGAAACACAATAATGCTTACACATTACTACTTCACGGAAGAAATAGGCGCCGTTGTGGTGCCCATAATCAAGCCGGCATCCTGTGCAAAGGAGACTCCCACTGGTAATTGTGTCAGGTGAGGCAACTGCATTGCAGCCACCCGGGTCGAATACATAGGTAGCTATCATGAATGGTAATTTCATTATAATAATAATAATCACTTTAAATTAGATTGCTTTCTGCATCTTAAGCACACTTAAAAAACAATATTTGGATCTCAATGACTTTTAATATACTTTGCAATATTTATGTTTCTCGATTATTAAAATATTGGTTGGATCGATGAAGTAGGAGACAATAAAGCTCGCGCCTATATCACTACTCACTCTTGAGCCTCTACTGGCTGGCTTACTATGTAGAGGCCACCACACGTACTAACAATTTCGATACCTACACAGGGAGTGAGACAGGCCTGCTATTATATCTAATAGAAAAGACCCCTTACTTGCCCCATACACTCCAGTGAGATTCCTTTTTCTAAAAACTTGTAATGAACAAAACCACACTGAATAGTTTGTTCATTTAGATGAGAAATATTCATTTGGAACTTATTCTTTATTCATTATCTTATTAGTGTCATGATTATAATAATTGTATTATAATTCCTAAATGAACAAAAATATTGTGATTTATATTATATACGAATAGAGATTTGCTACGCTGGATTCATTGACTTTTGTAGCACATTCTAAATAAAGGCCTGGGATGTGTTGCACTATAAAATCCAATATATTCCTGTACAGAACAATGTACCAGTTACATAATTTATAAGATTATAGTGGTGTAGTGGTACTTTCAAATTGTTTCCTTTCATAAAGGATACCAGTACAACCTGAAATATATCTAAAAATATTGCCCTGGCTTTGACTAATCAAAGAGAAAGTATCTTATCATTGAGAAAAATTATTGGTAAAATATTATTATCAGTAAGTACTAAAAATAATATTATCAATATAGAAAGAAGCAAATTAACTGTTTCCTGAAATAAAGCAAGAATTCAATATCAACAGACAACAGGTACACTTTGAGTAGAGTTCTCATTACCAAGGTGCATGTATCTGTCAGGCTCCTGCTGTTTCATTAGCAGGCAGGGCTGTGTCTGCCGCAGAAGAGTGCGTGCCGCACCCAGCTCGCGCAGCTCTGTGAGCTCCAACACCACCTGTTCGTACAGATCCATGAGCTTCTTGTCTGGCAGCTTGAGAGATGCCGTAGCCTTGAGCACTGTATCCCAATGGCCATTGTTGATGTCTGCACAGAACCCGTCTACACTGTCCACTGTGTTCAGAGACACACCAGTCTCTTCCTATAAAACAACAAATCACTTCACAATTCATCATCACAATCAATAATGGAAAAATTAACAGACACCACAACACAATAATGTATATAACTGTTTCAAAATATATATAGCTTAATAATAAAATAAACAAATTCATGACCTAACCTGTAGAGTTTGCAATGTTTTTGTTAAATTTGATTCTTTAAGATATTGTTGTATTAAACGAATAACGCTGAAAGAAAATATTATGCATTTACAGAAAAGTTCAGTTTTTGCATTGAATAATATTTAATGATTGTACAGCATATAATTCTTACTCTGCAGACTCTATTTCTATTGACATTGTAGATTATATCTATTACAGTCTTATTGGGTACTTATTATTTAAATAACTTAAGTTTAAACTGCTTGACTCTTTTAATGTTGTTTAGACCATTATTACCACAATATTTGTAATTATTTTATTTCCATCTAAATATAAAGGCTGAATTGAAATATTTGATGGATGTTTGAGTTATAAACAAAAACACTTCGATCTGGAGTCTGGACCAAAGAACACTGCTTGCTTAGTAATAAAAGGTATTGACAACATCGAGTACTTTTAGCTATATTTGCCTGTGCCAAAGAATATATAATAGTACAAGTACCCATGCCACTAAATAATTTAAAAAAATATGTTACACTGGCATTCGGGCTTCAGCTTATTTTCAATTTTGTAATTTGTTGGATGGGATGCATGGGATGGCTGTGAAGTATGACTGAATGATTTTTATTATTGATATGAAGAAAATTTACAATGGAGAACTTTTCTAATGTTGAGAAAATTGGCGAGGGCACTTATGGTGTAGTGTATAAGGCAAGAGATATACTTACTGGAAATGAAATAGCTTTGAAAAAAATCAAACTAGAAAAGTAAGTTTGGCGCGGAAATGTCAACTTGAAAAAGTTTGCGAAAAATAATAACTTTTGATTGAATTTTGTAATACCGAATAAAAGTAATCAAATAAAGTAAAAAGTGTAAGAGACTAGTTTTCCGAGTTTGTAAAGTTATACTAAACTTAGTTAAAGATTCCACACAAGGATCCTGCTTATTCATATTATTAATGAGATAATCTGCTAAATCAATTTTCCTCTGGTATATACTACAAGTTGTTGTTTCAGCGAACCTGAAGGTGTCCCTTCAACGGCATTGAGAGAAATATCAGTACTTAGAGATTTAAAGCATCCTTCTGTTGTACAACTCTTAGATGTGCTCTTAGCAGACTCAAAATTGTTTCTCGTTTTTGAATTTATGCACATGGATCTGAAAAAACTAATGGACTTGACAAAGGGGCCACTACATCTTGATGTAGTAAAGGTATTTAAATTAACTTTATTTTGGTGGGACAAAACTATCCCAACTTCATAAGACACAATTCATACTTGTTAATTGTTTAATAATAAAATTATCATGAGTTTTTAGTAATTATTGTATTAGTTTCTAGATTTAATCTCAATTCTTAATTATGCATCCATAACTAAATATTTTAATCTATTATAAATAATGGATAATCATATTATGATTTATTTTGGTGCTCTCTTTTTCAATCTATGGTATTTTACTTTGGGGTAATGCTGCTGACATAAACACAATCTTTGTGCTGAGGAAATTGGCAATTTTAGCTATTTACCAAGTCGGCCCTGGTTGTCACTCATCCAATCAAATACACATATTTCTCCCCATATGTACTATAGTTACAATGGTACAGCAATACTTATTCTTAAAAATGTTAAACTACAGTTGGAAGACAGGAGCTCAGACTAGGTAGAACCTGTGCTATGAGTGTCCTGGTCTCTTAACTAATTATATCATTGCATTTTAGTGTCTATATATAAAATATGATTGTGTGTATACATTTGTTAGTGCATGGTTATGAATGCTTCTAATGGAGTGTCATTCTCTTTTCAGTTTGTCTTGTGTTTTCAGTGTGCGTAAAGATAATTAATATTATATGAACCTAGATTTTCTGTTTCATCATATTTATTTTTAAGTAGCCATGTTATTAATTCTTTCTTGCAAAAATAATATGTTTTATTAATTAAATTTACTAATCATGGTGTAGTTTAAGGAAATAAATGTATTAACTGTGGCATCCCAACTAATTCCTTTATGAATTTTACTGTACATGTGCATAAAAATAACAATAACTTCATCAAGAAAAGTGTCATTCACAACAACATTAAAATTACATCAAACATGTCTCCATGAAAATAGTAACTTGTTTATGGGCTATTATTATGTATCTGCTTTAACAAAAAACATCCCAGTAATACCTAGGGTCCGTCAATAACAACAGACTTGAAATGAAAGCTGCGCTGATCACATTTAGCTTAAAATAAATTTTATAATAAATATAAATGATGATGTAGATAAAATAATTTTCAAATTTAAAGTTATTATCTTATTTAAGATTAATTTAGTTTTTAACTTGTACCTATAAATAATCTTAGATAAGAGATTAATATTGAGAGGGGCAGATAGCCATTACAACCATGATATGCCTTGATATTTATTTATTTATGAACTACCAACAGAATTACATGTGATACATTAACATTAAACAAGTCTTAGGTGCTAAGGATACGTATAATTAAATGTATAGGCAGTTATAGCATGTACATAAATACAAGATGTACAAAAAGCTAAAATATATATAATCAGTAAATGCTAAATAAAGTTATATAAATGAAATGTATATTAGAAACAAAAATACAAGAATAAAAAAAATATCTTCAATCTTAATATCTATGTGACATCTACTGCTGCAGAATCCAGTGTTTTAATTAATTTATCTTTAAATTTTGTTATATTTTCGCGGACTAATCTCTATTAATAAATTCATAGTATAGTCTACATAATCAGGGTATTAGGGAATGATGACTGACATTGGTACTGTGGGTTGGGTGCGTAAAAAGTGACATAGGATACTATGGAGTATGGGGGTAACCTTGATGCATATTTGACTCAAAATACCATATCATGTATTTTCTGTCTATCTATCAGTGAGTTTAATTTGAAAATTTTTAGCCACATGAATTATGGTATTTGCTTGTCTTTTCCAATGGAATAAAATTTTGTGAATTTCCTTTGAATGCTTTCGATCCGATCCTTATGAACTTGGTAGCCAGGGTTGCAAATTTCCGTAGCATATTAAAGTTTGGTTCTAACTAGTGTAGAAAACAATATTTTTTCGTTTTAAGCTTTTTGAAAAGCTTCGCGTTTCTGAACAAAAATCCTAGCATCTTGCGCTCTGATCTGCATGTGTTTTCGATATGAACGTTAAATCATAGTTTTGCGTCTAGTGTAATTCCCAGATCGCGTATAGTTTCAAGTTTCTTCAGTGGGCAGTTGTTGATTCTATATTTGCCATCAATTAGAGAGCGTTTACGAGTGAAGCTAAAAACGGAACATTTTGCAGGATTTACTCACACATCAGCAGTTCTATCAATTTCTTCCTGCAAGGATAAAGCATTATCATGAGTTAGGATTTCTTTTGCAAGCTTTAGATTGTCTGCAAAAATCAAGCATTTTGAATTTATTACATGATGTTGTTAGTAAAAATATTGAATAAGAGTGGCCCCAAAATTGATGCCTGGGGAAAACATGATGTAACATTGAACGATTGACAATAATAGCCCTTTAAAGCCGCACATGAACGTCTGTCCACAAGACGATGAGAGCTATGATAAAAGTGATGCACCAAGGCCAAAAGAGGAAAGCTTTGCAACTAGTAATCTGTGATTAACTTTGTCGAAAGCCTTCGAAAAATCTGTATAAATAGCATCGACTTGTCTACGAGAGTCAACAGAAGCTACAACGAAACTAATAAAATTGACAGGTTTGTGATAGTTAACCTTGCAGCGACGAATCCATGCTGGGCTTCCGAGAGCTCGTAAAGAACATGGAATGACAATATTGGGTGCAACAGAGACTCGAATACTTTCGACAAAGTCGACAGAATCGGGATCGGCCTGTAATTGGTAATATTTTCATGACCACCCTTTTATAGATTATGACAATTCTAGCTCGTTTCTATAAGTCTGGGATTTATTGCAAATTAGTACTGAAAGGGGGATGGCGCATTTATTAATCAATAACGGATTTGTTTCATCAGGGCCAGCTCCCTTCTTCGTGTCTAGTATTTTTAATTTTAGGATAACTTCCTTGACTGTGACATCAACACTGCAAAGGTTATCAGATTTAGGTGGTGCATAAATATTGACGTTTGGAGGATCTATAGAATCGTAAAGTGATGCAAACAAATTGCATAAATTCGTACCATCAGTAGCATTCCCTGTCATTGTAGACCATTTTAGCTGGATATGTGTTTGGTGATTGTCTTAGGTATTGGAGATATCATTTTCGAAATTCATACCGCTCACCCTCACATACACAATTACCACCTATCCAATTACTTGCTGTTTTAAGTTAATTGTAACTTTCACCACTCAATTTACACTGAAACGATAAAGTATGGTTTTCTTCGTTTTGCCCTTCAAAATTTAATAGTCCTTTACTATCGAACTTACTAAAGTTTTTATATACTCTTGGTCTATTTTACCACTATTTAATCACAAACACAAAACAATAACACTCGTTGATTCAAACGAGGTAAGCAACTTATTGCACTCGCTAATGACGATCATAAACAAATCGTGTTGTGCATGCAGTGATGATCGGCGTGCGCAGAACGAGATAGAAAATATGAAATTTTGTGAGTGTGTGTGAACTGTGAATGTCTTGCAATGAAAAACGTATCAAGTAGATTTTTTCAGATAATGTTGTGATTGAAGTAATAAAATCTAAATGGCGTTCGACATTAAAGTGAGTTTGTCTGGGCTGTGTGCGCAGGGCTACCTGCGGCAGCTGGTGGATGGCATCGCTTATTGCCACTCCAAGCGCGTGCTGCACCGCGACCTCAAGCCGCAGAACTTGCTGGTGGACGCAGAGGGCCGCATCAAACTCGCGGACTTTGGCCTCGCGCGCGCCTTCGGTATCCCCGTGCGTGCCTACACGCACGAGGTGGTGACGCTGTGGTACCGCGCGCCCGAGATCCTGCTCGGAGCGCGCTTCTACTCCACCGCTGTCGACATCTGGAGCCTGGCCTGCATCTACGCCGAAATGGTGACCACTCATGTCTCCTTACTTTACCGACGGTTATTACATACACACGACATCTGCTTCCCGACACATTCAACACGATACTAGCTCCATTTTTTTTATGGAATAGGAGGACAAACGAGCGTACGAGTCACCTGGTGTTAAGTGCCGCCCACAATCTCTATCAACACCAGAGGAATCACAGGAGCGTTGCCGGCCTTTAAGGAAGGTGTACGCGCTTTTTTTGAAGGACCCATGTCGTATCGTGCCGGAAACACCACACAAGGAAGTTCATTCCACAGCCTTGTAGTACGTGGAAGAAAGCTCCTTGAAAACCGCACTGTGGAGGACCGCCACACATCCAGATGGTGGGGATGATATCCTAACTTGTGGCTTGTCGTGTGATGGTGCAATTCGGCGGCAGGAATCAGGTTAAACAGCTCTTCGGAACACTCCCCGTGATAAATGCGGTAGAAAACACACAATGAAGGGACAGCCGTTCACAGAGCGCTGGGTCCCCGACAATTCGAGCTGGTCTACGTTGCACGCGGTCAAATGGATCGAGCTGATACTGGGGTGCGCCAGACCAGAGATGACAGCAATGTATCCATAATTTATTTCATTTATTCAGGATACAAACCGTCATATATTTTCATATAAATAAAAAAAAATATTAATCTACATAATAAAAAGTTATGGACCTAAATGAGAACCCTGTAGGACACCAAAACTTATATTACAGTATTGAGAAGTATATATAATATAAGTATTAAGGGATAAGCGGGCCTACCATGAACTCTTATTGCGATTCAATTGACAACCTAAAATGAACTGCTTTGCTATTTCGTACCACGACGTGATTAGAGCTATCTAATTTAGGTTTACGTCAATTCAAGTGATTAAATCGCAATGATGTCAATTGAATGTCAAAAGTGATATCAATTGAATAGCAAACTGATTAAGTTCGTTCATTCATTCGTAACATGAGGTAATATTTCAACCTAAACTGGATAGCTTATGTGTCAAAGTGAGCGATTCGACTAAAGTTGCTACTTCGTTATAGGAAATGAATCGTGTTGTTAATAACTTAGTTTAAAAAATAGTGAAAACATATAGAAAAGGAAAAATTTATTGATGAAAGATGAGATGAGAATACTTTATTGGACTTTTTTGTAAAATAAAATGCTGTAAATACATACCAAAAATGAAAATACTTAAGACGAGACAGTAAGGGCCTGTTCGCAAGAACGAATTAAAAAAAATTGTACTCTGTGCACCTGTCACATCAAACATCGATGGAGGTGCATTCATAACTCGTTATTTTTACGAAAACCCCTAAGCAAACAATTAATTTGTAATTCGAAGAACTATATTTATTTATATAAATATTATTTAATAAGTATGAAAAAGGGCTTCATGGTTTATAAATTGAAGCTATAAAGCGCAATTTTCAAATTTGTTTTTAGTATTTTCTACGCAAAAAAAACCGCTTAAATCATATCCTCTTAGGTTTTGTAACGCAACGCATATGGTTCGAGTAAGAGAGACAAACTTATGCAACGACTATAGTGCGTCATCTCTTTCTCACACCGCGGACCACAGACAAATTTATTTCGTTCATTCTTCATAAGCGATCCAAACGCCATTCAGTAAAGGCACTTCATGGTACGAGTTTTAGTGATTCTGCATGCTGAACTGCATCGGAATTGAATCGCTTATAAAAAGTTGATGACAGGTCCTCTGGTCTTTGTTTTTAAGTTTTGTTTATAATAATACTTTATGTTTATTTATGTATGACTGTATGTATTCTAAAAATTAAATAAAATATTTTTGAGATATGGACCTTACGCAAAAAGTATTTATCTGTCTATAATTTTTTTTTTATTTATTTATTCAGGAACAAAACAGTCTTTTACAATAGTGAGTTACAAATATACATAAACTAGAAGACAAAACAGTTCCATAAATTAAATACTTATTATGTTTACAATGGACAAAAATGCAAAACAAAAAACAACATAGATATTTTAAACCAAAAGTAAAAACTACAAAATTACAACATACAAAACGAAAATTTAAACAGTTATAAGAGTATAGTTAAGAACAGGACACAACAACAATGATTTTATTATTTAGAGTTATTAATTTTTTAAATTGAGTATAATACCATCTACTATTTTCTTATATTATTGTATATTTAATGAAAATATATCAATTTCAGTAAGATGTTTATTGTACAACAACAATAGCGCCTCACAAATGTATTTCCTGCATAATTGCTTTTATAAGGTGATACATAAAAAATTATATGACCATGACCCTGAAGGCATCTCGGGAACGTCAACAATAACATAATAGTAATAACAGTAAATTACAAGTGAGGGGCGTGTTTCAGGCCAGCGGGCGCACGCTGTTTCCGGGCGACAGTGAAATAGACCAGTTGTTCCGTGTTTTCCGCGCTCTGGGCACGCCCGGCGGCGGCGACGGCGTGTGGCCCGCGGCGCGTGCGCTTCCCGACTTCCGCGCCGCCTTCCCGCGATGGCCGTGCCGAGACGCGCGCCTGCTGCTGCCCGCGGCCGCACGCGCCGTGCCACACGCAGCCGACCTGTTCCAGGCCATGCTGCGCTACGAGCCCAGTGAGCGGCTGTCCGCGCGCGCCGCGCTGGCGCACCCCTACCTGGAGGACGCACGCTGCGTGCCGCCCACCTTGCCCACGGCCCCGCCACATAACTGACACCACGGCGCCGACCTGTTCAAGGCCATGCTGCGCTATGAGCGCACACAGCGGCTGTTCGTGCGCGCCGCGCTGGCTCACTCTTACCTATAGGCCCCGCCCACTAATGACGCGCGCCGCCTTCCCACGGCGACAACCTATTCCAGCCGCGACCTAATGTACATTGAACTCTAAATAAACTTAACAATACTCAGCTTCTTGTATACCTTCATGTAATGTAGACGTCCGTATTCGCACTCATACTTTTGGTCCAATGTGCCGTGTACGTAATGAGCCACCAGTGCGACGTAACTAATCCAAGGAATTCCGTGGGTCGGTGGGCACTTAACCGACTGACTCTCCAGCACTAAAACGTCCTCTTCTTAGAGGGCCGTCGATGGCACCTGTTAACAATAATGCTCTTTCAGGGTATGGTGACCCGTTATCGTCTTTTTCCAATATTTTGTTGTAGGTTGTGCAAAAGCTCTGTCATCTTTCTGCATCGACCTATAATTCTCTACTCGTGTGAAATTCAACGAGACCTGTATAACCATGATGCCGGTGGAATATCGCTTTTAATATTATAGATATCGCAATCACAGTCTCGAGCTTGCAAAGGACTGTCGGTACGAAAGTCGCAGCTTTTTAACGCGTTTCGTTGATTAAAACCAAAATGTTTTGTGCAAAGTGTAATGGCCAATTCCACTATCAATGTGCTGACATAAAGGAATCAACATATAAAAAGATGGGACAGAAACTTCTGTAATATTCTTTTACATCGACTAAAGTACAACAAACATGATTAAAAGAAGCTATGGAAGGTGATTGGAGACATTACTCATCATAAACGCTCACAACACAATGCTGAAGAATTAATTAAAACGTCTAATTAACAAGTACATTGTCATGTTTTATGTAACCACCTGACGAGGCTGAAATGAAACACTGGTGAAACGATCTACGAATAGAAAGTGCTCCAGGGATAGATCAAATAGGAGCAGTAGTACTTAAGCAAAACTCGGATCATATTACTTTACTGCTGACTCATTTAATAAACTTGAGTATCACCACTGGAGTCTTTCCTGAATCATGGAAGCTAGCAATGGTAATTCAACTATACTCTGTGAGGGGAAGGAGAGGATGCATGTTTACTGATAACAGAATTGATCTCAGGGTACATGGACAGTTTCCATCGATGTATTGGCGTATTCTTGGATCTGTCTAAGGCATTTGATACTGCCTCAGTACCCATACTTTTAAAGCGACTGCAATTTATGGGCATCAGGGGCCTTCCTTTGAAGTGGTTCGCTAGTTATCTAACTGGCAGGAATCAGTGTCTGTGTGTAGGCAAACACATTAGTAAATTGCAAGAGGTCACAATGGGTGTTCCACAAGGCTCTTTTTTAGGCTCAACCCTGTTTTCAATTTATATGAACTCCCTACTTAAATTGAACACTGAAAATGCGGATATCGTTTGCTATGCTGACGATACTTATTTATCAGTCTTTTGCTTGTGGCTTTAATTTGTTAAATTTTTGCAAAAATTGTTTTCAAAAGTTTTAGTTTAACAAAGGATGTATATAAAAGTATTAAGCATGTCGAGTTAGCCTGTAAGTGGAGTATACAACATTATAAAATAATTTTTAAATGTATCTATAAAGTTAGTTGTATGCACGTTGGCTTCCTAATAAATACATAAATACCGTTATTTAAAGGTAAGTCATGAGAAGAAGCAAAACACATGTCAGAAAAAGGCCTTTCCGTAGTAGCTAACTGGTTAGATTTAACTCTTAACCCCGGGAAAATGAATTATCTGTCGTTTCACGTAACAAAAGCTAGTGCTCCAACGAACTGCGAATTCATGCAAATACATAGATGTGATAAAGCAGCAGTAGTACCATGCTTTTGTCGAAAGATACAGAGGACGACAGAATTACGGTACCTGGGAGTCCAATTGGATGAAAAACTTGCCTTCTTCCTGCACATCTTATCCTTATCTGGAGGAGTTAGAAAACTCATGAATATCATAGACATACTCAGGAACCCAGCTGATTGCCAATTGTTTATATCAATTTATATTGCGCTAAGGCAATCAGTCATTATGTATTGCATAACAGTATGGAGAGGAGCTGCAAAATCACATCTAATAATATTAAAGAGAGCTCAACGAGCCATTTTCAAAGTACAGACAATTTGTATAAAGAATGCATGCTATGAATGAAATGCATGCTAAATAGAAAAGATTAAACAATCCACTAGACTATATTGATTTTTCTTTTCTTTGAGCTAGATCGAAAAGTTTAGAACGTGAACTTTATAACAAATTTATAACTAAAATTAAAAAAGATATTAAAACTTGCTCTAAAAACATGTGGCATTAAGTGAAACTCATGAGACGAAAATCTAATTACCCGAAGACATTATCATTGAACACCCATGTCTTTAACAACGGCCCGGATATATGTAATGGTTTTAATACTTTTTTTAAAAGTGTTTTTGTGGAACCCGCCTCAAATTGTAATCTTGACAGTCTTCGATTACCCAAATGTAATGACGCATATGCAAAAATAAATTATTACGATTACTCAAAACGATTAATATTAATAAATCCAGCCGACTCGATATTATTCCTCCTATCTTTATTCATAATTGTGCCAGAGCATTAGTTAAACCTCTCAAATATATTTATGACAGATCTTTATCAGATGGCATATTTCCATCTAAATGGAAAGAGGCTAATGTCATACCTATTCATAAAAAAAAATCGAAATCTAAAATTGATAAATAAACACCTCTCAATGCTTAATACATGAAGTAAAATATTTGAAAAACTTGTCTATGATTAAATTTATCCCACAGTTATGAATGGAGTAAGTCA
Source organism: Leptidea sinapis (assembly GCF_905404315.1). NCBI lineage: Eukaryota > Metazoa > Arthropoda > Insecta > Lepidoptera > Pieridae > Leptidea > Leptidea sinapis. The sequence continues at coordinate 4,554,849 of NC_066296.1, read as the reverse complement.
TTCACAGCACGGTATTCTTAAAAATTAGTTAACCCTGACGAACTTAGCTGAGTTTATACAGTTTGTCCATAAAAATATGGAAAATTGTGGTCAAGTTGATGTGGTTTACATTGATTTCGAAAAAGCCTTCGATCGTGTAGACCACATCATCTTGCTAGCCAAACTAGAAAGTCTAGGTATACATGGGGATCTGTTAAGATGGATTAAATCATACCTGTCTAATCGATCTCAGGCAGTGATAGTAGGTGGGTACATATCGGATTTTGTGAAAATTCTATCAGGTATTCGACAGGGATCTCACCTGGCACCATTGCTTTACAACGCATATATTTATGTTATATACAGATATTTTAATCCATGCAACCTTTTATACGCAGATGATAAAAAATATTTTACAAAGAACACAATCATAATGACTGCATTGAATTACAAATTACTCTTTTTAATCTATCTGAATATTATAAAAACAATTTTATTTCAGTTCATGCACCTAAATGTCAACAGATATATGATGTAAGGTAAATAAGATACAATTTACGTACACGCTAGGAATTCCTATTAATAAAGTAGGTGTTGTAAGAGATTTAGGTGTTATTTTTGACAGCAAACTAACTATATCTGAGCATATTGATTACGTTGCGAATAAAGCGTTCAAAAGCTTGGGTTTTGTGATACGTACCTGTAAACATTTTAATGACCTTGCATGTATTAAATCTGTTCACTATGCATACGTGCGTAGTGTCTTAGAGTACGCTAGTTGTATCTGGTCGCCCCATTATATAACGTATATTGAAAAACTTGAAAAGATTCAAACTAATTTTATAAGCCACCTTAACTTTTGTCATAAATTTTTTTCCAACTATAAAGATGGCTGCATGCATCATAATATAATTTCACTAGCAGACAGACGAACGTTATTAGATACAATGATCTTATTTAATATAATAAATAATCTTCTGGGCTCCCTAACATTACTTGCTAGTATTAACTACAATTTACCACTAAAACGTACGAGAAATATGCTTCTTTTTCATTATCATTTTACACTACGAGCTATGGTAAAAATTCTCCCATTAACAGAATTTGTAAGCATTACAACGAAGTTTTTTCGAATGTCGACATTCATAATCGCAGTAAAAATATCTTCAAAAAAGAGATTAGTATAATATTAATGAATACACTAGATACGAAAAATGTTACTGGAGCAATATAAAACGAACAAATAGGTACATAAACACACGCACACATACACAAAAACACACTACACGCACTCATACACATCCAAACATAAAATAAACACTATAACCGATTATAACATAATATAATAATAGATATATATATATATATATATATATATATATTAAATACGCATAATATTGTTCTTATAATGTTTAAATTATACATATTATGTTAAAGTAAATTAAGTTGAAATTCATAAGTTTTTTTTTTTTGTTTATAAGTTAAAGTAATTTAAGTTGATAATTCATTCGTTGATTTTTGTTTATATAGAGAGACCTGTAATTGGCTATTATATGTACACTAATTTTTAAGACTCATTTGTAATATTTATATTAATAACTAACTAACTATATTGATAACTAATAGAGGAAAAACATAAGGTAGTATTGTTTGCGGACGACACTTCACTGATTTTCAAAGTGAAAAGAAACCTAGCTATGTATGACGATAGAAGTGAACGATATTTTATCTGACATCGTGTACTGGTTTAGCGCTAATAACCTATTGTTAAATAGCAAGAAAACTAAATTCATTAAATTTACCGTACCAAATGACAAAAATGTAAATGCAAATGTTTTGTTAAACGGAGAGGTGATAGAACCGGTGGAATCTGCTATATTTCTTGGCATAACTCTAGATTCCAAATTACAATGGGGCCCCCATATTGAAGGATTGGCGAACAGACTTAGTTCTGCAGCATACGCGGTTAAAAAGATTAGACAATTAACTGACATAGATACGGCGCGACTAGTACACTTTAGTTATTTCCATAGTATTATGTCCTATGGTATATTGCTATGGGGCAACGCTGCCGATATTAATAGAATATTTGTGCTGCAGAAGAGGGCTATTCGCGCTATTTATAACCTAGGTCCTAGAGAATCATTAAGAGCAAAATTCAAAGAAATTTACTTCTTGACTGTTGCTTCTCAATATATTCTTGATAATGTAATGTATGTTCATAAGTGAATTTGCTAGAAACTGTCATAACCATAATGTTAACACCAGGAACAGACATAAACTGATGATGCCTACTACTCGGCTAAATCGAGTTAGTAAGTCTTTTGTGGGGCAATGTATATGTTTTTACAACAAGATCCCAGAAAATGTTCAAAACAAAGGTGTTACGTTATTCAAAATAATTGTTAAAAAACGTTTGTGTGGTAAAGGTTACTATAACATAAATGACTTTCTTAATGATACCACAGATTGGGAATGGGGATTGGGAGCGACCGCCCTCAGGCTATTAAATAATAAGTTTAATTGTACAATGTTACTTTAATTGTAAAACATATTTTTGATGAAAAAAAAAGCCCGCTGAGTTTGTTGCGCCCATTCTTCTCAGGCCTGAGGCATTCACTTTGGAATGGGTGGTAGTTTTTTTTACTTTCAATAAGTGATTTCACATCCTATTTTGAATAAAAATATTTGAATATGCTGTGGGTCTTATCAATCAGTAATGAAGAAGCACAAAAATGTTCACAATTTGTAGTTATTAATAACTAAATTTTTATATTACAGTATCTTCAAAATTTTCCATAGTAATGCCAATGATGACTACCAAGTTAAATGGTTTATTGTTAATCATAGCTTTATTTGATCTCACGAAATCCTCGACTAGTGTGGCGATTCAATGACTATCACAATGTACTCATATATATGAGGTTTTAAAATATTTAAACTTATTGTAATTTAATGACAATGCAAATTATGTAACAAGATTGATTTAAATAAATTATTCTTATTCTTACATTAAAAGTTAGTTATCTTATATCTTTAAACGAGCAATTCTTGTGTGTATGCACAGTAGACATATGTACCAGTACGGAAACTACCTACATACGTTCGAAATGACACACAAACATGCGCATCGACGAGGCCCCTAAGCTGTTTTCGCGGTCAAAACGAGTCGAGTGTCACGTTGTTATTTTTTTCCGCGATCTTTTTCAAAATGCCAGCGTATTTCGTGGTATACGGCTATTTGAACTCGGCTCCATCAAAACTCCACTTTTCGTTTTTTAAACTATAAAGTAGTATAGTATATGAGAATGATTTATTGTTTTATTTATATTTACTATATTATATTTATTGTTATTATATTTAGTAGGTATTCGAATTGGACGTAGTAGTTAAGCAGAAGGGACTCAAACCACATTTTGGTCAAAATAGAGCTAAGTATGCCATCGTACTCCACAAGGTCGAGTCTGTCATGTAGTGAAAACCCTATTTTTTAAATGTACACGGAATCAGTTTTTTTTATATTTATATGGATAAGATTATTTAGAGCTGAAACTTCAAATGCCTGTAACTCAAAAGTGCCTATATGTGGATTGAGTTCCTTCTGCTTAACTACGTCCAATAATAACTCCGTGAGATCGATTATAATAAGTTCGTGAACACAATACAACAATTTACACTAAGATGGCGGCTGCAATATTGATTATCATGTTTTTTATGAGTGTGGTTTAATGGTTTTCTAGGTTTTTTTATATTTATTTATTTTGGACAAAAATACTTACCTATATGTGTTTTTCATGGTTTTCGTGAGTGTTGAAACCAAAACCAGCTTTGCTGCTTTTTTTTTGCTGTCAAAAAGAAAATTTAAGATGGCGGCTGCAAAAAATTATCAAGTTTTACATCAGGCGTGTCGTTTTAACCTTTCCGGATCGGTGCGCTCCGCCGCTTAATGTACACCTTAGATTTTTTCGAGGGTGCTGAAATAGATAGTAATGTCAGAATGTAAATCCAAGTTGGAGCTACATGAAATTATCAACTTTTTTTTCATCGGTGTTGTTTTCTTGATTCTCGAGGGAGCAGAAGCCGATAATGCTGGACTTTTGAAATAAAATTGTGAGTTCACCGAAACTCCTGAAAATTTCAAAAATGATACCCAATTTGATTTTATTGTAAAAGTCATATCCGCCATCTTGGATCTCAAAATAGATGTCATATTCGTTAATGACACTCACGAAAACAATAATTGCCCCATCTAGACATGTTCGTAAGATGATTGCAAGGAAGAGTTTCTTAAGACTGTGGTAGAAGTGAAACTTCCACGGACAAAGTTTAAAACACATATTTTAATGCTTCCCGTCAATATTTCAAATAAAATATTTCAACGAAAATTTAAAAAAAAAATCCAAAAAAAATATTCAATAAAATGTTGTTTTTATCAACAAGGCTTAGTTTCCGTACTGATACATATGTCTACTGTGATAAGGGCCTCGTCCATGCACATGTTTTTGTGAATGTGTCATTTCGAACGTTTGTAGGTAGTTTCCGTATTGGTATAGACATGTGTACTACTGTCTCTGTGTTTCATTTCGTCCGTCAACACTTGTTACCCGGAATTATTTTGCTTGCAGTATGAATTGCAAAATCGTTACTGTATAGTACATATCTTTACATTTTATTGAATAATACGTTCTTATCGTATTTAAAGTATTAAAGTATTGAGTGCGCTGGAAAGTGTAAGTTTTAGTAATTGGAGTATTGAGTAAGATTTTAGAGCGATGATTTTTTATGATTTTAAAAAATCTCTCCGCAAGACTGTGCCGCTCGTCTTCAAATTTCAAAATGCTTTTGGGAGAGAAGGACCTTGCCTCCGCACCGTGGGGCAATGGTTTTCTGAATTTGAGAGAGGTCGGGATTCGTTACATGACGAATTTCGTGAAGGGCGGCCTTCAACTGCCGTCAACGAAAATAATGTGGCTAGTATTAAGTGGAGGCTACTATGGCTGGTGTTAATTGAAGAAAATCCGCGGATTATCTATGAGACAATTCGAGGACTATTGGGGATTGGTATGAGTCAAATTCACAAAATTTTATACGAAGAATTGAAAGTTCTGAAACTTTGTTGTCGTTGGATTCCTCAGACTGACAGCAGAGCAAAAGCCGGCTCGCCCGGAATGGTGTTATAACCACGGACATTCTAATGCTGTTTATTTTGTCACAGGAGACGAAACGTGGATTTATTGTTTTGAACACGAAAAATACAGAAATCTTGTGAATGGGTGTTTGAAAATGATAACAGGCTAACAAAAGTAAGGCAGGCGAGAATCGTTGAAAAAAAAATGATCACATTTTTTGTCAGCTACACAATTCCACTTATTTATTTATTTAGAAATACCAAGATTTGTTTACATTGATGCGTTATATATTTATAATACAGACTAAATATAATGTACTTAATGTAACAAACAATTACAGGTATCTACCACATGCTTTAATAATTTTCACAAAGTAAATATTAGTTTAAGAGGAAAAAAAAAATGTGCTTACAAGTAATAATGGTTAAATGATTTGGTTTTAAAATATCATTATTTAAGATTATTATATATATTATAAAACTAAGAAACATAAATATTATGACTACATTTTATTCACTAAACTTACATACAAATAATTTACGAACTGTATGGACAGAAGTCGTGAAATTAATATCGATGTAATCGCTATATATACCATCTTGCACAACCTAGGAATAGGAGAGTTCGCTCCAAACATACATCTTCGAACCGTTGGAACTAGCGGAATAATTTGCTTCCGGGGATATCTACTAGGGACACGAAAATTAATTTTATTCAGAAGCTGAGGACAGTCAATCTTGTCATTTAAAAGTTTTAAGACAAAGATAAGATCGATTAGAGTTCGCCTGTCTTCTAAGGAAGTCATTTTGAAAAAAACGAGTCTATTAGCATTGGTAGACAGACTTTTTCTTGAAAGTCCGTTCGAATAAATTAAATGCCAAATAAATCTTTTTTGAATTCGCTCTATTCTTAACATGTGTGTCGCAAAGCGAGATCTCCAAACTACCGATCCATATTCCAAATTGCTCCGTACCAATGAGTTGTAAAGTGAAATTTTTAAAAAGTTGTTACGAAATACTTTTATGTTTCTTATTAAAAATCCTAACATTTGAGATGCCCGAGAGGTAACATACTCTATATGGGAATGAAAGTTAACTTAGCATCAAAACCATGCCCAGATCTTTAACTTGATTTAACTTATGAATAAAAGTCCCATTAATGCTATAATTGTACGCTACGTTACTGCTTTTTCGTGAAAAAGTAATAAAGTGGCACTTATCTGAGTTTAATACCATTCCATTATAATGGCACCATAAAGTAATTCTCTCGAGATCTGATTGAAGTCTGGTACAGTCTTCAATTGAATTAATTTCTTTTAATATTTTTAAGTCATCGGCATAGAGATAAGGTTTTGATGATTTTATGGAATTGACGATATCGTTAATAAAAAAATTGAAAAGTAGGGGCCCTAAATGAGAGCCCTGCGGTACACCAGATGTAATAAATTGAGGAGAGGAATTGAAGCCATTCACCACCACAAAAAAGTAGCGACTAGACAAATATGATCTTAACCATTCCAAAAATATGTTGGATATACCATAAGCTGATAATTTGGCGATCAAGACACTATGAGACACTCATACCTAAGCAGAAAAGAAGAAGAAAAGAAAGCATACCGTACTGAGAGATTTATTGTAGATAAATGAGAGGGGTACTGCCAACTGCTCAGCACATTCAACCACAAAAATGAAGGAATTCCATCTGGCCCAGCTCCTTTATTTCTATCCAGTGATTGCAGTTTTTTTAAATCATATTATCGTCAATCTGTGGTGGCATTAATAACAGAACGGAACGGAAATTAATAACACTTGAATATCAAAAGAGTGTTAATGGCGAGTGGAATCTGCCATTTGTTTACCGAGGGTGTTAAAAAAAGTTTGTGAAAGACGACCAAAATGCCGCGTTCTCCTACATCATGACAACGCTTCTTCACACACGGCCAACAAAACGAAGTCAGTTTAAGCTTCCGAAAAAGTACAACTCGTCACCCATCCTGCACATAGCCCCGACCCTGTGATTTCTGTATTTTCCCCAATATCAAAGATTTGACGAGAGAGTGATAGCGTTCAATCAGCACGTAGATAACATGCCTTCAGATCTGTGGTCCTCCTGTTTTAAAATGTAAAGGAGAGTATTTTGAAAAGCAATAAGCATAATATTTTGGTTATAATATGTTGTTTTTGTAAGTTACGCAAAACTCTTAGTGTGACCTACGTAATTAGTAGGTATTCGAATTATGAGTCCGTGAGATCGATTATATTAAATTCGTAAACATAATTCACAATGTTAAACTAAGATGTCAGCTGCAATATTTATTATCAATTTTTTAATGAGTGTGGTTTCGAGGATGTTTTTTATATTTATTTATATTGGACAAAAAATAGTTAACTTCATGAGCTGAAGTAGTGCTGCCAAAATGTAAATCAAAGATGGCGGGTGCAAGAAAATGATAACTTTTTCGTCATGGGTGTTGTTTTCATGATTCTCGAGGGAGTTGAAGCCGATAATGCTACAATACTATACTGAAATAAAATTATGTGTTCACCGACACTCCCGAAAATCTCGAACGTGATAACCCATATTATAATGTAAATGTCACATCCGCCATCTTGGATCTTGAAATGGATGTCTTATATTTTGTACTGACACTCCCGAAAATCTCGAAAATGATACCCATTTTAATTTTATTGTAAAAGTTACATCGGCCATATTATCTCTCAAAGAAATGACATATTTGTTATTGACAATCCCGAAAACCTCGAAAATTATACCTATATTGATTTAAAAAAGTTATATCCACCATCTTGTATTTCGAAAAAGACGTGTAACTGTTCTTAATTGACACTTACGAAAACGTGCCCTGTCTAGACATGTTCGTGGGATGACGAATGATGCAGGGAAGAATTTCTTATGACTGTGGTAGAAGTGAAACATCAACGGACAGAGTTTATAAACACATATTTTAAAGTTTCCCGACAATATTTCAACGCTAAATTAAAAGAAAATATTTCCAAGAAAAACATTCATTATAATGATGTTTAAAAACATTACTTAACAGTCATCGTGTAGACTATAATATAACATTAGACACTACAGCCATCATACATAGACTATGAACATAAAAATCTTACGCTTTTTACTTTCTTACGCTTCGTAACGCCCCATAAGGAAAAGGAATTCATTCCAAAAATACAGTCGAATTGAGAACCTCCTCCTTTTTTAAAGTCGGATGGAAAAATAACCTGAACGCATTTGCATGTTGATAAAATAGTACTCTAGGTGAGTACTATTTTATCAACAAGGCTTAGTTTCTGTCTAGGGTAAGATGGAGCACAGTGTTACAAAAAAAACAAACGACGGTGTAGCAACGAAAATATTTATTTAATCAACTTCTAACTGGCATTTATATATACTATAATAGTCTATCTTCACTTAAAGTTACTTAAACATAGCTTTTATTAGGAACTTCATTATTTAAATTGCACTTTAATCAAATCAATCGATTGTAACATTGAACCCCGTATCTGGGGTTACTCTGTTACAGGGTAAGGGGCACAATGTTACAACATGAAAATAGTATAAAAAACAAAAGTATAAAATAAAAATAAGAGAAACAATCTAACAAATATTAAATTTATTATAATATTCTTTGGGAATGTAGAGAAATCTGACTGTGATTTGGTTTTTTCGGTGCAACGTTTACAAGAGGATGAAAAAATCGTAAAAGTTGTACCTACCTACTTGAAGGCTATGAATAGACTTAATTTTATGTTAGACTACCGCCACAAAGTACACTCTCATTAAGAGTATGTACGTATTAAAATTTAATTTACCATAGACCAAGTATAGTAATTTACATCCACTTTGCTTGCGTGACGTAACATATCAACACTGTTTATTTTCTAAAGAATAAATTTTATTTCAAGGTGTTATGGTTATGGCTATTTGTTTACGGTTTACATCTTTAGACTTAATATCTAATTTGGTAAGGTCAAGAAATATAATGACGACAGCCGGAAAATGTGAGAAGGTCGTGGAAAAATTACGGGAAAATCCATTTTACGATAAATATGCCGAACGTATTGCTGCACTCCAACAAACGTCTCCGGAGGAATTTTTGAAAAAAGTGGAAGCACAAGACAAGAAAAATCAAGAAGAGAAACGAAAGAAATTTGCTTCAATAGACACCCGGTAAGATTTTAGCAAAACACAATAGATACCTACTTTGCCCATTTCATATTAAAACTTCTTTGACAGGTTAATAAGCAGCACAAAACTTACATAAATTCTTTTTAATTTTAATAAAAAAAGCTACCAAGATTCTTAGATTTGGACATTCATAAAAGTCCTTGTATATAGTTCCTTAAATTTTAAAAATTACTTCTTATGATTTCATGATTCTATTAATTTTGCTAAATTTACATACCCAAAATATTTACCTTTTTCTTGTATGTTGATAAAACATACAAATTATATGAAGAATATAAACATTAGACTTATTACATAAGCCCCATATTGTTATGTAATTAATAGTTTGGTTAGAACAATCTGCAAGCTGTAGCAAAAATTTGTCAGGCTTCCACCCAGCTAAGCTTAATATTTATGTTCAATGTTAGTAAATTAATAATTTACTAACAAGTCCCATGGGCATTAAGTTTTAAATAATGTTGATACTCAAATATCCTGTAAGATAAGTGTTTATAGTGATGGATAAACATTGATCTAGTCGCTATATCCATGTCATTACTGTTACTATACATGCTCTCACTGCTATCTATCTAGACTATACTGCTGCTCACAATAACAGCAAGTAATTACCAAGTGAGGGTATGTGTGTGCATGATCCTAAGGATGACATACAACACATTATGTGACTCCCTGCAACCAACTCAATGCATTGTTTTTATTAAATTATTGATTTTGTGTGCCTCATCAAAATTAAATGGTAATACTAGCAGGTGTTATGTGGTCCAATTTAATAATAAACATTGTAATAAAGTTACTTTTGGATTGATATTCAATGCCTTGTACAATGTGATGATTACTGGGTTCAGACATTTTGATTTCCATAACCAAATTGTCCCACTCTCAACTCACCGCCACTACATTTGCCCAGTTTTGCATTGAAGTCTCCCATGACAATGTTGAAGTGGGTCTTGTATGTCAAAGTCGGAGCATAAACATTAATGATCTTCACCAAATTCCGTTCAGTAATTCTGATACCTAATAAAGTATGCTACCCTTTTCGACACACATACCCACCTCAGTTACATTCTTGACGAGAGACTTGTGCATGAGGAATCTGACACTACCCTGGGACAGTTGGTCGCCCTCCTCGGAAGTATAGCTGGTGTCGGGAATTTAGGATTATCGAGTCCTCACCCTATCTGCTTTGGACCTCAGATAACCCCACGACAACCCATCATAGTCTGCTCAAAACTTCCTCCAGTTCTTCCAACTTCTTGTTGGTCCGTGGTGTTTTGACACTATGTTGCCACGGCCATTGGTCTTTGTTGGTGGTAGCGTTGCCGAACCAGGAATTCTTAGCACCCCTGACCTGTAGCTTATGTGGCTGCTAACTTAGCCACCACGAGTGAGGCCACCGGGGCTTAACAGTCTGTCATGTTTTTCTGGAGGGTTACAAGTACTTTTTTTTTCACCTCTGATATTTTCTGCCATCTTGGCGATCTGTGCCTAACACAATAAGCCAATTTATTGTCTCTTTGGTTGTTAAATTTTGTCATGTACTTTATTTTTATAGTCAGCTCCATCGAACTGATCTATATGTTTGCTGACTATCTGGTGGTGAATCTATCAGCAAGGTTAGGAATGCTGTGTCTTTTCAGTCCGTATATGACACTACCAGTGCCCTCCAGTTGGGAAACCAAATTATTTGTATGGCATGATAGTTGCAGCTGGTACTTTATGTTGTAGTTGGTAATTTGCCCTTACACAGTGTTCAATTTGTTCAGATCAGCATGTTGCTAATGTACTGGGGAATGTTACACATTTATTGTATTGTTTTACTTTGAAATTGTTGCAGTATTTCCACATAGCTGTTCTTTGCTGTCCCCCATAGTTGAATCCCATAGGTCCATATTGGTCTAAGTATAGCTTTGTAAATTAACATTTTGCTACTTAGATTTGACAACTTAGATTTGCGTCCAATCAGTTCATATCTCTCCCCTAGCATCAAGTTGTTTTCGTTTGGCCCATATGTGATTTCGCCAGGTCAGTCTGCGATCTAGATACTTTCCCAAGTAATTAGCATCATCCGCTTGAGGAATGTTTTCATTATACAGATCAATTGGAGGACATGTTTGCTTTCGAAGTGTATCCAGCCACGCCTCCACTTCCGACAGTAATTGTGATTAGAGGTCAGCCGAGGCCTGTACTGGGCTATCATGTATTGTTAATAGGGCTGTGTCATCAGAATAGGCTGTAGTTATGTTTGTGGCATGTGTGGGTGAAACTTTACTAGCAAAATTAAAGCATTATGGAGTAACAAATACAGCCCTAAATCTGTTAAAACCATATTTAAGCAAAAAAGTTCAGATAGTTGATGTGGACAGCAAACAGTCTTCGGGTAAAGCTGTAGGAATAGGTGTTCCGCAGTGTTCTACTCTCGGTCCTTTCTTGTTTCTTATATATTTTAAACGTTTACCGTTTGTGGCAAATGATAGCCATTAGATTGTATTGTTTGCTGATAATACTTCGCTTATTTTTAAAGTAAGGCGACGTGCAGATATTGATGACAAGGTAAACAATGCACTCTCAAAAATAGTGCGTTGGTTTGAGAGGAACTATCTGCACTTAAAAATAAAAAAATGGTATACGGTGCATTACACCAAACAGAGTGGACATACAAACCAACGTACTTATAAATAACCAGAGATTGGAATTTGTGGACATTACTTCTTGGGTATCACATTAGATATATAAAACTTCAATGGGGTCCACATTCTGAGTATATCTGCTAGTTGGCTATTGCCCAACTAGCTGATAGACTCAGCTCTGTGGCATACGCCGTTAGAAGGTAAGAGAGAACACGATTGTTGCTACCGCTAGATTAGTGTACTTTCCGCTAGATTAGTTATTTTCGCAGCATCATGAAATACGGTATTTTGCTGTGGGGTCATGCTGCTGACACTGATTATTGAGTTTTTCTAGGCAAAAGAGAGCTGTTCGTGCTATATTATATCAGCTTGGTTATAAACAGAAAAATTTAAAGAAATAAATCTTATGACTGTTCATTATTCACGTATGAAAATGGTCACCTTTTTAATAAAGTCCCAGCTATAAATGTTCAGACTTTATCTATAAATAAATTTAAATGTTTTATTAAAAAATGGCTTTGTCCTAAATACTACTACTCCACAAATGAATATCTAAGTGATGGGACTAGATTATAATTATTTTACAACAATAATTAGACAGTACGAAGTTGTATATTTTATTGAAAAGAGCGCAAAAAAGAATGCTGGGATAGTTTCTTGCGCCGCTGCTTCTCTCTCAGAGCGCTATTTGTTTCCGAAGCGGTGGAAGCGTTAGTAATAACATCAAAAAGAATTCCAAAATAATCAATTTCGAGAAAATAAATGCCTTTTTATGCTCTTCAGGCTTGATAACTGCTTCGAGATTATTTTAAATTGAACACTACTTGTAGTGTTACAATGCACATGGACTGCTTTGGTGAAGGTTGCATGATACTGCCTGCATCCTGTCTGCAGTAAGAGAACTTATTGTGTATGATGTGTTAATAGTGAACCTATTGTTGCAATATATTATAACCTTCTTTAACCTACAGTCCATGAACTAAACTGCATCATTTTGTCTGTGTAGGTAATATTATATTTTATATATTTCAGACAATTTTCATCAGCGTTAAATCCCAAAAGTCAATCTAATGCACAACAAGTACCCGAAGATCGAAAACTTGAATCTTTTTTCAAAGTTGACCTGGTCTCGGACAAAGATGCAAAGGAAATTCAATGCATTTGGGAGGAATACCATAAAAACAAAGAAGTTATTTCAGCCACAATTCCAAATGAACAATACTTTAATTTGCAAGTACATATGAAGAGTTATCCCACTTTTTTGTTTCCCCTGCCAAGATCTGAAGGATTTGAATTTATAATGTGTCAAAACTATGGTCATGCAGTACACTTCACTCCATTACTCGCGTTTCAGGTAAGATATTATGTATATTAAACTCATATTTATTACCTACAGGTAAATGCATAAATATTATACAATATTATATATATTTATTAAAGTCAAAGAGTATTCAAAGCAATCAATTTTCAGAAAATAAATGGTTTTAAATAAACAAAGTGAAATAAACACATTCATCTCTTGATCACAATTTGTGTTACCCAACCACCGAATGCATATAATCAAGTGTGTTTTTGTACTTATTAAGAGCTACAAAATCCTATTGGATTAGGAATCATTAATGAATCAATGGGCAGTTTTTAAAATATAGGGGAATTTATCTTAGGTGCACTCAAATATCAGCTTGAATTAAACTTCGAATTATTATTCTGTATGTTGGCCACAAAAATAACATGTACTTGTTTTAAATTAAGATAGTAACATATAATTAAATTTTAAAAATATCTTTGATGCACTATGTCTCTAACATTTCAGTATATTTATTACACAACTTATTTTAAGCTAACTGAAGTTGAGCATCTTTGATCCCAAGGCTGTTTGTCGTCCGATATTATGTAAAACCCTTTATTACATAGAATTTCAGTTTTACTTCAATCACCCGTAAAATTTCCACACTAACTTTTTTTACATACCCATCTTTAAATAAGAATATTTTTTTTTCTAAAAAATAATGGCTCACAGTCTAGCAATACATTAATAATTTCCTTTCAGGTTCATAAGGAGAATGCTCCAGAATGTTTGACTATGGTCCACTATACAGAATTAACTGATAAAGGGATTATACTCATGCGTGGTGATTATGACAAGGTAATTAAAAATGATAACAATAAGAAACTTTAACATACTTGATTACTTTTTAATGTTTCAAATATATTTTATAAGAAGCTTCTCATTCAATAATTAAAATTATTTCAGAATGTATTGAACGGACAAGAAGCCCAATGCTTGGCCAATCAGTTTCAAATGTATTACAGTGGTAAAGATAAAGACAAACTTCAGCTGTTACAAACCTTCAACAAATCTCCAGACTCTTTCAAATATACAGACCTGATATCACAACTTGAAAATGTTACCTTAGCCACAAATTAGTAATTACAATACAATGAAAAAGCAATCATAGTATTTTATTTGTATAATTTCAGCAATTTAACTTATGTGGATAGTAAATATAGTCAGGTGAATCATCAAGAGCTAATCCAAATGTAACAGGAGTGTCAATAGATTGACAAGTTTTATTTGAACAATGACTAATATTATTAACATCAGATGATGAGAAATCATGTAAACTAGATATTGTGTTTTGTAAACATGGTGTTAAATTTTCATCAGAAACTGTAGGCATGTATTGGTGTGATTTTCCACTAAAACACATTATATTTCTTTTATTTCTGTAAGATTCTGTAAATTTCTTGATTGTCAGCATATTACTTCTTATCACACTACTCTCAAGTATATTATTTGGTATGTTTTGTTGCAAAAAATGACAAATATATTTCATGAGCTCTTCATATTCATTACAATCTTCATTATTGTCAGAACAACTTGATGACTGTAATTCCAGTAAGTGTTGATGCTTTTCATGTAATTTAGATGAATGAATACATGTGCTTTCCAATGACTCATTAAATATATTTGAATGCTTACATGGACTTAAATGTTCAGGGGAGGTATAGTATGATTCATTTAAACAAACTTCCACATTAGAATTCCTTAGAATATCCATATGTGAATGCATTCTCACTAAGTGGCTCGTTTCTTCTTTGTGTTTCATATTATTTATATTTTTATCCACTATTAATCTTTTAACTGTTTTTGATTGGACAGATTTTCCAAATAATGCTAAAGTTAAACGATCAGAAGTTATGATGCTTTTAGACGCTTTTGATTCCTCAGCGACAGGTACTTTATTTTGAATGCTTGTATTTGTTTTTCTTCTAAGTTCATTTAATTTTTTGCGCGTTTTAAATTTTTTACGTTTATGTAAGCTGGTAGTTATTTCCATCACAAATTAGTAGGTAATAGCTGTAGAAGTTACTACTATGATCAGCAAATTAGGTGCGGATAGGCCATAAATCCAGTTTAAATAATATTTAAATTATTATTTAATATGACGAGATTTGAATGTTAAACGTTATGAAAGGAAATGTTTACAGAACACTTACGCAAAGAGAATTAACCACTACGCTCACACTTACGAACAAAGAGGATATTAATTATCAATTGATGTATATACAACGTAATAAGTGTTAGAGCAAAGAAGTACAATTGTTCATTGACTGGCTGGTATAATTAATCATGACGTATGTTTGGATTTTTAGAGTGACTGCTGGTTTTTCTATGTCAAAAGAAAAACAAAAACTATTTTTATATTAATTTTTTCACAAAAAATTGAATCTTTATATCTGTTGTGTCAGCTGAGGCTGAACGCTGTGTTTTTCTATTATTAATGTGCTATTTTTACCAAATATACTGGTATAACTGTATCTGCTATGTTATTATCAAACAACTAATAGGTTATGGGCCCAGCACGTTCCTTAAAGAGTGCAGATGCAGTAAAAGCGCTAGAGTGTGCGTAAGTATATGTGAGCCGTGATGGCAAATAAAGAGAAGAACAGTAATACCTACGAGCTTCCTACACAGAGTACACACAGAGATATGACGGCTTCTACGAGTGCGGCCGGTTCAGGTCTTCGAGCGATAGAGAAATTAAGTGGAAACAGCAACTACGACAGTTGGAAATTTTATGTTGAGTGCATACTAGTACACGATGACTTATGGAAGTACGTGGAAAGTGTTCCAGCTGATGGAGATGCGGTTGCTAAACGGGGTGATCAACGGGCACGCACCAAGATCTGCCTACTGATAGAGAACCAGTGTAAGGTACACGTTCGCAAAGCTACGACGGCGTATGCAACCTGAAACAATTTAAAAATCGCTTACGAGGACAAGGGTATCAACAACAGATGCAGACTGTTGTCGAGGCTGGTGAGCCTTAAACTTGATATGTTTAATTCGATAACTGAATACGTAACAGAGATAATGCGAGTAGCTAATCAACTCTCAGATATGGGTAAAGAGATTGATGATGAATTATTAGCAGCACATGCTACAGGGGTTACCGGAGGAGTATACACCCATGAGGTTGGCGTTAGAGAATACCAACACGGATCTAACAACTGATTTTATAAAAACGAAACTGCTGCAACTAGATGGCACCAAAGTTTGCGCAATCCAGGGTGTTGCAGGCCCAAGTTTGGCACTTCCTACTACTAAATATCATAAGAAGTTTGTTCAGAGGAATAAGCAAAAGAAGACGGTGAAGTGCTTTATTTGTGAAGGACCGCATAAAGCCTGTGATTGTCCACATAATCCTCGGCAGTCGAAGACCAGTATGGCGACGGCACTGAGCACTGGGAATCAAGTATTATGTAATAGACTGTAACGACTATGATGAGACCTACTTGTACCCTAAGAATATTAGGGAATTTGTTATGCTTAATGCAACTAGCGGCAACACGACTACGTGTAGAAAGGAGCCTAAAAAAGGCACAATTCCTTACTATTTCGATGTACAAAACTGTGATAAAAATAAACAAAATGTTAAGCCCACGGCATCTATCGAAAATGTAAGCAAAGGTAAGATACCTTACTACTTCCCTGTACAAAAAAATAAAAAAAATCTTTTTCGAGCCTAACACCCGTACATTTCATATTATGCACCAAAATATTGCTAGTATTTTATCAAAACGGGAACTATTAGAAATAACAGTCCAGCAGTTAAAAGCGTCACAGAAAGATCCAGATGTAATATGCCTGTCAGAAACTTTTATAAAAAAAGGATATGAGCATTTTATCAAAATATATAATTATCAAATTGCTGCCAACTTCAGCAGAGAACAGCAAAGAGGAGGTACTTGTATCTTAGTAAAAAACGACATTCCTTTCAAAGATTTACCATACATAAAAAAATATGCTACCCAAAACACATTTGAAGCCTGTGGCATAGAGATTGAATGTTATAAACTGCTAGTTATTTGCCTATACAGAACACCTAACTCAGATCCCACCCAATTCTTATGTAAATTAAACGACCTTTTGAGCTACTCAAATAATAAATATAAATTTAAAATGCGTATAGTTATAGCAGGGGACCTTAATATAAACACGTTAAAAAAAGGCAATATTACTAATCATTTACGAGACATAACCTACAATTTTAACATGAAAATTCACATAGACGTACCTACTCGCAAGTCATCTTGCATAGATCATATTCTTAGCAATATTCCAAATGCTAACGCAACAGTCATGCCGCTTTATCTCTCTGACCATG
Source organism: Leptidea sinapis (assembly GCF_905404315.1). Classification (NCBI taxonomy): domain Eukaryota; kingdom Metazoa; phylum Arthropoda; class Insecta; order Lepidoptera; family Pieridae; genus Leptidea; species Leptidea sinapis. The sequence continues at coordinate 4,537,233 of NC_066296.1, read as the reverse complement.
ACACAGGCCAAATGTTAAGCTTTTCTGTTAATGAAAAGCCGCAAAGAAGTACTACATATTTTATTTATAAAAGAGATTATAATTTGGACAATATTCGCAAGTTCAGGGAATGCTTAAACAATTTATCCTGGGCGCATATATATATGCAAAATGACGCAAATGCATTCAGTGAATTTCATGAACTATTATGTCTATTTTACAATCTTTGCTTCCCAAAAGTGAAAGTAAAAATAAATAACAAAAATAAAAATAAACAAAACTGGATAAGTCAAGGCTTAAAAAAAAGTTGTTTGAATAAACGTAAACTAAGATGTAAATACTATAAAAATAAAAATACTAGTAATAAAAATAGATATAAGACATATTCTAATATTCTAAAAAAATGTATTGTGAATTCAAAAAAAAATGAAAACATTAAGTATATAAACAAACATGATAATAAATGTAGAGCCGCATGGGCAGTAATTAAAAATGAAATACGAGACACAAACTGCAAAGGAAACATAGAAAAAATTATAGTTAACAACACGACAATAACAAAACCCGTTGATATTGCTACTGCCTTCAACAATCACTACATTAACTTAACACATAAAACAACACAAAAAAGTATTAAAAAATCATATAATATTAGTGCCCATGTAAACTCAATGTTCCTAAAACCCATGACAGAAAATGAGGTTAGACGAGAAATAATGTCTTTAACTAACTCCAATTCTGTAGGTTATGATGAAATCAACACCAAAATTATTAAAGAGTGTGCTAATCAATTAACTGCCATTTTAACACATTTAATAAATACATCGTTTGAGACGGGCACTTTTCCTGACGCCCTGAAATATTCATTGGTTAAGCCATTATTTAAAAAAGGTGAAAAATGTAATATTAATAACTATCGTCCAATAACTTTGATACCCATATTGTCTAAGATATATGAAAAGTGCATGTACAGAAGATTAAGCGAATATTGCGAAAAATTTCATATAATTAGCAACGAACAGTTTGGCTTTCAAAAAAATAAGTCCACTTCATTAGCGGTATTCACTCTTGTAAAGTCTATAGTTACAAGTATCAACAATAGCAATCTAACTACTGCACTATTTTTTGATATCTCGAAAGCCTTCGACTTAGTCTCCCACAATCTGCTACTAGATAAGCTTGAATTAATCGGTATCAGGGGTCCTACACTTCAGTGGATAGCATCATATCTTAGCAACAGGCAACAATGTGTCGTTATTAATAAGATAGATGACAATGGAGATATGGTCCCTTTCTTGTCCGAATACAAGCACAATAAATGTGGCGTCCCACAAGGAAGTGTGCTGGGCCCTATCCTATTCTTATTATATATAAATGATATTATTAACATAACCAAACATCAATGTGTGTTATTTGCTGATGATATCACAATCGTTGTAGCGTCTGAAAAAAATAATAACTGTATCAATAATCATGAGATTGAAATTAATAACACTATAAATAAATTAATACAATGGCTTGATATAAATAATTTGAAAATAAATCTTAATAAATCCGTATATATCAATTTCAATAAATGTTATAATCCTAAATACAATATACAACTAAAAATAACGACAATTAAAGAAGAAGCACATACAAAGTTTCTAGGAGTAATAATAGATGAGAACTTCAATTGGAAAGAGCAAGTAGATAATATATGTAAGAGAATAAATAAGTTCGTATATGCGCTTAAGCAAGTCAAAAGAGTAACAAGCTTAAAAACTGCTATAATGACTTATCACGCACATGTAGAATCGGTACTGCGCTACGGGCTTATATTATGGGGACACAGCACAGATATCAAGAGAGCATTTATTGCTCAAAAAAAGTGTATTAGGGCAATGTACGGGATGCATCCTGAGCACTCGTGTCAACCCATATTTAAAAAACTAGGATTGTTACCTTTGCCGTCGCTTTACATCTTCGAGATATGTATGTTTGTAAAAAAAAATAAAGAATTGTTTAAATCAGCTAATGATCTAAATCCGCGGAAACGACGTGATCCACAAAGACTCGTTCTTCATGATGTTCCAAAAATTACCAAATATAATAAAAGTTGTGTATGTAATTGTGTTCGTATTTATAATAAGTTACCGAGTAGCATAAAAAATTTAAATTCTAGATTATTCAAGAATAAGCTATATAGTTGGCTAAATGATTATAATTTTTATAGTATTAAGGACTTTATGGAAATGAAATTCTGATTATATTCATTGTGTTTAAATATTTGCATGCTAGGAATAGTGCTGGCAAAACATGTAAGCTCTTATTATTTATTTAAATTTAAACACCATTGTATACTATGTTTTTTGCAAATAAATATATTATTATTATTAAGAGAAATCTCATCTCGATGAATGGATTCTAGATTCTGGAGCGTCAGCACATATGAGCTATAGAAAGGACTGGATGAGCGATTTTGTAAAGATTGACAAGAAGGTGGAAGTATGCTGTGCAAATGGTGGTAAAGTATATGGAGAAGGTTTTGGTAATGTAGAGAATGCTGCGCTTGACGTCATTGTCAAGACTGTCATGTATGTACCAGATCTTGCTTCTAACTTTTGAGTGTGAGTTGCATTGTAAATAAGGATAAGGTTGTCGTTTTTTCTAAAAAATGTTAAATGAGTGCTTGACAGAGGTGTCTATAAAATTAGACAATGTTTACAGGCAACTGCTCTAGCTGCTACTAGAAACAATGAAATGGAGCTATGGCATAAAAGGATGCCACACCTAGGAGTACGTAACCTAACTTTATTAAGAGACAAACTGGCGATTGGGATGAGTTTTAAAAATACTTCTAATTGTAAATTAGAATGTGTAGCCTGTCTGATGGGCAAGCAAATAATAAAATCATTTGTACGCAACAAGGCTACAAGGGCTAGAGAGCTCTTAGAGTTGGTACACTCTGACATTTGTGGGCCGATGAGTGAGAAGTCCATAGGTGGTCACAGGTACTTCATAACTTTTATCAATGATTTTTCCCGAAAGACGTTCGTCTATTTTCTTAGTGCAAAAAGTGAAGCCTTTGAAAAATTAAAGCAATTTAAGAGTTTTGCGGAAACACAAACAGGGAAGAGGTTGAAAGTGTTGAGAACTGACAACGGCGGTGAATACGTCAACGCGAGAGTCGGCGCATTCCTGAAGGACCATGGAATTAAGCATGAATTAACAACTGCTTATACGCTCGAACAAAACGGAGTAGCCGAACGAGCGAATCGCACGATAGCAGAGAAGGCAAGATCGATGCTACAGGAAGCTGGACTACCTACTCGGTACTGGGTAGAGGCGATCAATACCGCAGTCCACTTGAAGAATAGGAGCCCAACTTTAGCTGTAAAAGAGATGACGCCAGAAGAGGCATGGACAGGACAAAAATCGGTCCTTAGTCTTCTCAAATTGTTCGGATGTAAGGCGTACATGCACATTCCAGATCAGAAGAGAACAAAATGGGATCCGAAAAGCTTGGAGATGATCTTCGTGGGTTACTGTGAAGAGTCAAAAGGATATAGACTCATTGATCCTTCAAAAGATCAACTTCACAGAGCTGGAGACGTGGTATTTTTCGAGAACCCAATGTATCAGAAGACTGCTGATCCTGAAGCGAACAAGGAAAAAGCAACAATTGAACTAGATACAGAAGATCAACAGCAAAATGAATGTCCTCAAGAAAATGAACCTACTCAGTCAGAACAAATGAAGAGAACCTTCTGTCAAATGATAGAGATCCTTAAAGGCCGGCAACGCTCTTGTGATTCCTCTGGTGTTGCAAGAGAGTGTGGGCGGCGGTGATCACTTAAAACCAGGTGACCCGTACGCTCGTTTGTCCTCCTATTCCATAAAAAAAAAGCTGAATACATAAGCTTATCCGAGGCTGCGAAAGAGGCCATATTCATCCGAAGATTTTTAAAAGAAATCACAGATAAGGAGCCACCCATTGTGATTCATACAGACAGCCAGTCTGCTATGGCTATTGCACAAAACCCAGTGCACCATCAGCAGACTAAACATGTTGATGTGCGCTATCACTTCATTCGGGAAACTATAGAAAATGGAGCAATCACGCTGAGGTATTTGGAGACACAGCAAATGGTTGCTGATGTTTTGACAAAGGCAGTAGTTAGAGGAAAGCATGAGTTTTGCAAGTGAGATGGGAGTGCATTGAGGATTGTCCGTGAGTGAGTGAGTGAATGGATTAGAGGAGTCTGAATCTTGATAGGAAGTCTGATAGAAACAATTGAGGAGGAGTGTTAGAGCAAAGAAGTACAATTGTTCATTGACTGGCTGGTATGAATCATGACGTATGTTTGGATTTTTAGAGTGAATGCTGGTTTTTCTATGTCAAAAGAAAAACAAAAACTATCTTTATATCTGTTGTGTCAGCTGAGGCTCAACGCCGTGTTTTTCTATTATTAATGTGCTATTTTTACCTATATAACTGTATCTACTATGTTATTATCAAACTCCTAATAATAAGAGGCGGGACTGCCTAAGTACAAAATTAAAAATTTAGTTTTAAAAGAAACATGCAGAGATTTAGCATTAGTTTGAAATACATACTTATAATAATACATAATAATTAATCTTTTAAAAAACCATTATTGCTACTTGTTGTATATTCGAAGGCAGAACTCGGACTAGACAGTGGACTGTTCAACGGTCTGGTGCGGCTGACTGTCGATTAACGGCCGTTTTCAATAACCGATCTATCCTTAGTTTAACTTACTAGAGGTAGACAAATCTATCCTTTTACGCTTACTTACTTTTCAATAACCTATCGGCATAACTATATAACATGACAACTATGGATAGTTAAGATCTTGTCATTAAACGGTGATAGCATACATCCGCAACTAGAGATACGTTATTGCAAACGGTCGCTAATTAGTCTGTTAAATTAGTCTCGGTACGGCCGTCAAACAGTTAAATCTAGTAATATTAATAATTTAGTGCGGACCGGATCGCGTCCGATAGTAGCATCGGACCAAATGACCACGTGTTTAGGCTATAAGTTTATTTGCATTAGGTACATTATAATATTGTTGCCATTTTTTTATTATATTATTTAAATTAACCATTACCACTAGTACAGACTTTTGACTAAGACTATAATATACTAATATAGATTATTCATAGAATAAGCGTTACAGATAAAAGTAAGTTACTTGTTACTTGAAATAATGCCAAAAATAGAATTTAACTAAGGGCTATGTTTTTTTATAAGGGTTAGGGTCACTTGCTGAGCTGGGATTTTAAATTTCAAAACGCTGTCAAATACAGGTGCAGCTTCATAAATAAATGATCAATAGTTTTTTTTTTATGAAAATAAGGGGCGAGACGAACAGGACGTTGAGCTGATGGTAATTGATACGCCCTTCCCATTACATTGCAGTGCCGTTCAGGATTGAAAAACAACAATCCTGAGCGGCATTACAATTGCTCTCGTCACCTTGAGAAAGTCTCATTTGCCTAGTAATTTCACTAGCTATGGTGCCCTTCACACCAAAACAATAATGTTTACACATTACTGCTTTACGGCCGTTGTGGTACCCATAATTTAGCCGGCATCCTGTGCAATAGGAGCCTACCACTGGTTACACATGCATTCTGTAACAATCAGCTATATTGATACGCATACTGATATTTCAATTTTATTAATTTGTAAATATAAATACAAATCGTAATAATTCACGCGTATCAATTATAATACAAACTGCCAGGACAACGACCCAACTCCCAGCACGTACGTTTGCGGGCGTTAGGCGACTCTGTTTCAACCCCTCTTATATCGCCAATTGGACGATATCAAACAGAATTTAAACCAGAGGTGAGACAGACGCCTTATAATGACGTTTTCAGAAGACTATAATGCCATCTGTTAGTTGGCCCGAAAATGAAAGCTTTGTCAGGTGTCACTCGCTTTGAAACCTTTCAACTTTTCTTTAGTTGTGTCACTGCCCACTGGTCATAAAATGGCGGCTACTTCTAGCGTTAGCGCATGAATGTAGCTCTCGTGTTCCTTTTTGCTTATTTACACTACTAAATCTATCCTTTATGTTCTATGCTGTGGCAAAATTAAATGGTAACATGGTGAAAAATCGCAATCCCTACATTAAAAGTAGAGTTAGTTATTTAATTGCGTCACAATATTAAAAATGAATTTAATAATTTCGATCTTATAACAGTCATTTTCGGGGCAATCTCCAGATGGCGCTAGTTTTCAAATAGACAGCTCATAATGCGTCGAGAGGGCTCTCTTTTCCCTATATATTATTATACTCTCTAATTTAAACACTACGAACGATATAATCGCGACTGTGCTCAGCATAATATAAGCTGTCAAATGACTAAAAATTAACCAAAGATTATAGACCCTGAATATAAGTTAAAAAAATTAAAAAAGTCACTGTCAAACTGATAAAAATTCAATATTATCGAAATTCTAAGAAAAAAGCGATTAGCTATGAAACGTGCCAAAGAGGATGTAAATACTATTATTTAGTTTAGTATGAAACGTGCAGTGATTTGACACAAGTTTGAAATATTTGATGGTCTAATTCCCCACGCCGGCTTTGCATAGGAAATGTGCTTCTCAACTTTTCATAGTATGGAACACAAATATCCATATTCCCCTAAAAATATGGAAACACATAAAACATCACATTCGACTAAAAGCGAAACAACACAACCATTTAACGCACCACTTAAATGACCCAAATAAAATTAATTCTCATTCTTTGGATATCCCTGTAACTAATATGGTAAGATTGTCCATTCTTACGCATTTTGAGTTCCACGGTTTTGGTAACTCTGACTTAGACTTTATGACTGTTAACGAAAATATTACCCTTATTGCCTCGGAGCAGTAATATAAAGCCTGGAGAGCACGTATTTTATTTAACATTTTCTAACAAGTTGCACTCTTTCATCAAATCACAAAGCAGAACAAAATACAGCAATCAACTTCAATTCAAATCCATATGTCGCCGTTTTTTATTCTATTGAGGTAGTGCTTGCCACTATAAATACTCTCATTACGTCGCTATTCGCGGCGGGTGCCAGACATTTGGCGCTGTATCACTTACTGGGACCCAGGTATGCACGTGTCGGGGTCCGCGCGGCCCCCGCTATACCAATAACGTAAGTTTTTTTGCAAATCAATTTTTATATGTTTGTTATTTTTTCGTTGAAAGTTTAAGTGCGTGTGGTGTCGCACCAGAATAGCACCACCCCATCTCCTCCCGTGGGTGTCTTATGAGGCGCCTAAGGGATTCAAAGAACGGAGGACGGGCAGCAGCATCCTTCCGAGAAGCACAAACATCCATTGTGATCGCTAACCCGCCTGCCAAGCTTGGCGATAATGGCAGAAAACACCCCAAAATGAAAACAGACACTTAAAGGCTCCGGGCCCGAGTCACTCGCGGGCCCGCTCCCGGAGCCGGATTCCGAAAAGGCTTTAGTACCATAGACCACACACACTGCGGCAGGTTATATAGAAGACGGAGGAGAATAACCAGCCACTATGCTTGGCGTTCGTGGACTATGAAAAAACCTTTCATTTGATCGAGATCTGGGCGTGCTTCAGTCTCTTCAGATGTGCTATATTGATTATCGACATTTCGAAGAGTAAAGTATTTGTATGGAAACGCCACCATGTTAGTCCGTCTCCAGGATCATTTCTCGAAGCCTTTCCGACTGCAGCGGGGAGTCAGAAAAGACTATGTTATATCGCGAAGGCCGTTCACCACTGCATTGCATGATGTCTTTAAGCTTCTGGACTGGAACGGGCTGGGCATCAATATCAACGGCGAATACATCACTCACCTTCGATTCGCAGACAATACCGTAATCATGGCAGAGACCATGGAAGACTTAAGCCATATGCTTGATGGCCTCAATACAGCTTCCCAAGGAGTAAGTCTCAAAATGAACATGGACAAGACTAAGATCATGTCTAATGCCCATGTGGCACCTACTCCCGTAACAGTTGGGAACTAAATTATTTTTGGATAAAGAAAGGTAAGCACAAATAATAAGCTAAAAAAGAATGCTTATAGTGATTAAAAGTGATAGAGTATTAATTTAATTCATGTAGAGTGAAAATTATACTCTTATATTCTATCTGTAGTGTTTGACACGTTTTTATCGACTGTCGATATTTTAGTTTTAATTATTATTAGTTTATTTTTTAATTATTTCATTTTTATGGTATCTTTATTTTGTGTAAAAAGTTTATTGATCATAATATATTTTATAAGTTTATTAACCTTTAAAATCCTTTTCATTATCTTATATGTGATGTGCAAAAAATATTTAAGGCCTAAAAATAAGTTTAACTAATTTCTGTTAATATGTATGCTGTTATAATTTCAGATTCAGGATCCACGCCTACGACTTCAAAAACATTTATTGCAACATCTGAAAAACGAATACCAAAGACTGTCTCAACTGAAACTACTATACAACGTAAAACAAAACTATTTAAAAAAATATTAATTATGTAAATTGTTTTTTTCTTTGAGATAACTAAAACGTATATCTAGTTTAAATTAGTTAGACTTGGCTTAGGTCGATCTTAATATTAACAGAGGGAACCTTAAAATTAGATCACATTTATATTAATGTAACTGTCGATAGAAGAATATACATATTATCGAGAAAAATTATCGATTAATTCCAACTCTATATATTTATTATATTGGCAGCTCTCATAATACGTCATTAGTTGATTATGTTGGTATCAATATTTAGTACAATACAATACAAGCGACATATCTCATTATTTTCTGTGGCACTCCCGTCTCTTGAACGTAGTGTTTAAATTTTCTTTGGTTTTGGCTACCTCTTTGACTATTCCAGTTGATCTCCGGAATGATTGAACCAGTTTTGATGAGATTTTCCGGTAAAATAATAACTAATCTTAGTAAAAATTACAAATATTTAAATTTGACAGAAATGATAGATAGGTGGCGTTTATTTTCTACAGAGCTATGTTGCTTATTTTGGATTATATACTTTTTGTAAATAGGTAGGATAACTTGACTGTAGTCGGCACGGCATCTCTGCAAAGAACTTTTCTTCTATTGTCCTCCAAATAAGAATTTGAATAATTGAGACGTCATCCAGACATCTTACAGTATTTCATCCGTCGGAGACTAATCGTGTCTGGCTATTGAGGAAACATCATCTATTTATTACCCAAGTATTATATATAAAAATCAGCTTTTATACTATGACGTAATTAAAATTATAATTTCATGAACATTAAGGGTGTCGGGCAAGGGTTTGCCACGATGTTATGTGTCTGGCAATGAATAACGTGATTTTTAATATTCTAAAGGTAATACCGAAAAATCGCACTGTATTATTTGATATATTTAGATCATTATTTTATGCACCTTTAGTACCATTTATCCGCGAAAGCCACGTCTGGCAAGGGGTTGGATCTATTAAAAGTGTCCGGCTAATGAGGAAACATCATGCTTATTACCAAAGTATTATATATAATAATCAGCTTTTATACTATGACGTAATTAAAATTATAATTTCATGAACATTAAGGGTGTCGGGCAAGGGTTTGCCACGATGTTATGTGTCTGGCAATGAATAACGTGATTTTTAATATTCTAAAGGTAATACCGAAAAATCGCACTGTATTATTTGATATATTTAAATCATTATTTTATGCACCTTTAGTACCATTTATCCGCGAAAGGCACGTCTGGCAAGGGGTTGGAACTATTAAAAGTGTCCGGCTAATGAGGAAACATCATGCTTATTACCAAAGTATTATATATAATAATCAGCTTTTATACTATGACGTAATTAAAATTATAATTTCATGAATATTAAAGGTGTCTGGCAAGGGGTTGCTACGAGTTGAAGTGTCTGACAATGAATAACGTGATTTTTAATAATATTCTGAAGGTAATACCGAAAAATTGCACTTTATTATTTGATGTATTTAGATTGGTATTCTACACACCTTTAGTACCGTTTACCTGCTAAAGCTACTGTAACCCAAACTCCATAATACTTTATCGTTCTTACCTGTGTTGAGAGCTTGCGCTGACAAACTTTCAGCTTTTATAAAATAACCAGGGGCGTGCATTGGTTTTCTAGCAATTATGCACTATGGATTTAACCATTCGTAGTTGAGCTTTGGAATAAGTTAAGATTGATTACAGTAGTTATTTAGTATCTAGCGTAAGGAAAAAATTTATGAGTGTGTGCAATAGAAGTTTGGTAATAAAATAATGGAATCAAATTAAACTAAATTAACTTAAACACTATTTCTTTGTTTATTTAGGTCCATAACGAGGTAGGCACTGCCTAATTGCCTATTTGATATGCACGCCCCTGAAAATAACGTAGGTCTGGGGTTCACGGGCTCTTAGCCCATATATGCCCAGAACTATTTTTGGTCTCCGATTTCTTTAATTTTTGGATATATGAGTACTTGAGGTGCACTTAAAAAAACTTGTTTTTTTTAATGGGCCGAAAATTACCCCTAATGTGTTACCCATGGGTCGTTTTCGACCCATCGTACTTCTACTTAGGGTCAAGTCAATTACTGTTGAATAAAATTGTCCTTACAGTTAAATTGATTATTTATGAATTCAATTCAACATTTCAAGAATGAAAGCCAGAGAAGCATTTTACATGTAAATTAACCCCACATTTTTTGCTTGCCGTCACTGTTTTATTTTTGCACAAAGCACAGCGGTCCACGTTTTGATGCCAAATCTTATTGGCTTTCCTCTGATATGCTGCTTACAACCATGTCCACCGTTATTACGGTACCATGGTACCATGGAACCATCAATGCTTACTTTTTCGATACGAACATACTGAAAAAAAAATTGTTTTGCCATCTTATCATCATCTTCTTTGAATCGATTCCGTCGCATACTTGCTCCTGAAAAGGACATTGTGGGTATCTTCATTGATTTCCCAGTAGGTACATGCGGCAGCGCGGTAGCGGGGTCATAAGAATAGCAATAAAGCAGAGAATTTCTTTGTCAGACAAAGAAAAACTCATGTTTCCCGTTTGAACAGCATAAATGACTGTTTGTCGAACTAAATGAACGATAACTTCGTGATCAGAGAACAACTCAAAAAACTGTGACAGGGTTATTGTTTTCGGACAAAGTTGTAACCGATCTAAGTAGCGGCATAGCCACTCACGGTTGTTTTCGGGAAAATCTTCTCTTCACTTAAAAACTCTCACCACCCGCATTCTCGCCCCCTTCCTCGTCCATTTCCTCGCGCTCTTCCATGACCATCCTGCTCAATTAGTAGTGGTGGTGGTGGTGTATCATCTGACTCCTCATTCTGACTGCCAACAGGGTCACAGAGACTAGGTGATGCTGCGCGTCCTCTTCCATGCCCTCTTCTGCGTCCTCTTTCACGCCCCTTCCGCGGCTTCTTCCACCCCCTGTTCCACGACTGTTCAGTTCCCGTGGGGTCAATTGTACGTCATCGCCTTCCTCGTCATCGATTGACGTAGTTTTTTCATCAGACGGACGCCTCAAAGCTAAACTTGCAGAAGCTAGTAGCTGTTTACGGGATAAATGATGGAAATACACAACCTCTTCATCACCGGAATCACCATCAGATACCTTACCATCGTAGGAGGGTCAATATAAATATGAGCACCTTGTATCTCACCGTCAAAATTGAAATTTTCCAACACCTCTATTATTTCATTTGTTGTTAGCGTTCGCATAGACCTAAAAATAAGAAATAGCAATTGAATTCACTTCTTCCCACGGGGTCGTTGACGACCCACAAATGTTTGGACGACTACCTCTTTGCCACAAAAGGTTATTTTTAAGCAATTTTTCTGTCACACGATAGGTATACTGTCTAATTTTATTATAACAACAACTTTACAGATATATATACAAAGAAAAAAATATTACTTACATTTCTCTCATGGATTTTTGCCATAACAAATCAAGTCAAATGAAAATAAAGTGTTCAAAAAAAGTTTGTAAGATTTCAGGATAATAGGTTAGGTCACAAATATGAGGACTATGAGACTTCATTAAAAAAATACAATATTATATCTTTACAGATTCGTCACAATTATTTTGATTCTATCTTATTTTTCAAAAATTCTCAATAACTTGATTGACATTCCAGCCCTTTTGCATAACATCACATTTACAGTATCCCGTAGATGTGAGCGTAATCCTATTATAATATTATAAATGTGAAAGTTTGTATGCCTGGATGTATGTTTGAACTTCTTTAACGCAAAAACTACTGATTGGATTTTGACGAAACTTTACAATAATATAGCTTACACACCAGAATAACACATAGGCTATTTATTATTTATAAAACTATCGCGTGAATGTGAACTTTATATGGCAAAACAACGTTTGCTGGGTCACCTAGTTGTTTTAATAAACCGTTATTCAGCATTACGTATGTTACCGTCTATGTCAAAAATACTTTTATCAGAAGAGTGTGTAATTATATAGATACTGAACTTTACCACTTAGATCTTTTCACGTTTAAATCATTAGCATCATTAAAAAAGCTGTAAGACTACCTTTACAAAATTTTAAATGTTGTAACAATCTTTTCATATATATTTCTTTATTTTTAAATAATTGTATGAAACGATAGGTCTTAAATAATGTTAAGTTAAGAAACTTAGATCTTTTTTCTATAGATCTTTCTAGCATCATTTAAAAACATGTAACTAAATTAAAAAATATATTGTTAGTTGTACCTGACTAAGTTTCATATCTATATTGCCTGTTAATATCCTGTTTATCTAAAGAATTTATGTATGTGAACGTTTGTTTCCATTGAAAAAATTTATATTTATTTACTGTGTACTGCGATGTTCATTGTATCGATAGCAACATTGTGACTGCACAACACTACGAAAGATTTATTTAGCATATTTTATTGAAATCATAAGCATAACCGTTTCACAAAATAAAATATTCAAAATCCAATATTTAGTAACATTTATATCAAATATAGCTCAAAACACTATCTTGTGAAATGACAAATTCCCGTCTTCATATTCTGATTTCTCACTTCTACGGCTTCTACAGTCACATGCAACGCAAGCCTTATCATTTTTGTAAAATGTTTTTGGAACGAATAATATAAACATAAGACCCTTTTATTCGCTGTAATTGTACTTTAACTCACATTCGCAATGGTCATCAGACTGGTGATGAACATTAAATAAAATGGCTTTTTGTTATTGTATTTTTTTATCAAGACAGTCAAGGTGAGATATGTCTTACTCTTTTTACAGTGTGACGTTGCGCCTAGGTTAGAAAAGTCAAGCCAGTGCTGTGCTACTTTTGTTATTTCTCTAGGCTTGACAGAGAATATCACAGATGACAGAACAATAATAATCCTAAGTTCTAGCCTTAGAATATTAATATTATTCTAAGGTTCTAGTGGAAAATATTTAATTCTCTTAATATATTTACTCAAGGGTCACGATTGCGAAGTGCAAGCTCAGCAAATAAAGATTGTTGTTAAATTAATACCATAGAAATTAGAATTTAGTATTATAATCTCGATACAGAAATCAGTGTGTTCAAAATTGGTGCTAATTTGTATATAAAACTGGAATTCCTATTATAGTATGTAAAAAAGGTAATGAATTATTCTTTGACTTAATTGTAAATGTATAAAATATATTAGTTATTTGTATTCTCAATTAACTGTTCATATTGATTTGTATTTATTATTATAGTGTATTTATGTATTACATAGCTGTTGAAATTATGACAAATCATTTAAGCACATATTAACAATTTTTCGAAGCAAAGCGATTTAAGTGTCTCAGGCATTTATTAAAGCAGGCTTTACATTCTCCTTCGTCAAATTAAATTTAAAAATTGCGTATTTTAAAATTACCTGCCTTATAAATTATGTAAAAATAGAGAAAAATACTCCAATATTCAAAGAATGGCCTCTATTACCTATATAATAATTAAGAAATTATTTATTATGCCCAACACAGGTTGTGAGGATTATAGATTCTCTTAAGATTTAAGTATAAACTTTGTAGCTATCAATAACATATTTCTTGAATTAATATTGAGTGCATTTATTTTATTTTGGACAGCAAATGATAGTTGATAGATCAGCAGATGACTGAGAAATGCTGCACCTACAATAATGTATATTTGATGATCCTCTGGTGAAGGGAGCTGGAGTGTAGCATTCATAAAGCATGATAGACTATTCATAATTGTAGGTGTTGACTGACTGTTCATTATTTTCCAAGACAACTGGAAAGTATTGACTCATATTTTTAAAATATTGATAGGAAATTTAAGGTCAAGATATGAAGTCATATAGGTCAGGGCTTCTCAAACTTTTTTTTGGGAAGTTGCCATATTTTTGGGAAGCCCTTGCCTTCTTGCCACACATTTACGTGCTAGATGTAGTTCTAGCCTACTAACGATTTGTCAGAAAAACTCAGCAGCAAAATAGCATAAAGTTTTTTCTAAAAATTAAAGAACAAAACATAAAACAAAAATAAAAGTAAACAAATCAGATCAAAAGCCAGCACACCGTTTTTTATCTCTTTTTGTTTGGTATTAATGAGAAGGATACATTGCTTTTCTGAAAGTTTCTAAAAACAAAACTCAAGTTTTGAAATTGCCACTCTCATCTTTGTCTCTAAATTTATTTTCGATCCATACTTCTTCTTACTGCAACTACAGAGAAACCTATCTCACACATGTATGATGTCACAATGCCATATTGACACAGACAGCCTATCTATTTAGATCACCTCACACACAGTTAGGGAAACCCTGATATAACAATGACAATGGGGAGGTTAAATATGGTGTAAGTTTGGTTTACAATCTACTTCATCAAACATGGTTTACAATCTACTTCATCAAACATGGTTTACAATCTACTTCATCAAACATGGTTTACAATCTACTTCATCAAACATGGTTTACAATCTACTTCATCAAACATGGTTTACAATCTACTTCATCAAACATGGTTTACAATCTACTTCATCAAACCTGCAAAATAACTGCCAGAAAACTGCTATAATTATAGTTTTAATGTCAAAATAATTTTACAGAATAAGATTACATGTAGAAACATGCAGTTGCAGTGCAGTTTAATTAGTGGTATAGCTATTCCTGCACCGCAACATTCCTGCAAAATAACTGCAACAGCTTAGCAAAACTCTAAGAAAAAAGTGATTCACTCGATTGTATGAAACATGCAGTCATTGATAGATTGACAGCTATGACAGTTATAATCTTGTAAAAAACGGAGATAGCCGAAATCTACTACAAGTCAAATAAAGTCTACAAGTGAATTCGTCTCTCATTCACTGATTTTATGTTGTCATGTAAGTGACAACTATCTTAATGAGAAATAAAGTTCTTTTAACTGAATGATACCACAGATTGGGAATGCAGCGACCACCCTCGGGCTATGGGATGTGCCGGGTCATGAGTGGCACAGCGGGCCGGAGCAGGTGAGAGCGGGATGGGCGAGCCCGAGGCTGGGGCGGGGCTCGCGGATGCCGTGCTCCTGGCGCCGCTCACAGAGGACACGTTCCTGCACAACCTGCACGTGCGGTACAAGAGGGACATCATCTATGTGAGCGATTCACAACTAAACATCTAACAAAGTACTTTCTACGCCAGATACTCCTTAAAATGGTAAAAGACTGAATTTATGCGACTTTTTACCAGTGGGAGGCTTATTTGCACCGGATGCCGGCTAGATTATTGGTTGCATTACTGTGTTTCGGTCTGAAGGGCGCCGTAGCTAGTGAAATTACTGGGCAAATGAGATTTAATATCTTATGTCTCAAGGTGACGAGCGCATTTGTAGTGCCACTCAGAATTTTTGGGTTTTTTTAAGAATCCTGAGCGGCACTGTATTGGAATGGGCAGGGCGTGTTTATAACCATCAGCTTATAGTCCTGATCGTCTCGTCCCTTATTTTCATAAGAAAACGTGACTGTTTTAAACATAGAAGCTTTTGATGCAATCATGAACAACTTACTTCTCTTTAGTCCAACGGATGTGCATCTGAGTCCAGGTCCACATAAAACGTTCGACAGCAAAAGTATGTGTGGCGAGGAGAGTGAATTTCTAATGTCACTCTCGTTTCTGGAATGTGTAATCTATGAAGGATTTGAGTCCTTCGCGTCTCCTAGTGTTGCCCTGCTCCCGCTGATTTCCAAATCCGCGCTGCACCAGATTCACCAGCCGTTCTTGCGGGATGGTAAATCGGGAACATTTATAAAAGCGCTGCGATCGCTAGCGCGCAGAGGATGGGATGAACCTTCGCATCCTAATAAGGCAGGTGATTAATTTCTCTAGAACGAATGTGAAACAATACGGTCCTTATAATAGAATATCTACAACATTCAATGATATTAACGATCATGACGTTGACATTTTTCACGACACGTTTCTAAATGACTTAGAAATAAAGTTTTAGAAAAAATAACGACCACGGTAGATAATAGTTTGTATTAGATTGTTAATGACTTTTTAATTCTTACTTTTATTTTTTCTAATTTCACACTTTATAATTGTATATTTTCTAGAATTAAGATTTAATAATAAGTTACTTAATTTTTTCATAATTAAAATGTTGAATGTACCTAATTAGAATAATTAATCTAGAATAAGTATGTAAGTGCAAATCAATTGTTAATGTTGAGTTATTGTTGGTACATCTTAAATAAATAAAAATAAGACAGTGCTGCCAATCAGGCGTAACAGAGTTATTGCTGTGACTGTATTGAGTCTGTCATTTGTTAAATTGCAACACTATCATATCATAATCATCAATATTAATGTGGCAGACATGGGTGGGCAACACACTGGTGTCGGTGAACCCTTGTCGGCCACTGCCGCTGTACTCCGCCGAGCTGGTGCGAGCGTATCTGGCTCGCCCGCCTCACCTGCTGCCTCCGCACCTGTACGTACCGCAAGTCCCGCACACTTTTCACCCCCGCATACTCCGTACGCACCGACCAATGACACAGTGCGAGTTGTGTTGCAGGTACGCCGTGACGGGCGCAGCCTACCGCTGGGTGCGCGATAGGAACGAGAACCAGTGCATCGTCATCACAGGTGACGAGCAGCCTTCTATAATACTCCATTGTAGTTCATCCATCATCATCAATATCCCTGTCATAAGCTCCCGTGTCACTTGTACCCGGCAAGAGTTTCTATGGTCCTATTCTATTCTTCCTACTGTGGCTTCTGTGGAAGATATACCACAGATTTGCCAGAATCACGTTAGATTAGACTACAAAGCTTTGAGTATGTGTCTTCTAAGTTTAACGGTAATAAACGGTGTTCAGATTACTGTTACCGTATCCAAATGGACACGTTAAGAAGACAGCCGTCAAAAATTGCCAATATCTACGTATCCCTAGACAAAAACACCAGAGAGAATTGTTTACCGGGTGTATTATTGATTGCTCTTGGTTCTTAGAGCCATAAAACAAAACGTAACGCTTTTGAAGACAAAATATATTAATATCTATTTAAAATTAGCTGGCGTCGGCCATTTTTGTTTATGTATTAAGCTAGAATTTTAATTGTTTATGCATTATTGTTTTAGGCATCTCTCTGATATTTTTTGGAAGGTGGTTAAAGACTTTATCTACACTCATGCTTTAAGTCCTCTATTGAAGATTCTAAAACAGTTAGCTTATTGCCAACATTAAAACACCCAATGTCCTAATAACCAATACATCATCCAAACGAATGTTTTAATGTTGTACTGAATTTCATTACAACACTCCTTTGTTTTTTTTCGATCCCTTCATGCGCAAAGAGTTTTAACAGGCAGCCACATTCTTATTGCTTGATGCGTGGTATCTGTATGAATTTCAAAAAAAGAACATTTTCGTTTACGCGCGTTCCACACTACCAGAACGTCACGCGGCGTAAAAAAGTAGGTTATTCAAATCCCCGAAATTTTTCTTCGATATTTTTATTGTTTTGTTTACCAAAAATGACCGATTCAAATTTTGACAGCACAGTGCCAGATATTTTAAACGCTGCAAATGAGCATAATATTCAAGTGAATTTTAATAATGATTGCACTAAACAAAATGTAAATTACGACTAAAACAACTACTTACTAGGACCGCCTGTTTTAATGTTAGCAGTACGCTAACTGTTTCAGAATCTTTTAGAGGATTCATATTATGGGTGTAGATAAAGGCTTGTATGCAACTGTTGATAATAATTAGGTATTAATTACCCCTTATTACATAACAGTTGCGTTATTTTTATGAAGCGTTGTTCTACAGTATGGCATGAAAAGGCGAGTGGATCTCTTAATCCTACTATGGAATATTCCTTTGCTGGTTTAAAAAGTTTACCATTTTTAATGAACATACTAATTTCTAATATATATAGACCAGTAAGCGTTAACAGACGGTTCTTTTTGAATAATGGTCTACAGGATTCTAGAGGACTGACATTGCAAAAAAGCTCTTATACACTCTTATATAATATTAGATAGATATAAATACTGAAACAAAGACAAAAAAAAATCTTTTGCAAATAACAATTATTTTGTTTTACAGCGTGTTAGTTTAATACATAAATATAAAACAATTTAAAATATAAAATGCTTATTCGATGTGGTCTCCATTGACTGCAATACAGTCTTTTAAACGTCGAGGCCAGTTATCAATAGAAGTACGCATTCTTTCCATGGGAAAATTTTTCACTGCCAATCGTATGGATTGTTTTACATACTCCAAATTATCATGACTCCCTAAAACTGACCATAAATCATAATCCAGCGGATTAAGATCGGGACTAGACGACGTCCAGTCTTGCGCTCTGATGAAGTCCGAAACGTTCGTTTCCAACCAAGACTGCGTAGACCGAGCTTTATGACCCGGCGCCGAGTCTTGCTGGAAGGACCATTCTCGGTTATTGAACTTCACTACCTTCTCAAGATACCATATCTTGATACACTTGTGCCGATGTTTTGATACCTTTTTCACAAAAGTATAGCTCAGTCACTCCTTCATAGCTAATACTTCTAGTAATATTTTGTTTATTTTAAACTAGCTGACCCTTTGGAACATTGTTCCGCCTTAGAGGCAATAAATGAGCAGATTTTGGATTTAATTAATTACAATATTTTAATAGGATATTAAATATAAGGAAAAAAAATCAAGTTCGTTAATGATTCTTTATTGGCTGTGTAGTTTGGTGTTTGGGTTGTTCTCTTCAGTGAAGCACCTTGTGAGACGACATTTACCGTTTTATTATCATGCGCAAAAGCAAATAATGCAGATGGTCTACCATCGCGTGAACATGCCACTTATAATTAATTGAACATGGGAAATAGATTCTAGATTCAGACCACAAACTTTCAAGGATTGGGCTTAAGATTTGAATGGCCAGGGCGAATGCGAGATGGACCGGAGAGGAAAGATTATTTATATATATAGATTGTAACAGTATTTATGGCCAGAGTAAGTATAGTTCGTGTGTCCGCTAGGTGAGAGCGGCGCGGGCAAGACGGAGGCCGCACGCGTGTGCCTGCAGGGCGCGCTCGTGGCGGCGGGTGGAGGCGCCGCCCTGGCCGCTGCCGGCACGCTGCTGGAGGCCTTCGGCAACGCCGCCACCGCGCGCAACCACAACGCCAGCAGATTCGTGAGTACACACATTACGGACGATACGATATAGGTGCCTTCCTTCCTGTGATTCCTCTGGTGTTGCAAGACGGGCGGCTTGTTGGTTCTCCTCTTAAGTAATAACAAATATGAATGTCTCGATTATATGAGTTTTGTATCCGATACTACGGAGGGATTTTTATATATTTGTAAAATATAGGGCTCTACATCGATACAACATATTCTAATTGCGATCTTATAAGTATACAAAAACAGTCCTGTAGATGGACGCCTGAAATCACCAGTGATCCTTATAACAAAACCATACATTCTGAATGCTTTATCCTTAATTAAGTTAATGTACTGTACTAAATGCAATTTTGTATGTAATAAAATTCCTAAATGCCTTATTATGCTCACAGTTTTTAAAACAGTAGTACTAAGTAAATTGTAACTATTAGTAACAATTATTTTTGTTTTTTGTGAATGTTATTTTAAAGCATTTATTTAAATTTAGTTTAAGTTTGTTATTTAAATCTTCCTGAAGTCTATCAACGTCCTTGTGATCTTTACCAGTTTTGTAAATTGTCTGCAAGTCGTCTGCGTACATGAGAAACTTAGAGTTTTGGAAACATTCTTTAATGTCCTTTATATAAAGAGTGAATAATAAAGGTCCGAATAATGATCCCTGTGAGCACCTGACGGTACATCAGAAAAGGTGTCAGATTTAAATCCATTACTGACTGTTTGAGACCTTCTAGTAGTATAAGACGTAAACCACCTTAACAGATTTCCACGGATTCCATTTAATGCTATTTTTTGTAAAAGACGTTCTTAGTCCACTTTATCTAAATTTTTTTGTTAAATCTATCAAAAAAAAGAAAATTGGTAAATACCATGAGATTAGTTGTGGTAGAACTACGCTTAACGAAACCATGTTGTTCAGGTATGATGATCTTATGTAGATAGGGATATATCAGAGTTTGTGCCATTCAAATACTGGACAGACTAGATGAAATAAGGTTATTGATTAAATTATTTGAATGACATTTCAATCATATACACACATACACTCATACGCACACAATCACAACACAAAATCTTTATGAGTTTTTTATTTATGTATTATAGAGTAATTAGAACAATAAATGTTGTACCTTAAATAGTGTTACGCTGTATTTGGCAGTCTGCCATCGCATTATAGTTTTGTAATTAGTTTACTTTTCATCTGCTGTTGGTTCAATAAAAAAAAACTTTATTTGGCAAATAAAGTTTTTTACCTATAAAACTAATCTTAAAAAAATATTCAGTTCTAATCAAACTTAAATCTTATTATTTCTGTTTTCTACATTCTAGTTTTACAATTATATAGCTTACTTTTACCAAGTTTTACTTACCTTTGCTACGATTAACTTGTATTGTAAATTGTACGTGCACGCTTGCACCTAAGCAGATGTCGCTTTTATCTTTAACATCTATGTTCTCAGTGAGACGTTCCAAGGGAGTAATTGTAATTATTTTAGTTAGTTATAATTTGTATATATATTTAATCTTTTGTTTCTGTTTTTGTCTCCAATAAAGTAAATAATAATAATAAATAAATTGCAAGTCACCTCGTCCCAAAACATCTCTTTCTTCTGGTCTTCTGGTGTGGCGCCGATATCCAATGTTGTCCAACTCTGACGACTTCTATTTCCTTGGGCGTTTCGTGACCATGTAGTGCAGAGCTGGATCGATACAGCTTGTAGGAGATGCCGTGTGCCGTAAACACGACCACCTGACTGAGTCATAGCCC
Source organism: Leptidea sinapis (assembly GCF_905404315.1). NCBI lineage: Eukaryota > Metazoa > Arthropoda > Insecta > Lepidoptera > Pieridae > Leptidea > Leptidea sinapis. The sequence continues at coordinate 4,515,781 of NC_066296.1, read as the reverse complement.
GACTGACCTACTGCCGACTGACATGTCGCGGACGCATCACCGACATCCCTGATGAACTATTTTTAAACCCAGGACAGCCTACCCTCCTTCATAGCCTCGTTATGCACTAGACGTCTTCCCGTCCTCCCGTCCCACTGTACCTCCTCGCCGCTGCGGGTGAGTTATACCGAAGTATAGTCAGTTGATCTGTTTGTTTATGCGCAGGGCAAGCTGCTGGAGATCGAGTTCGACTTCCGGGGCGAGCCGGTCGGCGGCCATCTGACGCACTGTGAGTATAACAACATACAACAAACATTACATTATACAACGCAACACACTCACCCTTATTATATACATCTTTATATATATATATAAATCCAATGTCCTGATGTTTTTTCCCTGTGAACTCCTAAACTGATGAACGGATTTTAATGGGGATTACTTCATGGAGTGCAGTTCCAATATTTGTTTTGTATGGACATTTTTTCTATGAGAAACGCACGGTTCTGCTGTGAAACAATATCATTATAACAACAGGGAGCATATTTTACGAAATAATTCTTGATGCTATGAAATATTATTGACATATTCATTCAGTATTTTATTTATTATGTACAGAACAACGTCTGTCGGATCAGCTACTATGTATATGTTTATTTATATGCACTTAGGTTCATTGCTGCACTGCAAAATTTTGTAGGTTTTGTGTGGACCTACTAAATTCAGACAAATTTAGTTATTGACTTAAAAAAAATCTATTCCAAAACAATAGATATAATGTGCACTAAAAAGTAAAATAATAATTATACATAAATAGTCGGTTTATTTTTTGTTAAATAATTTTTTTTAATAGGATTTATTAATGTTTTTGACAGTACGCACACTAATTACAACAAGAAAAATCAATTCCTTTTCTTGCGTTCCTCTAAATTTGTCCATGAGTGTATATGTTTGAAGTTGGTATTTTATTGTAAATGTTTTTTATCTTTCATAAGTAAAATGTGTATTTTTGTTGCATCTCATTGCTCCGATTGTATTTAGAATAATTTGTTGATGATGAATGAAGCAATTGGTACTATACAAACCGGTGTCGACGACGCTAAACAATCTCGGGAAGTCCTCATGACAGATTTTTTGAGAGAAGTGCCTTGTGCCGTTAATAGTCGAAGTTCTCCGCTATATCCAAACTAAGGCTCGGTATGCACCAAAGCGGAGAGGAGAGGAGATGCATTTTGATGACTAATCAGATTTCGTTATTTCCACATCTCCTCTCCGCTGAGTTCCGGTGGAAATGGATCAAGCAGAGAGGAGAGGAGATGTCTCGTATTTTTTTTTTGTGCCGCGAGCGAGTAAGCGGCCCGGCAGAGCGGATATGTGAGATGTATGTCTTTCCCCGCACCTTCTCCTCGCGTCTCGCACACCCGAAAGCGTCATTTATTCGATTGACCGATCTTGAATGCAAAAGGCGTTCCTTCCATATTTTTAACCGACTGTAGTAGTTTAGCGAAGTATTTTATATCAAAAAAGGAGAAGGCTCCAAAAATATTTTTACAGAAGTGTGTTTCTTCGACCTCTAATTCCTCTTCCTCAAGCAAATTAAAATAGAACTTTTGTAATGACATGACGTCTTCCTTTCGTGGATATCAGTTGACTGATTTAGAGCTCTCACAGCTCACATCTCTCCGCTTTTTTGGAAATATCCTGATCGCTTCGCGGCTAATCTCCTCTCGGCTTTGGTGGAAGCCGGGCCTAACTGCCAAGCCTCGCTTTCAATGGTCGCCGACCATCGATGGCGATGCGGTATACGTGCACGTATAACGCATCGCCCATAGCAGAAGCCGTACCGGTAATTGATCAACTGACGGTCTTCTACATCTTACAAAGATCGGCAGTCCCTTATATATATATATATCTCAGCTGATGGATGAATCACTGATGCGCGTCATACATAAATGTTATTCATTGATATTATTGTTGTTGACTCGCAAGTATATTTCTTTAATGATATCTTTTATATTATCGTTGCATGCAGACCTGTTGGAAAAGGTATGTATTAAGTTTTTGAGCGTATCTCGAGGGTTCGAGATCGATCGAGAACGATCAGGGGGCCTACTCCTAAAATCGATATTCGATAAATCGTGGCTTTAGTCGTGTGGAATCCTACTCTTAGTTACATCGTAATCAATGTCGAAACGATGATTGAACGAACGAAACATTATTCGATATTATCGGTCCTAACCCTACTCTTAGTTGAAAATGTCAGAGACGAATATTCACAAATAATCAAACGTCACTTTTACGATAATCTCAACGACACCTTCTAGGCTGTCAATGCTATTATCGTTTCAAGTTGTGTAGATATATTTGCCATACAATATACATACTTAATAAATATTATTAAAATAATGATATGCGATTTACTATTCAACAGGATTTTACTACCAAGTCATTTAAGTAATTTTGTTCAACGTTTATGCGTAGAAATAATGCAAATGGCCGCTTGAGAAATAGGAAGTCGACGAGAAGGGCTGAGTTATTTTTTTTTACATTTTATTATTCGCAAGTTTTATATTATTGATTCAATTTAAAAGTTCTTATTATATTCATTACATAATTTTTTAATATTTACAATATGTGTAAATGATACCAAATTGGTGGTGCAGAGTCTAGCATGGTCCTCAAAACTATGTTTTGTCTTTTGACACTTAACAGCGACATAGCACAGATAATATTTAGGTTTGAACATATTTCATTCACACTAACATCGTAAAAAAATCAAAATATTAGTCCAAGGTAACGATAAACGATAAGAAATTCGAACATTTGTTAGAGTAGGATAGTTGCGATATATTCGGAGTATTATCGTATCGTTCCGAATGTATCGTTGTCGATTTTGCGAGTAGACCTCCAGGTCGTTTCGGCTGATGTCAATCGAGCCATCGTTAAAAATAGGTTACGGTTTCCAATTTTTAGGGGCTGATTTCGAGGGTCTATAATTATGAATAAGGGAAATATATTATGAATGCTTCAAAACTTCATTACGGAGAAAAACATTCAAGCTGCGACATATCCATCTTCAGACATGGCGGACACCGGCCGACATAATTATTCCCTCCATAAGGTTTATTGATCGCTGTCTTTATGCTGTACACTGACCTGTATTTAAATACCACTAGACAGGCTGTTCCTTATGTTTGACAGCAAAAGTGCCTATTTGAAGCGCCACTCGCGAGCGTCCAGAGAACTTATTTTGATGTATAATACAAGTGGCTGCGAAGCAATGTACAATACTTTGAAGTACTTCTGCATTTTTAATTAATTTTGTTCGTTTTCCCTGTTATTTATACTTCAAGAATCAACTTTATAAAGTATACAATTTTTTTTGTAAACAGTTTCACGCCATCTATCGATGTTTGCTGAGGTTTGCTAGTTTTAGTACCGCAGACTCTCGCCACATGGCCAACAGCGCCAAAATGGCGAATATCAAACAGTCATACAAGTACTTTGACAGCCGCCAGTCCAGTGGTATATAGTAGAGGTCAGTGATGTTGTGAGAGGACAAGTCCCCGCGACCTACGTCACGACGCACGTGTGTCCGCAGGAGCGCGCGTGCGGGAGCGGCGTGGCGCCGGGTGAGCGCAACTTCCACGTGCTGTACCAGCTGCTGGCGGGCGCCGACGTGCAGCTGCTCAGTGAGTGTGACCGCCGGACCGCCTCCACGCCTCCACCGCCCGCACTCGTCACCACTGACGTCCTCGTCACGTTACAGAGCGCCTGAAGCTGCAGCGCTCGTGGGAGGCGTACCGCGTGCTGGCGACGGCTGGCGACGCGGCGACGCCACCACCCGGCCAACGCGCTCCGCCCGCCGACCGCGACCACTTCGCCTTCACTAAGGTGAGCTCACCAATAATTCTTCTGCCTACACGAGGAACCTAGTGTATATACCTATCTACTGTACTGAGAGGCATATTATCTAAGTAGTATTTAGTTATATTACATTTTCACCTTTGCATTTTGTAAACTTTATAGGAAAGCATTTATTTTTATTCAATATCACACTATTAAGCTTGTACCCATATAAATAAGCTATTCAGGTCTGCCTACATGGCGCTAAAATCATCGGGACTATTGATGATCTTTAGAATTTTTAGATCAAGAGCAAACATAAATGGTGTGCAATATTTCAGGCAGTTTCGTAGGTCGTTGATAATTTACATATTAAATTGGAGGGGACCCAAATGCAATCCTTGGGGTATTCCTGATGTTATTTCGTATTTTACAGATTAAAATCCATTAGATACTACGGAAGAACATCTGTCAGTAAGGTATGAATTCAACAAACTTAAAGGTGTTAATTCAACAAACTTAAAATTGATCCAGCAATGCCTCATACGGATTACTTCGAGAGTATGATGGAAATTGGCATGATCGTATGCTTTACTTAAATCAGTATTGACTTACATATACTTTTTTCATCTTATCAACCGCTTTTTTTAATAATTCTATTTATTAAAAAAAATTAACCAAGTTTGTTTATAAATACACTATGTGTAAGCCATCGTTACTTGGTTAACGCTAAAGATGTTTTTGAAGTAGCCATACAGTTGTACATATATTAAAATACCTTACCAAGCAAAGACGGTATGGAAATTGGTCTGTAGTTCGTAACACTTTTGAATACTGGTACCAGCTAAGCAATTTTCCACTTTTAAGGAAATGCTCCCGTTTTTAATGGATTTATTAAATCAAATATTACTTGTAGGTAGTAACGGTGGTGGCACGGTAAATAACGCTTTTTAGGCCATAGAGTATCGACTTTTTCAAAGACTCACTAAAGTATGTACTTATATCAGTGATCGGGGCTGTATAAATGACAGATAAAAGTAGAGGAGTGACAGATAAAATAATATTATAATGGTTGTTTCCCAGGCGGCCATGGGCACGCTGGGACTGGGTGCGGCCGAGCGCGGCGCCGTGCTGCGGGTGCTGGCCTTCCTGCTAAAGATGGGCAACGTGCGCTTCGAGCCGCGACACAACATCGACGGCACGCTCGGAGCACGACTGCTGCCCGACTACGGTACGGCACTTGCCATCGGAAATAAAATTGGTATTTGGTATTGGTAAGGAAACAGGAGCCCTGTTTCCGCAATTAAGCCGCTTAGTTGGGTCCATTTTGCGTGCAGTGTTGGCCAGTCATTCCAACCAGCCCAGCTCCTTCCACAAGTTCAGAACACTCCTGAGATGTTCGCAGACTTCCTGGAGCGACATTGTATTTACTAAGGTTTTTGCCCGTTGGTTGGACACCCCAGCACATTCCAGGATTACATGAATAACCGTTTCATCCTCGGCTAGACAGCCCCTGCACTTAGGACTGTCCGTTACGCCGATTGTAAATAGGTGCTTGTTCAGTGATATGTGACCCGTTAGGATGCCGACCATGATTCGGATGTCATGTCTGTTTAGGCTAAGTTGACGTGTCAGTTTGGGCGATAGTGCGGGAATCGCTTCTTTCGATTGCCTACAGCCTGAAACATTTGTACATTGGATTTTGTGTAGATTGTTGGTGAGAGAGCGTATCCATGACCGCATTTGGCTGAAGGGCAGCGGCTACAGTGGCCACTTGGGTCTCTATGTATCGGAAATAAAAAGGAGTTAAGTGATCACAGAAGCGTTGCCAGCTTTTAAGGAAGGTGTACGCGCTTTTTTTGTAGGTGTTCTGTGAAGGTGTACCCAGTTATGACGTATCGGAAACACCGCACTAGGAAGCTTATTCCACATCCTTGTGGTAAGTGGAAGAAAGTTCCTCGAAAACTGCACTGTAGATCAAAGCCATATATCCAGTTGGTGGGGATGATATTTGCATAGGTCATTCAATAACAGATCAAATTAAAATATTTTATTTTGTTAAAATAAGGTTACATGATCACTTACTAAGATTATTTTTGATTAGCTGTTATAATATTTGTAAACAGTCGGTATCGTTATTGGAATAAAATATATGTGGCCTAACATTATGTAATAATGTTTATCTACTACCCATGCTTTAAATCCTCTATTAAAGATTCTGAAATAGTTAGCTTATTGCCAACATTAAAACACCCAATGTTCTAATAACCATTACATCATCCAAACGAGTGTTGTAATGTTGTACTGAATTTCATAACAACACTCCTATGTTTTTTTTTTCGATCCCTTCATGCGCAAAAAAAGTAGGCTATTCGAAGCCCCGCCATTTTTCTTCGATATTTTTAGTGTTTTGTTTACAAATAATGAGCGATTCATTTTAAATGCTGCAAAAGAACATTATATTCGAGTGAATTTAAATAAATAATTGTATCATGAATACATAGTTTATTTGTATATAATCAGTAATGAATGATGTTAGGTTACTACTAGGACTGGTGTTTTAATGTCAGCAGTAAGCTTACTGTTCCAGAATCTTTTAGAGGATTCATATTCTGGGTGTAGATAAAGTCTTGTATGCAACTGTTGATAATTAGGTATTAAAACACTCATGTGATACAATTATCACAATCCACATTCGTGTTTTAATACCCCTTATTAAACAACAGTTGCATAAATAACTATTAGTATAACCGCTCGTGTGCCCGCAGAGCTGCAGGAGGCGTGCTCGCTGGTGGGCGTGGACTCGGACTCGCTCGCAGTGGCACTGGGCGCCGCTCACTCCGCGCACGCGTCGCGCGGTGAGTGTCCTATTTGTTATATTTTACAATTTGTGAATATTCTTTTAAATTATAATGGGTCTCGCTTAGATAATTTCAAATCAATCAAAATCACTTTATACATGTAGGTCACGGAAATAACACTTATGAACGTACCCTACAATTAAAAAAACCATCTAGGATAAGTTTCATGTCGATACGGTCAGTGGCTTAGGCGTGATTGCCTCAAACAAAGACCAATTTTCATTATATATATCAATATAGAAGATAGAATAGATGTACAAACGTTTATACTTTGTTGTCCAGATGATCACGACGAGTGCTCGCTGGAGCTGCAGGAGGAGAGCGAGGGCGAGGGAAGCGCGGCGACGGGGGACGGAGGCAGTGGCGCGGGCGAGGGGAGCGCCGAGTGGGCCGCCGCGTTGCGGGACCGGCTGGTATGCGCCGTGTACTCGCGGCTGTTCAATTGGCTCGTCAACAAGGTCAACGAAGCCATCAAAGTGCGTATAGTTTGTATAATGTCCACACCTCGAGCTGCCATTTTTTTTTTATGGAAAAGGAGGACCTGGTGTTAAGTGATCATCGCCGACCACATTCTCTTGCAACACCAGAGGGATCACAGGAGCGTTGCCGGCCTTTAAGGAGGATGTGGGACCAGTGGGAGGCTCCTTTGCACAGGATGCCGGCTAGATTATGGGTGGTGGCCAACGGCGTCTATTTCTGCCGTGAAGCATTATTGTGTTTCGGTCTGAAGGGCGCCGTAGCTATTAAATAACTAGGCAAATGAAACTTAACATCTTATGTGTCAAGGTGACGAGCGCAGTTGTAGTGCCGCTCAGAATTTTTGGGGTTTTTCAAGAATCCTGAGCGGCACTGCACTGTTATGTTCAGGGCGTATCAATTACCATCAGCTGAACGTCCTGCTCGTCTCGTCCCTTATTTTCATAAAAATAAAATCGGAATCACCGCACAAGGAAGCTCATTCAAAAGCTTGGAGCTTTCTTCCACGTACAACAAAGCTGTGGAATGAGCTTCCTTGTGCGGCGTATCCGCGACGAAATGCCATGGGTACCATCAAAAAAAGCGCGTACACCATGTGGGCGGCGGTGATCACTTAACACCTAGTGACCCGTACGCTCGTTTGTCTTTTCTTTTCCATAAGAGAATATCGAAAAGATTGTTAGATTCCAATATTTCGTTTAAGTCTATATTATAGCTGTTGGTGAGAAGGGCGTTTAATTTTTGATGATTTTTTTTTATTTATTTATTCAGAAACAGACAGTCTTACAAATGATTTACTAAATTAAATAACAGATACTCGACCTAGAGTTTCCTTAATTAACAGGTTTAATAGCGAACAGTCTATTATAATTATACAAACATATAAAAATACTTTAAAAGATTAAACAAACACTTTGAGAATTTTAATAAAATTATTTTAATTTGTTTTTTAAATTTTGAAAAACTGGAACAGGAAGCTATATCTACACTATAATCATGGTGAAAGTTATTATTGTAAAATTTACTCGCACGACGAACAAATCTATTTTCTACATAACAACTAGATTAATAATTTAAATGAAATAATTGATTTGAATGACATGTGCGTTATTGACAGGGCGAGTTATTTTTATGTTTATACATCACAACAACGAGGGACAATCCATAATATTATTAATTATACACAATAACAGTATCAATAATAGTAATTCTCAATTGGGAAATCTATATCACTCGCAATATACTCTGAAAGATTTACATATTTTAATATACTAACTCTGAAACAACGTAGGGACACATTGGATTTACTTTTCTTATACAAAAGTATTAACAACATTTATGACAACTCCTTTCTTGTGTCTATGTTTAATTTTAGAGTGCCTAGATGCCCACGTAAACCTGTGAATTTATTTGAAAAACCTTCTCGCAGAACTATTTTGGGGATCAATTCACGTGTGTCGCGATTATGCAAAATTAAAAACAATTATAAATGCTTGGACCCATTCAGTGATTCGTTGCCAAGGTTTCGCAAAAATGTAAAAAAATGTATTGTAAATAAATAATTTATAAGTATTCTTGATTTGTTTAATACGTTTATCTTGACTTGTTTAGTAGATTTTGTTAATTTTTTAAATTCATTACATTATAGAATAGTTGTTTTATAACTTATATTTATTTTATGTAACTATTTCACACATAATTTTATTTATTCGGGTCAACAAACAGTAGCACGCAGTGCTTAGAAAAAAATCAGTAATAATATAATACAGTAATACTATACATGCTACCAACTACGTCAACCACATAATTATTGATTAATACTTAATTACAAAAGTTACATGTATGAATATAAGTGTAGATATAAAAAATATATTCGTTTAGTTTTATTGTTATTATTCTACAGGCTTAGTCTAATATAGTAATATTCTTCTTAAGATAATCCATGACCAGCTTTTTGAAAGAGCCCACACGAGTGGAAAAAATATCAATATTGCCAAAGCACGCATTATATGAGTGTGTCATTCTCCATAGTGGTGAGCGCTCGCCAGAATTTGTACGACATTTTATAGTAGCAAAAAGTTTATGCGTTTGATTATTGCGTACATAACTTCTAACTGGTATTTTGTAACAGAGTTTACGAGTTAAAGGAATACAGTCGTATTTATTATGACACAGATCAAATAAGAGCATAGCTTCAAGTTGTTTGCGCCTTGACTGCAAGTCAAGTATACTATATTTTTCAAGAAGCTGGTCATAAGCAAGGTAGCTTCCCGTACATTTATAGTGCATCGTCCGTAAAAAATTTTTCTGTACAGTTTCTATTCTCTTAACATATTTATTATAATGGGGATTCCAGATACAAACAGCATATTCGAGTTGTGAGCGAACCAGCGATTTATACAAATTTAGATATGTAGCAACTCTATTGAAATTAATACCGGTCCGCATTATAAATCCATACATTTTAAAAGCTTTATTTACAATGTTTTGTGTATGCGTGTCTAAATGTAACTTACTATCCAATGTTATTCCTAGATCTTTAATATTACTAACCTTGTCTAGACTCTCTCCATAAAGTGAATATGTATAGTTGCTAGCGGATCTCTTTTTAGTAAAAGTGATATGCTTACATTTACTTAAGCTTAGATTAAGTTTATTTTCCGTACAATATTTAGTAAATCTATTTAAATCATCCTGAAGATGGTAATGATTATCTTGTAATTCAATTGTTTTAAATATTTTAAGATCATCTGCATATAGTAGAAAATTACTATGTTTAAAGCATGTATGAATATCGTTGATAAATATAATAAATAAAAGAGGTCCAAGAATTGACCCTTGTGGAACTCCAGAAGTAATCATTACCATTTTCGATTCATGGCCACTGATGATAACTCTTTGAGTACGATTTGAGATGTATGATTTAAACCATCGCCAAAGATCACCACGTATGCCGTTATATGCTAATTTTTCTAATAAGCGTCTATGGTCTACCCTATCAAAAGCTTTCTGAAAGTCTGTATAAATGCAGTCTGTTTGTCTATTGTTATCTAAATCTTCAAATAAGTGTGAAGCAAAAACAAGAAGATTAGTTACTGTTGAGCGTTTCTGCACGAATCCATGTTGTTGTGGAATTATAATCCTATGTATCAGTGGATAAATGGAATCGTGTACAAGCCGCTCAAAGAGCTTGGAAAGTACAGACAAGATAGAGATTGGTCGGTAATTTTCTACGTTCTTTTTGGATCCTCCTTTATGTACAGGCACTATGCGAGCTATTTTCCATTTCTCTTGAAATATGCCTTGTTTAAGACACATACTGAATAAAATATGCAGTGGTTTGTAAATGGTAGTAGAAGTGGCTTTGAAAAATATTGGAGGTATATCATCCAAACCAGAACCCTTCATTACATCCAACTTGTTTAGAGCCTTAATTACATTTTCAGTCGAGATAACAGTTTGACTGATAATGTCACACACTATTTCATCCTTACCAGTGCATTCTATATGATCTATGTCAAAGTCATTGGTAAGAGTAGATGGTACAAAAACCGAGTAAAAAAAGTCAGAAAATAAATTACATGCATCGATCGGAGTATTAGCTGTATTATTTTTGTAAAATACATTATAAGGAATGCGGGAATTGTTTTTTATATTAGAGAAGTATGTCCAAAAATATTGTGCATTGACTTTAATACTATCTTCTACTATGTTCATATATTCACTGTAACGACGTTTCGATTCCTTTTTAAAACGACGTCTGAGTATACAGAATATCTCATAGTCTGACGTATTATAAAAAATTTTCCACTTTATCCAAGCCCTTTTTTTATCTTTAAATATATGTATTAAGGATGAATTAAACCAAACTGGGAAGCTCTTTGCTTTTATAGTTTTAGATGGGATATACTTACGTATGAATCCATAGATTATTTCATAGAATAAACCGACAGCTTGATCAGCAGATTTGCCTTGAAAATATCTTTCCCAGTTGGTGTTAAGTATCTCTTCATTAATAATTGAATACTCAGCTTGTTTAAAACAGTAGTGTGTCTGTGTAGTTAAAGGGAAATGTGGTCTATTAGCAAAGGGCAATAGTGTATAGAAAGGTGGATGATGACCATCAGGTGGCACCAAGGCAGTAAGTGCATTTAATAAAATACAATCATTGTTACTGGATAGGAATAGATCTAAAATATGATTATTATAATTTTCAAAACAATTATATTCAAGGTATACATAGGATATATATTATTTATTTTCAAAACAATTATATTCAAGGTATAATAGGATTCAAGGTATACATAAATTGACAAAAACTTTGACTCGTTAAACAATAACTATTACTTAATTGTGGTTCCATATGCGCACCGTGTCGCAACCAATTTATTGTCGGTATGTTATAGTCGCCAACAAGGTGTATATTATCGCTAAGTAACAAGATTTCTTGTAGGTAATTAAAATAAGATACGTATATACGAGGGGAGGTCAAAAAGTTCGCGGAATGACTGGGAAAAAAGATGAAATGATACATTATGTTATTTTTCCTTTTCAATATATTCCCCCTTAACACGAATACATTTTTGGGATCTGGCATATAACTTATTAATACCGTCGAAAAAATAGGTTTTGTCTTGGGCGTCAAAATACGCCGAAATCGCCGACTTGACTTCATCATCGTCTCTAAATTTTTTTCCACGCAGCTCTTTCTTCATCTTTGGGAATAAATAAAAATCGCTAGGGGCCAGGTCTGGACTGTAGGGTGGATGGCGTAGTTGTTCAAAACCGCATCGATGAATGGCAGCCGTCGCAACATGACTCGTGTGAACGGGCGCGTTGTCGTGCAAAAGGAGTACACCTTTTGTCAGTTTTCCTCTTCTTTTTTCTTTAATAGCTTCTTTTAATCGGTCCAATAGGGAAGCGTAGTACTCTCCCGTTATAGAAACACCACGTTCTTTATAATCGATCAAAAGAATACCTTCAGTATCCCAAAAAATAGTCGCCATGATCTTTCCGGCCGATTGCGACACTTTAAATTTTTTTGGGGGTGGTGTGCCTTTTTTGTGCCACTGCATCGACTCCTGCTTTGACTCAGGCTCATAGTGGTGAACCCAAGTTTCATCACCGGTTACAATTCGGGCCATAATTTCTTCCCTAACTTCTCCACAGCGGTCCAAATACTCGCGGGAACAGTTGACGCGCTCACGTTTTTGCAGCGGCGTGAGCATTCTCGGGACCCACCTTGAACACACTTTACTCATGCCAAGATGTTGATGAAGAATATTTAAAATTGTGGTTTCTGATACTCCAACTGATGCTGCAAGTTGTTTCTTCTTCAACCTTCCGTCTTCCAATACAAGTTTTTCAACTTTTTCAATGATTTCCGGCGTAGTGGCCTCAATGGGCCGTCCAGGTCGAGGATCATCTTCAATTGACTCCCTTCCTTGCTTGAAAAGGCCGTGCCATTTGTAAATCATGGTTTTACCAGGAGCAGAGTCTCCGTAAACAGCTAACATCTCTTGCAAAATAGTTTGAGGCGTTTTTCCTTGTTTGGTGAGGAACTTTACGACGGCGCGATGTTCAATTTTCTCCATAGTGGCTAGTTTGTTCCCGATTTACTTGTTCACTCGTTTGTAACTCGAAAGCTAATGACCCAATTAGGCTAGAAATTGGCATATATAGTAATTATGAGTTACTCAAGTAGCGGCTACCTGGAGGAGCGACCTCACCCCCGCCAACCCCGCCATTCCGCGAACTTTTTGACCGCCCCTCGTATCATGGGTCTGATTCGGCGGAATATATGTTACACCAAATATGTGACGGCCAGCTGTAGTGCGTAACTCAACTAGTACGTAATCAATTGTACGTAACGTAATCAATTGACCCTTGTAAATTAGCATAATAATAATGATTATAAATGTATTATTGTAATTACCACTGGTGAATCTAATAAATAAATAAATAAAATAAATAAATAAAGTGACGTCGTTTTTCAAGATCTTCAATTCTGTGTCTGTAATGAAATGATATGAAAGCCAGTGTGGTTAATATGTGTGTTGCAGGCGAGTGTCGGACGTGCTGCGACACGCGGCTCTCTCGGCATCCTGGACGTGTACGGGCTGGAGTCGCTGGCGCACAACGGGCTGGAGCGGCTGCTCATAAACTACGCGGCCGAGCGGCTGCAGGCTGCCGTGGCGGCCGGGGTGCGGCGAGACCACGACGAGTACGTGCGCGAGGGACTGCCCTGGGAGGCGATACCAGCGCCGCGCGGGCCCGACACCGCAGACCTGCTGGACGCGGTGAGTGGACTCGTGAACGATATTTTCTCAAAATTGATGCCATTTTTAATATACTAGATATGCTACCGCTTCGGAAACAAGTGGCGCTCTTTTCAATAAAAATATACAATATTATACATTCATTTCTATCGCTATAAAACAACCATAATCTAGTCCCAGGCTGTCCGATCACTTAGATATTCAGCTGTGGAGTAGTAGGATTTACGACAGAGCCATTTTTCAAATAAAACATTTATCATACAAGTTGATTTCTTCTTCGTCGGACTACTCTTGACAGAGGAGTCGTGGTCGCGTCGAACGACGAACGATTCTACGCCAGTTATCCGTAGCTGTTGCTTCTCTGGCACATGTGTTGAGTAGAGTGTTGGTTAGGGCTTTGATTTGGTTTGTCCAGCGCATAGGGGAGTGTCCTCTTGACCTACTACCGTTAACCCTTCCCTGAACAACAAGCCCTCTCTACTCCTCTCCACATCGCGTGACATGCCCGAAGTGTCTGAGGTTACACGCTCTGACTATAGATGAAAGCCTTTCTTTCACCTTGAGATCTTCAAGTATGTGCGGCGTACGTTTGTGCGGCGTTGTGTACAGGATACTCGTAACATTCGTCTGTAACACATATAAGTTGATAATCACTAGCACTAGATAATAAAAATAAAAACACATTGCGTACAAAGTACACATGTCAGAAGTGAAACCTGCACCATGCAGGTTTCACTTCACGTATAGGAGTGGTAGTGCCATGTTGAATCCACACGGACACAACCGAATTGGGCCGGCACGCCCGGAGAAATATCACTCCCCCACGAGAAACCGGCGTGAAATAGCGGCTATGCCGTTGTGTTTCGTCCGGTGAGTGGGGTATCCGGATGCCTACACCCCGAATGCAAATGCTAGCGTGTGCGTTAACGTCAGGGAGGATGTCTGTTCTCGACGCCTGAGTTTTCTTGAAGGACAGGACCTATCCATCATCTAGCGTGTAGACTGCGATGACCATCCGCGAATCTACGCATGCCTGTATAGGTCCCATAGCGGTAACGCAGAGACTGACCGGCTCCTCGAACACATCCAAATGGCTACAGATTCCGTGTTGGAGCAGATCCCCACTGCAGAGATCGTGTTTCTTGGCGATTTTAACGCCCACCACGCCGAATGGCTAGGCTCACGTACCACCGATCATGCAGGGAGATCTGTTCACGACTTCGCCATAGCATATGGTCTGACGCAACTGGTTATTGCGCCAACGCGAATCCCAGATGTGCAAGATCATACACCTTCACTGTTGGACCTTCTGTTAACCTCACATCCGGACGGCTACCTAGTTTCCGTTGACCCTCCTCTGGGATCGTCGGACCACTGCCTGATCCGGAGCACCGTGCCGATCACGCGCCTAACACGGCCCCGCTTCTTAGGCTGTCGCCGCGTGTGGCACTATAGGTCAGCAGAGTGGGACGAGATGCGGTGCTTTTTTGCATCCTAACCGTGGAGGCAGATCTGTTTTTCGCTGGGAGATCCAGATACCGCTGCTGACGCTGTTGCTGATGTGGTACTGCAAGGTATGGAACTCTTCATTCCATCCTCCTCTGTGCCTATCGGTGGCAGGTCCCAACCATGGTTTGACCGCTCCTGCAAAATGGCCTCTCGCCGAAAGCAGGAGTGCTATCAGGCTTGGGTCAAAGCGGTGGTATCTAAGGATGTGAATCCCAGCGAACTTAAAAAACACTTCAATCATGCCTCCAGGTCCTTCAAAAGAGTTATTGCTGACGCGAAGTCGAAGCACATTGGCAGAATTGGCGAGAGACTTGCACGCCTTCCCTCGGGAACTCGTGCGTTCTGGTCGCTCGCCAAGGCTGTCCAAGGAAACTTCTGCCAGCCAGCCATTCCGCCACTGCACAGGGATGATGACTCGCTGGCCCATGACGCGAAAGAGAAAGCTGATCTACTGCACTACAAGCTACACTACCAAGGTGCACCACCACCGCATATTCCGCGGTGCGTTTCATATATGCCGGAGGTAAAAATCCGGCATAGTGCCGTGCTTAAGGCGCTTCTCACCTTGGACATTCACAAATCGAGCGGGCCCGATGGCATTCCCCCGATAGTGCTGCGGACATGTGCTCCGGAACTGGCGCCGGTCCTTACCCGTCTTTTCCGGCTCTCCTACTCATCAGGCGTAGTCCCGAAATTATGGAAGGCGGCTTTAGTGCACCCGATCCCTAAGAAAGGTGTACGCTCAGATCCGTCCAACTACCGCCCCATTGCCATTATCTCCATTTTCTCCAAAGTAATGGAGTCGATCATCAACCGCCAGCTCTTGGGATACCTAGAGGGGCACCAGCTGATCAGCGACTGCCAGTACGGTTTCCGTCAGGGTCGCTCAGCTGGTGGTCTTCTTGCATACCTCACCCATAAATGGGCGCAAGCGGTTGAGTCGAAGGGAGAGGCGTTGGCGGTGAGTTTGGACATAGCGAAGGCCTTCGATCGGGTGTGGCATAAAGCGCTTATAGCGAAACTGCCATCCTATGGGCTTCCCGAGAAATTGTGCAAATGGGTCACTAGCTTTTTGGCTGATCGGAGCATCAAGGTTGTTATCAACGGTGCATCCTCCGACTTAAAACCCATAAACGCTGGTGTCCCGCAAGGCTGCGTGCTATCCCCTACGCTGTTTCTTCTGCATATCAATGATATGCTGCAAATCAGCAATATTCATTGCTATGCAGACGACAGCACAGGGTATGCTTCCTACACCGGCCATGCCAACATGTCCCGGGATAGCGTCGACGAGAACCGGAACAAACTTGTGTCTGAAATCGAGACTATGCTTTGCAAAGTCTCGAAATGGGGCCGACATAATTTAGTCCAATTCAACCCCAAGAAGACACAAGTTTGTGCGTTCACCACTAAAAAGTCTCCCTTTGTCGTATCCCCACTATTCGAGATCACTCCTCTAACTGCTACAGCCTGTTTTGGCATACTTGGCGTCGATATATCGAGCGACGTTCAGTTCCGTGATCACTTGGAAGAGAAGGCCAAACTGGCCTCTAAAAAGCTTGGTGTACTCAGTAAGGCGAGACAGTACTTCACTAAAAGCCACCGCCTGCAACTTTATAAGGCGCAAATTCGACCTCACATGGAGTACTGTTCTCACCTCTGGGCGGGTGCTCCCCAGTACCAGCTTCTTCCATTTGACCGCATACAACGAAGAGCGGCTCGAATCATCGACGATCAAGTCATCTCCGATCGGCTTGATTCTCTAGCATTGCGTAGAGATGTGGGTTCTCTCTGCATCTTCTACCGCATTTATCACGGGGAGTGCTCAGAGGAGCTGTTCGGGTTGATTCCAGCGGCTGAATTCCACCATCGGACATTACGTGCAAAGTACCATCCGCATCACGTAGACGTCTGGCATTCCACAACCGCGCGTTATGTTCGAAATTTCGTGCCTCGCACAGCCACTTTGTGGAATCAACTACCGGCAGCGGTCTTCCCGAACAGATACGACTTAGGGACCTTCAAGAAAAAAGCATACTCCCCTCCCACCTTAAAGGCCGGCAACGCATTTCTTGACACACCTGTTGTTGCGGATGTCCATGGGCGGTTGCCTCACCTCTCCCCATCCCGTGAGCCTTTTGCCCGTTTGCCCCCTCTCATATAAAAAAAAAACCTCTAAACTGCATATGAATTCCTGGTACGTGTTGCTAGGATGACACATGATTTTAACCGCTATGAAAGACATTCCTACCACTAATATATATAATAATATGTTCTCCTGGTGTCTATGTAGTTATATGTCGTGCGCTTGGAGTCAGAATATATTAAAATATACTCGCGCCATACTTAAGACAATCTCTTCTTTAACTATGATCGCCTGGTACCAAAATATTGTATTATGCTTACTATCTCATTATCTCCCATGTTAAATATTATGAATTGATGTGACTGCTCTTTTTACAGTCGCTTTTTCGTTTCATCGTCTTTCAAATCACAACGATGATAAAGTAGTTTTCACTTCAATAGTATGCATATTTCTGTCTCATTCTTGGCCGGCTTCATCCTACACATTTTTGTATTTGTGTCTCTTACCTGTCGTTTTTTCCGTTGCGGTTTGAAATCACAACGATTCTAAAGAAGTTTCACTTCAATAGAAATAGAATAGAAAACACTTTATTAGCAATAAAAAAAAACGAGTGACAAATATTATAAAAATTAAAAATAAATAAAAATAACTGTGTGCGCGTGATTCCCTGAAAAAAGGAGTTGACTCAGTATATTCTTGGTCAGTGCAGAAGACACCAACACAAAACTGGTTTTAGTGACATTTGAAGTAGACAGTTGCTTTAGTATTCCCACTGTAATAATCATACAAAATTCTAGTAAGAAAAGACAATTTAAATGTAAAGAACATGGTAATATGTTATGCAACAAATTACAAAGTATATTTATGCAATTCGTCACATAAGAAGTTCAAAATATCAAAACATCATCAAATCAATCCTTTGTAGAATCAATTGCACCTTAGAAGCTCCTTACTACTCCACTGCCGTGCTCCCTTCAATTCTAGCAAAAACAAGTGGCACGGCCGTACCATCCTTTTCTCGACGCAGTTCAGGTCATTTTCGATCTGCTACAACTTCGTTGTGGATAAAACTAGAAGCCTAAATTTTCAGTAACCAAGCAGGCATTGTATAAAAATTTCAATTTTTATAGGAAAGGCTTATACTTCAAAGGCAGTTTGGTGAGAGGGTGGTTAGGTTCTGGTCAAGGGATCCATGACAAAGTAACGGAATTCTTCCATTCTTAGGAGCATATAAACGATACTCGACCGAATCTTTTTTATGCTAGCCGGATATTTGAGTCACCTACCGTAACCTCGCGTCGTTTTGGTCAAGTAATTGTCGATGTCGAATATGATGATCAATGATGACTTACAGTAGGGGCACCTGCGGCACAACCTGTGGCAGAATTTCTAACTGTTTGTAATTACATTGAAATGCGCTAACGTTCATTGCTGCATTGCAAAATTTAATAATTCTACATATATTTAGACAAATAACTAGTTAGAAAAGTAAAAAAATAATTGCGTATTTTTATACAATTTAAATAATCGTAATTTTAGTTACAATTATTGTTTTTTTTTGAGTCGGTGTCTTTCCGTCGCGGCCCCACCCTCGCCTCTCGCCTTGTCACGTTGCGACACATCAGATCCCACCCTCAACTATGTAGTATTTTCTTTTCATTTGCACACATTTGTTGAATATTGAATGTTCCCTGAAAATATTTAAATATATTGTTCGGTGTGGTCGCAATAGCTAATGAAACCTACGTCATTTGTTGGAGAGACATGGCAGGAAATCGTTTTCAATAATGGCAATAAAGTCGGAGACTCGTTCATGATCCGGGATACCACACTGATCCAGAATACAGAGCGCACGTTTTTTTATTAACCTTCCAATCTAGGCTCCGTACACACGTTTATTTAAAAATGTCCACAATGAATATATGTGTATGCTATTCTTCAGGGAGCGGAAAGCGTACTGGGAATACTGCGCGAGTGCTCGGCGCGGGGTGCAAGTGACGCAGCGTTCCTGCAACGACTGCAGCGGCGCCGACACCCGCGCCTCACCGTGCTGCCGCCGGACCGCTTCCAGTAGGTATCCACACGCGTCGTGGCTCGCGAGTGTCGCGTCCGAAACATTTAAATCAGTAGCCAGTGTGCAGGGTGGTGCACTTCGGCGGCGCGGTGACGTACTCGGCGCGCGGCATGCTGCAGCAGAACCGCGACGTGCTGTGCCGCCGCTGCGGCGCCGCGCTAGCGGCCGCGCGCGACCCGCTGCTGGCCGCGCTGTTCGCACAGCCCGCGCCCGCGCCGCCCTGCCGCGCCTCCGCGTGAGTACGTGGCTGCCGAGTGCCGACACTACTTAACGAATCACTCTAGAGCAGTGTGTCCCAACGTGGGGCTCACTTTGATAGTAAAAGGGGGCAATTTAATAGTTAAGGGGGACAATTTGATAGTAAAGGGGGACAATTTGATAGTTAAGGGGGGCAATTTGATAGTTAAGGGGGGCAAATTTAAAAATGGACTCATCACGACCTTAACCCTTGCAACACCAGAGGAATCACAAGTACGTTGCCGGCCTTTAAGGAAGGTATGCGCGCTTTTTTTGAAGGTACCCATGTCGTATCGTCCCGGAAACACCGCACAAGGAAGCTCATTCCACAGCTTTGTAGTACGAGGAAGAAAGCTCCTTGAAAACCGCACTGTGGAGGACACACAACCTGGTGGGGATGATATCCGAACTTGTGGCGTGTCGTGCGAAGGTGGAATTCGGCAGCAGGAATTAGGTTAAACAGCTCTTCGGAACACTCCCCGTGATAAATACGGTAGAAGACACATAATGAAGCGACGTTTCTACGCAACGCCAAGTGATCCAGCCGTTAACAGAGCACTGGGTCCCCGACAATTCGAGCTGCTCTGCGTTGCACGCGGCCAAATGGATCGAGCTGGTATTGAGAAGCACCAGACCAGAGATGACAGCAATACTCCATGTGTGGCCGGGCCTGCGCTTTGTAGAGCTCTAGAATATGGGCTGGCTTGAAGTATTGCCGTGCTCTATTAATGACGCCCAGCTTCTTCGAAGCCAATTTGCCTTTGCCCTCCAGATGGCCACGGAATTGGCAATCGCTCGAGATTTCGAGACCCAGTATTCCGATACTAGGCTAGGCCTTAAGGGAAGTGTTGTCGAAGTGCGGTGATACGACAAATGGGGTGTTTTTTGTGGTAAACGTGCAAACTTGAGTCTTCTGGGGGTTAAATTGGACAATGATCAATTTACCCCATTCCGCGACCTTCTCGAGAGAGGTTTCGATAGAAGACACAAGTTTCTCCCGGCACTGGTCGACGATTTCCCGAGAGAGACCTGCAAGGGCATACGGCATCACCAGTGCTGTCGTCTGCATAGCAATGTATGTTGGAGATGACCAACATATCATCGATATGCAGAAGAAACACCGTGGGAGATAGCACACATCCTTGGGGCACTCCGGCGTTCACGGGCTTGGGATTCGAGCAATAACCGTCGACAACGACCTGTATGATACGCTCAGTGAGGAAG
Organism: Leptidea sinapis; assembly: GCF_905404315.1. Classification (NCBI taxonomy): domain Eukaryota; kingdom Metazoa; phylum Arthropoda; class Insecta; order Lepidoptera; family Pieridae; genus Leptidea; species Leptidea sinapis. Next base: position 4,495,210 of record NC_066296.1, on the reverse strand, counting down.
CGGTCCACTTGCATAAGCCCTCGGGAAGCCCAAATGATGGACGTTTTGAGAGGAGCGCCTTGTGCCTTACACGATCAAAGGCATACGGTATATCCAGGCTATCTGCCAAGCCTTCCCCCTTGCTTTCAATAGCCGCCGCCCATCTATGTGTTAGGTATACCAGAAGATCGCCTGCCGACCGACCATGGCGAAAGCCGTACTGCCGGTCATTTATCAACAGGTGACCCCCACAAGGTATACCAAGAGCTGGCGGTTAATTATGCTCTGACGTCCAACGAAAACAGAGCTCACCGAACAGTTTTCTGTCTGAACTGTACTTCAGGCACGGAGGTCTGACACCGCGGGATGGTCGGCGGTGTTTTCCGATGTCGTCAAGAGTCGAGGCCAGGGTGTCATTCCTAATGTGCAACGGTGGCATGGACGGCTGGTTGAAGTTACCAAGAGCAGCTTTCGACAACGACCAGAACTTGCGTGTGCCGGTCGCCGATTCCGATTGCCGGTCTGGAAAGCTGCTCGCCGATTTTGACGACGTGCTTCGACTTCGCACGGGCGATTTGCCGCTTAAATAATGGAGGCACGGTTATATTTCCTCTTTAGAACTTTGCAGTTCGGATCCTATGAGCCCAGCGCCACAACCCAAGTTCGATACGCCTGTTTTTTGCAGTCAGATGCTGCTATAACTGATGCATCGAACCAGGGCTGTGATATGCCACCGATCGGTACTACAGAGCTTGGTATAAAAATATCCATGCGTTGCAGTATCACATCGGCTACTGCAACGGCGCAGGCACTAGCATCATACGAAGGGAAACAAACCTTGCCCCAAGGGTAGGATGGAAAAAAGGAACGCATCGTATCCCAATCTGCTGACTTGTAGTGCCAAACGCGGCGGGTCGCTGGTAGTCTGCGACGTTGACGTCGGATAGTCACTACACTCCTGACCAGGCAATGGTCGGACGTCCCGAGAGGGACGTCGACAGAGACCTGGTCACTATCGGGATGTGTAGTCAGCAGAAGATCTAATAAAGACGACATGTGGCTAACCACATCCGGGAGCCGCGTTGGCGACTAAACCAATTGGGACAGACTATATGCCAATGCAAAAATATGCACAGATTGCCCTGCGTAGTCTGTGGTACGTGATCCAAGCCATTCGGCATTGTGCCCGTTGAAATCACCCAAGACTACGATTTCAGCGGAGGGAATCTGTGCAAGCACGTTATCAAATGCCGCTTGAACGCAGCCCATGAGGTGATCCGTTTCTGCGTTACCACTATGGGACCTGTAGACACACGCATAGATGCGGACGCGGTCCTATAAATCTACGCGGAGCCAGAGAGTAGACAGGTCCCTACCCTCAAAATTGCCGAGATGGTGACACCAGATATCCTCACTAACGTACACACATACCCCGACACGATGCAAAAATAATGCTCAAATTTGTACCCAGAGTACGTTAAATATGACGTATCGCTAGGTCGAGATATCTGCGTCTCCGTAAGGAAACACAAGGCCGGCTGCGCTGTCTCAAGGTGGTGATAGAATAGTGATGTACATAATGTCAATACTAAAGACAAACATAAACTTGCAATTAATAGCTAAATCTTCTAAAGTGGAATGTCTAATATTTTATAATAAACTTCCAAATGATATTAAAATATGACTAATTAAAAAAAATTTATGTATTGTGAAAAATAAAGTAACATGTGAGGTCTATTATAATGTGAAAGATTATTTGAATAATAAAGATAGTTGGGACTAGTGTTTCTAAATTTATTGTTATTGAATATATTTGAATGCTATTGTAATTTTTATACTTCATTCTGATTTGCATTAAAGAACTTCTAAAGTTTTTTGAATTTGAATATATGGAGCACAAATCAATGAAACCATCACTTGTCACGGATACAGGCTAATTATCTGAATCATCAGAGGTGTTATATTGTTTATTTTTAATTGTAACAGTATTTATGGCCATACTATATATGTATATACATTTAAAAAATACGCGTTCCATTTCACTTAGTAAGTCGTCAACTATAGGAGCGGGTCGCCCCGGCGAGCGAGCGCGGTCTCGTGTCGGCAACGGGCGCTGGTGGGCGCGCTCGTGCGGCGCCTGCCGGACTCGCCGCGCCTCGTGTGTTGTCTGCGAGCCGACGCCGCGCTGCGCCCGCACCGCTTCGACGTGCCGCTCGTGCGACACCAGATACGCTCGCAGGGGTGAGTACCGCCGCGCCTCGTGTGTTGTCTGCGAGCCGACGCCGCGCTGCGCCCGCACCGCTTCGACGTGCCGCTCGTGCGACACCAGATACGCTCGCAGGGGTGAGCCTTTCACATCACGCACCTTCCAAGAAATTCAGTGGTGGGTGCTGCACGTAATATGTGTAATACAAGTGACAGTAAGATGTTTGGGACGTCGCAGGATCTTGGAGATGGCGATGCTTCGGCGCGCGGGCTGGTGCGAGTCGATGTGCGCGCGGGCGCTGCTGGCGCGGTACGGCGTGCTGGCGGGGTCGCGGCGCGGGGCGGGCGAGCCGGTGCGTGCGGCGCGCGCGCTGCTGCGGCCGCTGCCCATCCCCGGCGCCGAGTTCAGCTACGGACGCACGCGGGTGTTCGTCCGCAGCCCGCGCACCGTGTGGGAGCTGGAGGCGCTGCGCGCGGCCCGCGTGGACCGCCTGGTGGCCGCGGTGCAGCGTGCCTGGCGCCGCCACCGCGCGCGCCGTCGGGACCGCGCCGCCACGATTATCGCACGCTCCTGGCGCCGCTATAGGGTGCGTGTACACAACTATTTTTATTTATTTACGGCCGTTCCTAATATACTATCAACAGATAGAGATAAATTACTACCATCTACTGTCAGTAATTAGCTGTAAATAATCTGTAGCTGTCTCAATATATCCGATGAGTCCTAAGTCGATTCATAAGAATTAAAATCCCATCTGGTTCTCTAAGCCCCTTATTCGTATGTTTAACGAAAAGGAAAAATAACGATTTAAAAAATATAAAAATCCAAGAGATCTGTTTGAATACAAAATTCTTAAAGACCTAGTTGATAAGCTCATGCCTACTTGTTACAAACAATACATTAGGGATATTGAGAGTAGTATTCATGGTAATCCTCGTAGATTTTGATCATTTGTCAAAAATCGTAAGAGCTCTTCATCATCACTTCCCAGCAAAATGAGTGAGTAAGACACAGGTGAAGATATAGTAAACCTATTCGCTAGTTATTTCTCCTCCCTATATCAAGGTACCCCTATTAATGTCTCTTATGATTGTGTAGTTCCAGCTCACGGGCACACCACTTTGAGTAATATATATATATATCAATGAACATATGATTATTAAAACCCTTTTATCTCTCGATCCTTCAAAGAGAGCTGGCCCTGACGGGATCCCACCAATATTTATCAAAAAATGTGCAAAACAACTAGCCCTTCCACTAAAAATTATATTTTCACATTCCTTATTAACATCTACTTTTCCCACTAAGTGGAAATTAGCTAATGTCGTACCAATATTTAAGAAAGGAAATAAATCTGATGTATCTTATTATAGCCCCATTCCTCTACAATCTATATTTCCGAAAGTCTTTGAAAGATTTCTACATAAATTTATGATTTGATATTTTAAAGAACATATTTCTAACACACAGCATGGTTTTGATGGTGGCAAATATACTGTGACAAATCTTATGAGTTTTCTTAATAACCTAGCTGAAAGCGTCGACAGTGGTATTCAAACGGATGTCATTTACTCGGATCTCAGTAGTGCGTTTGATAAAGTCGACCATAATCTACTGCTTACTAAGCTTTTCAACTACGGCATCTCTAACCCCCTACTATCGTGGTTTAAGTCATCACGAATGGCTATACCTCCACGTGTTACACCACAATTTCTGGCGTTCCCCAAGGATCTCTCCTAGGGCCTTTGCTGTTTGTAGTTTTTATTAATGACGTCATTTCGGTTGTATAGCAAAGCGCTACTTTATGCTGATGATTTAAAGTTGTATAGATTAATAAAGTCGCATAATGATGGAGTGTTGTTACAAGAAGATCTTAATGCTGTTAGTGACTGGGCCAGAAGTAACAAAATGATCCTCAACGCTCATAAATGTGTTCATATTAAAATCACGCGGAAGAAAAATGTAAAATATATATTGTTAATGACCTTGCCATCAATGAAGTAAATACTGCCAAAGATCTAGGAATATTAATTGACACTAGACTTTCATTCAAACCACATATAGATGAAGTTGTTCGAAAGGCGACGAAAATGGTTGGGTTTATTAAGCGTACTTCCAAAGATTTTAAACAGATTAATTCTGTCATCTGTTTATACAATGCATTTGTTCGTTCACATTTGGAATATGCTTGTGTGATTTGGGACCCCTTTTACAAAATTCATGTTGATAGTTTGGAAAGAATTCAAAGGTCTTTTACTCGATTTCTGGTATACAAAGACACGAAACATAGCGGTTCATTTTTATCATACAGCCAGAGGCTAAATATTTTTAAATTAAAATCTCTCGAAAATCGTCGTCGTCGACTTGCTATTTCACCACTGTTACGTATCTCTTGCGGGGGTAATACGTCACAACAGCCGACCAATCACAGCGCGTCATTTCATGCGACGAGGCTGTAAAAGAGTGATTTCTGGCTGATTTAAATCAGTCTCGTGTCAGAGTTAGGCGGGTCAATATCTCTTGAGGATGCCTTTTTGAAGACAAATATCGGCGGAATTAACACTCAAAATATTTGGAACGTCATAAAGTTTTAGACTCATGACCAAATATGACAACTTTTTATGTTCGACGTCTACAATAGATAGGATGCAAACCATAAATAAAGGTGTCGCAATCAGAAAATTTATTTAGGAGTATTTTAGGCGCTACCCTGTCGAAAGCTTTACTAATATCTGCGTACACCGCTTTAATTTCTTAAAATAATAAAAAATAGATTCGGATAATTCAGTTGTATAGTGAACAAGATATGATGAAGTTGACATTTTACTTTGGAACTCATGCTGTTCTTGCAATAAGAGGGACTTAATATGATGGCTCAGAATAGGACACACAATGGACACAAACAATTTTGCAAAGATCGTCAACGTTATAACTTACTATTCTTTGTGTTTCCCGGGGACGCACAGGGCATATATATATAATTTAAATTCTTGTGTCTGTATTTCTGAATTAAATATAAAATGTTGTATTTCAGATTCGGAAATATAGCCCGGCGGCGGTTCAAACTCGACGGCGTTCACAAGTAAGTGCCCTCTATCAGCCGTTTTCAATAACGTATCTCTAGTTCTGGATAGATTGGTATCACCGTTTAATGATAAGATCTTATATATCCATAGTATGCGTTTCACAATCAAAGACAGTCTCTATCTATCTGTTAACACCGAAGAATAGCTTCTTCCCTTTTGAAACGTTAGTTCTGCTGCACAAATGTTTAGAAAACTCACAAACACAAAAGTTTACATAGCATAAAATCTTTTAACAGTTCCGACATATCGTTTTCTCAGTGACGAATTACATACAACTTGTACATGGATAGATAATGTTCATTGTTGATTAATCACATTAAAATATGTAAGACTCAGTTCTTAATCAGACAATATTTATTATTGTTTACTTATAAATACTTATGAAGGTAGATCAACACTACACATCCCTGTTATTCGGATTCGGATCGGACACAGTGCGAAAGCGCTCTTTTTGTTAGTAAAATTAATGTATCAAAATATGTTAAATTGAAAATTAAGTACAAAACAAAATAACAATATTAACTTCTGATTGTCTTTTAATGTACTAAAATTAATTAATTAAATGCTGCCGATATCAATACCATCTTTGTGCTGCAGTAGAGGGCTATTCGCGCTATTTATAACCTAGGTCCTAAAGAATCTTCTTCTCTGATCAATTAATCTTGACTGTTCCTCTCAATATATTCTTGATAATATTATGTATCTACAAAGGCACATAAATGAATTTGCTAGAAACTGTCATATCCATAACACCAGGAACAAACATAAACTAATAATGCCGAGCCGAATAATACTCAGATAAGTCGAGTTAGTAAGTCTTTTGTGGGGCGTTTTGTTTTACAACAAGATCCCACCTGGGATTGAATGTTTTAAGCCCATATGCCTTGTGCATATGGGCTGTCAAATGTCCAAGTCTGGTATTTTGTTTAGGTACTTATTATATTATTAGGACATTCGCTCGAATGGAGATTTTTTTACCAAGGTTTGTATTAACTTTCATTAGTGCAAAACATGGACGTTGGTTTCGAGGGGCAGTTCTAGGTACATTAATACACAAATTTTGTCAGCAAGCGGTACTAACAGTGAACTTTAATTCTAACAATTTGCGCCTCTCTTCCAAACTCTGTATTCTGAAGAACTCAAGCTGGCTACAGTAGCTGACCAGCATTCTGGGTTCAATCAACATACAGACAGTCCCCGCTCAGATAACTATTACTGCTGCCTCGTATTCGGCGGAAACGGTGCTAAAGCTATCGACGTCTGCATCAAACATAGCTGATGCACTACACAAACGCGGCAGCTGCAATAGTGCTCTAAAGGCGTTGTTATACTGAACCTGCGGGGCGCTGTGAGATTTATTAGTGTAGCACGCCCACAGGCTGCTCGAGTAGAGCGATGGGCAGTACGCTTTAATAAGAGTTATTATTACTGCTGTCCGTTCAATATTTTTTTACTCTTTTTAGAGGTTCATCGTAAAGTCTTCATAGAGATACGACTTTTGGACACTTACTATAACTTATCAATGTGACAACCGACATGCATCCTGCTTTGCCTCTCGATCGATCAGTTTATTCGTGTACAGGCTGATGAGATAAGGTGAGGTTAATCCCCCCTGCCTTACTCCACACTCCATTCTGTAAGGCCCAGAAAACTGACTCCCATACCAATACTTTGTAAATCTCATATTTTTTGACCTCGAAAAGCTCAAAAACGACGGTTTAGATAAAATTTAACCGCATATAGTTCATCTAAAGCCCATCCGCGCAACTTGCATGGATGGGCTTTAGTTTTATTATTCTCCAAAAATTTTTGAATACTTTCTATTCCCCTGATGTGGATATTGTAGCACGGGGACTAGACATCACAAAAATACTCGAACTTGTTTCTTACAAGACTATTAAATAGCGTTGTTAGAGTAGCTGGCTTCTTGAATTGCTTTCCTTGTTGCATCACAAAGCCTATAGTGTGTTGATTGCAATTTTATCTATGTGACTGACAAACCGTAGGTAATTCTTTGCCAATGTTAATACCTAAATCTCTAATTTCGTCAGTAGTCTATTTATTCAGGAACACAACAGTCTTATACAATAGTAAGGTTACAAATATACATAAATTAGAAGACAAAACAATTTCATAAATTAAACACTACTTATGTTCAAATGTTATATTTTTCGGGTACGCGCTTTAAATACAAGATGGTCGCCGCGCAAATTTATGATTTTAACAATATTGATATCGAATCCGAGGTTCTCGAGGGTGCAGAGAACGAATTTTTTGATCATTTTTGAAATCCAAGATGGCCGCCGCGCAAATTTATTATTTCAACAATATTGATACCGAATCCGAGGTTGTCGAGGGTGTAGAGAACGAATTTGGGATCATTTTTGAAATCATAAATGGCCAAGTTATTGTTGTGCTAAATGGAACTTAAATCGTTGACATTATAATTTTGCACGGTGGCCATCTTGGATTTCAAAATTAATCCCGAATTCGTTCTCTGCACCCTAGAACATCTCGGAATAAAGCTGGGAAAGGCGCCTCTATTGTCTCGCTTTTTCTTTTCATCGAGTTTCAAAAAACAACGAATGTAAACAACTTCGTTATTTTTTTTTTCACTTTACTAACACTTCAAAAATTGTTGCAACAATACTTAATCAAATACGTGATGTGTTTTTATTAAATGCATATAATCTAGTATGTCTCACAATTTACCGATTTAGGGATATGTTTATTCACTTGCAACATTATTTGGCTATTTGTGGACGTGTTGGCGAATGAAAGTACGTGACGTTCTCGCACACATTAATTATAATGTTAGTTCTGTATTGACAGGAACTATGAATGAAACTATCGTTCTGAGCGTTAGTATTCTACGGTTATCACAATTCGAATGTTTCATAAATGGCGACGTATGCCGCAGGTGGAGGCGGAGGCGGCGCGCGCCATCTGGCGGTGGTGGTGCTGCTGCGCGCGGCGCCGCTACGTGGCGGGGCTGGGCGCGCGGCTGGCGGCGCGGCACCGCTCGCCCGCGTGCGCCGCGTGGCCGCCCGCGCCGCAGCCGCGCCTGCTGGGCGCCGCCGACCGCCTGCTGCGCGCGCTGCACCACCGCTGGCGCTGCGCGCTCTACCGCCGCGCCTTCGACCAGACGGCGCGCAACCGCATGCGCGAGAAGGTCACGGCCAGCGTGCTGTTCCGGGAGCGCAAGGCCACGTACGCGCGCAGCGTGGCGCACCCCTTCGTGGGCGACTACGTGCGCCTGCGCGCGTCGGGCGCGTGGCGGCGCGGCGCGGGCGCGGCGCCGGCCGACCGCTACGTGGTGTTCGCGGACCTGGCGGCGCGCGTGTCGGCGGCGGCGGGCGCGTCGCGTGTGCTGGCCGTGCTGTCGACGGGCGCGCTGCTGCTGCTCGAGCCGCGCTCGCTGCGCGTCAAGCGGCGCGTGCCGGCCGGCGCCGTGTACCGCCTGTCGCTGTCGCCCTTCGCCGACGACCTGCTGGCGGTGCACGTGCGAGCGGTGAGTGACCTGGCCAAACGAACGCGGTATCTGGGGCCGACTGCGGATATCAAACACGGACCTCACTCAAGTCAACTGTATGTGAACACATAACAGACCGTCCTGACCACTACATCCGGTTCGACCGACCAAAATTTTGGTAAAAGAGAATAGATTCTCCCAAGACTATTACGTGAAGCCATCGAAATTAAAAACACCCAAATTTCAATAGAGAAGACGGTCTAAAATTATCTAACACCAGAAATCCAATAATCTCTCAAATAAAACCCAGAACTACCAAAAAAGAACAAAACACTGTCAGTATATTTTGCCAAAAACCATTAAAAGTGGGAGAGTCACGCTGCCGTCTTATGACGTCAGCACAATCGGGCCAGACACGTCCGGATTAATTACCACACTCGCACAGAATACCGGCGTGAAGTAGCGGCGTAGTGCCGCTATGTTTCGTATAGGTTAGTGTCGAGGACCGTTTACATATTCGATTGACATTGTGATTGTAATGGCAAAGATCGATTAAATAATTCCGAAAAATCCGGCGTTTATAAACTAAGTTGTGACACTTGTAACGGGGTATATATAGGTCAAACAGGTCGAAATTTCGAAATTAGATTAAAGGAACATATTGCCGCATTTACGAATAATCATCCCGAAAAATCACACTTCGCGAAACATTTAATTGATACAGGTCACTCACTCGGAAACAATAATAACTTTAATATTTTACATACATGTGAAAAAGGATTTCGCTTAAATGTGTTAGAGCAATTAGAAATAATAAAACACAAAAATAACAATATGTTTACATTGTTGAATGAACAAACAAATTTATTCCCATCACCTTTCTTACGTGTCTCTTCCGGGGGTAATACGTCACAACAGCCGACCAATCACAGCGCGTCATTTCATGGGACGAGGGTATAAAAGAGCGGCTTTCGGCTCATTTGATTCAGTCTCGTGCCAGATTTTGGCGAGACAACACGTCCTGAGGATGCCTCGTGTAGAGGGGAAACACGTGTCGAATTGTTTTAAAGACAAATATTAGCGAAATTAACACTAAAGAAAACTTAAATAATTTGTATAATTATGGATTTCCGCAAAGTAACGCCTAATTCAATAAATTTTCGAGTTAGTAAGTCTTTTGTTGGGCGATGTATATGCTTCTACAATATGATCCCAGAAAATGTACAAAACAAATGTGTTACGAAATTTATTGTTAAATAACGTTTGTGTGGGAAAGGTTATTATAGCATAAACGATTTTCTGAATGACACCACGGACTGGGAATAAAGCGAACACCCTCAGGCTCTTTAATTATAAATGTTTATTGTACGATATTACATTGTAATCCATATTTTATACTAAAAAAAACCCGTTGAGTTTCTTGCGTCCATTCTTCTCAGGTCTGAGGCAGTATCTTTTGAATGGGTGGTAGATTTTGACGTTCAATAAGTGATTATAAATCCTATTTTGAATAAAAATATTTAAATTTGAATGGCTATCGAGCCATCGCATAACGTTCACAACAATATGTGCAGGGCATCCGTCTTGCAGGTATATCATGTGGTATATTGTATCTCGGCAGTGCGGCGAGAGCGGAGAAGGCGGGGCGGCGACAGTTGGTGCTGCGGAGCTCGCGATCGGCAGCTCGGCCGAGGATCTGTCGCAGTGTTCGTCGCGAGACGCACTCGACGCGCCGGGCTGTCTCTTCGGGGTTCGCATATTATGACTACATATCATTTTATATTGTACTAGCTGACCCGGCAAACGTTGTTTTGCCATATAAATTATTTTTAGAGTTAGACCGTTTCTTGGACATTGCTTATTTTACTAAAATAAACGTAGCCTAAGTTACTCCTTATTACATCAGCTACCTGCCAATAAAAGTCGCCGGATTAGCCGGAACAAACAGACAGACAGACAGACAAAAATGTAAAAAATGTTATTTTGGTGTATGTACCGTATATTAATATTACAAACAGACACTCCAATTTTATTTAAATGTATATATAATTCACACAATATTATTTTATAAATTATAGCCCATATGTTATTCTGGTGTGTAAGCTATATTATTGCAAAGTTTCATCAAAATCCAAACTTTCACATTTATAATATTATTAATAGGATATTCATGCATTAGTCTAAAGTTAAACTAATCTGTAAGCTGTTAAGTAGTTAATTATAACAAAAACAATAAATAATTATAATAAAAAACTTTACTCCGACAGGGACTGTTTTTTGTGCCGTCTAAGGACGCCCGGAAGAAGCGAAGCAATTTTAGATAAAGTAGAGTTGGATGTAGCGCCGGAGTAGCTCCAAATACTGATATATCTGTAGATAGTATATATTGGCGCAAATTATGAAAACGAGAATAATTCAGTTAACAAATTTAAATAAAGTTAGTTTATAAATCATCATTTCATGTGTGTGTGATGTGAAATTATTGTTAAAACATTAATTGCAATCAGGTGCACGTGCGCTGAGCCCTATAGGGCCGTATATATATTTATGTGTCGGAGAATTACAATATAAAAGTAATATGGCCTGTATGATTATAGTCTACTCTGTGTATTGGGCTGAACTGATGGCGAATGTCATCTTTCAAAGTGTGTTTAAAGTTGTCACTATGTACGTCACTGTCGGTGACGTGATTGAAGTTAGTTATTATTGTCCATCAGAAGAGCGCTCATTGAGAAGTTGCATTCGTCTTCAAGCTAACGCCCGCGCCGGTTGTCCGCACGGATCGACTTAAAACAACATGGTGGATACCAACACCGTGACGCTCGGTTTTAAATCCAAATAAATCTCCGAGATATATATATACGGCCACACTGTCGACAGTAGAGGCATTCGTGCTCGGGCTGTCGTACGGTACGGACCTCTCTGGGACCTCGGAAAGCTACCCGTGGAAGATACGAAGTTGATCAAATACTCGAGCAGTTTTCTTTCGATCATCCTATTATGAGTGATCACTACCAAGTCAACAATTCAACAGTAGTAACGTCACACCTTTTAAAAACAATACAGAGGTTCTTTTCTTCATCGCCGTCTGCCGAGTTATTTATTTATTTATAATAGACACACCAACAAGCTATTCTAAACTAAACAAAAATAAGAAAAATATAAAACGAACATTATGAACAGAATAGCTTTCTTACAGGTATGTACAGCTCTGTTGTATTATTAAAGATAATGTTAGTACAAAAAACGCAAAGTAATTTAAAGATTAATAAATGTTAAAAATACAAATTATTTCTTATGTTGAATATGAGTAAAGCGAACAGACCATATATATAATTAAAAACTATTATAAATAACACTGTTGCAAATCTTTTAAATTGTAGCACCGACATCCCAAACATATCCATGGAGTCAAAATTATTATTAAGGAGCTCATTAAATGATCTCATAGAGCGCTGCAGTGGAGAGTGTAGACCAATATTAGTTCTCGGAATAGCAAGATGAAAGAATTCACGATTAATAAGCCTTGCACCGGGGCGGGGTATATTGAACTGAATTTGTCGTAATATTTCTGGGGCACTAACAATACCATTACATAATTTAAATAAAAATAGCAAATCTTGAATACGACGACGATTTTCGAGAGATTTTAATTTAAAAATTTTAGCCTGTGGCTGTATGGTAAACATGAACCGCTATGTTTTGTGTCTTTGTATATCAGAAATCGAGTAAAAGACCGTTGTATTTTTTCCAACCTATCAACAGGAATTTTGTAAAAGGGGTCCCAAATCACACAAGCATATTCCAAATGCGACCGAACAAATGCATTGTATAAACACATGACAGAATTAATCTGTTTAAAATCTTTTGAAGTACGCTTAATAAACCCAACCATTTTCGTCGCCTTTCCAACAACTTCATCTATATGTGGTTTGAATGAAAGTCTAGTGTCAATTAAAATTCCTACATCTCTGGCAGTATTTACTTCATTGATGGCAAGGTCATTAACCAAATATGTTGTGGATATTACATTTTTATTCCGCGTGATTTTAATATGAACACATTTATGAACGTTGAGGATCATTTTGTTACTTCTGACCCAGTCACTAACAGCGTTAAGATCTTGTAACAACGCTCCATCATTATGCGACTTAATTAATCTGTACAACTTTAAATCATCAGCATACAGTAGCGCCTTGCTATGCTTCACAACCGATATTACGTCATTAATAAAAACGACAAACAGCAAAGGCCCTAAGAGAGAACCTTGGGGAACGCCAGAAAATGTGGTGTAACACGTGGAGGTATAACCATTCGTGTTGACTCTTTGAGACCTACCACTTAGGTATGACTTAAACCAAGATAATATTGGGTTAGAGATACCGTAGTTGAAAAGCTTAGTCAGGAGTAGGTTATGGTCGACTTTATCAAACGCACTACTGAGATCCGTGTAAATGACATCCGTTTGAATACAACTGTCGACGCTTTCAGCTAGGTTATTAACAGAACTCATAAGATTTGTCACAGTAGATTTGCCACCAACAAAACCATGCTGAGTGTTAGAAATAAGTTCTTTAAAATGCCAAATCATAAATTTATGTAGAATTCTTTCAAAGACTTTCGGAAATATAGATAATAGAGAAATGGGGCGATAATTAGAAACATCAGATTTATCTCCTTTCTTAAATATTGGTACGACATTAGCTAATTTCCACTTAGTGGGAAAAGAAGATGTTACTTAGGAATGTGAAAATATAATTTTTAGTGGAAGGGCTAGTTGTTTTCCACATTTTTTTATGAATATTGGTGGGATACCGTCAGGGCCAGCCCCCTTTGAAGGATCGAGAGACAAAAGGGTTTTAATAATCACGTGTTCATTGATATATATATATTACTCAAAGTGGAGTGCCCGTGAGCTGTATTTACACAATCATAAGAGACATTAATAGGGGTACCTTGATAAAGGAAGGAGAAATAACCAGCGAATAGGTTTACTATATCTTCACCTGTGTCAGCCGTCATATTATTGTAACTCATTTTGCTGGGAAGCGATGATGAAGAGCTCTTACGATTTTTGACAAATGATCAAAATCTACGAGGATTACCATGAATACTACTCTCAATATCCCTAATGTATTGTTTGTAACAAGTAGGCATTAGCTTATCAACTCGGTCTTTAAGAATTTTGTATTCAAACAGATCTCTTGGATTTTTATATTTTTTAAATCGTTTTCTTAATTTTTCCTTTTCGTTTAACATACGAATAAGGGGCTTAGAGAACCAGATGGGAAATTTATAATTCTTATGAATTGACTTAGGTACAGTCTTTTCTATAATATTCTGAATAGATTTGTAGAATTTATCCACCATCGTATTGGTATTATCACAATTCTCCAGTTCAGTTTGCCAGTCTACTTTGTCTAATTCAGTAATTACGTAATCATAGTCTGCTTTCCGGAAGCTATAGGTAGCGAAAGGAACTGCTTTTAGGTTCGAGTGGTAGACTATATCAAAATTTATAAGTAGAGGTGGGTGATGTATATCAATTTTTGATAAAGGTTCTTCTGGACAACTAACTTTACCCCCCTTAAAATTACAGAGAATTAGGTCAAGAATTCGATCGTTAAAGTTGTTCTTGTTAGTGTTGTTGTTAAAGTTGTCTACAAAACTGTAACCTATGTTGCTATCATAGTTAGAAGGAATTAACTGCGAATATGTTTCGGAGTCGGTGCTCATAGACCATTTCAAAAAGCTAAGATTAAAGTCCCCAACTACAATAGTTTTATTATTAGAAGAGTTTAAAACATTAGAAACACTGTCGAGAAAGTTATCCAATTGTGGTAAAGTTAAGGGAGGCGGTAAATATACACCACAGATGTTGATAAATCTTGAATTTGTATCAGTTCTAACTTTCAATGTAATCCAAAGGTCCTCGTTGTCACTTTCCCAAGAAATATGCCTGTATGATGGTATTGATTTGGAAACTGCTATCAAAACCCCGCCGCCATCCTCACGATTTGATTGCGTTTTATTGCGGTCACGTCTGTATATATTGTAATAGGAATTCAATATCTCGCCATCAAAAATAGAATGGTTTAACCATGTTTCCGTTGCAATAATCACGTCATATGTACATTTTAAGCTATTCAAATAGAGGTCGTCAAGCTTAGATCTTATTCCTCGAAAGTTTTGGTAGAAAATTGATATATTATTGAGTTTCAGGGTCCCACAATGCAAGTCCATACAAGTTAATTTAATTTGGATAAAGAATCCTCACAAGATATATGAACAATGGGTGACGTGTCGTTCTTTCTCACAAAAATTTAACCGATTTTAAAAGACCCGATATAAATAGACCTATATTAATTTACCTTAGAAAGTGACATAACAAATTGCAATCACACTTTTTAAACGTCATGAATATACATTAATTCATAAAGGGGCTCTGACATGGAGAGAAGAACTGACAAGAAACTCCCAGCCCATCTTTTAAATCATATAACAACTGAGCCTATTTATTATCTAATATATAAAATTCTCGTGTATAATACTACAACTACTAAATACTACTCGTGTATAGTACTAAAAATACATACAACTTCAAATTTTCACCCATCTACGATCAGCAGTTACTTTTGTATCGCGATTTTAATATCGGCAATACAACGTTTGCTGGGTCAGCTAGTAATATTATACAATTTAAAGTGGCCAGCACGGAACCAGACAAGAACCATTTATCATTATCCTCTATATAATCTACTATAGTATAGTAAACCTTATTTGTCAAAGAAGCATATTCCTTGAATAGAAATTCTAGTGAACACAAGCTCAATGAGTTCTAGTATTTACTATTAATTGGTATTTGATTATTAAGTTGAATACCAAGACCTTTAAAGGAGCCCTTAACTTTAGCTAACTTATTAAATGGCGCGAACAGTTTTAACTACTAAATGTGAAACAAACAGAAATTAAGGTAATGCTAGAATCTTAGCTCTGGAATTTTTAGATTGTACAATTTTTCTTGGCAGTACCATAGATAGTAAATTATCTGTAACTTTGCAAATATATATATTCTTAGGGTAGTTGTTGAGTGCCGTACAGTACAGTCCAGTTGGAGTGTAGTAAAAACGGTTGGACGTTGCGGAATGAACGGATAGCGGTCTGTAGAAAGTGGAGCGCTAGTTACAAGTCGCACAAAGAGTGCGATATATCAAAGAGTGTGTTAATTTCAACTTGATAAGGAGACTATTTATTTGTGTGTTCAGGGGGAGAGCGGGTGGCGACGGCGCGGAGACGTTCTACTTCGGACGGTGCATGTGCTGGAGCTGGCTACCAAGCTGTTTCTGGTGGTGCAGAACGCGGTTGGACATCCGCCGCAAGTCAACATCGCGCCGCAGTGAGTACACAGGGCTTGTATGTGTGTCTGTGTGTGTGTGTGTGATCATAGAAGAAAAACGTTGTAGGGCGTTGTATGATGGCCGTATCTTTCATTTAATTTTATTTAATTCTTTAAGAGAATCGCCTTTTAGCATATTATTTTTAGAATATCTTTTTCATAAACTTTAAATTCCTTTCTTAACAAGCTTCATCCTACAGCGACTACAACTTAGAATCCATCTTATAAATAATCCTTTCGAAAGATTTGAAGAAGACGTTCAAGTGTTTCGAAGCATCTCGAGTGTCAGCGATCGCAACAGAAGACCCGTGAGCCCGAGTTAACTTGATGAAACAAAACAATTTCTACAAGTTTACTTCCTTTTTGTCACGAGTGTCATTATGCAGTTTTTCATTTGTATGCAGCTGCAACTAAAGAGACAGTAACAGTAGGTCACGACCACCGTGACTACTATCGAACGACTCGTTTGAATCTTGTTAGGGCGCCCACATCGGTGTTTCCCCCGTCATAGACGTTTGTCGTTATGTCGTTTTAGGACCGCTATAACCAAAATCGAAATACGAAGTTTCTGTTGACGAATCGTACATTTTGCTATTACGAAAGTGTTTCGGACCCGAAGATCGATAAGAAGGTCGCGTTTAGACATTTTGTCTTTGTCTTATTCCCAACTTGACATTTACTTTTTCGTTATTTGACTACGGTTCCGAAACGAAAACGTCCCCACTATTAAGATCCGAATTCTACGTGTCTTACGTCTTCACCATAATTATAATTCCAGCTAAGAAATGTTCGAGTTCTCGTTGTAACGGTTAAAAAGAAGCTCGGGAAATAATTCTAGTCTAGAGAGTCTAATTTGTTTTTGTGCATCGATAAGCATTCTTGGAATCCAGATTCAGAATCCAACTTTTTTCATCCCCAAGCGTTCGTGTAAAATGTTATTCAGACTGTTATATTAGTAAGGTTAGGTGTATTAATTAACAGCTGTAGATATTTCTCCCATATTATTCCGTAAATCGTAGTTAACTTGTTGCCTACTAAAAGAAAATAAACACACGCAATTCAATTTTCGACCACACGCTCCGATGAACTGAAAACGAAAGGCCTCCAAATTAATTTTTTATTATTGAAAGTCAAAAACGACCATCCATTCTAAAAAGTATGCCTCAGGCGTAATAAGAACGGACGCAAGAAACATAGCGGACTTCTTTTTTTTCTTAAAAATATGCTTACAATGTAATATCGTACAATAACATTTATTGTTTTAAGAGCCTGAGGTCATTTATGTTATAGCAACCTTTAACCACACAAATGTTTTATCACAATTCTTTTGAATTTCGTAATTCATTTGTTTGGATCTTTTTCTGGGATCTTGTTGTACAAGCATATACATCGCCCCATAAAAGACTTACTAACTCGACTTAGGCATTATACGTTTATGTTTGTTCCTGGTGTTAACATTATCGTTATGAGAGTTTCTAGCAAATTCACTTATGTGCCTATGTACATACATAACTCAATCTCACTCAATGATTCTTCCATTTCTATAAAAGTAAAGTTGCCCCCGCCGTCTCTAGCCGCGTACTACGAACACAAGACCGCAGTAAGAGACGGGACGTTATTGCAAAACCACTACACTCACCCTGATGAAGGACCTCCGAATGGTGCGAAACTAGTCGGTACCCACACCGATAAAACGTGAGTTAAGCCGTATGAATAAATAAACGCCCTTTCTAATTGCAGATTCGAGGCAAACTTTGGTCAGCAGCTGGTCACCGTCACGTTCCACGCGACGGGCGCAGGCGAGGCCGCCGGGGGCGCGGGGTCAGGGGGCGCCCGCCTTGTGCGGCGTGGCAGCCGGCTCGACGTACTGCTGTGACCACGCTACGGAGCTGAACACAATATCCACGAATTAATTGTTAACTATTAACGTTTTTTTCTTATTTTTAAATTTGGAAGAACCACGTCTCGCCTAGTGGTTAATCGATATCTGTAAATAGCTAGAGTGCGTCGTTGACTGTTTGATATTGTTGCTGTATTTGTAAGTTACGTACAAGTGTAGGTGCCTTAGAGTGTGGCCCGGGGGCCATGACTAACAAGGTACAGAGGCTAGGCTTCTTAAGAGTGGGCAAAATTATTACCTATTTTGGTAGGGTTTAAGAGAAATTAAACAAAATATTTTTATTAGCTTTTTTATTGGGTTTAAATAACTGGGTACAAGATTGCATTCAAAAGTTACAGTTAAAAGTGTCCTCCTTAACATTATAAATTAAAAGATTGCACCACATCACTAATGAATGTCTGAATTCTATTAAAGCAATGTGGGTCGATATAACCACCTGGGATCCACTAATTGTTTATATCTTAGTCCAAAAATTTGATACAGAGACCCACATCGACTACAATGAGTCAGTACGGTACTCGAGAGATTTACCAAGTACCCCAGATTAAGTTTTTTAAAACTTAAGTTTACCTCATTGGAGTCAACGAAGTGCAGACAAGACTAACTAACATTCAATCCTACAAGCATTAAAAATCAGAAGAATGAAAAATGATAATAAAAATTAATTTTTTGTTACTATGCAACCATTTCGCGTTGTTGTATGAAGCTTTCTCTCTGTACCTGTTATATTTACTCATGTGCCGGGGGAGTCGCCCGCGCCCCGGGTACGTCACATTGTTATTTCATATTAGGTCGGCCTAAATATTCCTAGCGATAAGTTAATATTCTTAAATTCTTACAAATACTGTGTGAGTGCTAGGGCATGCAACCCGGTTACCGATAGAACCGGGTAACCAGCAGAAGTTAAAAAAAAATAAGGTTTTCCAATCAAAAATACACTAAAGTAGTAAGTAGTAAACTATCATTTATCATGAGTGGCGTTATTTATGCACTTATATTAAATTATTAATCTTAAATGAGAAAAGCTGGCTCAAAAATTTGGTGAAGAACAAAGATTTGAGCGAATTCCGATGTCAAACAGAGATTGAAGTCTCGGTTGAAATGGCATTTGATGGCTGTGGGCGTACTGTGACGTGCTAATCATATTGTTGTCTGATAGCATCTAGAAAATATCCAACAAAGAGGTTCTAATTACTACGTAATAAGAGACGGGACTGCATATGTTTAAATTCAAATTTAGTTTAGCATGAAACGTGCAGTCATTTGACAAAAGTTTGAAATAGTAGTAATTACAGTATCGCGATTGGCCACGAAGTATAATCCGGCTCAGTTTGAAAGCGAACAGTTGCTTAAAACGTTTCCCTAAGCTGATATCCAAGTATTGTTATTTTAAAGTTTAATATTGATTGGTTTTTAGAGGAGACCGACCATCACCTGAATGAACATTGTTGGGTTCAGATTCTGGTGAACCGTTGGTGATGAAACAATGTACAAATTAGTGTCATTTATTAAATAAAAATATCAGTTTGAGACTGGTTTGATGTCCGTTTCATAAACAAAAAATAAATTCATCTTCTACGTCATCTATGATTTTTATTAGACACTAAGTTATTCTGTGGTACGGTAACGGATTTCAACGAACTACATACTACTTTTAGTACAAATTTTAGAACGAGTATTGAATATTAATGTCACACATAAAAAAAAATCTTAATAATTTATATTTGTATTTTCACTAATAGTGAAACCCGGAAAACTCGAAAAATAACAACAAAACAAGCCGGTTTCTGCATGCCCTAGTGAGAACGAATGCTCATCGGCCATGGTGGTGGACGGCAACTCAGCGCGCGAAAAAATTTAAAATCCTGGTCAAAAATAAATGCTGCTGAATCTAATAATTGTATAGCTGTTTTAATAATTAAGTTTATATTCAAACAGTATTTACATTTTGACATGTAAAAGAAATCAAGCAACCAAAGTATAAAAATGATTTAGATATTTTTTTTCTTTATTTATTCAGTGGATTTTATATTTATGTGCATGTTAGCCCCATTATAATCTAAGTACTACTACGCTAAAACAAAACAAAAACAAATTCTCTAAAAAACATTAATAAAGGAAAAGCAAGTTATACAGTCTTCAACAAATAAGACTTATGGATTCAAACAGACTTATGGCATCTTTAGATGCAGGACGGGCAATATATTTATATTATATGTTTGGTTCTTCAATATACATTCTGCCAAGGCAGTAAAATAAATTAAATAAATAAAATAATTTTATTGCAGGTCAGGCACCCATATAAAACAAGTTTACATATTATAAGTAATATTAATAAAAAAGCAATAAAAATTAAAATATGTAAAATGATAATTAATTAATATAAAATTAAGGTCATTTACAAAAAAAAAAATAGTAATATTACGTGAAAATGTATCAATTTATGTTGGTGAAATGAAAATTGAATCTGTAAACTCGTTTACAGACGTAAGCTTACCTCAAAGTGGTCTTAACACTTTCTACTTCGATGGTGAATTCGGGGCTTTGTAGTTTGTAGTTCAAGGACTTATTTGGGATTAAGTATTTTTGTTTTTGGCCAGGAATGTAGTTATTTCCGTCAGTGTACTCCAGCATACATCCGTGCGCCGTCTCACGCGCTCATAATATTGTCTCTCCACAAATAACTATAGTATCTTGTCATATTGTCTCTATTTTATTAAGCACTGCACACGAGCCTGCGACATCGTACGAGACAGTCCAGAAGGCCTACCATCAACTTATAATCCCTTAGATTCGTACCATGAAGTGCCTATAACTGAATGGCGTTTGAATCGCTTATGGAAGAATGAACAAAAGAAATTTGTTCGTGGTGTGAGAAAAAAATTACGCTGTACAGTTATTAACAAAACGATACACTTTCCGCTAAGAAAGTAGCAATTTTTTTTTTTAATCGCTCACTTTGACACATAAGTTATCAGTTTAGGTTGAAATATTACCTCATGGTACGACTGAATGAACGAACTAAAACAGTTTGCGATTCAGTATCCGACTTGATTTAATGTCAACCTAAATTAGATAGCTCTAATGACGTCGTGGTATGAAATAGCAAAGCAGTTCATTTTAGGTCGTCAATTGAATCGCAATAACAGTACATGGTAGGCCCGCAGTTCGCGGTGCGGACTCGTGTCGGGTGCTCGACCGGCCGGTGGGTCGCCCGAGTGACTATTCGTACATTATTGTGTAGCTAACAAGCAAACTGTTGATAACACGAGATATTTTAACGTTTTTAATAAATTAAATGTTTTTATTACTCTGCTTTTTATTTCACTCCCTCCTTAGAATAAATACTTAGCTATATCGGCACTCTTGGGGCAATAATGTATGGTATACGTGCCCGCCACGTGTCACAGGGACAAGACGAGCAGGACGTTCAGCTGATGGTAATTGACACGCCTACTAATATACAGGTGTCCCAGTTATGGGACATGAAGGGAAAGTGCCTTAAATATCGAAGATAGGCTATTTTACTGAAAGAAGACTATGTTATTTTTAAAAGTTAGTAATTCTGCATTCAAAGATTTTCAAAAAATTACTTGCCTCGTCGGTATCGAACCGACTTAAATGTAAAAAAAAAATACCCCTACTCTTATGATGCCAATCGAAAGAATGGCCTAGAACTAATACCTCTTCTTAAGTAACAGAGTATTTTAAAAGAAAGTAGTGAATTAAGTGGGTATTTTTTTTGTAAATTAATTAATTAAATGCTCAAAATGTGATTCCTCTTGTCTTACGCAAATCGCCAATCTTTTAATGAGTCTGCTGCCTGTTTATAATGCCTGCCTGCTCGCCCACGTTCTCGTATCGCTTTTTGTATAGCATATCTTTCACGTATCCCCAAAAGAAGAAATATAATGGTGTAAGGTCCTGCCATCTAATCGGTCCATCCGTACCAATCCAAGTAGGAAAACATTCATTTTACGTTGTTCCTTTCTTTTAAAATACTATGTTACTTAAGAAGAGTTATAAGTTTTTGGCCATTCTTTCGATTGGCATCATAAAAGTAGGGGTTTTTTTTTACATTTCAGTCGGTTCGATTACCAGACGAGGCAAGTATGTTTTAGAAAATCTTTGAATGCAGAAGTACTAACTTTTAAAAATAACAAAGTCTTCTTTCAGTAAAATAGCCTATCTTCGATATTTAATGTACTTTCCCTTCATAACTTTGGGACACCTGTATACACTACAAATGTGCTCGCCTCCTTAAGACATAAGATGTTAAGTCTCATTTGCTCCGTAATATCACTAGCTACGGCGCCCTTCAGACCGAAACACAATAATATTTACACATTACTGCTTCACAGCAGAAATAAGCGCCGCTGTGGCATCTTGTGTAAATTAGCCTCCCAATGGTGTTATATTATTCCTGTTGCTCATTACGTCGGGGGAACGATAATATTCAAACTACTTAGGTAGTAACATAAAATGAAAGAAATGCTTAATAAAGTAATATAATTTAGTACAATAATAGTTTTGATAGACACATCAACAGTTGAAACGATATATTAAAGCTAGACTTCCGAAGAAAGCGGCTACAGCATCACAGTATTATTATACAGTAGGTACGTACTGAAATGAAAGAACAGGGGCGTAGTTACCGCTGTATCAGCCGTATCAATTATACGGGCGACGGGGGCTCCCGACCTGAATAAGCAAAAATCAATCAAATCTTTCCAAGTGACAGATAGACAATTAGTATATTTCTTTTGATTTTATGCAAAAAAAAATTTTCTTTTGTGAGAAATCTTTACCCTTCATAAGGGCCCCAAACATATTTTTATACGGAGCCTTCACAAGGCGCGCGTCGCCACTGTTAAAGAACTACTTTCGAGCACAGCGTCACTGTCGCACGCCGTAGCGATAGCGGTCATGCTAACATGGTGGTTTTGAATGTGTCAAAATTAAGAATATCAAAAAAATGGAAATAATATATTTATTTGTAAAAAAGCTTCCCAAACGGACCGGAAGAAAAGGGATTAGTAGATTAGAATTAGTTGTTTTTAATTTTTGGTATTTAGCACCGGCCTGATCAAATATTAGACGCGTACTATTTTACAGAATTGCAACACATGGACCTAAGTAATTAATTTTATATCCTCTAAGAAAAATTGGTAATGTAACTAAGTACCTATATCTTTTCGATGGATTTACTTCGAACTCCAGATGAAGGACAAAGCCCGGGTGAAATTGTCTTACAATAATAAGAGTCTTTTAAAAATTGATCGGTTCTTCTATGTATTAACAACAGTGAGTGACGTCAGAGAGGCGCTGCGGCTGTTGTGATATAGCCGGGCTGCTCGGAAGTCTAGCTTGATCATTATAAGAAGTCCCTGGTGGCGGCCCTTGCGCCCACGCTCACATCACACCGACCGCAGTTGAACCAGGGCTCATTTTCTCAAGCCAATTCGTAAGAGATTAAATGTGTGTATAATAAGGAAAACAAATAGAATCTACTTGCACGAAAATATTAGCCCAGAAGATAAAATATAGTTAATATTCGCTCTTTTGTTTAGTAGTCTCGTGAATTGGCCTCGAAAATGATAATTTTTAGCGAGTACAACAGCTATACACTATTTAATTTCTAACAGGTAACAAACAATAAAGTCGACAATTTCTCATTCAGTCTTCTCGTTGCACTCATATCAGCTAATGCTATGCAGCTGGCAACACTGCCGTACTACCGCTGCATGACAACTCATACTACGACCGCGACTGCGAAGATGAAGAAGACGTGCAGCGCAGTCAGTAGCGATGTCACAATATAGTTTATATCTGCATCACACCAAGTACTCACACGACTAATAGTAAATATAAAGGGGTGGTGGAGGACGGCCTCATTACAACAACATTCAACAGGCGTCGAGGTGTTAAATTTCATTCCTAGCGTGTAATACAAAACAATGGGTCAATCGCCGCAACACAGACAACTCTCGGTGCCGTGTGGCGTGTGCTTTATGTTCGAACGCCTAGGTTTGTGTAAGGCTCGGTATCCACCAAAGCGGTGAGGAGAGGAGATGTATTTTGATAACCAATCAGATTTCGTTAATTCCACTTCTCTCCGCTTACCGTCGGTGTAAATGGATCAAGCGGAGATGTCTCATTTTTCTATAATTTTGTGCTGCGTCGAGCGATGAATTGGCGCGGCAGAGCGCAGGATCGTGTATGATACACGATCCTCCGCTCTCTTTCCTTTCGTAGACATCACTTGACTGATTTCGAGCTCTCCACACATAGCTCCCGCTTTGGTGGGAATAAACTGACAGCTTCGCGGCTTATCTATTCTCGTCTCCTCTCCTCTCCGCTTTGGTGGATACCGGGCCTAACTGTGTGTTATCTCTGGTCACCGTCCTCCCGGGAGCAGAGGACGCCGTGGATATGTCTACGAAATATGTTTTCTTGGAGCCTGTAGGCCGGCTTTAGGTCCATAATACAATGTTATCAATTACAAATATACTTTATTATAAACTAACACTCAAATTTTGAATTTTAACGTGACAATTAGGTATTTACCTAATTAAAATTATCGAAATTTTTAAATATATCTCTTATATAATATGTGGCGATACAGTAGCTCAATAAGCCTTAACCGGCTTGCTCACATATTTGGCTTCAAATCACACTAAATACGTATTAGACATTAGTGTCCAACACGTATCGGGAAATCTGTTTTTACACTAAGCTTTTTCTTATTACAAATTGTAAAGAGATCCAAACCATGGACCTGGTGAAGTGAGATAAAGGTAAGATATGCAGAGCAGATGATAATCGATAAAATTTTTGATAGTTTTAAAAATCTAGTTACTATTCAATCAATTGTCCCTGTTTTTTTTTTATTTGATAAGTGCGTAAGGTTAGAACGGTGAACAATATTATGCGAACGTATCTAACTTTGTAGGTACGTACTATTATGTACTCTTTGGTGAAGTGTGTAAGCGGAAAAACAAATGAGTTGCAATTACTGTTCACTGTTGGCTTCGCTTGACGCTACTGTCTTGGTTTGAACACAAAGTTGCCTTTAGTAAAGCAAACATGCCAAGAGAGCCTTGACTAGAACCACTATGAGTATATACGATATGTACCTATCTAGTTATTTTATTTTAGAGTTAGTTTTACAAAAATTGATGGTAAGACAGTTTCACTTTACAAAATACGTAGCCCACAACCGTATTGAACAAATACTCCTATGTATACTACTAGACAAGCTCTGTGGCCTTAAATAATTGCTAACTGAGTTTCGGTTCCGAGTTTCAGACGCCGCGGGCCGCGGCCGCAGCTCGTTTAGTCCACTGCGAGCAAGTGAGAAGACCAGTGCACTGTTTTGTAAGCCGTGAACGTTGTTTTCAACAAACTAACACCGATTTTGTTCAAAGTGACCAATAAAACACTTCCATTATAATTACACCTGTGTTTGCAATGCATATTCACCATGCCTGCTCCCCTCTCCGCACGCCCGCTCGATCCAAAATTGCGACACAATTGTTATTCCAAAAGTTTTGTCTATTAGTATACATACAAGTCTTTGATATTAAATGATTCTTTATCTTTTTATATTTAAAGAATTGACCTTTGTCACAGAAGTAAAAGCTAAATTAAATAAAAGCAATAAGCTGGAAGGCTCATGGAGCTTTTGACCGCGACACATTAAATTATGAATTCCATAAACACATTACATACCTACAGTATAGTGTAGTTACACAAACATTAGAAATGATTGAATAGGTACTTATTAAAAGGTCGCACAAAATCATTGACTTATTGTACGTCAATGCACAAAATACTTAAAAAACTTGGTAATTGGTAAGACAGTCTTATTTAGCTTCAAATTTTTTGTAGGGATAGAAAACATATTGTATAAAAGACGACTGCAGGATGTTATTAGTATTACACACCCACGAAATTTATTTCAATAACTTCAAAAATACTGCGGTCTTCGGCGAGTGTGTGGGTGGGGGAGGAGGGGAGGGCTGTTGAGTGCTCTACTTGATGGAGCAAGTGAAGTGGGCGCGCAACCGCCGCAGTGACGCCAGAGATGATGTGCTGCTCTGAAAAAATAATTGAAGAATAGTTTACTTATTTAAAAAAATACAAAGTTTTACAAAACAACAAAATTTAAAAAAATAAAGACATTAAAATTTAAATTGATAAAAGTTTTATAATATTTATTGGTTAGGTAACCAATAAAGTAAGTACTCTTATAAAACTTGAAAGAGTTATGTATCTAATTGTAAATGTTTCCTGCAAATTAGGATGGCTTGGAAGAGCACAAAATTTGGTTATATGGAAGCATATACGCTTATGCGAGAACTTCGAGAAGTTGAAAGTTAACAGGTTACGGGAGATCCATTTCGATATTAGACTCATACCAAGCTCAGGATTTTGAATACACATCTCATCCCAAGATTTGTCTCTAAATAAGACGTCAGCATCTGCATAACATGTAACGTCAGTGTCATTCAGAACGTCTAACACAAGCGTCATATCATTGATGTATATAATATAGCAATGGGTATAAAATACTACCTTGAGGAACGCCGTAACTTATTTTTCAAGAGAGCTTAAGTGGAACTTATCGTACATTGATAGCAGTCCTTCAGGTAGCTCTCAAACCATTGTAAAGCTAATCCTCCTACACCCATCAACTATTTTCGCAACTAGATTGTGTGGGATACAGTGTCGGACGCCTTATAGAGGTCTAAAAATACACCAATACGAGTACATCTTTGGATCGATTCCAGCGCAGATGTCACTTTAGATAAAAGATACTTAATAGCTTCTTCGGTGATTTTTCTCGCTTTAAAACCGAATTGACAAGATGATAAGAGATTCTTAGAAGCACTCCAATCGTTTACTTCCTCAAGAACTTTTGTGATAACATTTAATTTTTGTAAATGCTAAATTCTTAGCTATTATTGCATTCATTTAATGTTGCCACACGTTTGGGTTGTCTTTGTTTGTGATCAAGGCACCTTCGTTTGATTGTATCTTAAGGTTAAAGGACGTTCTAAAGAATTACGATATCATTTGTACGTTAGATGTAGTAATTATTTGGATCTTTTTTGCACGAACGTGATGTCTGTCACGATAAGCAATGAATTTTAAAAGACCCGGCGAGTTCCATTTTTTTCTTGATCGGATGTTTTCCCGACTTACAGTGACAATCTTCGTGTGTTTGATTATAAGCTGAGAAACTATGTTATTAAGGCAGTTAAATATTGTATTTTAGTCATTTTCTAAAATAGTTAAACATAGCATTATCCATGAATAGTCAAGTTCCTAAAGGAACTTGTACTAAAGGACTCGTAACTAAAGTTCGGTTACACTCGAGGAAGCCTTGACCTATACCCTAAAAAGTTAGTCAATGCTCGCGTTTCGATAACTGACGTAAACAGTAACCCCCTTATTCATAATAGTCTGCTAACTTAAAGCACTGCTAATTCTCACTCTGTCTTCTTCTATTGACCTAAGTCAGAATGAGTAAGACACTGCTAAGCGGCTGTTTAAAGTTAACAGACCATTATGAATAAGGGGGTTAGTGTACTGCGGACAATGAGTACCTTAGGAAGGTTGGCGGGGGACGTGGGGGTCGCGGCGAGGGCGTCCCCGGCGGCACTCGCCCCGTCATTGTCGTTCTCGATGTCCGGGTCCTCGATAGCGTCCCCAACTGCACACAACATCAAGAATAGGATAAGAAGAGGCACCAGTGGGAGCCTTTGCACAGGATGCCCGCTAGATTATGGGTACCACAACGGTGCCTATTTCCGCCGTGAAGCAGTAATGTGTAAGCATTATTGTGTTTCGGTCTGAAGGGTGCCGTAGCTTGTGAAATTACTGGGCAAATGAGACATCTTATGTCTCAAGGTGACGAGCGCAATTGTAGTGCCGCTCAGAAATGTTGGGGTTTTCAAGAATTCTGAGCGACACTGCATCGTAATGCGCAGGGCGTATCAATAACCATTAGTTGAACGTCCTACTCGTCCCTTATTTTTATAATAAAACCGAACTGACATGAAACCTCAAGTCATCCAAGATGTCCTCCTTTGTTTTCTGAAACCTGTCATGTAAGTCAGAACAGAGTCGGGAGTATTCTGCACGCTACCAGTTCCTACTCCACCTTGGTCGCGAGTGGGGACCGACGCCGCCAGGGGCCGGCGGGGCTCGTTGCCGTTGTCATCTCGCTCCGACCGCGAGCCGCTGCTCTCCCAGCGCGACCACGCACCTGCCGGGTCATCATCAAGGTTACCCATTACAATGTGAAACCTCCATAAGAAAACTACGTTTAAAAAACCGACTTCAAAAACTGAAAAGTATCAAATTACTAAAAATTGTATTTAATACACACCTTATGCAAACCTTTAATATTTATAAAATACTATTATTTATATGTGCTACCTTATAAAATGAAAACTACTGGGCCAAACTGTGAATTTTTATATAACATTCACAAGAAAACGCAAGCCTCTATCTAAATTCTAAACTATGATTATAAACTAAAAGACCATCTTGACCAGGGTGCTCTCGGTAAAGGATCTTGATGTAATATTAGATAAAAGGCTGATTTTCGATGAACACGTCAACGATATAGCTAGTAAGACTGGATAGGATGTTGGAATCGTCTTAAGGATTTCCAAAGAGTTTAAACTACCGTCAAAACTGGTACTTCTCTATAAGTCATCCGTCAGGTCTTCTCTAGGATATGCTTCCACAGTCTGGAGTCCTCATATATAATAATATATTATATAATATATAAGGGAAAAAAGATAAAATTGAAAGAGTCCACATTCGGTTCATAAAACGACAGACATCATAATTATTATTATATACCAAACAATACTAATAGTAATGACAATCCTCTTAAGCCAGTTTGAGCTGCTGACAGACGTATTATAAGAGATCAAATCCTTTTTTTAAGCTTCTGAACAACAGCGTTGACTCTCCATCTACTTTCGAAAATATCTTTAAGGTGTCCACGGATTAACCCTCGGCATCGTAAACTGTTCTATATTGCACCAAGCAAGACAAAAAATACTACTAACACATTGAACAACATGAAGTTGCAACCAATTTAATCAGTTATATTCTGAAAAAGATATTTTACGTCTCTCTCTCATCTTAATTAGCAATTAAGGTCGATTTTGGTAAGTTTTTTTGTTTAATCAGTTGTTACCTACCTATCATTCTTGTTTTCTTGTGCAATACCCAATTATTCAGTTTCAGACAATTTTGTATAAAGTATTAATTTTTCATTGGAGACTGTTTAGTGTTTTATATGTTCTATAATTACTATTCACGTAATTGTAACTGATGGTTTCCATAAAAATATAAAAAAATAAATAAATACTAAGTGACCACTGGGAAGAGAAGGCCAACTGGCCTCTAAAAAGCTTGGTGTACTCAGTAGGGCGAGACAGCACTTCACTATAAGCCACCGCCTGCAACTATATAAGGCGCAAATTTGGCCCTACATGGAGTACTGTTCTCACCTCTGGGCTCCCCAGTACCAGCTTCTTCCATTTGACCGCATTCAACGAAGAGCTTTTTTTTAAACCATTTATTTCTGATACAACATTACAAAGCGATGTATACATATTATTCTGCCAAACTGCGCAGCAGTTTGTCGGCAGTAATTCTCATGTTTCGCAAATTATCAAATCAATATTATGTTTTTGTGTGTGACAATTTAAAAGTCCCTACCAATATTTCTTAAGTCTATTTATTATGGACATTGTGCTAAGTAGAACTTTCGCAATAAGTTTTTCATCTGATTTTTTGTTTTACAATTCGACAATTGTGACGCTATATGGGTAGTTAATTCATTTATTAATGTAGGTATTACCCATTGCATGCTTCGCATACCGTAATAATTACATATTTTAGGTACCACTAGCTTGTTTTTGTTAGATAGCCGAGTTGAGTAGGTATGCACTCTATGTACTACAAATTTATTTATATCTCGATATTGTTCGATTAACGTTAATAATTTTACCTTTTTATCAATTGGAATAATATTACATATTTTAAACAAGCGTTCATAGTTCCCGTTAACTTTGTTTTTTATATTTCTGTTCACTAAGAGCTTTAATGTTCTTATTTGCAAAGTTTTGATTTTATTTTTATTCGTAGTAAAAGTTAGTCCATAGCTACTCAATCCGTAACTAATTGTTGCCTCGACCAAAGAGTGATACAGGGTGTACAAAATATTTTTACTCACCGATGACTTTAAGTGATAAATTTTACCAAATACTGTGCGGAGTTTCGAACATACTGAGTTAACATGTGCACTCCATGAGAAATTTTTATCAACAATGAGCCCTAGATATTTATACGACGTTACCTGTTCCAACTAACTACATTGACATATTTGTGAGGAACTATGCAAGCAAGAGTAACTATGTCCTATTATTTTAATTTTAATATCTTTATATTGACTATATGGTGAGAATATAGGCATACATTTTGTCTTTTCCATATTAATAATAATTCCATTGTCATGTGCCCATTTATTAATATTATTAAAATCTTGTTGCAATATGATTTGAATAAGATTTGGGTCTCTACTACTATACAATAAACATGTGTCATCAGCATACATATATGCTTTACAATTTTTTATAACTTTGCTCATACTGTTCACATGAATACTATATCCTATCGGACCAAATATGGAGCCAGTTGGAACACCATTTAATACTGTACCTGGATCACTCTCTGCTCCAAGGACATTTACTTTAAGTAGCCTGTTTTTGAAATAGTTTTGGAACCAGATTTTAATAGGCCCTCGTATACCGCATTCATCCATAGACTGCAATAAGGCGTCGTGCTCCAGCGTGTCAAAAGCCTTTTTAAAATCTATAAAAATAGCTACCACCAATTGTTTTTCGTTTAAATAAGTATTAACATCATTAGTAAAAGAAGTAAGCGCTATTGTTGTACTTCTATTTGGTCTGAAACCATGTTGTATGTTCGATATAATATTATTATTTTCCCGAAATTCTACTAATTGGCCGACAACGACTTTTTCTGTAATTTTATTTATTGTGTTTAGGATTGCAATGGGTGTGTAATTTGTATAGTCTGTATGTAGTCCTTGTTTGTGAATTGGTCTAATTAATGACAGTTTTAACTCTTCTGGGTACATTCCTTTCTTAATGCTTAGATTGATAAAATGCGCTATAACCTGAGATATGTCTTTTTTAATTAATTTAATATCCCGAACCCTTATATTTTCCGAGCCTGGCGGCTTATTGCAATCTAATTGATCAATAATTTTCTCTACTCCAAACGCAGTCACTTTTTGGTATCTAAAACTAATGTTGGATTCCTTAATATATGTTTGCCTGTCTAAAAACTTGTGCTGACATTTATGTTTTATTTTATCTATTTCATTTGTGAAAGTATCACAGAATTTATGACATATAGTTTTGGGTGTTTCATTTTTACCCATATATTTTTCTATTACACTATCTACAGATAAATTGTTCTTACCTAGCCAGCTGTTTATTTCTTTCCATATTTTACGCATATCACCCTTACAGCATTCAATTGATTTTTTTCTTTGATAATTTTTAGCGACATTTATGGCTTTCTGTAATTTATTTCTATATTTATTATACTTAAGTCTAAGTAGATTGTTATCTGGTTTAGCTTTCCATTGCCTAAAAAGTAAATCTCTGTATTCCATCATATTTTTCAGCTCCTTGGTAACCCATTCCTTAGTTTCACGTTTTTTTCGGTATGCATTTTTGAAGAGTCATATATTACACAAAGATTTCACTTATTTTATAATATATTTCGGTACATTACACTGTAGCAGTTCTAACCACTGAACATCCTGTATTTTGCGTGCTATTTCTTTGTTATTGTAAACAAGATAAGGAGCTGTCGTGTTGAAAACCTGTTTCGGAACTTCGATCATAAGTCCAATTAAATAGTGATCGGCCACCTTACTCATTACAGTATATGAGTGCAGTGAAGCGGCTGTTGCATTCCGCACAAATATGTGGTCGAGGCAGGACGCCTGCCGGCGACCCGCAACAATAGCTTCTCGAGTATACATCTTGTATGCCACATTGTAAGCCTAGTTCCGATAATGTGTTTAAGTATTCATTTGCGGTCGAGTTTAGCTCGCTTTGTGGATGGATGTGCGTAGAAGTACGGTGAAGTGTTCTTCTGATTTCCGTAATGAATTTGTTTTTGTTCATGTTCGGTGGTCTGTATATGACCATTAATTTTGTATTATAACAAGATTCGCTAATAGTTATTTGTCCGTATATAGTTTCAAACGATGAACAATGCACGGTTTCAGGTAGAAATTGAATATTATTTTTTATATACATGACAATACCCCCTCCTCTTCTATTCTGTCTTGTGTTCGAATACATAGTATAACCATCTATATTGTACATGCATGTTTCGTCTTTTCTAATATTTACCTCCGATAAACATATAACGTCTAGGCTAGATAGGCAAGGGTTTAATAACATTAATAGCTCGTTGAAATGTTTACGTAGGGAGCACACATTTATATGAACAATATGTAATGCCAAATTCGCTTTTTGTATATTTTCTTGCCAATTTTGAAATTTTGTATAATTTGAAACATAAAAATCGTTTAATTCAATATCCATTGTAATAATTACTTTTACTTTTATAGGGTATATAATAAATATAACTGTCTAATTTAGATAAATGCGTGGACAAAAATAAATACCTTACTTTTGTGAGTTTTCCAGCAAATAAGTATTAATATCACTTTCACAACGCACTTGGAATATCTTCTTATCATTTACATCTTTTCTTATCAATATACGACCTTCTTGAATCCATATAAACTTGTAAATTTCTTTAAGTTTTTGTTTCGTGGTATAAAACAAAAGATGCTTTTGATAGGTCAGATGCTCATTAATATAGATTCGTGTGTTGTCATTATTGTTGTACAAAGTGTGCATAGTTATTGGTGTTTTACGGCATTTTAACCATTCACTACGGCCAGCTGTTGTTTTAAATCTAATTATTATTTTCGATCGTAAGTTTTTTTCGCCACCCACTCTCCAGGCATTTTCAATGTCACTTGTGCCGAGTTTCAGGTTCTGTGCAATTTTTATAGTTCGCTGCATTACACTTTCATCACTCATTTTTTCAAATTCACTATTTCTAAATTCAGTTTTAGTTCCTTTTGCTCAAGAGCTCCAAGCCGTTCTTCCATCACGTTATTACATTTCTCGAGGTGAATATTTTTTTGTATAATATCTTTCATTCTACTCTCACATTTTTTTGTTACTTCGGCACATTTTTGATTGAAAGTTTCCATCTCCTCAGTTTTAGAATGCAGGTACTCCAAGGATTTTTCAATTTCGACGTTCGTATTTTTAAATTCACTTATTTGGCTTTTTATGTCAGCCATTTCTGACTGTAGACTTAAAAAACGAGTGTCTTGTTCTTCTTTCATTGAGGCCAGCATGCTGTTCGTGCTTTTCATTTCATCTTTGATCATTTTTAAAGTTTCACTCAGAGCATCGGTTGGATGAAAGCTTTTATACCTTATCGGATCGGCCGATACGGTACTCGAGTCTGAATCCGTATCTTCCTTACTTCGCTTCTTTTTTGGCTGTCTCATATTTACCCATTTAGCCATAGAAACTTGCTTATCCTGTTTTCCCGATATACTTGAATCTGACCCATAACATTTGTTTGTCTCTTTGTTGGGTGTGCATTGTAATACGCTCAGCTGGTAGAAATATTGTAGGTACAGTAAAATAAACGCAACTTATTTTTAGCTGCTCGAATCATCGACAATCAAGTCACCCTCGATCGGCTTGACTCTTTGAGACGTATCACGATGACGTCTGGTATTCCACAACCGCGCGTTTTTCTGGAAATTTCGTGCCATGCACAGCCACTTTGTGGTATCAATTACCGGCTGCTGTTTTCCCGAACCGATACGACTTAGGGACCTTCAAGAAAAGAGTATACTCCTACCTTAAAGGCCGGCAACGTATCTCTTGACACCTGTTGTTGCGGATGTCCATGGTCTTTTACCTTACCACTTCCATCCCGTGAGCCCCTTGCCCGTTTGCCTCCTCTTATATATAAAAAACTATAATAAAAAAATATTTAATGATCAGTCAGTCACGCGGGTCATCATATGTTTAATGAAGACTTACTGTCGGAGGAGCGCGTGGGGTCGGTACTCGGGGAGGACGAGTCCAGCTCCAGCGAGGACCACGAGCCGTTGGAGCGCTCCGAGCCCTCCCACGCGTCGGCCGCGCTGCACTCCGCAGTCACCTGCACATACAAGCGCCGCACAATGAGCACCACACAGCCGTCACGCGTCGCCGGGAGAGAGGTCGTGCGGCACACGTACCGGGTCAGCGGCGGCCGGAGGACTCGCCTCCTCGCTCGTACTCAGCCCCTCTGGAAACACACATCAAATGAGATCAGCCGTACCAGTGGGAGCTCCAATGCACAGGATGCCGACTAGATTATGGGTACCACAATGGGGCGCCTATTCTTCCGTGAAGCAGTAATGTATAAATATTACTATGTTTCGGTCTGAAATTACTGGGCAAATGAATAACTTAACTTTAACATCTTATGTCTCAAGGAGACGAGCGCAATTGTAGTGCCGCTCAGAATTTTTGGGTTTTTCTTCTAATCCTAAGCGGCACTGCATTGTAATGGGCAGGGCGTATCAATTACAATCAGCTGAACGTCCTGCTCGTCTCGTCCCTTATTTTCATAAAAAAAAGTCGTAGTCTTGTGGTGTGGCAGTTCAACAGACCTAATCTAGTAGAACGTGTACTCACCTTCAGCTGGCGCGTGCGTGGAGAGTTTGTCTCGCAGCAGCGGGAAGAAGCTGCGAGCGGTAGCGTTGTGTGGCTCGTACTGCAGGATCAGGCGGCAGTATTTGAGGGCTTCTGCGTACTGGCGCCGCATGATCGCCGACAGGAACTGCAACATACTCAGACATATTGAGAATTGATGATCGGTCAGTCAGTCATTGAGTGATAAAATTAAAAAAACTTTTACTAGTTATAATTCTTAAACAACTGGTAAGAATTGAATGAAATTTGAAATATATTGTGTTTTATACAATGCCTGCTTGGTTACTAAAAATTCAGGCTTCTAGTTTATCCTCAACGAAGGTATAGGGCGTCGAAAATAGCCTGAACTGCTTCGAGAAAAGGATGGTACGGCCGTGCCCCTTGTTTTTTCTTAACTTGGCGGGGTCACTGCCGTGCCCTCAGGTTCCTTCAGTGCTTGTAAATCTTGTGGTGAATTGTGTGTGATTTAAAGTAATAGTTGTATATCTGTCTGGGTCCGGGGTCAACTAATGCCACACTATATACAAACAAGTACTTGTCAATTATGAATAAACAAAAACTACGATATACATATTTACAATTATAATATTATGTGAATAAATGGATAAAAAATAACATTGTGCGCTTTCTGCTTTTAAGTCTCTGGATCAGTATGAAACAGCATAAAAGAATTGATTTGTGGAGAGGATTGCGTCGTTCAATGGTTTTTGGTTTATACTGAATCTGTTTATCTTTGCCAATGTTCACAAAAATATATCGAATTTCATAAAGTAATTAATAATTATGTACTTCTAAATTTTAAATTTTGCAATCCCTGTAACAGCGAACCTACTTCAGCCAGGAACTCGCTGGGCGCAGAGGATCCCTCGTGCCCGTCGGAACACTCCGGGCTGGGCGAAGCCGAGGGTGCGGCGAAAGTGGCCTGGGCATCCATACTACGGCGGGGGGCGCGAGCCACCAGCTCCAGCGACGAGGTGTCGCGCGCTCGGAAGTGCTCGCTGGTGGGCAGGTAGCGCTCCGTTGGCAGGTAGCGCTCCGTTGGCAGGCGCACCACGATCTGCCGCGGCACAGGGACGGGCTCGGGCTCGGGCTCGAGCTCGGCTCGCGGCTCGCGGGCGGGCTCGCCAAGCCGCTTGTCGAGCAGGCGCAGTGCAGCGCGCGACGCTGTGTCGAGCGCTGGCGCGGGCGGAGCAGGCCACCGAGCGCAGGGCCGCGCGGGGGGAGCGCAGGGGCGGGGCGGCGCAGGCCGGTACAGGCGCGAGTTGGGCACCGGACGCCGGAACACGCGCCTCCGACGACCCCGCCCTTGTTTCACGGACTCCGCTCGACGCTTGGATAACACTCGGCCGGCAGTACCCGGGTAGCTGCGGGATACAAGTTGATGAGCTTTCATTGTTACGTTATAGAGTAGATTTTTTTTCCCTAATGAATAGAAAAAGGTAGTGTGATTGGTTGTATTATAAGATCTAGAATATTCTGCTAAGGGATTTTCCAAATATAGGAGTTCCTGGGAAGAGATTCCGAGTAAGGGCTCAACTGGCATAGTCTTTAGGTCAAACAAATTCTAATTCAAATCAATGTTGGGTCACTTATTGAAAGACAAATTCCAAGTCTGCCTTCGCGACTTGGGAACACTTCCCTAACTGCCACAACCATTACCGAAAGCCCTGGCGTCGTTATTTCTATATGATATCAACGAATGTTAACTTTCCTAGTGACTCGTACTGCGTTGCGTACTCTATAAAACAACTCTGGCCTGACTCTGCAAATGTCTGTAGCCCGTTTACCACTATCTTAAAGAAGTAGACATGATAGCCAGTACCGATCATTAGTGATGTCGTTTCGATCTTTGGAACAGTGCATTGTCTCGATCTCTCGATTTTCATAGTCAGTTTGTGAAGGTTTTAAACACGTTCAGACTAATTAAAGAAATTCAAATTAAATGTTGTATATTATTAAAGTTATTCCAAACGAAAAAAAATCTTACAGACGAGGGTTCGGTGTATATAGCGTGTGGAGACGCGAGCTATTCGTAGCGACCGCCGTTAAGGCAGTGCGGGTGGCGGGATGCGCGGCGGAGCGGACAAGCCGCGGAGCTCCCAAGTCGATCACATCCACCCTCTCCTTCTTCACAGCGCTTCTGTAACGTTAAATTTTTGTTCAAAAACGTCGAACGTCACATGCTTGTATAGTTTAAAAGCTACCTTCACAAATGTATTTATTTTTCACAAACACATATTCACTTAGTTAATTTATATAGCACAGAATTAAGATTTTATTTAGTTAATCCTTGAAATCCGTGAATGGTAGTTCCGTGTTATAGTGTAGAACTGTTCATTTTGCTATGATTTGACTCTAACAATAAAACAACTATGAGTATAAAGTTACTATAACAAGAAAATCTTGCGTAAGCGTGCTATCATCTTTATTCCGGCACGCATACTCAAAAGGTGTACCCATGCCAAAATCATGGAAATCTGCCCTTGTCTATCCGATGCCTGCATTTTAAGTGCTACTAGCTACAGGCTTATAAGACGCCAGCTCCTGGTATGGCCAGAGGATCGGAAGTTAATAAATGACCGAATGTTAGACTGACTCGATCCTGTAGTGTAACTAACGCATAAATAGGCGGCGGTTATCTAAAGCAAGAGAGGCTTGGCAGTTAGTCTATCTATAGCGAAAACACTATAACTGCTTAGGTATGGCTCAAAACGCTTTTCAAAAAACTTTCACTCTGTGTGAAGAACATGCTTCCATTCCAAGAATTTTTGCAAGAAAGTCACCAGCCTCCTCACTAGGTGCAGCATTTTAACGGTTGTTGCTCAGAACCTAAGTATGTGTGTTGTAAGTCGACGGTATTCTCCAAGGCTCTAAATCCTAAAGGATATATTTTCCATATAAATATTATGTTAAATTCCTCGATACCTCTCTTCTTGTAATAGTCGTGGAACGGTACATATTATCTTTTTTTATGAAAAAGGAAGACAAACGAGCGTACGGGTCACCTGGTGTTAAGTGATCACCACCGCCCACATTCTCTTGCAACACCAGAGGAACCACAGGAGCGTTGCTGGCCTTTAAGGAAGGTGTACGCGCTTTTTTTGAAGGTACCCATGCCATATCGTCCCGAAAACACCACACAAGGAAGCTCATTCCACAGCTTTGTAGTACGTGGAAGAAAGCTCCTTGAAAACTGCATAGTGGAGGACCACCACACATCCAGATGGTGGCGGTCGTCCACTGTGTAGTTGATATCCTAACTTGTGGCGTGTTGTGCGAAGGTGGACTTCGCCGGCAGGAATCAGGTAAAACAGCTCTTCGGAACACTCCCCGTGATAAATGCGGTAGAAGACACACAATATCTAAATTGATAAATGCGTAGTACCTATTTGATAACCTAGATTTAACAAAATGTAGGTACCTGTTAGTTTTTCAAAGAACACTCATACTATATAGACAGGAGCTGCGTTCGTTCGGGTTCTATTAAAATTGATTACATTTTATGGCAGATGATGACACCCTGGTTGGCGGAGGGCAGAGGATCGAGGGCAGCACTATCACTTCACGGCGGCCTCCAGGCTTCCACCAGATACAATTTTGCTGGGGCTGTTGCCAAGTCACTACCTACCATCACTTATAATTAACGCCTCAATCTAACGGCAAGCGCGGGACACCCCATGTAGTGTAAATCATTTTTATTCAGATACGAATTTCATTCTTACCCAATAAAAATACAATTATGCAGAAAAGCTTAATTAAAAATACAAATAAGAAGAGAATGTCCAATATTTTTTTATAATTAGTGATACCTAGTTGTATTTGGGAGAATGCAGTCGAAGGATCGGCCCGACGACGCAATTGGAATAATGGAACGACACACCGCGCGCCGCGGCCGCGCTTTATTGATTGTGTGAATTGTGAAATGTGAATTTTGGTGACTGAACTCTGAAGTTGAACTTATGAACGGTGAAGTATGAACAGCTACTGCGAGTCTGACATGTCATCTGTCACCTGTTTGCTGTCAGCTGTCAATTTTGCGACAGCCTGCCGCGTAGTCTGCTGTTGACGGTGTTGTGGCTATCTGTGGCGTATAGCCTAGATAACGAGTTTATGAACGTGTTAATCTATATATTTAGAAGAGAAATGAGGGTTTGTATGAAAGTCTGAAGTTGTTGAAATTTTTAAGTAAGGGACGTAAAAATCGACTACACTGGTTTATCAGTTTAGAGCTGTTAAGTTAATGATTCCATTCTTTCACGTTGCAAGACTGTCCTAACGCTAAAAGTGGTGAAGTTTATTAAGAAAACATGCACACGCATGCAAGGAAATCATCCAAAAAAGTACAAGAAAATAGAAGGTGGCCCTTTCAGACAGGAGCAACAGCAAGTGTTGTGTTCAAATGGATAAGAGGTTTTTTAAATCATCATATCAGCATATTGACACTAGTGATAGCAGAATATATGAAGATTTATCAAATTCACAACACTTTTCCAAATGTATAGGGTGTATTAGGTCCTTACAGAAATTGGCTTTCTGTCGTACTGGCCAATTTTATCTCAAATATTCCCTGTTTTTCTTTTTTCTCAGCTATTTACGTGGGTAACACGGAAAATGTTTAGAACTGGCCACATTGCTAATGAAAACTTTTTTAGAATTTCAATTTTAGAACTCTTTGGTAACCTAATGTAGTATATTGCATTCATAAAACTCTTGTTACACGTGAAAATGAACCTAACGCGAGAAAATTTTCGGTCAGTGATTTATTGTTACTTTCGTTGTGGGCTTACTCAACAACAAGGCTATGATAGACTGCGATTAGCATTTCTTAATGAAGCCCCATTTCGTGCCACTATTTACAATTGGTTAGGGACGTCCTTTAACAGCGACTACTGAAGATAACATCATTTGTGCGACGCATTATAGAGGAAGATAAGAGAGTGACCTATCAGCAGATACGGTCCAGCCTAGGCATTGGTATGAATCAAGTTCAAAAAATATTACACGAAAATTAAGGCATTAGGAAGCTTTGCATCAGATGGATTCCCCATACTTTAACCGACGACCAGAAACATCTTCGCATGGACTGGTGACGCCAAAGGTATTTGACATCGTCACAGGTGATTAAAGCTGGATATATTGCTATCAACCCGAAACCAAAAGACAATCAGCTCAGTGGGTGTTTCGAGGATCGGCCAACTAAGGTAAAGGAAGAAGTCATGGAAAAAATATGATTGCCTCATTCTTTGGTCAGAAAGGTCATTTCACGACAGTTGTGCTAGAAGACGGAAGGACGGTTAGTGCAGACTGGTATGTCAATCGCTGTTTGCCTGTTGTCTTAGATAAAAATTCAATAGCAGCGCCCTCGAAGCAGGATCCTCCTTCACCACGACAATGCTTCAGCACACTCCGCAAAACGGACTGTTGAATATTCGCCCTGCGACTTTTATTTATTCCCAAGAACTAAAGATAAAATATATTGATATTGTTATAGGGCATAATAGCATAATAGGGATAATATTGATATTGTTATGGGGCAGTGCGGCCGATATTAATACTATCTTTGTGCTGCAGAAGAGGGCTATTCGCGCGATTTATAACCTACGTCCTAAAGAATCATTAAGAGAAAAATTTAAAGAAATTAACATTTTGACTGTTGCTTCCAATACATTTTCGATAATGTTTTGTATGTTCATAAGCACATTGAGGAATTTTCTAGAAACTGTGACATTCATAATGTTAACACGAGGAACAAACATAAACTTGTTATGCCTACTACCCGGTTGGGTCGAGTTAGTAAGTCTTTTGTTGGGCGATGTATATGCTTCTACAATATCATCCCAGAAAAAGATATTAACAAATGTGTTACGAAATTTAAAAGAATTGTTAAAAAACGTTTGTGTGGGAAAGGTTATTATAGCATAAACGATTTTCTTAATGACACCACGGACTGGGAATAAAGCGAACACCCTCAGGCTCTTTAATTATAAATGTTTATTGTACGATATTACATTGTAATCCATATTTTATATTTAAAAAAAAGCCCGCTGAGTTTCTTGCGCCCATTCTTCTCAGGTCTGAGGCAGTCTCTTTTGAATGGGTGGTAGATTTTGACGTTCAATAAGTGATTATAAATCCTATTTTGAATAAAAATATTTGAATTTGAAAATTCGAGGTATCCGCTTTACGAGCCCTGAAGATGCGGTGAAAGCGTACGAAAATGTCATAGAAGAGACCCCTAAGGAAGAATGGGCCCACTGCTTTTCTCAGTGGTTCCATCGAATGCGACAAAGTGTAGAGAGGAACGGAGATTACTTCGAAAAACAATAAAAGTATTGGCAACTTTCTACATTAAGCCGTTTTTCATTTTCTAAACATTTTTAGTGTAACCTACCTTACATTTAATTTAATAATTAATAATCTATTTACTGTAGACAAAGATCATTTTAGGGAGATATCTATCAATGTATAGTCATCACCAGACATGATACTAAATACATAAGAAGCTTCAGCACATTGTTAT
Organism: Leptidea sinapis; assembly: GCF_905404315.1. Lineage (NCBI taxonomy): Eukaryota > Metazoa > Arthropoda > Insecta > Lepidoptera > Pieridae > Leptidea > Leptidea sinapis. Next base: position 4,453,774 of record NC_066296.1, on the reverse strand, counting down.
TTCGGATCCACTGCAACGGATAACAGAAAATTCTTAACATCAAAGTTGTTGTTGCTGCAATCAACAAAGTGGAACATCGTTGACATCAAAAACGGGTAACGGGCCAGAAACACTCTTGTTTCGCTTGAGTCCAAGATCAACACTTCTAAACATCAAAAACTATACCAGAATTAGATAATTATTGTATATAAGAGATTCTTACCCTTTTTGTACCATTTTAAGAGCTATAAATTTTTTCACAATAATTTACAAATTATTTTAACGAACACACAATTTTTTTTTAAAGTCAAAAAACAACATAATATTATGCTTCAATATGTCTTCACTTCAATCAAATATTTTGTATTCCACCAGTACCTACCGACCTTATTCTATTTAAAAAAGTAAAGTAAAAAGCAACTTACTACTTCTATAGTAGACTGAGTAAACAATAGACTACTAGATACCTTGCATCTAATTCACACAAGAAAGAGAACAGCATATGCATTAGTCAAGTAAAGAAATGAGATAACATCATATTATTTTCTGTTTCATGTAGCGTGCCGGTTTTATCAAGGTCAGTTGCAAAGCTTTGTCATTAAAATATAAAATTAATACCCGTGGTAAGCACGGAAATACACGTTGAATTACATCTTAGCCACGAATAATAATTTTTCTATCCGAAATTCATTGAAACAATGGGTTGATGTAGTGTATTAGGTGACAGTGAACGTAAGCGTTCACTGTCACATTTTCTCAACCTCACAGGATGCTTACATCCTGATTTGTCTTTTCACACGAAAGTATAGCATTTTGGATTGTTAGTAGCTTCTAAATTTTTTTTTAACTCAATCACAATATACAAACCAACTTAGAATTGAACATTGTTCGTTTTATGCAAAAAAATTAAATTAAATATTAGTCAAAATATGTATATTTTGTGTTGCCTGCTTTAGAAATTATTTTTCCCCAATGCACATTATTTTTGCCATAATAAAATTAATATTGTTTTTTACTTGTACCAAGAGTGAACACAATTATATATACAAAGTATTGAGTTGTTCTTATATCATACATGGAATAACTCCATTATGTCTTGAAGTACTTCACAGACCATTTTAACTGGGAAACTGAAATTGCTATCGTTTTTTAAGCTTATCCCACGACCTTGATTTTTTTAGTTCCATAAGATCAAAAGGTGGTTTTAATTATAACCCTACATTCCAGTTTCAAAGCGCATATAAAAATTGGTAGTACATGGTGAAATAAAAAGTATCAATTCTGGCAATTGTATCCCTTTAGAAGAGATTAAGATTCTTACGCACCCTGAAGTTTGCTACGAAAAAAAACTAAACGCTTATACCAATGGCGCAACTGAAATCGAAAATAATGATCTAGAAGATGTAAACCTTATAATAATTGACAGTGATCATGATTATTTGACGTCTCGAGAGGGATAAAGTAGGCCCACTTATCTTTAAAATAAATAATTTTATATCATTTGTTTTTGAATAGTGGAGCATAATGCAGTAATGAAAGTAAACGCATTGCAATGTTCACGTACTAGTAAAGTCATGAAATCACGTCCGAAATATGTCAAGTTGGCCGCTATGTATTAAGTATGTGTTATATGTTAATATTTAAGTAGTAAGCATTAATATGTTACTGTTTCAATACAATGCCACTTAGCTTGAATGTTGTTTTATTTTTCATAAATTCTTAATGCGTGTATATGAAAATTGTCACATCACGTCATATTATTCAATAACCCTTTTATCCCAAGCAAATGAATGAAACGGATAAAACCTCGCAGAGCTACTAGTTAATTACAGATTATTGGACTTAAGATAGTTTAATGGACCTCCAGCCAGTGCGGAATTGTTAAAAATCAGGGTGGAGCTTTGATATGGCAATACCACCCACCTATCATGCTATCTCACATGCGGCATGGAATTTAATTGTCTATTTATTATTATATTAATCAGTCTACGATAGAAGTAGTCTCAGCGTGCCCCTTTTGGCAATAGTTTTGACAGGAGGATTCTTAGGTGTTGTCATATTGTTATTATGACTAAAATGAGCCTATACTGAATTAATTATTATGACACAATGTCACATACTCAACAGATTATTGGAAATGTAAATGAATTAAACATAATAAGGAAAACCATCTACTGATAATTATATATTTATTAAAGGACCATAACATAACAAAAGATAAGTAGATAATATTAGATAAGTAATTTCATATAAATCACGATTTCCTATTAAAATATTGTGTGAATAATACACTTAGATATCTAATAATTATCAGGAAATATTATATTGTCTTCATTTTTATTTCTTTTCACATGTATTCCTCAGCCTAAGTTGTATATCGCTTGTCCTTTCAATTTGTAATGAAGTTACTGACGCTACTTCTGTAGAGTTAATATTCTAAGGGTTGACTGGAGGTTGAAGCTTGCATCTCTAGGCTCTGTGTATCTATGTTTGAGCTTACAAACATAAAAAATTTAGGTACCTACTTAATGACAGCAATAATTTATAAGTGTTAGGATCACAGTGTGATGCAACAATAAAAATAATTTTTTTGTTAGCAACAGCAAAGAATATATAATATTTAATAGTACAATTAGTAATAGTAAAGCACTTACATGAATAAATTCTAAAGGAATCTTCACTGACTGACTGTCTTCAACGAGCCGTTTGTTTTTATTTTTGGCTACTTGTGTTACATAAAAGTGGACTGAATAAATTCTTGTAGTTATATTTACTTGGCACCCATATACATGTTCGTCCTGTTACATTTATCTTACCTTAAAATATTTTTGTTTATTATTTTATAACACATAATAACTATCATGCCCCTTAATTTATTATCATCGAAAGGAAAACGTACAAATGTCGTTCTAATTTTCTTACTCCAAACAAATTCCGTTGTTAATGAATACTAATAATAAATATCTGCTGTATGCTATTTTAATAAAATTGACAAAAGAACATTCTCTTTGTCACTGTTTTATGCGATGTTTATTTTAATTACAATAAATTTACTGAAAAATGGTCACTTAATTAATGACGTAAAAAAATACTTATGGGATAAATTTAACATATTAAATTTATTTTAGTCGAGCTTGTTGCATATTATATTGAAAACGTAATAATACTTACTAACTTATTAATTTTATACAATTTATTATTATATTAGACCTTAAAGTCAGATAAATATTGTTTTAGTTGACAGTTTCAGTTCTATTTCATTCATTATTAACATTAAATAAAATTACATAGCATAGATGGTAATCACTGGTTGGCTCTGCACAGGGATTCCTAGTGAGCCACCCAGAGGAATTTTATACATTAAAGGTGCCTCTTTGTTTCTGTTTTTGAGACTGAGACTGTAAATAATTTATATTAGGCATGAAGAACAATGTATGTAATTATATTTAATAATAAATAAATGAAATGAAATGAAAACTTACGATCTGGCAGCAAGACACACTACACTCAACCATAGTGTTAACTCTTATAACTTTAAAGGATTCTTCATATCATACCAATTGTGATTAAAAACAATAAAAATACTATTCGCCAACCGACGACATGACGCTTTTTGTCCCAAAGTTGACATAGGGACAAACAATAAAATGAGTTACGCGATAGAATTGCAAATCAATAGCTTTGTCTCGTTCTTTCTCAGCCTAAGTTGTATATCGCTTGTCCTTTCTATTTGTAAAGAAGTTACCGACGCTGCTTCTGCAGTATTAATATTCTAAGCACAAAATTTAATATTATGGATGGTAGAGGTAACAATAAACAAAATACTATGAAATAAAAGAAAAAAAATTCAAACACCAATTTAATTCCTTACTTTTAGTGTGTTATTTTTATTTTTATGTTATTATTACTTACCGATGATAAATGACTATAATATTTAAGTCTGGCAGCACAAACTGCCCCCGCCATTTTGAATGACGCTTATTGGTTTATTCTTTAGTTGTCTTTGTTGGTTGTTCCGGTTATCGAGTTAGCCAACATAATAACACTAAAATAACCGCGGCGCTGCCGTCTTGTTACGTTGATTTGGCTTGGCGCCTTTCCTGTATCGGTTTCTCTGTAGTGGTGATAGTGCGTTACACGTAACAAAATGGTGAGAATTACAAGATTTTGTGTTAAATCGATCGAAATTCCTCAAGCAAATTGTGTGATCTGATGGGGAAATATCTTAGTTGTTACCTGGCGAAATTTCATCTTCGTACGATCAAAATTAATAGGTAATTTCATGATTTTAGGCTGGTGGTAAAGCTGGTAAAGATTCTGGGAAAGCTAAGGCTAAGGCGGTGTCCAGATCAGCAAGAGCAGGACTTCAGGTATGGTGAACAGTATTAAAAAATTCATTAAGGAATTATCATATAATATATTAAATCTTTTAGTTAGTCCATGAAAGATTGATTAAATTAAATAATACGTATGACCGATGCCATTATGGCGGCCATACGCCTATTCGGGTACTGATGAAAACAATTATTTTAGTTTCCAGTTGGAAGAATTCATCGGCACCTCAAAAATAGAACAACGAGCCATGGGCGTGTTGGAGCTACGGCAGCGGTATACTCGGCAGCTATTCTTGAATATCTTACTGCCGAGGTAGGTAATTGACTATGACGCTTTATCAATATGGCTGCTAGCGTGCCTCTATTTATCGTGTTTCATGACTTATCAAAAAGGATAATAATGAAATTTTTGGTAAACGTATCATATAGATTGGTTATTTCAATTGTTTTCATAATTAAATTTTTAAAGTAGCGTCCTTTGTTTCGATTTTATTACGTTGAATATTTTGGCGGGAAAGTGGCGTGTACTGAGGGGCTAGGTTATTGTTAAACTATTTAAAAAAATCATAAACAAAGGATGTTTTATAAACATTTAAATATCTTTTCAAACTATACATAGTCCTGAGGTGGGACATATTATTGGTTTTTAAAATGATTTAGGTACTGTCGAACATGTTGCTTTTTATTATTAGAATTTTTAGAAAAGTAGTAGCCACAGTGATCTTTAGAAAATACTGACACTACAAATAATCCTTAAGGTAAAATATTGTAAGTAAAGTTGGTCATGTTCAGTGATGATATTGAATATTGTAAGTAATAAATATGTAGTAAATATTTCAAGTTCAGTGATGATATTGGCAAAGGTATGGATAACACTTAGTTCCCTTCTTGAGGAACACAAAGTTCCTTCTGCCTCATTTTTGGGCACATTGGAAAAGATATTTTAATACAAAATTTATGAAAATAGTGTTTGTCTTGGAAATAGATCAGATATAAACAGTGAGAATATAGATATGGCCCGAGATACTGTCTTCAATGGAGACCTCATAATATGCACTGTCATATAAGTCGGCAGGCAAGCTTTTAGTTCTGGGCTGTTATGCTGCTTATGTGCTGAAATAAAAAAAATACCAATATGTACCTACTGCTATGGGTTACCAGTGTGTTCCTAAAGTGCCCCCTATTTGATTAACATTTTTTGGTTCAGGTAAATTAATCGGAATATTTATAAAAAAATTGTAGTTGATAATCATCTTACATTTATAATTTATTTTAACCATAATGGTTATGTTATAGAAAAAAATGATTTAATAATCAAACAAAATATTAACCCCCTTATTCATAATGGTCCGCTAATTGTAAACAGCCACTTAGGAGTGTTTTTTCTCATTCTGACTTAGGTCAATAGAAGAAGACAGAGTGAGAATTAACAATGCTTTAAGTTAGCAGACTATTGTGAAGAAGGGGGATAAAATATAAATTTCAACTGAAAGTGAAATGATTTGTGTATGCACCAACCTCCGCAATGCACTCATTAATAGATAAATGAGTAGATATTTTGGATATTTTCTAAAACTATAACATGCATTTGGGCAACATCGCTATATTAAAAAAAATAAACAACTGTTAATGGTTGGGGATGATTCTGCCTGTGGTATTTTTCAGAAAGTAGCAATCATGCCAATTTAAAATTAAGAAATTAGGTTTAAACTCCAAAGTCCAAAAACTAGGCTACATAAAATAAGTAATTCATTTGTAATCTAAAAGTTGTCAATTAATAGATTTAAACACTATTAAGAGTGAATTAGAGTTATAGGGCCTAAACATATTGGCTTTATTCATGTAGGTCACAGAAATAACACTAGACAAAAAAATATTTTTCATATTGAATTTACTACAACTTTGTAAGCAATTGAGCCTGAAGCAGAGTTTCTGGTAACATTATCATCCTGCCACCTTTACACTTTAAAATTCTTCATTAATAACAGATAAGGCTGTTTGGCAGTGAAATAGATTGCTCATAATCACTTATAGTATGTCATTTATATTAATTTATAAAATGCTCAACTTTTATTATGACTAGGTGTATTTAGTGACAATATTTAACACATCTGTTAGGTTCTTTAGTTGCGTTTTTTTAATGAAAATAAGGGACAAGACGAGCAGCTCGTTCTGCTGATGGTGGTTGATACACCTTAAAGTTAGTGAGCTGTCGGGGCAGGGCACTTAAATGGCTCTGATTGTGGTGGCATAGTGGGGCATGTCCTGAGCATCCAAAGGATATGTGGGAGGAAGGCGATGGTGTTGTCCATGTGTCATGCATATGAAAGGGTGGTACTTGTTGTGCCAGGTCTTTCTTGTCTAAGGGGATTTTTATCTCTTATTTAATATTCATACTATAACCATTTTATAGTTATTAGTTTAAATATATAATTGCTCGCATAATAACTACTTATTTACAGTGTATGCAAATTGATACATTTATATCTGCACTTGTTGCTCTTCTGAGATTTTTAAAGATAAACCACTTTTTTACTTACATAAGTATGTTTAAACAATTTAGGTGCATCACTTTACATATATTGTATAAAATATAATATACAATGCTGAAACTAAATATAGATTAAAAGTTACTAACCAACAGTTGGAACAAAACATTAGTTGGAACTACTGTTTACATAATGGAAATATTATAATAACTAACAAATGATTACTAAATATATCTGTAGCTTGTGTAATTGTGATTCATATCAGTAATAGTTACAGCTTTGCTGTTTAATTAAATTAAATTACAGTTTGTTGCTGTTTAATGGTTATTTTAATTATAATTTATACTTGTGACAATAATATACATGTCTCGTCCATAGTAGGAGTTGAATACATTCATTGTTAGGACTGACATGTCATTATAAATTGATTTGGCTGGCTTGAAAATCATAGTTAATAAGGAGAAAATGTGATTCCGCTGGCCATCCATATAAAAAATTTAAAATGTAAATAAATATATATGTATTTCTTACAGGTCTTGGAATTGGCTGGGAATGCATCAAAGGATCTTAAGGTGAAGCGTATTACACCCCGTCACTTGCAACTGGCTATCAGAGGAGATGAGGAACTGGATAGCTTAATTAAGGCCACCATTGCTGGAGGAGGTGTCATCCCACACATTCACAAATCACTCATCGGTAAAAAAGGTGGACCAGGTGCACCAGTTTAATAGAGGTAATTGTTGTTGGTATTTAGTAATAACTGACATATCTATAATGGTATTTGGCAGCATCAGTAATGTTTATTATCTTTGTTTCAGCTCACATAACATTAATTCAACCTGCAACAATAATCAGCATAACAAGTTCACAGCAAATGGATTGTACATATACATGTACATCCTCCGTAGCTTAAGTGTTGTGGTCAGTGTGGTGCAGTGGTGGTACTTTATAGAACTGTTGCTCTGGACATAACTTGTAGATTGTAAGACATAGGGATACTTTAGATTAAGGAGATTTAATTACAATATTTCATAAGCTTTAAGTTTTGTTTCCATTGTTTGTTCCAATAGGCTATTAAAACTTTCTGCTCGCAAGCAGCAAACTTTTTGCCAATTATACTTCATGGAACACTTTGTTTCATGAGAAGTAAGTAAACTTATCTTGTTTTTAAGCTCTAAGCTAATTTAATATTATTTGCAGCATTATTATCTTAATGACGAATTGTATGATGCAACTGATTGAACTATTTGTTACAAATAATAAGATTTACTGTATTTTGATCTTGAAAATATATTAATAAATATTGTCTATACAACTTTTTTTATTTAAATTTGACATTTAACGCAAGGGGTTGGAACTACAAGTGTCTGGCTAATGAGGAAACATCTTCTACTTATTACCCAAGTATTATATATAAAAATCTGCTTTTATACTATGACATAACAAAAATTTTAATTTCATTAACATTAAGGGTGTCTGGCAAGGGGATGCCACGATATTAAGTTTCCCGCAAAGAATAACGTGATTTTTAATAATATTCTGAAGGTAATATCGAAAAATCGCATTTAATTATTTGATGTATTTAGATCGGTATTTTTCATACCTTCTGTACCGTTTACCTGCCAAAGCCACGTCTGGCAAGGTGTTGGAACTATCAAGTGTCTGGCGAATAAGGAAACATCATATACTTATTACCCAAGTATTATATACAACGTGAACCAGAAAGGGTATAACATCCCTTCAATGGTACGTTATTTGGGTCATATGCAATAGTATGGTGATGTTTAAGTTTTAATAAATAAATAAAAAAAAAGAAAAAGACTTCCCTACGAAATAAAAATATTATTTTTCAATTTCTTTTCTTAGACAACCCCAAATTTAAAGAGACTGCCAGTTTTAGGCGGGGCCTTTGTTTATAAACAGAATGAGGTCACCTACCTATGGACTTAAATATAAATAATCTATGATTAAGGAGTATGCACACTACATGAAATGTGGCTTGTGTCTATGTTATTATTCATTAATTTTTTACTTCCTGTTATTGAAACAAAATAAGAAATTACATAACATTACACAGTTTCACGTCTCTATTCCTGAAGGGTTAGAGGTGTATATTTTCCACCCACGTTTCACTATGTTGAATTCCCACGTAATAGGGGGCGAGCATCTACATTTCTGAACTATGGGCTGCTAATGAGAAATTTCCTACGAAAAACTCAATAACTGCCCCATTCCATACCCAAGCCGGGTACAAAACCCGGTCCGGGAATGGAGTACATATTATTAATACGAGGATGGTCAAAGATATCCATATTTGACAAAAAAAATCCGTGAAGAACAATTTATATATATATATATATATATATATATGTTGGGACTCCTATATATATATATTAAAAAAAACACAGTTACAATTACACTAGTTTTTATCTTTTAAACGTGTTTTATTTAAATTTGTAACACTCGCGGAAATCAGAGTAAATACTAACATAATATAGTTTCATAATAAGATTAGAATTAAAAAAAACTTTATTGGGTAATACATAACTACAGTAAATACAAATTTAGAAGTATTTTCAATGTCAGCTAAAGCAAATGCACATACAAAATAACTTTGTCTTCATGGCAAAATGAGAAACAAATTGCTTCACAGCTGCAATGAATCGTAGGCATTTTACTATTATCTGATATTATGTCACATCTACGTTTTTCATCTGTTTAAGGTCAAAGAGAGTTCAAAAAAACAGCTGATTAGGGTTGAGGGAATCATAGTTTTTGCGAAAACTTAGCACTTTAAATATTGTATTAAATTATAATCCTAATTCATTTCTGACTTCACATAGTCATTAGAGATGACCTAAGGAATGTCTGGTTCAAAGCATAGTATACCCATTTAGTTTCACCTTGTATAAAAATCAGCTTTTATATTATGACGTAAGTAAAATTATCATTTCATGAACATTACGGGTGTCTAGCAAGGGGTTGCCACGATGTTAAATGTGGCAATGAAAGACGTGATTTTTAATAATATTTTGAAGGTAATACCGAAAACTCAGGTAAGGTATTTAGATCGGTATTTTACACATCTTTATTACAGTTTACCTGCCAAATCCACTGTAACCCAAACTACATAATGGTCAATCGTTCTTACCTGTATTCGGAGCATGTGCTGACAAACTTTGAGCTTTTATTAAATAACGTAGGTATCTGGGGACCCCAGATTATTTGTAATAAGTGGCATAATCGTAGTAGGTAATCGATAAGTGTGGCACATCACTAAAGGGGCGGTATCAGTTCATGAAGTACTTATGAAATTTTAACATACAATACGAAACTTCATCGTGTGTTGCAATGAGTAGAGTAGCGGCTTGGTTAAATTTTTTTTTATCTACGCGCGGTTGCAACAATTAATAATACTATAATTGAAAAATCACCAGATACATAGGCATGAAAATATAGTAAATAATTTTTCATAAAAAGTAGGGCAAGAAGCAATTGAGCAGCGTTGGCCTTTTTGTCTACCTAGAATAAAAAACTTCCTCTTCATTCATATTATTTAAAACAAGTGAGATTTTATATATTTTACAAAGCATATAAAATATTACAGCTATATTCACAATTTAATGATTTCATTAAATTAGAACTATCACTACGGGGAAGCCTTCCAAGAATACTAGCATTTCTCCGTTAGCTGATCCGTTGACCGTAATAGCTGCCAGCGAGTGAGAAGGAGCCAGAGTGTCGACGTGTCCCACACCAGCGCCCTTTCCCGTGCCCAAGCCTAGGGTCATTTAGGACGCTTGCTATCGCGGCGGGTCATTTATAATTCAGTTTATTGTCCGATCGCACATTTTAATATTTTCACTCATTAATAGAATAATTTATAATAAGAAATTGAAGGTTATATTATTATTAGCACATATAAATATGACGTTGTTATTGAATATTAACAAATAAGGCTTTAAGAGCACGAACCCTTTGCCTAATATAATACAATACTATAGCATGTTAGGGTAAAATAAGTTATTATAATTTTAATTTCTTTTTAATAATTTTAATATTGTAAAGTTATTTACAAGTTATATTATTGGGTATATATGTGTAGGTATTATGAAGCCCTTTGACATATTATCACTCATTTTATATTTAAACTATATACAATGTTCTAATATCACTCAAAACCTATACCTATAAAAATATTATTTTGTGTTAAAAAGAATATTTTTAGTAGTTAAATAAATAAAATTGTTTTAATATCATTATCGTATCATATTGGCTGTCCATTTGTTTATGTCCGGAAGGACTGAACCAATTTTGGTGAGAATTCCAGAGAAATAATGACTAAACTGTAATAATGAAAAAACATAAAAATTAAACTAGACAGAAATGATAAGTGGCGTTTATTTTCAACATGTTGCTTATTTTGGATAATACAATATTTGTTAATAAGTTGGATAACTTTTGAATATGGTCAGCACGGCATCTCAGCTAAGAACTTTTTTTCTCTTGTCCTCCAAATCAAAGTTTAAAACAAAATGCTTTTAGATAAGCCGAGAAAGTTTTGAAGGCTTCAATTTTTTTCTTTATAGAGCCGACACCCAGACATCTTTCAATTTTTGATCCGCCGTGAACTTACACAAAAAATGAAATAATATTATAGGTAGGAAAAGAATTTTGTTCCTATAATATTTCATAAGAAGGGCATGGCAATTATTTTTGGTGACCATTAAGTGCAGCATGTGTGATTTAGACTACTGTTGCAGCGGAAAAAATGTGTATTTGTGTTTACTCTCTACTCAGTGGTCTGACTAGTGTTCTTACAAAAGTGTGTCTGTGGTTCTTACTTCTTTGCGTCTATGGCTTAAAGATCTCGTTACCAGGCCATAAAATCCAAAAAAAAAACTTTGTGTCTGACAGCTGACTGAAAAGTGAAAACTCAAAACTATAAAAATTGTGACTATACTATAGGTACTGAAAGTCTAAACTCTTCTATTTCTCTGTATAACAAACTCAAAACTGAATTCTGAAACCTCTTAGAAGGTAAACTATCAATATAATGTTTGATTAAAGGCATTATTTGACAAGCATATTATTTGATTGTTGATATCACTATCTAAAACTGCGTTAGTAAAATTAGTTTGAACTTTGCAAACTTTGAATAAGATCAGGTTAGTCGTGAATCGTGACAGACTGGCAGTAACAAGCGGTGTTTAATAATGAGTTCGCGACATAGAAGCCGTTCTAGATCCCGGGATCGTGAACGTCACAAGGAGCGCGATAAGGGACGTGACCGTGGGCGGGATAAGGACAGGGATCGAGATCGTACCCGGGAGCGCGGCCACGACCGCGACCGAGACCGCGATCGCGACCGGCGTCGTTCTAAGAGGTAAGCCAACCAAGGTCTAAAAACAATAAGATATTAATGCTTCCAGCACCATCGTCATACAAATCATCTACTGTGGCTGTTGTTTTACCATTCTTCTTGTCATAAATGTTTTATGATTGTGTTGAATATTTTGTTGCATTGATCATTTAAGATCATTTGTACCATTCCTGGTCAGTTATTCCTGGCACAAAACAATGTACTTACATCATCATCAGCCAGAAGACGTCCACTTCTGGGCAAAGGCCTCCCCAAGATTTCCATGTAGATTGGTCTTGCTCTGCTCTGATTCAACATACACCGGCGATGTTGACAGGTTTTTCTGTCCATCTTGTGGGGGGCCTACCAACACTGTGTCTTCTGGTATGTGGTCGCCATTTAGGACTTCTCTTCCCCAATGGCTATATGTCCATCGAACTATGTGCCCTGCCCACTGCCACTTCAGTTTCGTAATCAAACAATCTATATTATATCAATAAATTTTTCTTCTTTGTAGTTAATGTAGTATTTCTACACTTGCCATGTTAGTGTTTTTAAAGTTATTTGGTCTCATAAAATGGCAGTGATGATGATTTTCTTTTTGCAGATGACACCTATTAGTTTATAATATTTTACGCACAATCTCAAAATTTAGATAAAATAAACCTGACCTTGAAAAACATAACTAATTGGTTCAGGGTGAATAAATTGTCACTTAATGTGAGTAAAACAAAATGTATTGAAGTCTCCCTACCAAAAGTAAATAAAGTATCGAAGGTATATGCAACATTTATATTGAATTCTCATAACTTTAGAGTTATAATCTAACATAGAACCACAAGTGTTCAAAAAAAATTTTTTTTTAGTAAATGGCCACTTCGAATCATTGAAAAATTAGTAAATGGTAGACACTTACTCCATTAGTAGTTGCCCATCCAGTGTTATTGCTCTATTTTGTGTCTTTACTCAAATAAATCATACTAGATATAGATATGTTACATTATTAAAAAAGAACAAATTTTATTTAAACATAAAAACCAGGGTAGCTTCCACAAAATGACAGATTTTGGGCACATGGAACAGTTAGGGGTTTTGCTAGTCTTCTGCGTCTCGTTTTTTCTTGTAATAATGGTTGCCCAATCATAGTCTTAATTTGTCAGGCGGTTGTGGCCACTTCCAAAGTCTCCCCACTGGCGCCATTGCCGAAACCGAAGCCTTTATTTATCAATTATTATCATATTAATTTATCTTCATACTTAACAATGATGAATTCACCATTGATTATTTTTGAAGGAGTCAAATTCTGATTACCATCATTCTCTTCCTGCAAGTGGAGAAAGTGTCTCCAGAAGTCACCTTTGCACTTGACTCGGAAGAAACAGAAGTGAAGTTTAATGTCCTTATAATATATATAAGAAAAAGAAAAGTTCAAGAAACATGTGTTGTAAAATGCAAAAGTAAATACAATTATAATAATTGTTATTTATAAATTATACTTTAATATACAAAAATTTTTTTTTGGAATGAAACAAGAAAGAGGTTCAGAGACTAAAAGAAGATTAATAAGAAGCTTGAGTCATCAGGATACAGTATCCAAAATGCACCTCAGCACCATCAATGTCGTCAAATAAAAGCACATATCTTCTGAAATAGAGGAAATATAACATAATTAACTAAAATCATGCCTGGTATAGATTAAGTATATTTCGGCCATGCAAAGTCAACACTCACCAGAAAGTCCTGCAGAAACCAGCTCTTAGAAGGTATTTTGTAAAGCGTCCATCACTAAAAAAAAACAAAAATGTTAAGTGGTTACCTCAAAATGGGTATGGTCCAATAAAATAGCTTCCCCTAAAAATGAATCCCCAAATGGAGGATCAAAACCTCTCAAATTGCAAAATAAAAAATATCAAAAAAGTACAAGGCACCGTCACTTAAATGTCTTATTAAAAATGGCTGCTGTTTATTTTAAAAACACAGTTTTCTTTCCAATCAGTCTAGTTAAGTTCATTTTATTTTCTTGATAAAACTATTTCATTTATAACAACACCAGAAACCATCTTGACAAAGTAAGTCTTGGTTGAGTCAAACTAGATATAATTATAAAAATATTGTTGGTATATTATATTAACCCGAAAAATTAAAAGTCTTTTTCGTGGTTGTGGTTGTTGGCTTTAAAAAGTAAGTCTGAAAAAAAAACGGTCGAACACTAAATATAATTTATATGGCAAAACAATGTTTGTCGGGTCAGCTAGTAAACAATAAGACAATAGGGGACTCCTCTAGCAGTGTAAAAACACAATGTAATATTATAAGAACTAGAATAATTAGTAATTGTAAAATTGCAAATCTGATCAAAACATGCAGGGATTGTAAGGTAAAGAACTTGAACTGAAGTTATTTATGAATCATGAAGATATTCATATTTTATGTTTAACAGAGCACTAGCTTAGATAATATGAGCTAATTTTTAACTTCAGTGGTCATCAGGTGGCAAGTGTGTTTAGCAGAGAAAAGGCTATGTGTGACGGCTCTCATATACTTGTTAGTAAATTGTGAAGAAATTGTGAGCCTCTCCGTTGAACATACCATTGAAAAAGCCTTAAAAAATCTAATACCATTGCATTCAATTATAAATTAAAAATATCATTTCTACAAAGAGTCCACTCAATTTGCAACCTAGCAATTATATTTGATAATCAGAGGCCCAAACAAGTGGTCACAGAAACTCACCCATTGGTACCCAAGAGATGCTAAAAGAAAGAGAGGCAGACAGATACTAAGATGGGAAGATAACATAAAGAAGATTGCTGGACCAGTTTGGAGTAGAGAAGCGCGGGAGAGAGAGCACTGGAAGGTCCTAGAGGAGGCCGATGTCAGTGGACAAGCTAGATATATTGTTAAAAAATAGAGGAAATAAAAAAATCAACATGTTAATACATAACTAATATCTAGAAATAAAGGCTATCTTTATCTTTAATTATATTTGATATTAAACTAAATATTTGACAATCACATTAAATCTCTCATAAGTAAAGCATCTAAATCCTTAGGTTTTATCTTGCGTATGGCTTCCGAATTTAGCTCTATTATTACATACTTAGGAGGAGTAAGGAAAGAGCAAGGAGTCACAGTCGCCATGGGGAGAAGAAGCGCAGCAGAAGCCGCTCGCGGAGTCGTGGACGGAAATCTAAAGACAGGTCAGTTTTGTGACAGATGTAGTCCATACATAGATATGTTTGTACATACAGACAGCATATGTTGCTGCTAATGTATCATGGAGTATGTGACTATAATATTGTTTCATTATTATATCTTATATATAAAATTCTCGTGTCCCGTTGTTTGTTACCACACTCCTCCGAAACTGCTAAACCAATGTGCATATCGGGTAGGTCTGAGAATCGGCCTACATCAATTCTTCATACTCCTAAATGATACGGGAGACCCACCCCTAAATATCATTTTTATTTTTTTGAAGATCAAATAAATATAATTTTTTTTTCATAAATTTAAAATTTTTTTTTTGTGGTGGACTACCCTTAACATTTAGGGGGATGAAAAATAGTTAGTAGCCGATTCTCAGACCTACTGAATATGCATATAAAATTTGGTAAAAATAAGTAAAGCCGTTTCGGAGGAGTAAGGTAACTAACATTGTGACACGAGAATTTTATGTATAAAATTATTAATACGATATTTGATGTACAATATATTCGGCAGGTCTGAGAATCGGTCGTCATTTTTTTTAAACCCCAAAGATTTTAATTATCGATTTTTTTTATTACTTTACTAGCTGACCCAGCAAACGATACAACGTTTTGCCGATATTAAAATCGTGATACAAAAGTAACTGTTGATCGTAGATGGGTGAAAATTTTAAAAAACAAATTAAAAAAAAAATCAAAAAAATTAAAATAAAAAATTGGCCCTTAACGTATAGGGGGATGAAAAATAGATGTTGTCCGATTCTCAGACCTACCCAATATGCACTCAAAATTTCATGAGAATCGGTGAAGCCGTTTCGAAGGAGTTTAACTACAAACACCGCGACATGAGAATTTTATATATTAGATATGGCATGACAACGTTTGCTGAGTAAGCTAGTTTTGTTATAAATATCAATATAAGTCATATCAAACACTGAAATCGTAAGCCGACGGCTAGTTTTAGTTTAATATGTTGTAAGGACCTCTGCCATCACCACATATTCAAGTTTGCAAGCAGCTTCAAATACCTATGCGTTAGCAATATTTATTTTATGGAAGAGGACGACAAACGACCGCACGGGTCACCTGATGTTAAGTGATCACCGCCGCCCACATCCTCCAGCAACCTGGAGTAGACACAGGCGCGTTGTCGACCTTTTAGGAAGGTGTAAGCGCCTTTAAAAAGGTACCATTTTATTTATTATCAAAATATATATTTCCTAAACACAAATAAATGCACACATTTATAAAAAGTGTATGCTTTACGTATTAGTTAATGGACTGTATTAGGTCGCTACTAGATAGAGAATAAATGACTTTATTAAATTACTGCTAAATTAAGTATATATCTCGCGGTTAATATTGCTGATCGGGCAAATATCTAATCGACCTAAATTCCATTATTGATATAATTATTTGTTCGCTGCTCGAACACTAAGAGATGAATGTTTGGTGATATGTTACAGAGATGGCACCATAGCACTCCTAGACCAAATGGTGGGCACCACCACTAAAGCGACGGCCCGCCAGGTGTCGAACTCCGGCAGCGTGAACCAGGTGGCGCTGCTGGCGGCGGCGGCCGCGGCCCAGGTGTGTCTCGTTTGTAGCTCCAGCACAAACATCACTCATTATATATTATTGGCTTCAACTAAAAACTATTCAATCCTCAAAAAAGTAGTGCTTCCTATCTTTTTATATGCAGCATGAGGACAAACATGTCTCTGCCCTGTGTTTTCCGGGGGCGTAAAAAGAATGGGGAAATGGGAGTCCAAACTCTTGGGCCTGGGTGTCTTAGGTGCGACTAATGGCTTTTAGAAATAGGAATGTCATGCTGCCGTTTTATGACGTCAGCAGGAACGGGCTAGACTCGTACGGATTAATTACCACACTCGGCGTGACGTTGTGATCTATTACCGCTATGGTTCACATAGGTAAGTGTCGAGGACCGGAGCCCATCCCCGCGTTCTTTCATCAGAACATGTCAGCGGTCTTCATAGAGCTTTTACCCCAGTAGCAGCCCTGGGGAGGGCACACGAGGCATTAATGCCCGGCACACTTAATGAGGACTTATGCATAATAAGGGAAATCCACTTATACGAGCGGTGCAGTGTGTATCCTTATCGAGACGCAAATATCTCGACCTAGCGATACGTCATATTTAACGTACTCCGGGTACAAAATTGAGCATAATTTTTTGCCGCATGCCGGAGTTCGTGTGTACGTTAGGGAGGATATCTGCTGTTGCCGTCTCGGCAATTTTGAGGGTAGGGACCTGTCTACTCTCTGGTTCCGTTCAGATTTTGAGGACCGCGTCCGCATCTATGCGTGTGGCTATATGTCCCATAGTGGTAACGCAGAAACGGATCATCTCATGGGCTGCGTTCAAGCGGCAATTGACGACGTGCTTGCACAGTTCCCCCCCGTTGAAATCGTAGTCTTGGGTGATTTCAATGGGCACAATGCCGAATAGCTTGGGTCACGTACCACAGACTACGCAGGCCATCTGTGCATAATTTTACATTGGTGTATGGTCTGTCCCAATTAGTTGAGTCGCCAACGCGGCTCCCAGATGGTGGATAGCCACATGGCGACCTGTAGACCGATAGTTACCAGGTCTCTGGGACCTTTTTACTCTCTACCTGCGTGTAGATTTTTGTAGGCTGCGTCCGCATCTATGCGGTTGTCTACATGTCCCATAGTGGTAACGGATCGTCTCATGGACTGTATAGTTTTGTTGAACAAATAGTAAAACCATCCATTTGTAAAGGTTTTTGATGTGACTCGACCACATTTTAGTATTTATAGTCTTCTTAATATCGAGATATATTTTCTCAAACCTATTAAACTCGTTTTGGTAGGTACCTCATATCTTCCCCACCCGCCCCTTCTATTTCCCATTGAAGATTATTAAGAATACTCCATCATGATTGTAAGGACTTAACAGCATCTCGGAATTCCTATTTACTCTATATCTGGTCTATTTCTATGTTTTCTACATCTCTCATGAAAGCTTTATTGTTTGCCTCCTTTTCACTTCGTCCAGCTTACCATCGTTTCCGGACAAAGAAGGTCGCCGTACTGCTTCCCGCCGGAAGGTGACGGCCATTGGACTCCACCGATAACATCTGTCACCATTCACTCCTTCAGTGTTTGATTCTACTACCATTTAATGCAACCCTGCATGTTCCAATTGCATGAAAAATATACTATTTGAAGGTATTTAATTGAAATGGGTAATATTAATATTTGCGTCTGGCGTTACTCGCATTCGAAATTATTTTTGCAATAGTACAGGGGTTCACGTAGGAACATATCGCGGATCGCTTGGTGAGTCCGGAGGGAGTGTTTGTATCTGTGTATATTGAGCGGTCGCCGTGTGTGCGGGCGAGGGGTGACACCGTAGTAATGTCGCGCGGCGCGACGCTCTGTCGTAACAGACGTTTGTGGCGCAGCGCCGCATCTGCGCCCCGGTGCAGCCCGCGGCGGCGGCGGCTGCGGCGCTGTCTGCTGCCACGGCCATCCCGCCGCCCACCGCCGTGCAGCAGAAGCTGGAGCTGCTGCAGGCGCGCACCGAGCAGCGGTACCGCCACGAGCACACGCCGCACGTGCCGCACCCCGCGCCGCCAGACCACCACCCGGACGATGACACCGACGACGGCCTGGGTGAGTCACGCCACAACAATATACTTCGTATACAATTCGAACAGCTGCCTATAGGTCATCACGGGCTACTATCCGCAGCTCGACGACTATGTCGCGCCTTTTTTGCGGGGTGAGGTGGGTGGCTAATCCTGCCATCCCAGCTCCTCAAGGTAGTTAATCAAACCTCTGATGTCACCCATAACCTCGGCGAGAGTCCTCGGTGTGTGCCCGGTGGCCACACACCTACACTCCAGAATGATGTGTGCGGCCATTTCTTTCGCCTCCATGCAGTCTCTGCACAGCGGGCTGTTGGTGACACCAATACTAAACAGATGTTTGTTGACAGATGACTCTAAAACATGGCTATTTTATATCATTTCCACGACGATGGTCCTGCGCTGCCCTCATCCAACATATTCCGACGATCGTGACCAGACCGTCGGTCCATCTTGGGGGCCTACCAACACTGGGTTTTCCTTTTTTTACGTGCCGTCGAACTATGACTACTGCAACTACTATTTTATATAATCAGGGCGTATCAATTACCATCAGAACACCTTATCCCTTATTATCATTAAAAAAAAAAGTCTTTCATAACACTAACCCTAGACCACATACATTTTTATGCAAATATTAAGAGAGTTTGGGTGGAGTTCCTTCAGCGGCCACACAGGACTTGCACTTTCAGATTTCCATACGTTTCGGTCTCTTCAGATATCTTTAGGCAGCGTCAGGTTAACATCTAAAGCGATCAGTTTTGATCAGAAGTCCCGAGATGTGTACAGCGACGGCATCATGTTACCGACACTATTGTAGGTGTTCGTAATTTAAACGCACATAATTAAACTGTTACATCTGTATTTCAAAGGTTCCACACTTACCCCCTTATTCATAATAGTCTGCTAACTTAAAGTATTTCTAATTCTCACTCTGTCTTCTTCTATTGACCTAAGTCAGAATGAGAAAAAACACTCCTTAGGGTTAGAATTACAATAACACATATCATTAAAAATTATAAGATAATTAGGGCATAGTGTCCCCTTACAATGCACAATAAGTAACGCCTACTCGAACTTAGCGCTCCGGCTATATCTTTCTTAATATATATAAAACTCGTGTCACAATGTTTGTCCTCAATGGACTCCTAAACTAATGAACGGATTTCAATGGGGATTACTTCATGGAGTGCAGTTTAGTCCAACTTAAGAGATAGGATAGTTTTTATTTCGATTTGGGACCCATAATTATTAATATTTCCAATATTTGTTTTGTTTGGACATATTTTCTGTGAGAGTATTTTTGACGCGCGGTTTGACAGTTCTGCTGTGAAACAATTTCATTATGACAACAAGGAGCATATTATTATGTTACAATGAAAAATTATTGACAAATTCATCAAAAACGGTATTTTATTTATTATCTACAGAACAGCGTCTGTCTGGTCAGCTAGTATATATATAGGACACGACCGTCTACCGTGATGATGCTACCAACTGTCAGTTGGCACTACTTTAGTGCCAACTACCTTACACGAATAAAGTTAACTAAAAATCTGAATATTATATTATGCTATTATAGTTATTTCTAATCATAGTGATAATTATATTACATAATGTTTAAATATTAACAGTAGTTAATAAATGTAATTATTAATTGGGATATGTTATGGTAGTTTATGACGTTGGCAGCGCTTGTTAACACATCAAGCTGACACAATGTATGTTATAACAATTATTTATTTATTCAGTAACAATACAGTCCTTTACAATACTAAGGTTACAAATATACATAAACTAGAAGACAAAACAGTTCCATAAATTAAATACTAATTATGTTTACAACGGACAATAATGAAAAAAATTAACAAATATATTTTAAACCAAAATGAAAACTACAAAATTACAACAAACAAAACGAAAATTTAAACAGTTATAAGAGTATAGTTAAGAACAGGACACAACAACAATGTTTTTATTATTTAGATTTAACAATTTCTTACATTGAGTATTGCCATACTATTTTCTTATATTTAATGAAAATATATTAATTTGAGTAAGATGTAAATTGTAAAAACTACAAGAGCGCCTCACAAATGTATCTCCCGCATTATTGGTTTTATAAGGTGATACATAAAAAGTAATCTTAGACCGAAGAGGAGATTCGCGGTGTTATAAATTTAATTAGTTTTAATAAGGTGCTGATTAAACTAACTGGAACAGGGCCGGAGGGCGAGACAGCGGCTGAACGTCGCGCGCGGAAGCGGCGCACCCGCTGGATGGGCTCCGAGCACGACAAGACCTTCATCCCTGGTCTGCCCACCGTGCTGCCCTCGTGCCTGACTCGCGAGCAGGAGGAGCAGTACCTGCGTGAGTGTCAGCCCCCACCACCCACCATCCTATCAAATGATATCAATAATAATTTATTTTCAGAATGCTTAATGTATTTATAATTGTATAAATTGAGTCGCTGGCTCGCGAGCGGCGGTAGGCATTGCTAAGGATGTATTCTAATTGTTTGTCTGTGTGCGCGGGCTAACCCGTTCCCTTACAGTGCAGCTGCAGATCGAGGAGGTGTCCCGGAAGCTGCGCTCCGGTGACCTCGGCATCCCGCCCAACCCTGAGGAGAGGTACGCGCCGCCAGCTGAGTATCAATCATACCTTATATATAGCGTGCCTCGTCCCTCCACCACTCTTATACTAATTAATGGAGTATTCCTATGTTTGCAGGCAACTCAAACTTTACATTTTTATATTTATTATCGTATTGAACCTCAGAAGTCTACCGTCATTAATAATAATAATAATATGTCTCACGTTTTCGCAGGTTAATTAATAATTCAATTAAAATTAATCTGTAATTATTATATCCTTTTCAGGTTATTTACTTATAAATTTTTCACTTAATTTTCAGCATAATAAATAATATAATAATAATGTTAATTAATATTAATGATGTTTAATAATGATAACGTTTCAGGTGGATATAATTTAATTGAATTATTTTATTTAGGGTTCCTTGAGTCGGGAGCAAGAGCTCTAATATACAACAACATGTAGATCCTTTGCACATTCGATATAATTATGTCGTCTTAACTTAATCTGAAATAACAACTTGATAAATTATATAATTGAGTTCATATTTTAGGATCCGGTAATATTTTGGATTTATTATTTTTCAATTTGTATGAAGTAAAACGTATCCCTAACCGTAGATCAGTTGGAGGCTCCTTTGCACAGGATGTCGGCTAGATTATGGGTACCCCAACAGCGCCTATTTCTGCCGTGAAGCAGTAATGTGTAAGCATTACTGTGTTTCGGTCTGAAGGGCGTCGTAGCTAGTGAAATTAGTGGGCAAATGAGACTTAACATCTTATGTCTCAAGGTGACGAGCGCAATTGTAGTGCCGCTCAGAATTTTTGGGTTTTTCTATAATCCTGAGCGGCACTGAGCGGCGGCAGGGCGTCTCAATTACCATCAGCTGAACGTCCTGCTCGTCTCGTCCCTTACTTTTATAAAAAAAGACTTAAAATATACTACTACTACCTGACAGCCCGTTATTGCGTGACCAATATTGATTTGTCAATGTGTGAGTTAGCTATACGCTACTATTTTGTTAGTGTATGGGGTGCCGCTCAGAATTCAGACCGAAACACAATAATGTTTAGTATTTTCTTTGATTAACGCGAGTGTTACACATTTAAATAAAACTCTTTTAAAGGATTAAAATGCGTGGAACCATAACTGCACATACCAAAAAAGAACAGGACACTGTCAGTAAATTTTGCCAAAAACCATCTGTGTACAGCAAATACCACCTCCGAGGAAATAAATGGCGCTAAACTTCATAATAACAACTATGACAAACACTATCTTTTACCCACTTCATCTGCAGTCCCCCTGAAAACGAGATCTGGAAAGGTTTTGAAACGTCGGGTTAGCTAAAATAAAAATATAACTTTTACGCAAACATCTAATGTAAAACCGGTAACCATGTAAAACTTCTTCACGGCAGAAATAGGCGTCGTTGTGGTACCCATAATGTAACCGGCATTCTGTGCAAAGGAGCCTCCCACTGGTACTACTTACAATAATTAATTATATCAACCAACTTACCAACCTGATCGAATTTAAATTTAAGCATTTTATTCAATTTTTCTTATAATATGACTCACCCCTGAGATAACTCTTAAGTGAGCCAATATCAAGGGCGGGGGTATGTGCATGTCGATGTACACGTGGTGTTTGGCCAGGTCGCCGTCGCCCGAGCCCATCTACTCGACGGACGGCAAGCGGCTCAACACGCGCGAGTACCGCACGCGCCGCAAGCTGGAGGAGGAGCGCCACCGCCTGGTGCAGCGTATGAACCAAATCAACCCTGAGTTCAAGCCGCCGCCCGACTACAAGTGAGTGACACACCACTATCACTCCCGCGCCTCACTCCCTAATGTAATAAAAGAAAAATGTGCGTGTGTACTTATGTATGCACGCATGAATGCTTTGGCCTAACAAAGCAAAAATCTTTAAAATTATTTATTCCTCGTGCTATTCTACGTTTGTAGAAAGAACAATTTTGTAAAAATTTTGCAACGATGGCTTTGACAATTAAATATTAAAGAATGAGTACGGCTGTATGGGCTTGAACCCTTTGCTTGTCCTAATAATGGACGAAGAAACCGAAAAAAAAAAAATTGGAATGTCACAAACATCAGAAAATTTTAGGAACCAACTTCACCCTGTTACTTTTGTGTTACAATGATGCGCGCGCATCTTTAAATTCACTGTTGTCATCTTGTCATAACGCGCCTAACTTCAAAAAAATAATAGTATTGACACACTCTTACACAAATTATCTTGCCCCGAACTAGGCATAGCCTGTACTATGGGTGCAAGACAACGATATA
Organism: Leptidea sinapis; assembly: GCF_905404315.1. Lineage (NCBI taxonomy): Eukaryota > Metazoa > Arthropoda > Insecta > Lepidoptera > Pieridae > Leptidea > Leptidea sinapis. The sequence goes on along the minus strand of NC_066296.1, from coordinate 4,429,859 downwards.
CTTACTTAAACATACATAAATACAAATAAACACCCATGACTTGGAAACAAACATTCATATTCATCTAAATGATTGCACCTACCAACCTCAGTAAGCAGGGTTACTAACCATTGCACTATATGGGGTCATCATGTGAAATTTCATTCAAGAGGACGATGTTCTTAGTGGTGCATTATCCCTCCATAATACGAAATAAATTAGTGTTCGCAAATCCTTTCTCAAGTTGGTTTGTATCCCAAATCGTATCTCCCGTGATACGGCGGGGACGATAGCTCCGCGACGTCGTTGCCTCTACTGGAGCGGCCCGTCACGCGCACCCGACACTCTGAGAACGCTCCTACTTTTCGAGCACTACGTCTGATGGGCTTGGTCACTCAGTGTGACATTGATTTATTTGCTGACAAATTTTAAACGATCGTTAATGACATGCATATTATGTTAGATGGTACTTAAATTATTTAGTAATTTTAATAACGTTTTTTTTTATTATTGACTTGAAACTTTTTATTACTATGTTATTTTAATTGTATTCTGGGACTAGCTTGTAAACTCTTTGGTTAAAACTGTGAGTTTACAATTTTATATAATAAATAAATGTGTGTTGTCTGTGTGCAGGCCGCCCATCATCCGGGTGCACGACAAGGTGATGATCCCGCAGGAGCAGCATCCTGACATTAACTTCGTGGGGCTGCTGATCGGCCCGCGCGGGAACACTCTCAAAGGTGACTCACGTTTGACAATCACATGATGCTCACACACGCGGTCGTAACCCAACACAATATAGGACCTGCGGGCCTACCATGAACTGTTATTGCGATTCAATTGACGACCTAAAATGAACTGCATTGCTATTTCATACCACGACGTCTAATCACGATCCAATTTTATTTATGTCATTTCTACGAAAAAAAAACCCCTAAAATCATATGATTATAGGTTTCGAAACGCATCGCATATGGTTCGAGTAAGAGAGACAGACTTGTGCAACGATTGTACAGCGTCATCTCTTTCTCACACCGTGGACCACAGACATATTTTTTTCGTTAATTTTTCCGTGAGCGATTCAAACGCCATTCAGCTATAGACACTTCATGGTACGAATTCAGAGGTACCTAAACTGAACTGCATCCGAATTTAATCGCTAATTAAAAGTTGATGGTAGGCCTTCAGTGTTAAAGCTGCCCTGAACAACCTTTTTCAGCTCTTTCACCTTTGCTCAATCGGTTAAAGATAAGACTGATCTTATGGGCACTTTTCTGATCAACTTGAGGAAACCACAAAGGATAATAATTATAGCCTCTATTAACAATCTTTCATGTTATATCTAATAGATGTAGCCACGGTATTTACATAAAAACTTAACTTATAATAATTACATAAAATAGCATAGCACATAAATGACCTGTCCATTTCTATTTTTAACCGACTTCAAAAAGGAGGATTCGATTGGTATTTTTGTTTCCCATTAAAATAACGGTGTTGAATAAATTTTCCATTGTTCTATTTAAACGTAGAAGAAACATAATTCCTCTTTTGCAATTTCGGTATACTTATGTATATGTTGTTATATGTATAGTATAGCCATTCTATCTCTCAATTATTGTACTATTTTGTTTTTTAGTTACTCTTTGCCCAGAAAGTCTGTCCGCCATATATTCTTCCCGTACTTCGATGGTCTTCTGATATTATTAAAATATCTCTGCATTAAACTCACTTAGCTGATGATATCTCAATAGAACATCAATAATTTCTCAGTTTATTGAAGCACAACTGCTCGTATAGATATGAACCGTCTTTATATAAAACAACCGCTTTTATAGCTTACGTACAATAGATGAAACAGAGTAGACACAACTTCTTTTAAAACACAAATACAATTAGGTATAGTAAAATATATCTTAAATACAGCTCAATAAATGTATTAGTGAATTTATATAACTTCAAATGATTTATATAATAGTTTGTTCATTTAATTTGAACAAACATTACGAAGTAAGAAGATGGCGCTGCAAGCTAGTTTCTAAATAAAATTAAGAAAGACTTACTGCATAAAATAATAAAGTTTGATACAGAATAACGATATTAATTCTAATACAAATTAACTTGAACATTTACACATTCAATTAAGTATTTTAACAATAAATGACACATGAAATATCTTCAAACAATTCAAACAGTCAAAACAGTGTCTATTAAATAAGTTAGACCTTAATAAATAACAGTTTTATGTTTACAAATAGCTATTTTTATTTAAATCTTATATATTTCAGATATATCTATAATAATATATTCATTTTAACGATAAACTAAAATATAAATATCAATAGTTGCAAACAATTGACGGTAGGTGGCGATTTGCGCCCATATATACAATAAGGCGTTATATATGGGAGTTATTTGTATGTCGACAGCGATGGAGAAGGAGACGGGCGCCAAGATCATAATCCGCGGCAAGGGATCCGTGAAGGAGGGTAAGGTGGGCCGCAAGGATGGCCAGCCACTGCCCGGCGAGGATGAGCCGCTTCACGCCTACATCACTGCCACAAACGCGGACTGCGTCAAGAAGGCCGTCGAGAAGGTAGGGCTCCGGCACTGGAGGTGCTCGTTATATTAGATAGCTGATAAAATAACCTATTATATAACCCTTTATTTATAAAATATGGCAGGCGTTATTTAATATTTATGCGAGACGTGATTTTTGTCACCTGCCAAATTATGCTCAAATAGCACTGCATAAGAATTGAGTTCAAATGAAAGTCGTTTAATATTTATGCGAGACGCGACTTTTGTCACTTACCAAATTATGCTCTAAGAGGACTGCATAAGAACTAATTTCAAAAGAAAGTCCAGCTGTAATAGGAATAAGGTATTAGTAGTTGTGTATTTGTGAGTGATTTTGAATTGCTTATTGGTTTAGTTTTAATGAATTTTAGTGAAATAGAGAACATAAACTGGAACAACATATTATTTATATTGCATAAATTAAATCTATAGGTCTAATATATTTCATGTTAAATAATGATTTTAGTCAGTTCTAAGCGTGTAAAAAGTACGAAAGAAAGGTAATTACTCAATTTGAAAAATTAAACCGTAAAGAAAAACAGTTAAAACGATTACATTTACAAAGCAATAATGTTTAGGATAATATTTAACAGCGCAAGAGTTTCTTTCTGAAACGATACTCAAAACGCGTCGTTCTACAAAGGGAACTAATATATTGTGGCGTGAAAAATAATAGCGTATCGTTATAACGTTATTTTAATATATAGCCGTTTCGAGCCGGCACGGCCACGTGACACACGAACAACGACCGACCGATATTCGCATTTCACACTGGTTGCAGATCAAGGAGGTGATCCGGCAGGGTGTGGAGGTGCCCGAGGGCCAGAACGACCTGCGCCGCATGCAGCTGCGGGAGCTGGCGCAGCTCAACGGAACGCTGCGGGAGACTGATGCTCCGCGCTGTGCCAACTGCTCCGCGCTGGACCACAAGACGTGGCTGGTAACGTAGCTGGCTGACTTAACTATGGGAATATCATTCCAAATATTACGCATAAAAATACAGATAATGTCTCAAAAAGTGTTTATTCATGTATATAAAAAAAAAATGAAGTAGGCGTTACTTTGCGGAAATCCATAATTATCCAAATGTTTTGAGTTTTCTTTAGTGTTAATTCTGCCAATATTTGTCTTTGAACAATTCGACACGTTTTTCGTTTGTAGAGGTGAGGCATCCTCAGGAGATTTGACTCGCCAAACTTTGGCATGAGACTCAAACAAATAAATAACGAACAAACGACACAAATATTGGCAAAATTAACACTGAAGAAAACTCAAAACGTTTGGATTTCATGTATATTACAGCTATTGTAAAATACTTTATCTACACCCATGCTTTAAATCCTCTATTAAAGATTCTGAAACAGTTAGCTTATTGCCAACATTAAAACACCCAATGTTCTAATATCCATTACATCATCCAAAAGAGTGTTGTAATGTTGTACTGAATTTCATAACAACACTCCTATGTTTTTTTTTATCCCTTCGTGTGCAAAGAGTTTCAACAAACAGCCACATTCTTATTGCTCGATGCGTGGTATCTGTATGAATTTCAAAAAAAGAACATTTTAGTTTACGCGCGTTCCACACCAGAACGTCGCGCGCCGTAAAAAAAATAGGTTATTCGAATCCTCGCCATTTTTCTTCGATATTTTTATTGTTTTGTTTACAAAAATGAGCGAATCATTTTAAACGCTGCAAAAGAACATTATATTCGAGTGAATGTTAATTATTGCATTATACAAAATGTAAATTACAACTAAAATAAATAATTGTTTCATTAATACTTAGTTTATTTGTATATAATCAGTAATGAATGATATTAGGTTACTACTAGGACTGGTGTTTTATTGTGAGCAGTAAGCTAACTGTTCCAGAATCTTTTAGAGGATTCATATTCTGGGTGTAGATAAAGTCTTCTATGCAACTGTTGATACTTAGGTATGAAAACACTCATGTGATACTATTATCACAATCCACATTCGTGTTTTAATACCCCTTATTACACAACAGTTGCATAAATAACTATATTGATTCAACAGAGTGGCCGTTGAGTTTCTTGTATATTCTTTTCACGAGCTTAAAATGTTTTTGAGTAATTGGTTTATTATTTTAAATATTTTTAATCTCGATTGAAAAGTGCATAGTTTAAGCCTATTTGCGTAAATTTTATTTAACTAAGTACGTGTGTGGTGTTGCAGTGCCCGGACAAGCCCAATGTGACCAACAGTATCGTGTGCTCGTCGTGCGGCGGCGCCGGACACATCGCGCGAGACTGCCGCGCCAAGCGACCGGGACAAGGCACGCTGCACCACGCAGACAAGGTGATCACTTCATGATATATATATTATTTCTAGCTGACTCAGCAAACTTTGTATTGCCGATATTAAAATCGCGATAAAAAAGTAACTGTTGATCGTAGATGGTTGCTGACTCATAATCAAACAGATCTAAAAAAAAAATTTAAAAAAAATTAAAAAAAAAATTGTGTGGACCACCCTTAACATTTAGGGGGATGAAAAATAGATGTTGTCCAATTCTCAGACCTAACCAATATGCACTCAAAATTTCATGAGAATCGGTCAAGCCGTTTCGGAGGAGTTCAAAGTTTAACACCATGACACAAGAATTTTATATATTAGATACTATACTAGCTGACCCAGCAAACGTTGTATGGCCATATGAAGCAATAAAAAAATAGTGTGTGTGTACTTATGTATGCACGCACGAAGTTGTACTTCTTTGGCCTAACAAAGCAAAAATCCTTAAAATTATTTATTGCTCCTGCTATTCTACGTTTGTAGAAAGAACAATATTGTAAAATTCTTGCAACGATGGGTTTGACAATTAACTATTAAATAACAACAACTCAAAACGTTTGGATTTCATGCTTTAAATCCTCTATTAAAGATTCTGAAACAGTTAGCTTATTACCAACATTAAAACACCCAATGATCTAATAACCATTACATCATCCAAACGAGTGTTGTATTGTTGTACTGAATTTCATAACAACACTCCTATTTTTTTTCATGCTCAAAGAGTTTTAACAGGCAGCCACATTCTTATTGCTCGATGCGTGGTATCTGTATGAATTTCAAAAAAAGAACATTTTGGTTTACGCGCGTTCCACAATACCAGAACGTCGCGCGCCGTAAAAAAAAAGTAGGTTATTCGAATCCCCGCCATTTTTCTTCGATATTTTTATTGTTTTCTTTACAAAAAATGACCGATTAATTTCCAAAAGAACATAATATTCAAGTGAATTTTAATTATTGCACTATACAAAATGTAAATTACTACTAAAATAAATAATTCTTTCATTAATACTTAGTTTATTTGTATATAATCAGTAATGGATGATATTAGGTTACTACTAGGACTGACTGTTTTAATGTTAGCAGTAAGCTAACTGTTTCAGAATCTTTTAGAGGATTCATATTTTTGGTGTAGATAAAGTCTTGTATGCAACTGTTGATAATTAGGTATTAAAACACTCATGTGATACTATTATCACGCTCGGATTCGCCTCGTGAGATAAATCCACATTCGTGTTTTAATACCTCTTATTACACAACAGTTGCATAAATAACTATTAATGCTGAATCATAACAAAAAAAACTTATTCTCAAATAGGTAGTTACACAAATACGCGATTTAGGAGGCAGGTCACATAAGCACCGATTATCTACCGAACGTAGACAAATGTCTTTATTTTAGTCACAGACTAAAAATGAATTATATTAGTAATATGAAAATAATTTCTCTGAGTAAATTTACCTCAATGCCCGCCGCCCGCCTGAAGCCGGTGTGCCGGGTTACGATCCCGATAAGGATGAGCGATATAAAATAAAATGGCGGTCGCGCATAAAAACTGACTTCGCTAGGAGTATCGGTTACTTTCTTAAAGGATGCCAAGGATTGGCTGTCGCAATACTCACAACCGTCGATTGCCAATGCTGACAGAAGACTAATTATTATTGATTTTGGCCTGAACTCTGTCTCTTAATAATAATAATAATAGCCTTTAATAACAATCTTTACATAGTTTTAGATTTACATTTAGTTTGCAGTAGACATCGGCACAGATTGTTTTGCTTTCGCATAGGCCTCCCCCAGGCTCTTCCAGTGTTGTCGGTCATGACATGATCTGCTCCACGTCAGACCAGCGGCATCTTTTAATTTTAATTTAATCGTCGCTCCATCTACGACTCGGTCTCCCTCTCTGTCTTTTTTCCGTCTCTTATATGACTAAAATTCAATGGATGTTCCTTTGAAGTTTTAGTGATTTTAAAATATTAAAAGTATTTTGAATCTGATAAATGCGTCTTACATAGAATTGCGTTTGATAAACTTTAACCTATTAAGTTTGATAAACTTTAAAGTGCCAGCAAGATCTGTGCATATTCCAAGCCTATTTTTGATCAATTCCTCAAGTAATAAAGTATCGCATAACAACCCGGTTATGAGAATTTGTAGAGAATATAATGAAGTGTGTGCTGATTCTGATATATTTTTTACAAATATACACTTGTTTAAAAATACTCTTTATAAAACTAGCTACTTTACGATAAATAATTTCATGTTAAACTTAAATTTCTGTTGTGTCCATTTTTCTTTTCTTACTGTAGGTATATTATGAATGCTGCGTACAATTTTAATTGGGTCTCAGGATCGCATAAAGTATTCGGTAATTGTTATCGGATGATAGTTTTATCCTATTATCTGTTATTGCACGTAATTGTAATAGTTATTTATGCAACTGTTGTGTAATAAGGTGTATTAAAAAACGAATCGCCTCGTGTGATAATAGTATCACATGAGTGTTTTAATACCTAGTTATCAACAGTTGCATACAAGACTTTATCTACACCAGAATATGAATCTTCTAAAAGATTCTGAAACAGTTAGCTTACTGCTAACATTAAAACAGCCAGTCCTCGTAGTAACCTAATATCATCCATTATTGATTATATACAAATAAACTAAGTATTAATGAAAAAAATATTTATTTAATAGTAGTTAGTAGTAATTTACATTTTGTATAGTGCAATTATTAAAATTCACTTGAATGTTATGCTCTTTTGCAGCGTTTAAAATATCTGGCGGTGTGCTGTCAAAACTTAAATCGCTCATTTTTTGTTAACAAAACAATAAAAATATTGAAGAAAAATGGAGGGGATTCGAATAACCTACTTTTTTTTACGGCGCGCGAGGTTCTGGTAGGGTGGAACGCGCGTATACGGAAATATTCTTTTTTTGAAAGTCATACAGATACCACGCATCGAGCAATAAGAATGTGGCTGTCTGTTGAAACTCTTGGCACATGAAGGGATCGAAAAAAAAAACAAAGGAGTGTTGTTATGAAATTCAGTACAACAATACAACACTCGTTTGGATGATGTAATGGATATCAGGACATTGAGTGTTTTAATGTTGGCAATTAGCTAACTGTTTTAGAATCTTTAATAGAGGATTTAAAGCATGGGTGTACTTAAATAAATAAATGTGTGTTTCAGACAAAGATCGACGAAGAGTACATGTCGCTGATGGCGGAGCTAGGTGAGGGCGGGGCCCCGCTGGTGGGCGGGCCCGGGGGCGGAGCACGAGGTGGCGGGGGTCGCGGGCCGTTCGGGTCGCAGCAGGCGCCCAGACCCATCATGCCGCCGCCGGGTGGGTAGCGCACGATCACATTAATAACATTTGTACTTGAAGTACCGTCGACACAATAAACGTGTGTTAATGCTAATTTACTTGACCGACTTCAACTGCGACAAAGCGATTTTTTTTATGAATATCATATCAATGGGAGTACCGCAGGGCTTAATCTTGGGTCCTTTTTTGTTCCTAACTTACAGCAATGATTTACCATATCACACAACAAACATGTATTAATGCTATTGAATAGTTTTGCGCCATTTCCACACACTTCATAAGAAACCTAAACAGTATTGTACGATACTATTTTTGACTTAAAAATTTAAGAATTTAGTTTCCATAATTTATTACTGAAAATAAGAAACTTCGTTAATCTTTACTCCCTGCCCATTACAATGCAGTGCCGCTCAGGATTCTTTAAAAGCCCCAAAAATTCTGAGCGGACTATAATTGCGCTCGTCACCTTGAGATATAAGATGTTAAATCTCACTTGCCCAGTAATTTCACTAGCTGCCCTTCAGACCGAAACACAATAATGCTTACACATTAATGCTTCACGGCAACAATAGGCGCCGTTGTGGTACCCATAATCTAGCTGGCATCCTGTGAAAGCGAGTTTTTTCAGTTGGAAGATATTTTAATTAAGTTTGAAGTCACGGGTACCTGTTGTTCTGTCTAAGCATTGTAATAGTCGAACTAGTGTCTTGTCGAAGTTCAATATGACGCTCGATTCGATTATACTACAACCAACACGACGTGGTCGCACGTTCCCGTGCTAAATAAACATGAGACATGTGTAGTAACGACAGCCACGTGTGCAGGCATGTTCCCGCCCCCCTCGCACCTGCACGCACACGGGCACGGGCCGCACGCAGCCATGCACGCACCCTGGCTCGGTGAGTATACTAATTATACGTGTTATTAAAAGGCATTTCTCTAGTCTCAAAATTGATTTCTCTTTTATGTCATTTCTAATATACTAGATCCTACTACCGCTTCGGAAACAAATTGCGCTCTGAGAGACAAGAAGCGTTGCGTCGTTTTTTTTGCACTTAAACGTGCATGTTGTCCTTTAATTAAAGAACTTTTTTGGATTTGAAAACATCTAGTGTTGATCCACAAACACTAGTTGTAATGACATTAGTTGGACTGACAAGATCACGAATGTGCTGCAAGTTCTGCGCCGCGTCAATCAAAAACGCGAACTCATGCAAACCATCAAGATGAGGAAAGTCACATGCGCAACATCCGAGAATGGACAGGAGTCGCGAGTGCGGCAGAACTATTTATTAGAACGAAGGACCGAAACTTAAAATTACAAAGCTCACTGCCAACCCTTGCTAGTCGGAGCCTTACAAACCCAACTATAGACGAGTAAGTCAATACCACTTACCCCAGCAGCCCTCACATCACCAAGACAAGCTTATAGCCCTCCAGGCTGACATGACAACGCACTTAAAAAAACTAAGTGAGAGAATTGGTTTTCTCGAACACTTCATGAAGTATATGATGACCTTAAATTATATCAGCCACAGATGAAAATGGCAATTATTACAATAAGCAACGAGGACCTACAGGGAGTGTTCCGAAGAGCTGCTTCACCTGATTCCTGCCGTCGAATTCAACCTTCGCACGACACGCCACAAATAAGGATATCATCCCCACCATCTTTCTGGATGTGTGGCGGTCCTCCACAGTGCGGTTTTCAAGGAGCTTTCTTCCACGTACTACAAAGGTGTGGAATAAGCTTTCTTGTGCGATTTTTCCGGGACGATACGACATGGGTACCTTAAAAAAGCACCTTCCTTAAAGGCCGGCAAAGCTCCTGTGATTGCAAGGTAATGTTGGCGGCGGTGATCACTTAACACCAGGTGACCCGTATGCTCGTTTGTCCTCCTTTTCCATAAAATAAAACCCTACATTCAGAGAACAGAGTGCACTACTTGCCACATCTTGGAGATGAACACGCCAGGAAGAATCTGCCGGGGTCAACGTACGGCCCCGACCCGGCCGCAAGCACTACAGCCTCGTCATAGGCGTCCTAATAAGGACTCGCCGAATTCAGGAACCAGAGATAAACCAAATAAAACCAAGCCGGTCGTTCGGTCGGACGTTCAACTTGTATTACTCATAGACTAGACCTGCCAGCCCGTAATAATACGAGACCAGTAGCCAGTAGTGTTGACCGTGTCGTACTCTGTCTGCCAGGCTCGAGCGGGCCGGCGCCGGGTAGCCAGCCGCCGCCGCCAGGCAGCCAGCCGCCGCCGCCAGGCAGCCAGCCGCCGCCGCCAGCCTTCCCGCCGCCGCCTCCGATGCACCACCAGGTACCGACGCTATCAATATTTTGTATGCCAATACGGCACGAGACTTGTTTACAACTTGTCTCTATTTTAAGCAATGCACACACACTAACACAAAGTGTCATACAAATGGTTGCGACCTTACCGTACTCTTCTTTATCCTCAATATCTTCTTTAATATTATAATAACCTCTTCTCATTAAAACAGGCAATTCTGTTATGGTCGTGGGGAGCTTACTATAGAATCCAACAGAAATTCCCAAAAATGACTAATTTGCCTTACTAGTTCTAAAATTGGGTATAGCAATTTTATGTTTATGTCTAGCATCAAAATTGTGCTGCTCACAGTTTAAAAATATTTATGTATATTTTTCCTAGTATTCATAATATATGCACACTAAACTAATATTCCTGGCCTGTTTTTATCGGTTGTCGAACAGCAAGAAGCTCTATCTAGAAGTATAAATTATCTAAGAGGTAACATTACAAAAAACTTAACCCTCCGTATGTCCTTGGATGATATTGAATAATAAAAATACTAGCTGACTCGATAGACATTGCTCTGTGCATAATAAATAAAATACTGTTTTTTTTAATGAATTTGTCAATAATATTTTTTAACATCAAGAATTATTTTGTAAAATATGCTCCCTGTTGTTATAATGAAATTGTTTTACAGCAGAACTGTCAAACCGTGCTCTCAATATATTCTCTCATAGAAAATATGTCCATACAAAACAAATATTGGAGATAGTAATAATTATGGATCCCAAATCGAAATAAAAACTATATCTCAAGTTGGGCTAAACTGCACACCATGAAGTAATTCCCAATAAAATCCGTTCATGGGAAACAAACATCAGGACACTAGACTTATATATTAATGATTGCAGGGAGACGGACACATGGGCCCGCCGGGCAGCCTGCCTCCGCCGCCGCCAGGTTGGTACACATGCTATGATGAGAGGACACCATACCGCCACCGACCACACCCCATGTCCTATCGTGCGGAAATAAAGCTCAACAAACCATTCCATATATTGGTTGATCTTGTTGGAAAATTAACAGAACGCCACACATCCAGATGGTGGGGATGATAACTGAATTAGAGGCGTGTGGTGCTAAGGTGGAATTGGACGGCATCACGTCAAAGCCCAGTTACACAATTTTCTTTTGAAACCGACTCATTTGGGCGCGATTTGGCCCGCTCTAAACTGGCAGATTTCGTTAAAACTTCGTAGATTTATCGAGAACCGATGACAATACATTAATTTGATAAAATTATTATTCCATTTTTCAATTTGCAAAATAAGATTTTTGTTATTTTATATAATTTTCATCTATCGTGTATAAGGATAGAAAAGAATTGATGTTTATTTTAAATTTCTTCTCTATATTTAGTTCGGTTTTCTATAAAAAGCGTGTTTTTTTTTAATTTTTTTTTAACTACTATTTATTACTTGTGTATTGCGTGATAGCTTAGGCATGTAGTATAATATACCTATTAGGGTATGCCAAAATGTAACTTCCTTGATGGACCTTTTAAAATTGGAATTTTGAGTTCCGCTTTTAACAGTTGTGCTTGGGCATTTCCTGAAATATTTTGAGCGTTAAGGATTTATTTGATTTTTTAATTAATACGCTTTTATTAACTTCTGCTGTATGTCTGTTTGTAACCGACTCCATTGGACTTGATTTTGTTTAGTATACAAGACACACTATTTTATTTTAGTTCCTCGCATTCCTCTCTGTCCAGGCCCGGGCGGCGCGTGGCGCGGCTCCTTCCCGCCGCCGTGGGCGCCGCCACCGTTCTTGGCGCCGCCGCCACCACCTCCGCCGGTGTCCTCGTCGTAGCGGCGCGGCCACTCGTCCGCTACATTGTGTCACTCTATTTATAGTTTCGTCCATCTGTTGACTATCCTGTATTAAACTATATATAAATATATCGTCTTTTTTATTGGTGTTAACTTGGTTGTTTGGTTTAAATGGAAAAACTTAGTTTCTTATAAGATCCGATGGGTACGCTCAAGCCTGAAGACCAACGAAAACGTGTTAGTGTGCGTCCACACTAAATGCCGCGAGCTCTCGTAGCGGATTTAGTATTTTTACTTGACAGCCCGATTCTGAGATGAGGGGTGTTGAACATTAGAGATGTGTACACGAAATAAATAAAAACAGAGACATAAGTGATTTTTATTTGTATTGTATTGTAGAATTAAGGTTATGCCCTAAAAATTACTGTGCTGTGGATGTTTACTTTGCCATATAGGTGGTTTAGATAATTTGCACTTACAAACAATTCAGTATTTACCACCATTTTACAACAAACAATATGCAGCCGCGCACACGCCGAGCGATAAGACTGAACTAGTTTGTTATCCCCGCCGCCCGCGCGCTAAGTCGCTTGCTGACTAAGCTCGTAGTGCGGCCATAACGCGCGGATAGGAATCTTTGAAACCTGCGCACGCTAACTCGCTCGAACCCGTCATGCTAGGCTTCCGCCTTAGTCACTTCAGTAAGGACGCAAACGTTTGGTGGGGTATTTGCTATGAAGGAGTGACTGAGCCATACTTTTGTGGAAAAGGTATCAAATCATCGGCACAACACCATATTCAATAACCAAGAATGGTCCTTCCAGCAAGACAAGGCGCCTGGTCATTAAGCTCGGTCTACGCAGTCTTGGTTGAAAACGAACGTATCGGACTTAAGACTGGCCGTCCCGTCCAGTTACGATCTTAATCAGCTGGATTATGATTTATGGTCAGTTTTAGAGAGTACGGCTTGCTCTAGACGTCAAGATAATTTAGAGTCCTTAAAACAATCCGTAGGTACGATTTGCAGTAAAAAAACTCTCGATCACCTCTGAGCTCGTAAATCAGAACGGGCTCACAGAATGTTAGTCACATATTATATTTATACTTACATGGAGGCCAAATAAAATATTCAAATTAATTGCAAAACATTTATTTACTAAATATACGAAAATAATGATAAATAAATAACGAGATGCAAGAAATAAATAATGTGGTACGACATCGCGCTGTCACTCCAAATGTTCTGTGGCGGCTCGGGAGGACCATCAGTTACAGGGAACCTCTACCTACCTACGGCGAATTAAGAATTTGTGATCTTATTACTATTAATGTACCACATTTGTATTGATTTATAATGGCCTCTTGAATTAGCTAATATTGATCACCAATAATAAAGCGCTCAGTAGGTAAAACATTTACCTACTAAGAAGAAACTAAGGTGCTCGACAGTAAGAAAACAGATTTCATAACAATGTGATATTGAAAATAAACGATTGGGGAACTGATACTGATTTGTTTACTTTAATTAAAACGGTTAACACCAATTACATTAATTACAGACAATCCATTAAAATTATTCAATGATAACACAAATGAATTAGTTAGTGCGTTAGATGAGATCTATGACATCAGTACTTATGTCTATCACAGCAAATGAAACTCGTGTGGCGTGGCGGGTGAACGTAGCACCATCTACTAACAAGCCAGTTACGCTTGCATCAATTCAAGTAATTCAACTAATGTTTTAGTAAACTTTCGAAACTATGAAATCAAAGGAATACATGATATGAGGTCTCAGTGTTAAGTGCAATCTTTACCAGGTGTAATTGACGGAGGCGCCGCATCGAGCCAAAATATTCAGTGCTCGCGTTATTCGTCAACAACCTCGCGAAATTGAATCTAAATCTAGAAATCTGGTTTACGGCCGTTCCCAATATTCAGTCTATCTCTTACTTAAAAAAGCGTAACTATCGTTGACTTTTCTGTCCCAATAAACTTATTGAGGGTAACTCACCTTATCCGTGCACACTGTCTGTCAATGGGACGACGTATAGCTTAGCAGCGATATAAAAGTTTGTATGGAAATTTTACCCGTCCCAATATAAGGCGATAAGAATGACTTATCGGGTATATTGGGACAGCTTTAGATTATTGACAGAAGAAGGTAGTAATTTATCTCTATCTGTAGATAGTATATTGGGAACGGCCGTTAGACAAAATGTGTCAAAAAATATTTAAATATATACATATTTTCGGATTCTACTTTACATTGATTTCTCCATCCGAAGCAATTTGGTAGCCCAAATGATTGCAAAACTGAAGTGGCAGTAGGCAGGGCATATATTTCGACGGACAGATGGCCGGCGGGGCAGTTAAGTCCTCGAATGGCCATGAACCACGTACCGGAAGACGCAGTGTTGGTTAATAAGGTATACTCGGGTCATACTCTTATGTATGTTATCCATCTGTTCTTCAACTATGATCGACTGGTACCAAAACACTGCATAATGCTTCCTATCTCATTTTATCCCACGTTCAATCTTATGAATTTATGTATTGTCTCGCTTTTTCGTTTCATCGACGAATTTTTCAGTTCAACAAAACGAGCAAGAGAGTGTTAGTTGACATGCGGGTATGTGCAATTAGCACGGTTATGTGTCATGCGACGTTCGCTGTTCTAACATAATATTATCTCCGCCATTTTAATATGCATACCTAGCTTCTATCATGCCTTCAGAAAAGAAGGAGAACAACCAAATTGGTACTGACTTGTACACATTAATTTTATATCGATTTATTATTTGAGAAAATATTATTTAAAAGTTATTAAATAGTTTGGAAGAGAACCGGTTAATATTAATCGATTTTTTCATTACAAAAACAAATGAATACAGATATATATGTCTAGTATAACTTAGCCTCATGAACCATATACTAGTAGTTTTTTTATTATCCAGTTACCTAAAGTATTAGCTAACGTATTTTAAAAAGTATTTATTTATTTAACTTTGGATATCGATTACATGTGGCTGATAGTAAAATCTCAATTCGATATCATATTATGTCAACTGTCAATGTAACTTCTATCATAGTTTTTGACTTTGACATAAGATTTTGTAGGTAGGTAGGTGTTTCTGTTTTTCTGCGATTATTTATAAGAGAACATGAGTTTTATTTTTTATATCTATTGATATTTATACTTACTACACATGAAGTGAAGTAAATAAAGTTGATAAAATATTATAAGATATGAAAGAAATATATTCAAGTTATGATAAAAAAAAATCCGATGAACACAAGGATCGGTTATGAGTTAGCTTATATAGTTCATGTTTACATGTACAGGGCTGCAATCACAACGTGATTTTAATGTAATGTATGAAATATATTTTTATGTACCATAATTAATGTACTAAAAATCAAATTAATATAAAAAAAAACATATTAATATATGAATTCATTCCTTTGCCTATTATATATATTTTAATATAATCTTTTTAAGTCGGAGCTGACACGGAAAATAATTTTTCAGTACTTAGTCCTAGATATCTTCCAAATATTTGTGCCCAACACAGCACCGTTCAGGCCAACTTATAGGTACCTTACATTTATGTGAAATGGCTCTTATTAATACAACTATGCGGTTAAACGACTCCGTGCGAACAATAACTCATTACTGAACTAGATTAACAATATGGCGCCTCTCACAATCGGCGATTAAAGGCGATGACACACGAGCACGATCGCTTATTCGCTTCTAGTTGCCGATCATCGTAATAGAGATTGCGGCGATCGGTGTTTTGTCGGATTTTGGGGCACGCATCAAAGGTAATTCGCGTGTAGTTGCGTGCGCGTGCCCACACGATCGCCGGTCACTGATTCACTGGAGGACACTGGAGAGTGAGCGAAGCCGTACGTACTTCGCCTCGTCGCGGCGTTGTTTTGTTTACCTTCTATTTACATAGCACGAGTAAGATACAATGACTACTGGGTGGTCAAATGAAGTAACATTTAAACTCATAGAACTTTATCAGAACTACCCACAATATGGATTCCCAAACGTAAATATCACAAAGATAAAAATAAGGTAGGTATATAGGTACTGAGATATTTATCGATACTGTAAGGCTTAAAATCGCTCACCAATTTTATTAATAATATTATTAAATCATGAACTCAGTTATGTCCATCTTGAAGGACTGTCGCTCAATAAATCATCACGGACGATCGTGTGGATGCTTACACGATGACCAACGATTAACTTGCCGATGACAGACGATCATACAAGTGAGGATCATCGCCGATAGTGGAGAAGAGGCAATAGGTAAGGCAGTGATATACAATCACGTAAAGGCACGTACAGACGGGCTCCGACACGGCGCGCGACTTGCGATCACGTGATCATAACATACACGTGGGTGATCCCCACCGTCGCGACAGGTCGATGTGCTCGTACCTTATTGATAAAATCGATGTTAGTGAACAGTTACCCTCCGCTGTGGTCTATCAATATTATATGATAATGCCAGATTAGTTTGTAAGTATTGTTAGGTAAATGAAATACAAAACAACCGGACAAACAACAATATTGGTCAAAATATATTCACTTACTGATAAACAGCTCGCTATTATATTTCTATCAATTGATATTTAAATAAATTCATACAAAATGTACACTACCATTAAATTATTATATATAAAAACGATCACAATGGTTATTACGACCGTAGAGTTGTCGTCAGTATTTACAGGTGTCAGATGTGTTCCCCCCCCCCTGCCGGTCGTTCACCGCGCCTCCTTGGCGGTCAGTTTCTCGATAAGCTCCTGCAGCGGCGCCAGCTCGCGGCGCTCTATCAGGCTGAACTCCTGAACACAAATACATACAACTTTACTTTATCACATCAATTCGCGTCAATATTTGAGCTTTTGTAACGGGAGCGAGCGGACCGCCAGATGTTTGTTGTTCACCAGACCACAACAATGGAAGTGACAATATTCCAATTGATTTAATATTTTAATGCAAAGAATTTTGTGTGCGAAGTGTGCCGGAAATAAAAAGACGTATTGGTATGACCAAGGATGCTATGACCCGCCTGAACAAAATATGGAAAAAGAGGGGAATCACTGTTAACACCAAGATCCGGTTAGTACGTGCCATTTTTCTGTAGGGCGTGGAGTCGTGGACGATACGGGCTCGAGAGAGGCAGAGGATTGATTGATTGAGGCGTATGTTGAGGATACCTTGGACGGCCAATTGAACAAATGTGTCGATCTTCTCACACCTCAAGATAAAAACCAGTCTGTCCACGATATGCCACTAACGAATTCTTTTGTATTTTGGCCACGTAATGCGAAGGGGTAAAAAGAGTCTTGAGAAATTGATCGTAGTTAAGAACACAAATGACAAGCGAGCCTGAGGCCGATCTCCTACCAGATGGACCGACCAAATAAAAGACTCCAGGTCCCCGAGGTTTAGCTCCGTCGTCAGGGCTGTGATGGACAGAAGCCGATGGAAACAAATAGTTCACTCCAAGTGAGGACCACTTGTTAATGACCACGATCCTCAGTCATGAGAGAACGACTAGAGAGAGCAAAGAATTTTAAATCACTTTTTGGAAATCACAATTTACCATCCATTTGAAAAGATTTATCGAAGACTTGTTGCGCGAAGAACAGTGACAAACGGGCCTATTTATTTACAAACAAACATAATAAAATGTCAAATAAAATTAATAAATAGCGTCGAGGCGATCACTTACCTCGAAAGGTGTGATATTACTTACAAAGTTATTTATGCTCTATAATATTAGACATTCTCACTCAACCGTATTCAACAAATCTTTGGAATTTCTGGGACTCTGTAAGAACATGCATCACCAAACAAATTTTCTCCACATCTCATCCTGTTCAATTATATTTTACGAAATGTATGTCAAGATAAAGCTAGTAATTCCAAAACGCGAAGGTAAATAATATTATAAAAACTGTCCAAGTAGTGAAATGATTTAAATATTGAACATTACAATTCGTATGAAAACTATTAGCATAGGTACGGTCTTTGTAAATAGAACTCGTTCAAAAATCGAACTTATTTTTGATCTGGCGTCGATTAACATTCACAAAGCACCAAAACCAAACCTGCAAGTAGGAGTTTAGTCTCGACACGCCCGTCATATATCGTATAGTGTGTGCTAATGAAAGGCCAACTACGCTGGTGTGGACACCTTGTACGCATGGAGTCTTTCAGATTACCAAAAAAGGTACTTTACTCTGAGCTTAGCTCAGGCAAACGAAAGCCTGGAGGACAGTTTCTGCGTTATGTCTTAAAACGCCACTTGACTGCTATTGGCATGTATAGTGAGTCATGGAGCTTGCAACGCAGAGGTCGGAGTGGCGAACTGCTGTCAATACATAGGTATAGAAAACTTTGAGCGTTCCCGTCTTGAAGACCTTGACGCCAAACGCCTGATCCGAAAAACTCGACCCAAGCCCTCCTACAACTATACTCACAATTCAAGTGGGTCTCTTTACTGCGCTTCTTGCAATAGGACCTTCAAAACAAAATTTGGTTTTGCGAGTCATGCTCGCGCTCATGCAAGAGCCCAGACGAAGACGAGCTAAGGGTGTCGCCGTCGACGGATACGTCTGGGAGGACATCACCCCATCCAGCGCGTTAGCGTAGACGGTAGACTTACGTTACGTACACTCTTAAACTCAATTATGATGGTATACAGAGCAAATCAATTGACTTTATTACTTCATACTTATGTAATAGAACCCAGAAAGTAGTAATTAATAATGAACATTCATTAGGAGCTCTGATACGGATGGGCGTGCCTCAGGGTTTAATCCTAAGACCTTTCTTATTCCTCGTCTACATTAATGATTTGCCATTTGTAGCCTGCCTACCTGAACAAAGAAGATGAAGTGTTTGAAGGAGTTGATGAGATGCGCCTCGATCGTGTACTAACTGCCTACCTGAACGAAGAAGATGAAGTGTTTGAAGGAGGTGTTGAGATGCGCCTCGATCGTGTAGTACATGCCGACCTGAACAAAGAAGATGAAGAGTTTGAAGGAGTTGATGAGATGCTCCTCGATCGTGTACTAACTGCCTACCTGAACGAAGAAGATGAAGTGTTTGAAGGAGTTGATGAGATGCGCCTCGATCGTGTAGTACATGCCGACCTGAACAAAGAAGATGAAGAGTTTGAAGGAGTTGATGAGATGCTCCTCGATCGTGTACTAACTGCCTACCTGAACGAAGAAGATGAAGTGTTTGAAGGAGTTGATGAGATGCGCCTCGATCGTGTAGTACATGCCGACCTGAACAAAGAAGATGCAGAGTTTGAAGGAGTTGATGAGATGCTCCTCGATCGTGTACGAACTGCCTACCTGAACGAAGAAGATGAAGTGTTTGAAGGAGTTGATGAGATGCGCCTCGATCGTATTGTACATGCCGACCTGAACAAAGAAGATGAAGAGTTTGAAGGAGTTGATGAGATGCGCCTCGATCGTGTCGTACATGCCGACCTGAACAAAGAAGATGAAGTGTTTGAAGGAGTTGATCAGATGCGCCTCGATTGTGTACTACCTGCCTACCTGAACAAAGAAGATGAAGTGTTTGAAGGAGTTGATGAGATGCGCCTCGATTGTGTACTACCTGCCTACCTGAACAAAGAAGATAAAGTGTTTGAAGGAGCTGGCGCCTCGATCGTGTACTACATGCCTACCTGAACAAAGAAGATGAAGAGTTTGAAGGAGGTGTTGAGATGCTCCTCGATCGTGTACTAACTGCCTACCTGAACGAAGAAGATGAAGTGTTTGAAGGAGGTGTTGAGATGCGCCTCGATCGTGTACTACATGCCTACCTGAACAACGAAGATGAAGAGTTTGAAGGAGGTGTTGAGATGCTCCTCGATCGTGTACTAACTGCCTACCTGAACGAAGAAGATGAAGTGTTTGAAGGAGGTGTTGAGATGCGCCTCCTCGCCGAGCTGCACGACCTCGGGGAAGTGCTGGTGGTAGATGTGCGCGTACACTCGGAACAGCCGCTTCAGGATTGTCTTCGCCATCGGTAGGAAATTCTTCGGAAACGGCACACCTGTGGTAACGCACGTTATTGACCCAGACTTCTGTATCGCAGTATATAATTACTCAAAAACCCATATAATCAAATTGGATTTCTGGCTTAAAGTTCAATGTCACTAAGCATAAGACTAAGATGCTGTCGTTACAACATCATTAATGTTTGTCAGACAAGATTTATTGTATTGAGGCTCTTCTAAATAAATATAACTAGTCTGGCCATAAAACTGTTACAAATAAAAATAAACGAAATATTACATTTGAATTTGGAATCTGTCATTTTTATATGATTGTTCATTGAGTTTTCTCATTTAGGCGCCAATACATTGTACAATATTTTGCGATAGTAAAATGGAGTGGGGAGGAAGAAATTCGAATCGCTGTGATTGCATTACACAAAGTAGGTATGGAGCCAAATACAATTTTTTAAACTCTCCATACCAGTGGGAGGCTCTTATGCACAGGATGCCGGCTAGAACGGCGCCTATTTCTGCCGTGAAGCAGTAATGTGTAAACATTACTGTGTTTGTGTCTGAATTTCGGTTTTTTCAAGAAAACTGAGCGGCACTGCATTGTAATGGGTAGGGCGTATCAATTACCATCAGCTGAACGTACAACTCGTCTCGTCCCTTATTTTAATTAAAAAATACGCTTGGTATTAGTAAAATATTTGTGTACCGGGCTATTTATAGGTACAATGAGACCTCCTCTGCTTGTCACAGAAAAATATTTAACCGTCCACGTAGTGTTCGTACGAAAAAGGTGGTCAAAAAAGTAAGGGAAAGAATTCGAAGAAATCCTGTGCGAAAGCAAAAGATTATATCTCGGGAGATGAAGATAGCACCTAGAACCATGTCGCGTATTTTAAAAGATGACTTAGGACTTACATCCTATAAGAGACTGGTCATTTCTTAACTGATAATTTAAAAGAGAATAGGGTGGCAAAGGGAGGTCACAGAAAAATTTTGTTTACGGATGAGATTTTTTTTACAATTGAACAACATTATAACAAACAAAATGCCCGTATTTATGCTCAAAGCTCTAAGGAAGCTTCCTAATTAGTCGACAGAGTGCAAGTTGGGCACTGTCCGCCTTCAATGATGGTTTGGTGGAGTATTAGCTATGAAGGAGTGACTGTGCCTTACTTTTGTGAAAAAGGCATCAAAACATCGGCACAAGTGTATCAATATACTATTCTTGAGAAGGTAGAGAAGCCCCTTAACAACACCATGTTTAATAACAAAGAATGGTCCTCCCAGCAAGACTCGGCCCGGGGTCATAAAGCTCGGTCTACACAGTCTTGGTTGGAAACGAACGTTTCGGACTTCATCAGAGCTGATGACAGTCCGTCGTCTAGTCCCGATCTTATCCCCTGGATGATGATTTATGGTCAGTTCTAGAGAGTACGGCTTGCTCTAAACGACATGATAATTTGGAGTCCCTTAAACAATCTGTACGATTGGCAGTGAAGAATTTTTCCATGGAAAAAGTGCGCGCTTCTATTGATAACTGGCCGCAACATTTAGAGGCCTGTATTGCAGCCAATGGAGAGCACTTCGAATAAGCTTTTGATATTTTAAATTGTTTTATATTTATGTATCAAAGTCGCTTTTATTTATGTATAGCTGTTAAAGTAATAAATGTTATTTGCGATAGAAAATATTTTTTCTTTCTTTCAGTATTTATAGCAAGGTTAGGTCTACCTAACCTTCTTCTATTCTAATAGAAACCGGAATAGACAAGGTTGCGGATCATCTGAGTGCAATATAAGAACGGTGCCATGAGGCAGCGGGTACGCACCTATCTTGGACGGGAATAGCGTCTCATCATCAAGCTGGTCCTGCGCCCACGTCATCAGGTAGTCGATGTACTTCGGTGCTGAGCACTTGATGGGCTTCTTCACCGTGTGTCCGTCCGCCCAGTGGTACTCGTACTTGGGGCCGGCAGACATCACTGCACATGACTCTTCCGTGCAGAACTCCGTGATAGTACCATACAGCATGTTAATCTGGTTGAAGAAGTCCACCGCTGGAAAAACGAAAATGTATACATAAGAAAAAACCTTACATTATCCCACCTAATATCTATTTGATTAATTGAACACTCCTGGTCTACCTGGACCAGCCGCTAATGTGTACCTTGGTGACCACTTTGACAAGGAGAAGATGAATCTTATTTCAATATCAAAATGAATAATCCATTGAATGGCGAGTATCAATATCATAGTTTTGCTTACAAAATTAGGGACTGTTTGTTCTGAAAATTGGACAAATGACTTAAAATAATTTATCTTCACCTCACTTCATCATCCTCATCACTTTATAATTATGCTAAAAATATGAATGTAAGTTTCACATACAAAATACTAAATCTACTGTTTCAATTTCAGGTGAAGAAACTACCAAGTAGGTAAGCTCAATGAATTGCTATTTGCTGCAGTTTCGTCGTTTGCTTCAGTAGTATTGCGTCGACATGTAGCTAAGTCAAAATAGAAATGGAGCGATAAACTTTCATTCGGCTGAACCAAGCCAAGGTGAGTTCTGAGGAGTATATACATTTACGTGATGCCACTTAGTAATGAAAGAAATGCAGCTAATATTGGTCGATTAAATATTCTGTCGGGGACGTTCACAGGTAGCCATGTTAAATGCATATGTGGTGGCATAGGTGATTAGGAATGACATATTCCTAATCACCTTGCATGATCGATGACAAATGCGTTACGGAAGGGATCCCACAGAAATTAATGGAGACTGTGATCCCAACTGACATGCAGTTTGAGTTTAAGCGACTTCAATTTCCAAACTACACACATCAAAAAAAGTCTAAGCAACATGCATGATATTACAAATTTACCATTTATATTAATTTAAGACTTTATTCACTCAAAGTGCATAAGTATGTAAACTTTTTTGTTATTGATGACATACTGGCTGGTTGTAAAAAAAAAATCGATGTTTTGTTTTTTTTCATAAAATTAAATGAAAGGGAATTTGTTTGAATTTAAGTGCGTTTTTATTGCTACACTTAGTCTTGATTTTATAATTTTACCAACCATTTAAATAAAGTTAGCGACAAAATTTAATTTTTAGACATTCTTTACGTCATGGAGCGACGTCATTTGACGGCAAATGAAATGCAAAGAGCTGTAGGGATGTTGCAAGCGGGAAGTAATCAATCTCAGGTATCTCGGCATTTTGGCATTCATAGAAGTGTTATTTGTCGTCTTTGGCAGCGCTACAATAATACAAGGGAACCCGCTGAACAGCATTCAGGCCGTAAATGTAGTACGGCCACTCGTCAAGACCGGTACATACAATTGACTGCTTGATTGATAAGTATGAGTCTTCAAAATTCAAGTGGTATTGATGTAAGTCCCCAAACTGTGCGAAATCGACTGCATGAGTACGGCCTACGAGCTCGACGCCTAATTAGGTGCCCACCGATACGTCACGGGAATCGCGCTCGTCGAAATGAATGGTGTAGGGAACGCCGAACATGGACCCAGGAACAATGGGATAAAATTATATTTTCCGATGAGTCGTGATTCGGGTTTAGGCGTGATACAAGAAGAGTGCGAGTGTACCGTCAGCCCGGTAATACTGAAAGGCTCAGGTGCATTCAGGAAGTTCATCCATACAGCGGCTCAACAGTTATGGTATGGGCGGGTATTATGAAGAACAGGCGAACAGGCAGCTCGTTTTTGTAAATGGAAACATGAACGCCGAAAATTATGTTGAGGATATTCTCAGACCTTTTGTTCATCCATTTGCACAAACCTTTACTTTAATGCATGACAATGCGCGTTCACATACAGCTCGGCGAACCAGTTAATACTTGGCAACGGAGAACGTTGGGGTATTGCCCTGGCCTGCACAATCGCCAGACCTCAACCCCATCAAGCACGCATGGTACATGCTCCAAAGATGTGTTTTGGAGGACTTGGATGGAGTGTCAAGAACCCAACAGCTGAAGGATTTGCTACAATTCCATTGGGAGTGAATACTGCAAGCTGACATAAACAGTCTCATTAATTCAATGAATAATTGTTGCCGACAAGTTCTGAATAGCAGAGGAGGCCATACTTTGTATTCAATTATCCAATTCTTTCACAATTAATTCATTTTCTTTAGAAAATTTATTTTGTAAAAAAAGTTTTAGTTGCTTATGTACCTTAGTTTCTGCAGTATATTTCTAGTATTGTTAATTTCTGTTATTAAAAGAACTTTTATAGACAACAGCTGTTATTTTTACATCATAGGACCCTAAAGATATTATTTTAAAAATAAAATACAATGTTATATTGTGAAAAAACATCCTAAAATTTAAACACATGTTGCTTAGACTTTTTTGATGTGTGTATATTCATGTCCATTCACAAATCTCAAGGCCAATCCTTGAAAGTCTTTGATTTGAATATAAAAAAACCACATGGTAAATTATATGTGGCATGTTTGCGGGTTGGAAGACCATCTGCATTGGCTCTTACTGCACCTGATAATAAAACAGTGAATGTAGTCTATCACAAGGTGCTTCACTGAAGAGTGCAACCCATGCACCAAAATACATAGCCAGTAAAGAAACACTAATGAACTTGATTTTTTTTATTTCCTTATATATATCGGCGCAAATACTACAACACGAATTGAAACCACGTGCACGTGCACCGAGCCCCATAAATACGGCCGCAATCTAAAACACATGCAGAAGCACGTGCGTCGGGTCCTATAAATCCAGCCCGCACGATCGACACTAAGGTCAGTCGTGCTCGGGCTGTCGTATGGTATGGACCTCTCTGGGACGTCATAACGCTGCCAGTTGAATAAACGAAAGTAATAAAATACCTACTCGTGTAGTTTTCTTTGGAAGAACCAATGAGTGATCTTCAGCAAGATAGCAATTGTGATGTCAACAGTAATGACGTCACACCTTTTAAAAACAATACAGAGGTTCTTTCCTCATCATATATATTATCCTTACAAAAAATTTAAATTAATTTAATCAACAAAGCAGAACAATGTTCATTGGGTCAGCTAGTATATTATATATATAAATATGATATAAATACTAGGAGTACTACTAGAATAAATCAAAAGTGCCCATTTTTTATTTGCAACGGAGTGTATTATTGAGTTGTAACTGAATTATATGTAAAATTCATGGATGTGAGTCATTGAAGTTTCCTGGCCAAGCTTCATTGCTCTACTGCAAAAGCCAATGACCTTTACAGAACAATAATAATATATCAATGAGTAATTTACATACAACTAAATACAGTATGCAATTGCCACATTAATAGAGAAGGCGCTTTTACTTTGATTGTATTCTAATGACTAATCTTTTTGTTTTATTTAATTATACTATATTTTACTGTTTGTTCAATCATATTTGACATAAATGTTATATTTTTAATAAACATAATATGAATACTTTTAAAAATAAAAACCATACCTTTTTGATATTAGATGGTTTTTTCTGCAAATCAGTACTTTTATATTAACCCCTTATTCATAATAGTCTGCTAACTTAAAGCATTGCTAATTCTCACTCTGTCTTCTTCTATTGACCTAAGTCAGAATGAGAAAAAACACTCCTTAGTGGCTGTTTAAAGTTAGCGGACCATTATGAATAAGGGGGTAGTAATATAACATCCATAATCCAATACAATTTTTTTTTTAATGGAATAGGAAGACAAACGAGAGTACGGGTCACCTGGTGTTAAGTGATCACCACATTCTCTTGCAACACCAGAGGAATCACAAGAGCGTTGCCGGCCTTTAAGGAAGGTGTACGCACTTTTTTTGAAGGTACCCGATATTTAACTATAATAACCACCTTTAATAAAAAAGAAATGATACAGATGGTTTTGTGGTTAATTTTGAATTAAATATGTATGCATAAGGAGCATGTTACTACATACTATTGACAGCAACCCATTCATTGAGGTCTTCCCCATCGGGCAGCATCACTGCGAGTCTTAAGTTGCCAGATCCTAATGTGGCTGCAGCATGTCTCATCAAGTCATACTGATGTGTTCCTTCAGGAATATTTTTCTTTGGTTTAAATGTTTTATTTGAACGACTGCCACTGAAAACAACAAACTATCTGTATTTTAAGCACACACATTATTAAACTAAACACACATCTTATCACAGATTACTATAACTTCTTGTAACAATTCAACAGAAATACAGTATTATTATTTAGAATAAATACAGGAGCCAGGTCCAATACGAAGCAACCACAGCTTAAAAGGAAATTTTAAAGATTTTTCCTTGCATATCGAATACATCAAATTAACAAGTTAAAAATTATTAGTAACGAAACAAATGTAATATAATTATGGAGTGACAAAATACCTGTGTAAGAATACTTACAATAAAAAGCTCATGTTTACTAAAAATGCAGCAAATTGTGAAAAATATTACTATTAAAATTAAATAATTACGCAGTGCGACATTAATGTAAATTTTAAACATGTATGTACATAAATAATTAAATTTTATAACACTATTATATGCACAATTGTATGACACTGGGTTACAAAAATATACCTACGTTAAGCCTACATTACACAAAAAATACTGGAAAAATAAATAAAATATGAGAAATTGGAAATGTCAAATGTGAAGTGTCGAATGTCGATAGTTGGCATTTGCCAATTGCCATTTAATAATAATAATTGCTTAACCGCTGAAAATCCATGACGAAAAATTATGTTTAATTATCAAATTATTTATAACTTACAATAAATTGTTATAAAATATATGCATTTTATAATTTTGAAGTAAGCTGTATCGCTTTAAGTAAAGATAAGTAATCTATGCCCTTCTTTGGCGCGTGCAAAAAAAAACTTAAGCAACATTCCCGTAATTTTCATATTTTAAGTATGTTCCGATATGCACTGCGACCATTGTACAGTGTGACGTCAATTTAGTATAATGTGAAGCCGTTCCTTCATAGCCACTTATACTGGTTACTATTTAAAACGGAACTCAATCCCGTATACTGTCAGCCGCATTTTTTGACTCAGCATTCAAATGAGTGTATTAAAGTTTTCTAGTTCATTAAAAAAACTTTTGTTGGAGTACTGAAGATGAACAATTGAAAGATTTTACCCCACCAGAAAAACTAAATGCAGCACAAAATGCAAAGCCTTAATACCTGCAAAATCTAGAGAAAAGCTGTTTACGGTAGTTTAAAAAAATATGCAATACATGTTTGTTTTTCCTCACAAGTGTGTTAAAAAAATGCGTAGTAAATTAGTACACACAATGTATAATGTTGCCCCACTTGTATAACAATTTAGACTAATAAATAATTCTACTGTAACTTAAACTGCTAGAAAGAATAAACTAAGAATGTGTCCATTAACACATTTCTTAATGTCTCTATTAAGGAGAAGTCACTTTGTTCAAGTGCCTTTTATAATATAACTATTTTTATATTTTATTACACTAATTCACTAGCAGTACAATAACTCAAAAGGTTTTGTTCATTTTAGTCTTCTTACTATATCAGTGTTGTCAAGGAGCTGGATTGCCTCGACATTCACGTGATGGTGAAGTCTATATTGATGAGCTTCAGCATATTTTTGGATAACTTTGTCAACAAACTCAATGTTAAGGTCCCGATGGAGTTCACAGTTTCGAATGTACCAAGGTTCACAATTTCCCTTAATAGTTTATTCTGGAAGCGTTGTGTGATTTGAATATTTGTTTGTTTGGCATACTTGCTAGTCCACCCGTCGTTTTCTAGGGGGGGACACAGAACCATGCATGTCCAAGGACAAACGAGGCAGTAACACCACAGCACCCTAATCCACGCTTAATGTGAACTATTGCAACATTATTCCTCCACTCCAATTAGGGAATCCACTCCAATTTAAACGCCGTCCACCAAATACATTCCATAGTTATGTCCAATATCTGTCAATAGGTTATTGAAATGTAATTGAGCGTAAAAGGATAGATTTGTCTAGTTTGTGACTAGGTTATTGAAACCGCCGCTAGAGGATCTTCAGTAGATCTACGACCATTCACCATGGTTGGTCGGCAGGCGATCTTCTGGTATACCTGACACAAAGATGGGCAGCGGCTGACGAAAGCAAGGAGGAAGGCCTGACTGTAAGCCTGGATATATCAAGTATGTAATTTATGTAAGCCTATGATCGTGTATGATACAAGGCGCTTCTCTCAAAACATCCATTATTAGGGCTTTCCGAGAGCTTAAGTATGTAGACCTCCAGCTTTCTTACTGGGCTCAGCATACAGGTCGTTGTCAACGGTTATTGCTCGAACCCGAAGCCCGTGAACGCTGGAGTGTGATTGTGAGCTATCTTCTACATTGTTTCTTCTGCATATCAATGATATGTTGGACCCCTCCAACATACATTGCTATGCAGACGACAGCACCGGTAATGCCGTATACACGGGCCATGCATGACTCTCTCAGGAAATTATTGGCCAGTCCCGTGAGAAACTTGTGTCTTCTACCAAGTCCACTCCTGAGAAGGTCGCGGATTGAACCTTGTCCAATTTAACCCCCAATAGACTCTAGTTTGCGCGTTTACCACAAAAAAACCATATGTCGTATCACAGCTGTTCGACAACACTTCCCTTAAAGCCTCACCTAGTATCGGAATACTGGGTCTCGAAATCTCGAGTGATTGCTAATTCCGTGTCATCTGGAGGGCAAAGCCAAATTGTCTTCGAAGAAGCTGGGTGTCATTAATATAGCATGGCAACAATTCAAACCGGCCCACATTCTAGCTCTCCAAAAAGCGTAGTTCTGGCTACATTAGGAGTATTGCTGGTATCTGTGGTCTGGTGCATCCCAGTATCAGCTCGATCCATTTGACCGCATGCTACGCAGAACAGCTCGAATTGTCGGCGACACAGTGCTCGCTTGATGCGTCTTCTACCGCATTTATCACGTGGAGTGCTCCAAAGAGCTCTTTTCCCTGATTCCTGCCGCCAAATTCGACCTTTGCACGGCACGCCATAAATGAGGATATCATCCCCACCATCTGGATGTGCGGCGGTCCTCCACAGTGCGGTTTTCAAGGAACTTTCTTCCACGTATTACAAAACTGTGGAATGAGCTTCCTTGCACGGTGTTTCCAGAATGATACGACGTGCGTACCTTCGAAAAAACCGCTTACACCTTCCTTAATCACCGGCAAAGCTCCTGTGATTCCTCTGGTGTTGCAAGAGAATGAGGGTGGCGGTGATCACTTAACACTAGGTGACCTGCACGTTCGTTTGTCCTCTTTTTCCATAAATAAAATCAGTGATTACAGCACTAATCATGATGCAACAAGGACAGGAAGAAAACAGCTGACACACTTGCAAATAAAACTGTTGTGTGTGGTTTGCAAACAAATTGCGCTTTAAGGTTTAAATTGCGATTTAGTTGCTCTTCCTGGTCTATATCTCAGAGACTCCTGGGGTTAAGTCTATGCAGAAAGTAGTCACTTTAAAGGCAAAAATTATTTCAAAATTCAACAAATAATTCCTAACAGTCATGGTTTTCTGTCATTAAGTTTGATAAAATCATTACCGACTATATTGATGAGAATGTGCCTTGGACACACCACTTGACCGGCCCACCTTGCAAGATAGACAGTCCACAATGTAAATCTGGAGATGTCTTTGGAGATCTGGATCACTTATTTTTTACATTACCTAAATATGATCGAACTTCCTTTTTAGATAGTTTAATATCCATCCGTGTTGCTTTCCCTAGATCTATAAAAACCCATCTGAATACTGTTGATCCTATATTATGTAATATTCTTTCTATATAATTATTTATCAATTATGTAATATAATATATTTACAACAATAGTATTAAATTGTAAATAATGTATAGTACCTAATGTATTTTATCCGTGAATAATAGTTTTCATCAAATTCTTGGTATTTATTTATATACCTACTTATCTATATATTATCTTAAAAAGCACGTACACCTTCCTTAAAGGCCGGCAACGCTCCTGTGATTCCTCTGGTGTTGCAAGAGATTGTGGGCGGCGGTGATCACTTAACAACAGGTGACCCGTACGCTCGTTTGTCCTCCTATTCCATAAAAAAAACATATCAAATATGAAAATTCTAGTTTTGTTACGTCTTTCGGGATTCTTTTCCCTACTAGTGGAATAAATAAAAACACTTCGAAGTAGAACATGCAAGAAAACTTCCAATGTGAAAAGAAAAAAAAATTTAAGCTGGTGGATGTCTCTCAAAACAAAATCTCCAAAAAGGAGTGGAAATTAAAAAAAGGAATGTTATGACAGTTCTGTCATTTGACAGCCGTCATTGTCAAGATAAAGTGATTTTTATAGTAGACACTAGAAATTTCTGATTTCCGTCATAACTTCGCAGTTCGTTCGCATCGATAATAATTATTGTCGATAGGAAATCGTAAGTTGTAACCCGATTATCGAAGTTGAAGTCAGTTTTACTACTATAATTTCAGCAAATCTTTAACAAAATGCAGGGCCTAAGCATTGAGAGTCTCAAGAGGCACAAAGCTGTAAGTAAATTATTATATCAGTGAAAAAAATTGCTTATATAATTAACCTAGAATTGTAAGTTTATCTTGTTGTACCATAACCATACAGTATCAGGTCGAAGCATCATATTGAAAACCAATATATTCATCACTTTTATAAGCTATGCTCATGTTAAGGACTTGTCCGTTTCGTATGGTACTTTCCCAGATTATATCCCTGAACTACAAAATTAGTCGATTTTTGATTGCAGCTGTGTTTGATATTGTAGTATAATTAAACTATATGATGTACTATATTTTGCTAATCTGTGATATATTAATTCATAATAATTGGATGTAGTACACATGAAAATATCCTAATTATAGTTGGTACTCAATTCTCTAAATCTTTCATTATCATGATGAATGATATAGATAAATGTTGTACGGATTTCCTGCAAAATGTTGTGCTTTTTACGATATAATTTATGCCCTCAAATATCATTCCTTGTCATGGTTAAGAAGTATTCTCGAAGTAGACTCCTAATCATCCTACCTAATTGATCATTAGGTGATATAAATTATCATCTAATATAATACATAATTTATAAACTGAAATAGTTTTAAGTGACAATAACAAGCATTTCTATAACCAATTATTATTATTTGATGTTGAAATCAACCTGAAAACAGTGTAATAAAATTTCTTGTGTTTCTATAAAAAATTCAAATAGCCCCAATATATGCCCCAAGCATTAATTTAGTAAATATCTTTAGTAAGTTTCAAAAATCCTACATAAGAATAGTAGGTACATTAAGCTAGATGTGTATGATTGCAGCTGATTCCTTTGTTTGTGTGTGTCGGCCTGGGTTGTGGTGGTGCACTGTTCTACACTGCCCGTTTGGCATTCCGCAACCCTGAGGTCACCTGGAACAGGCGCACTAACCCTGAGCCATGGGAGGAGTACAGGACCAAACAATATAAATTTTACTCTCCCACAAGAGACTACAGCAAGGAAGATTGTCCCGCCCCCAAGTATTAACTTCCTAACTAATTGAGCAGTGTTGTATGTAAAGCTTTAGACTTTTTATTTAATAAATAGAGTTATGAGATAACAAAACTTGGTTTTATTTTATTATTTTCAAAATGTGATCAATAAAATAAACATTAAAGGTTGCAGTGAATTCTGTTAATTTCAAATAAAACATTTGATTCAGTTGCATGTGCAGTATATATTCAATGCATATGTGATCAGTTTTACATCAAACTTAAATCAGAATACTACACATTTAATTATTATAGATAAACCAACAAGCTATACAGATATAACTTCTTAACTATACAAATATAACAAACTATACAATATAGATTATAGAACATTATGAACAGAATAGCCTTCTCAAAGGTATGTATAGCTCTGTTGTATTATTAAAATAATATGAGAATAAAAATGGTAAAGTATTTTAAAGGCTAATTAATATTACAGAGATAATTTATGTTAAATGTGAGTAAATCAAACCAATTAATTTAAAGCATATTATACACAAAAAATGCTTATCAATCACTAATGAACAATGAATGATTTACAACATGAATACTCCAGTAATAGTTAAACTGTAGGAAGTATTTTTTTATGGAATAGGAGGACATACCATACATAGTGTATGGGTCACCTGGTGTTAAGTGATCACCGCCACCCACATTATCTTGCAACACCAGAGGAATCACAAGAGTGTTGCCGGCCTTTAAGGAAGGTGTACGCGCAAAGGTGGAATTCGGCGGCAGGAATCAGGTTAAACAGCTGTTCGGAACATACCCTGTGATAAATGCGGTTGAAGACACACAATGGAGTGACGTCTCTACGCAACGCCAAGTGATCCAGCCGTTCACAGAGCACTGGGTCCCCGACAATTCGAGTTGCTCTGCGTTGCACACGGTCCAATGGATCAGAGACGACAGCAATACTCCATGTGTGGCCGGACCTGCGTTTTTTAGAGCGCTAGAATTTGGGCCGGCTTTAAGTATTGCCGTGCTCTATTAATGACGCCCAGCTTCTTCGAAGCCAATTTGGCTTTGCCCTCCAGATGGCCACAGAATTGGCAATGGCTCGAGATTTCGAGCGGCATCATAGCAATGTATGTTGGAGGTGTCCAACATATCATTCTCAAGGTATACCAAGGGCTGGCGGTTAATTATGCTCTCCATGATTTTGGAGAGCAGGGAGGTAATAGCAATTGGCCTGTAGTTTGCCGGATCCGAACTGTCTCCTTTTTGTAGTAGTTAAAAAACGACAATTTGTAATATGGTTTCTTCTTATTTCTTGTCGACTTTCGGACATACATCTCAGAGTGCATAATAAGTATGATTGTTTATTATTTGGAGATCATCCTCTTTGTGACAATAATAACAATTGCAAACATAGTCTTACCTTATTATGATGTAAAAAATTTTATCATATGGATGTGAATAAAGGTGCAGGTTAAGATAGTATTCGTCCTTTTCTTCTTAGAAGAGCTTGTGCATTATGCAAACCTCACAAAACAAATTAATCAGAAGGATTTGCCCCACTTGTATGGAAAACCGCGAACATTCTACCAATCTTTAAGTCGGGTGCTAAAGATAACATAGATAATTATAGAGAAACCTCTTATTCTACCAAACATTGCAAAATTATTTGTAGTACACTACATCCGTACTTAGGTATTCTACAGAGTCAGCATGGATTTGTTAAGTCAACATCTACTGCGACAAATCTATAATTATACAAAAAAAAATATTTTCGTCTCTAGATCAATGCACTTCTGTAGATAGTATTTATACAGACTTTAGAAAGGCGTTTGGTAAAGTGAATCATTTAATTTTACTTAAAAAATTGTATTATTGCGGACTTGAAGGCTTCTTCAGAGCTTCTCCTCCTACCTCGAATGCAGGCACGGATCAGTTGTTCTCAATGGTTACTTATCTTCTCCCTGCATTGCAAGTCCCTCAAGGTTTACATCTTAGGTCCTTTTCATAAGAGACCTTGAGACGTCAAGGTGAGGTCTTGTGACGACATAACTTTTTTTTGACCATCATATCCAGACTATTTCTAACTGGTAAGCTATTTACCAAATGTTTGGGTTCATGTGCAGAGCTACAAAAAATTTAATTACTGCATTTATACATGACTCTACCTGTAAGTACTTGTTAGGTCACAATTTGAGTATGCATAGGCCATTTGGGATCTATGAATCATACAGAAGTAATTCAGAAGCTATTCAACGTAAATTTACAAAAATTACTTTTTATTGATTAAAACTTGAACAGGAAGAATATCAAGGTCATCTGTCACAATTAAATTAGAACTCTCTGACTGACATCTGGTATTTTAAAACCACGCAAGTTTTGCAAGAAACTTCTTGCCCCGCAAAATCACTTTCATTCCTTCAAAGGTTGGCAACAGATTTCTGGTATTGAGAATGTCCATGGTCGGTTGCTTGAGCACCTCTCTCTCCAGTGAGCCTTTTGCCTGGTATTATATACCTACCAGCTGAACCAAAAGCGCTGAGTGTTAGCCTAATTGAAAAAAAATTATTTGACTTTAATGGAGCAGCCCGGAGTGGGTTTCACATTAATTGATGCTTAACAATTTCGCAAAATCGGTAGTGTTTCTTTTCAAGTAACAATATTAATTGAAAATTAATTAAATTGCTTTAGCCATAGCTCCCATCGGGAGTATTAAAAAAAATATAATTGTCAATATAATGTCGATTTTTTTAGGACGTTGAGCTGATGGTACTTGATACGCCTTGCCCGTTATAATGCAGTGACTTTCAGGATTCTTGAAAAACCCAAATTTGTATTGTATTATCCTGTAATAATAATGGCTATGTTTTGAAATATAAAGTTTTAGGAACTTTATGTAATTATAATTATTATTTCTCAGGTATGTTGCATGTGCACTGACAAGACCAAATATGAGATGCATATTTTAGTACACTTTTATAATTGGTAATCTCAACAGAATTGGATAGGACGCTAATATCAAGAACATTCAACATCTAGTGAGATGACTCATATACAATTAACATAATGATAAATATTGCAATCTGTGAATTCACTTAAATTGTAATGTGCGTGGATTACAAGTAAAACACCAATGGATTGACAAAATTATAATAATATATTAATAGCTTAGCACTCTTACTATTGACACTGATAACAATTATTGTGATCAACGATGAGGTGCTGGTGATTATTATAAATCTGCTAAGACTTATTGTCTTATTTGCTATAATTTGGTTTAAACATTTAATTCTAAATATATAAACATTTTATTACATTAAAAATCATAAGTGAATAATTAAAGAGTTTGTTTCAACAATAAAATTTAATAACCTACATCATAATGTACCTCCATATTCAGTATTTGAGCCTACAACGACCAATAGTCACCTGTATCAGTTTGCACCATTTACGTCTACTGTTTCATCTATTTCACATTTTTATATATATCTAATTATATATCGCCCATACCATATATACTTACTAGAATGATATAAGAAAGTAAAAAATTTTATTGGTAATAAATTATCACAATTAATTTTATATTTATATACAAATAGTGCTGAGAATCATATTAAGAGATGATTTTACATATCAGTAGGTATTATTGTAACCATTAAAGCATTTTATCTACACCCATGCTTTAAATCCTCTGTTAAAGATTCTAAAACAGTTAGCTTATTGCCAACATCAAAACAACCAGTGTCCTAATTACCCATTACATCATCCAAACGAGTGTTGTAATCAAATTCAGTACAATATTACAACACTCGTTTGGATGATGTAAGGGCTACTAGGAATGGCTTTTTTAATGTTAGCAAGCTAACTGTTCCAGAATCTTTTATAGAGGATTCATATTATGGGTGTAGATAAAGTCTTGAATGCAACTGTTGATAATTAGGTATTAAAACATTCATGTGATAGGTACTATTATCAAATTCTGTGTTTTAATACCCCTTATTGCAACAGTTGCATAAATAGTATTTTTACATAAATGCATATGTAATGTAAAAGCTGTTGTAATCGTTGCATGAAGTGTGCAGGTAGTGCTACTGGTAGGGCGGGTGGTAGCCGGGCGCGGGCGGCGGCGGGTATCCGGGCTGCGCGGGGTACTGGTAGGGCTGGTAGGAGGGCGGCAGTGGCGCGCGCACATGGTGCGGGTACGGCAGCGTGGCGTACGGGTTGTACAGCGCGGGCACGGGCGCGTACGACGGGTATGGAGCGCCCGCCACGCCGTACGGCAGCGGCATGCCTGTGGAACATTGCCGTGGCTGTTCATATCTTAATATAATATATAACTTACGTGTCACGTTGATTGTCCGCGATGGACTCCTAAACTAACGAACGGATTTTAATGGGGATTACTTCATGGAGTGCAGTTTAGTCCAACTTGAGAGATAGGATAGTTTTTATTTCGATTTGGGAGTTCGGACTCATAATTATTATTTTTTTCAATATTTGTTTTAGTGACGCACGGTTTGACAGTTCCACTGTGAACCAATTTCATTATAACAACAGGGAGCATTTTTTACGGAATAATTCTTGATGTTTTGAAATATTATTGGCAAATTCCTATAAAACAGTTATTTTTTATTATCTACAGAACAACGCCTGTCTGATCAGCTAGTTGTTATATGTATCTTTATATATACAATTCTTCTGTACGTGTGTTGACCTCCTCTCAAACGACTGGACCGATTAGAATGAATTTTTAGTGAGTGTTCAAGTGGATTCGAGAATGGCTTAGATTCACAATTGAACTCCCTCCTAAACGGTTGGATCGATTTTGATGGTTTTTTTTGTGTTCCAGTGAATTTGAGAATGGTTAAGATACTCAATTCAGTCCATAGATAATAGTCCTGCCTATCCTCTCCTAACAGCTGGACTGATTTTTCAAACTTAAGACGTGTTTACAGGACGTCTGTCGGGTTCGCTAGTATATATTATATATATACTAAACGTTATTCAGTCTTCAGTACCTAAACGACCGAGACTTGCTCGGATTTTTAAGAAGATACAAAACTTGAATAAAAAAAACTAATAAGACATCTGGATTCGAACCCCCTGGTCGCTGAGGATCCTTCCACTGCTTTTCCGATCACCCAATGTTCCCATCTGAGCTATTATAGTCTTGTGCATAGTGGTGAAATTTACCTTTGTGTTCTAATGTTATTGTAGCTGTTTCTCATTAAAACACGGATAAAACTACATTTTTTTTTAATTGAAACCTAGCTAGATCGATTTATTACCAAGTGGTGCCCTATACACCAAATAAATATTGATGGAGCCGTTTCCAAGATTCAGATTATATATAATATATATAGTTAAGAATTGCTCGGTCTGATATAAGATAATATCATTCTCTTATATGTAATTTTACAGAATCATATAATGTACCTTGTGGTTGTGTTGGATAGGGCAGTGCGGCGGCGGCGGGAGGGCCCGCGGTTGGCGGCGGCGGTCGAGGGGGCACCTCCTTCTTGACGGCCGGACTCTACGAGCAATAACACTCAGCGTTGACAAACAATATATATAATATCACAAGTACAGAAGTCTCACTCTGGAAAATCAATTAAAGAAATAGGGACCCTTGCGGCCATACAATAAGGTGTAATTCAGATCGCACAGCGCTATTAATCTACATTTTTAATTGCTTCTCTTTCTATCGCGTGACTCTTAACTATTCTGACGACAACAGGGTTGCCTCATTTATCCAAAACTTATCAACCTAGTATAAGGTCATCTTTTAAAAATTTCTTAAATTTTTCAAAATAATATTCTTTCGTTGTGAAACTGTTAGATGCAGATAGAAATGTATGCGTTGGAAGATCATAACATAGTCAAACCTACTTAGTATAGGAAATGAATAGATAGCTATCATGAATTGTAATTTAATTATAATAATAAGCACTTTAAATTTGATTATTTCAGGGTCTTTAGGAATCTTAAAAAATTTAATTATGGATCGCAATGATCTTTAACATGCTTTGCTTATTTTTTGTTTCTCCATTTTTAAAAGATCGGTCGGACCGGTGAAGTATATGGACATAACTCGCTCGTACGTTGTCGCTTGAGTCTCTACTGGCTGGCCTACTTTGTAGAGGCCGCCTTGTATTCTTACGATTTTGATCCCCTACACTACACGGGGACTTCCCTACACGGGGAGTGAGACAGGCTTGTCGTTGATAAGGAGTACATGTGCCCCACGTGCGTCAGGACAAGGGAGGGACGTACCTCTTG
This sequence comes from Leptidea sinapis, assembly GCF_905404315.1. Classification (NCBI taxonomy): domain Eukaryota; kingdom Metazoa; phylum Arthropoda; class Insecta; order Lepidoptera; family Pieridae; genus Leptidea; species Leptidea sinapis. The sequence continues at coordinate 4,391,664 of NC_066296.1, read as the reverse complement.
TTGTGGGGGCTCGGGCGCGGGCCTCGGCGGGCCGGCGCGGGACGCCTCCTGCGTGAGGTCCTTCAGGAGCTCTTCCTTCTCCGTCTTACGAGCGAAGCAGAAATCGGACACCTTGTTCTGGAACGCCACCAGCAGCTGCAAAGTGAAATGTTACGTTGTTTGGAATTTCACTTGCCCACAGTCGTCATAATATCTATATTATATTGACCGCCTTATTCATTATAAGACGTTTATAGATAGTAGAAACGTAAGTATATGTCTATATGATAATAGTACATTATGATGCGAGTGAGATAAGTTGCTCATAACCTATACACGGGGTCGTAGATTGCAGCCGAAGACGCAGGCGAGGGCGGACCTCAGCCGAATGTCTAGTGAGCAAGTTACTCACGAGTTACATACATACTTTTCAACATACTTAAGAAAAACAAACATGTTTTGCATAAATAATACGTCTCATGTCTTAAGGTGACGGGCGCAATTGAAGTGCCGCTCAGAATTTTCGGGTTTTTCAAGATTCTTGAGCAGCACTGCATCGTAATGCCCATTGCAATGCAGTGCGGATCAATTACAATCACCTTGAACGTCCCGCGCGATTCGTCTCGTATTATAATTGAAAAAAAAAAAACTATTGCAAAGGTAGGTCACCTGCGTCAGGTCGTTGTAGAACTTGACGCCCTCCTGCAGATTGGCGGTGAGGTCGCGGTAGGCGTCGGCGGCGGCTTGCAGGCGGCCCAGCGCCTCGTCCCGGCCGCTGGCTCCGCCACGAGCTGCCACGAGCGCGGCGTGTGCGGCCCGCAGGCGCTCGGCCAGGCGCTCCTGTGCGGCCAACGTGGCGGCGGCGCGGCGCTGCAGCGGGCCCAGGGCCGCGCCCAGAGCCCCCGCCGACAACGCCGGCTCGTCCAGCGCGCCGTCCGCCGCCAGGGCCGACAGGAACCGCTCCCGCAAGTCCACCGTGCAGTCCTTCAGCTCGCTCTCGATGGCGTCGCGCTCGCTCTTCATCGCCTCCACCTGCACACACCGCATAACGCTCGTTTACAACAATAAGTTTAGCTACTTAAATGCTTTAAATTAAAGATTCTGAAACAGTTAGCTTCTTGCTAACATTAAATGACCCGATGTAATAATAACCATTACATATCCGAACGAGTGTTGTAATGTTGTATTGAATTTCATTACAACACTCCTTTTTTTTCGATCCCTTCCTGCGCAAAGATTCAACAGGCAGCCACATCTCGATGCGTGGTACCTGGATGAAATCCAAAATAAAGAACATTTTCGTTTACCCTACCAAAACGTCGCCCACTGTAAAAAAAGTAGATTATTCGAATCTCCACCATATTTGCTTCAATATTTTCATTGTTTTGTTCACAAAAAATTAGCGATTCAAGTTTTGACAGCACCCCGCCAGATATATTAAACGCTGCAAATTACTACTAAAATAAATAATTCTTACATTAAAAATTAGTTTATTTGTATATGGAAATAGATCAAGCCGAGAGAAGGGGAAATGTCAAATTTGTCTATAGACGCCGCGTTAAACGATCAAACAGCGCGGCGAAGCGGAGATGCGAGTATGCGAAAGACGCGTGGCCCGCGTTGGCGCGCCCTTTTCCCCGTTTACTCCTCCCCGTGCCTCGCTCAGCCAAAAACGTTGCTATAAACACAGCTCACATCTCCTCTCCGCTTTTGTGGATACCGGGCCTTAAGATACCTCGTATGTGAACGTGACAATCAAAAAAATTTTTCTCAATTCCAATCAATAGAACTTGTTTTACCCACAATTGTTTCATAAGACGTGCCTGTCAATTTTATGATAACTACTTTAATCATATTGATATATGTTTTGTAACTCCATAAATAAATTCAAAAGAAACCTTAAAAACAAAATTGATAAATTTAAATGAGTAACATACTTTCGTGTAAGATATAAGCATATCTATACATATTTTTTATACTTTATAAAATTCACTTTCTTACACGTATAATTTATGTATACAAATGCGCCATAACCAGTACATAACACAGGGAACTAAAGGTTTTTATTCACTCATAATTATTACAATAGTTGTATTAAACTATTTGATCCTTATTTAAATATATAAAAAAGTGTGTGTACTTATATATACACACAAAAAGTTATACTTCTTTGGCGTAACAAAGCAAAAATCCTTAAAATTATTTATTACTCCAGCTATTCTACGTTTCTAGAAAGAACAATATTGTAAGAATCTTGCAAAGATGGCTTTGACAATTAATTATTAAATAACGAATACGGCTGTACGGGCTTGAACCCTTTGCCTGTCGCAAACGTCAGAAAATTTTAGGAACCAACTTTACCCCTTTTACTTTTGTGTTACAGTGATGCGCGCGCATCTTAAAATTTCACTCTTATCATTTTTTCGCGTCTAAAGATACTTCTTTGACGCGAAACTTATAAGTATAACTTCAAAACAATCTATCCTCACCCACCCTGGATGTAAGACTCACCTCCGTCATCAGCGCGCGAAGCGTCGCCACCGCATCGGCCGCGGCGTCGCTACCGGCGACGAGTGTCGCGTGCGGCACGCCCGCGTCGATCTCACCCTCGCTCCGGCTCAGCAGCTCGATACTCTACAATAATAGTTATTTATGCAACTGTTGTGTAATAAGGGGTAATAAAACACGAATGTGGCTTTATGCGACAATAGTATCACATGAGTGTTTTGATACCTAATTATTAACAGTTGCATAAAAGACTTTATCTACACCCATAATTTGATAATACCACAATAACCCATAATATGGTAAAAGATTCTGAAGCAGCTGTTAAGCAGCAAGTTAGCTAACTGCTAACACTAAAAAAGCTAGTCCATCACCCAAACAAGTGTTGTAATGAAAACGGATGAGATAATGTTGTACTGAATTTAATTACAACACTCGTTTGGATGATGTAGTGGTTATTAGGAAATTGGGTGTTTTAATGTTGGCATTATTGCCAACTGTTTTAGAATCTTTAATCGAGGATTTAAAGCATGGGTGAAGATAAAAAATTATAAAGCATTCAGTAATCATTATACACATCCTGATGTCGTATTATTTGAATTGATCGCTGATTAATTGTTGTCTACTGAGTGTCATCTGACCCTCGATCATTTGATATATACACGGCATTACCCCAGCCATGTTGAATTGCCGTCTTCGCACGATTAACGAAGGACAATATCAAACCGTGTGGATGTGCGCCACTCACATAATTTTATTTATTTATTTATTAGGAAGACCAACAGCTATTAGCTATCTTATAATTAGCTAATTTAGATAACTGTGAGTCAATTATAGGTTTCCGTCTCCACCTGTAGTGACAGAATAATTAAATTCGCTAATACGAATAAACACTAAAGTATACTACTAATATACATTATTCAGTTAATACATAAGTAAAGATTCAGTGTTATTACATTACTACTTTAAACATAGCACCTTAATACTGTTACTTAAAAGACGCCGGCTTAACTAGACTTAGTTAGGTACTAGTAAGAGGAAGATATAAAAGTGGGTTGAACCTAAGCGGTCTAGACGGGGTTCTGAGTCTAATTAAGCATAAAAGTTCTGGGCAGTAAAAAAAAATCAGGAAGTTATCTTCATGAAAAATATTAAATCAGCGATTTCCCGTCTTTTTTCAATATTAACATTTTTATTTAATAAGTCAGATATACACTGTAACGGTATATGTGAGAGTAAATGGTAACCTCTTTGTGGGTGTTGAACTTGTCGCGCACGATGGCATCGGCCCGCACGGCGTTGTCGATGATCTGCGCGTACTTGGCCGCGTTGGCTCGGAACGACTCGGTGAGTGTGTCGGACGGCGTGCGCGACCACCGCGCTCCGAACTGGGCCCGCAGCGCCGCGTCCGCCTCCGCCTCCTCGCGTAACATGCGCGTCGCCTGCACACATTATATATATTTTAATTTTAAAATATTCTGGCTATCTACTTGTACATGTAAACCTGTTTTATATGGGTCCCTGACCTGCAGTAAAAGGATTTTTTTTATTTTTTATTTATACCTACATTAGACATAATGTTCCCAAGAATTCCTTGACCAGTAACTGCGTGTCTTTACCGCTAGATGGCGGTAAAAATGAAATTCACTATAATAGCTAAAGGCTGAATAAGAAAAAACTATTTTCAATAATAAAAATGTTAAAAAAAATACTAATTATAACATGTATATACCCTATTCTCTATATGGATTGCACGCCCCTGTCCCTGAAGTAACCCTATTTGTATTAGCCGAGCCTTCGATACATGCTTTCGGATATTAAGAAGCAGAATTCACATTTAGAGATATATCTTTTTTTTTGTATTATATCTGCAACCAGTGCCCAAACTTTGAGCAGATGTGTTCGACATCCAGGATTTTTAGGGAAGAGCGGTCATTCGACCTTTCGTCCCTTTCCTTTAAGTCCAATTCGACTATGCTACTTCCCTTGAGTCTCTTTGGATGCTTTAAAGTTAGTAACTCCGCTGCTAATGGGTGAATTGCTAGGCGATCTTTGTTGTTTGAAGTATACTATTTGATTTCTTCCTTTATTGCTTTAAATTTAAGTTCTTCATAAAGTTCATTGTTTTTTTTTACAATAATACAGAGCCCAAAATGGCATCCATGGAAATCTATCGAAAGCCTCATGGTTCCTAAAAAAAAACAATGAATTTCATGAAGATATATCTACAAAGAAAAGGTTCTAATTTTATTATAAAGTCATTGTAAATGATCGCTAGAGGTTTACAAATATCGGTATACCTCGTCCAGGATGTCCCGGTTGCGCTGCAGCAGCTCCGGTAGCTCCGCCATAAGCCTCTGAAGCGCCGCAGTGCCGCCAGCCTCGCGAAGCTCCCGCGCCTTCACGCGGATGGACTCGGGCAGCCCCACTCCACTCTCATTCTCCACGCACGCCGGCAGGCTCAGCGACGCCAGGATGCTGCCGATGTTTAGCGTATGAGAATGTGAAGGTAATTTGGGTACAGTACCTTCAGTTAGCTACAGTACCAGTCAGTACACAGTACAGTTACACAAACACTGATATGAGCTTTCAATGGTAAAAATCGAATGTTATCCAAGTATTTTGTTTAGGTTATATGATATATATTTTTATATATATGAAAAATATTTTTACCTACCCGCAGAATTTCAGATTATTTGGTCGCGGTACGAGTACTATGCGTATACCGCGGCTCTGTCATAAAATAATTAATATTACAATTATTTTGTATGAGTGTAATGAATGTCTGAATTTTCTGTGTTTTAGTGTAATGCCTGATTGTGTTATATTTTAATAGGTATACAAATATGAAATATCATATTTAAATATTTGTTTTGCGTAATATATACATATATCGGCCAGAAGCACCAGCAGTGCTGCGGGTGGATGAGCCGTGCATGAGGCTGACCTGTTGAGCAGCTGCGTGGCGTCTCGCAGCTTGTTGATCTCTGTGTTGACCATCTCGGCCTTCCGCGCGGCGCTGGCCTGCAAGGCCTGCTGGACGGGCGCCGGCATCAGCTTGGCGAACAGGTCGCGGGCGGAGGCCCAGCGCTCCGGCGGCGGCAGCACCTGCGCCACGGCAGCGCGTGCCACGGGCTCCAGCGCGCGAGCGTCGGGGATGCGCTCGTGGTAGATGAAGTCGTTGTCCTTGACGGCGGCGGCCAGCTGCCGAGCAGCCTTCGTCGCCAGGTCCAGCAGCTTGCCACCTGAGCTGCCCTTCAGAAACTCCACCGCCAGCTGCACGCGACTCACATGTACACATCAAACTCATCCGGGAATATTATAGACCCAGCAAACGTTGTATTGCCGATATTGTAACTGTTCATCGTAGATGGGTGAAAATTTTGAAGTTGTATGTATTTTTTAATGCTGACTCATAATAAAACAAATTTAAAAAAAATGTCAAAAAAATTGGCGTGGACCACCCTTAACATTTAGGGGGATGAAAAAGATGATGTCCGATTCTCAGACCTACCCACTATGCACTCAAAATTTCATGAGAATCGGTCAAGCCGTTTCGAAGGAGTTTAACTACAAACAGCGTGACATGAGAATTTTATATATTAGATTGAGAATGATACAATCGCGGTACAATAATAAACTTGTTATGCCTGCTACTCGGTTCAGTTAAGTTCTTTTATTAGGCGATGTGTATACTGTGTGTATATGTGTTACAAAATGATCGCAGAAAATGTAGAAAATAAATGTGTTACGAAATTTAAAAAAACGTTTGTGTGGGAAAGGTTATTATAACATAAATAATTTGCTTAACCTCAGACTAGGAATGAGCGGACACCTTCAGGCTCTTTAATTTTAAATATTTATTGTACCCACGATATTACATTGTAATCCATATTTTTATATAAAAAAGCCCACTGAGTTTCTTGTTCTTCTCAGGTCTGGGACAGTCTATTTGTTTTTGACGTTCAATAAGTGATTTAGTACAAGTATTGGAGTTTGACTATACTTGGAGAATCATCACTATTCATCAAAAACTAATCATCACAGTGCGTAACCATCGCTCAAGAGGTTCAAAAACAAACTAATTTGCTGTAAATCTTCATTCGTATTTCTGTAGGAAGGCCCTGAAGGCTCATATAGTAGGTATACAACTGGTTGCAGTTTGATAAAGTAAATTATTAATTACACATATTAAATTTGAAAACAAAATTTATGAACAATGCGGGACTCGAACCCGCGACCTCTCGCGTTCGCACTTTGCGACTACGCCAGCGGTATCTACTTGGAGCAGCACTCGCAGTGGACACCATTCCTTAATCTAAGGAGGTTTTATTACAAGTTTATACATACTATATGTGAGAAGAGTTTGTCCACAAGCTATTTAGTTTTATTACAGTAAAATATGTCTTTTTGGAGGGGTTGAGTAGATTGACAGCTGAATGTCACACCACACAGATGTGACATAGGAAGCTTAAATGTCAGAGCGCACTGTCACTTCAAAGGTGTTTTGTTGAGGTCCCTAGCGTTGGTCACCTGTAGACGGGCGATCTCCTCCCCTACCGCCTTCCCGGCGCGGCACACCTGCGCCTGGTAGTAGTGCGTGGCGCCGCGGAACAAGGTCTGCTTACTGCTCACCTGTCGGGGGCACACGATCATCGAGCATCGGAATAATAGTGAAAACATGTTCAAAATCAAATAAAAAACATTAAATTCTTTAAAAGGCATAAAAAGCATTAATTTTCTCAAAATTGATTCCTTCAGAATTCTTTTTGATGTCATTTCTAATATACTAGATACTACTACCGCTTCGGAAACAAATGGCGCTCTGAGAGAGAAGAAGCGGCGCAAGAAACTCTCCCAGCATTCTTTTTTGCGCTCTTTTTAATTAAATATACAATATTGTACTGTTATTGCTATTGCTATAAAATAATCATAATCTAGTCCCAGGCTGTCCGATCACTTAGATATTCAGCTGTGGAGTAGTAGGATTTACAACAGAGCCATTTTTTAATAAAACATTTAAATTTATTCATAGATAATGCCTGAACAGTGGCTGGGACTTTATTATAGAAGTGTTTACATTTACCCATAAAGCTAATAATAGCTTTAGAACATTGACTTTCTTCAATGTAATAAATTGTGGAAGTCATGCTTTTAGAGTTAAAAGGCAACTTAGACCAGATTGCTCATCCCCCTGCCCCAAGGTCAGGACCATCACCTTAATAAGGATTTAAGGTAACCTTAATAATACATATTAAGTAAACCTATTAATTCCGATATTATCCAGTTAAGGCTTAATCGGCTACCATCAAATCAGATGATTGAGGGACATCAGCTCAACACAGCTAGCAGCCTGTGGACTTCCTCTGTGGCACTCATGGATACTTACTGCGGGTATCCAGTCTCGTTCCCAGAGGTGTTTGTGGAGCTGGTTCTGCATGGAGCGAAGAGCATCTGTGTACAGCTCCTCACACTGAGCACAAACCTTTGCTACCATGCTCTCTTTCATTTCATCTGCAATTATTGATTTACATACAACAAAGATAGTTCATTTAAAATTTAAAAATTCACTGCCTACAAAATAAATAAAAATAATAGCTGGAGATCAAAACTTTAAACAAAAAATTTTATACTCGTTTTCTGAAGTTGACTATATCAAAAGAGTGGCAGCGCAAAGCAATGTTGACTCGCCTCAAAGTACGATCGTCACTCGCATCCGAGCGGTGGGCAGTGAATGTGTTAATGTATAAAGTATACTAATTTAAAATGAATATGAATTTTCTTTGCAACTTTACCACAACAAAAAAGACAAACCACAAACTTTACTACTTTATAAAACAAGTCCCCACTATATCTGTTTGTGATAAAATTAAGAACTACTGAACTAGTTTAAATATGGTTTTCACTAAAAGATGGAGCGATTCATTAGGAATTTATTTATTTATTAATAGGACAACCAGTAGTTGTTACCTTCTAATACGCTTAAAATATATCAAATATTAACAAATAATTAGTTGTATGTACAACAAATTAAGGTGTCACAACATGCACAGTCCTTGCTTCCGTGACACCAAGAAAACAATTATATAAAATAAAGCAAAACTTATAAAATCAAGATACGAAATACGGATTTGAAAGGAAGAAAAAAAAAAAGAAGAATATTAATCATTTGGCACCTAACAATCTCGTAATATTATTTTTAGATGACCGGTGATCCACTGTGTTTATATTGTATTAATTATATATCCTTGTCTGGCACCCAAAGTGCAGATCATGCTTAGTTTGGGGCTAAATAATTAGTGTGATTGTGATGGTAATAATTATTATTACTGAATTGTCTTTTAAATTGAATCTAGATCCTATAAGACAATGTGACATACCTCTCATACATTTGTAAGCTATCACTTCCTGAGCCTGAGCAAGCATAAGCTGCGAGATTGTGTTCAATGTTTCTGGGTTGAGGTCTGGTGTGGTCTCCTGGTGCACAGCCAACATTACATTGCCTTTCAGATAGGCAAATATACCTGCTGCTTGCTGTCAAACAAATATTTGTAACAATCACATCATATCTCCAAACAATAATTAAGATATGTTTTTAAACTTTTATCATCGCAGAACTTTAACATTGTTATAATGACAGGTACTATTGCAGCTCCGCCAATGACATGAACAGGATCGAAATATTGGCATCAAATTAATAAAATATATATTTTGAGTACCCATCAACTGAATATCTATTCCGTACAGTTGACAGTAAGAGTCTGAAGTATCTTTAAATTATTATCATTAAGTATACTCTGTTCTACAATTTCTGGATCTCACCTACAATAAAGCTTATTTTAATTTAGATATGTTTTGCTTGTCCAAAGTACAGCTAAAAAAAGAAATAAGAAATATACATCGACTGCAATGATTATCCACACACACACATACTACATACACCCTCAAATACATGCACACACACTCCTGTAACCTTATTTTGTAAAGTTTATTTTCTAAGTGGCTTATTATAGTAATTGTAAATATTTTGTTATCTTATTCTGGCTTGTTTAAATCATAAAATGTTACTTCTTTTGTTTAATACCTATATACTGTAATCAGTTTTGGCCTTATTTTTCTACTTTATATTATAATATTGTATATAAATTGTGACCCTGTCGATTACATGAAAATAAATAAATAAATAAATATGATAGAATACATACCTGAAGCATTTTAGCAGCAAGTTTCAATGACTCCTCTGTATCCAGTGTTTGCTGAGCTGCTATGGCACTTTGCATTGCTCCAATATTAAACAGGATACAAATGCGCTCATATGCCAGTGAGCTGATAGCTTCAAGTATAAGGGTAGAAAGAATTTATTAGATTAGAAGCCATTTATTAATACCTAAGAAATTATATAATAGTGTAATACTTTTAAAAATCTTACTTAGACTCATCCGACCTCCAAATATTGACCCTCTATCAAAAGCATCTTTCCACTTGAAAGGAATCTGAACCTCTTGCGGTGGTATCTTACTTTCCAGGGAGACCAACTGATCATAGTAGCTGCAAGTTTAAATGAGTTCATTTTGTCAATCTTTTAATCTATCCTAGTTTGTTAAGTTAACGTGGTGATTCAACAACAAATGAGTCATTACCTGTAGAGATCGTCAAGAGATGACTTCTCGAACACTTTCCAAATAGCATTTGTGCGCAGGCGGCTAAGTTCGGTAATGGCATCTCCAATATCTTCAGCTCCTTCATTGTATGTGGACTGTATCAAGTTTTTTAACGGTTTCACGATATCTACGTCCGAGGACTTTTTAAACGGAACAACTAGCAATTCAGCCATTTCTGTGCCTGAATTGCAAAAAAAACATTTAGAGTACCTAACAAGTTAGAATTGTTTTGACTTTGAGTGTGACTTAATGACAAATAATAAATCAAAGTCATTATTGTTAACTTTTTTAATCTATTTGTCCCGTCCGATCGAGGCAATGGTCATACAACCGTTCAAAGTTTTGCTATGCAAATGTCAGACTAAACAGCCTCGCCGAAAGCATGGCTTGGATCAATGAGGTAGAATGCTTAGAATATTGACAAATTCTAATTAACTATTCTAAGAATAATTAATTAACTATTCTAAGAATAATTAATTAACTATTCTAGAGACGACTAGAAGACTAAGGGTAGAATGTAAGGATGAAAACATCAGCGAACTAAAATACTCTACAATCATACTTCCAATCCTTCAAAAGAGTATTGCTGAGATGAATTGACTTTCAACAATAAGCCATTGATTAATTATTAAGTATAATTATAATTATAATTAAGTAAAATAATAAACATCATAATAGTGTTATATTTTATTAATTCACTTTTAGTATAGTAATACCTATTTTAAATTGTAGATGTAGGTTGTATTTGTATACCGTAGTCGCTGTCCGTGCTGCGAAACATGGTGCCCACTGAAAATCAGTTTCGAGCCTTCAGACGCACATCAGACGGCTCGACATATGCTGAGTGAGCCTTCGGTTGGCTATACTAAAGTGATTGCACTGCTCCTCAATGTTATTGTTCTTCGAATCATCTACGATCAAGTCATTTGCGATGGGCTTGATTCTATGACATTGAGTAGATATGTGGGTTCTCTTCGCATTTTCTACCGCATGTATAATAAGCAGTCTTCTATTCGATTTATTTTACGGAAAGTTTTAATATCATCGGCGTACACCAGCTACTCTCATCCGATTTTGAATAATAAATCATTTTAAAAATGCGGATGATGCCCCCAATTTTATAAAAATTCACACGCTTAGTACCTACTACGAAGAATTTATTAAAGAGTTAATAATTTTATTAATTATTGACATACCTAATAAATATTATCCTGTAAGTAATTCATCATTTAAGATAAGATCATCATTTCAGTCGGAAGACGTCCATTGCTGAACATTGGCCTCCCCAAAAATCACCATGACGTAATCCGGCGATCTTAGATCGGCGCGTCGGTCCATCTTCTGGCCGTCCTACCAACACTACGTCTTCCGGCACGTAGTCATTCGAGGGCCTTACGGCCATCTGTCCGTCGCAATGTAGGATAAACTCTTGTTATTACATATTTCTAATGAAATTTTATTAGACTTGTACATAATTATAGAGCATTGGCGCTGCTGCCTTTGTAATAAGTATTATACATATTTAGTATTTCAAACAAGGACGCTTGTATGTTATGAAATAAGGCAATGCATCGGTTGTTAAAATAGGAAATGCGCAAAGGCTAGCTTTACCCTATTATAGGTAGCTAGCGAGAGGCAACATAAATGTAAATGTAACAGTAGATCTTATTTATTTGGAGTATTGGCACATTGGCAGCAAGGGCGTCAGACAGAACAGACACTAAAAAGAAAAAAAAACTACGTTTAAAAAAACCCACTTCAAAAACTGAAAAGTATCAAATAACTAAAAATTTAAGTCAATACACCTTTACCTTTAATATTAATAAAATACTATTATTTGTATGTGCTACATATTGATAGCTTCGAAGTCGGTGCCAATCCAAACGTAATAGTAGGACCTACACTCGCCACGCGACTACTGACTTAAAACCTATCAATATGTAGCACTAAGTAGCACTAAAAATAATAGTATTTTATTAATATAAAAGGTAAAGGTGTATTGAATTAAATTTTTAGTTATTTGATACTATTCAGTTTTTGAAGTTGGTTTTTTTAAACGTATTTTTTTTACTGTAATAGCTTTCCCAACATTTTGCAATTCCCCTAAAGAAATTGTTGAAAAAAATTAAAACCTGTTTTAATTTTTTTCAACTTGGGACTGAATAATAGATCTCACACTTTTACCGTTAGAAGAGTTGGGCTGCAAGACTTATTTTTTTTAAAGTTATGTCTTTGATGGCATTTATCTTGTATGAATATTAACAAGAGATCGGAATAACATAATAAATAGGATACATATTATCACCCAAAAGCTTTGTATTTATATAGCGGCGGGACTGACGTCGCGACCAACAGTTGGTGATATATATAAATAAAACGTCCATTGTTACTTATTTGTTTATTTGAGAAATACAACTGACAGATAATTAAAAGTGCCTGCTTTGAAAATCACAGCAGTTTTCTGTTGAGTACCAATACTTGTATCAAGCTATAGTTAGGGTTACAAAAACATTAAAATATTAATAAAAAATAATAGCTACATATACTGAGGTGTTAAAAAATCATTTCTCTATTTCTTTTTAAATGATTTGGCACGTTAAATATTCTTAATTAATTAATATTTAAGACTTTATTTATTCTATTTATTATAATTAAGTCACGCACACACACTCATAACGGGACAGCACTGCCATGGAAGTACTGGTCATTAACATTTACATTCGTACTGCACCGACCAGGGAAATATGAACGCAAGTAATAATAGGTTTTATTATATTACTGGAAGTAATAATACCTGCATGGGAGAGTATATATAAGAGAGTGTGCGTTAATGACGACAATCAGTGTTGACGAAATGGACCATACTAGAGAGAGATAAAGAGTAGGGGTCCTGGCGGCAGGTCTACACGGCGTCCTCAGTTAGCTCGTCACAGCGGTCCTCCATCTCGAACTGTGAATACAAACAAACGGATTATTTGTCGTATGGTTTAATGAACAGAAAAAAATACTGGAAGTGGCATGTGAGCGTGACCCTGTCACCACTATTGTGTACAAATGTACCTACTGGAGGCTCAAGTGGGAACAGTCATTTGATGTAAAGTGAAGCATAATTTTCTTTAAAAAAAATACATATACTTATGCCTTATTGTGCCATTTTGGACTGTAGAAATCATAGCCACAATAAAAATATGTTAACAGAGGGATTTCTTATAATCGGTAATCATAAGTTTTCGATTTAAATACAATTATTAATTTTTTGTGGTCTGCAAAATGTACAATTAAAAATGAACAATAACATTACGTATGGCTCATACATACATCATTTCCATAGTAAAATGACATAAAGCCACTTCTAGTTTTTTCTGTTCTGTGATATGGTCAGGTGAGGGTCTCAAGTGGAATATAGGTGACGTAGCCAGCACAGCGAAACTTACCTCGTCGAGCTGCAGACACTTGCCCCACTCGGCGAGCGTGATGCGGTGGTCGTCGTCTTCATCGCAGCGGTCCAGGAAGGGCGCGATGCAGTGCTCCAGGGACATGAGCGGCGCCCGGATGGGGAACAGCTCATGTCGCGACACGAACCTGCCATACAGAGGCCACAGTTACCTACCTGCTACTTTGTCATGTGACCGAGTAGTAGGAGAAAATGTTATCTACACACTCCACCGTCTCCTCTCCCACTGCCTGCGCTCATCATTTTGATTCACATTAGTACGAACAATCAATATAAAAGAATAAACCAAAAATATATAACAAGTACTTCTTGAACGGTTGCCTCAGTTGGTAAGAGCGCTCGGGCGGAACCCGAGCGGCGCGAATTTCGGTTACAAATTTAATTTGCATAGTTCTTCAATATTACCAGTAAGTGATTCTCTTTTCCTACTAGCTGAAATCGAGGCAAGTAGGTAATATTTTCTAAACGATCAGTTGAAAATGTCAAAGAATAAACTTTTAGCGCAATCGATTAATCTTTGTGACTGTGTGCAATTGTTATTTTCTTCAGCTTACCCCCATCGATCAACGTAACAGTTCTCCTCACCTATCGTTGTCGTGCGCGTCGAGGTCGCACCACTTCCAGATGGCCGCGTTGGTCCACCGGCGCGTCAGATTTGTCTCGGCTTCCCGCTCCATGCTCAGGTAGTGCGGCGTCAGCTCGCTGCGCTCCGCCAAGTCTCGCATGATGTTGAACAGCCAATCGCGCATTCGTCGCGGGAAGTCCAGCATCTCGTTTTCACTGCACTCCTGTAAGGCGAAAATATGGTCTGGTTGCAGTGAGTGAATCGACTCTTAACACCCTTGTATAATCGCAATAACCTATTAAACTCTGGATCATAACTCCAGGTAATACCCACTAAATATCCCTAAAAACTCTTGTCAGGGAAAACTTTAGGATCCTACAGCACAAAAGGATCCACACTTAACAAAAACCTCTTACCACTTAACAAAATTCTGAGCCTCGTGGATTCAAGAGTATGTAGATTAATTAGTCCTTTAATGCGTCAACGTAGCATCTCTTTGGCAATAAGCCAAAGGAATATTCACAGTGAACTACAGTTATAGTGGCTACATTAGATGTATTAAGTAAGTTGCAATGACCCCAGTCTTATTGAAACGAGAGAGACCCAAACAGAGAAACAGAAGCCAGTTTAAAAACCATATACATGAGCCGCGTATCCACTCACCGGCATCTCGCGACACTCGCCGTAGTACTCGATCTGTACATGATGGTATTCAGGCCCCCGACACAGCTCAGAGTTGTCCAGGCACAAGCACCGCTGCCGGTACACCTCGCAGTCAGAAGTCCACGTCTCGTTGCTCTGCGTGCAGACCTAATAAACAAACATTATATTATTGAATGATATAGTATGATCAACAAAAGACGTCCAGCATCTGCTGCTCAGAAAACTACAACATTACTTTGTATCCCCCTGAATTATGTAACATCCTATCTTTGTAATAGAATTCAGAAAGCACTGGTGATGCCTTCTATCGAGTCTTCTCTCAAGAAGGTCGCGAAATGGGGTAAACTGAACCTTGTCCAATTTAACCCCCAGAAGACTCAAGTATGGCGTTAACTAAACCCCCAAATACTAAAAATCCCCCATTTGCCGTATCACCGCTCTTCAACAACAACGATCTCGAAATATCGTGTGAATGCCAAATCCGCCGCCATCTGGAGGGCAACGCCAAATTGGCTTCGAAGAAGCTGGGCGTCATAAATAGAGGACGGCAATACTTCAAGCAAGCCCACATTCTACCGCTCTTCAAATCGCAGGTCCGGCCACATATGGAGTATTGCTGTCATCTCTGGTCTGGCGCAACCCAGTATCAGCTCGATCTATTTGACCGCGTGCAACGCAGAGCAGCTCGAATTGTCAAGAACCTCTGCTCTGTGAACGGCTGGATCACTTGGCGTTGCGTAGAGACGATACGATATGGGTACTTCCAAAAAAAGGTTCAAAAAAGCGCGTACACATTCCTTAAGGGCAACTCTCCTGTGATTTCTCTGGTGTTGCAAAAGAATGTGGGCGGCGGTGATCACTTAACAACAGGTGACGCATACGCTCGTTTGTCTTCCATTTCCATAAAATAAATTGTTCTAGTAAGGGAATTTCTCTATGAAAGAAGTTATTTGTAGATGGGCACCTTTCTTCGGGAGTCCGTCTCGAAGGGACACTCCTTGATGCAGTTGCAGACAGCCTCTCCGTGATCGTCGATCTCGCACACGCGGCCGGCGCTGCAGTGTACTTTCAGGCAAGGATCTGCACATTCCAATTAATTAATTAGAGTTTGTAATTATAACATTCATATTGCTTTACTACCGGTGGAAAGGGATCACCAGCGCCGCAGCTATCTAAAAGTTATACTGGTCGAACTAAAACTTAATCCTTACTAATAATATTATCAATGTGAAAGTAAGTTTGTTAAACCACTGAACCTATCGTACAGTGATAGACTTGAGCTTGAAAAAGGACATAGGCTACCATTTTTTCTTAAAAGGGCATGAACGGTTATGGGATATGCGAATATGGGATTAAAGTCTGCATGGGACTTGGGAACTTTGTATTGAGGCATTTGATAAGAAGTAATTTATATACATTTGTTCGATTTCCGAAACTTTGACCTACATGGGGATAAAATAAGAGATTAAAATTCGCACGGAAATACTATTAAAGAGACTGTCCACAGTGACATAGAAGAGCGCCGCCAAAAGCGGAATTAGAACAGTTTGTATGTCTATTATTTGAAAAGTATCCTAAATAATAAAAAATGCTGCCCAAATTAAGTATTCCAGGCGGACGTAGTCGCGGATAAAAGCTAGTAAAATATGAAATAACGCAAGTAATCACCGTCCATTAGCACTTCGTTTTCACCATCTTCGCCGGACACCTCATTGAGCAGGGCATTCGCTCGGGCCATTTCCGCTTGCTGAAAAATAAATTTTGTTGTTACTCCGACATTGTCTGGAACTCAGTACCAAGAGTATGACTTCTGTTCCGGCTGAATGTAACTCATTACAACGTGTAAGTATATGTGCAAACATAATATATCATTTTTAAGTTTGTTAAGAGCAACCTTAGAGTTTGTTCAGCTCGTTCTTCTCTAAGGAAATCTGCCTTCCGAATGAGAAAATGTAAAATTATATATGAAAAAATTACATTTTTCAATTGTAATGTAATTTACCTATGAAATAAAATATTTTTGATTTTGATTTGATTTAAGCATTTGCTTGTGGCGGGGTCGTGAGCCGAGTCGTTCTCTTCTCTAAGATTCGGCGAGGGGAGCGATTTACATATTATTATTCGTGTAGGATGATGTAACTGTACGTTTTTTGACTTACTCATACTTATAATTGGAGACGGAGAGTATTTGATATGCATCTAGCAAAGATTGTATAAATCTTCTAGAAAATGCTGAAGATATAAATGAGTTCCTTGCCACTTTTTCTCATTAAAGCTCAAATTTTCCGTACAATTAAGAACCCGTACTAGATTAGGTCAAACTCAGATTTACATCCGCGCACTTCATATCCCACACTAATCACATATTACATAGAATTAATTTCGCCTCTGATATGCCAACACATCCCGCGCGTCCGCAGAAGCCACCTGCTGAGCTCTTTGGCGCCAAACACGACTCGGGCCACTTGACGCTATAGCCACTTGTGCTTACAATAGCCGAGGTATCATTATGCGGTTTTTGTTATGGGTTTGCTAGGGTTGCTAGATAAAACTTAAACTTAAGCTTAAACAACAAACGTGATTTACGATAGATTCGTGATGTGATATCGCCGCTCATTCAGAGTTGTACGAGAAATGATGACTATTTTGCTAAACGCGTCAAAATAAAAATATTGTAACTGAATTCTTTGTATTATTTTTACTATAGTGGATACGTTGTAATATAATCTTATGATTTCTAACAAACAATTTTTTTTTTTCTAAAAAAAATTAAATCAAATAATGTTCCCGTTGTATGCTAAACAAAAATGGCGGCCGCCAGCTAAATTTAAATAATTACCAATATATTAAATTTTCAAAAGCGTTGCGGTTTATCTTTTATGGCTCTAAGAAGTTAGAACCAAGAGCAACTAATAATACAATTTTAGTCTAGGGATACGAATAGGTATTTTTGACGCTATATAACTATATGCCTCTAGACCTCTTATTACTGCCGTGAAACAGTAATGTGTAAACATTACTGTGCTGAAGGCCATCGTAGCTAGTGAAATTACTGGGCAAATGTGACTTAACATCTTATGCCTTAAGGTGACGAGCGCAATTGTAGTGCCACCCAGAATTTTTGGGTGTTTCAAGAAACCTGAGTGACACTGCATTGTGATGGGTAGTGCGTATCAATTACCATCAACTGAAGGTCCTGCTCGTCATTATATTCATTAAAAAAATATGACCGGCCGCGGGTACGGACGGAAGCTCCCCACTAGTTACCTGGTAGCGCTTTTCGTCAAGTTTCTCGGCGGCCGCGAGCTCCAGCCTCTCGGCCTCCTCGTCCTCGTGGTGGAGGGTGGACGGCGATTGGGGCGCAGCGCCGGGCTCGTGGTGTCCGGGGAACAGACGGGCTGCCGCCAGCATCGGGGGCTCCGTAGTGGTGGTCCGTGGCCGCCGGTGACGTCGCCGCTACACAGTGAACACATCCGTTTACGACTCAGTATCATACAAATAGAAATGTTATTACGCTAACTGCTGGCGGGTTGAGTGTCGTCGTTGTACATACATGCACGTACTCTTTCAAAGCTCTGGATATTGAGGGACTTGTGCATCAACGACAGCGAGACCGCTTTAATCCGAACATAGAAAATTAATCCCCTGTTCTGGTTCCTGGAGCGGTCGGATTATAGTACAGGGACTCTACAGGATATTTTAATCAAATAAACGTTACATTTATTAAACTTAAAGAAATCCAATATTTTAATTTCTCGGGAGCTATTTAATGATTAATAAAAAGTTTTGTCGCGCAATTTACGTACTTATAAGCTTTTGTTCTGACAAGGAATGTCTACTTAGCCAGCCCTTTCATGTATATAGTGAGTATGCGTTCGGATTACAGAGGTTTTCGGATTATAGAGGTCTTGCTGTATGTGACAAACGACAGCAATACGAATTAAGAATCATATGCTTGGTGAAAATTGATTGCTCGGAGAAAAGCCTAAAAAGCCTTGTTTGTAAATGATATGCGATACGTACTTCAACCAATACTTACCTTCCGTGGCTCAAAAGTGGAAGAACAATATGTCGGTAGGTTGTACAGTCCAAGTAAGACACGCAAAAAAATATTTTAGAATTCATTGCCCATCGGAAATGGGAATACATATACATTGTGCTAGATACCTACTGCATAAAATAAACCGTAAATTACTGTAAAGTATTCGGTATCGCAATCGTGATTCGATCGAATCGCCTTCTTCCTCTCAAGTTCTAGTGATTGGGCATATCATCAGCCTGCCGAAACTCTCTAAGAAAAAAAATACACTAGATTGTATGAAACGTGCAGTCATTGATATACTGACAGATGACGGCTATGATCTTGTAAAAAATGGAGCCAAAATCAATAAGCAACTGTTCGCTTTTAAACTTAGCCGGATTATACTTCGTCGCCATATTGTATTTACTATTTCAAACTTATGTCAAATGACAGCACGTTTCATACTAAACTAAATTTCAATTTAGAGTTAGGCAGTCCCACCTCTTATTACGTCACTCGGAGTAAGTAATTATCAAGCCTGTAGAAGTAACAATCAGTTGAGCTGTTTAGCACTGGCTCAACTTTTCTAACCTACGCAAAACTCTTCATAACGTTTCAGAAATTAAAAGCTTTGCAGCAAAAGTGCAGAAGATTAAAATGCAAAATTGCATCATTACGTAGTATTTACATCCTCTTTGCATATCAAACTTATTCAGTAGAGCTGCTCATAGAGAGTAGAACGTCATAAACATTTTTTTTGGTACTGTTCGTCCATCTGGACAGGCAAAGGGGTCAAAAGCTCATACAGCCTAGTCTTCATTTTTATTTTTCTATTCACGCCATAAACAATGGGGACTCACCGCGCCCTCGGTGCAGCCTGCCAGCGCCAGCAGCGCCACCATAGCCACCACACCACACTTCATGCTGATTGCCGAGTACACTATTTAAAAAAGATGAAAATATTAATATATTTTTTTTCATAATATTGATATTTTTGTGAGCTCAATATTTTGAGATAGCAGAAATAGCCCATCAATCTTTAGTGAAAGTATAAATAAAACTAACGCGCAAGCTGAAGAGTAAAATTCTCCTTAATTTTAGTAACTTTATCTTTTTAATATATATAAATCCAGTGTCCTGATGTTTGTTTTCAGTGAACTTCTAAACTAATGAACTGATTTTAATGAGGATTATTTCATGGAGTGTAGTTTAGTCCAACTTGAGAGATAGGATAGTTATTTTTTTCGATTTGGGACCCATAATTATTTTTATTTCGAATATTTGTTTTATATGGACATATTTTCTATTAGAGAATTTATTGACGCACGGTTTGGCAGCAATTTACCATATTTTACTTTTTTTTTAAATGAAAATAAGGGACGAGACGAGCAGGACGTTCAGCTGATGGTAATTGATACGCCCTGCCCATTACAGTGCCGTGCCGATCAGGATTCTTGAAAACCCCAAAGATTCTGAGCGGTACTACAACTGCGCTCGTCACCTTGAGACATAAGATGTTAAGTCTCACTTGCCTAATAATTTCACTATTATAGCTACGGCGCCCTTCACACCAAAACACAGTATGCTTACACATTACTGTTTCACGGCTGAAAAAGGCGCCGTTGTGGTACCCATAATCTAGCCGGCATCCTGTGCAAAGGAGCCTCCCATTAAGAAATAATAAAATTAAAAAAAAAAAACAGTTATTTATGTATTATCTACAGAACAACGTGTGTCGGGTCAGCTAGTAGTTAACTATTATTTTCGCCAGTTAAATTTGAAATTAATTTTAAACTTTAAATATTAGATAGAGTCTACTCAGAAAGAGAACCATCGTGGCATAAAATTGCACTTACATTATGATAATATTTATATGGGTTAATCCTTAAAATAATAATTATTTAGACGAAATCTGAAAACATTATATTCTAACACACGGACGAGTAAAAAAAGAAGGACTCCGTGTCTACCTTACATAACATTGTGGCACCAAAAACAAGCCGGTAAACGTGTAAATACATAGCCCCACGCATACACTTACACTAATACAAGCCGATCGGCTGTGACAGATCAGTTTGCGTCGCAATAAAATATTTTAAAAACGCCGTCGTGCGTCGTGAAAAGGTGTTAAAACAATACTATAAAAGTATTTGTGGATATATGATTATTTAAGGGAGAAAAAATTGTGTAACTGGTATACCCCGTAACCGCACACACACTAGCATAGGTGACAATTTTTGTGAACGTGCATTAAATTTTCTGAAAAGGTAAGTCAGTCAAACTACTGTCAGCTTGATGTGTTTACAAGCGCTTCGTACCAAAATCATGAACTGTTATAAGACATTTGACATTATTTGACATTTTAAGTTCACGATATATGATTGAATAGATAAGACAATCCAATTAATTATAACATTTATTTAACGACTTACTTTGTTACTAGGTACTGTTTTATATAATTATAACTATTATTTTAGAAATAACTAAAATAGTATATTGATCTTTGGTTAACTTGATTCGTATAAGTTAGTTGGCACTACAGTAGTGCCAACTAACAGTTGGTAGCATAATCACTGTGACGGTCGTGCCCTTTAAAAGCCAGAGCGCTCAGTTCGAGAGAACATCCCTCCTTCCCTTTCCCAAGATCCCCCCCCTCCCCCCCCCCCCTTATATTTATGTTATATATGTATGTATACATATCTATGTATTTATTTACCTAGTTTTTAAGTTAGTTTTAAGTTCTAGTCATTAGTCTTAAGTTAGGTTAAGTGATAGGTTACGATTAATATTACGTTATATCAATAGCAAATAGCCAGGTTTTCCCAGTTTCCTGGATTCCCCCCCCCCACAAACCTCATGTATTAGTTTTTAAGCATAATAAAGTTTTATCCCTCAATACGTAGATAGGGTTGTAGAAATAAGTTTTTCTGATACCTACATATATAAGGCTTAATTGTAAATTGCTTTAATAAGTAGATTTAAGTAATTGTGTAAAATGTATTTAATACCAAATATAGAAATCTTGAATTTGATTTTTTTTTTTTTTTCGAGGGAACATTCCCTCTCCCTCCTTCCCTTTCCCAAGATCCCCCCCCCCCTCCCCACACCCCCCTTATATTTATATATTATATATGTATGTATACATATCTATGTATTTATTTACCTTAGTTTTTAAGTTACTTTTAAGTTCTAGTCATTAGTCTCAAGTTAGGTTAAGTGATAGGTTTCGATTAATATTACGTTATATCAATAGCAAATAGCCAGGTTTTCCCAGTTTCCTGGATTCCCCCCCCCCCCCCCCCCACAAACCTCATGTATTAGTTTTTTTTAAAGTAATAAAGTTTTATCCCTCAATACGTAGATAGGGTTGTAGATATAAGTTTTCTGATACCTACATATATAAGGCTTAATTGTAAATTGCTTTAATAAGTAGACTTAAGTAATTTTGTATATATACTTTAAGATCAAATATAGAAATTTGGAATTTGAAATTTTTTTTTTTCGAGAGAACATTACACATTGTTAATTGTGAGGGGTAACGCTGCCCAAATTGTATTAAGTTATAAGTGGAAAGTGTAAAATACAGATATATGAATTTCAAGTGCGTTTAAATTACCAACCCCTTCAATACTACTGTTACTATTAATCTGTGGCGCGCCGCCTGCGCCTGTTAGTACTACGGAGTACAGTCAGCATGCAACACGATTGCGCATCAATTGATTGAGAGTAACGACACAACTCCATTTGTTTATATTGACCTAAATAAACGATTACCTCACTGTTTCTTTCGGCTACGATCGCTTACAACCCGCCGGGTGACGCTAAATTGTTAAAGTAGGTCACTAATATAAGGCTATCACGCACTTATCAATCTAACGTGATCAGCCCCACTCAACTAATCAAAGTTCACAATTATTATTCAAAATGTAAGTTGCAATAATCGCGGCATGCATAGCATGAGGTTGGAGTCAGATAATACGACATATTATTGTTACATATACCTATTGTAGCGGGTACTAATACCAAGTCTTGCATTAAATACTGAATAAAAATTCTATTGTAAATAACATTTATTATTTTTACAGTGTGTTTATACATAAATTTAAAATTTAAAAAGCTTATTCGAAGTGGTCTCCATTAGCTGCAATACAGTCCTTTAAACGTTGAGGCCAGTTATCAAGAGAGTTAAAATATTGCATTTTGCTCCATACCTACTTTGTGTGATTCAATCACAACGATTCGGTTCTCTTTATCACCCCACCATTTTATTACCGCAAAATATTGTACAATTGTATATTGTACAATATTAAGTATTGGCGCCAAAATGAGAAAACTCAATGAACAATCATAATATAAAAATGACAGATTCCAAATTCGAATGTAATATTTTGATGATTTTAATTGTAACAGTATTTATGGCCAGACTAAGTATAGTTTGTTGTAGCAGCGGTAACCTATTTCAATTCTGCGAACGAGCAATATTTAGGTTTATGATCACAGCTTGCGCTCGCCAAGTCGGGGGCCGGTGACACAAGCGAGGTGGCTGAACCGTCAGCCGGCGTGACTCTGGTGTCATCCGACTCGAGTGTCGCTATGGCCAGGTCGCATTTTTTTTATGAAAATAAGGGACGTTAAGCTCTGGTGGTAATACGCACTGCCCATTACAATGCAGTGTATGGATTCTTGAAAAACCCAATAATTCTCAGCGGAACTACAATAATTGCACTCGTCACTTTGACACATAAGATTTTAATTCTCATTTGACCAGTAATTTAATAATATGTTAGTCCGATCATAAACAAATAATTTAGTTACTCGTGGGGATCTTGATGTTAATTAGATCCGTGACCCAGCCAATGGATACACTGTAATATGATGACCATAATACGCCCAGCCCAAACTTCATCAGCAAATAACATACGTAAAATAATCTTATTATTTAAATAAAAAATCTCGTGTCACAATGTATGCCTCCAAAACTTTAATAAAATTAGAGATACTTTAGTTTTTATTTCGATCGTAGCCCTTAATTATATTTATTTAATTTTAATTTCTGTATGAATATTTTATATGAGATAAATAATGACGGACAGTATAATAGTTTTGCTGTGACATTATTTTTTTGACTGAACTTCTTCTTTGACGAATTCATAAAAAAAAAAATTAACAAAAAAACAACCGACTTCAAAAACACTATTCCAAAACAATAGATATAATATGCACTAAAAAGTATAAAAATAATTGCGTATTTTTATACAATCTAATTCTAGTTACGATTATTGTAATTTTTGGAATCGGTGTCCATGCGCCGCGACCTGCTCTCGCCTCTCACCTCCTCACGACTCAAGCACATCTGACCTATAACTATGTATGTAGTTACATGCTTATCTTGGATGACACCGACTCCAAAAATTACAGTAATCGTAACTAGAATTAGATTGTATAAAAATACGCAATTTTTTTATACTTTTTAGTGCATATTATATCTATAGTTTTGGAATAGTGTTTTTGAAGTCTGTTGTTTTTTTGTTAAAAATTCTTTTATTTTTTGATTTTTAGTGAATTTGAAGTACACTAACTAACAACTTGTCTAAATATGTGTAGATATACTAAATTTTTCAATGCAGCAATGAACGTAATCGCTTAATTGGAGAGTTTCGTTACTTTGCCATTGATTCCGTAATCAGAACTTAACCAAACTCTCACCAAACTATCTTTGAAGTATATCCTTTCCAATAAAAAATAATCATCGAAATCGGTTGGCACGATATTGTTACTCGTAAATTTATCATTCAATTTGCTATTCGTATGTATAGGAAATTTAAGACTTTTATGATTTTTCTCATGGGTGCCATTGTCAGATCTGGACCAAATTACAATGGGACCACACGGGAAGCACCAGCTTTCAAATAAAAGAAAAAGAACTATAAGAATCGGTTCACCCAGTCGAAAGTTTTGAGGTAACAAACATAAAAACAATACGGACGAATTGAGAACCTCCTCCTTTTTTAAAGTCGGTTAAAAATTAATAAAATGCAAGGATTACAAAATAATCGCTTTATCAAAATTAAATTTATTTATGGATATCTTCCAACTAAGTCAACCGTTCGAGTGACGTATCGTTGATAAATTTTTTATGCATAACATATTGCTAAGGTTTGCAAGAGCGACATCTTTAGCGACGTCAATTTCCTAATATGCAAATATTGGGGTTGAGGAGGTTATCAACTGTAAAGTAGATCCTGTAGTGAAGCCACAACGTGAGACTTGAACAAAGTATCCAAGTTTATCAACTGAGTTATAGTTTATAAATTTTGTTTTGAATTTTTATTTGTGTAGCTGTAAAACTATTAACCAGTAAGTGATTTTATTTGTCCATTATTACCATCACCATTAGTAATATTGTTAGAATTTAGTATCTATAATGTTGTAACGGCGTGTAGGCGTCGCCCGTCTGGAGTAGCCATTAGTGATGGCGAAACCAGACACACGCGTCACCAGGGAATCACTACTGTAGGGCCATCTCGCTCTACGCATTGGAGAGGTACTTCGGGTAAGTCCGTTAGTACCTCTGGTAACTCCCTCGCAGACGAAGAACATCATCATCATCAACCTTCAGTTTCGCAATCATTTGGACTGTGTCGGTATCTTTGGTTCTCCTACGGATCTCCTCATTTCTGTTTCGATCTCGCAGGGAAACTCCGAGCATAGCCAGAAGGCAATAGAGAGCTATTGCCCATAGTTAGCGACCGTCTGCGTACCGTAAGTTATCACTGGCAACACACACTGGTTGAAAACCTTCGTCTTTAGACACTGTGATATTTGGGACGAGAAGATTTTACGTCCCATATAGTTCACAGTTATTAAGCTTGCTATATTTCGCAAGTTGTGTCGCTGACGGAAGCTGGATATCGGCCTGTCGGGTCGACCAGATAGCGGCGACCCCGCGCTACTCGGCAAGATAAAATATAATAAACATTCAGTTTTTGTGTCACATCGGCTCATAATTGATAAACAGTCTCATTATATAAAACTGCGACACATATTTTATTATTATGATAGTTTTAAAGTTTTTAACTGGAATGACTGCGTCATCGGGTGACGCCGAAACTGCAGGAGGGGGGACGACTGATATTAATATTCCTTTATGCCTGGTGCTCATACTGCGGCGTGTATGTATGGTAGGTATCCGAGCTAGAAAAGTACATACATACACCTACTTACATACATACAAACAAACATTACACAAAACATAACCATACTCAACGGCGAGTGTGCTACCACCTTTATCAAAAGTCCATCGGACTACCAGATCATATTAGATGGTAAGCGATCTTCTGTCCTTCCCATAAGCACACAGCCGGTCCGAGGTTCGAGTCTCCTTAAGAGACGCCCACGACTTATGTAAAAGCCTTAAGGGCTGACAGCATAGAGGAGCATTTTAGTCTCCAAAAAAAAAAGAGAGGCTACTCAGTAAACAGCGGTCCTAGTTACCTTAACCTTGACCTTACACCGCAATGCGACACGAACAACACGTGGAATACTTCTGTACAGGCAACGGCTGCATTAACCAGCACTTTAATAAATTACAAATTCATGAACTGGTGCACGAAGTATTTATATTTTACAATAATATTATCAGGAGGACGGAGGGGCGGCACTCGGTAGCTGTAATTCGAACATCAAACGGATCGCTGACGAAACAACAACAAACGTTTGTTTCAGAGAACAGTGTAACTGTATTCCATTTTGTTTATATCTATATGCTGTAAACTAAATGACGACGCGATGAGTAGGTTGCGGACAGAGCATACGCCACGTGTGGCACACACCAATAGTAATATAACTCTTGTTACTACTTACTACATTACAAATAACATCATTTAATAAAACATATTTGACAAATGAAATATTGTAACCCATAAAATATCTGGCAAACGGAAGGAGCACCGCCCGTGCATACCAGTGGTTCAAATTCAAATTCAAATATTTTTATTCTAAATAGGATATAATATCACTTATTGAAAGTCAAAAACTACCAACCATTCTACAAGGTATGCCTCAGACCTGGAGAAGAACGGGCGCAAAACACTCAATGGGCTTCTTTTTTCTTACAAAAATATGGTTACAATGTAAAATCGTACAATAACATTTTTTATTTAATAGCATATGGTCGCTCCATTCCCAAATCTTAAAGATGCGAAGACCGGCAGCCTTTGAGGCGAAAGAGTGCTCCAAGCTAACAACTCCAGGGTAACTTGAGTCTGCTTAGGAGAGAATGCATTAGTCTAGTCTGGACTGTGGCAGCGAAAGCCGAGGCATTTGAGAATTATTATTATGTTATTATTTTAATTATGTTACTAACGTTGTTCAGTAGTTCAAATACTTTGGACACCAGCTGACGGATCGGCTGCAGTTGACGAAGATATCGAGCGAGAACGAAGGACCCTCGCTGCCAGAGGAAATATGCTTGCGTGCAGTCGGAATGTAAAGAACACACTTTTCAAAACTTACTGCTAAGGCATGTGACACCTGTCAGCTAACGGTAACGTTTACGTTAAACGCATTAAGAAGGACTAGAGTCCAGTATAATGATACATACCATTATGAAACTACTGAGGTGCTGCAGGCATCAGGCATGTACCTTGAGAGTGGGTTTTTATTTTGTTTCTTTTTTTTAGACACCACATATAGTAGTTTTGGTAAACTAGAAAAACAATTTTTTATCAGAATCAGATTAAGCTTATTATGGGACAAAATGACCTGAAATATGATACCTATATAATATACTCGTAATAGAAGATATTTGTTTGTTTGTTTTCAACGAATGGAACCGGCTCCGGTACTACTGAACCGATTTGAAAAATTCGTTCAATGTTTGAAAGCTACACTATCCCCCTTGTGACATAGGCTATAATATCATATTTTTAAAACAATTAGGGATCTAAACTTAATCTCCTATAATGTAACCCAATGTATAGAAAAAATACCTACAATATTCTTACATCGCGTGCGCTACGATTTGCGAATAGTATTGATGACAGGATAAAATAATGTAATAATGCAGAACACGTCATTATTTACAAAAATTGTCGCGACAGCATAATATTACGTTATAAGTGTTCTTTTATTTTAAAAATTATTTGAAATATGGCTACTATGTGCTCAGTTCTATGTGTTACCGGACGAAGTTGCGGGGTACCAGCTCGTAGTAGCTAGTAAACAGCGTTACTGCATAAAATATATTTATGAAGTTATTCTAAATATACCGTAGGTACTTCAATTAATGAATTCGATTGCCATCTTGCAACCCTTATATGTGGATTTGTGAATGGAACATAATAATATAAAAATCGCGATACAAAAATCGTTGTAGATCGTAGAAGGGCGAAAATTTGAAGTTGTGTGTATTTTTCAATGCTGAATCATAATAAAATAAAATAAAAATAAAAAAAATATTTAGGGGTGGGTCACTCTTATCATTGAACACGAGATTTTTTTTATGATAATAAGGGACGAGACGAACAGGACGTTCAGCTGATGATAATTGATACGCCATGCCCATTACAATGCAGTGCCGCTCAGGATTCTCGAGAAACCCAAAAATTCTGAGCGGCACTACAATTGCGATTGTCACCTTGAGACATAAGATCATAGGTCTCATTTGCCCAGTAATTTCACTAGCTACGGCGCCCTTCAGACCGAAACACAGTAATGTATACACATTACTGCTTCACGGCAGAAATAAGGGCCGTTGTGGTACCCATAATCTAGCCGGCTTCCTGTAAAAAGGAGCCTCCCACTGGAACCCAATATATTAGATATATATTTTATATATTATGTATACTACTCGTATTATTGTCATAAAAAATCTATTTTTGTATGAGTTGTTTGATTTGAGACTTTGTTGTTACTTAAATATTAATTAATATTTTTTTTCATGATTTGAACATGATGAATGACAATTTCTGGTATATTATTATAAATATGAATGTAAGTATATTTATTACACTTTTACACCGGAGCTATTGAACCGATTTTGATGAAATTTTATACAACGATAGACTATAGCGATAGAAAATCCCCGCAAGGTTCCCGCGTGATTTGTAAAACTGATTTTCACGTCGATGAGCTATAACTATACCAATAGTAGGTTTAGTTTGCCATAGCAATCTTCTTCGAAATAAGATTCATATAAAATGTTGGGAACGGGTGCGAAAACGGGAACCGAAACTGGAATAGGACATGAGATAATCATCAATTTCAAACTTGCTTAGTTTCTTTAAAAACCCGTTATCTACGCTGACGAAGTCGCGGGCACCAGTTAGTAGTATTATAAATTTGTAACTTGATCCTTGATGATTGCAAGGCATAAAAAATTTATTAGTATCTGTATGCTGACTAAAACTTTTTATTATTCAAACAAAACAAATCTAATAACTATATTTACAATACTATGACTTCATAAAATTAAAACTCTCATTACGTGGAAGCGTATCTGTATAAAAATTAAATAAAAGTGTTAACTCACATTTGTTTCCTCAAATAGTTATGTAGTTGCTGCCGGGAACACTGCACACTCTGGAGCACGGCAGACGATGAGCGTTGTCTGCTGGCGAGTGGGGACTGGCGAGTTGGCAACTGGTGCCGCCGCTGGCCGGTAGATACTGTGTGGTGTATGGCTATGGCGTGTGCAGCGAGAAGCGACCACTGGCTCGTCAACAAGTATAATAATATAGTATACGGCATATAGTCCGGTCAATTTAGAGCAAAAAATGAGAGTGAAGTTACACAAAGTCCAAAAAGCTGAAAATTAGTGAAGTCGTTATCGTAGTTGTATCATTGGTGGCGTGGAAACGTGTGCATATTATGACGATATCAACTTTTTGAATCGTTATATCTCAGAAACGGTGGCTCGTAAGAAAAAAAGTATTGATACATTTTTTATAGATAATTTTATGATCTACAATTTTTGTCTGATTCCCCACTTTTAAAGATTGTTTATAATTATGTTTTGAACAATTTCACTGACAGCTTGTTGGGACTTAATGTAACTTCAAATGTCTAAATTGACCGGACTAATACGCGCTGCCAATAATATAATGTACACAATATACAAATTTACCTCTATCCTTTGATTTTTAGAGCTTTTTAGTCACTGTGTTAAGTAGAATCCTGGTGACCAGTAATACAGGTATTTTATTACCTACCACAGACACCAGCGATCCATGACCAAAACCTTTGTATCCCCTGTATTTTTTTTAAGCTTTCGTTGTATTGTAATTTTGGTTGTTGGTGAGAAAATAAAGTTATTATTATTATTAATGTAGGTACTCTGTGGGCGCTATCGACTACGGAGCAGATGCCACGTGGGTACCATAACGTTATTCCGGAATAGAGCAGACAATATAACGTGTTCACTGCTCAGCGGCCGCGATAACCAACATCTTGTAAACCTTAGAGAGAATTTATACGCCTAGATAGTCTCTTGCTGTTAGACAACCGATAAAAACAGGCCAGGAATACCTAATAGTTTATTTATTTGCCTGACCCTTTGTGTTACTGTGCGTGAACTACGCAAAATAGAAGTTAGTTCTAAACTCAATTTTCCCCCCCTTTTTCACAGCTGTCATAGTCTATGTAGAAGTAAAAATGGTCTAAGTTGTAAACATTCTCACTTTATTAAATCTTTCTATTTTCATTAGGAATTTAAAATCACTTATTGAACTTCAAAAATTACCACCCGTTCGAAAAACTACGCCTCAAACCTGAGCAGAACGGGCGCAAGAAACGGGTTTTTTTTTTAATTTCGTTACAATATGCTACAGCGATATCTTACAATAATATGTATATTATTTTTGCACAGCCTGAGAGCGGTCACCTAGTTTGTCGTATAATTAAGAAAGTCATTTATGTTATAAATTACTAATATTATAAATGTGAATGTAGGTTTGTTTGTTACGCTTTCACGCCTAAACCACTAAACCTGTTTTGATGAAATTACAGAGATAGACGAGACCTTGGGCCAAACTTTGATGGAATTTCGTAACTATCAAAGATAACACCATGAAACTTTGTATTCAGGGCACTTGATAAGAAATAAATAAATATTTGTTATAGCGTTTTTAAAATTTACACCTGTGTGGGGATAAAAGGGGGAAGAAAGTTCTATAGTTTGAAGCTTATAATAATGTATTAACCACAGCAGTTTTTCTGTATTATTTGCAAAGCAAGTATATTATTGCACGCGGACGAAGTCGCGGGTAAAAGCTAGTATAATGTAAATGTACCTTTATCACACAAAAATTTCATAACACAATTGCTGTGTAAATTATCTGAGATAATGTTGCAAAAGTATAGGCATTAATTGCAATGAACCTACATATTAATAAAATTGAAAAAATAAAAAATATTATGTTACTAACTGCAAATGATCATTATTGGCTGTTACGATTTCATCAAGGCTCTTACCGTCAGAGAGTTAATAAAGGAGTAGGTAATATATAATTCCGTCAACTTAACTCGGGACAGTTCTAGGAAATAAAATCCCAACAAAAGCGGTTTAAATCAAGTAGGCCACTAAAAATAGAATTTAACCTCGCTTTAAATTTTCGACCCAATTTTTAGTGTTAGGTTAGGGTCACTTACTGAGCATAAAATCACAAAATACTGCCAGATCCAGGTGGAGCTCTTGAAAAAAAAGTTTTTGGCTGATATCTCAGAAATTATGCACTTAAGTGCAAAAGATATGAAAACCATTATAGTAGAAAATAAAATTTATACTCATCTTTTATTTCCTGTGAATGTTTTTGTAAGACTAACTATTTACGATATAAATAGCCCATTCATTGAACCGGTTTTTTCTATGTCAGCCGATAACTCTTAAAATATTGGATAAATAAAAATAATGCATCAATTTATTTTAATAGATCAGTTTATTCTCTACAACTTTTATTGAAATCTTTTTTTTCTAATGTCCATACTTTTTGAGTTATAGGACGTTTAATGCTGGCAGTTGGACTACCGGGCGTTAAGTCGAAAATTGTTCTCCAAAGTCTTCGAGAATAGAGAAGCATAATTAACCGCTAACTCTTGGTATATCTAGAGGGTTACCGGTTGATTAATGACCGACAGTACGGCTTTCGCCGTGGTTGGCCGGCAGGCGACCTTCTCGTATACCTAATACATAGCGGCGGCTGTCGAAAGCCAGGGAGAAGGGCTGGCAGTTAGCCTGGATATTGCGACGGCCTTTCATCATGTATGGCATAAGGCGCTTCTCTCAAAACTTCCATCATTTGGGCTTCCCGAGAGCTTCCTCAGTGGGCGCAGCATACAAGTCGATGTCGACGGTTATTGCTCGAACCCGAAGCCCGTGAACGCTGGAGTGCCCCAAAGCTGTGTACTATCTCCCACACTGTTGCTTCTGCATATCAATGATATGTTGGACACCTCCAACATACATTGCTATGCAGGCAACAGCACTGGTGATGCCGTATACACGGGCCATGCAGGTCTCTCTCGAGAAGTCGTCGACCAGTGCCGGGAGAAACTTGTGACTTACATCGAGTCCTCTCTTGAGAAGGAATTGAACTTTATCCAATTTAACCCCCAGGACGACTCTAGTTTCGGCGTTTACCACTAAAAAAAACGATTTGTTCGCAAGCCTCGCCTAGTATCGGATAAAGGTCTCGAAATCTCGAGCGATTGCCAATTTCGCGGTCATCTTCGGGTGTCATAAATAGAGCACGGCAATACTTAAAGCCGGCGCCCTACAAAGCGTAGGTCCGGCCACATATGGAGCATTGTTGTCATCTTTGGTCTGGCACGCCCACGTAACAGCTCGAATCAACGCGTGCAACGCAGAGAAACTCAAATTCTCGGTGATCCAGTGCTCAGTGTACGGATAGATCACTTGGCGAGACACCGCTTCATTGTGTCCTCTAGCGAATAAGTCACGGGAGTATTTTGAAGAGCTGTTTGACCTGATACCTGCTGCTGAATTCCACCTTTGCACGACAAGCCACAAATTACGATATCATCCCTACCATTTGAATGTGTGGCGTTCCAAATTAATGAAATTTAAATGAACTTTCTCCCACGTATAACCAAATTCTGAAATGACGTTCCTTGTGTGGTGTTTTCAAGACGATACGACATGGGTACCTTCAAAAAAAAGTGCGTTCACCTTTCATAAGTCAATAATGCTCCTGTGATTCGTCCTTTGTTGCTGGCGGCTTATTTCATTACAAAAATCTTCATCCAGGACTTCAAATAAAATGGATACTTACAACTACAGGAATGGGTCAGATGTAAATAAAACACACACTGTTAAAAAAGTACTTCTCTATTAAAAGAAGACAAGTCACATTAAGAGGCACACGGCGAGATCGCCCGGCCCGCGGCCCCGCTGTCGCTTCGCGCCGCCCGCTGACGGCCTCACAGCTTCCCTCTCGCTCTGCTAAACCGACCGCAACCAACATTCATGTTGTGCATTCATACGATACCTCACATAGCTACACTTCAAAAGCGAAACAATCAGTGATGGGTCGTCGACGTATTTAGTGTGAACGAAACTAGACCGTTCATTTTCCTCCGTCGATGGACTAGTTCAAATCGTGGACTGTAGTTCACCTTCGACGGTATTGCAGACGCTAGACAAGACAGTCTATTACAAGTTTACATTGTGAGACGGAACGACCGAATCGACTGAATGGGCTCGTCGCGACCACCATAGTTTTGAATAGACCGAATAAATTACTAACACTAAAATTTTAATTTTGTATAACAATGTAAAATGAATGAGGATAGTACTAGCTAAATTATATAAAAGCATTATTACAAAAATACAAAATAATGTTTGACGTACTTAAAAGATGCAATAGATTTTTTGTACATGATTAGTATCTAGTGGTGAAAATTAGTTCATAATTGACATTCTGTTTTAAACGGACGATAAACGAACTCCTTGTTTACGTCTGTCATAGTCTATGAATTGAACTTGTCCATTAGAAATACGTGAATCGTCTAATCGTCGACTGGTTGACTGAACTGGTCCATTCATTCAACGCCCATCGCTAATTGAAACACAGTTGTTTAGCAGACCGAGAGGGTACTGTCCACAGCGCTCGGCTGTCGGCTCTCCGGCGCGCAGTCGACGCGGCAAGATGGCGACTATTTACAATAAATAAGTACGTGGTAATAACGGTTGTTAACGATGGGAGTAGCTTGTCACGTGGAGTCTTCACGCTCAATGCCACCCCCAAGTTATTGAGAGAAACACATAATCAGGTTCAAATAAGTTACCCGGCTCGACTATGGCGTTCCACTGTGGGCAGCTCTAAGAACGCGCCACCATCCTACAAAGACAATTATCGCTCTGGCAATAATCATCTTTTTTCTAAACCTATTATATTATAAACTAAAAACCATAAATTGTTATAAACACAAGCAGATGTTTTATTTATTATTTGACTCGAAGGCGTCCTAATGTAGACAGTATGTAACGTTTGCTTCGCCATGGTTTATGTGAGCCTAGTGCGCGGGACATTATAAAACAAAAACTTATTTGTATTTTAAAATGGCCTCACATTCAAATCAATTAGTGGGTATAAATTGTTATGCCTACTATCATAAAATATACGAACAATAATATAGGAAAAATTAGGTTGGCCATATTCGACCCGGGTTACTTTAAGTATTAGCATGTTTGTCGAGCAGAAATACTTATTTCAAACACTCTTCTATTAGTATCAATAAAAGCGAGTACGTACGATTTTAATCGGTACTTTATTACTTCTACTCCCCAAACTGGTTAGAATAGATTGGATGGAGAAGTAACTGCAGTAGGGTTTTGATAATCCGAACGACCCCTACTTTAAGTACCTCGCTCAGCCACGCGAGATGCGGGTTTTTCTTGGCCGAGGTATACGTCTTGAGCGCTACACGTATTTCTTTGACCGCCCCTCGGGCTATTCCGCCATTTTGTATGTTGTTTTGTCATGGCGTCGACATTCAAGAAAAAAAAAAAACGTGACGCTAACAATTTCACACAAATGCGAGGTTTTAGACAAGTTAAGGAAGGTAATCCATTAACAGTCGAGCAGCAATACTATGTTGGTAAATCTACTATAAGAGAATTCAAAAGTAAGGAAGCATTTGTGATAAATATAGAAAAAGATCTAAGTGCCCAAAAAAAAATAATAACTCCGCAAAAATCCTCAGCGTGAGGATGCGTTATTTACATAGTTCTTAGAACAGCAAAGAAAGCACATCCCTTTAACAGGTGAAATATTTATAGAGAAGGCAAAATTTTTCACGAGACTTTGAAGAGGAAGCTTCGCTGCTAGCAGAGGATGGTTTAGAAAGAGAGACAGAGAGAGAAACTTAAAAAAAAAAAACATGGAATATGAGAGCTAAAAGTTACCGGTGAAAAATTAACAAATAACGAAGCGGCGGTCCAGCCATTCCAAGGGATACTTTTAGAAGTTGTAAGGTTTGTCTGTAGATCAAAGGTCTATACTGGAAAGCCATACCAGACAACACTCTAGCATTGTCATCGGAAACTGGTATCCCAAGTTTCAAACATAGGATTCACATTTATGCCATGCTCGGACGCAACATCTCAACAGCCATCACACACTCCTAAGACCCACTTTACGACTCTTATCTAGTGAGCCAACTGACGAAGCTGAAAAAGTTGTAAGGTAAAAAGATTTGTCTGTAGACCAAATATATAACGCTGACGGATTGGCCTATACTGGAAAGCCATACCAGACAACACTCTAGCATTGGCATCGGAACACGCTGCCCTTGGTAGTGGGCAAAACACAAAGTCCAAGAAATGCTTGGATCACAAAACCAATACTTTTAGATTCGATAAAGGAACATTTTAATCATGAAGTAAAAATAATTCTGTCAGAAAGGATTTCACATATCCAAGTTGCGTCTGCTGGTATGGGCAGACGAAAACGACATTTCTATTCCGGAAAAGATGCAAAAATTAAGGGGTAAAGCGTTTTCAATGTCGCTAAGTACTTAGTTAGAATTCTTTAAAAGAGTATAATTACATATATAAATAACACTTATACTCTTATTAGAGGTTAACTTTTGTTGTTTGTGAATTTAATTACGAGAGCTGAAAGATAAATTCAGTAATAAACAGATTTGTTTTATAGATAAAATACTTTTTACATATTTACATGCTGTAAATCCGACCGCTGCGTACCTCCTGACAGAGTATTAATGTTGGGCGTTCGGATTATCGAGTCCCTACAGTTTTTATCAAAATAAGCGTTAGTGAATCCGTTATACAGCTTCTGCCACGAGTCCAACTAACATACTTCCTACTAGAGTAAGAGGGCATTGCTATCGCAAGAGCGGGATTACTTAAGCCCTTGATACTCCAGGTAGAGGACCTTGAAGACTATCCGCCTGTCAAAGGCAAAAAGCCTTAAGGACCTGCATTTGAGTACATGTAGAGAGCACAACAGATCTACGGATTTCAGGGCTGCAATCCTCAAACATAAAAATAATATTTAAAATCATTTCCCAAATTAAAGTGCTGAGCATCCGCGGTGCTACAGGGTGACTGCAGAGCGAGAAAGAGTTGAGAGGAAGTGACCACCATGACAGTAACATAAGGCCGGCTTCGTTAATTGTCTTTATACACAAAGATAGAATAGTGATTGGCCAGTATTAGTCAGTACCTGGAGCAGAAAGGGTGTGCTCACAAACGAACAATAGCTCCACGGTCACAAATCATTCTGTTGTATTTTAATTACATTTATCAATTGTTTATTGAGGCGATACTCTCACACACAGATGCTCAGGTAATCACAAAGGGGCGGGCTCGTTACATCACCCACTTAAAGTTCCTCATGTAAGTCTTCGGGGATCAGTCACTAGTCCAGTACCGTTTCTCTATCCGCCAGATGTTAAGGTACTAACATACATATTAACAAATGTAACCTAATTACTGGTGTATAACAAAACGCTATTTATCGTTGAAAATCATTGTATCCTTCACAATTTATCAAACAAATTTTTATTTATAACACTACAACGCCACCTGGCCGATAGGAAGAAAAATATTTTTTATAAATATCCTGCTAAAGTAATTAGGGATACGAAGTAATGCAGTCCAGAATTGGCACGTTAAATAACCGTAATTAGCCGGAATGTGCGGGTCTCATCTCACACCACTGTGTGTGACACGGCCTACGCACACATAAACTTAGTATACTAGCGTAATAGACAAACACTATCCTCATTACGGCGAGACTAAATTAAAATGTTCATGTGTGCTAGTTTTACAGATGTGTGAGTGAGTTAGTGAAGTGTGTAGTATTTTGCTTTTGGTCAATCCCTATTACATATATTGATAAACGGCGTCATATTCACGCATACAATATTTTATTATTTAACACATATTTTCATAATTATATTTCTATAATTATATAATATAATCTTGAGAAAATAGTGTTTACTGCGTATATAAAATATAATATTTAGTATTTAACGAAAATAAACATCACGAAAGTAGTATTGAAGAAAACGTATTTACTTGTGAAGTGTTTCTTTAGTTCGATTGTTGCTATATGTAACAACACAATCCAATACAGAGCACGACAAAATTATATTTTTTAATTAATATCCGTTAAAACACAGAGCAATAACGATAACAGCACTAAAATTAATACGAGGTCCAATTTGACAAGAGACTAATGGACACTAAATTGTTTCAAAATGGTTTCTCATACCTAGGTTTTTGTGTAGGGAAAGTTATCTCACTTTCGCACATGGTTCGTCTATTACGGTAGTATCCTAAGTTGTTGCGCCTACAGGTCAGTGTCTCTAAGCACTACACGTACACAGGCCGCTATTGATATGTCGCCGGTCCAGAAACAGATAATCCTGCCATTCTGTTATCCAAACAGTAAAACATTAATCAATAGCTTACTAAAAGTTTACATATATTTCGGACATTGTTTAATTTATATGTAATTGTCTGTAAGTAGCCGACTTAAAAAATGTTGCAATTGTTAATAAAGTTTTTGCCCGCAATGTAGCGTGGAAAACGGTAGCCAGCAACCGTCCATATATAACATTTAATCACAAACCTTATAAAATGCGGGTAGAATAAAAATATATAAGGAATTGACAAGAAACTATCTTAACACATTATATTTACAAATGAAAATATTAGATACATTACACGATACACATTGACAGCACAATATTAACATGTGAACAATATTAAAACGGCGAGAATGTGTTAAAATAGCTTCGTTCAAACGTAACTATAGTTTTGGGACAGTTAACATTATAATTTTGGTTATGTGGCAACAAACGAATTGCTTTTTCTTCATATGATACAAAATTTTATATTCTACAACTTCAGGCCGAAATGGTCTCATGAGTACATATAACAATATCTTCTCTCTCATATCGAATAGACAAACTGGGGTAAAAGTATGGTGAAGCAGAAATCAGAACACGATATGTCACAGAGTGAATATAAGCTAGACGTAGAGCGCGGTCACACGTGAACAGATTTATAAAAACTATCGTCACTAGTTCAATATTCATATACCAATATTTCATGCAGGACAATGAAACGGAAACGGAGTGTACTTCCGGTTAAATATAAGACGAGCGCTCTAGTAGCTTATACGACTTCCGTCACATATTCATTGTGGAGGGGAGTATACCGCGCACACCAAATTTTACAATGTCATAATATTTAGTCGTATAAAGCTTAACGAAGAACTAAATTATATACAAACGTAAGAGTCACGCAGCGGGCCGCACCGACCGACAGCCGGCACGATCCTCGCTACCGATCTGTTACACAGCGTTTTAAACTCTTTGTCCGCGTGGAAAAACACACTTTTGTATTGAGACATAAGAATAAAGTTTACAAACCGGCCGGCCTTCATCTTCTCACATTCTCAATACAAATGTGTTGTTCGTTGTGTGGTCGGCGTGCACGCAATTCAACGTTTTTGCGAGTCTCTCACTCGTAATCAACAATGCGCCGCCCCACACACGTCGTTCGACAATTGAAATAAAATTAATTTACTATCTAACTACTTAAAACGAAATAAGTGCTCACAAGTGGGCGGGACAGATCGCGCGAGACCACCCGGAGAACGTTTATTACAGCGAACGTGTCGGTGCGGGCGCCGCGCTCTAAAATTATCTTACAAATTATATTGAAGGTGCGGATGGTTCCGTACGTCGGTGGCGACACACAGCGGTCCCCGCTCTAGTCTTTAGTGGCAGGAGAGCGCTATCGTTTGTCGGGTGTGTCGCTGCCGGCGTGAAGGGCTTTATGGGCGTGGCGGCGCGGGAGCATCGTCCGGGAGAGGCGCTAGCGGCGGTAGGGCTGGCGCGGGAAGGAGCGCTGCGAGGACAGCGGGCGGCGGCGGGGCGGCTCCCGCCCGCGAGCCTTCTTCTCCTCCACGTTCAGCTTGACGCGTTCCGTGCCCTCGCCGCCGTCGGCTGGGTAGTACAGGGGCTGGAAATTTAATAAAACTGTATTAGTTGTTGTATTATACCTCCAACCCAGAAATAAAGCAAAGATATTCTTGATTCTTGTTAGTTTATTTTAAAGGAAAAATAAACAGGTCCGTTCAATTCGTCGTAGAAAGATCTACCTGTGTGAACATCGATCAATCCAATATGCGAAAATGAATGATCTGTCAAGGTATCCAAATCAACAGATGCTTGTCGCCACAGAAGATATAAGTATATGAAGAGGCTAAATTACGATAACTATATATGCATATATCTACAATAACAATATAAACAGCCTTGGCAGTCATATATAGTGTACGGATGGAACCCACTTATATTGACGCTTTTTAATTTCAATATGAACTCAGGGCCAGCGGCGTCTAATACGTCAATAATCCGTTATCAGGACGCGCGGCCACTACCGTCAAGTTGCAGAGCGGTCGTACCTGCTTGCTCAGACACTCGGCGGCCGCCTGCGCCGTCTCGTACGTGATGAACCCGTAGTTAGGGTGCGCGGCCCCCTTGCTGTGCACGCGGAGGTCAGCGACGGGCCCGAAGCGAGCGAACAGCACGCGCAGCTCTTCCTCGGTGGCCGAGTGCGGCAGGTTGCCCAGGAACAGTTGTTGCGAGTCTGAGTAGCGACGCGATTCCCGTGTGTCCGCACCACCTGACACAATGTCATATAGCTCGTGACTAGTGTTTAAATGAAATCAGTAAATATCCACCCAGGGGTGGGGTGCGATGCCAACACTCACCACTCCGCACGGGGAGCACTAATAAACTCAAACATCTTGACCTTCTAAACATTAGATGTACACAAGAACAAGACATGAAAAGTTTTGGATAATCTAAGGAAAATCTTGCCGTGAGTAACGAAAACTTCAGTAATCCGAGACGGACTGCCAGGAACACCTGTTAGAAAAACCTAAGGCGGAACCTCAAATCAATACCGAAGAGTATCAAGTCTGTAGAGAGTCTTGATCTAATTGTGTCGGCTCTGAAGCGAGGTATTAAAAAAGAGATAAAGCGTCCACTAGAAACAAAGACCTGTAATCGAAAAGTACCGTGGTTGGATTATAAGCTAAGCTTAGGAAGAAAACCCGCACATTATTCAACAAGGCCAAATATATAATGTAATATACAACACAAAAATTTAACATTTTACACAGCCTTGGCGGAATACAATATAGAAATCAGGTCCGGTAGAGCATAATGGAGGAAGCTAATTGAGGATGTCATGAGTACGACTCAAGGTGCAAATCTTCACAAAATCCACTCGAAAACATGCCCGAACCAACTGGTACTTCTTAAAAGACCTTCAAATCTGATGAGAAGGAAACCTTGGAACTTTCTCTCTCAACCCATTTAAAAAAAAATCCCTGGGGCGCTCAACTTTGAGGTTAAAGAACTAAATGCGAAGAATGAAGGCGAATGCAACATAAAGAACTCGTTGGGAGGACTGGTGTATGTCCGCCAAAATTATAAGACCGGCAAAGGTGAAATGGGTGGTTAAATCGTTCCAACCCCATAAAGCGTAAAGTGGGAAGGATTGCATTCTTCCTGTTCTTCTGCAGAAAGGAATTGACATTCTCCTACCATATTTACTCAGCATCTGCACAGCGAGCTTCCCATGTGGACATATCCCAGAACAGATCAAAGTACTATTAATTCCTTTTTCTCACATCCAAACTTCTTCCGACTAATCAGCCGTACTTCATCCTTATTGTAAGGTATGGAGAAGGTGATAAATAAGTATATCAGAGAAAAGATTCTACTTAATAACCCCATCCACCGTACTCAACATGCCTATTGTAAAGGTAAATCTATTGAAACCGCCCTATTACAGTTTGTGGACGGTCAGATAGGTTCGATCGATCGACGCTCTCGAATAGGATTGTAAGATTGAGGCTACATGGAGTCTCTATTGATGTTAGTACCATTAAAGGATGTTTACAAAGAGGCGTAATCTCGCCTCTACTATGGACCCTGGTTATTGTTGAGCATCCTGTAAGATGGATGGAAAATCGGGAGCCTTAAATGGTATACCGATGGATCCAAGTCGGAATCTAACAGTAGCTATGGAATCTACGAAGAGTGCCCCAAATTTGGCAAATGTGTCAACATGGTTAACCTCGCCTTCATTTTCTAGCCGGAGATTTTTTTTTTATGGAATAGGAGGACAAACGAGCATACGGGTCACCTGTTGTTAAGTGATCACCGCCGCCCACAATATCTTGCAACACCAGAGGAATCACAGGAGCGTTGCCGGCCTTTAAGGAAGGTGTACGCGCTTTTTTTGAAGGTAACCCATGTCGTATCGTCCCGAAAAAACCGCACAAGGAAGCTCATTGCACAGCTTTGTAGAACGTGGAAGAAAGCTCCTTCTAAACCGCACTGTGGAGGACCGCCACACATCCAGATGGTGGGGATGATATCCTAACTTGTGGCGTGTCGCGCGAAAGTGGAATTCGGCGGCAGGAATCAGGTTAAATAGCTCTTCGGAACACTCCCCGTGATAAATGCGGTAGAAGACACACAATGAAGCGACGTCTCTACGCAACGCCAAGTGATCCAGCCGTTCACAGAGCACTGGGTCCCCAACAATTCGAGCTGCTCTGCGTTGCACGCGGTCAAATGGATCCAGCTGATACTGGGGTGCGCCAGAGCAGAGATGACAGCAATACGCCATGTGTGGCCGGACTTGCAGTTTGTACAGCGCTAGAATGTCGGCCGGCTTGAAGTATTGCCGTGCTCTATTAATGACGCCCAGTTTCTTTGAAGCCAATTTGGCTTTGCCCTCCAGATCGCCACGAAATTGGCAATCGCTCGAGATTTCGAGACCCAGTATTCCGATACTAGGCGAGGCTTTTAGGGAGGTGTTGTCGAAGAGCGGTGATACGACAAATGGGTTTTTTTTTGTGGTAAACGCGCAAACTTGAGTCTTCTGGGGGTTAAATTGGACAAGGTTCAATTTACCCCATTCCGCGACCTTCTCAAGAGAGGACTCGATAGAAGACACAAGTTTCTCCCGGCACTGGTGGACGATTTCCCGAGAGAGACTTGCATGGCCCGTGTATACGGCATCACCAGTGCTGTCATCTGCATAGCAATGAATGTTGGAGGTGTCCAACATATCATTGATATGCAGAAGAAACAGCGTAGGAGATTACACACAGCCTTGGGGCACTCCAGCATTCACGGGCTTCGGGTTCGAGCAATGTCCGTCGACAACGACCTGTATGCTGCGCCCAGTGAGGAAGCTGGAGGTCCACTTGCACAAGCTCTCGGGAAGCCCAAATGATGGAAGTTTTGAGAGGAGCGCCTTGTGCCATACACGATCAAAGGCCTTCGCTATATCCAGGCTAACTGCCAGGCCTTCCCCCTTGCTTTCAATAGCCGCAGCCGACCATGGCGAAAGCCGTATTGTCGGTCGTTGATCAACTGGTGACCCTCTAGGTATAACAAGAGCTGACGGCTAATTATGCTCTCCATGATTTTGGAGAGCAGGTAAGTAATAGCAATAGGCCTGTAGTTTGCCGGATCCGAACTGTCTCCTTTTTTTTGGATCGGATGGACAAGGGCTGACTTCCATGAGTCAGGGACTACGCCTTTGGAATAAGAGTGCCGGAATAAACGCGTTAGCACCGCCGTCAAATCAGGGGCACACGTTCTAAGCACGATTGGAGAAATGCCATCCGGCCCGCTCGACTTCCTGACGTCCAACGAAAACAAGAGCTCGCCTAACAGTTTTTTGTCTGAAGTGTACTTCAGGCATAGAGCTCTGACACCGCGGGATGGTCGGCGGTGTTTTTCCGTTGTCGTCAAGAGTCGGGTTGGAGGCGAAAAGAGCGCACAGAAGATCAACTTTCTCTTTTGCCGGAGCAGCTTTCGACAACGACCAGAACTTACGTGTTTCGGTCGGGTAACTGGAAAGCTGCTCGCCGATTTTGACGACGTGTTTTGACTTTGCACGGCGATTTGCCGCTTAAAAAATCTGGAGGCACGGTTGTATTTCCTTTTAAGAACTGTGCAGTTCGGATCCTTTGTGCCCAGCGCCGCAACCCAAGTTCGATACGCCTGTTTTTTGCAGTCAGATGCTGCTTATGCCCCGGGGAAAGTACAGGGCATATACGCCATGGAGATATACGCCATTATAGAATGTGCGGAATTGTCACACCGTTCTGAATTAATGCTACGTTGGCAAGTGCATTTCCATTCAGACAGATAATCAGGCGGCGATTTCCGCTATAGATTCAAACAGAACAGTCTCAAGACTTGACTCGCCAGACTATACTGAATATTCTGGG
This sequence comes from Leptidea sinapis, assembly GCF_905404315.1. Classification (NCBI taxonomy): domain Eukaryota; kingdom Metazoa; phylum Arthropoda; class Insecta; order Lepidoptera; family Pieridae; genus Leptidea; species Leptidea sinapis. Next base: position 4,347,992 of record NC_066296.1, on the reverse strand, counting down.
AGAAATAAACAGAGTTGCACTTCGATGGATTATAGGACATGCAGGGATTCAAGGTAATGAATGCACTGACGAACTGTGCACGAATTGGTGGTAAAAGCACTCAATTTGGCCCTGAACTATTCTATGGTGTCCCAAGGAGTCTTATTAAATCAACCCTCGATATATCATATTCCCAAGAGTGTAATAAACTCCGAAGCAACACTCTGGGTTGAACCATTCCAAGACCCTAATCCAACCCTTCAAAACAAGGCTGAGCATGAGGCACTAAGGTTAAGCAGGGAAATCTTACGCATTCCGGACCGGGCACTGCAGATTAAACAAACACTCAATCCTAGGCCTCAGAGATTGCAGAGCGTGAGAGATTCTGCAATAGTGCAGAAGAAACACATCCACTCTGAATGTGGTCTTAAAGTGCGTAAATTTCGGCACTCTTTGGGAAGTCCAATTCTTCAACAACTTGAGATACATAAGAATATCAAAAGATATAATAGGAATCATGAAAAGAGTCGGTGTAAGCAGTGAGCCATAGTTAACAGGGGCTATCACAATAAACCACATTGGTTGCAGTGAATCAGGGATGCACTGAACTGTACTAGAGCCGCTTTACAAACCATAAATGAATATATCTATTGTACACAGTACACACGATGGCAACCAGTGTCTTTTTATTTATTTATTATTATTATGATACACTATTGATCTTACACTAAGCATTTATAACTATTCAAATTATAAACTATTAAATATTATAAATAATAATAATTATTCATAACTTAACTTAACTATGGTTGGAAGTGTAACATCTATTAAAGTGTATACAGCATTCACAAAACAAAAACAACAACATGTTAGTAAAAACAAAAAATATTGAAAGTTAAATTAAATTAACAAAAAAAAACAGTAAGCGTTATGACATCAGTTTTTTTATTTCTCTTATAAACTTGGACCCTTTATTATATCGGAAGATATCGATAGTGCTATTATTAGCTTGCAGTTTGTTATAAGATCGTTTCATTCTGTTGAGGGGCGAATTTAAACCGAGGTTCGTTCTACTGTGTGATAGATAGAAAGAGTTATGAATAAGTTTTCTAGGAATGATGTGCGGGACAAATAGATTAATATTTGATAAAAGGTTTGGACATTTTAAATTTCCATTAATCATTTTGTGTAATGTTATGACATCTATTATGTTTCGTCGACTTTCGAGTGACTGGAGTTTAAAATGTTTGAGCCTTGAATCATAGGCAGCACGGTATGGACAACTCCGATCCTTAAAAGCCAAAAATCGAGTAAGGTTACGTTGAATGAGTTCAAGTCTATTTGTGTGTACCATGTATTGGGGGTTCCATGTAACAGATGTGTATTCTAGTTTACTGCGAATGAAAGCGTTATAAAGGACGATTATTGACTTTGGATTATGAAAATCTTTATACGTCCGCTTCAAAAACTCTAGGACTTGGTAGCAATTTTATCGATATGTTCAACAAAGCTTAAGTTTTTGTCCAGTAGAACTAAATCCTTCAGCAGTTGACAGCTTTCTAGTGGTATATTCGATATGCTGTATGTGAAGGGAATAATTTTCTTTTTATTTCTTGTAAATTGTATTGAAAAACATTTCTTTACATTAAGGTTCATTTTGTTTATGAGACACCATCTGTTTATAGAATCCAAATCAGACTGAAGAAGTGAAGCATCAGAAGGCGATTTAATTGTTCGATATATTTTAAAGTCGTCAGCAAATATTAAATGGTTACTATTTTTTATATAATCTGATATATCGTTTATAAAAGCAATAAATAAAATAGGACCTAGGTGAGATCCCTGAGGAACGCCGGATGTTGGGGAAAAAGTTTCGGATGTAAACCCTAATGTGGTTACACGATGGGTACTATTGCATAAATATGAACCGAGCCATTTTTGTAAATTTCCAGTGATTTCATAATGTTCTCATTTTTGTAATAAAATATTATGGCATACTTTGTCCAAAGCACTACTGAAATCTGTGTAGATCGTGTCAATTTGGAGCTTTTTGTCAACGTTTTCAGTAAGATCTGTTATGAATGTTAAAAGGTTGCTTGTAGTTGATTTATTTGAAGTAAAACAATGGTGGGAATCGGATAAGATAGTCAGAAAATGATTGTTTATTACTGGGTATACTAATTTTTCAAATATTTTAGAAAAGTGACTTAATATAGAGATCGGTCGGTAATTTATAACATTCTCTTTGTCTCCTTTTTTATGTATAGGAACTACATTTGCTTGTTTCCAAATGGTGGGGAACGTAAAAGACTGTAATGATTTTGTAAATAAAATTTTTAAGGGAAGGGTTAATTGCTTAAATGTTTTTTTAATAAATATAGAAGGAATACCACCAGGACCTGCACTTTTGCTTTCATCTAAACATTTCAAGGTATTAGAAACATCTTGTTCTATTATTTCGACAGTTTAAATAAACAAAAGTAAAATTTTGGGTACAGCGATTGCGAAAGTTCATTAGGTGAATAGACTGACGAAAAAAGCGAGGCAAATAGGTTGCATATTTCTAAGCCAGTATTTGCAACTTTTTCATCGAGATAAACTTCACTAGGGATGCTAGAAATATTTCCTCGTTGTTGTTTTACAAAGGACCAGAAAACTTTGGGTGGATTTTTAATGATGTTTCAACATTATTCATATAGTAAGAATAACATGATTTAGTTAATGATTAAATACGTTTATTGGCCAAGGTTAACTCTATGTGGTCTCGCGGGTTTTTATATATTTTGTACTTTCTTAGAATTTTATCCCTTTCTTTTATAAGACCTATGAGATTTCGTGAAAACCAAGTGGGATACTTTGCGTTACGGGGTTTATCTTTAGGTATAGTGAGATCAATAATACTTCTTAATAATACTTATATAAATACTTAAAAAAAAAACTAAAAAACAGGCTTTTATAGAAAAAACTAAACAAGATAATTTTCAATAAGTTTACATTAGGAATAGTGTGATTAGCGAAAAATATTTATTTTATTATAAAAAGCGTGGAGAGCTTAATGTCAAAACTATACAGGTGTGCCAGTAATTCGTGCTGTTTGAACACTGTATCGCGAACTGTTGCAGATATGTTCAAATAAAGCAATCAAAGAGATGTGCCCGTAAAAAGGTGTCGTCTGATGGCTGTATTTAAAAGTTTCGAGATTTCTTAATTAGAATTAATTAGCGGTAGACGAACAGCGGAATTTAAATTCCGCTATTCGTCTGTCTGTCGTTGAGATTATGATTTGTTTATAATATGCCTCACCAGTGCTGGTGTGCGCGGCTCGCGGCGGACGGCCGCGTTGCTCCTGCGGCGCAGCGTACACTGCGGGCGCCGCGCCAGCGGGCGGGGCGCTGGCAGGCGGGGCGCTAGCGTACGGGACGCTGGCGTACGGGGCGCCGACGTACGGGGCGGCAGCACTTGAGGCGGCAGCGGGCACGTACGCGGGGGGCGACGTGCGCGCGCCCGAACCAGACTTGAGCAGGTTTGCGTACGTTTTGGGCTCCGGGGGCACGGCTTGTGCTGCGGCCGAGACACAATATACTCTTACTACTAAATAAAATTTTATACGCAGAAGAGGACAGACGAGTGATCTATCGTAACTTTAGTTCTCATGCAATGCCAGAGGAACATAAAAAAATCGATATCTTCTAAAACATATTAAATTACACTACTATATGTAAATATGGATACACTTCTGACCCGCATTATTATCATCTTATTACCAATTTATTAAAAGGCAAGGAGAATCTACATCCGGTTCTGTGTCATAGCTCGTGCTTGTACAGGATGATCTACCTTTTCAACTTTATTTTGTCATTGCAAAAATATTGGCACAATAACATAAGCTTAACTTTATCAAAATGGGCAAGAATTTTCAAATGCTTAAATATTTAATTTAAATTTTTAAGCACATTTGCGGATAAAATATATTTTTAATTTTAAATTGAAGGTTTTAAATTTGCTTCAGATATCAGTAATATATAATATTTGCTTAACATAGCTTGTTAAGCTATTTTGAATATATGGTTCCGGTAATGAATTATAAAGCATAATTTAAACTTTAAAAGGTGTTCCTTTTTTATATTTTTATAGTAGCTAAGAACTGATGTAAAATATTACATACATATTCGATGTGGAAGCTCCAGTTGAATTTTGAATAAATTATTATGCCAAGGTCTTTGAATGTATCAACTATATCAATTGTAGGACACTTACAGGGTCCTAGTCTATTGCAGACAGTTATGACTGTGTGAAATTATAGAATTTGGTGTAGAATGCTTAATTTAGGGCGACTTGATAACTATGAGTTTTGTTTTGCTGACGTTCAGTACTAAATCAGCATCATGACACCATATAGTAAGTGTGTCCAAGTCAGACTGAAGAGCTTCACATGCTCTATTGATATCTATACTTGACATTATAAGGAAGATGTCATCTGCAAATTGGTAACACGAGCTGTATTCCAGACAGTTTCCCAAATCTTTAACAAAAGATAAAAAATGTATAGGGCCTAGGACCACTCCTTGAGCTATTCCCTCAGTCACAATTTTGGGGTAACTGTATGTGTTTTGTACTTTAACAGTAAATGTGCGATCAATAAGTTAATTTTTACACCATTTTAATAATGGACCCCTGATTCCATAATCATCTAGATTTTGAGATGTTCATTCTATAATGTTTCAAATGCTCTCGAAAAATCAATAAATGGAGCCAGTATGATTTTTTGTTGTAAACATCACTTAAAAGTGAGCATTAATTTAAGCATAACACAGTTGCACTTTTACCCGCTTGAAACCCAAATTGATAATTACTAATCAATTCTTGCTTTCGATAAAATTCACCTGAACCTGATCGCATACGATTCTTTCTATGATTTTATCAATTGCAGAAAGTAAAGTAATTGGCCTGTAGTGCGTGTAATTTTTGTGATGATTTTTTAAGTTCATAAGGAAAATCACCTGTTTCCACGCTACAATTAATTAAATTTGTAATCGTTACAGCCAGATATTGGTTCGCTAGTTTAAGTCCACTTACTTTAATACCGTCTATTATCTACCGTTATATTATTTATTATGCTGCTAATTTCTTGGCATTTCTCTGGATTCCAAATTACAATGGGGCCTACATATTGAAGGATTGGCTAACAGACCTAGTTCTGCAGCATACGCGGTCAAAAAGATTAGACACTTAACCGACGTAGATACGGCGCGGCTAGTTTACTTAGTTATTTTCATTTTCATTTACATATTATGTCCTATGACATATTGCAATGCTGCTGACATAAATATCATCTTTGTGCTGCTATTCGCGCTATTTATAATAGCCTAGGTGCTAAAAAATCATAAGAGAGCAAAATTTTAAGAAATAAATATCTTGACTGTTGCCTCTCAATATATTTCTGATAATGTTATGTATGTACAAAGGCACATGAGTGGATTTGGTAGAAACTGTAATAACCTTAATGTTAAAACAGGAACAAACATAAGCTAAACAAAAATAAAAATATCTTGCTACTCAACAAGTGCATGCATGTACATATCGAAATAAATTTTATCTTTATAAATTATTGTATTCAAGTATTGCTCTTTTCCATTGATGAGCCGATAAGGTTGTAAGTAAGCAAAATGTTATAATATGGTTATGGTAATTGTGTACAAGAGAGACTACGATGAATTCAAAATTAATAGTTCTAATTGTCTCTTAGGTACAGCTAATTATTATTTAACAAATATGTGTAAGATTTCAGTTAAACTAAATAAGCGTTAATTTTTAAATAAAGGCAAACAGTTTTTTAATTAAATTTTAATATTTGGCATATATTTAGATTCCACCGATAATGTTGATTCGAGGTGGAGTAGAAGAAAAACCTCATCACATCATGAAGTAGAAAAAATACGTCATAGAATTGAAAAAAATACATCGAAAACCATGAATTCTGGGAATGTTTGCCATCATTGTAGCATGTGTACATCATAATATCATATGACTAACAAGATTATTAATACTTCATCAGTACTTATAGCTTCTCTTTTTATTAATCATTGGTTACTGCTTTTATCGGATATTTTACTTCCGCACGCGCATTACGTATGGAAGCAGTACAGTTTATAAAATCTCATTTCTTACTGGTGATTGTGAATTTAGGCTTATCATAAAGCCGGAATTAAGTGTGTGTATTACATATTTAATAGATAAATGTGTGAGTTTGGCGACATCGGTTTCCATAGTAAAATGACATGATACCATTTCTACTAGTTTTTTCTGTTCTGTGGGCGATATATATGCTTTTACAACAAGATCCCAGAAAATGTTCAAAACAAATGTATTATTAAATTCAAAAGAATTTTTAAAAAAACGTTTGTGTTGTAAAGGTTACTGTAACATACATGACTTTCTCAATGATGCAGATTGGCAGTGGAGTGACCGCCCTCAGGCTATAAATAATAAATTTTATTGTACGATTTTACATTGTTATCATATTTTTATTTAAAAAAAGCCCGCTGAGTTTGTTTTCCAACCTTTTGGAAAGCGTGGTAGTTTTAGACTTCCAATGAGTGATAATATATTCTATTTTGAATGAACTTGAAAATATATTTTTTTATTGCCATTATATTATTTATTTAAATAAAATAACTTATTAATTAATAAATAAATTATTCACTAGTTTCTAATTTTTTCCTTTGTCTTCACCCAAATACCTATCTGGATACCAAATTTGAACTTTCTGGGTCATCGGAACTGGGTTAGAGTTTTAATCTTCAGTTCAGTCAGTGATAAAAATGTTTTTTGGACGTTAATTATACATCACTGTTCGAAGTGAAACTGCTCGCAAGAATCAATATAAGCCAAATTTTACATGTTTAAGTGCGTTTTGTTGCGCCCGTTCTTCTCAGGCTTGAGGCAATCATTTTGGAATGGGTGGTAGTTTTTTTTACTTTCAATATGTGATGTCACATCCTATTTTGAATAAAAATATTTGAATTTAAGTTATGAAGGGGTCGAAAGTGGCTCCAAGATGTTCGTGTAATATGACAAACGGTGCTGTTCGCCAGTTCCGTTAGCTTGAACTAGGCTTGCCTCCACAACAGCTGTCGGGGCGTGGTGCAATACCTGGCGGCGAGACGGCGGCCAACGGCGGTTCAGGTTCACACTCGGGTTCCGGCTCCAGCTCGCGCTCCGGCTCGTACTCGGGCTCCACCTCGACGCGGTCGGGTTCGCCGTCACATAGCGCGTTGCTCGACAGGCCCGTCTCTACTGAAAAACCACGCACTACGTGTATTGGAGAAGCTCGAGTGTGTCTACCGTGTACGACATAATATTACCAGGGAGGCCTCCTTTGCACCGGATGCTAGATTATGGGTACCACGGCGCCTATTTCTGCTGTATATCAGTATGTGTAAGCATTGTGTTTCGGTCTAAAGGGCGCTGTAGCTAGTGAAATTACTGGGCAAATGAGACTTGACATTTTATGTCACAAGATGACGAGCGCAGTTGTAATGCCGCTAAGAATTTTTGGGTTTGTCAACAATCCTGAGCGGCAGTGCATTGTAATGGGCAAGGCATATCAATAACCATCAGCTGAACGTCCTGCTCGTCTCGTCCCTTATTTTCATAAAAAAAATGTGTTCTGTAAATTAGGCATTAAGGTCTTTTGGTCGTTTGATCGTCACCGGGAAAATTGAGGGGAAGAGACCAAGAGGCCGGAGCCCACGACGCTGGTCTGACCAAATATCCGAGCAGACTAAACAACCCATCAGCATCGCACTCCACCATGCGACAGACCGAAACAGATGGAGGAAAGCTGTAGACGAACTTAAGCGGAGTCACGATCCTCAGCAATGAGGGAACGACTGTGAAGAGAGAAGGTCTTTTGTTCAGAACTTACGTTGCATGGCTGCGACGAGATGTCGGGTGTCCTCGATTTGCGGGTGCCCGTTGAGGTGTGGCTCGAGTGTCGGCGGTGCAGGTGCGGGTGCCGCGGGTGACAACAGCGCGGCGGGGGGCGCTGCAGGCGGCGCAGGGAAGGGTGGCGGAGGGAACGCTCCCGCGGGGTAGTACCCCGAACTGCCCACGACCTCTTCGTCCTCACCTTCCGATCGCCCCGATCCCTCGCCCTCCTCGTCCGAGAATACTATATCCTGCAACCAACGCACTTCGCGATGAGCGGCTGCTAAATTTGACGTAGTTAAGCAGAAAGAACTCAAACCACACAAATTCACTTTTGAGTTATAGTATATGCATTTGAAGTTTCAGCTCTAAATAATCTTCCATGTAACTATCCAAAAAAAAAAAAACAGTTTCCGTGTACATTTTAATTTGGATTTGACCTTCAGGAGTACAATGGCATACTTAACTCTATTTTGAACAAAGCGTGGTTTGAGTCCTTTCTGCTTAACTACGTCCAATTGATCATAGCTGTTCTGCTGCGTACATACAAGTTTGTGTAAAGTGTCCTTCGGAGTCGACACAAAATTAACAATACGTCAGTTAACGATGCATTTTTAATTATTCAAGATTCGCTTATATTTAATATGGTATCACATGAAAGTTATTTTATGTGAAATATGAAATCCTCAATACTATATTTAATTTAGCAAGTTACAAAAATGATGAAGATGTTTTACATAAAACATATATAAGGCTGACCCAGCAAACGTTGTATTGCCGATATTAAAATCGCGATACAAAAGTAGCTGTTGATCGTAGATGGGTGAAAATTTGAACTTATATTAATTATTTTTTAATGCTGACTCATAATTAAACAAATATAAAAAAGAAATTGTTAAGTGTCATCAATTTCCATTGGAATGGAGGCATTATCTGTTCCTATTTAAAATGATAGGTTTAAGATTTGTTTTGTGAAGAGACAAGCTGTTAAAATGACTGTTAGTGCCTCTTCATACGTCCCAGTTGCCGGTTAGCCGGCGCCGACTGTCAGGTGCCACGTTCAGTTTTAACACGACCCGGTTTTGCCCCGGTAGCGTTCTTAGTTGCATAGTGACTATGCATACATAATTTAATTTTCAATCTTCTCTAAAATGGAACGTGATCAATTAATTGCCACGTGGATTTTGTACCGAAGATTCTATCCGAAAAAGGAAGTCAAGAAGTTATTACTTTCTTCCCATTAACATGAAAAGGGAACACTTCTACACCTTATTTCCAGACCTAATACTAAATGATGAAAACACATACTTTAGGATGTCCATATCTTCTTTTAATCAGTTACATCACAGTTTGAAAAATAATTTACAGCGTTAGTATATACGTCCAGGTACATCCATTTTGCAATTTTCTCATAAATTATGACGACACGAGATTGTGAGACAAAACGACGTGATAGTACCTGAGCGACTGACCGCCGGTGCGTATGAAAGCTTACACTACTGTGGGTCCGGCCGCCGGCTAACCGATACTACCGTACTTGGCCTTACCAGTAACGGATTAAGCTTACGCGGGGCCCGTAGCAAATTATTTCAATGAGCCCTTGGTATATATACTGGAAATAGTCAGTTAGCGAGTGTCTGACGTGGGTTGTCTCAGTAGGAAAAGTTGTAACGGTTCACGTTTTTTCCACGTCAAGAAATTCAATATCTTAATAAGTATCTCTTAAAATTATGCTCAGACAGAGATGAGTTGGACATGCGGGCCCCCTTTTGCGCGGGGCCCGTAGCAATTGCTACACTTGCTATATGGCTAATCCGGCACTATCCGGATACCCGGCAACCATGACATATGAAAAGGCACTTAAGGAGTACTCCAATAGTGAATATGATAGTCTTAGCGGACGTGTGTGTGCTGATCACCTGGTAGCGGAAGATGTCGTTGTGCACGTAGTACTTCTTGGGTGACTGCGCCGCCAGAACGAAGGTCTGCGTGAAGCGCCGCATGGGTGCACCACCGTTGGAGAGCTCGCCTGTCACCTGAACCACCACGCCGTTCCCTAGCGTGGCTTGCGCATCCACCTGCGCCGACAAATCAGTATATTTATTTATTAAGGCTTACCAACTAGATAGTTATATATCCTATCCCATAGTGCAAAAGAGCCTTAAGCTCTCACGCTGCGGTAGAGCCTAACGCAGCACTTCTCTTATCAATCGGCCCTTCCGGGCGACTTGTTATTATAACAGTAGCTGGTAAGATAGTTTTAAGTTACATTCTGCATTTATATTTTAGTTATTAAGATCAGTCTTGCATCAAACTCTGTAAGCTCGGGTCGTAAATAATAAACTCTTATTTCGACTCTAAAATATTAATTTTAATTTCTATTTTTAAAAACCCAATCCCTCGCTCCCGAAATCTAACTAGATACATAATGAAATTAAATGAAATTTTATTTGCAGGAAACATTGTACTTAAGGTGTTAACAATATAATGGATAATCCAATATGTTTCGTCAATTGACATGCAAAATATGTTACAAAATTGTCTAAACACTAATCGTACTGTTATATTGAAACATGTCGGATTTCACAATGATATCAATAATATTTATAAAATGAAATTTTAAGATATTATAATATGAGACGTAAATAACTTAATAATTCATTTAGTACCTATGTATAATATATTATAAACAAAACAAATAATATTAACAAATTCAATGTCATAAAAGTATATTAATTTACATATATTATTATCAAATAGACTAATTCATTTTGTATTGAAAAATTCATTTAAGCTATAGAAGCACTTATTTGTTAACCACTGATGCAGTCTTCTTTTAAAAACTTTGAACGGTAAATCTTTCAATTAATTGGGCAATTTATTATATATTTTCACAGACATGCTGAAACAATTTCTACTAAAAGAGGCAGTTCTACAGAAGGGCATTATGAGTTTATTTGGATACCTTGTGTTTAAAACCTTCTGGCTTTTTTTTGTATAGAAATCACACATATGTTTTTGAACAAATAGGCTTATTTCATAAATGTATAGGCATGGCAGCGATAGAATTTTCAATTTTTTAAATAGCGGTCGACAAGAATCTAGGGGGCCGGCTCCACAAACCGCCCTGATACACTTCTTCTGTCCAATAAATAAATGCCCTATACTCACCGAGTTGCCCCATATGACCAATCCATATCTTAAAGCTGAAACCACGAATGCATGATATGCCATTAGCGCTGTTTTTTCACCTATTGTTTTTGATACGCGTTTGAGGACAAATACATGTTGGTTAATTTTTTTGCTAATTTTGTCAACATGTGACTTGAAGGACAAGTTGCTGTCTAAAGAAATACCAAGAAAATTGACAAGTTGTGCTTCTTTAATATTCTCATTATGATAATTAACATTAATATCTTTTCCTTTCCCATTCTTATTATAATACTGCATATACATTGTTTTTTTTATATTTACAGTCAGGTTATTTTCAGTAAGCCATTCAATTGTGTCCTTTATTGTTTTATTAATTTCTATATCATATGTCAATTCATTGTTGCATTTAATTACAATAGAGATGTCATCAGCAAAAAGAGTACAGTTATTAGTAGTAATGCTAGGTAAGTCGTTTATGTAGATTATGAATAGAAGTGGACCCAATATACTTCCTTGTGGTACACCTTTTGTTTTAAGTCTAAGTTCTGATCGATAAGGTATTACTTCTTGTTTATTATTTAATTTAGCAATTTCAACGTATTGAGTACGGTTTGAAAGATAACTTTTAAGCCAGTCATTTGCTAGACCTCGAATACCATATTGAGCGCATTTCTCTAATAGTTTTTCATGACAAACATTGTCAAAAGCTTTGCTCATATCAAAAAATACTGATGTTACTGGAATTTTTGTGTCCATGCATTCCGATATTTCTTTTATTAGCGAAAAACACGCTAAATTTGTTGATTTTCCTTTTTGGAAACCATTTTGTTCCTCCAAAATGATATTATGTTTAGTTAAAAAAGATGTTAATCGCTTGTGCAGTATCTTTTCAAAAATTTTTGAGATAACAGGAATGAGTGTGATTGGTCGATAGTTGTTAATATCCTTTTTATCACCCGCTTTGAGTAAAGGTGTTACTTTTGCCTTTTTTAAATTTGATGGGAAAGTACCTTCTTCAAAAGATAGATTTATTAAGTAGGCTAGGACTGGAGCTAGTTCCTTTGCACATTCCTTTATTACCTTTGTTGCTATTTCATCGCAGCCCGTGGAATTTGAATTATTAAGTGAATTAATAACGGTTATTATCTCCATTTCATCAGTTGGCATTAAGAAAATATTTGAATTGTTATGTTTTAATTTATATGTAGGTTTTTTATTTTTTACATTTTGACTTTGACTTTGTGTGACTGTATTTATAAAATAATTATTAAAAATAGTAGCAATCTGAGTTGGATTATTTATAATTTTATTTTCATATTTAATTTCATCAATACTTCCTACATTAGAGTTAGTTTTATTTTTAATCACATTCCACGACGCTTTGCATTTATTTTTCGAGTACAGTATATATTTGTTGTTACTACTTCTCTGAGCTAGGTCTATACACTTGTTGAGAATCTTTGAATAATTATTAAATTTGTTTTTGTTGGCAGGTATTTTATTCTTATAATATTGATACCTTAATTTTCTTTTTGTTGCACATGATTTTTTTATACCTCTGGACAACCATTTTATTTTTGAATTTGAAACATTAATTTTATACTTAAGAAGAGGAAAACATAATTTATAAAATATGATTAATGTATTGTAAAATTCATCAAAAGATTCGTCCAATTTCTGGGCATCATACACGTCTATCCAGTTAAGACTTTTTATACAGTCCTTAAATTTGTTTATGTTTTGATTACACAAATCTCTTTTGAAAATTAACTTATACGACGGTGTTGAATTATTTATTTTTGTCGGTACTACTAAGAATTGTGCTGTGTCATGATCCGATAGGCCTAACTGACGAATCTCCCCTGTGGCATTTTCTATATTACTAACAAAGACGTCAATACAGGATTTTTGCCGAGTAGGTTCATTAATATGTTTAAAAAAATTATAATTTCGCAATAAATTTGTAAACTCCAGATCCGTTTTAGTATTTTTTAGAGTGTCGATATTAAAATCACCAACAATCACAATATTACTGGTCTCCCAATATCTTAATTTGTGTAAATTAAATCAAGCTTATTCAAAAATTCAGCAACGTTCGAATTCGGCGTCCTGTATACCAAAGCACAAATTAATTGTAATATATATATATATTACAATTAATTTGTGCTTTGGTATTCTTAAACCACAACATTCGAAAGAATATTCTACACATAGCTCATCCATGACATCAAATTTTACAGCCTCAATATAGTCTCTGACTAGAATGCAGACCCCACCACGCTTTTGCTTAAGTCTACAAAAAGCAGATACCATTGTATATCCATTCAACTTAATATTAGATCTGTTTTCTGCATTCACGAATGTTTCTGATAGACCTATAACATCTACTACTTTTCCATTTTCAAAAAGTTCAGTTAGAGCTATGTTTAGTAGATCTTTTTTACTTAAAACGCTTGCTATATTCTGATGCATTATATTAAGATAAAATTTGGACTCGAAAAAATGAATCACTTTTGAGATCATTATTTTGTTCTTTACTTTTTAGTTTGAAATAATATGGTATAGTACCTTTTATTATTTTAATGTTGGTGATAGTTTTGGCAGACTGCGATATTTGAGCTTGATGTTGACTGCCTTTCGCACTACGAGCCATGATAATTTTACTACCGGGTACTAAATATTTTTGCCTATAATACATTGAGTCGATAAGCTTATTTATTCTATAACAAAAATCATGAATGAAGTGTTTCTTGCCAGGGTACGATTTTGCTAAAGTCAAGTATGTACAATTTTTATAATTTTTACAAGTCAGTTCCAATAAATTATTCAGTTTTCTTTCATTAATGTAGTAATTTTGCAGTACACTGGTTACAATAACTGTTGCTTTATTATGACGCTTTAAGAAAAAACCAAGTTCCATTATAATTTTGTAAGGATTACTATCCTGTTCGCCTAAACACAAAATTATTTTATCATTATGATTAAATTCAGTATTATTAAACGTCGCAACGAGTTCATCGCACGTTGCATGAGGTTTAACGAAAGAAAATATTTGATAGTTTTCGTATTTAGTATTCTGACGTGATTGGATAAGGGATCTTGCTAAATTTACACATTGTTGTCCGCCAAGTATCATAATTCGCATTTTGTCTGAATAATGTTAAGTTTATATTTGTAAATTATTAATATGTATTCTGTTAAGTGCCTAATAAAATAAATAAATAAATATTGTGCACCTGGTGCTCAGGGACGTGCATGGGTTTTTAGCGACAAAACTTAATGAGTGGGTGTTGATAGACCTTTGGTTATAGAATAACAGAACCATATTAAACTATTTTTTTTAGCACTAATGTTTGGAGGCGTGGAGTGGGTCGTTCCCTATTCTAAATTATGGTCGAGAGAGGCGATGGCTGGTCCATGCGTCGTGCTCGTGAACTGGATGACTGGATGATCCTGTTACCAGAAACTCTGGTTTATGTTTTTTCAATTGAAGCTATTATATTTTTTATAATCACTAATAAACTGCTCGCGAAATACCTTTATTTATTTACGGTGTATGTGGATTGATGCATCTAATTAACTCAATAGCTCTTGTGTTTTTACTAATTAATTTACATTTACTTACTCGTGTACAATATTTGACGAGTATTTTTGTTGCATCCCTTTACATATTATATTGTAACTGAAATGATTTGTAAAACGATGAATTTGTCAATATTGATTAAAGAGAGTGGCAGAGTAATCGGTCTTTACGAAATCATTCTGTTCGTATTTTAAATATTTTTTTTTTATGAAAATAAGATACGAGACGAGCAGGAAGTTCAGCTGATGGTAATTGATACGACCTGCCCATTACAATGCAGTGCCGCTCGGGATTGTTGAAAATCCATAAAAATTCTGAGCGGCACTACTATTGCGCTCGTCACCTCGAGACACAAGATGTCAAGTCTCATTTGCCCAATAATTTCAATAGCTATAGCGCCCTTCAGACCGAAACACAATAATGTTTACACATTACTAAGAGGTCCCGGGTTCGAATCCCGGTAGGTGCAAGCATTTATATGACGAATATAGATGTTTGTTTCCGAGTCATGGATGTTTAAATGTATTTATGTATGTCTATATGAATATATGTATGTTTAAGTAAGTATATTGTATTAAATATATCATTGTCTTGTAACCCATAACACGGGCTATATATGCTTAACTTGGGGCAAGATAATATGTGTAAAAAGTGTGTCAATATTATTATTATTACTGATTCACGGCAGAAATAGGCGCCGATGTGGTACCCATAAACTAATCGGCATCCTTCCACTGGTAAAGTTGTAGTGCAAGTGCAGGCTCACCTGGCTGATCTTGGCATGACAGTCCCTGAAGTTGAGCTGCTGTATGCGATGGTGTATCTGCTTCTGGCCGACGACGGGCAGGGTCTCGCGGTTGGGCGCGTCCAACCCACCGTGTACGAACGACGAGAAGTTGTTGTAGAATCTGTCGCAGGTGAACACAATTAGTGCATTGGCTGTGTGATGACCTGATGGTGGCATGGCGCCCCCCCTGCTACTATTACTAGCTGACCCGGCAAACATTGTTTTTCTATATAAATTATTTTTAGAGTTCTTGGACATTGCTTTATTTTTCTAAAATAAACGTAGCCTAAGTTACTCATTACATCAGCTACCTGCCAATAAAAGTCGCCGGATTAGACGGAACAAATAGACAGACAGACAGACAAAAATTGTAAAAAATATTATTTTGGTGTATGTGTACCGTATATGTATTCATAATATATATTTAGTAAAAAACGGTTATTTCAATATTACAAACAGACAGTCCAATTTTATTTCAATGTATAGATAATTCACACAATATTTTTATAAATTATAGCCTATATGTTATTCTGGTGTGTAAGCTATATTATTGCAAAGTTTCATCAAAATCCATTCAGTAGTGTTTGTGTTAAAGAAGTTCAAACATACAAACTTTCACATTTATGATATTAATAGGATAATAAGTGGCGAACAGTGGCGTGCATCCCATATAGACAATTGGGCAATGCCTACCTTAATAAGAACCTAAATTAATATATACCACTAGTATTAAATTCTATAATCAAACTTCTATTGAACACCCTCCCCGCAAGTTTTACATTACGTTAATTACTCAGTAAAAACTATCGCCTCGCGAGGTAACGTCAACCTCTACGCGTTATGCATATAATATATTAGGTACCTTCTTGTACCTAGCATGACACAAACTTAAGTATTAGGCTGACCAAACGGCCTGAAACTATATAAAAGGCACAAAAAATTTCAATATTATGACCTCAAAACCTAGCGCTGTCCGACCTACCGCCGTTTTCAATATTGTATCTCTAGTTATGGTTATATTGCTATCACTGTTTAATGACAAGACCTTATCTATCCATAGTTATGTCCAATATAGTTGTATTATTAGTTATAGTTCAATGCTATCTGTCGATAGGTAATTGAAATGTAAGTAAGTGTTAGATCTACAGTGCCTACCTTGCTAGAAAACCAATGCATGCCACTGGGGGCGAGACAGTGCCACTCAGGATTCTTGAAAAACCCAAAAATTCTGAGCGACACTTCAACTGCAGCACCTTGAGACACACATTAAGTCTCATTTGCCCAGTAATTTCACTAGCTACAGCACCCTTCAGACTGAAACAGTAATGTTTATGCGGCATTGTGGCACCCATAATCTAGCCGGCATCCTGTACAAAGGTGCCTACCTGTGGAGGTGTGCGGGCGCCTTGTTGAGCAGCGTGTAGTACTGGCGGACGAACTCGCGGCCGACGCTCTGCGGTGACGGGGACGCCTCCATTACCATTGCTCTTGGTACACTGCGCCGATACTCCCCTCCACGCTACTGTTGACAAACAAATCTCTTATTTGAATAATAATCCTATATCTTTAAACGAGCAATTCTTGTATATAAATAATCTGAATCTCGGAAACAGCTCCAACAATTTTCATAAAATTTTGTATACAGGGCATTCTGTTTCAATTTAAAAAAAAATAGTTTTATCCGTGTTTTGGCCTTGGCAATGGCTTATTCAGCATTCCAGAAACCATAAAAAGTGTTTAACATACAATTGTAGTGGTAAATTTGACATCTCTGTCAGTTGGCATAATGATGATATCAATGTTGCTTATAATCTTTTCGGCAAACCGATTTATACTTAACATGATAATCAATGGTTGTTTAGTTTGTATCTGTGTTGAATAGCCTCTGGGAAACTGGGGGTTAGTAGATAGAGTCGAAATAGATGTCATATTCACATGTAACTATTATCCCCCTTATTCATAATGGTCCGCTAATTTAAACAGTCGCTAAGGAGTGTTTTTTCTCATTCTGGCTTAGGTCAATAGAAGAAGACAGAGTGCGAATTAGCAATGCTTTAAGTTAGCAGACTATTATGAATAAGGGGGTATATGTTCATGTCTATAACAAGTACCTTATGATGAATAATTTCCCTAATGCTAGAAAATAATAGGATAGACTAGAAATATGTTTATTTACAACAGGGAGTGACAGAAACAACATATTGCAACAGTGCTGATGCTTCAACCTACTCCAATTTATCAAGCTACCTATGAAATAGATGTCATATTTGTATGCAACTGTTATTTAGTATATCTATATATAAAAAAATGAATTGCTGTTCGTTAGTCTTGCTAAAACTCGAGAATAGCTGGATCGATTTGGCTAATTATGGTCTTAAATTAATTGTGGAAGTCCAGGGAAGGTTTAAAAGGTTGAAAAATAAATATGAAAATCCTCGGAATTAAATAATAATAACGATTTTGATTCCTTTGATGTGTCCCCTGTCATTCAAAAATCAAATAAAAATAATAGTTAAAAATGAATATGAGGTAAAAAAAACAACTTAATTTTAGATAACTATAGTTGGTAGATTACTTACAGTGTGAATTAATAAAATTTGGCAATGTCTTCATTTAATATAAAGTAAATAAAGTTTTAAGGAATAAAGATATTTATACGTACTATGTGCTTATTCATGTGTGTATGCGGACAAAGTTGCGGGTATCAGCTAGTTTTTAAATAAATTTCTGTTCTGTATTATTCAATTTAATGACATGGACCCCTTTGTGGGAAACTCTCACTAAAACATTTTTATTTTAAACTAGCAATGTACTTAACTTACTGCAATTTCACCCATGTAGATACAGGTCTTATATTATTCCTAGGGATTTATAGAAATGTCACTGATATTATTCAATTAAAATGCATGTAAATATGAAGTGATAATCTTTATTTTTCAATCAACTCACTAAAGAAAAAAAATTAGGCAATGTTAAATAAAGAAAACATGTTGCATGAATGTAACTAAAGATCTCTGTTCAATTAAATGCAATTTGCACAATTTTTAAGCATATCTTTGTAGTACTAGTTCACCACTCATATTAAACTTCTACTTACAAAGCTAAATATCATAAGCTTAATATAAAGTTTAATGAAAATTGAATATCCTCAATTTGAACAGCGAATGTATTCTATTTGCTATATTGCCAATGACGAAACATGCATGGCGATTGGCGACTCCTGGAAGCATAAGTGTAACATTGCTGGTTTGTTCTCGCCAGGAAATGAAATAACAGAAAATCAAAAAGCCTTAACAACTAAATAAAACGAGCGCAACCTATACAAAACTCCAAATATCTGCATTTCTTATTGCAAATTAAGAAACGTAATCTGGTTCAGTTTAACCTATAGAAAGCACTTCATCTGCCGACAATCAGATTATAACAAGTTAACTCTCATAGGTCTTTACTGCTATAGCTTGTATGAAAAAGAATATCTCACCTCAATAAATATCAGGCATCAAAAATGTATAATCTACAACGAATTGTCACGAATATCGCTTTATTTTCACGATAAATATGCACTGAAAACAGAAAAAGAGCCTACCTCACCGTCCGCTGTCAATATAAGTGTTACCACTTTCCAGTGGGCAGTTACCACTTATTGGCACGGTTTACACTTTACAGTAATAAACCACTTTATATTATAATCATATTGGCATTGTCGAATATTTTTCAGTTACAGCATGGTTTTCTAAGCTATGGGAAATAATTAATGAAACAAAGTAAAATTAAAAAGTAAAAGGAAAAAATCCAGTCTTAGAATAAATAACAAAGTAAATATTATAAAAAATAATAGAAAAATGTAACATCGTTATTTATTTGAATAAAGTAATTAATGTTATTAAAAAAAAGTAGAAAACAGCGATTTATTAGAAATGTTATGAACTGTTATGAACTTTATTAGAAATGTTCCTCGCGGGACGACTGTCGGTTGCCTATCATGCAACCTATGGTCTCCCACGACGCGACGTACACAAGAAGTTGTTGCGCTGAATTCACCCTTATTCACCCACATTCTTGTGTAATTCTTGTTATTAGAAGTGTTCTGGTTTGATGAGGGTCATGTTCACTCTGGTCAAACGTATGGGTACAGCTTGGCAAAAGAAGCAATGGATGCCGGTACACTGGTACCGGCATCCGTACCGGCATCCATTGCTTCTCTTGGACGTCTATGGTATCCACACCATCTTTCATCAGCAACACATTTCAAATGGATGTTCGTCTTCTCCAGTGAGCGAATTATCCCAGTCAGTTTGTGTCAGTGGACTTTGTTACAGTTTATTTGAAAATTGTAAGGCTAAGTTGAGCTTACTCAATCGGCCTTGAGTTAAATTTTTTATTAGCGAAAATTGCCAAATTTCGGACTGGGTTGATATTACCAATAAATTTAATACACTCCCAATAATAATTTTGGATAACAATTAACTTCACCTTCTTGGAGCTCCATTATTTCCTTTTTTATTCCTACAATCTTAGGACGATAATATAAATAAAAGAAATATTACTGGATTAAAACTGGGTGAGGTAAGAGAGTGCCTTGGGGCACAGCCGCTCTCATTGTTTTTTAAATTACCAGTGCCCGCGGGCACGTCCGATACGGAAAGGTTAATTCTCATACGGCCTTAACCACTCGTAAAGTTTCGAGTGTTGCCTTATTATTATTATTTGAAGAGGGTGGCTATTTCCTGGTCCTAAGGGGTTCCTAGTAACACCGCGTCCAGAATTGGACTATTGTGTTCGCGACTCATACTAAAGCTCATCGTCAAGCCCTACCGCCTTTACGAACCGCAGTAGTTCCTTGACGCGAGTGTTGCAAACACTATCTGGTGGTACGAAGTAGTTGCCAAAGATTGTGTTACGCTTATGCATTAGTGGGCCGCAGTCGCAGAGTAGATGAATAGGTGTTTCATCATCCTCAAGGCAGAACCTGCAAGCCTTGTCGCTTCTGATGCTGACCACACTGAGGTGCTTGTTTAGGCGACAGTGCCCGGTTAGCATCCTAGTGAGTATGCATAGATTTTTCCTGTTCAATGATAGGGCTTCATTCGCATAGCTACTGTTGAATGCCCTTATCAGTGCTTTAGAGTGGTTTAAACCTGAAGAGTTGTTCCAGCGTTTAAGTGCTTCTTGTTTACATTGGTTACTCAGGGTGTGTCGGATGGCGCTCTTTGGCAGTCCACAAATGGGTTCCGGACCATATCGGACTACTTTAGCCCCAGCTCTTGCGAGCTCGTCGGCCATTTCATTGCCTATGATTCCGGCGTGCCCTGGGACCCATCTGAGAATCACTCTGTTTTTCATGCCTAATGAATTCAGGCATTCGACGCAATTATTGACTAACTTAGACGACGTCAAGTCAGCGTCTAAAGCCAACAATGCTGCCTGACTATCAGAGTGAATGTATATGTTATGATTGACGTAGCCTTTTTGGATATTGGTTTCCGCGCATTCCAGGATGGCGTACACCTCTGCTTGAAATATGGAGGTAAAGCTTCCCAGGTTTGTGCTGGATTTAAACCTGGGGCGTTCTCCATAGACCCCACAGCCGACTTCATTTTCCATTTTGGACCGATCGGTGAACCACATGCTGCCTTACCAGCGTTTCTATCTTCAGTTCATAGTGAGTGAATTAACATGACACCTCGCTCGTCTTGCGAGGGCTTTAGCGATAGCCCAACCCTTAGGTTAGTCGTTAAATTTTGTCAACTTAAAACGTTAATTATTATATTTAGCAATGTTAAAAATTAAAAGTAACTACAGCATTATACTTTACTGCTTAGTTAAGCCGGGTCCGCTGCGCCAATTTTTAACCACTTAACAAAACATGTTAAGAAAAAGTTAGCAAATCTGTCCGTCCGCTGCATCTGTTTATGTTTATATTTTTGTTTGTGATGGTGACCTAGCTGCTGCTCTAGCAGTAGTAGATTATTTGTAAAAAAAATAAACAGGAATAGATTCCAGGTCGGACCGGTTATACGGCATACCTGCACTCACATTCGTTCAATATTTAAGAATTAAAAATTTATGATTGGTTCAGTATGAAAAACTTTTCTCGTTGCTCAGAAAATGATTTTCAAGAGTTGTTATCGTATATCATATAAGAAAAAAGGATTGTGTGGTTTTATGAAACCACGGTAAAAGTGAAACTTTTTTTCACATTATAGATATTTAACTAAAAAAACAAACAAAATAGCGTGGAGCACTGGCACAAATGTGCAATAGTCCATACACTATACGGTCAGCTGCTGCGAACTATAGGCGCTGCCCAACCGTCACGCGACATGCAACACACATACGAAAAAGTTTGAGACTATGTAATAAAAGTTTCACTTTCATAAGGATGTGAACGAATGATGTGATGTGATTAGGTGTGTCTATACGCTACCAATATATACATCCCAAACAACCGGCCTTTCTGTTATCAGTTGTATAAAAAACAAAGGATTTTCTTTATTCCACTCCATCACAAACAAACCAAATAGAATAATTATCGCTAACTACGAATAATACGTATTCAGTGAACACTAACATATTATGTCTTAATTTCCCTTCCCGCAGGCGAACGCGAGTGATGTTATTCATTTGTCGTGGTGAACATCTTAAAATATTTTATTTAACAAAACTGTTAGGCCACGCCCCTATTTATAAAAGAAGTTTTTGTGTTAACAAACACGAAAACACGTTGCAGCGGACCCAGCTTTATATATCATATAACATTGTTCATTTAACATTTATAGCTGCTTAACATTTTATTTATGTTAGCAACTACAATCTACGTAGGCTTTTTTGTGTTTATGGATCGATTCCTGGGAGGTGGGACCTTTAGCCAGTCTCCACTGTGTAAACCATGTGTATGTGTATGTGCGTGCGTTGATTCGGGTGATCTTTTCTTTGCGCTCTTAAATATTCGAGTTACTCTCTTGCGACTATATGTTATTTTATTAGATATTTGATAAGTTTTTGTTTAAATAAAATGCTTTTAAAAGGTTACAGCGCCAATAATTGTCCTTTTTAGTTGTCATTGTTACGTTTGGACGTTTTTTTCTTGAAATAGCTATATTTAATAGATGACAGTGATAGCGGTATAGTATCTGGAATTGTAGAAATTTATTAAAGTGACGATTCAGCGTAATAGTAATAATATAACTTTTTAACTATAGTAAATTTTATTTAAATACAAAGATATGACTAAATATTTATTTTTGTTTTATTTCCATATAAATCGAATGACAGCTTCAAGTTAAATTTTATAATGTTTTTTTAATAATAATTAATGTTAATAATATGCATACATAATACGTTAAAAAAATATTCGTTTCCGTACGAGAAATTGAAATGAAAACATAAACTAAAACAAACAAATAATTAAAACTTTTAGGTCTCTAGACATGAAAAAAAGGCTTCAAAAAGTCTATACATCTCAAAATTTGGGCAGTACTTTGCACGATGAATATCGCACTAGGATTTGGTACATCCTTGCAGGTATTGCGAGGATATCTTAAGCGACTTATCTTAAATGTACACAATGAAAGATATTTAAGCTACCCAACAACATTTGATTGACGCATTGGATAAGCTCTAAATCAACTTTAAGAAGGATGGAGCAGAGCGAAAGACTACCAATTATAAACGTCGTCTATTAGAAACGTTAGATCAATATCTTACAGATATGCAACCAATGACACTCTTATCTTTTGGTTTTGTGTCTCATAAATACTTTTAATAAAATATAGATCAGATAAATAACATGTGTGCAATTCACGTTTGGTAGAAGTGAAACCTTCAAAAATTTGGCTTGATATTGAGACGAATGTAAAATTTCAGGAAGAGGATAATTGTAGTTTTTAGTAATGTGGTCATAGTGTTACAATGTTTGATAATTATTTGACCTTTTATTTGAATATATTACATAGATTTATTTAGACTCAGAACTTACTTTCGTAAATGAATTCAATGATTGTATATTTATTTATTGGTTGTGAGAAATATAGATAGCTATAATTAATACTGGAATACTACTTATTTTGTAATTTGGTTTGACATACACATTTTTCATTTCAATAATTGTATTTGTTGATTGGTTGGGAGAAATGTAGATAGCTATAATTAATACTGAAATACTACTTCTTTTCTAATTTGGTTTAACATGCACATATTTCCCCTACTTTAGAAAGCTGAACTGATAATGATTCCATTTGTTTGTATTGAGTTCCATTTGTGGAGTAATAAGATGGGCTCCGTCATTCGAAATATGGTTGATTACAACTCCACCGGCCCTCGTATGTAGCAAAGAAAAAAATATATGGGTTGCAATTCGGAAGTGCCGGCACAAGTGAAAACTTGAACAATAACGTTGTGTATTTTTCGATCAGGTCACATGTCGTGACGCGATTTTAACATTTTATACCCATCCCAAGAAAAGTGCTCAACGCCACTAAAGAAGTTTTCACTTCAAAAAAAGGAACAAAAGGAACAAAACCACAACGAGAACCACGAACTTAGGAAACACTGAATAATCTTTACAATCTCATTTTCGCCCACGTCAATTCTTATGAATTCATGTGTCTGTCTCTTTTTACTGCTGCTTTTTCATTTCATTAATTTTCAAATCACAACAATGCTAAAGAAGTTTTCACTTCATAAATTGGCAGTATAAATTTATTATTAATTTCAAATAAAAACACTATTAATTCAAAAATGCACAGAATATACACATTGAACTTTTCACTGAATCCATTCAATTTACTTATAAGATATACACAGCACTAATGTTGTACCCTACGCCAGTTGTATAACTACAGATATACTGCTACAAGCATTCCGGTGGCGAGATTTGACCCATCCTAAACATGTCTAACTATATAATATTTATTTTTTAATTATTTATTTATCGCGTACACTAGTAGCGAGCAACAGTGCGTTAAAAAAAGTGCCCAACGTGTCTAAATAAGTTTTCACTTCAAAAAAGTAACATAAAATAATTAAATATTTCTAGAACTGCGTCTCCACAAATGCAATAAATCCCCTCGTCCGTCTAAGCTACACGTAATGATTCATTCTTATATTATGCCTTATCTGAAGTAAACATAATTGTTACGTTGTGTTAGGCACTTAATTGAAAACAATTTAATGTAGGTATTTGACCTGAGTTTTATTGCAATTACAAAATTGTGTCATTAAAATAGTTTAATGTTATACAAATTATAAGTCCATAAGTACTATTTTAGAGACTTTTTAGTGTAAAGAATCTTATTTGGCTATGATTCTGCTCTTCTAGACAATTGATTTTAGTGTTAAATAAAATTGATTTATGAAAAACCATGTATTATTATTCTATTGACATGGTTTATTACCATAATAATTAGGCTATGAATAAAATATAGGTAATACAAAATACACAATCTGTTTTTGTTTTGTAATCTAAGTTATTAAATATTCAAATGATGTGAGCCTCCTAGAGTGAAAATTCCGCTAATATTCGTCTTCAATAAATTCGACACGTGAACACACACAACATATGAATAATTTTGGATATCCGCAAAATAACACTTAATTCAATAAAAAATTTATATCAAACTCAATGCTTTAAGGATGGTAATAATAATTAATTTGCTACGATTGCGATGTTTATTATCAATTAAAGAATACTAATATATTGCCAAATAATAATAAAATGCTGATTTAAAATTACAGATTATATAAGTAGTAGAGCATGAAAAAACATTGCCATGATATAAAACAGTTGAAAAGGGCGGTAAAATGTTATACAATGTTGGTGTTTTCATTGATTCCGTCACAGCTTCGGTTTTCTCATTTCGTCGCGTATGAAATACAAATCTTTTATCCTTGTTATTTGTCACTAGGTTCGTTGACCCTCGCTACACATTGATTTTATTGGCTAAAATATGGAGCGGGGATGTTTTATTTTATCAAGAGAATCAGGGCTACCAACATTTTAAAAATTTCGCGCCGACTCATCGAGCATTTTAGTGTGGGCTTGAAAGCTATTGTCTCTAATCGATCAGCCATCTTTCTTGTTCTTCTGCGTTTGGCATTCGTTGTTGAAGGTCGTGTCCAGACCTTAGTTTTAGT
Organism: Leptidea sinapis; assembly: GCF_905404315.1. Lineage (NCBI taxonomy): Eukaryota > Metazoa > Arthropoda > Insecta > Lepidoptera > Pieridae > Leptidea > Leptidea sinapis. Next base: position 4,322,427 of record NC_066296.1, on the reverse strand, counting down.
TTACAGTTAATTTAAGTCTAAACTAAGTCATGGCTAATAACGATAATTTTGCACAAGATGTTACTGATAATCAAGTGAACGGGAGCGCTGAGAACGGCGGAGGAGATGGTCAACAAGATAACCTTAGCGCCGACGCCCCCGGGCGAGATGACGACAGGTAAATTACTTTCAATGTATTCCAATAGTTAATATTTTTATCTTCCAACTAAGTCAAAAATATTAAATGAGTCGCTTAGCGTATAGTATAATATTCTAAATTTGTTTTGCAGTATAAATCTAGCTTTTGTACGCCGCAATGGCGGCGGCGTCCGGCATTTTACGATACCAGCTTTATAATCCATTCTTATCTAAAAAATCTATTCAAAATTTTTAAATTTTGTTTTTGCAGTGGTTTGTACGCGGACTAAATTTAGTTTTCAACTTCTGATTTTCATTTCAGACGTAGCTCAAGGTTTAATTTCAGTTAATTTACTGTCGAGGCGCATGATGTAAAATGGCGTCATTTTGCGCGTCGCGTCCCTCGTACCACCGCACCGGTTCAAAGCCCCGTTATCGATTTATTGATCATGGGTTTTTCGCACAAGTTTTGTTTCGAATGTTACGGTTAATGAACTGGTGTGACCGCTCGATTAGCGATTCGTAAACAGTTGTAAAGCTGCAAGATTTTAAATCGGTCGTAGTGCAAATATAGACGCAGAGGCCGCCTCAGCGTGGCTCGGTCAGTTGGTTTGGTTGGAGCGCTACTAACGGCCTGTCTTTCTGCAGGTGTGAGCCAGCGCCGCCGCCGACGGAGCCGCCGGAGGACGCCATGGTACTTATCCGCTGGGCTCACACTAAAGTAAACTTGTCCAGACTGACTAGTTACCAACCATTGTCTCGGCCACTTAACTTTGGGCCTCGATCACTTGCCAATTTCAAATCTTGCGATAAACTGTAACATTCTTGTATCATTTCTCGTTGTCTTAATTCTAATGTAAAACTTTGCAGATGACATTTTGTAACTTACAGGTTTCTCAATTTGTTTTGCTGCAGTGCTTGGAGTTTGTTTTTATTTTTGTTGACAAAAAAGTAGCTGTAAAGTACTGTAAACAAGTACTGCATAGATTATAATAATTATTGTTAATAATAATTTTAAATTTTAACCTATGTCAGTTTTTTTCGAGACACGGGCATCAATATATAACGATGATTTCTAATATTTTTTTTTCATGTGCTTACAGAAAACTGTTTGTTGGAGGTCTCAGCTGGGAAACAACAGACAGTAAGTTTTATATATATTTAGTGTACTTGCACTTTTTCTAACTCAATTGTAATGATGAACCATCAGTTCTGCTTCTGATAGCATTGAAGACAACTTTACCCACGTTTTCTGAGAAATATGAATGTAAATTATTAAATATTTTTCTTAAAGTTTTGTATTAAACTAGAATTATTTTGCAGAGGAATTACGTGAACATTTTGGGGCATATGGAGAAATTGAAAGTATAAATGTTAAGACTGATCCTAACACAGGTCGATCCAGGGGATTTGCCTTTATTGTGTTTAAGAGCCCTGATTCAATTGATAAAGTTATGGCTGCCGGAGACCACACTATAAACAACAAAAAAGTTGATCCAAAGAAGGCTAAAGCTAGGCATGGGAAAATATTTGTTGGTGGTTTGAGCAGTGAAATTTCTGATGATGAGATCAAAACATTCTTCGGTAATTTTGGAACGGTAAATTTCTTTTATTTTCTATTTTTTATTACCTTGAATACAATGATGAAAGTTCCGGTAATGGTGAGATTTCAAAATATCTAGACTTACTCTGCAGAAGAACCCGGGCCACTGATGATGTATTTTGAAGAAGAATAGTCTACATAAGCATAGAATTTTGTGTTAAGTTTTTTTTTGTATTTCAGATAATTGAAGTTGAGATGCCTTTTGACAAGACAAAAAATCAAAGGAAAGGCTTCTGTTTCATTACATTTGAATCTGAACAGGTGGTTAATGAGCTGCTGAAGACCCCGAAACAAACCATTGGTGGTAAAGAGGTGTGTATTTGTAAATTTTCCAAGTAATTTCTAGAGAACTTCTATGTTGCAATACTTTAAATTATTAAATTAAATACCAACATGGGCAGAAGAGACTTACTACTGAATTCAAAATAAAACCCAATAATAAAACATGCTAGTAACATATTGTTACTTGGTATTTCAGATTGCACCTGTCACTCGGTATATAATGCATATGATTTGTTGATAAAATTGTCATTGAAGTGTTGAAAACTCAATTTTTATTGAAGTGTGGTGGACCACAATGACTTGAAAGTCATTACTAAAATTTTTAGCAGCACAATGCATCTATTATACTTTACACAACAGTAAACATAATTGTTTATCAACTGAAAAATTTACTAATTTTATTTTTCTGAGTAATAATGACTAGTCTGCATTAAAGTCTCTGAAACATAATGACAGTGGTTGGTGAACAGAGATGGAACCTTGTCAATTTAAAGGATGTGTGAGATAAGAGTCTGACTTAAGTCAAAAGATGTGTGAACCATCCTTCTCTCAACTTGTCAACTCATTGTTAATGTGTGAACTTGTCTGATCTGTGGTCTGCCTGTAGGTTGATGTGAAGAGAGCAACACCGAAACCTGACGGTCCCGGAGCGATAGGCGTGCGCGGCGGACGAGGCGGAAGGGGCGCGCGTGGAGGACGCGGTGGCCGCGGCGCCTACGGGGGCCAGGGTGCCTGGGGTAACCAGGGCTACGGCGGCTATGGATACGGCCAGGGCGGCTATGGCGGGGGCTACGACGGCTATGGTTACGGGGGCTATGGCTACGACGGGTACAGCGGCTACGGCGGCTACGATTACTCCGCATACCCAAATTACGGTAAACGCGGCAAGCAGCACTAAGCGCGCGCTCACCGACACATTACCTCGACTGATGTTACCTGACTGTAGAATGTAAATGTAGATGTAAGGCGAGGGCGTCCGCGCGCTCCTCGCGTAGGCTCGTGCGAGCGGCCGAGCAGCGTCCGTCCAGCAACGGGCCGCGCACCTTAGGTATATCTAGTGCTTAGAAAATATTTATTTTTCTATAATAGCTTACGTATTCCGTATTTACATTGATATTCTATCGAGATAATGTGTAGTGAACAGTCGGCACTGTGGCCAGTGCCCTAGATGTAATCTAATCTAATTTGATATCTGGCTAATATTCAATAATTTGCATTTGTTTAAATTCCACTCTGGCTCATATGTCACCGGAGCCCACTAGCTCTCGATCTCTCTTTATCATTGTTTCACTAGTTTTATGTTCTGTATATAATGTTACCTGCCTATGTTTTATAAGTGTTTATTTGTAATACCACTTTTGACATATGTAGCATCGTTGCCCGAGTTTTATATTTATTTTGGTATATTTTTATTTTACCTACATACACTCTCGCCACATGCTACATTTGGGTAATTGGGGTAATATATGGAGAGACATTGTGAAAGTGATAAAGATATGATGAAGCTTTTAATAAAGCACTGTTACCAAAAACCAATGTGTTTCCATATATGCCCAAACCCTTATCCCAACCCACACCTACCTACTCCTACCTAACCATCACATACCAAATTTACCACACATTGCATATCTAGAATCATTCTATCACAATATTCTGCTAATTCACTCTTAATTATATAATTGTAGAGAACTGCCAATTTTATTAATAAGTCTAGAAGCGTAATTAGACAATATATGATGACAATATATCATCTTCATGTTTGGTTGCTAAATATAATAAGTTTGCTTAGGCCAGCCTCTAAATCTAGCCAAATTTCCATTTTTGTAAAATTGTCTTGCAAAGTGACAAACTGAAACATCAATGATCTATGTGATTACAGCTAATTGTCTTTTACTACTGTTATCTTACTTCTTTCTTTATCATAATAATGTACAACATTAGACCATAGACTTTTAGACCAAGTCTCACCTGCACCTATTTTGTTTACGTGTTCAATTAGAGGCTACATTGTCATGATAGGCACACTGCCCCCATATGTAGTTAGTTACCTACTTTAATATTTGTGACTGATTTTTAGACAGGTGATGACTAATTTCTTTGAAAGTGAGACTTAACATCTTGTCTCAAGGTGACGAGCGCAATTGTAGAACCGCTCAGAATTTTTGCGTTTTTCAATTCTGAGCGGCACTGCATTGTAACGGGCAGGGCGTATCAATTACCATCATCTGAACTTCCTGCTAGTCTCGTCCCTTATTATCATAAACAAATCTATTATGGTGGCGAAAAAGACATGTCAATCTGTAGTGAAATATATATTGATAGTTACGGAGTTATCAGCCAGTGCTGACATGACAGTTCGTATGCCCCGTATTGAACACGAAATGCGAATACGGCTAGGTCGTCGGTTGTGGTGATTGTCAAGGCTAGGAATTAAACAGCTTTGTGTTGCGGGCAGACTACGGCGGGTACGGAGGGTACGAGGGAGGCTACGGCGCGCGCACGGCACCACGCGGGAAAGGTACTGCCACTTGCCGACCTCTACCCACTACTCTCACTCATTTCATCAACCGCACGAACTGGTGATGCGAACTTGTCATGTTTTCATACAACCCTCACCACTCTGGGGGGGTTGGGAACTTATACGCTTCTCACATTGCCATTCGCCACCCGGCGTTGCGCGGGGACGACGAAGCGTGCAGTTTAAGCTGCAGATTATTGTTCGGTTTGCGGCCCTGCGCCTAATTAATAGGTTTGGGAAAAAGTTTCTTCGCTTTATATATTATGAAACCTCGAGACCTTTTTTCAAAGTATATTTACATTTAATTATGATACGACACTTTGTTTGGTTTTCGATGCCATTGCAATCTTGTTGGTAGTGTCATGACCACGTTGCAGTTAAAAATAGAACTTCGGGATTACCATAGGGATGAACATAGAGACTCAACTCGTCTTTAACATCAAAATCCCCGGTATGAAAACGTGTAACCCAAGCTAGCATTAGGTCCACAAAGCCTCACAATTTTTGTTGGTTTGTGTTACAGTTTGTTTTTCTAAAATTATCGAATTTCTTAATTAGACCAACCCATTTTGATAAAAAGAAAAACGAATGAGAAGTAGATGGAACACCATGTTTCTAATTTTTTTTAATTCAACCTTTAATGTCATTAAAACCAGTCTGATACAAATAGTACAGCCAAAGAGATTTAGGTATACATACTATATGCGAAAAGCTTTTCCCCCCGACCTATTATGTAAAAAAAATTTTTTTCGAAATAAATTTAATTCGATTGCTCAGGCTATCCGCTGCGTCTCGTCGCCCTCCTGCTCAGTTTCTTATCAACATTGCCAACGCCAACGGGCAAGCTAAGTTTGCAGACCTCGCCAATCTATTGTGAATTGAGATTACTTTACTTGGAGTGCGGGGGGGACGCTCCGCGCATGCGTGTTAGCTTCAGTCGGCCCGCTAACGTCGCGTGGCGTCCAGCAATGTGTTGAACCGCCTAATATTTTTCATATTTTGTTTCCATCTGACAATTTGGTTTGCATTACTGGCTTTTAAATCACATTTTGTTATCACCACTTGGGCTCAACTCTGCTAACCTACATCTGCTGTTGAACATGTGATTAGATATTTTAGTAAGTAATGTGTGTGTGATATAATAACATTGTTTGTGTTTGGTATTAATAAATTGGTGAATTAGTTACACCTACTCATGTTTTGATCTATAGTTTGTAAAAGCAGTCTTGTAAAGAGCAGGTAAATATAGCTTAGTTTAAGTAGTTTATTATAATTATGCTTGACTGCGTCATTAAAAATATCACTATGAGAGAGCTCGCTAATCTGGATTACAGTTGAGGTGCATGGTGTTAGAGCATGATGTCGCCGGCAGTGATACGAAGTCAGGCGCATATGATATTAAATCTTATGTAGTGTGGAAGGAAAAGATTTTCCTTTTAAACTTGTAATCCAGACGGTGTCTCTATAACGTAATCCTTGATTAAATGCTTTTTGTTCTCTTTATAGTTACCATTTATTAGGTATTTAGGCGCCTGGAAGCATTTGAGTAGTATTGAGTAGTTTAAGCGACGCTCTTAGTTGGCTAGCGAGTTACATACGTTGAAGAGACTAATCTGATGACTAGGTAGCTTTACGTGAATCGCTAGCTAACTGACTGTATTCGAATCGTATTGTATTGTAGTATTGTAGCGCGAGTGTATGTATAGAGTGCACTTGTATTGGCTCACTTTGAGGAGGCGGTAGCGGAAATGGTAACGTTTGTTTGGTCGCGCAGCAGCGGGGTACACGGGCGGTAAGCAGCGCGGCGGCGGAGGTGGTGGACGCGCCAACCAGAGGCACCAGCCGTACTAGCCGCCACGAGTACCTGTCGATAGTCATCTCACTACGTTAAGGTAACTGACACTTCTTGCTTAGCACCCACCTCCACCAAGAGCAGTGATGGCCACAGTATTGGCAATGCAGGTTTTTTAGATCTACACTTTAACTGTAATTACAGGAACATCTTTAGGGGTGTTTTCGCTAAGTTTTTTAGTAATTCCGATACACAGTCTTAAATTTTGTGTGTTAGGACTTCTTAATAATCACATGAGCTGTGATCGCTGCGTCACTAACACCACACCCCATCATCTCTCGACAACATTCGAAAATTCGCTGTTCCTGGGCAACTGAGAAAGCATCGTTGTCCACCTAAAAGGTCGGCAATGCTTCAGTGATGCATTGCATCAGGTGACGCGAAAGGAGACTGTCGCTTTAAATAAATATACACTAAAGTTATATACATTTAAGTATTGTTATGAACCGATCATTAATTTAAAAAGTAAAATAAGTTAATATAGTAATCATAGTAATAATTTGAAAACGGTAATTAAATTGACATAAAATTACTTTTTTGCTGTGAGCATTATTGGTTTAATTGTGATATACTGGCAAATTATGACCGGATATGCAAACAGTTTCAGGTTAGGTGAGCGGTGATGAGTGTCCCGCGAGCCGCGCCGCCCGCGCCATCGCCCCGGGATCCTCATTCCATTCCACAATATTAATTTAAGAAAACTCTTTTTAAGAAGATTTATACGGTCTTATACGTCACGGCATTGCTCCCTGCGGCCACTACATAACTTTATTATAATATAGTTTGAAATAATAGTATAAATGAGTATTATTACAGATAGATTAAATTTTTTTGACATATATATAAAGTAATTAACTTTTTAAATTTTTTTTGACGCAGATTTTCCCTCAATAGATAGCCAAAAGCAACTTGGTATTTTGATATTAATTAGTGATTCTGTTTTGAAATATCTGCAATTTTTTGATATGGGGCTTTTATAGCAATCGAGGTAAATAAATGTCTCATCATTATAATTGATCATATGGGCAAGCAAAGTTGTAATTATTATTTCTATTTTTAAATGTTGTCTGCAACATTTAAATAAATTTATTAACTCAATGATTTGATTTTATTTTCACTTATTTTTTTATCAGTTACATTAATAATAATATTGCAAATATTGTACGGTATCTATATAGGGCTAATCTGCATTTTAAGATGAATTATTGGTTTAGCAGAGCTAAAATATACTAATAAATACACCAGTTTTGTCGAGATGTGATCATATGTATGTGTGTCTTGTGTGTATGTTGCGCTCGCCGCAGAGACGCTGTGGTGTCGACGTTTTGGTCGTCAACCGCCGCCCACTTACACAGAGTTGATATTTCTGGATCTCAGGAAATGTTGTAATATGTACCGTCGTGTAATATGATAAAAATAGATCAAAGAAATCTGAATCATGTGTTTTGTACGGATTAGTATTTCTTCCATTAATTAAATAATAATTGTTAGGGATGAAATTAGTGTAAGTGCTCGGACATGAACAAACTACATAAGAGATGTACCGATTTGTGTATGTCTATCAATACTATCTGTAAATAAAATATTGACTTCTAGCGTTTGTATCATTCTTACCACTCGGTAATTTCTATCAAAAAGTAGACAGGACATGGCATGGTCTCGAAATATTTATATATGACATATCAATCACAGGTAACATACACCTAATTGATTTGGTAATCACGCAGGTCACGCACTCTCCTGACGTGTAATAACGTTATTCGCAGCATTCGGCGGCACAAAGCCGCGGATGTCACTCGCCGGCCGAACAGTCAGCTCGCGACTTCGGATAGATATTCGGCAATACAGCGGCAATGATATAAAAATTGGTTAAATATCGCCGGCAAATTCGGCTGCATGTGTGGATCCACCTTTTTTTCAAAACCACGCTGAATGGTTGGGCTTTTACGTGGATGCCATAGATATGCGGGGAAAATCTGTTAATGACTTAGCCAAGTATGTGGTTGACACAACTGATTATTGCGCCGACGTGGAAGACCTATTGATCTTTTACCGATTTGGTTGCTGCCGCTTGTAACACTATATCCCTAGCTGAGTAGGGTGAAATGCGGTACTTTTTTTGCACTCTATCTGTAGGCAGGTCTGTTTTTCACTGGATGATCCAGATGCCGTCGTTGCTGATGTTGTACAGCAATGGTATTATATCCTCCTTGGTGCCTAGCGGTGGCATAAACTTTGTTTGACCGCTCCTGTAAAATGGCTTCTCGAATAAAACAGGTTTTTGTCAAAGTGGAGGGGTCTGATGATGTAAATACCAGCGATTTTATAAACACTACAGTCATGCCTCTAGGTAGGGTCCTAAAACGTTATTTCTTGAGGCAAAGTCGAAGGCAGAATTGGCAAGAGACTGCGTTCTGGTCACTCGCTAAGGCTGTCCAAGGAAATTTATGCCAGCCTACCATTCCGCCACTGCTGCACAGGGACGATGACTCAGTGGACCACGACGTGGAAGAGAAAACTGGGCTCCCTTTTCGTGGCCACGTGGCACCACTATCATATACCGCGGTGCGACTCGTACTAGTCACGTAAAATTCCGTCATGGCGCCGTGTAAAGACGCTTTTTACACTGGACATTAATAATTCTAGTGGGACCGATAGTGCTGCGGACATGTGCTCCAGAATTGACGCAGGTTTACACGTCTATTCCGGCACTCTTATCATCAGCCGTAATCCCGAAATTAAGGAAGTGTATCCGATTACTGATTTTTCAGGAACAGTACGCCTTTCGGTGTACGCTTGGATCTTTTTAACTACCTTCCATTTCTCCAAAGTTGTGGAGTTGATTATCAATCGCTAGGTCTCGGGATACCTTGAGCAGCACCAGCTGATTAGCTATTGCCAGTACGGTTTCCGACAAGGTCGCTCAGCTGTTATCTTGTAAAACTCACCCATAAATGTGTAAGCTGTTGTTTGCGTCGAGGGAGAGGCGTTGGCGGTGAATCTGGACATGGCGATGGCTTTCGGTCGGGTGTGGCCCAAAGCACTTATAGCGAAATTGCCATCGTATGGGTTTCGCGAGGGGATGTGCGGATGGGTCACTAGCTTTTGGCTGATCGGAGCATCAAGGTCGTATCGAATGTGCATGTTCTGACTTATAAGCGCTGGTGTCCCGCAATGGTTTCTTCTGCATATCAATGATTTGCTGCATATCAGCAATATTCATTGCTATGCAGATTACAGCACAAGGTATGCTTCTTACACCGGCCCCGTCAACATCTCCCGGGAAAAAGCGAGCAAACTTGTGTCTGAAATCGTGACTGCTTTGCAAACTCTCAGAAGGCTGACAAAATTTAGTCCAATTTCACCCTGAGGACGCAAGTTTCTGAGTTCATCGCTAAATGGAGTTGTCGCATCCCCTCGATGCGAGAGCACTCCTCTAACTGCCACAGCTTGTATTGGCATATTTGGCGTCGATATATTGAGTTCCGTGGTCACTTGGAAGAGAAGGGTAAACTGTCCTCAAAAAAGCTTTCTGTACTCAGGCAAGACAGTACTTCACTACAAGCCACCGCCTCCCAACTATTTAAGACTCAAGTTAGGCTTCACATGGAGTACCTATTCCTTACCTCTAGACGGGCGCTCCCCAGTACCAGCTTCTGCCATTTGACCAATTGACAAGGGACATTTGACATCGAAGAGCGGCTCGAATCATCGACGATCAAGACATCTCCGATCGGCTTGACTTGGCGTTGCGTAAAGATGTGGGTTCTCTCTGCATCTTTTACCGCATTTATTACGACGAGTGCTCAGAGGAGTTGATACCAGCAGCTGAATTCCACCACCGGACATCACGTCAAAGTGCAAATTATGACCCGCATCATGTTTACGTCTGGCATTCGGTCTGGCATCAAAAACTTCGCGTTTTGCAAGAAATTTCTTGCCTCGCACGACTTCTTTGTGCGACCCATTTATACCTTTTTTATCTATAAGGTGAGGTAGATTTTTAGAAATGAGCTAAAGTAAGGAAGCTTATTAGTCATACTACATCTATATTTTATATGGTCTACGTCAGTTAAAATGCAAAGTGTTTGTAGGTGAAGTACATTTATTCATAATCGGCTGACATGCATATGATTGTGAACTGAATGTTGTTGTCTTAGTTTCAAACAAATACAAAATTATCTAGCATGGTTGGCCAACTGACGTAGCGTGCAGCAGATCTAGAGCATTGCAGAAAGCTCTGTAGTTGACCTGCAAAATTAACAAATTTTAACAATTAAGTATACAAATAAGTTAAGTTTATTAAAAAGTAAAGTAAAAGTAATAATAAAAGGTACTCTATGGTTTTATGTCAGCCTTCCTGTATCCATATACATGCCAACACTTTATACTTTGTTCACCCTAGCGAAACCCTAAGAAAAAAGCAATTCCCTCGATTGTATGAAACGAGCAGTCATTAATAGTTTGACAGATGACGGCTATAATCTTATAAAAAACGGATATAGGCGAAATCCACTAACTTTCAAACTTAGCCGCATTATACTTTGTGGCCAATCGCCATACTGTAATTACTACTATTATAAACTTGTCAAATAACTGCACGTTGCTACTAAACTAAATTTCAATTTTTACTTAGGCACTCCCGCCTCTTCTTTCGTAGTATTTATTCCATCTTCTTTGGCCTTTGCTACTCGCGTAAAAATAATGATGTACCTTTTTTTTTAATTTGTTTAGTGGTACGGGATGCAAGTCCATAGGCCTATGGATTTTGAATTTGAAGATTGTTGTAGGTACCGTACTACAGCTGTGTCGCCAACAACAATTTAATGTTTGAATTTGTACACGAGAAATAGGAAAGATATCAAACAAATAGTAGTCATAACTTTTTTGCGTAATCAGATGCTATATTATATCTGGGAAAGGTATAAAGACATGACCCATTATAGAACAACTCCTTTATAAACAATTTTTAGTTTTACATTTGCGAGAACATTACATTGCATCGAAATAAGCTACCTAAGTCCTTCGATCAGGAACTTAACATTACGGCAGTCAACCGCTGTACCACTCCTGTACTTTTCTACTTTGTCGTAATTTACTCTCACTTATTCTACATATATTATCATAACAATAAGATGATTGATGATTTCCGAACAAAATCATTACGAATAAAAATTATCAATGTAAGCAGAAATACTACTCGATACCTATAGATATATAGGAGTTGTTAGGAAAGAAGTGTTTCCTATTCTCGGAAGCTTAAAATCATTGCGTGAATTTGAAAAAGGAAGGAGCTAGCAGGAACCAGAACATATAAAAAACTTATTAATAATTTGTGTCTTATCCTGCCCATTGGTATTTTTAAAGTACATTTTAAGTTTCAGGGTTCCTGGCCAAGTAAATTATTCTTAAGTTTAATTTTATGCCCACAGTCCAGCAAAAATGACATTATCATTTGTGTATGAAACACAGGATTTGAAATCGCCGCTAAATAGCCAAATTAATGTTGTTTTAAATGAACAAGATACCAGTGATGAAAATAAGAAACCAAATGATGGTGGTCTACGTAAAAGAGGTAGGCCTTCTGTTGTAAATATAACGTCATTAAAATAAGGCACTTGAAAAGCAAAACATATAATAAGCACTGAAGATAGTCCCTAAAACGGTTAAAATATGAAAAAAGTTAATAATCGCTAAAAATATCATAAATTATATTTAAGTTTTTTAATTAGTTGATTTAAAAGCTTTTTGAAACTGATTTTGAGAATAAAGGTTGATTTAAATAAATAACCTTTCGGTTAAATGTACCCTATGACTTTCAAGAAGGTTAGGTATTTTATGTAATTGTGCCCAATGTACTTACAAAGGGACAAATATATCAGACTTTTCAATTACCCCACTGAATTAAGAATAGTCCAAGAGTGTCCGAAAAAATAGTTCAAAAAATCTACATACTCATAAGACAACAACATAATCCTTATATTTTGTCTTGGGCAGGAAGCACTTGAATATTAATGTCTTTATAAATGACACCGGGTGAAATTACAAATCATTAGGTCAAATGCCTGGGAAGGAGGAAGATAAACATAAACCCCCTTATTCATAATGGTCCGCTAACTTTAAATAGCCGCTTAGGAGTGTTTTTTCTCATTCTGACTTAGGTCAATAGAAAAAGACAGAGTGAGAATTAGCAATGCTTTAAGTTAGCAGACTATTATGAATAAGGGGGAAAGTGTGTATGAATACGAACCTCGTCGCCGCAGCCGCGTCGGAAGCCAAAGCACTTGTACAACACGTCGCGCTCGCGCGCTGACACCAGCGACAGCAGCCCACGCTGGCACAGAGCCTTCTCCATGGACACCCGCGGTATGGTGCCGCAGCGCTCGCGGTCGGCATCCTGCGAGAGACGAACATATGAAATAATGTCTCATCAGAACTGTCAGTGTGCGTCAAAAATATATCACACAGAATTACTCATAAGGAAATTAAATCGGTAATTAAAAAATATTAAAGGTCAAAAGTCGAAATACAAACTATCCTATCTCTTAAGTTGGATTAATGTGCAAACAGCGAGCAAACTTTGATTAAAATAGGTTCAGTAGTGTAGGAGTTCATCGCGGGAAACGTGGCACGAAATTTTTATGTAATATAAAGATGTATCGTTTATGTGATTGCCACCAACTTCATAATGTTTCAAGAGAAAATTATTGAAGTGAAACTTCTTTGCAGGCATGAGGGTTAATTTTTTACGGTTTCATCCGTCGCAATAAAGTGACACGAAAATGTGGGACGTTTTTGTCCAAGAAGAGGGTAGACCGATTGAGAGAGAGTGATTGAGACCGATTGAGAGAGAGTGAGAAAGGGTGAATGTAGCACATAGCGCCGCTAGTAAGTAAAACATCTTCCCTACTAGCGTTGTATCGTGTAGGTTTAGCGCGATAGCTTGAAAGAAAAGATTAGTATTTAATACTATTTCTCTAAATTTTATAGAAATGATTAGTATAAACGAGATTTAAAATTACTTTGCCAAAGAAAATTCAACTCTGACATGTGTACTTTGAACGAACGCACGCAATTTTTTTTCTGATATTTTAGTTACATAGTTTTATAGTATTGTATACTGTATGCTTGAAGTCGATATTTAAGGCCTAGGATGAATCTCGTGGTATGTTTTGCGCTTTTTGTGATTTATCCAAGGCTTTCGATTGTGTCGAACACGAAACTTTAATCAGAAATCATCACTATCACGGTATTAGAAAATATAGATATTTATATCCTATTTAAATTGTACAAAAAGAGGACGTCAATGTAAAATCAATCGTTAAAAGTTCGACAGGGCTCGATATTAGGACCTTTTTAATTTCTGATTTATATTAATGACCTCCTAAAGTCTCGTTGTAATGCATAGTTTGACTCTCTGCGTATACGAGGATCTATAATTAAATAAATAATTTATGTTATCCCAATCTTGAATAAAGTGTGGTCGGATATGTACGTACTTTATTTGACCGCATACAACAAAGAACGGATCGAATAAACGACGTTCAAGTCATCTTTGTAAGGCTTTACTGTATTTTCATTCCATCACATAGGTATATCACGGGAAGTGTTGGTTGGAATTTATCAGGTTAATAGTAGCAACCATCAAGTCATTATGTAAGTAAGTTTTATGACAATCATAATATTAACACGAGGAACAAACATAAACTTGTTATGTCTACTACTCGGCTAAGTCGAGTTACTAAGTCTGTTGTGGGCCGATGTATATGATTTACAACAAGATCCACAAAAATGTTCAAAACAAAAGTATTACGATATTCAAAAGAATTGTTTAATAACGTTTATGTGGTAAAGGTAAAAAAAAACTAGTAGGTATAACATAAATGACTTTCTTAATGTTTCCACAGATTGGGAATGGAGAGACCACCCTCAGGCTATTAAATAATAAGTTTAATTGTACAATATTACTTTGTAACCATATTTTTTGATGAAAAAAAAAGCCCACTGAGTTTTTTGCGCCCATTCTTCTCAGGTTTGAGGCATTCTTTTTGGAATGGGTGGTAGTTTTTGACTTTCAATAAGTGATGTCATATCCTATTTTGACTAAAAATATTTGAATTTGAATGACAAATCTTACCCGCACCACGCTGATTGCAGATTGAATGGTGACTTATACACCTCTTAGCGAACCATTGGGGAGATTCGTTATTACCTTGAAGACTTCCAGTATGTTAGTGATGAGGTCAGGGAACTTGGCCAGCTTGGTGAGTGCCCCGGAGGCGATGTGGCGCTCCTCGAAGTTGAGGAAGTTGAGCGGCGAGTGGATGGTGGGCACGTGAGGTACCGGCTCCAGAAGAGGCGCGCGCTCCAGCGAGCCCTGCGTGAAGGCCTCGCCCACCGCGTTGCAGAACCGCTCGTACTCCACGAGGCGGCGGCGACCCGGAACGCAGAATCTGCCCCACACACAACACACGTTACTTCACATCAGAAGGCCTACCATCAATTTTCTTAATCTTCGATCAGTTCAGTTTAGGTACTATTGAAGACCTATCTAAAGAAAGGTACCCCTCATGATGAAAAAAAAACTTGAATTTCAGTTCTAAGTACGGGGAACCCCCAAAATTTATAGTTTTTTTTTATTTTTGTATGAAAATGCTAATGCGGTTCACAGAATACATCTACTTACCAAAATTCAACAGCATAGTTCTTATAGTTTCGGAAAAATGTGACTGTGACCTACGGACGGACCGACAGACAGACATGACGAATCCAGAAGGGTTCCGTTTGCCATTTGACTACGGAACCCTAAAAATAGCTCTAGAAATAATTTTTTTACAAAGTCAAAGTCAAAAAATCTTTATTCACTGTAAAACTATAAGTTATTTAGTGCAAGTCAGGATGAAGTACAAAAGTTACAATAGCATTCAAATGAGTATAACAATATTCATTAACAAAATTTAGAACATTAATTCCAACTATCTTTATCATTCAAATAATCTTTCACGCTATAATAGGCCTTAGATGTTAATTTATTTTTTACGATACATTAAAATTTTTTAATAGGTAACATTTTAATTTCATTTGGGAGTTTATTATAAAATACAACACAATCCACTTTAAAAGATTTAGCAATTTTACGGAGCCTAGTAGATGGACTTGCGAGTTTATGTTTGTTTCGAGTATTGACACTGTGTACATCACTATTCTTTTTAAATTGGCTAATATTTTTATGGGCGTATAGGAGGGTCTCGTATATGTACTGGCAGTGTACTGTCATAATATTTATTTCACTAAACTTTTCTCTCAATGAATCCCTTGAACGCATTTTATAGACTGCTCGAATTGCTCTTTTCTGCAGCACAAATATGTTTTCAATATCTGCAGCCCTACCCCACAATATAATTCCGTAAGATATGACACTATGAAAGTAGCTGAAATATACAAGTCTAGCCTTTTCAACATCTGTCAGCTGCCTAATTTTTTTTATCGCAAATACTGTAGAGCTAAGTCGATTACATAAGTTTTTTATGTGAGCACCCCATTGTAGCTTAAAGTCTAATGTAATGCCTAGGAATTTTGTCGTTTCTACTACATCAAGTTTTTCATTATTAATTTTTATAGGTGTTGGTTGGTGCTTTATATTTGGAAGTGTAAACCTTACACATTTTGTTTTCCTTTCGTTTAAAAGTAAGTTATTAACATTAAACCAATTTACTACTTCAGCAATGTCGTCGTTAACCTGACAGAAAGTTTTTTGCTGGCGTTTTATTTTAAATAACAAAGATGTATCGTCAGCAAACAGTATAATATCATGTTTATTTTGAATAAGGTATGGTAAATCATTGACGTAAACCAGGAACAAAAAAGGACCCAAGATTGAGCCCTGCGGTACACCCATCGATATGATAGAGCCAGCTGATCTTTTTCCATTAACGTTTACTCTTTGAATCCTATTACACAAGTATGATTTTATTAAATCTAGTGAAACATCCCTAACACCATAGTGGTGAAATTTTTGAAGTAAGATTTCATGATGAACGCAGTCGAATGCCTTGGATAAATCACAAAACACTCCTAACGCATCACATGAATCCTCCCAAGCATCCAAAATATTTCTTATTAACTCGATACTAGCATCCGTGGTTGAAAGATCTTGAGTAAAACCATATTGTTTATTATGCATGAGGTTATTATTGTAAAAATGGTTAATTAATTGCGTTAACATAATTTTTTCGAAAATCTTGCTAAAGGTTGCTTTATCTCCCGACTTAAATAGAGGAGTGATCTTGCTCTGTTTCATTTGGTTTGGAAATATACCGCAATCTACACACTTATTGAAAATATTTGGCTACAATTTCTATTATAGATTTCACTACGTTAACAGAGATTCCCCAGAGATCTTTAGTTTACAGTAGTACATTAACACATAAAAACATTCAACTGAAATAAGTACCTTGATTTATGTATGTTATCACTATTTTTTATGTTGTTAGCAAAAAAATTCACTGAAAGTACAAACTTTTTTTGAATCGCCCAACTTTGTTACATTAGCTACACCTAAACTGGATGTTTTGGTTAAAATATTACCTCATGGTACGAATGAATGAACGAACTAAAACAGTATGCGATTCAATTTCCGACTTGATTTGACGTCAACCTAAATTCGATCGCTCTAATAACGTCGTGGTATGAAATAGCAAAGCAGTTTATTTTAGGTCGTCAATTGAATCGCAATAACAGTTCATAGTAGGCCCTCAGATCTACTACTGACCACAAAACCGAGGAATGGAATGGAATGTTTTCCATCTGTAACCAGAAATTGTTTGCCAATGAATAACCCTTAATCTTTCTACTACGAGTTCTGCCGAAGAGTTGGGAATGCAAACATTGGTTAGGAGTGGAAAACTCGAACCAAAAGTTACTATAAAGTTTAAAAAGTAGTATGTTTGTCTGTAAGAGTTATAGATTTAGCGCCTTATTTATAACTAGTAGTTGCCCGTTGCATTCGCAACTAAAGGTTTTATCTCAATAAAATGTTTAATATGAGAATCATTAACAGAGAAAGTTGTCATACTGAAACATGCAGGGCAAGCCTGTGGCATAGCGACATCATATTCTACACTGACGCCAAGAAATGGAAGGTATTAGTAGGATAATATGCTAGTCCAAGGTATAGAGCTATATTACATAAAACGTGTTTTAAGGCGACACTAAATGCCGGCGACCTTGAGCGATATGTGTTCACGGCTCCTTTCTAACAAACCCAATATTGAAACAGTTCTTGCGTCGAAAATGTAACATTTTAACAGGGACAAACAGTTTAAATGCTTACAATTCTCATTATTGATTACTAATCTGAATAAATGTACCTACACAAAAAAGAGTAAAAGCTACAAAAACAACTTTTATGAGAGAAGTATACTAAGCAAATGCATCATACCGAGAAAAAACTTGTTTAACTGCAAAGAAAACTGGTAGTTCATAATAGTACTGGAGTGTTAACTTTAACCAATTTGCATTAGCAACCTACAAGTAAGACGTAAGGGTATGCGTAACAGGATAAAGTAGTGTTCATAGCTCCAAATGCTATATTTTCACCACAAAACTTGTCTAAAAACACCTTGATTGCGTGTTTTCTGTTTACCCTTTTCACCCTTTCACGCGTTAGATGTAACTCCTTATTTATAAACGTTTGTAAAACCTCCGACTACTTATTAGTCCTCTATCTTAAACCATGCTACCATTTAGGTAATTTTAATGTATTTATCTAGCTTTTGTCTCTAAAAAATTGTCAACTCACAATTTCAAAAAGTTGTCGTAAATATAAATAATGAAAGATCTGAACAAAGCAAAGATTTTCAGGTGGGAAACACATTTATGTAATTCTGGGGCCACTCGGTGTGTTATCGCTATTGTTAAGGTTCTATTCATTCAGTTCACACGGTTCGATTTTAGTTAAAGCGGATACAAATTATATATTAATACAATTAATTAATTTTATTTAGAAACTTATTTTAGCATCCTTTTTTAGCATTTTCAAATCGAATTAATTTCTCTTTTTCTTTACATAATAGACCTACCATTCTGTAAAAAAGGCAGTAAAAGGAACTTCAACCAGAGCTACTTTCCACTGATTACTGTTTTACCGAAGTGCAACCGCGATAAAGGCAGGAGTAATTCTTTTTACGTAACCGGGTTATGGGGGGGTGGCTCCGATCTATGGCAATGGCTGGTAGGTCAAGATAACGTCTTCAGCGTTACCGGGTTTAGGGGGGTGACTTAACGCTAGTGTATGGGTTGTACAGCCTATGTGTTATTGTTGTTTCCTTATTGTCGAGTTCGATTCATAGTCGAATGACTCCGTTATCAAGATGTGACGGTAACATTAAGTAAAAGAGTCATGAAAGCTCTTTGAAATGTTAGGCGATGGTGGTCTCAAGATCGCTCGCAAGGTCTACGTCCTGGAAAAACTACGGGGCACCGGTGGCCATGGTGCAACTATGCGGTTCAATGGTTCATCACTGAAATTACATACAACACTGGTGAGCGGCCATCCGCTATTTGTTGTTACTGGCGTGTGGAAGCAAGCCTATCAACCTTTCTTTAAGGTTATATCGCTTATTTTAAAGTCGGTTTCTTTTATTTTATCAACTGACAGGCACTTCTTACGGCATACGAGCTGAGCCAACCTTACTCTTTCTTTACTGAGTTATCAAACATTATTATGTAACCACACAGAGAGCCAATAGAGGCGGCCACTCACACTTCCATGAGCGTGTCCATCTCCAGTGGAGTCAGCGCCAGCCCGGCCGAGCCCAGGCCGCGGTAGAAGTCAGCGCGGGGAATCACCAGTTCTCGCCGAGGGTCAAACTGCTTCAGGAAGTCCCGAGGACGAACACCCTCCCGCACCATCTACAAACAAGCCGTTTCCGCGTTCAATTACAATTTAATGTTTTTTATAATTCTGTCAGCCAGTCATCACCGATGAGTAGCGGCTCACTAGATCGTAGGTGAAGACCTCCGACATTATGACATTCAATACGTAGTACAATCATAAACTTAGTATACTACCGTAATAGAAAAACCTACGTGTGAGAAAGAGACGAATAGATGAAGACCATGAAACCGGTTTGAAACAATTTAGTGTCCATTAGTCTCCTGTCAAATTGGAGGGCGCTTTACTTTTAGTGATTTTATCGCTATTGTTCTGTGTTTTAACGGAATAATAATTACAAATATATTGATGTCGTGTATTAGATTGTCTTGTTATATACAACAACAATCCGACTTCTTACAGGTAAATACTGATTCTGCAATACTACTTTCGTGATGTTTATTTTCGTAGAACATATGCACTGAATTACTAAACATGACCTACTTTTTATTCTCTTTTTTTATATAGAATAGTAGGACAAACGAGCGTACGGGTCACCTGTTGTTAAGTGATCACCGCCGCCCACAATCTCTTGCCACACCAGAGGAATCACAGGAGCGTTGCCGGCCTTTAAGGAAGGTGTACGCGCTTTTTTTGAAGGTACCCATGTCGTATCGCCCCGGAAACACCAAACAAGGAAGTTCATTCCACAGCTTCGTAGTACGTGGAAGATAGCTCCTTGAAAACCGCACTGTGGAGGACCGCCACACATCCAGATGGTGGGGATGATATCCTAACTTGTGGCGTGTCGTGCGAAGGTGGAATTCGGCGGCAGGAATCAGGTTAAACAGCTCTTCGGAACACTCCCCGTGATAAATTACCGCAAGACACACAATGAAGCGACGTCTCTACGCAACGCCAAGTGATCCAGCCGTTCACAGAGCCCTTCCTCAAGATTATAATGATTTAAGAAAACATGTGTTATATTTATGTATAAATACTTAAATTAAGTTACTAAGACCAGATTAAGATTGAGTAACACAGACCTTTCCCTTAATCTTGGCGAGGATCTGCACGATGTCAGTTTGCGTTGGGTCAGTATGCGCGGGAGGCGGGGTACGGAGCGCACGCGACGGGGCTGAAATCGTGGCGCTCTCGGCCGGCTGGTCCTCCAACTGAACGCACAAATCATTACAAATCAGAGTCTGGTTTCAGACATAATATTTACACAGACACATAAATCTAATACATAAAATTCTCGTATCCCGGTGCTTGTTACCAAACTCCTCCGAAACGGTTTAATCGATTTATATGAAATTTTATGTGCATGTCGGGTAGGTCTGAGTATCGGCCAACATAATATATTTTTCATACCCCTAAATGATAAGAGTGACGGTATTTATATTTAGTATTTTGTTACACAAAAGAATCCAATGACGTATTCTCATCTCATCTTTCATCAATAAAATTTATTTTGTGTGTTTTATTTAAGTATGTTTTCACTATTTTTTTAAAAGTTATTGACAATACGATTCAGTTTACGAGAAAGTAGCAACTTTTTTTGATTCACTCACTTTGACAAATAAGCAGTTTAGGTTCTAATATTACCTCATGGTACGAATGAATGAACGAACTAAAACAGTTTGAGATACAATGTCAGACTTTATTTGACGTTAACCTAAATTCGATCGCTCTAATGACGTTGTGGTATACAATACCAAAGCAGTTCATTTTAGGTCGTCAATTGAATCGCAATAACAGTTCACGGTAGGCCCACTGGTATCTAGTCCCTAGCATGCACCACTCTATGTGTGTACCTCATCCAGTAGAGCCACATAGTGGAAGCCACAGTCGTCCAGGTATCTGGTCTCCAAGGCCCGCACCTGCTCCGGTGTGGGCAGTACACCCAGCCGCGCCAACACTCGACGTACTTGCGATCTCGACACGTGCCCATTGTTGTGTCTGTTATACCATTCAAAATTAGTAACTAAGTATTTTTATTTGATATAAATCAATTCCTAAGAATTGCCCCAAGCCGACTACTCTTCACCCTCCAATGATAAAAATAAAATTCAAACAAATGATTTTCATACAGACACTATCATTATTTATCGTCTATATATTAAAAACCCCGTAAAAATACAAGATCTATAAATGGCAATAGCACAAATTACTAGGGATTTTATAATACATAGGGGCTGTTTCACAAAGTCCAAGTAAAGTTGCAGACTGTCACAACTCTTAGGCTAGATAAATTAATGGCTACATAAAAGTTTCAGATTAAACAGATTGCGTTTCACAATCACTTCAACGCTATATTTAATTACTAGATGACTTATCTGGCAGATCGGCAACGAAAATCTTAATCTTGCTTTACTTAAGCCATCTGTAAAAACTATTGAGGAACTAATTTGAAAATTATAAAACTTTTATTGAAAAAGATGGCAACAAAATCTCTTGGCAGTATTTTGTTGATTTAAATAGCTTGCAGAAACATAAACTTTTAATTTAGTAAATAAATGAAAAATCGACATAATATTATAAACTTTAAAAACTAATTAATAGCGTAGCAGAAGCAATACAGTTTTTGCCTGTAAAAAGAGGGGCGTAAAAAGAATAGGGGAGTCCCAGGCCCATGGGTGTCGTAAGAGGCGACTAAGGGCTTTTTAGAAGTGGGAGAGTCAGGCTGCCGTCTTATGACGTCAGCATAATCGGGCCAGACTCGTCCGGGTTAATTACCACACTCGCACAGAATACCGGCGTGAAGTAGCGGCCTAGTGCCGCTAGGTTTCGCATAGGTTAGTGTCGAGGACCGGAGGCCATCCCTTCATATGAGAGCGGTCTTGAAAAAGAAATTACCTCAGGAGGGTACCGGCTCTACCAGAGCCGGAGAATCCCTCCCCGAGCACTCTCGCTCGGGTTGCCCTTCGTATTCTGGGGAGGGCACAGAACCGTGCATGACCGAAGACAAACGAGGCAGTAACACCACGGCACCCCGCTCCACGCTCAACGTGGACTTTTGCAATATCAGGGGAATTCACTCCCAACTTAAACGCCGTCCACCACCACCTTGAGACGGCGCAGCCGGCCTTGTGTTTCCTTACGGAGACGCAGATATCTCGTCCTAGCGATACGTCATATTTAACGTACCCCGGGTACAAAATTGAGCACAAGTTTTTGACTCATGCCGGGGTATGTGTGTACGTTAGGGAGGATATCTGCTGTCGCCGTCTCGGCAATTTTGAGGGTAGGGACTTGTCTACTCTCTGGCTCCGCGTAGATTTAGAGGACCGCGTCCGCATCTATGCGTATGTCTACAGGTCCCATAGTGGTAACGCAGAAACCGATCATCTCATGGGCTGCGTTCAAGCGGCAATTGACGACGTGCTTGCACAGATTCCCTCTGCTGTAGTCTTGGGTGATTTCAACGGGCACAATGCCGAATGGCTTGGATCACGCACCACAGACTACGCAGGGCGACCTGTGCATAATTTTGGATTGGCGTATGGTCTGTCCCAATTGGTTGAGTCGCCAACGCGGCTCCCGGATGTGGATAGCCACATGCCGTCATTATTAGATCTTCTGCTGACTACACATCCCGATGGTTATCAGGTCTTTGTCGACGCCCCTCTCGGAACGTCCGACCATTGCCTGGTCAGGAGTGTAGTGCCTATCCGACGCCAACGTCGCAGACCACCAGCGACCCGCCGCGTTTGGCACTACAAGTCAGCAGATTGGGATAGGATGCGTTCCTTTTTTGTATCCTACCCTTGGGGCAAGGTTTGTTTCCCTTCTGACGATCCTAGTGCCTGCGCCGTTGTGATACTACAGGGCATGGATATTTTTATACCAAGCTCTGTAGCAGTTAGTCAAGCGTCAGTTAAAGCAGCATCTGACTGCAAAAAACAGGCGTATCGAACTTGGCTTGCGGCGCTGGGCACAAAGGATCCGAACTGCAAAGTTCTTAAGAGGAAATATAACCGTGCCTCCAGATTTTTTAATAATATAATAATAATAATAATTCCTTTATTTCAGGCTACATGGCCTATAAAATAAATAGTATATATATTATATAGTCTAACATACATATGATATATAACTTAAATGAACTGAACTGAACTTTTAAGCGGCAAATCGCCCGTGCGAAATCGAAGCACGTCGTCAAAATCGGCGAGCAGCTTTCCAGTTACCCGACCGGAACACGCAAGTTCTGGTCGTTGTCGAAAGCTGCTCTTGGTAACTTCAACCAGCCGTCCCTGCCGTCGTTGCACATGAGAAATGACACCCTGGCCCATACGGCAAAAGAGAAAGCTGATTTCCTTTGCGCTCTTTTTGCCTCCAACTCGACTCTTGACGACAACGGAAAAACACCGCCGACCATCCCGCAGTGTCAGAGCTCTATGCCTGAAGTACAGTTCAGACAGAAAACTGTTAGGCGAGCTCTGTTTTCGTTGGACGTCAGGAAGTCGAGCGGGCCGGATGGCATTTCTCCAATCGTGCTTAGAACGTGTGCCCCTGAGTTGACGCGGCGGCTATTGAAAGCAAGGGGGAAGGCCTGGCAGTAAGCCTGGATATAGCAAAGGCCTTTGATCGTGTATGGCACAAGGCGCTCCTCTCAAAACTTCCATCATTTGGGCTTCCCGTGAGCTTGTGCAGGTGGACCTCCAGCTTCCTCACTGGGCGCAGCATACAGGTCGTTGTCGACGGATATTGCTCGAACCCGAAGCCCATGAATGCTGGAGTGCCCCAAGGCTGTGTGCTATCTCCCACACTGTTTCTTCTGCATATCAATTATATGTTGTACACCTCCAATTTACATTGCTATGCAGACGACAGGACTGGTGATGTCGTATACACGGGCCATGCAGGTCTCTCTCGGGAAATCGTCGACCAGTGCGGGGAGTACTTGTGTCTTCTATCGAGTCCTCTCTCGAGAAGGTCGCGGAATGGATTAAATTGAACCTTATCCAATTCAACCCCCAGAAGACTCAAGTTTGCGCGTTTACCACTAAAAAAACACACAGTGCGGTTTTCAAGGAGCTTTCTTACTTTCTTACGCGTACTACAACGCTGTGGAAGGAGCTTCCTTGTGCGGTGTTTCCGGGACGATACGACATCGGTACCTTCAAAAAAAGCGCTTACACCTTCCTTAAAGGCCGGCAACGCTCTTGTGATTCCTCTGGTGTTGCAAGAGAATGTGGGCGGCGGTGGTCACTTAACACCAGGTGTCCCGTGCGCTCGTTTGTCCCCCTATTCCATAAAAATAAAAAAAGTGGAAAATATTTAGCAGTAGAATGCTTTACATATAGTGTGGGCCTACCGAAACGTTTTTAAAACTACGAAATTTTTGAAGTAATACTTCTTTAGGCGCGATATGAAAAAATTATGAGAGTAAAAATTTAAGATGCGCGCGCATCACTGTAACACAAAAGGAACAGGGTGAAGTTGGTTCCTAAAATTTTCTGACGTTTGCGACACTCGTTATTTTTTTGGTTACTCCGTCCATTATTAGGATAGGCAAAGGGTTCAAGCCCGTACAGCCGTATTTGTTATTTAATAATTAATTGTCAAAGCCATCGTTGCAAGATTTTTACAATATTGTTCTTTCTACAAACGTAGAATAGCACGAGGAATAAATATATTTTGCTTTGTTAGGACAAAGAAGTATAGTTTTGCATTATGCACACAACATACATAAGTACACACACACTCTTTTTTGTTTCTCTAGCTAGCACTCCAGTAATTGGACGTAGTTAAGCAGAAAGGGCTCAAACCACACAAAGGCACTTTTGAGTTATGTACTTATAGGCATTTAAAGTTTCAGTTCTAAATAATCTTCGTATACATTTTAAAAATAGTTTTAAACTCTATTTTGACCAAAGTGTGGTTTGAGTCAATTCTGCATAACTACGCCCAAGTTACGCTCACTCGTCGTGTTCTCCGAAGGCCGGCCTCAGGTCGATGGAGCGCTCGCGGCACGCGGCCCGCACCCTCAGCAGCGCCGCCTGCGCCTGGTCCAGCTCGAGGGGCGAAGTTCCGCCGCGCTCAGCCGCCGAGCCTGCGGGGGGGAGCTCCGCCACGGCCGCCCTCACTGCGCCGTTCTGCACATCGGGATGCTTCTCCAGTTCTTTTATGGTGAACACTGCAAACAAGACTAACTTGTTTTCTATTGTTATATTATTAATTTTATTTATTTACTTAATTCAGAGAGATTCTCCATATATATTATTAGTAAATGTATTAGTAACAATATTTCTTATGTAGTTCATAAGAAATATTGTTAGTATTATTAGTCAAATATATTTATAAACCTAGAGCTAACTATAACAATTGTTTCTGGAAGGAACAGTCAGCTCTGGCAGCAATCATCTTTAGGATGCTTGTGTGAGTTATGGGTTTTGAGGTAGTTATAAATTCCGCTAATATTCAGTCTTCAATGAATTCGACACGTGTTTCGCCTCGACGAGGCATCCTCAGGAGATGTTGACTCGCTTGAGAATCCTGCCAAATTTGGTGAGTAAGCAAATATTGGCAGAATCCACACTTAAGATAACTCAAAAAATCTAGATCCTCTACGGAGCTTTAAAGTTCTACTTGAAGAATGAACCCCGAGGAAGACCAGCCGCTAAGATAAAAAATAATGACGAATTGATTACTGGTAGAAGATGCTTCGAATCACCTACTACCAAAGCATTAGCGGATGATTTGATGTTACCATACCCACAATATTGAGCCATTTGCATCAAATCGGTAAATTAAAAAAAACCTGAACAATGAGTGCCTAAAGAGGGAAGAACACGTTGAATCTTGCATTACCATATTGCACCGGCACAAAACTGAATTTATTTTGGGGTTCTGTCAAATAATTGGAAGCGGACATCGCAATGGCTAACTCCAGGTCAAACACCACAACAACTCTATGAGAAAACATAAAATACCGTCACTTGAGACGGCAGATAACTAGGATAAATAACTTTAAACGAATAAATAAATATTTTTTAGAAGTTGTGATTATTACAAACTAGGCACAAACATCCTGGCACTAAACATAAATTGCTTTACAAATAATGGATGAAGTAGGTAGTGAAGTTAACGTTAATTCATGAAATCTAGACTGAGATCAACCCCCGCATGGTTTCATGAATTAAATTTATTTATAACAGATTGTGTATTTTTTATGGAAAAAGAGGACTAACGAGCCTACGGATCATTTGTTGGAAAGTGATCACTGCCAGCCTCACTCCCTAGCAAAATCAAAGGAATGACAGCAGCGTTGCTGGTCTTTCAGGAAGGTATACGCACTTTTTAGGATGGTACCCATATCGTATCGATCCGTGACCACCGTACAAGTATCGTGGAAGTTTAAAGTTCTTTGAAAACAGCACTGTGGAGGAACGCCACACATCCAGATCGTGGTGATAG
The DNA here is from genome assembly GCF_905404315.1 of Leptidea sinapis. Taxonomy (NCBI): domain Eukaryota; kingdom Metazoa; phylum Arthropoda; class Insecta; order Lepidoptera; family Pieridae; genus Leptidea; species Leptidea sinapis. The sequence goes on along the minus strand of NC_066296.1, from coordinate 4,295,759 downwards.
GGTGGAACTAGGCGGCAGGTATTAGGCTCAGGGATCAGATTAATACAGCACTTCCCAACACTCCCCGGTAAAAGATACACAACGAAGCTACGCAGTGCAAAATGATAGAGCCGTTCAAAGAGTACTAGATCCAAGACTATTAGAGCAGCTATGCCTTTAACGCATATGGCTCGAGCTGATACTGGGGTGCGGAGATGCGACATATAGAATATTATCAAGAATATATCGATATACAACAGTCAAAATGTTTATTTCTTTAAATTTTTCTCTTTATCATTCTTTAGAACCTAGAGGCTGGTTGGGATCGAAGTAGTGCTGCAATCTCCCGTCCAACATGATGGCACCTAGCTACGGTGTGCTCGTTACCTTGATCGCAGTCGTCCTCAAAGGTGCGCCAGCAGACGCGGTCGGGCTGGTTGGGATCGAGATAGTGCTGCGTGACGCACACCATCTCGCGGTCCGACATGATGGCGCTGAACCCCATGATATCGAGAGCGCGCCGAAATTGCTGTGGTGATATGCGCCCGATGTTGAGCGGGTCGTAATCCTATACAAAATAAAGATGGTTTAATTTAACAACTTTGGAAATGGGCAAGACTAATAACTGAATGGCAACCACAAGACAGCAAAAGAAATAGAGGTAGACAGCCTATGAGATAGGAAGACGACATCAAGAAAATAGCGGGGCAATAATGGACTCGTACAGCAAAAGACAGGACAGAATGGAAATCATTGGAGGAGGCCTTTGTCGGAAGACAAGCTGTATCACCGTAAAGACTTTTACTTTATTTTATTAGTACCTAGTATGTAAAATTAGTACAGCAATAAAGGCATTTTATTTTTTATTTTATTTTATTGTAATTTAACAACTTTAAAACATTTTATAAAAGGATTAAAATTCAAGAGTTATAATGGACACAATTTTATTCCATCCACACATAGGTTACATAATCTGCGCACTTTATTTACCCTAAAGAATTCGGAGACTCGAATGCGACGCTGCATGACAAACTGTTGCACGCGCAGCATCAGCTCAAGCAGGTGCCTGGATGGCTTGGGTTGAGCCAGCATGGGGTGGAACACCTCGGAGGGTCCGAGCGGCGCCGTGGACCGTCCAGCATCCTCCTCGGGGCGGACCAGCTTCGGCAACGTCGTATCTATCACGGCGGCTGGGTTCATGTATTCCTGGAGATAGCATCATATGCAAATAAAATTAATATATTATTGAACATCTTTATAACGTGCGAATGTAGGTCCTATGTACCTCCTCACCTCAAAGGCATTCCCGACTCGTGGTCATACCGGATTGTCAAACCAGTGTGACAACGAGAAAATGTTTTTCCTCGTCGTCACACCAAGTCTACACCCTGTTGGTAAGTGATATAATTAGTGCTGTGTCGAGACCATGAGAATAGAAATTAACAGCACTAACTATATCAATTACCAACAGGATGTAGTAAAACCCTTGCTGTGACGACGAGGAAAAAAAATTACTCGTAGTCACATTGGAGTCCCTCCAGTGGGGAATGCTAAAAGGTTGGTCATGGAGTAAGTTAAGTATATAGGATGTGCATTCAACAATAAATTTGAAAACGATAGCAGCTGCTGTCCTTAATCGTTTGCTCTTCAATACTTTCAAATCAAAATAAACTTTCTTTAAACCAAGAAGACTAAGGGCGTGATTTAACCTCCAGTTAGTTACAATTAGTTGGGGACAATGTCTCATAACTCATTCTTACATGTACATCATGACAGTCAGTCTAACGCTGTTATACAGGCTGTTACAAAACCACCCATAATAACGAGTCCATTCATAATACTTAAGAACCAGACGTGCAAAATTTTAGTAAAGGAGACATTTTTTCTTGGGCCCACTGGGTATGGTGATGTTTATTAATCGTATTATGCTAGTAAAATTGTAATTAATTTATTATTGTCAGCAGGCCATATTAATTTGAAAAATCTAACCGGGTTCATGAAATTATAATAAAAAGGCAAACACTTGATACATTTCCTGTATACAGTTGTGGTCACCATGGCAATAAAATGCGTACAATGAAACATTTGTAACATTCATGTGAGAAAATTAAAATATTACTGTAAAACGTGGTGGTAACAGTAATTATCGGCTTTTGAAAAGTAACAAATATCTATTGGATCAATGAACCTCATTTCAATTATTGTTTTAGAGATAAAACTAATTTAGCATTAAGTACAAAGTTAAATATTACCGTGCAATGGAATAAAGTAACATAGACAAAGTCTATATCTGTGAACTCACAGTTCACATCTGTCATTTTGATTTTTATGTTGTCAAAACAGAATTCCGTACTTTTCGTTTCTTTATTTTGCATTATTATAATTATTTAGTTTATTTCATAGATTTTAATATCGCATAGTATATTATACTCCAGAGAGTCGTTGTGCGCTACTCTTGCCGGATACTGTTGCAATGGTTTGGTGGGTAGACATTCTGCTGGGTGCTATGTACATGAAATGTCTGTTGGGTGGTATTTAGGGCAGGGCATCAAGATGAGATTGAGCCACCTGCATCGTTTCTGGATAAGATTCTAAATATAAAACATGATAATAACTATTTGACTAATAACTATATGACTAATAAATATTTATACTATATAAACAATGAGTTTTTCTTCCTATGATGAACAGTGTACAAAACCTTACCTCAATAGTATTTATATGAAATACTTATTTTATTAAGACATTTGAAGTAATAATGATGGTTGTTAAGTATTTTAGGCAAGCTTTCTGGTATAGTGGTTATGGTAATTGCCCCGACTGCTAAACTGAAGTATTGGGGCGTCGGTGTACACCCGCCTGGGAAATACCGCCTATTAAAATACTTGTGCGATGAACATTTTTGTTCTGTGAATCATTGTAAACCATCTTTTATCAGCTGTATCCTTACTTTTCGTACAGGCTCTGTTTATTTTGATATCAGATAGTACTACTTACCCCCTACTTAATTATGGCCGTTTCTGTTTTATGTCAAGGTACTACATTTCTATACGATTTTTAGGTTATTTTGACGTTCACATTTTGTCGTATTTTTCAGTATTCCGGTTAGATCATTTCTAACTTAATATAGCATTGTAATCTAGAGATTATAAGGAATAAATCAATATATGTTTCAATACTATACACCACATTTCGAGGTAGGCCTAAACGTCGAAGAAAAAAAAAGTCTCCTTTAAAGAGTAAACTACGAAGAATATACCTACATTTCTACCTAATTCGCGAAACGACAAAAGTTTTAAAAGACCTAACCTAACGAAACAACCTAAATGAACACTTAATTTTTTCCAACTTGACAGTTTTTGAAGCCAGTCCGTGAGTATAATGACAACCTTGTATTAGGTAAAATAGGTACGTACGGCCTTTCTGTTTAATTATCTGGTTCCCTGACATGGCAGCTTGCTAGGGTTGACAAAATTTTTGGCTTTCATAATTAATCATATTTTTACGGGGTATTTTGTAACACGTTGTACAAGGTGGGCCAAAAGAAATCACCCTATTGGAAGATGCTCTAATTTTTGCAAATGGCCGCCAATGTCAAATCTTTTTTGACATTTATGGACTAGACAGATGCAGAATACAAGTGAACAAGCTATGGAGCGATACACTTCCCAAGAACGCGGGATAATTGAGTCTATTTTTTGCGTAACAATTCGTCTGTGTTGTTGGGGCAGCGCGATGCACGTCGCTGATTCCTCGGCCATCTGACACCGACTGCGCCGTTTGGCCACCAACCTTGAAGAGTATGGGACCACACGAGACGATGCCAAGAGTGGTCGGCCCCGGAGGGCCCGTTCTGCTGAGAATATCGCCGCTGTTGCGGAGGATGTCAAGCTGTCGCCGGAAACATCGACCAGACGACGTGCCACGCAATTAGCCATCAGCCGGACGTCCCTAAGGCAAATTTTGGTCAAAGACCTGCACATGTTCCCGTTCAAAGTCCAGTCCGTGCATCACCTGCTGCCTGACGACCGCCAAACGCGCGTAACCTACGCCCAAGCCACCTTCAATCTCGAGGAAGGAGTGGACGATTTTTCGACCAAAATCATAATGAGCGATGAGGCTCATTTCCACCTCAGGGGCTACGTGAACAAACAAAACTCTCGCTTCTGGGGCATGAAAATCCACGAGTGATGCACCTGGAGTTATTACACCCGCTCAAAGAGACTGCATGGTAAGCTGTTCACGCTGGAGGAGTCATCGGGCCATGTTTTTCGAGAACTCCGCTGGCCAAACGACAACAGTGGACGCTGCGCGCTATAGGGCCATGTTGTCCGAGTTTTGTTTGCCGCAATTGGACGAATTAGGCCTGCAGGACATGTGATTCCAACAGGACGGAGCAACGGCACACATTGCGCGAGCCACAACCGATATTCCGTTCCCGGGTCGCCTCATCTCTCGTTTTAGCGATTTGCACTTTCCCGCAAGATCGATCTGATTTAACCGTTTCAGACTTTTTTGTGTGGTTTTTTGAAGTCCTGTGTTTACGTGAACAGGCCCGAGACTCTGGAAGCCCTCAAGGACAACATTCGACACGAGTGCGAGAATCTGTCGCCCAAAGTTATCGCTGAAGTGATGAAAAATGCCATAAAACGAGCCCGTAGGGCAATCAACTGTGACGGCGCCCATTTGGCCGATATTATCTTCTCGACTTGACCAATACAATTATAATGGTTCAAATAAACATAATCAAAAAACAGAATCGAAGTTTTCCATTTAGAAAAAAAAAGAGAGCCAAACAACATCGGATGACTTCTTTTGGCCCACCCCGTATAATTTGATTTATCTACACCCATGCTTCAAATCCTCTATTAAAGATTCTGAAACAGTTAGTTTATTGCCAACATTAAAACACCTAATGTTCTAATAACCATTACATCATCCAAACAGTTGTAATGTTGTACTGAATTTCATAACAACACTCCTATGTTTTTTTTATCCCTTCATGCGCAAAGAGTTCCAACAGACAGCCACATTCTTATTGCTCGATGTGTGGTATCTGTATGAATTTCAAAAAAATAACATTTTCGTTTAGGCGCGTTCCACACTACCAGAACGCCGCGCGCCGTAAAAAAAAAGTAGGTTATTCGAATCCCCGCCATTTTTCTTCGATATTTTTATTGTTTTATTTACAAAAAATGAGCGATTCATTTTAAACGCTGCAAAAGAATTCGAGAGAATTTTAATTATTGCACTATACAAATAGTAAATTACTACTAAAATAAATATTTTTTTCATTAATACTTACTTTATTTGTATATAATCAGTAATTAATTATGTTAGGTTACTACTAGGACGGGTGTTTTAATGTTAGCAGTAAGCTAACTGTTCCAGAATCTTTTAGAGGATTCATATTCTGGGTGTAGATAAAGTCTTGTATGCAACTGTTGATAATTAGGTATTAAAACACTCATGTGATACTATTATCACTACAATCCACATACGTGTTTTAATACCCCTTATTACACAACAGTTGCATAAATAACTATTATAACTTCACTTGCTAAAATATACCTACACGAAATTTTGAATAAAAAATAATGTAAATAAATACATTTTGATTTTTGATCAAATACCTACAAATGCAAGATAACTAATGTTCAAGAAAATTCTTCCTCAAGGCAAATCCATAATATGGACTTCTGCGTTTTTTTATGTCACTAAATCTATAAATACGTTAAAACTCACATCGAATGTTTGTAAATATTAAGAAATAATAAATACCGGTCCTAATCCCTGTATTCCCTCTTTCTTGACTGCCTCAACCGCCTTCAGGAACTCAACATAGTCCAGAGTGTACGAGTCCTTGATGAAGCGTCGCACAAGAAGGTTGAAGTCCTCGGGCGAGACCAGCACTCCGATGTAGTTGAGGATGCGTGCAAAGTGTGCGAACGTTATCCTTCCGTCGTTCTTGGCCACCTGGGGGTCACCACAACCGATTAGCTCCCTATTGTCCGTCAGGACGACTGACCTCTACTATATAGCACTGGACTGGCGGCTGTCAAAGTGCTTTTGTGTCTGTTTGGTATTCGCCATTTTGGTGCTGTTGGCCATGTAGCGAGATTCTGCGGTACTAAAGCTGACGACAACCTAGTGGACAACATAGACGATGGGAAACTATTTACAAAACAAAATTGTGTACTTTATAACGTTGACTCTTCAAGTATCAATAACACGGAAAACGAACGAAATTAATTCAAAATTTAAAAATACTTCAGAGTATTGTACGTTCCTTAGCAGCCATATGTATTATACGTCAAAATTAGCTCTCTGGACGCACGCGAGTGACGCTTCATATAGGCACAAAAAATTGCTGTCAAACATGTGGAACAGCCTGTCCAGTCGTATTTATACACGTGAGTGGTGGTCCCTATTATTTTTATTCCAAATAAAATAAAATCACTTGTTGAAAGTCAAAAACTACCATCCATTCCAAAAGGTATGCCTCAGACCTGAATAGAACGGGCGCAACAAACTCAGCGGGCTTCTTTTTTTAAACCTAATAACCTGTGGGCGGTCGCTCTATTCCCAATCTGTGGTATCATTATGAAGGTCATTTATGTTATAGTAACCTTTACCACACGTTTTTAAACAATTCTTTTGAATTTCGTAATACATTTGTGTTGAACATTATCTGGGATCTAGTTGTAATAGTTATTTATGCAACTGTTCTGTAATGAGGGGTATTAAAACACGAATGTGGGTTTATCACACGAGGCGAAGCTGAGTGTGATAATAGTAGCACATAAGTGTTTTAATACCTAATTATCAACAGTTGCATACAAGACTTTATCTACACCCAGAATATGAATCCTCTAAAAGATTCTGGAACAGTTAGCTTACTGCTAACATTAAAACACCAGTCCTAGTCGTAACCTTATATCATTCATTACTGATTATATACAAATAATATAAGTATTAATGAAACAAATTTTTATTTTAGTAGTAATTTACATTTTGTATAGTGCAATAATTAAAATTCACTCGAATATAACGTTCTTTTGCAGCGTTTAAAATGAATCGCTCATTTTTTGTAAACAAGACAATAAAAATATCGAAGAAAAATGGCGGGGATTCGAATAACCTATTTTGTTTTACGGCGCCCGATCTTCTGAGATTGTAGAGCGCGCGTAAACTAAAATCTTCTTTTTTTGAAATTCATACAGATACCACGTATCGAGCAATAAGAATGTGGCTGTATGTTGAAACTCTTTGCGCGTGAAGGGATAAAAAAAAACATAGCAGTGTTGTTATGAAATTGAGTACAACATTACAACACTCTTTTGGGTGATGTAATGGTTATTAGAACATTGGGTGTTTTAATGTTGGCAATAAGCTAACTGTTTCAGAATCTTTAATAGAGGATTTAAAGCATGGGTGTAGATAAAATCATATACAACACCCCACAAAATATTTACTAACTCGACTAAGTTGTTCCTGGGTGTTAACATTATGGTTATAACAGTTTCTAGCAAATTCGCTTTTGTTAACCTGTCGAGAAAGCTAGGTGTGTGTGGTTACTGGAGTCCAATCGACTATGACGCTACATAAGGAATGACAGCTTACGAGCTCGTAGTCCTGGAAATAGGGTTTGAGTGGGATGTCACGTTGCGCGATGGTGGCCAGCAGACAGCACAGGCGCCGCAGCTGCCACTGGTCCAGCGAGTGACAGCGGGGCTCCGGCGGCGGAGGACAGGCCTCCAGCAGGCACTCCGCCGAGGTCTGCTCGCGACCGCCCGCGTCTGTGTAAGTTACCTTTGCCTGCACTGCTTAATAGGAATTTTGTACTATGTTTCTAATTCGTTTTTTTATTGGTTCATCCGGTAAATGGAGAAGGGAAATGCAGAGCATAATTCCGAATTTAATGAAGCTCACCTTCCCCGTGGATGACCTGGCAGAGCTGGTGGTACAGCACGCGGCCGTCTTGAGCTCGGAAGTAGTCTGCCAGCTGCGCGATCTCCGCATCTGTCAGCCCCACCACGGCACGGAGCGGGCCGGCCAGTACCGATACGAACTTGGACTCTGAAACACATCCCCCACCAGCGTCAGGTCATGTGCTCCTGGAAACCGTGACTGAGTGAGGCAATTTTACAAAATAATCCACTCTGTAGATTGATCAGATTGTAGGCTATCCTAAGGAAAATGCATTTTTCCACTGTTGTTTGATTCAAATAATTCAAATTCAAATATTTTTATTCAAAATAGGATGCGACATCACTTATTGAAAGTCAAAAAACCTCCAAAATGCCTCAGGCCTGAGACGAATGGGCGCAACAAACTCAGCGGGCTTTCTTTTTCATCAAAAAATATGTTTAAAAAGTAATATTGCCGAATTAAACCCATTCCCAATCTATGGTATCATTAAGAAAGTAATTTATGTTATAGTAACAACCACACAAACGTTTTTTTTGACAATTCTTTTGAATAACGTAATACTTTTGTTTTAAACATTTTCTGGGATCTTGTTGTAAAAGCATATACATCGCCCCACAAAAGACTAACTCGACTTAGCAGAGTAGTACGCATTATAAGCTTATGTCTGTTCCTGGTTTTAACATTATGGTTATGACAGCTTCTAGCAAATTCACTTATGTGCCTATGAACATACATTACATTATCAAGAATATATTGAGAAGCAACAGTCAAGATGTTAATTTCTTTGAATTTTGCTCTCAATGGTTCTATAGGACCTAGGTTATAAATAGCGCGAATAGCCCTTTCTGCAGCACAAATATTGTATTAATATCGGCAGCGTTGCCCCATTTCAATATATTGCTATGGGGCAACGCTGCCAATAATAGCAATATGCTGCTATGGAATACCGTAAATTCAAATTCAAAAACACTTTATTAATGTAGGTCACTGAAATGACTCTTATGAATGTCAAAAAAAATAAATAAAAATATTGTTTCTTATTCAATTAACATAGAACATAAAATATTATACTAGCCGTTCCCACCCGCTTCGCTGGACGAATTTTAAATGGAAATAAATTAAATTTTATTCATCTTATTACAAGTACAATAAAAAAGTAAGCAGCCACAAACCATCTAGAATATATTTAGCATCGAATGATGCTAGTTTTATCGTCGATACTATCAGTGGCTTAGTCTTCAAAGAGCCTCAAACAAAGACTATTTTCATTATATATAAAATGGATGAACATGTTATTCTTCAGTCGAGGACAATTTAAAATATACTTTACTCAAATAGGCTTAAACTAAGCGCTTTTCAATAGTCATATTGTTTTATCGTTCTATGTTATATTACTGTGTTTCGGTCTAGCTAGTGAAATTACTCGTACTGGGCAAATGAGACTTGACATCTTATGACTCAAGGTGACGAGCGCAATTGTAGTGCCGCTCAGAATTTTTGGGTTTTTCAAGAATTCTGAGTGGCAATGCATTTTAATGGGCAGGGCGTATCAATTACTATCAGCTGAATGTCCTGCTCGTCTCGTCCCTTATTTTCATAACAAAAAAAATATTGTATGCATAATGGTAGCCCTGTATATGTTACATTATAATATTGTGCTGACCAGAGATTAGAGAGTTCCCCTCGGGGTCCAGCGGTCGGTAGAACTCCCACAGGTTGAGGCCCACGCGGAACGCAGCCGCGCGGATCTTGTTGCATGTCTTCCAGACATCGGCGAGACGAACGATCTGCAACAGATCGGAACGGGTAACTGGGACATCAACAAACACTCTCGCACCCCGTCAACTAACGAGATATGGTGACGGGTCACCTGGAGTTAAGTGATCACCGCATCCCACATTTTCTTGCAACACCAGAGAAATCACAGGAGCTTTGCCAGCCTTTATGGAAGGTGTACACCCTGCGCTTTTTTTGAAGGTACCCATGTCGTATCGTTCCGGAAACACCGCACAAGGAAGCTCGTTCCGCAGCTTTGTAGTACGTGGAAGAAAGCTCGTTGAAAACCGCACTGTAGAGGACCGCCACACATCCAGATGGTGGGGATGATGTTCTAGGCAGGAATCAAGTGAAACAGCTCTTCGGAACACTCCCCGTGACAAATGCGGTAGAAGACACACAATAAAGCGACGTCTCTGCGCAACGCCAAGTGATCCAGCTGTTCACATAGCACTGGGTCCATGTGGGTGATACTGTTATTACGAGGATATTCATATTATGTGGCGAGAATTGTAAATCATTAAATTACAATGAAACGTATCACCATGTTCACAACGATTGCCAGTCCTACATGGCAGGCTTAACATGTCAAAGTCAAATAAACTTTAATCAATTAGGCTTAAACTTCGCCCTTTGGATCGTCACTACAAATATTTCTTTTAAATTACTGACTTTACCATATTATTTTCGTAAATAGTTGAGTTCGTGTGACGAACATACAAGAAACTCAACGGCCATTCTTTTCAATCAAATGGAGTATTTTACAATAGCTGTAATATATATAACAAATTAGTTTGTAAGGTGCTGCATCCGTCTATCTCTCTATTATAATGTATAATCATTTAATTATAAATTATTTCATAAAAAGTAATAAAGAATTAACTGTATATTATCGTATATTGGATGCATCAACCTTTAGAGATTGAATTCATTGGATGTGTAAGGATGCTTTGTGAACATGATGGTCGTGATTACTGTCACAATTAGTAATTGCATCTAACTATAACAGGTCGACCTGACACCACAAGCAGCACCCGTTCACGAGTTAACGCATGGATCAGCCATCGTCTATAGTGACTCCAGACGAGCAACAGAAACGCAATGTCAGGTGTGAGTGTTAGTGAAGACATAATACATTCATTATAATCATATCATTGGTTAAGTGCTAACAATCAAGGGACTCTTTTTATCAAGAGAATGTATTTCAAACTCAGAGGCACCAAACTGACGTCATGCTACAACATTATAAAAATATTCACCAAATATTCACAAATCTAGACCAAATATAGACACTCATCACGATATCTCTGGAACCATTAGAGCTAAAGACTTGAAATTTGGTAGGAATATTCTTTTTACCGAGTAGAGGTCAGCTAGGAACGAAATTTCACTCGTAAGAGTTTTTTTTTATGAACAGAACATCGTCTGTCGGGTCAGCTAGTAATATATATGTTAATAAAACTTTCATCTAACCGTGTCATGCATTGTTAGACTTGCAATTTAAAAAACACACCAAAAAGCACACCTAATTGTTAATAAAAATTTACAAGATGACTATTATATAAATTAACATTACTGTCATAACATTGTCATTAACTGTCACTAAGGTAACTGTATGTGCTAAGGTTTTATATTATTATCATTTATTTACAGCCTAGCGAAACTCTCTAAGAAAAAAGCGATTCATTCGATTGTATGAAACGTGCAGTCAATGACGTTATGTATAGAACGTCATTGCGTGCAGTCATTGATAGCTTACAATTTCATCTTATTTTCTACATTAATATACATAACATATTTATAAAAAACAATATTACAAATATAATATAAAAAATAGAGTCCCGCCGGCGTTGGTTCACGACAATTCCGCCGGTGGTTAGGGCGACAGACTGAGGAACTTCCGCACGATGCGTGCCGTTCCCAAAACAGCTGCTTTCTGTAACTGACCCTTTATCCAGTTATTAAGTGAGAGCCTCTTGAGATGATGGTCGAGGCTCTTTACTATAAGACCGTTAACGGAAACGACTATTGGGACAATTATTGTTGAATCAACATCACACATGTCAGTAACCTCGTGTGCTAAGTCTAGGTACTTCGACAATTTCTGTCTGTTTCAGCTTTCACAAGGTTATCATCACACGGAACGGTGATATCAAGAATAAATGCCCGACGCTCTAACCGATCTACCAACACAATATCAGGCTTATTAGCAATGATAGTTCTGTCCGTGATGATAGATCGGTCACAGTAGAGCTTGGCACGGGTGTTTTCCAGAACTGGCTCCGGAGTATACTTATAATATGGGACTTCAAAATGCACAAAATTGTATCGAAGAGCAAGTTGCTGATGGATAATCCTGGCTACTTGGTTGTGTTTGTGCAAATACTCTTACCATTGGCAAGACGAGAACAACCGGAAATAATATGTCTGATAGACTCACCAGGGTGATGGCACGCCCGACATATGTCTACTGTGCCATCCTTCATGATGTATTTCCGGTAGTTATTCGTCTTGATAACTTCATCAGCAATTGCACAGGCAAATCCTTCAGTTTCCCCAAAGTGGTCACCAAATCGTAAACGAAATCGTGTTAACATTTATTATTTTATTATTCTTATTATTATTGAAAGATGACGGCTATAATCGTGTAAAAAACGGAGATAGCTAAAATCCACTGCGTTTTAAGCAACTGTTCGCTTAAGAACTGAGCCGGATTATACTTCGTGGCGAATCGCCATACTGTAATTACTACTATTTCTACTATTCAAAGAATTATTCAGATATTCATTAAGAATGTTTCGAACTTTTGTCAAATCACTGCACGTTTCAGAAAACTTTCATGTATATATATTTCATATATTTGACGACTCATATAGCCGAATGGTTAGTGACCCTGACTACTAATCTAGAGGTCCCGGGTTCGAATCCCGATAGGTGCAATCATTTATAATTTGTATTAATTTACATTTACTTTTGTGACTTACTCGTGTAAGAAATTGACTATTTGACGGTTGAGTGTGTCTGTTGCATCATTTTACATTTTACATATTATATTGTAATTTGAAATTATTTATAAATCGATGTACTTAAATGTAAATCTTGATATAAAAGAGTGGCAATGAGTTTCTTGCTACTTCTTCTCATTAGCTCAACCCTTTACGAAGTAGCGGTAGATTCAATAAGAAAAATATTTTTTTTTGACATTCATAAGTATCATTTCCGTGGCCTACGTGATGAACTGATTTTGATTTTTTTTTTATGGAATAGGAGGACAAACGAGCGTACGGGTCACCTGGTGATCACCGCCGCCCACATTCTCTTGCAACACCAGAGGAATCACAAGATTTGATTACATGATGAATATGAATGTTTGTTTCCGAGTCATGGATGTTTATATGTATGTATGTATGTTTAAGGAAGTATATTGTATTAAATATATCGTTGTCTTGTACACATAGTACAGGAAATGCCTAGTTTGGGCATTTTTAGTTTTTATTTGATTATAATCACTAGTGAAATTATAATATCACGGCTTTGACAAAATAACTGTGACATATACAAAAATTTGTGTCACGTTGTTTGCCCACAATGAACTCCTAAACTACAGAACCGATTTTAATCAAATTTTGCACACTGTGTTCAGTTTGATCCAGTTTCGGTTTCGGTTTAAAGACATTTATTCTCATAAGATTTATCATAAAATCACTTACATAAATATACAATATAATATTACCTGAGGTTTCTATGACATGCAAGCATGCAAAATAAACAAAGTGAACAATTACAAAAAATGAAGGTACATAAAAATTTCTCAACAAAACAACATCAACATATTTTATATTTATCCAGAATAAGAAGGACTGGATGTGGCTAACGACTTATAAAGATAACAGTTGAAGTAAACTAAAATAATACCTACGGTTTGAACAATAATACAAATAAGAAAACTTAAAAGAAATAAGTACATGTTTATATGAGTGATTGTGCATTGGAGCATTTTTTTAAACCATATTATTTATTTTATTCGTAACAAAGGTAAGTTGAAAAAATACGTAGAATGAAGTATAATTATTATATTAAATAGTCTTGTTAATTATAATATGTGCTTTTAGTTTTTTTTAAATAATGCCGTACATTTAATTTCTTTTATAGTATTTGGAAGTTTGTTATAAATCTGAAATCCCTCGTAAGTTAAGTTCCATTTACCGTAATTAGTTCTTGGTAGTACGTAGGTTCGTGGTCGTAGCATTAAGTCATTACAACTTATTAAGTTTTTTTCTTGGGAATACTTCTTTTTTTAAACATTAGTTCTGTGTGTATTTCGTTAGTAAATATTTTTCGAATAAGAATTCATGTGTTATATTTATATGTTTGTGTTACGTCCATTATTTAAGTTTCTTTATATACTTTGCTCGTTGGTGTCAGAAACTCATATCTAAATAATACTTTTATAAGTTTATTTTGTGCAATTTGGATATAATTTATATTAGTTCTAGCAGCTGAACCCCAGATTTCAACCAAATAATCAATATGCGATTTTACGAGAGAGTTGTAAATGATATAACGTACATTTCGGGGGAGAAAACGAGCTATACTACGCAGTATTCCAGTAAAGGATGTCAGCTTAGACTTTACCTTATCAATGTGAGGTTTCCATGTTAAATGATTGTCTAATAAAAGGCCTATATTATATTATTACTATATAGAAGTGGGAGAGTCACGCAGCCGTCTTTTGGCGTCAGCACAATCGGGCCAGACTCGTCCGGGTTAATTACCACACTCGCACAGAATACCGGCGTGAAGTAGCGGCCTAGTGCCGCTATGTTTCGCATAGGTTAGTGTCGAGGACCGGAGGCCATTCCCCCCCCCCCATCCCCAACAAAGATTATGAAAGCGGTCCCTAAAGAGATAGTACCCCAGGAGAGGACCAGCTCTACCAGAGTCGGAGAATCCCTCCCCGAGCACTCTAGCTCGGGCTGCCCTTCGTATTCTGGGGAGGGCACAGTACCGCGCATGACCAAGGACAAACGAGGCAGTAACACAACGGCACCCCGCTCCACACTCAACGTGGACTTTTACAATATCAGGGGAATTCACTCCAACTTAAACGCCGTCCACCACCACCTTGAGACGGCGAAGCCGGCCTTGTGTTTCCTTACGGAGACGCAGATATCTCGACCGAGCGATACGTCATATTTAACGTACCCCGGGTACAAAATTGAGCACAATTTTTTGCCTCATGCCGGGGTATGTGTGTACGTTAGGGAGGATATCTGCTGTCGCCGTCTCGGCAATTTTGAGGGTAGGGACCTGTCCACTCTCTGGCTCCGCGTAGATTTAGAGGACCGCGTCCGCATCTATGCGTGTGTCTACAGGTCCCATAGTGGTAACGCAGAAACCGATCATCTCATGGGCTGCGTTCAAGCGGCAATTGACGACGTGCTTGCACAGATCCCCTCCGCTGAAATCGTAGTCTTGGGTGATTTCAACGGGCACAATGCCGAATGGCTTGGATCACGTACCACAGACTACGCAGGGCGATCTGTGCATAATTTTGCATTGGCGTACGATCTGTCCCAATTGGTTGAGTCGCCAACGCGGCTCCCGGATGTGGATAGCCACATGCCGTCCTTATTAGATCTTCTGCTGACTACACATCCCGATGGTTACCAGGTCATTGTCGACACCCCTCTCGGAACGTCCGACCATTGCCTGCTCAGGAGTGTAGTGCCTATACGACGCCCACGTCGCAGACCACCAGCGACCCGCCGCGTTTGGCACTACAAGTCAGCAGATTGGGATAGGATGCGTTCCTTTTTTGCATCCTACCCTTGGAGCAGGGTTTGTTTCCCTTCGGATGATCCTAGTGCCTGCGCCGTTGCAGTAGCCGATGTGATACTACAGAGCATGGATATTTTTATACCAAGCTCTGTAGTACCGATCGGTGGCAGATCACAGCCCTGGTTCGATGCGTCAGTTAAAGCAGCATCTGACTGCAAAAAACAGGCGTATCGAACTTGGGTTGCGGCGCTGGGCACAAAGGATCCGAACTGCATAGTTCTAAAGAGGAAATACAACCGTGCTTCCAGATTTTTTAAGCGGCAAATCGCCCGTGCAAAGTCAAAACACGTCGTCAAAATCGGCGAGAAGCTTTCCATTTACCCGACCGGAACACGCAAGTTCTGGTCGTTGTCGAAAGCTGCTCTTGGTAACTTCAGCCAGCCGTCCATGCCGCCGTTGCACATGAGGAATGACACCCTGGCCCATACGGCAAAAGAGAAAGCCGATCTCCTGTGCGCTCTTTTCGCCTCCAACTCGACTCTTGACGACAACGGAAAAACACCGCTGACCATCCCGCGGTGTCAGAGCTCTATGCCTGAAGTACAGTTCAGACAGAAAACTATTAGGCGAGCTCTGTTTTCGTTGGACGTCAGGAAGTCGAGCGGGCCGGATGGCATTTCTCCAATCGTGCTTAGAACGTGTGCCCCTGAGTTGACGCCGGTGCTAACGCATTTATTCCGGCACTCTTAGTCCAAAGGCGTAGTCCCTGACTCATGGAAGTCAGCCCTTGTCCATCCGATCCAAAAAAAAGGAGACAGTTCGGATCCGGCAAACTGCAGGCCTATTGCTATTACCTCCCTGCTCTCCAAAATCATGGAGAGCATAATTAGCCGTCAGCTGTTGGTATACCTAGAGGGTCACCAGTTGATCAACGACCGACAATACGGGTTTCGCGATGGTCGGTCGGCAGGTGATCTTCTGGTATACCTAACACATAGATGGGCTGCGGCTATTGAAAGCAAGGGGGAAGGCCTGACAGTTAGCCTGGATATAGCGAAGGCCTTTGATCGTGTATGGCATAAGGCGCTCCTCTCTAAACTTCCATCATTTGGGCTTCCCGAGAGCTTGTGCAAGTGGACCTCCAGCTTCCTCACTGGGCGCAGCATACAGGTCGTTGTCGACGGACATTGCTCGAACCCGAAGCCCGTGAATGCTGGAGTGCCCCAAGGCTGTGTGCTATCTCCTACGCTGTTTCTTCTGCATATCAATGATATGTTAGACACCTCCAACATTCATTGCTATGCAGATGACAGCACTGGTGATGCCGTATACACGGGCCATGCACGTCTCTCTCGGGAAATCGTCGACCAGTGCCGGGAGAAACTTGTGTCTTCTATCGAGTCCTCTCTCGAGAAGGTCGCGTTTGCCACTAAAGAAGACTCAAGTTTGCACGTTTACCACTAAAAAAACCCCATTTGTCGCATCACCGCTCTTCGACAACACTTTCCTAAAAGCCTCGCCTAGTATCGGAATACTGGGTCTCGAAATTTCGAGCGATTGCCAATTCCGTGGCCATCTGGAGGGCAAAGCCAAATTGGCTTCAAAGAAACTGGGCGTCATTAATAGAGCACGGCAATACTTCAAGCCGGCCCACATTCTAGCGCTGTACAAAGCGCAGGTCCGGCCACACATGGAGTATTGCTGTCATCTCTGGTCTGGCGCACCCCAGTATCAGCTCTATCCATTTGACCGCGTGCAACGCAGAGCAGCGTGAATTGTCGGGGACCCAGTACTCTGTGAACGGCTGGATCAATTGGCGTTGCGTAGAGACGTAGTTTCATTGTGTGTCTTCTACCGCATTTATCACGGGGAGTGTTCCGAAGAGCTGTGTTACCTAATTCCTGCCGCCGAATTCCACCTTCGCACGACACGCCACAAGTTAAGATATCATCCTCACCATCTGGATGTGTGGCGGTCCTCCACAGTGCGGTTTACAAGGAGCTTTCTTCCACGTACTACAAAACTGTGGAATGAACTTCCTTGTGCGGTGTTTCCGGGACGATACGACATGGGTACCTTCAAAAAAAGCACGTACACCTTCCTTAAAGGCCGGCAACGCTCCTGTGATTCCTCTGGTGTTGCAAGAGAGTATGGGCGGCGGTGATCACTTAACAACAGGTGACCCGTACGCTCGTTTGTCCTCCTATTCCATAAAAAAAAAAAAAAATTGCATATTTTTCACTATCTGTTCTTTTAATTAATTGGTTATTGATTTTTAAAGGTAAATGATTTGGAATCTTTTTATTTTTTTTATTTTTAGCTTGTTAATAGCTATGTTAATCGTCAGTAAATTACACTGAAACCACACATTGAGCAGGTTTAGGTCATCTTGTGCGTCTTGTATGATTGGCTCAATTTTATGACCAAATTAAAAAAGGCTAGTGTCATCTGCATATAGTGATAGGGTTCCTTTTAGCTGCAACTTACTAATGTTATTTATATAAATCAGAAATAACAATGGTCCTATTATTGAGTCTTGAGGAACTCCATAAATTAGGTACAGTTTCCTGACTGCTTTAATACTTGTCAAGTTTGACTGCTTGTTGGCGATCCGTCAAGTACGATTTAAAAAATTTGTGAGCTACGCCAGTGATACCAATATCATTTAATTTATCAAGAATAATTTTGTGGCTAACTGTATCGAATGTTTTTTTTAAGTCTATAAATATGCCAATGCTATATTTCTTATCATCAATGTTATTTTTTAATTTAGTTACCAAATCTGCTGCAGCCGAAAATGTATAAGATTTCGATCTAAAACCATATTGCTCACTAAATAAGAAATTT
Organism: Leptidea sinapis; assembly: GCF_905404315.1. Lineage (NCBI taxonomy): Eukaryota > Metazoa > Arthropoda > Insecta > Lepidoptera > Pieridae > Leptidea > Leptidea sinapis. Next base: position 4,277,444 of record NC_066296.1, on the reverse strand, counting down.
ATAGATTTTGAGTATGTCTCAAGTCGATCGTATAAAACACGCTCAAAAATTTATTAGACAATACTGGAAGAACCGAAATGGGTCGATAATTCCCTGGCTCTTGTTGTGATCCAGACTTGTGAATAGGTGTCACTTTTGCAATTTTCAGACTACTTGGAAATATGCCTTGATTTAAACAGGTATTTATGCACTTCGTAAGTTCATCGGCTAGTAACGGCATGATGCATTTTATTGACTTAGTATTTATAGTATCGATACCTGCACTTGTATTAGAGTCTAAGTTTGTTATTAGAGTAATTACCTTATCTACTGCTGCTGATTTAATAGTACTGAGACCTGGGTACGTAATATTATTGTTCATACTAGCATTTGTGTAGGTCTTATTGTTATGGTACTTTATAGGGATATTTTTCGCTAATTGTGAACCAACAGTAGAAAAGAAATCGTTAAAAGCCTGGCAGATATCATTTCGTTTCCATTCAGTAATACCGTGTCTTTATATTTTAGTTTAGTGGGTACGGATTGTACTTGATTTTTATTGTGATTCAGAGAATTTATTAATCTCCACATTTTAGAAGTCTTATTTTGACAATTGAAGACCTTCTTGTGATAGTAATCTGCTTTCAATTTTAGGATTCTGATTGCAACGGCACTATTAGTTTTTATAAAACTGGTTGCGATGCTTTTAGCTTCAGGATTTTTTTATGTTGATGCCATAGTGTGTTTTTACGATTAATATCATCTAATATACTTTATCCAGTCTTGCTTCGGTGGATTAATAATTTTAGTGTTTTTTGTTTTATTTTGTTTAATTAATGTCCATATTTTATCCTCTAAAATGTTGTAATCATGGTTATTATTGAATATTTTGGTATTGCTAACAGCCTCATAGAGCTTTTTATAATCTTCTACTTCATAGTATATATTTTTTTTTAGATTCTGGTCGATATTTCCTTTTTCATGCAAGTTGGTAGAGACGTGTCAATTAAAGATTTTTAGTAAATGTTTCTCTTGCACAATATCTAGATTTAATTTTATTGATAATTTTGAAACCATTTTCTTGTAGGGAATCTTTATAAGCTTCAACTGACTTGTCTAGGCTTAATAAGTCAAAAGTTAAAATCACCAAATACTATAGCTCTTTTAGATTTTTTTTTTATGAAAATAAGGGACAAGACGAGCAGGACGTTCAGCTGATGGTAATTGATCGCCCTGCCCATTACAATGCAGTGCTGCTTAGGATTCTTGAAACCCCCAAAAATTCTGAGCGGCACTACAACTGCGCCTGTCACCTTGAGACAAGATATTAAGTCTCATTTGCCCAGTAATTACACTAGCTACGGCGCCCTTCAGACCGAAACACAGTAATGCTTACACATTACTGCTTCACGGCAGAAAAAGGCGCCGTTGTGGTACCCATAATCTAGCCGGCATCCTGTGCAAAGGAGCCTCCCACTGATTCAGCTGAGAAGAAAAAGCATCTAGAAAATTATTAACATTAGTTCTACCGGGTTTGTATACAGCAATATCTACAGAAAATTTTTGCAAGTGTATCCATAAGTAATGGTTGTCGTCTTGGTACATCTCTTCGACAACATGATGCGTTAAGTTATTTTGAGCAAAAATTGAAACACCACCACCATAAGCATTCTGTCTGTACTGATAATAGTGAGTGTAACCAGGTAATTGAATACGTTTAGCTTCTTCTTCGGTTTTTATCCACGTTTCAGACAATACTATTATACGTATGATTGCTGCGAAAGAGTGAATAGCACATTGTAGTTCATCAAGTTTACCTGGTTTCACGATACTACGTGCATTTGCATAGAAGCACACACACACACACACATACTCACGCCTTGTTCCCGTCGGGGTAGGCAGAGACAATAGAATGCCATTTACTTCTATCCTTACAAACCTCACGCGCTTCCTCTACATTTGCATAGAAGCATTTAAGTGATTTTTTGGTTGAGGTAATTTCATTGAGATTGGTTAAAGCTTGATATGTGGAGTTATTTTCTTCTAGTTTGTAGTCTATTTCATGGAGTTTTTTGAATGGATAGTAATGATTTTGGGTACATTCTTGATATACTCGTATCTAATGCGCAAATTTTCTTCGCCTTTCTCAATACGGCGCTGAAGTTCTTCTTTCAGATTTTGTAATTGAGCCTGCTGGTATGGTGTCTGATCCGAGAATATTTTTATTTTATTAGTTTTTATGTTAGTCTTTTGTTGGTGTAGGCATTTAGCGGTTTTCTCTGTTTTAAAACACACTTTGATAGGGCGTATTTTGTCCGGTTTGTATTTCCCAACACGGAAAATATTAGTAGGCCTAGGACAGTCTGGTGTTATTGTTTTATTGGTACTCATTACTTTATTTTTGTCGAATGTGTGTCTTTCATCTCGATCTATAGAAACAGATTCTGGTATACCAGCTATTAATATATTCTTTCGTCTCAAATTTTGCTCATAAAACTCCGCTAAAATAGAATTATATGATTGATTATCATTAATTGTAATGACGACGACTAATTGTTGATGAAGTTGGATTTATTTGCTTTTTTAGATCGTTCTCCGGGGATGCTATCTTTTTTTTCAGAACTCTGTGCCTAATTTGAATTTTTTTTGAGTTCTATTTCAATTTGCTTTTGATCCATTACTATTCCTTCTAGTTGGTCTTTGGTTAACTGCATATCAGACTTAATTTCGGTAATAGTGTTTTGGATGCCTAAAATGTCTAGCCTTATAATTGAGAAATTTTCATTTAGTGTTGTAAGTAAAGCCATCATTTGTGTCATTTGCTGTTGTATATCTGACAGTTGTGTTTTAATCTCATCGTCTGAATGCTTACGCTTAATTCGAAAGTTAGAGTGAGATTCAAAACGAGGAGTCTCATAAGTTAAGTTTGGTTGCGAACCACTTCGCCCATGAATCAAGTCACTTCCAGTAGGCAAGCGTGTTACATTCATGTTGTTTTCTATGTTTATTAGAACCGGTAACTAGTGCGAGTGTCCGATAGTAAAATGAATATAGGAAAGCCGGAAAAGATTTATTATTTATATTTACTCACAAAATCAATTAACTGTAATAATTTAATTTAAGCTACGTTTAGCAACACGTCTGCCTTGCACGCCAGTCGTCAACCGAGCCGACCAGTTTGAGATATATAATAGTTTTTATTTCGAAATCCATATTTTATGTATCTTTTCATATTAAATTTTTAGTTTGTTTGTGATTTTCGAGACATCACCGCAAACTCTCTGCACTCACCCTGATGAAGGACCTCCGAATGGTCCGAAACGAGATGGTACCAACTCCGAAAAAACATTTTAGACAAGGTAAGTTCTCACAAAAGTTTTAGAAAAAGTTATAAATACGAACGTTAGTTTGTTTATTTATTCATTTATCTCTAAACCAGCACAGACAAAAGTATGTTATATTTTGTATATTGATGTTATAGTCAATAGTTTGTTGTTCTATTAGATAGTATTTATGTTTTAACTGCTTGCAAACTGATCGCAATAAAACGGCAAAACTGCTGCAGATTGTATAACTTTGAATAATCTTGAATATTAAACATATAATAAAATATTTGGTTTTGCGAGAATGTCTGGTATCAATTTTATGTGTCGAGTCCACATATAACGAATGACGCCGAAAAATAGCAAGAAAAGAGATAAATTTTCAAGGATGACTGCATTCCCATTGGAATAAACGAGTTTGGAATTGTTGTGAAAATCAAGATACTCAAAATTTCCTACTGATTGTATAATTATCTTTAAAAGTGTGTATCTTGCAAGTAACAAAATTAAAAAGAATTCTAAAGGAATCAACATTGAGAAAATAAATGCCTTTTTTAACAAGACAGTAAAGGAAAATGGACAAAACATGTTATTGAATGGTATCCTAGGTCCTGTAGGAGATTTAGATCGAATTCAGAAATGTTATTTTGACGATTTCTTTATTTTATATGTTTTAGGATTAATACCTATGTTATAGGGTTCCAAACAAGAGTGGAAATGTTGGATTTAATTTGGTTTTCAGTGATGTATTGGAGCGCTCCCGTCATTTTTTGCGTTTATTGTATTCCAATCCATTCCGACAAAACTAAGATATATAAACCTATATGATGCTACTCTTAAGTCATATTTGTTCACTGTTGTTTATCAAACTGAATTAAACTCAATGAAATAAAGTTTATTTTTAATATTATAGTCTTTCTGCCTTTTTGTTCGGGATTCTTTCTGGAACGAGGGACCGATTTTGATGGGTTTTCACTTACAGCTTATGATGTAAGGAGATGTGATATAACATAAAAAGGAAGTAGAATTCCTTGTGAAATAATCAAAAGTTATAAAACTGTGCACGTAAAAGCAATTGAATTTACTTAAGACTACGTAAATGAAAACTCCACGGACAATTTGTGCGCCCGATTGTTTTTCATATAATTAGGGATTAAAGTATAAAATTGCCGATTTGTACCGAAAAGTTGAAATTCGTATATTTTTTAATATAACATAGTTATTGAATCAAAATAATTAGTATTACTATCTATACATTGCTGCCATCTAAGGTCATTTATGCCTTCGCGATAGAACTGTGGTGATCTTCATTCGACAAACTGTGTGAAAGCATTTTGTACAGCCTCCTGAGAAGAAAGCTTTTTATCACGTAGGAGCAAGGTCTGACAAAAGGTTTCTCTATTCTCTATCTATCTCTACAGATAAGACGGTTTCTCGTGCTGAATGAGGTCTCGCGTTATCATGGAGCAATAATGGTGAAGATCGATTCATGAGTCTGTACTGTTTCACTCGTAGTTTTGCTATCATTCTGCCGTTATTGCTTAACCAGATCGGAGAAAACTATAGTGAATAACATTATGCTGAGACCACCAAACAGTTACCATTATCTTTTTATTGGTAAGCTTTGCTTTCGGGCACTGTTGCGGCGTTTCACCTGGGGTCGGCCATTGCATTTTTCGCTTACGTTTATCGTAAGGTAAGTATCCACTTTTCATCGCATGTCACAATTCGATCCAATATTCCTTCGTTTCTGTATTGATTCAACAAGGCAACACAAGTTTCAACTCGCGTTTCTTTCTTCAGATCAATCAAATCAAGAGGCACCCATTATTCATATTTTTTTATTTTATAGATTTGACGCAAATTATTATGTTCATTAGCAGTCCCCTCTCCAAACGCAACATTGATATTGCGAGCTGTTTCTGCCGCGTTAGTTCCGCGTCGGAACTCGTATTAAAAAATCACTCGAATTTTCGTAGTATCCATCTTCCTTGTCTCAGCTGAATAAAAAAAGAACTAAAAGTCGATAGTCGAATGTTTTAATTTTTTATAACAAGAACTACATAGGTACCATGTGTAAAGAGTTTCACTCAAAAATCTTAAACCATGAAAGTTCTTTGTCAATTCGAAGTACCTATTACAATAAAACGATAATTTCATTCTTTAGCCCCTATTATCTTATCACTTTTCCGACCGACATGCAGATTATTAACACACATAATGCTAGCTACGAGCGTAGCAGTAACGAGAACTCGTAGCCCTGTATGAACGGTAATCGTGCACCGTTGCTACGCTACTTCTTATAAACTTTTTAGTGTAATACTTTCACTAATTAAAGCGTGGCTGCTACACTATCACTTCTAAAAGCTATTATTTTATTGACCGAGTCAAAGTCGGCAGTTTTCGGAAGTCACTTGAGGTGAGAAGAGGTATACCCCACTATACCAATCACTATGCCAAAATTCGGTTGACATCCCGAGCAGTGAAGAGCAAGAGCTACATTTATACAAAACTTTACACAAGAATTCACTCCTTTAAAATGATAAGAAAGTAGGGGTGTTTTTTTTACATTTAAGTTGGTTCGAGTCCCAGATGAGGCAAGTAATTTTTAGAAAATCTTTGAATGCAGAATTACTAACTTTTAAAAATAACATATACTATACATATTTACTGAAAGAAGACTAGTCTTCTTTCAGTAAAATACCCTATCTACGATATTTAAGATACTTTCCCTTCATGTCCCATAACTTTGGGACATATATATATATATATTCGGGCGATATTTATCTTGAGGTCAGAGGGCTGTCGAGGACAGAGTGGCACTTGATCCCAGAACAAGGTCTATTGGCTCTCATCAATCAACTCCTCAATGAAACTACGAGCGCTAACACTCCAGTATTACTTAGATAACTAGAAACCTAACCTTTTGGGTGACCTTTTTGTTGCAACTCATACAAGGCTGGATTTGCAAGCGACGCGTTTTCTAAGTTAAGGCTACACCTCGCAATGTAGGCAGAGGAGAGCTTTATGTCCGGTATATAATGAAGGTTGTGTGGGCGGTTTCGCGCAGGCGCGTGGAACGGAAGCCGACCAATGACGTCAAGAGATCGATCGAAGCTCGGACGCGTGGAGGCGGCGGGGCGAGCTGTCAGCCAGCTAGGACCCGTGGAGGCTACTACCCGACGTGGGACGTGTTCCGCGCGGGTTACGTAACGCGCGAAGCCCGGACGCTTCATGTTACCGCGAGCCGATCTCACGCGCTCATGTGCGGGCTAAGCTTCAGAACAAGGAATAGCCCTTCGCAGAAGACCTCACTCCGGTGGGGCGACAGCTGCGCACACACCACCACAGCCAGTGACTAGACACGACCCCGCGAGTGACATAACCCTAGTGTTATTTGTAATATATATTATCATGATTGCTTATATTAAGTCTTTACACGCATAACTCTTTCGCGAGTCTATTTCAGTGAGGCGTTATTGTGAGATATTTACTAAAAGGTAAGAAATTTTTAATATGATCCTTATATTTCCAATATTTGGTTGTAGCTTAGAAAACGGCGTTCAATAAATAATGAAAAAGAGGTGGAAACTCTTTTGAACACAATAAATACTGGCTGGTAAACCTACATTGGATAAATTTTCTCTGCCTTTATTTTTTAAATGGATAAAACTAAATTACGGTCGGTAAATAAATATTTGTGTTTGAAACATTTCAAAAACGTAACAAGTTAATCAAGCTTTGTAGGATTCTTGAGGTGCAAATGCTCAACCGTTGCAAGTTGGTACATACATACGCCGATAACTATGAGCCGTATGAGAAAGCTCATGGTCGCGTAAAGGGCAATGGAGAGGGCTATGTCCGGATTTTCCCTGCGAGATCGAATCAGACATGAGAAGAGATCTGTAGTAGAAGCAGAGTCACTGATATAGCCCGGATGATTGCGAAATCGCAGAGGCACTAGGCAGTGCACACATATTCGAAGGAACGATATGTATTGGGGCATGGCAAAACGCAGTGTTGGTAGGCAATAAGATGGACCGATGATCTTGTCAAAATCGCCGGAATACGTTGGACGTGGAGCGCAGGACCGATCATCGTGGAGATCTTTGGGGGAAGCCTTTGTTCAGCAATGTACGTCTTCCGGCTAAAATGATGATGATGACGTTGGTGCGCCGAATTTAATCGTTGAAGATCATCCACCAAGGATGACACTCACTCGGGTCGTCCAACGATGTATAGTGACCTAACAAATGGTTAAGAAGGCTGAAAACATTGTTTTAGCTGCTCGTTGTGTCAAATTACGTGTTATAGCTGAACAAACAAAGGTTTTGACTGGATAGTGTGAATAGCGTTTTACACGAACGTTTGGGGATGAACCCGTTACTGCGGATTCCAAGAACACCTACCGATGCACAAAAACAAATGAGACAGAGCATTTCTCTAGCGTCTTTGTAAAAGCTGTTACAACAAGATCCTGAACATTTCTTACAAATATAGCCATGGATGGTACGAGGCTTCAATATTGTTATCCGAAAAAGCTACATACTAGGACCTGGAAGAGCCATAGAGAGAAATATCATCCCCATCATCTGGATGTGTGTGTCCACTCCACAGTGTGGCTTTCAAGGAACTTTCTTCAACGTACTACAAACCTGTGGAATGAGCTTCCCTGTGCGGTGTTTGCGGGACGATACGACATACCTTTTACCTTCAAAAAAAGCGCGTACACCGTCCATAAAAACCTGCAACACTCCTGTGATTCCTCTGGTGTTGCATAACAATGTGGGCGGCGGTGATCGAGTAACACCAACTGACCCGTACGCTCGTTTTTCCTACTTTTCCATAAAAAAAGATCTGATCATTTTTCATCCGACCCAGCGCCCAATGATTTCTATCTATTTTGAAAGTTGAAGGATTATTTGAAAGGACAGAGATTTGGAGATGATGAAGGTATCAGGAGTACAGAAATCTTAGGGTTGCAGGATAAAGAGTCTTTTGAGAAAGAAATTTTAAGTTAAGAAAAAGATATTCAGGTACTAATACATATACTAATACATTACATTATACTATTACATTATACTAAGGCGACTATATCATAAAATAAAAATAATTTAATACAAGTTACCGGCACCATAAGCATTATCACTTTTAAGTGCAAGTCCTAAGTAATGTAGGATCCAGCTTAGTTCTAATAATTTAAGTATATCCTTTACAGTGCTGTAAGTGTGGTTCACCGAGCATAATGAAGACTTTGTTGGTCTGTGCTCCAATTTCGTAAAACGTTAGAGATAAAATTTAAACGATTACACCAAGATTACACAACTAAAACTGAAAATAAAATATTAAGAACGATGCGGGACTCGAACCCGCGACCTCTCACGTTCCGTGCGAGCGCTCTTTCCAACTGAGCAAAAGTTCGAGTGACGTATCGTTTATTAAATATTATATGCTTTGCTCAACTCTCAGATTGTGGCTTGATCTTGGTTGAGTTCTAAAATTTTGTTTTCAGTTTTATTTGTGTAATTAATCCCAGAAGTGAGGGTTGTCACTTTAAAAACATAACAAATTATTTAAACGATTGTGAGCGTTGCGTATTGTAATAAACAATTGTAGTATGTGATGAACAGGGAACAAGCAAACCGGTGAAGATGATTAACATAGCGGGCGTGATATCGATCATCCTGTTCTACGTGCTGATCCTGGCCGTGGGCATCTGGGCGGGGCGCAAGAAGCCGGCGGGCAATGACTCCGAGGAGGAGGTGATGCTGGCCGGGCGCTCCATCGGACTCTTCGTTGGGATCTTCACGATGACAGGTAGGAGACCCCTGTCCGTACTAGCACTGTCGACGGAATAGGAATGTGAAGCGAAATAAGACAGGCCTTACATAACAGAGCAGATATGGTTGTCATATAAAGTACTATAGTGTATACGATTATGTCAGCCAACGAAGGAGCTCCGTTAAGTCTACTCTACTTTGAAACCGCTAGAAGCTATTGTTATTTATATACCTAGTCTTGCTATAAATTCTAATGAAATAATAATGCTAATTCGGAGTGGCCTCCCTTGGCTGCAATACAGTCCTTTAGACGTTGAGGCCAGTTATCAATTTAAAAACACGCACTCTTTCTATGGGAAAATTCTTCACTGCCAATCGTACCAATTGTTTTAGGAATTGAAAATTATCATGACGTTAGAGCAAGCCGTACTCTCTAAAACTGACCATAAATCATAATCCAGCGGATTAAGTTCGGGACTAGACGACGGCCAGTCTTCAGCTCTGAGAAGTCCGAAACGTTCGTTTCCAACCAAGACAGCGTAGACAGAGCTTTATGACCCGGCGCCGAGTGATGCTGGAAGGACTATTCTTGGTTATTAAACATGGTGTTGTTAAGAGGCTTCACTACCTTCTCAAGCATGGTATCTTGATTCACTTGTACCGATGTGTTGATACCTTTTTCACAAAAGTATGGCTCAATCACTCCTTCATAGCTAATACCTCAACAAACCATCATTGAAGTCGGATAGTGGCCACGTTGCACACTTTCGACTAAATGGGAAGCTTCCTTAGAACTTTCAGCATAAATACGGTCATTTTGTTTGTTAAAATCTTGCTAAAAATTGTAAAAATTTTCTCATCCGTAAACAAAATTTTTCTGTGTTTCTCCTTTCTTCAATAGTTGTTTTGATTCTACCACCCTATGCTTTTTTAAATTATCAGTTAAGAAATGACCAGTACGTCTCTTATAGGCTGCAAGTCCTAAGTCATCTTTTAAAATACGCGACATGGTTCTAGATGCTTCTTCATGTCCCGATTTAAAATCTTTTGCTTTATGGACAGGATTTCTTCGAATTCTTTTCCTTACTGCTTTGATCAACTTTTTCGTAAGAACACTACGTAGACGGTCAGATCTTTTCTGTCACAAACAGAGGAGGTTTCATTGTACCTATTAATAGCCTGGTACACAAAAATTTTACTAATACCAAGAAATTGGAGTTTTAAAAATTGCATTTGGGTCCATACCTGCATTGTGTAATGCAATCACAGTGATTCGGTTCTCTTTATCACCCCACACCAGTTTAATATCGCAAAATATTTAACAATGTATTGGCGTCAAAATGAGATAACAGAATAAACAATCATATAAAAATAACAGATTCCAAATTCAAATGTAATATTTTGTTTATTTTTAATTGTAACAGTATTTATGGCCAGACTAAATACATATCAGAGATTTCAACCTATATATTCACTCATCACGATATCTCTGGAACCATAAGGCGTAGAGATTTTAAATTTGGTAGAAATATTCCTTTTGTCGAGTAGAGTTCAGCTAAGAATTCTACCCGCAAGAGTTTTTCATTATCAGGAACAGAACAATTTGAGTCGGGTCAGCTAGTATTTAATAAAGGTGCAGTAAAGTCCTCGACTGGCGACCACGTACCTACCAGAAGACGTAGTGTTGGTAGGCCCCACAAGATGGACCGACGATCGGGTCAAGATCGATGGAATAGGTTTGATGAGGGCGGCGGAGGACCGATAGTCGTGAAAATCTTTGGGGGAGGCCGTTTTCCAGCAGTGGAGGTCTTCCAGCTGATGATGATGATGGTGCTTAGTCGAGGGTGTGTTGCAGCGACGTGGGTTGGCGGCGGGTACATCAACGGCACTGCGGAGGCCATCTACACATCAGGGCTGGTATGGTGCCAGGCGCCCTTCGGATACGCGCTCTCCCTCGTGTTTGGTGAGTGTCTGTGGTTCAGCATCAGGATTAGTTATATATTTTAATAGAATCATCTCACTTTATGTCAGAGCCAATCACGTTTCAATCATAATAATAAAATAATAAAAAATATTTTATTTCGTAGATAAATCGCATTACACTTGAAATATGTCTTTTTTTCATACAGCTCTTTCGGAAGGCAGATTTCTTCATAGAAAAACGAGCAAGAAACTCTAAGGTTGCTCTTTTCAAAACAGAATGGTATTACAGGTTCTTATTTTCAATTAAATTTACAAATCATTCCAATTACAATATATGCAAAGTGATCATTTACTAAATGTCAATTACTAAATGCCTTACACGAGTAAGTGAAAAAATGTAAATTAATAAGTAAATACTTAGTTATAGTTATTGAGTACATAATTAAAGTACAGTACTTAGATGCATCAATACACACATACCGTAAATAAAATAAAGGCATTATGCGAGCATTTTACTAACTATTATATAAAAAAATGTAATAAAATTAACTAAAGAAGATGGCTATTCGCGCTATTTATAACCTAGGTCCTAAAGAATCATTGAGAGCAATATTTAAAGAAATAAACATCTTGACTGTTGCCTTTCAATATATTCTTGATAATGTAATGTATGTTCATAGGCACATAAGTGAATTTGCTAGAAACTGTCATTACCATAATGTTAACACCGGGAACAGACTTAAGCTTATAATGCCTACTACTCGGCTAAGTCGAGTAAGTAAGTCGTTTGTGGGGCGATGTATACGCTTTTACAACAAGATCCCAGAAAATGTTCAAAACAAAAGTAGTACGTTATTCAAAAGAATTGTTAAACAACTTTTGTGTGGTAAAGATTACTAGTTAACACATAAATGACTTTCTTAATGATACCACAGATTGGGAATGGAGCGACCGCCCTCAGGCTATTAAATTATAAGTTTAATTCTAAAATATTGCTTTGCAAACATATTTTTTTGATGAAAAAAATAAAAAAGGCCGCTGAGTTTGTTGCGCCCATTCTTCTCAGCTCTGAGGCATTCATTTTGGAATCTGTAGTAATTTTTTTTGACTTTTAATAAGTGATTTCACATCACTTTCTGTTATGTGTTTCACATCCTATTTAGAATAAAAATATTTGAATTTTAATAAAAAAAAATGAAATAAAAAACACATAAATTTGATTTCCCGGTGAGAGGATCATCCAGCCACCACTTATAGTCCCAACATGTATTATTATATTAAAGAGACCCCTACCCTTGCGTGTAGTTGCTTGTGGTCAATTATTTTCTCATTCCATGAGTATTCTCAAGGAATCAATTTTGGAAGAAGAAATAAATTACAAACATGATAGAATCACTCGAACTGAACGAATGGAACGCGAGAGGTCGTGGGTTCGAGTCCCGCATCGTTCATAAATTTTGTTTTCAAATATCATTTGTGTGATGAATCCCACAAGTGAGTGTTATCACTTAGAAAGAAATATTAAATTGTTTACATACCAATCAGTAAGAGTCATCGACACGGCAGTGGTGTGTCTATGGGGAACCTGCCCATGCCCATTACAATGCAATACCGCTCAGGATTATTGAAAAACCCAAATATTCTGAGCGGCACTACATCCGCGCTCGTCACCTTGAGACATAAGATGTCAAGTCTCATTTGCCCAGTAACATCACTAGCTGCGGCGCCCTTCAGACCGAAACACAGTAATGCTGACACATTACTGCTTCATGGCAGAAATAGGCGCCGATGTGGTGCCCATGGTCTATCCGGCATCCTGTGCAAAGGAATCTCCCAGCGGTAAAATTCTACCTATTTATTATCTATTTGGTTCAGTTTGGTGTAACATATTGTCGGGTTATGTGCAGGTGGGATCTTCTTCGCGAACCCGATGCGCAAGCAGGGTTATGTGACCATGCTGGATCCACTGCAGGACTCGTTCGGGAGTCGCATGGGTGGTCTGCTGTTCTTGCCAGCACTCTGCGGGGAAGTGTTCTGGGCGGCCGGCATCTTGGCTGCTCTGGGTGAGAAATACTAACATTTTATTCAAATAAAATTTGAATCGCGTTCCGTGCGAGTGCTCTGCCAACTGAGCTAACCGTTCGAGTGACTTATCGTCATAAAATCCTGTATGCTTTGTTCAGGTTGTGGCTTCATCTACAGGATCTCAAGTTGCTTTTGTATTTGCTTGTGGACGATTATTTTCTCATTCCGTGAGTATTCTCAAGGAATGAATTTTGGAAAAAGAAACAAATTACAAATATGACAGTATCACTCGAACTCATTGGCTCAGTTGGAAGAGCGCTAGCACGGAACGCATGTGGTCATGGGTTCGTGTACCGCATCCTTCATAAATTTTGTTTTCAAATTTTTATCTGTATTTATCCTAGAAGTGAGAGTTGTCACTTTAAAAACATAACAAATTGACATTGTTTTATTACTCGGCGCAAGAGACAACTGTCACTATATTAATCTCTCAGATGACAATGAGTCAGTTGTCTATGGTGTTCCTCAGTCTACATGAAATCGTCTGCACTATAATTTGCCATAACCAAATTACAAGAAACGAAAATAGATAATTGCGGCGCATCCAGACATGTTCTGTATTTTTTGTTTATCTGTGTGTCTGATGACTATTGTTTACATATTCATATTTATAGAAACACACATTATTATTATAAAGTAAAAAGTAAGGTAATAGTTATTTATGCAACTGTTGTGTAATAAGGTGTATTAAAACACGAATGTGGGCTTATAATAGTATCACATGAGTGTTTTAATACCTAATTATCAACAGTTGCATACAAGACTTTATCTACACCCATAATATGAATACTCTATAAAAGATTCTGAAACAGTTAGCTTACTGCTAACATTAAAAAAGCCAATACTGGTAACCATAATATCACCCAAAGGAGTATTATTATGAAAACGGATGATATAATCTTGTACTGACTTTCATTTCAACACTCGTTTGGATGATGTAATGGTTATAAGAACATTGGGTGTTTTAATGTTGGGAATAAGCTAAATGTTTTAGAATCATTAATAGAGGATTTGAAGCTTGGGTGTAGTTAAAAAAAATGCGTGCCTACAAAGTACACATGTCAGAAATGAAACCTGCATTGTACATGAACCTCTAAACTGCATATGAAGTCCTGGTACATGTTGCTACGATGACACATGATTTCAACCGCTATGAATGACAAGACCATTTAAGTTACGTCAGAATATATTAAGGTGTACTTGTGTCATACATACGACAATCTCTTCTTCAACTATGATCGCCTGGTACCAAAACACTGTATAATGCTTCCTATCTCATTTTCTCACCTTCATTACGTAACCCGGTAACGTTTTCGTTTCAATTATTAGCAAATTTTAGTAGAACATGTGGCAAGTCAATGTCACACATTGTTCGAGATTGGGTTGTAGTATGAGTTGTCACACTTTGCGACTACACCTGCAGTATCTAGTTGCAGTTCCTATACGACTTGCAGTGTGCCACGTGTGATGTGTGACGTGCGTGCATGCTGTCTGCCCCTCATTATTTAAATCTGACTTGCAACCAATAGTTCTGAAATTGCAGTGTTTCTATCTTTGTAGTTCTTCGTGCTTCATCATTGTCATCATCACCAGCCGGAAGGCGTCCACTGCTGGACAAGGTCTCCTCCAAGGATTTCCACGACGATCGGTCCTGCGCTGCCCTCATCCAACGTATTCCGGCGATCTAGCCCAGATCGTCGATCCATCTTGTGGGGGGGCCTACTAGCACTGCGTCTTCCGGTACGTGGTCGCCATTCGAGGACTGCTCCAATGACCATCTGTCCGTCGAACTATGTGCCCTGCCCACTGCCGCTTCAGTTTCGCAATCATTTGATTATTATTATTATTATCAATCATAGGATATATTACTATTTAAATATGAAATGCGACCAATAGTTCTCAAATTGCATTATTTCTATCTTTATAGTTAGTAGTGCTACTCATATGATATGTACAGGAGCCACCCTCGCCGTCATCATCGACATGGACCAAAAGACGTCCGTTATATTCAGCGCGTGCGTGGCCGTCTTCTACACGCTGTTCGGGGGCCTCTACTCCGTTGCCTACACTGATGTCATCCAGCTGTTCTGCATCTTCATCGGCCTCTGGATGTGCATCCCCTTCGCGTGGGCCAACCCTCATGTGAAACCCCTCAGCTCGATGGAAGTCGACTGGATCGGCAAAATAGATCCTGAGTACTATTGGTTCTACATCGACTACGGGCTGCTTCTTATTTTCGGGGGGATTCCCTGGCAGGTGGGATTCATTCATTAATTCATTCATCATTCATTCCATTCATTCTATTCATTATATTCATTCCACTCATTCCACTCATTCCACTCGTTCCACTCATTCCACTCATTCATCACTCCATTCATTCCATTCATTCATTTAGCATGCATTCATCTCTCATTTCATTCCATTAATGCATTCATTCATTCATATTCTTTCATTCATTCATTCAATTCATCATTTGACACAATATTTATGTTCCTTTATGTGAACGTTATTAGGCGAGAAGTATAAAAAACTAATAAGATTCAAATTACATCAGAAAAGAATAAATTCATTGCACCTTTCCAATATTGTTTAATCTTAGCATTGTTAATAATACAACACACAAACAACACACACAACACACACACGTTATCATATTTCATAAAATTCACAATGTATGTTATTTTAAGGCTAAGAAAGAGCGGAGCCTCCTGGCACAAGCATTATTTGTATGCTAAATGGAGGTTCTTGCCTCTATTTGTTAAGGAGAAGGTGTTAAAACTAATAAAGAATTTTTAATCATTATTATATTAATATGATGATACTAAATCATTTATCTATGTCTGTGTTATAGACCCTACTATTACACACACATAGGCATTGGATTTTTGAATTTCTATTGGATGAAATACAGTTTCTTTTTTTTTACCACGCACAGACAGATGCTATATCTGTCATTACGGGAGACCTAATGCGACAGTTACAAACAAACAGGAATAATATATGCCAACATCAAACTAAATCAATCTTAAACTAATCATACAAAAACATTAAATAATAAATTACAAACCAAACATTACATTAGAAATAATATATTACACAAAAAATTACAAAAAACTTGAACATACAACTATTTACCAAAACATACTACATATAATAATACCCTTGCGGTTCCCTCCACGTACACCCAAAAATGTCCACTTTGTTGTGGTTCGTTTATATCGCGAAGGGCTCTAGCTAAGGGCACCTTTGCCGTTATTCACGCCATCGGAACGGATAGTAGTGGCGGATGGAGGTGACTCCTCACGTCCTCCATACCGGTACACGGAGACTCAAGCAGCACAGAACTCCTTGGTTGTGCTCCTTCCCGCGCATTAAATTTACCACATACGCTGCTAGAAAAAAGTCCCTACGCTCAACTCATTATACCCTATCATACCCAGCAAAAACAGTGTCGAGTACGTAAGTGGGTAAAATGGGTATACTCTAAACACCTTGAATCCATATTCCATATATCGGTTCAAGTAACACAATGACCGAATTTCCTTCAACAGGTGTACTTCCAACGAGTGCTGAGCAGCAAGACGGCGGGGCGTGCGCAGGTCCTGTCCTACGTGGCAGCCATTGGGTGCATATTCATGGCCATCCCGCCGGTGCTCATCGGAGCCATAGCTAAAGGAACAGGTAACTTTCATTGATACAGTCACTATATACCATAACTAGTTGACCCGACAGACGTTGTTCTGTATATAATAAAAAAAATGTTTTTTATTAATTTGTCAATAATATTTCATAACATCAAGAATTATTTCGTAAAATATGCTCCCTGTTGTTATTATGATATTGTTTCACAGTAGAACTGTCATATCGTGCGTCAATAAATTATTTTATATAAATATGTATGTTTAAAAAATATAAATAATTATAGGTCCCAAATCGAAATAAAAACTAGCCTATCTCTCAAGTTTTACTAAACTGCACTCCATGAAGTAATCCCCATTAAAATCAGCTTAGGCGTTCACTGGAAACAAACATCAGGACACTGGATTTATATAAATTAAGATATTACATATCACAATATTTTTAACTGAGTTTCTCATTATGAGTTACTGAATATGAGAATTTCGGAATGTATCAGTAGATAGGTTACATAATATTTGCAATAATGTTTTTTTATGGAAAACACCTGGTTTTAAGTGATCACCGCCGCCCACATTCTCTTGCAACACCAGAGGAATCACAGAAGCGTTGCCGGCCTTTAAGAAAAGTTTTTTTGAAGGTACCTATGTTGTATCGTCCCGGAAACAACGCAGAAGGAAGTTCATTCCACAACTTTGTAGTACGTGGAAGAAAGCTCCTCCTCTTGAAAATTACACTGTGGAGGACACATCCAGATAGTGTGGATGATATCCTATCTTGTAGCGTTGAAGGTGGAATTCGGCGGCAGGTATCAGGTTAAACAGCTCGGACCACTCCCCGTGATAAATGCGGGTATTATCAAAAAAAGGAAAAAAAAATGATTATTAAAAAAAGTATAGACTATAAATTTGGAGCAAAATCTTTAAATATTTTATTTTATCACAACAAATAATTATAGGTACTATGTGTGGGAGGGATCAGTGAAGGTTCTGCTCGTCTCATCCCTTACGGTCATAAATAAAAATTCGATATAATGATTGTTAATTTGAGACTCACAATTGAGATGCCGACTCCACATAATGTGGTAAGGGCTTCTATGGATAAAAATTAAGATTTCTAAGACTTGCGAGACTGGTTTCAGAGTATGTGATCTTGCCAAAATCGATTCTAATACAAAAACATCGATTCGAATCAATTATAAATGTCAATAGTACCTAAATAAATATTTGCTAAACTACGACACTCAAAGAAATTGATGGCTTTATTTCCGTCACTACCATTTACAGGAAAATCTATGCTATGTTTTATTTCGGAGATCATGGAAAAATTGAGTAAATTATTGATATATTAATATCATATTGACGCATCAGAAAAACCTAAGCGACATATGGGTATTCTGCTTTGGAACAAAAACTTTCAATATTTTATTTTGTTACAACAAATAATACTATTTGTGTAGCGTGGAACGAGACGGACTTCACGGGTACCCTGAGCGAGGATGGCCAGCTGACTTCCGATCAAACCTCCATGATCCTGCCCCTCGTGCTGCAACACCTCACGCCGGACTTCGTCTCTTTCTTCGGCCTGGGCGCGGTGTCTGCCGCCGTCATGTCCTCCGCCGACTCCAGCGTTCTCAGCGCATCCTCTATGTTCGCCAGGTATTGTGAAAAGTGCCAATGAGTTTCTTGCTACTTCTTCTCATTACCTCAACCCTTTACGAAGTAGCAGTAGATTCAATAAGAAAGGAATTTTTTTGACATTCATGTGTCATGTCCGTAACCAACATGAATAACATGATTTTGATTTGATTTGATTTATTTCTTTCACAGCTCCATTCTCACCGGGAATTTTGTGAATCTCTAATTTAACTTTAACTTTTACTACTACTCGCTGTATTAAAACAGCGAGTAATAGTAAAAGTTTTACATAAAATAGCTGCTTGAAGATGTAAAAAGTGGAATACTTCTTTTGTTTTAAAAAAAATTGTAGTCTCTATAATCATCGTTACAATGATGTCACCATTATTCCTGAGAGCTAAATAATTGCCCAGGATGCCGGCTAGATTATGGGTAGCAAAACGACGCCTATTTCTGCCGTGAAACTATAATGTGTAAGCATTACTGTGTTTCGATCTGAAACATAGTAATGCTGGCGCTGTTGCTAGTGAAATTACTGGGCAAATGAGACTTAACATCTTATGTCTCAAGGTGACGAGCACAGTTGTACTGCCGCTCGGAAATTTGGAGGTTTTTCAAGACTCCTGAGCGGCACTGCATTGTAATGGGCATGGCGTATCAATTACCATCACCTGAACGTCCTGCTAGTCTCATCCATTATATTCACAAAAAAAAAGAATAATGAACGTACAACCCAAAGAGAGTACTTCTTGAACAGTTAAGTTGGGAAATTTTATTTAAATTAAACACTTTTTAAAGGACTAAAACGTGTATAACTCTAACTTTGTTTTTACATTAGATTTTTGCGTAAAAGTTACATTTTTATTATTATTTTAGTTCAAAATTTAAAATCTTCAACTGCAAATACCACATCCGAGGCAATCATAATCAGTATATCTATACATTTCTGCGTTTACTTCAGTTATCGAAAATTATATTGGTCAATAGGCAGCAATGTAAACAGTTTCAGCTGCAAATTTTGAATTTAGAACCCGATTTGGACAGTGACATCAGTGGAGTAACAGTTAGGTATATTTTAAACCAAGACGAAAAAGAGGGTTGCTAAAAGTTTTACGTTCGTCAGTCTGTCCCTAATTTTCGATCAAGATCTGTTCAGTCGGAGGTTTTTTACGTTTTTAATAAAAAATCACACTCAAATTATAAGGGGGAAAGTTTGTATGTTTATTTATTGGCTTGTGTTTATATCTGTTACTTCTTTACGTTGTAAAGGGATTTGGATTTAATAAGTTAAGGTAACCTTTTATGAGAGAAGCTAATACTCAAACATAATATTTTTATTTACAAAGAATAATTAGTTAAACTAGTTATTTAAATGTAAAGTTCCTTAAATTAAATAAAATTTGTCTTCTAGACTTATATGTCTTTTCCAGGGTATCATTTTAGTGAGCGGACATCAACATAAATATTTGTATGACATATTTTGTAAAATTTTAAATGTGGTTAAATCCAAAAAACTTAAATCCTTTAGTGGTAAAATATAAATATGCTTATTTGGTTTGTAAATTTCTTCACATAGCTTTTCCTACCAACTGGCGCCAATTCTCTTTCATTATCTCGTGTACGGGAAAGCTGAAAAATATTAGCTTTTGAATAGTTCCGATCCAAATAAGTGTCAAGTCTTTTTGTTAATCTTTTTTTTATTTTTAGATTTTTAGTGAATCTGAACTACACTTAATAATCATTTATCTAAATTTGTGTAGATCTACTTAATTTTGCAATGCAGCAATGAACGTAAGCTCATTGCAATTTTATTACAGACAGTTACAAATTCTGACACAGATCGCACCCTTACTGTAAGTCGTTAAGGAGTTCCATTGATCATCATCATATTTGACTACGGCAATAACTTGAATCGTTAATTTGCTCCTAAGAATTGAAGACTTCCGTTACTTTGTTATGGATCCCATAACCAGAACCTAACCAAACTACCTTTGAAGTATATCCTTTCCAATAAAAAAAGAATTATCGAAATCGGCTGGCACGATATTGAGTTATTCGTAAATTTGTTGCGCACATACTCATAGCAAATTTAAGACTTTTATAGTTTTCTGATTGCCATTGTCAGATCTGAACCAATTGCTATAACACCACACGGAAAGCAGAAGCTTTCAAATAAAAAAGGATTACCGAAATCAGATCACCCAGTCGAAAGTTCTGAGCTAACAAACATAAAAAAACATACCGACGAATTGAGAACCTCCACCTTTTTTAAAGTCGGTTAAAAAGTGCGACTCTATTGTTTTCATTCGTCACTGTGTCCTTTCATCTGTCCCATTCTGACAAGCGGGTCTTGTCTGGAGACTTGTCAATAATATTGTACTATATTTAATAAAGAAATATTCATTTTATTAAATTACTTCTGCTTTTTGCATTTCCATCTTATATAAATAAAATAACCTTACCGATTATAAGTCACGCCATATTTTTTTTGAGTCGTTAATGTATTATTTAAGCATTTTTTGTAGCACACACAGGCTTGTTGATTGACACACAGTTGACACACGACTAAGGAGAAAAGTGTGCTTACATTGTCTTTAAGCACACTTTTGCCGTTCCGTTAAATGTATGTAAATTAACGTTCCGTTAATGTATAGAACGTCATTGTACATTCCCCCTGAAAACGAGATCTGGAAAGGTCTTGAAACGTCGGGTTGATTAAAACAAATAATAAAATGTAACTTTTACCTAAAAATCTAATCTATAAACGTACACTCGTTTTAATCTTTTAAAAGTGTTTTATTTAAATATGTTACACTCACGTTTATAAAAAATAATACTATTACAAGTCTTATTGACTAGAAATAAATAAATATGTGCATTTTGGTAGGAACGTGTACAAGCTGATATTCAGGCAGCGAGCGTCGGAAATGGAGATCATCTGGGTGATGCGTGTCTCCATCCTGGTGGTAGGAGTGCTGTCCACCATCATGGCGCTTACCATCCCCTCCATCTATGGGCTTTGGTCAGTACTGTTCACTTTGCCTTCTAATTTCAGATCAACAAATATTGAGAGTGAGATAATAAGATTAAGATGTATATGAAGGTCGATGCAGCCAATAAGCGATCATTATCTTGTTGCAACATATTGAGGAGTAAAACTAAATTGTAATCATGGTTCTAACAAACAGTATCAAAGTCGGTTTTATTTTAATTCAAAAATTAGGTTTTATCTCAATTGGGGCCAAAACTGCAATTTAATACTTTAACCAATATTATTGAAGTGAAACCATCTTTAGCATCGTTTTGATTTGAAAGTCGATGAAACGAAAAAACGACAATCTATTGAGACCTGTTTAAGGTAATGGAATGCGGGAAGTAAGGTAGAAAGAACCTTGGTCAGTTCATCCCCAGAAGACTTGTCGGAAGAAGTTTGTGAGTCAGTGATAGAGAAATTCCTATTGGTCGTGTAACCGCTCTTCGACAATATATCTGTCTCTCGTTTAGCATCGAA
This sequence comes from Leptidea sinapis, assembly GCF_905404315.1. Taxonomy (NCBI): domain Eukaryota; kingdom Metazoa; phylum Arthropoda; class Insecta; order Lepidoptera; family Pieridae; genus Leptidea; species Leptidea sinapis. Next base: position 4,255,570 of record NC_066296.1, on the reverse strand, counting down.
ATAATTTTGAAATTTTGAGCGATCAGTAGCAGCGATAGGTGAATTAACCTAGACAAAATCAACCAGTGCTATTTGGCCCTAGATCATTCAAATACACCAAAATCGGAAGTGGCGTTTGGCACACTACGCCCTGACCAAGTTCTGACTCTCATTTTGTTTATAAGATAGTTTATTTTGCATGTTCTTGTAGCTTGTTTTAATAGTTTTCTTATATATCCTCTCATATCATCTTAATTATAAGCAATCTATTAATGAACGTAAAATAAATGCGCTAAAATAACGCCGCGGGCGCGTCGATCTAGGCCATCCCGCGGCAAGGGGGTACTGGCCGATTGTGGAAGGGTACGCTCGTTTATCCTTCTTTTTTATCCATCCAATTGCCACGCAAGTAGGCGTTTCATCACCTTATTGTATAACATGTCTTACCGCAAGCACAGGTTTACTTCGACAAGTACGTATATTTCTTTTCTCTACGAACACAGGTTTACTTCGACAAGTACGTATATTTCTTTTGAGGACTTGAAAACTAAGTGCATGTAGTAATAAAGGAGCATCAATGTGGTTATTTTATACGATTTTATAAAGTAGCATTGCATCAAAAGAGTTTTGGCGATCACTTAATTTGACAATATTGGGAGTCTTTCAAACAAACAACTACAAACAATTACAAATTTTTACAAATTTTTTTTGGAGTCTTTCGGTTCGGTTGGTATGGATAATATGGAAAGGATTCCAAACACTACAGGCATAGGTACTCGACGTGACTCCGAACGAAACTATTATATAAGATTTTATACGTGGAAGGCCTTTTAAATGGCTTTCCAACTCGTAAAATAAAACCTAACTGTTTATATGCTTTGCTTAACATTTTATCTATCTGAGGCAAAAAACTTAGCTTTGAATCCATGATAACTCCTCAGTCACGAATTTGAGTAACTCTAGTCAATTTTTTATTACACAATTTGTAATTGAATATTACTGGTAATCGCTTTCTACTAAAAGTGATGACAAAACACTTATCAGAGTTAAAAAAAAGATGGTTGCTATAACAAAAAGATTGAAAGCTACTCAAATCAACTTGAAGAGAATTACAGTCTTCTACATTTCTAATAACTCTAAAAATTTGTGTCGTCAGTCACTAACATCGTTACTATAAATAATATAGTAAGTAATGGTCCCAAATTAATATTTAGACATTGACCCTTGTGTAACTCCAGAAGGCATAGATTTTTAACGCGATGTATAACCTACCTATGTATACCACCTAAGACAACAGCTTAAGAACGATTCTCTATGTAGGATTGTATCCAATGAAAAAGATCGCCGTGTATACCAAGTCGATAAAGCTTATGTAATAAGGTCTTATGGCATATTTTGACAAAAGCTTTAGCAAAATCAGTGTACACGGCGTCTACCTGTGCGTTATCATCCAAAGCATCGAGAATGAGTTCACTAAAACTAATTAAATTCGTGTCAACACTTCGACCTTTACAGAAACCATGATTATGTGGAATTATATGACGCCTTACAGCCCATGATAGTTGGTCTGTAACAATTTTTTCTAGTATTTTTCCAAATTGGCATATTTTTGATATAGGCCGATACTTGTCAATAAATTGGCTAATATCTCCTTTTGGTATCGGAGTGACCAGTGCCATTTTCCAAATGGCAGGGACACGGCCTTCTCTAAATGATCATGAATAAAATGGTAATTGGTAACGCTAGGTTTGTAGCACAGTTTCTTATCAACACTGGATGAATACCATCCATCATTCTTATCTTAAATAAAGGACTAACTAACGGTTAAGGATATTTTAAAGTTATTGACAATATTTGGTTTTGGACTTTTATTATGTTGACATTTTAATCATTACTTTTATTTTATGCTTTGTTTGTATAAAGTTTATGTAGATAACTTATCTTTTTAATCCTATCTTGTTTCCTTTTCTTTCTTAAATTAAATTTAATGTAATATTCAATGACACCGGTAAAAAGTATAAGGCTCATCAGATATTGTTTTCGACCTATTGTACCTGCATTTTGTTGAATAAATAAATAATTATCATTCATTCATTCATGCATTTATTTGTTCATTCATTATTTCTTTAATTCATTGATTTATTCATTCATTCAACCAATAACGTTTTACTGTCAATTTGACGTGACCGTTGTCGCCGGCAGGTCGATGTGCTCGGATCTGGTGTACGTGATCCTGTTCCCGCAGCTGCTGATGGTGGTGCACTTCAAGAATTACTGTAACACGTACGGATCGCTGGCAGCCTACATGGTGGCGCTGCTGGTGCGGCTCACGGGTGGTGAGAAGCTGCTGGGGCTTCCAGCGCTGGTGCACTACCCAGGCTGGGATGCTGAAAACGAGGTGCAGCTGTTCCCCTTCCGTACGCTGGCCATGACGCTCTCACTCTTCACGCTCGCCTTCATCTCTTGGCTCTCTGTGTGAGTATTCTTTATGCCTTGTGGCTTTATTGCTTCATAATTATGATGGATATTGTAGGTCATCATCATCACTATCATCTGGAAGACGTCCACTGCTGGATAAAGGCCTCCCCGAAAGATTTACCAGTGGGCTCCTTTGCACACAATGCCGGCTAGTTTATGGATACCACAACGGCGCCTATTTCTGCCGTGAAGCAGTAATGTGTAAGCATTACTGTGTTTCGGTCTGAAGGGCGCCGTAGCTTTTGAAATTATTGGACAAATGAGACTTTATATCTTATGTCTCAAGGTGACGAGCGCAATTGTATTGCCACTCAGAATTGTGTTTTTCAGGAAGCCAGAGCGGCACTACATTGTAATGGGCAGGTCTTTTATTTTCATAAAAAAAAATATCTCCACGATGATCTGCCTCATCCAACGTATTCCGGCGATCTTGACCAGATCGTCGGTCCATCTCGTGGGGGGGCCTGCCAACACTGCGTCTTCCGGTACGTGGTCGCCATTCGAGGACTTTTCTGCCCCACCGGCCATCTATCCGTCAAATTATGTGCCCTACCCACTGCCACTTCAGCTTCGCAATCATTTGGGCTATGTCGGTGGCTTTGGTTCTCCGACGGATCTCCTCATAACTCAATAAAGATATTTCAATGACCTCCGAGCTTCGACTAAAAGGCATAAAAAGGCATAAAAGGCATTTATTTTCTCAAAATTGATTCCCTTAGAATTCTTTTTGATGTCATTTCAAATAACTACTAGATACTACTACCGCTTCGGAAACAAATGGCGCTCTGAGAGAGAAGAAGCGCCGCAAGAAAGTCTCCCAGCATTCTTTTTTTGCGCTCTTTTCAATAAAAATATACAATATTGTACAGTTATTTATATCGCTATAAAATCTATATATCACAATCTAGTCCCAGGCTGTCCGATCTATGTACTGCATGTTCTATGGCAGTTGAATTATTATTGAAGTGTTCATTTGTCACATGTACATAGGCTGCACTAAAAGTATCGGGAATGGAATATTTCCACTGTTCCTGTCATATTAAAATCTTTTTAATTGAAAACTCCTTGGTTTTAAAAATCGAATACCATTTATTTACTAAAAAAAAGATTCTCGGTCTTGTCACAAGGTCTTTTCAAACTTGTTTAGTCGTTGAGAAAATGGATTTGACTCGAGAAAATTCTAGAGGGATGATTTATTATGACTTTCGAAGTGGTTTAACACAAAAACAGTGTGTTGACCGGATGATTTCTGCATTTTGTGATGAAGCCCCATCCAAAACCACAATTTATCGCTGGTTTGCTGAATTTCAACGTGGACGTGTCAAGCTCAGTGATGATCCTCATCAAGGTCGTCCAAAAACTGCAGTCACCAAAGAAAACGTTGATGCTGTGCGTAAGCTGATTGAGGAAGATCGACATGTGACATACCGCGAAATTCAGGCAACTTTAGACATTGACATGAGTCAAATACAAATAATCTTGCATGAAAAATTAGGTGTAAAAAAGTTGTTTTCCCGATGGATACCGCATTTGTACTGTGAAGAGCAAAAAGCGGCTCGCGTTACTTCGTGCGTCAGAACTCTCGAAAGATTCTACGCAGTATCCTCAAATGCTGTATACAACATCGTATCAGGTGACGAATCCTGGATATATGCGTACGAACCCGAAACAAAAAACCAGTCACAAGTTTGGGTGTTCGAAAATGAGTTAAAGCCAACAAAAATTGTTCGTTCACGGAGTGTTGCAAAAAAAATGCTGGCCACGTTTGTCTCCAAAACCGGCCATGTTGCGACTATTCCTCTTGAGGGACAAAGAACGGTTAATGCGTAATGGTATGCTAGCATTTGTTTGCCACAGGTCGTTTCAGAACTCCGTAAAGAGAACTGCAACCATTCATTCATTTCATCACCTGAAGATGGTGTGGACGCCTACAAAACGGCCATTTTGGAGACCCCTACTTCCGAATGGAATGGTTGCTTCAATGATTGGTTCCATCGTATGGAAAATTGTGTCAAATTTCGCGGAGAATACTTCGAAAAGCAATAAATACATTTTTAAATAGTAATGATGTGTCACTTCCTTGATTCCCGAAATTTTCAGTGCTGCCCTCGTAATTCTTATCGTGCACTTTAAATAAAGAACATTAAAACTATCATAAAGCTTCTTCTCTTTTGCCAGATATTGGGGTTAGAGGGATTCATTACCGAGCGAACACATAACACATCCAACCCACTTTAATATATTACTTATGTTTGTCCCTAATTTATATGCAATACTATGCTCGATTATGGCATTTGATATGTAGACACTCGTTCCATGGCGTCCAGAGGGGAGCAGTATGTTACATAGTGTTCAGGAAACGAATCCATACTTTTTGACAAATCATATCTATTTTAGCCAAACAAATTTTATAAATTACCTTTTAGACCCTAACCGGTCCAACAGTTCTTTTTTTTATGATAATAAGGGGCGAGACGAGCTGGACGTTCATCTGATTGTAATTGATACGTCCTACCCATTACAATGCAGTGCCGCTCAGGTTCTTGAATTACCCAAAACAATCTTAGCGGCACTGCAACTGCGCTCGTCACCTTGAGACATAAGATGTTAAGTCTCATTTGCCCAGTGATTTTACTAGATACGGCGCCCTTCAGACCATTGTGTCATCTATCGTGTCAAAACTATGAAGCGGAAATATATTATTCCCAACAGCTGACAGCATTATAATCGTTGTATAAGTAACATGGACCATATAACGAAGCAGGTGAAATAACATAGAACCTCCATATCCAGTCCTAACTTCTCTCACCCCCATCAACCTCTTTGTATTCTTGACCCCACCTCAACTCTACTCAACTGTAAGCCCACGTTTCTGGCACTGTACTCCACATCCGCTCTATAAATGATGGCAGGCACTCTAGTTTCGTTCAATCTCTCAAAACCCAGTGGGAGGCTCCTTTGCACCGGATGCCGGCTAGACTATGGGTAACACATCGGCGCCTATTTCTACCGTGAAGCAGTAATATGTGAGCATTATTGTGTTTCCGTATGAAGGGCGCCGTAGCTAGTGAAATTACTGGGCAAATGAGACATAACATCTTATGTCTCAAGGTTACGAGCGCAGTTGTAGTGCCGCTCAGAATTCTTGGGTTTTTCAAGAATCCTGAACGGCACTGCATTGTAATAGGCAGGGTGTATGTATAACCATCAGCTGAACGTCCTGCTGGTCTAGTTCCTTCTTTTTCATAAAAAAAATTTGCAGATTCTTCTCAGGTCTGTAACATGTCCTTTCACATGGGTGGTAAAATCTAACTTTCAATTAGTGATTGAAAAAATCGTGCTTTGAATGAAATTATGTTATATTAATGTTGTGCACTTGTGGACAGGTACCTGTTCAAGAAGGGATACCTGAGCCCTGAGTCAGACTACTTTAACTGCGTGGTGAACATCCCCGAGGACATCCGGCGTGTGGACGAGCCGTCCGAGGCTGGTGAGCAGATGTCGGTGTTGAGTGGAGCCCCAGGCCGGCTGTACGGCGCTGCCGGCCTGGTGGGGCCCGACGAGCGTGGTGGCCGAGACAACCCTGCGCTGGAGCCTGATGATGACCTGGACGACCCCAACGACGGGCCTGCGCCGCTCACCGGCCACCAGACTGCCTTTTGAGACCAGCACCGCTCCGACTGCCAGCAGATCCCACCGGCTGTATACTAGCCTGGTTTGGCTCAAACAACTGTTGGTTGTTACAGGCTACAGGCCGGTGAGTACAGAAGCAATAGCAACGTAGGTTTATGAATTAAAGAGAATTTATTTGAACTCAGAACAAAAGAATTGCCGGAGTGAGCAGACTGTTATATTGAACCTCATGTGCGTCGTGCACTGACCTGTATAAATACCACTGGACAGGCTCTTCCATATGTTTCACAGCAAATTTTTTGTGCCTATTTGAAGCGTCACTCGCGAGCGTCCAGAGAACTAATTTTGACGTATTAATTATACTATTTTTGCATTTTGAATAATTTTCGCTCGAACGCAATAAAGTATACAATTTTTTTTTGTAAATTGTTTCCCACCATCTATCGATGTTTGCTGAGGTTGTCATTACTAGTTTTAGTACCGCAGACTCTCGCTACATGGCCAACAGCGCCAAAATGGCGAATATGAAACTGGCACAAAAGCAATTAGACAGCCGCCAGTCCAGTGGTAGTAGAGGTCAGTGGCGTCGTCCCATTATTTACCTTTTCTATTCTATTCATACATATAGATAAAATTGGAGGTCGTCGAGAAAAATGAATACATATCTTAATCCCTTGTCCAATCTGTGGTAAGAAATATCAGCTAGTTCTAGCAGAATTTAGTATTTTTGGAGTGCAACGTATTAAAATGAATCGAGCGCTTTATAAAGCCCTGTACACACGGCGGAGCTTATTGTCTGATGTTGTGTCATTGGTATGGCTTTACTGAAGATTGGATTGATGGTGTTAACAATCCTTTGTTCTGAGTTCCGTAGTCACTATACTCTCTAGTCGTAATGAATGTTGATTGTGATAAATTAAAGCAACGCAAACATATCAAATTGTGAATTATTCAGCGTTTGAGATACCTATTGTTTATTATATTGATGAGATTCCTTATTTACGTCAATTAGTAGGACGACTGCACACGGGTGCTGTTTATAATACCGTGTGCGTCGGCCCTTATACATATATAAATGTCTAACGTATTATGTGCAATATAGCTCGCTTCAAGCACAAAGTATATGAAAATATTTCTATAGAGTTTTATTTATTATAATTACTATCTGTATTTTTATAATCGATAATAGTTCGAATGTATTATACTCAAATCAGTGTCTGTTCGCACATAGCTTGCAAAGCGAAAGTGTCTTGGATCCGTTACAAAATAATCTATTCAATCCCAATAGTTTGAGATATACGCTTAGTATCATAGAAGAAACATATCATTTGGAAAAAAATGTACAAATATAAGAGTGACAAAATACTTATCGCCTTTGCGTTTATATTTGTTTTAATTATTGTATATAACCTATAACCCTCACTTCTGGGATTAATACACAAATAAAATTTGAAAACAAAATTTTATAAGCGATGCGGGATTCGAACCCACGACCTTTCGCGTTCCGAGCTAGTGCTCTTCCAACTGAGCTAACCGTTCGAGTGACGTATCGTCATAAAATCTTGTATGCTTTGTTCAACTCTCAGGTTGTGGCTTTACAAATTGTCTAGATTATCAAGAGCGACATCTCAAGTCAATTTCCTAATGCAAATATTGGGGTTGAGCAGGTTATCAACTGTAAAGTAGATCCTGTAGAAGAAGCCACAACCTGAGAGTTGAACAAAGCATACAAGATTTTATGACGATACGTCACTCGAACGGTTAGCTCAGTTGCAAGAACGCGAGAGATCATGGGTTCGAATCCCGCATCGTTCATAAAATTTTGTTTTCAAATTTGATTTGTGTATTGTATCTCTATTTCTGGACAGGGCTGAGCTCCCAACGTAAAGATGTTCTACTGTCTGTCCTTCCTTAAGCAGAAAATATTTATGTTTTTCTCTTCCTCGAGCATTATCGATTGCGATTATCTTATTTGTACTTCCACGTAATATTATTTGTAACAAACCTTACTTATTTTTGATGATCCCTTAGCCCTGGTGGTTGATAGATTTTGTAAATTATTACAACATTGATTATCCTGTATAGAATTTGATACAACTACAAACTATAGTCTTCGCTCTGTGAATCAAGTTAGATCTAAGTGTAATGCTCAGTGTTCACTGTATACATATAATATTAGTATCGAACTAACATTAACTGTCGGAATACCTTCTCCTTTCCCACTCACGTCCAATTACAATGTAATTAATTAAATATAAATAAATGTTGCAGTACCATTTCAAGCTTACAATATAGATGTATTTTTCAAATCACTATTTATATAAATATTCGATGTATTTATTGGCTTTTCTAAATTATATTATATTATATCGTTATATATATAGATGTATGTACTTATGGAAAGTTTGTGATAGTTCGCTCTCAGAGACTTTACGAAACATATCAAATCTATGCCTATTGTTATATCTACTTGTATGGAATTAATGTTTAGCCAACACTCTCCGTTGAAGTAGGTGATCATTTGGTTTATTACTTCTTGTTTCGTGTGTATACATTATAAAAATCTATTTAAGTTAAAAAATCCGCTGTGTGTTTGTTCGCGCCACTGCAAGCGTTCAGAGTTTCGCGGAGTCTGTTGCAAGCTTCGGCTGCTACGAGCTAGAATCACAGTCTGTACCCGGCCTAAAAGGTGTACCTTGTACAGTCGCTAGAAAAACTCTACAAATTAGTTAAAAAATATCATAATTTAGTTATTTTATATAAAATATTTATTTTCGTTTCAATAAATAGTATTTTTTAGTTATCCATGGTTGTGCTAACATCTAAGTTAATAAACCCACTACACTCACTCTGATGAAAGATCTCCGAATGGTCAAAAACTAGTCCCTACCCACACCGATAAATAGTGAGTAAAGCCGTATTAATAAATAAGATCTTTATTAACTTCTAATGCTAGAAACACTATGGATTAACAATAAAAGTGTGTGTGTACTTAGTGTGCAAGCAAGAAGTTATACTTCTTTGGCCTAACAAAGCAAAAATCCTTAAAATTATTTATTCCTCGTGATATTCTACGTTTGTAGAAAGAACAATATTGTAAATATTTTGCAACGATGGCTTTGACAATTAATTATTAAATAGCGAATACGGCTGCACGGGCTTGAACTCTTTGCCTATCCTAATAATGGACGGCGAAACCAAAAATAAATAAAGAATTTCGCAAACGTCAGAAAATTTTAGGAACCAACTTCAGCCTGTTACTTTTGTGTTACAGTGATGCGCGCGCATCTTAAAATTTCACTCTCATCATATTTTCATAACGCGCCTAAAGATGTATAACTTCAATAAGATCTTCATGAACTTCTAATGCTAGCACCACTATGGCTTTATTAAAATTATTTGCGACTGTACCGAGCGCTTAGGGTGGGTACAGACTATGATACTAGCTCGTAGCAGCCGTAGCTTGCGACAGACGACCGTGAAACGTTGAAAGTTTAATAATTTAATGAAAATCTGGTCCGTATGGTAAACTATAAGAAATAATGACGTATAGGAGAGTGTTGACCTCTACAGTATAGACACTTAACAAATAATATTTAGTGAAACAGAAACATATCATTATTTATAAGTGTAGTGTAGGAATTGTTGTTGTTCTTCTACGTCTCGGAACGCCTCACGTGCAGACATTCAGTAAATGAAACTATTTATGTATTTAATAATAGTTCAGTATGAAAATATCATGATGTAATAATAATAGCAGAACCTTACATTAAAGATTGGTCACTACTGCGCTCTAGATACCGCACTACTTAAGAACAATAGCATTTTTATTACGGCAACTATTAGATGCTTTTGTGCGTGGCACTCAATGGCATCTTAAAAATTTTGTACATACGCTTCGTGTTATTTTACACTGAAATTATTAAAATACAAAATACTTACTGATGATATGTGATCCCAGTGTCTTTCTTATTTCTTGTAGTATTATTTTTAAAAAGTTTTACTACGCAACCCGGCATTTAAATTTCAATTATTAGCAAAGTTTAACTGTGGCACGTCAACGTCACACATTGATCGAGGCTGGCTCGAGTACTTGGGCGTAGTATAAGTGGGAGCTTGGGCGTAGTATTAGTTGCCGCACTTTGCGACTACGCCTGCGGTATCTAGCTGGAGCGCAGCGGAGACCAATCCTTATTCTAAGATCAGAACCATTGAAGAAATAAAACTTGTTACTCTTTAAAGTGTGCTAAAGCTTAGAGAAGAGTGCCAACTGTGCGTCAGGTAATAAAAAATGTTCCTTATTCAAATATATTATTATGTATGTTATATTAATTTAATCTAAGTAAAGAAATTTGTTGAGTTACCATTTTAGAATTTGTTAATTACAAATGTTTCTATTTTTATTCGTTGTTGTTCATACATCGCACAATCCTGACAACTTTTCGGTAATGTCTGTATTTGATGTGTGTAATAAGGGTTGTCGCTCACTTAAACCTCTTGTAGCCCAAATGCCAAATTATCAAAATTAAATGTCCGGACAAATGCCACATTTTGCCGTGAACAAATTACCTTCTATTGGTTTTATTAAGTCTGGTCTCCGAGTTAATACTTAGAGCAGTATCTTTTTTTAAATGTTCTGTATGAAATGAATACTATATAATATGAGACATATAATTAAAATCGCAATATCGCAATGACTGTAACTTTGAGGTAACCATGCGAATCACTTCGTTCTAGTTCTAGCAATTTGACTTACGGCAATATACTTTCGTGAAGTGATACAGATATTATATACTAGCTTTTATTCGCGACTTCGTTGGCGTTGAATAGTTACTTTTGGGTAATTTTTATTACTACTTAGAATACTTCTAATACAATTAATACACATACAAACTGCTCTTTCCGCTGGCAGCTCTCTTATCATAATACAGCGCATATCCCTTGTCATTGTGGACAGTCTCTTAATAGTATTTTTCGGTGAACTTTAATCTCTTATTTGATCCCCCTGTGGGTTAAAGTTTCAAAAATGCTCCAACAAATGTTTATAAATTATTTCTTATCAAGAGTCGAAATACAAAGTTTCATGATTTTATCTTCGATAATGACGAATTTCCATACAAACTGCCATCCCCTATTTCAACCCCTCCATTTTTTTGTAATAAAAGGTAAGCTATGTATTTTTTTCAAGCTCTAGTCTACCTCTGTACTAAATTTTATCAAAACCGATTCGGTGGTTTAGGCGTGAAAGCGTAACAAACAAACTTTGCACATTTATAATATTAGTAAGGATTATAGTGGCACGTGGGAGGGTTGGGTGAGCGACGAGCCTTATCGAGCGGTCCACTGTTAGCTAGGTGTAGTACTTACTTATACTGACTTATTCCTAGTTCTTGTTGATCGTTTGAGATGTTGTGTATACTGGTGTACCTTACGTAGTGCGTGCGCGGGTCGAGCTCGAGCCGCCAGACCACTTGTAAACTGAATATAGTATGTTGACTGGCCTACTGTTGTTTCATTGTATATATCAACTTCGTCTGTGAAAACTTTATACGCAGGCAAGAAATAATTTTTTTTTATTACAGTAAGGGACGAGACGAGCAGGACGTTCAGCTGATAGTAGTTGTACCCTCGCTCAGGGTTCTTGAAAAACCCAAAAATTCTTAGGTGCACTGCAACAACGCTCGTCACCTTGAGACATAAGATGTTAAGTCTCATTTGCCCAGTAATTTAACTAGCTACGGCGCCCTTCAGACCAAAACACAATAATGCTTACACATTACTGCTTCACGGCAGAAATAGGCACCGTTGTGGTACCCATAATCTAGCCGGCATCCTGTGCAAAGGAGCCTCACTTTGGTGCATGGTATAAGGGCAAAGTCCAGCCTATCTATATATCTATCTATAATCTATCATAAATCATGGTTTTTGTTTACAACAACCAAGCTTGTTTAACTAGCATCCCGTAACATAAGCCGCATAATATACCTCGACTATTGTAAACACAAGCGGCTTTAGCGTTTTAAGTGGCCGGCGCCGGGTTTGGCGTCAAAACAGCTCAGTAAGTGGCTTGTGCGGGCGCGCGGGACGTGTTGGCATATTAGATGTTAATCCACCAATAAAATAATATCTTATGCCGACGTTAGCAACTATTGTGCTTCAGTATGTGTACTTCTCTCTGCGTTAACGTAAAAGGTTGTTGAAGACTTGTCACTCATCTCTGTGCTATGGTTTGGGTAAAAGGTAAGCGGAAAATCTGCCCTTAATTTGATGCCTACTAAGTGTTATCTGTACTTTCATCTATGCCATTTCATATTTTTTTTATAAAAGAGGTGGACAAACGAGCGTACTGATTACGTGATTCTAAGTAATTACCGCCGCCCACATTCTCTTGCAACTTCTATTGCCGGGTTTTTAGAAAGGTGTACGCACTTTTTGCACAATTGGGATGGTAAATAATCAAACTTAACCTGGTGGTCCAATAAGTCGTATAAAGTTGTTCAAAGCATGCGGTGCTATGCGGTCTCCACTGGGGTTGATTGTTTAAGGAAAATAAAACGAAATAATAGTTATTTACATTTTATTTTTTCTACAAAATACGAGAATTTTCTTAAAAATATATTTTGTACATAGATCGTTAACCTAAAATAATAATACTAAGAGGGCTCATAGTTACCAACTCATAGTTACTTGAGCGATCGGGGTGTAGTGTGAGTGCCTTTGATTTGAAGACATTCTGACGGAAGAAAAAGTATACAATGTCATAAAAACACAGTCTAGAGTAGTGTTTGTCAAGGGGCTTATGTTAGTTACACAGACAATATATTTTATTTATATTGGTAACCTCCGTCATGCATTTACAGTAAATCTGTCTGTCTCTCTATGTAACATTTCGACAAATACAAAATCAGTCATTAAGAAGAAAATATCTCCTATCCATATTTAGTACACATAGCCGCCATTTGAGTCGTAGCCCTGGCTTATCGTTGCCGGTATACCAGCAGAGCTGTGACCAGAACCGTGTCCACCGGATGAGTAGCCGCCAGAACTGTGTCCTCCTGAGCTGTGACCGCCTGACGAATATCCTCCCGAACCGTGTCCGCCGGAGGAGAAGCTTCCGGAACCATGTCCGCCAGATGAGAAGCTTCCGGAACCATGTCCGCCAGAGGAGTAGCCTCCAGAACCATGTCCGCCTGAGGAATAGCCTCCAGAACCATGACCTCCAGAAGAATGGCCACCTGAACCATGTCCTCCAGAGGAATAGCCGCCGGAACTGTGTCCACCAGATGAAAAACCGCCGGAGCCGTGTCCTCCGGAACTGTGTCCACCAGATGAAAAACCGCCGGAGCCGTGTCCTCCGGAGCTGTGGCCACCAGATGAGAACCCTCCAGAACTAAAGCCACCAGATCCATGGCCTCCTGAACTAGGTGCACCGTAGCTGCTTGATGGAGCTCCATATGAGCTAGATGGAGTTCCATAAGAACTGGACGGAGTGCCGTAACTGTTTGAAGGTGGAGCTGGGGCACCGTAGCTTGACGACAAACCCCCTCCGAACCCACTTGATCCAAATCCACTGCTTCCGAACCCAGAGCTGCCATGACCCGCGCCAAAGCTACCAATTCCGTGGCTAGAACTGCCGAAGCTTCCTCCGCTTGAACCGAAGCTACCGTGTCCAGAGCCGAAGCTGCCACTAGCAGACGGGGCACCGTAAGATGGAGCTGGTGCTCCGTAAGAATCCGTGGGTGCTCCGTACGAAGAAGAAGGAGCAGGAGCCCCATATGAGCTTGAAGGGCTACTGTGTGATGGGGCTCCATATGAGCTAGATGGAACACTAAATGAAGATGATCCTGAGGGAGCGCCGTAGGTGCTGGAGGGTTTCGGGGCACCGTACAGTGATGATGGTCCCGTTGGGACACCATAGCTGGTGGCTGGCGGCCCGGCTGGCGCTCCGTAGCTACTCGATGGCTTGGGTGCTCCGTAGCTGGTCGAGGGACGTGATGGCGCACCGTATGAGCTTGATGGTACACCGTATGAGGGCTTGGGGACTCCATAGCTGGAGGATGGTTTTGATGGAGGGCCGTAGCTATTTGACGGCCGTGGAGGGCCGTATGAAGATGATGGTTTGCCGAATCCACCGCTAGACGGTGGCAGGTATGATGAGCTGATTGGCGCTGGAAACAAAAGTAAATATTTATAATAAATCAATGTGACGCAACCGTAGGTATAATAACTATAATGATATTTTATTTTTTATTTTTGAATAGTATTCTTCCAACTAGACTGAATTCAGTTTTAAATAATACAGGGTCTACCACTATTTATTGATAGTGGTCTATATTTAATTATGATCTTACATATATTTATTCAAATAAAACAAATCCTATAACTATATTTACAATACTATGCTAACATTAAAATAAAACTATCATTACGGGGAAGCGTACCAAGAATACTGGCAGCATTTCCGCTTTGGATAGCTAGGCTGATCCGTTGACCGAAATAGCTGCCAACGCTTGGGTTTCCATATTGAGACGCGCAGATACTTACGTTCTTTGTACATTCTTCACACACATGGGCCCCACGGTCCAAGTTTTTGTTTTGACATTAAGGTACGAGACGAACAGGACGTTCAGCTGATGGTAACTGACACCCTGCTCATTACATTGCAGTTGAAAAACCCAAAAATTCTGAACGCTACTAAAATTGCGCTCGTCACTTTAAGAAATAAGATTAATCTGAGACTTTAAAGTCTCATTTGCCCAGTAATTTCACTAGCTACGGCGCTCTTCAGGCCGAAACACAATAATGCTTACACATTACTGCTTCACAGTAGGGATAGGCGCCGTGGTGGTACCCATAGTCGCGGCCCACACCAACGACCTTTTCCGTGCTTGCCATCGTGGCGGGTAATACCATTTGACTCTAAAACAGCTGGTATATTAAGAGCAGCCCTGCGGATGACTTCATTAAGTTTGCGTGACGACTTATACGGCCGATTTTAGGCAGGATAGTCCTTGACGCCCAAGAGAAACTCTATATAGATCTTATATTAATCTATATATATACTATTAAACACACGGCATATACATAATATACAAACTACATACCTTCCCGTTTGTAATGTTTGGGTGGTCTCGCCGTCACCAACGCTGCAGCCAATACAACACCAGCCAACTGAAATCAAATTATTATATGAAATCAAATTAAATAGAAATTAACACCATATCTATTAGTGCATAAATGTGATATTCCCATATTAACGATATTTAATTATCATGAAGTAACAATGTGCCCGTCGCTACACACTGTGTTTTGTTTATGAAATTCGAAACCACAGAAAATACTCTGAAACTTTGGGCCCCATTTTGTTCTGTAACGCAAATCGACTCTCATGTGAATTTTCACATTTAATTGTATGTCGAGATTACAAAACAGCAGAAGGTGGTCAAACTTAGTGAATTGTTTTTCATATAATTTCTGAAATGTTGTCACTGTGATAGTAATACTTCTATAAAGCTCTATTCAGACCGCCATACTATTGTGATATTGGGTATAGCAAATGAGGACACAATGCTAAACTATATCACGGCGTTCACATTGCGCGATATAATCGCAGGTAAAAATAAAGAAAGAAACAAAGAAAGATCTTTATTCTGCAATTTAAACCTAGTATACAAGTGAACTAATTTATATTAACATGCAGAATTGGAGTTCACCTCAGCATAATACTGATCATACCCACAGGTGATCAGCGTCTGGTCTTCCGGAGAACCCCATGGTATATGGCAAGCTCAGTTGATCGCTCAATGTTTGAAGAGTGTGCACACGATCGACACAATGGATTTAATACAGGATAGTCTTAAAATACGATCGAGGGATGAGGACAATGCGGAACTTGACATTATCTTGTCATTAATGGTTCGAAATAAGAAAAATGCCAGAGCATGGGTATCAAATGATATAAAGTTCAGAGGAGAACGTGGTGATTTGAAACTCTTTGAAGATGGAAGAAGGAGGATGAGGGCGACTAACGATATAGCACAGCATGAACTAGCCACATGCTCAATTTTATTCCGTATAGTAAGACATTAATAAATCGAACAGTGTAGTGTGGAAGTGTCCATAATAATGTATGGTGCGCGATATTGTTGTGCTATGAAATATATGATATTATATTATAGCGTAGTTTGATAAGAGCTTAATTGAAACTGATCTGTTTATATTTAAGAATTCTAGTGGCTTTAAGCAAATAGGCGAGAAAGGTGCGATAAGGCTTTTTAAGGAAATAGCAAAAGGTTTGAGCGGAACACTAAAATCAAGAAGTTTTTAAGAGATAACAATATTTATGGTCATAATGTGCCTAGTTTATCCTTAAGGCGAGGTTTTCCCAACACTTTAGGCAAAAAGTGCTCGAACGTATATATCTATAGAGTTAGATATACGTTCGCCGCGGGCATGGCTGAGACACTAGCCAAGCGAAAAGGGTTAGTCGACAACCTCAGACAAAGAATTAGTCTAGCTATTCAAAGGGGGAACGCTGCCAATATCTTCGGAACCTTGTCTAAAGGGATTTTTAATAATATATTTTAGTCCTTATATTTAATTTTTTTTATGGTATTTTAGTTTAAGGTTCATCGTTCTAGTACATTTTTTTTTGTATAAATAAATGTATTAATAATAGGTGAGATGAATGTTGTTTAAATATCAATTGCACAGGACATAATTAAGTATAAAATTACAAAAGACACCTACTGTCACATCCTTCCTACACACATCATTGGGAAATTTTAATTTTTCGTTTTTATGAAAATAAAGGACGAGACGAGTAGGGCGTTCAGCTGATGGTAATTGATACGCCTTCCATTACAATGTAGTGCCG
Organism: Leptidea sinapis; assembly: GCF_905404315.1. Lineage (NCBI taxonomy): Eukaryota > Metazoa > Arthropoda > Insecta > Lepidoptera > Pieridae > Leptidea > Leptidea sinapis. The sequence continues at coordinate 4,238,604 of NC_066296.1, read as the reverse complement.
CTAAGAATTATTTAAGAACCCAATAATTCTGAGCGGTACTACAGCTGCGCTCGTCACCTTGAGACAAAAGATGCCAAGTTTCATTTGCCCAGTAATTTCAATATCAATTAGTGATTGAAACAACTTGATATAGCTGTTAATATTCAAATACAAGGAAGATCATCGGGGGCATTAAAAGCTAAACATTACGTGAACACCGTCACAGTGACCCGGTCACAGTGTGGTCGATAGTTGGGGAGAAGGGGGGGGGGGCGCTTGTTATATGAATATGGCTCTTCACAAAGTGAAGCAAAATGAGTACTATAAATACAATGACACTCAGTAGATAGAAGACTGACAGAAAGTTTTTTATAATTGTTATTTATTTTGTTCTTTTATTTATTTAGCTTTATCCTACTAATATTATAAATGTGAAAGTTTGTATGTCTGGATGTATGTTTGAACTTCTTTAACGCAAAATCTATTGAATAGATTTTGATGAAACTTTACAATAATATAGCTTACACACCAGAATAACAAATAGGCTATAATTTATAAAACTATAGTGTGAATTATACAAAATATAAAAGAAGTGTGATTGCTACTAATGAATACAACTAGCGCCATCTCTTATCAACTAGCAAGCACAAGATCAATACAATTTATATGGCAAAACAACGTTTGCCGGGTGAGCTAGTAGCTTTATATATTTTTTATTTGTTAGGATACTTTGCAAATAATACACACACGAACTGCTCTTTACGCTGTCAATTTTCTAATATGCAAATATTGGGATTGAGCAGGTTATCAAATGTAAAGTAGATCCTGTAGATGAAGCCACAACTGTATGTGATACAAGATTTATCAAAGATACGTCACTCGAACGGTTGGCTTAGTTGGAAGAGCGCCGCACGGAACGCGAGTAGTCGCGGGTTCGAGTCCTGCATCGTTCATAAATTTTGTTTTAAAGTTTTATCTGTGATAAAATATAGAATCCGTTAAAACGGGTTATATAACATTGTTTTATTCGTAATTATTTACTTAATAAACCACTTGCACTCCTCTTTAAAATAAATAGCGAAATTTCGCTTGTACTTAACACAATAGTGCGGTGAGTGTAGTATTACGTACTATTTGTCAATGCGTCCGCACTGATGTTAATCAGAGTGTCCAAAACAGGAGTTCTCCTTTCATAATGTTAATCTTATGAACGCACAAACAACAATATACCATGTTGCATTTACGGACATATAAAAAATGAATTGCTGTTCGTTAGTCTCGCTTAAACTCGAGAACGGCTGGACCGATTTGGCTAATATTGGTCTTGAATTATTTGTGGAAGTCCAGAGAAGGTTTAAAAGGTGAATAAATAGGAAAATGCTGCAAAATTAAATAACAACAACGAATTTGTTTTTCTTTTGATGTGTCCATACATAATTTCTATGAGAGAGTTTATTGACGCACGGTTTGACAGTTCTGCTGTGAAACAATTTCATTACGACAGCAGGGTGCATATTTTACGAAGTCATTTTTGATGTTATGATAAATATATTATTGACAAATTCATATAAAAACATTATTTTATTTATTATATACAGAACAACGTCTGTCGGGTCAGCTAGTATTATATATTAATTATTTATATATATATTAATATTTTTGTTATTTTTTATAACTAGCATGCCTCAGCTTATGGTAATTGATACGCCCTACCCATTACAATGCAGTGTCACTCAGGATTCTTGAATTTGGATCAGCTTTGACAGCGCCGGTGTCATAAGTATGTTACACGCGCCTGCTATAAATCGCGAGTGCGGATGATCCGCAGTTCATACAAATCATGGCGGAGATAAGATCGGTTGGTCAGGGGAAAGTGGAGACGCGACATCACTACAAACTGTCTTGGCCTGTACTGTGTACATACTCGCGCCGGTAACTAGCTTGATTATTGACTCTACTCGTGTCCGGCCATTTTGTGAACACTCCAACTGGAATATTAAGATTATCGTTTCAAAAGGCGTCCGAGATTAAGTATATTTTTTTCTCTTTTACGCACATCTATGAAGTTGTCACCAGTAGAACGCTTTTTTGCACAGGATGCCCGCTAGATTATGGGCGCCGGTTTCTGCCGTGAAGCAGTAATGTTTACGCATAAGTGTATTTGCTATTGAAATTATTGGCATCGTCTGTCTCAAGGTGACGAGCACAACTGTAGGGCGGGTTAGAATTTTTGGGTTTTTCAAAAATCCTGAGCGGCACTGCATTGTAATGGGCATGGCGTATCAATTACCGTCAGCTGACCGTCCTGCTCATCTCGTCGTTTAATTTCATAAAAAAAACTTACATTCACATTTATAATATTAATTAGGGATTTATTGTCTTGTTTTAAATTTTGACACATTCTGAAGTATATCATATTTATCGAAGAATTGGCGAATAGGCTTAGTTCTGCAGCATATGCGGTTAAGAAAATCAGACGGTTAACTGACATAGATACGGCGAGATTAGTATACTTTAGTTATTTTCATAGTATTATGTCCTATGGTATATTGTTATGGGGCAGTGCGGCCGATATTAATACTATCTTTGTGCTGCAGAAGAGGGTTATTCGATCGATTTATAACCTAGGTCCTACAGAATCATTAAGAGAAAAATTTAAAGAAATAAACATTTTGACTGTTGCTTCTTAACATATTCTGGATAATGTTCTATATGTTCATAAGCACATTGAAGAATTTGATAGAAACTGTGACATTCATAATGTTAACACGAGGAACAAACAAAAACTTGTTATGCCTACTACTCGGTTGGGTCGAGTTAGTAAGTCTTTTGTTGGGCGATGTATATGCTTCTACAATATGATCCCAGAAAATGTACAAAACAAATGTGTTACGAAATTTAAAAGAATTGAAAAAAAAAACGTTTGTGTGGGTAAGGTTATTATAGCATAAACGATTTTCTTAATGACGCCACGGACTGGGAATAAAGCGAACACCCTCAGGCTCTTTAATTATAAATGTTTATTGTACGATATTACACTGTAATCCATATTTTATATTAAAAAAAAAAGCCCGCTGAGTTTCTTGCGCCCATTCTTCTCAGGTCTGAGGCAGTCTCTATATATATATATATAAATACATATAATTCATTTATATATATATAACATATAACATACAACAATACTACCTTATGTTTTTTTCAAAGTGAAAACAAACCAAGCTATGTATGACGAAGTGAACGATATTTTATCTGACATCGTGTACTGGTTTAGCGCTAATAACCTATTGTTAAATAGCAAGAAAACTAAATACATTAAATTTACCGTACCGCTGCTACTTTTCTTGGCATCACTCTAGATTCCAAATTACAATGGGGCCCCCATTTGAAGGATTGGCTAACATACTTAGTTCTGCAGCATACGCGGTTAAAAAGATTAGACAATTAACTGACATAGACACGGCGCGACTAGTATTATGTCCTATGGTATATTGCTATGGGGCAACGCTGCCGATATTAATACAATATTTGTGCTGCAGAAGAGGGCTATTCGCGCTATTTATAACCTAGGTCCTAAAGAATCATTGAGAGCAAAAATTTAAAGAAATTAACATCTTGACTGTTGCTTCTCAATATATTCTTGATAATGTAATGTATGTTTATAGGCACATAAGTGAATTTGCCAGAAACTGTCATAACCATAATGTTAACACCAGGAACAGACTGATGATGCCTACTACTCGGCTAAGTCGAGTTAGTAAGTCTTTTGTGGGGCGATGTATATACTTTTACAACAAGATCCCAGAAAATGTTCAAAACAAAAGTAGTACGTTATTCAAAAGAATTGTTAAAAAACGTTTGTGTGGTAAAGGTTACTATAACATAAATGACTTTCTTAATGATACCACAGATTGGGAATGGAGCGACCGCCCTCAGGCTATTAAATAATAAGTTTAATTGTACAATGTTACTTTGTTAATGTTACTTTAATTGTTTGTTTTGATGAAAAAAAAAGCCCGCTGAGTTTGTTGGGCCTTTCAATAAGTGATTTCACATCCTATTTTGAATAAAAATATTTGAATTTGAATCGGCGCAACAAACTCAGCGGGCTTTTTTTTCATCTAAAAATATATACATACAATTAAAGTTATTACTTAACAGCCTGAGGGCGGTCGCTCCATTCCCAATCTGTGAAATCATTAAGATAGCAATTTATGTAATAGTAACCTTTACCACACAAACGTTTTTAACAATTCTTTTAAATATCGTAATACTTTTGTTTTGAACATTTTCTATATTATCGCCCCACAAAATACTTACTAACTCGACTTAGCCGAGTAGTTGGCATAACAAGTTTATGTTTGTTCCTCGTGTTAACATTATGATTGTCACAGTTCCTAGCAAATTCCTCAATGTGCTTATGAACATATAGAACATTATCCAGAATATGTTGAGAAGCAACAGTCAAACTGTTTAATTCTTTAAATTTTTCTCTTAAAGATTCTTTAGGACCTAGCTTATAAATAGCACAAATAGCCCTCTTCTGCGGCACAAAGATGGTATTACTATTAATATCGGCAATGCCCCATACTCGTAACAACATATGGTTTTGTGTTTCAAGTTCCAGAGATTAGTTAGTGCTATATTGGCACTTACGAGTTTCCGATTTACAATAGCATTAAACAAAAGCAAACGAGGTTTGATATTGAGCACGTCGGGAGCGTGAGAACGACCGCAGATCTAGAACGAGTTCTCTAGTGACAGGACAGAGGTGTGACCGAATCCGTGATCCGTATTGTTCACCACGTTGAGCAAGTTGGTCTTTGACGGTGCTCTAACAGCTGATTTAGTGTGCGAATCGCGAATGGTTCGTGAACCAAAGCACGGCAGCATTGTCTCTCCTATCTACATATCACAGACAATTTCACAATTATGACAACAATTATCTGTGATCTAATTGTTGCTTCATTCGAAGGGTTCTATTGATCAGGAATACTCTTATATCACTATATACTACAAAACAAAGTCCTCCGCCGTGTCTGTCTGTTTGTTCGCAATACACAAAGACTCTCTCGTTGGTGGCATATCGTGGAAAGACGGGTTTTAATATTGAGCTGTGAGAGGATAGAGAAATTTGTTCGCTTGGATTCCTTCATTAATTAGGAAAAAAAATAGTTAGCAGTGATAGGATTTAAGACGGTGTTTCTTCATTATTTCTTCAAAGTTACAGTCAAATAAACTTTATCCAATTAGGCTTAAGCTCGGCCTTTTTAAATCGTCAATAAAAATTTCTTTTAAACTACCGAATTTACCATATGTTCGTAAGAAGTTGAGCACGTACAAGAAACTCAACAGCCACTCTTTTCAATCTAATAGGCTATTCCTACAATGGCTGTAATATACAAAACAAATTAGTTTGTAAGGTGCTGCATCCAATATATAAGTCGTGTTTAAATAATAAAAATTATTTTATAAAGGTAATTAAGAATGAAATGTATAAATATCGTATATTGGATGCGTCAACCTTTAGAGCTTAAATTCATTGGTTGTGTAAGGATACTTTGTGAACATGATGGTCGTGATTACTGTCACATTAAAATAAATCCACAATGTTTTACTTTCATTCGCCAAAGTAGAGGAAATCATGAAATGAAAGATTGTTGTAATTAACGAGATAGCTACACAAGTTCCTCCTATATTATGATCTGTTCTCACGGGTGGCTGTATCAACGTGGGATGAATGATTGAGTTTTTCATCATATCACGGCAGGAAGTGTACACGAGATCGGATAACTCCCCGCCCCTCACCCCTCGTCATCTCCGTCACATTCACCACATCTTGTGGCTACGACAACGACGTCGCATCTATGACGCAACATACGGAACCAGCTTGATCGTCATTGTGATTTCTTCTTTGTATTCGAACAATATCTCACTGTGATAACTGCGAGTGTGTCTTATATTATGATAACTATAGCTGTAGGGCAAACAAAATAGCTCAAAAACAATTGATGTTGAATATTATATTAAAAACATCAAATGTTTATGGACAGATCACATCATCAGGAACAAAAAAGATAAATGGTCGAAAAGTATTACATAATCGTATCCTAGACAACATAAAAGGAAAAAAGGCAGACCACGTCTTAGATGTGAAGATGATATTAAAAAAGTAGCAGGTGCAAACTGGTCGAGAAAAGCAAGAGACCGCTCTCTATGCGGGTATACCTTAATATATTCTGATGTTGTCGACGTACTACTACATAGACATCGGGAGAACATAGATATGGTAGCGGTGATAGTAATGTCTGTCATAGCGGTTAAATCATGTGTCACCCTAGCAATATGTACCAGGACTTTTTATTTTAGAGGTTTAATGTAAATTTTCCATTGAGTTTTTGGACGCCAAATTATATTTGAAAATGTTCAGCAGTCGCACTGTATCAACAACAAGATCAAAAACAGTAATTGACGCAGTATTCCAAAGATATATGGACCATATTAAGACCAAAGTATTTATATTTTCATACTTTAGTTACCTTAAGCCTCTTGTATTAACTGTCGAAAATGTAAGCTCTGAATTTGAATAAATCTATGTAATATATACGAATAAAATGAAAAATTATTACCATATCACTATGATCATTACTATAACCTACAATTATCCTCTTCCCGAATTTTTACATTCGTCTCATTGCCTTGAAGCCAAAATTTTTGAATTTACCACCCGTGAATTGCACACACGTGTTTTTTTTTGTTTTTTACTCATTATTATTCACACTTTAGGGAAATGAAAGTAGCAACAGATAAAACAATACCTACACAGAGAGAACACATACAAGAATGCCTAACTTGAAAGTGATTATAATATAACGATGGCCAACTTTTATTAGAATAAATAGATTATATCTGATTTCAAAGAAGGCAAATAAAGAGTATGGTCTTCCAAAAAAGTGTATCATTGACTTTATATTTTTGAACGGGTATTTTTTGTACTTTTTGCAGCAAATACCAATTTTTCATGGTTTTAAAAAGAATTGTTTGTATGTTAACATCCTCTATGGTGTTATAGATTAAATTGTGTAAGCATTACTGTGTTTCGGACTGAAGGGCGCCGTAGCTATAGTAATTACTGGGCAAATGAGACTTAACACCTTATGTCACAAGGTGACAAGCGCAGTTGTAGTGCCGCTCAGAATTTTTGGGGTTGGGCACTGCATTATAATGGGCAGGGCGCATCTATTATCATCAGCTGAACGTCCTGCTCATCTCGTTCCTTATTTTCATAAAAAAACAAATAGTTATAACATAGAAATAAAAAGTAATACTAATAATAATAGTTGTATTAGCTGTATTTTTAATATCTGTTTTCTTATGTATAAAACTTATTTATTTTATATAAAACATTGCTGTGCCCTTGCAGGGCGTCACATAGTGTTTAACAATCCAATGTAAGTACCAACCTTTTGTAAAAATGTGATATACAATAAAATATTTTGATTTTTAGTACGCTTACATAATATAGAGTAGAATGCTCTATTTTATAGTACGGTTGACAACCCTGGCATAACGATCGCGAGAGTCGAAAGTAAAATCACTGACGAACAGACGAGCACGACTCCGCTGCCGGCTCCTCATCTCAGGGTTACGTCATCAGACCGCCGGTAATGATGAACGTTCACTTGTGACAGATGACAAGTTCATTTTAAATATTTCTAGCCTAAGTAGATAAACTAACGACGAATATGAGGAAATTAAAAATATAGGCGTTTTAAGATAGGTCTCACATCTTAAACAGATTATTGTTATAACTTCTTTATGTAAGTAGTTCAAATATATTATAATATGTACCTACACATATCGCTTAAAATAGCTGCCCGATATTAGTACCTCAAATTAGTTAGTGCGGCAACTAATACTACGTGCAAGTGGGCGTACTAGAGGCAGACTCTAACAATGTGTGACGTTATCGTGCCACATGTTCTGTTAAACTTCGCTAATACCTGTAACTAAAATGCCGGGTTACTTAGTAAAACATTGTAAAAATAATAATACAAGAAATAAGAAAGACACTGGGATCACACATCATCAGTAAATATTTTGTATTTCATTAATTTCAATGTAAAATAACACGAAGCGTATGTTACAAAATTTGTACGTGACATCTTGACAGATGTCACGTACACAAGCATGTAATAGTTGCCGTAATAAAAAACTATTATTCTTAGGTGTTATTCACGCGTCCCATTATAAGGCATAAAAGGCATTTATGTTCTTAAAATTGATTCCTTTAGAATTCTTTTTGATGTCATTTTTAATATACTAGATACAAATACCGCTTCGGAAACAAATGGCGCTCTGAGAGAGAAAAAGCGGTGCAAGAAACTCGCCCAGCATTCTTTTCTTTTTGGGCTCTTTTCAATAAAAATATACAATATTGTACATTCATTTTTATCGCTTTAAAACAATCGTAATCTAGTCCCAGGCTGTCCTATCACTTAGATATTCAGCTGTGGAGTAGTAGGATTTACGACAGAGCCATATTTAATATAATAATAACGTCAGTTGGTGCTGGGGCTGCTGCTTCGACTGCCGAAGACAGCAAGCGTCGCAAATATGTTGATCTCAATGTGTCATACATCTTCGTGCCGTTTGGTGTCGAGACACTTGGCCCGTGGCGCCCAGAGGCGCGGAGAATGTTCAAAATACTATCTTCGCGCCTCGATAAGGCAACTGGAAACCCAAGCGCTGGCAGCTATTTTGGTCAACGGATCAGCCTTGCTATCCAACGCGGTAATGCTGCCAGTATTCTTGGTACGCTTCCACGTAATGATAGTTTTAATTTTATGTAGTCGTAGTGTTATAAATATAGTTATAAGATTTGTTTTGTGTAAATAAATGAATCTATGTAGTCATAAACAATAATAATAATAAATAATCTAAGCAAAAGAAAGCAATCTTCATAGTATAGTGACGTAGAGAAACGTGCTCGTGTCGAGTGAAGCGTCTGAGAACTGACAACTTATGTATTGTATTGTTCACAGTTCTTATAATAATTGCTTCACTTACAAAGAATATTTCAATGATGACTGATTATTGGTTTTGTTCGTCGCATTGTACCGGAAGTGTGTAGAGCAGTGTTTCCCAACCTTTTTTAAGGCGAAGAGTAAGCAGAAAACACGCAAACATGGTGTTTTTTGGTGAAAGTATAGCATTTCGAGCTATGAACACTACTTAAGTCTTATTTGTAGGTTGCTTATGCTTGCTGTTGTTTATAGTTAACATTACCGAGCCTTTTTGAACTACCACGTTTCTTTGAAGTTAAACAAGTTTTTTGGCAAGGCGTGACGCAATTTTTTGGTACTTCTCTCAGAAAAGTTATTCTTATAGCTGGTACTTCTTTGTGTAGGTTCATTTATTCCGATTAGTAGTGAATAACGAGGATTGTAAGCATATAAACTGTTTTCCACGCAAGAATTTTGAAAATATTGGCTTTGTTACATAGATGGCGGGCCGGCAGCCGTGAACTCATATCGCTCAAGGTCGCTGGCATTTAGTGTCGCCTTAAGCTATGCCCCACGTTAAAATTTCTAAACTTTTTATGCCCGCCATACATAATTTTTTTGACTTTAAAAATTGTTTTGATAAGAAATATAAATGATATGTTTTAGGAAGAAATCACAAAAAAATTGTTATCAGATCATAACGTAAGTAAAATTTCAAAACATAAGTATAATGAAAAACAAAATAGTTTTAATATAAATTTTTTCTACATTCATTCAGTGATCTCCTTACGTTTGAAGCTTGCTGCAGAGAGATTTTATATTAAGTTCCAATTAACTTAGCTTTAATCTCAAGTCTCCGCGTTTTTTATCAGTAAATCATTTACAACACTAAATCCACTTTTAGCTAAATATGAAGATGGAAACGGTAGTAAAAGTTTTCATGCACATTCTTGGAAATTGTCTTTTTTGTTAAATATGTCACCTAGCGTTGCATTTAAATAACCAAAAGCTGTATAATGTAAAAGACATGTCGAGTTCATTTTTAAATAGCCCCCCTTAACTACCAAATTGTGGGGTGTTGGCCCCACGTTGGGAAACACTGCTGTAGAGTGAAACTATCTTCTGTCACTGAACAATGTTTGTAGTCGTACAGTCAAACGCCCGCATTATATTTTCGATACCAGCGACACACTGGGTGAAGGTCGATACAAAATTCCTACACCCCGTGCGTTTCTAAATTAGTTTCGTAGTCGTAATTAATATACCGGAAACAGACATACGACACATGCAATTGCAAATTAGGAGCACATTTATACCAGTGGGAGGCTCCTTTGCATAGGATGCCGGCTAGATTATAGTTACCACAACGGCGCCTTTTACTATCGTGAAGCAATCATGTGTAAGCATTATTGTGTTTCGGTCTGAAGGGCACTATAGCTAGTGAAATTACTGGGCAAATGAGACTTAACATCTTATGTTTCAAGGTGACGAGCGCAATTGTAGTGCCGCTCAGATTTTTTTGTTTTTCAAGAATCCTGAGCGGCACTGCATTGTAATGGACAGGGCGTATCAATAACCATCAACTGATTGGTCGACTCGTCCCTTATTTTCTTAAAAAAAGGTCTATATACTGTAACTGAGTATGTACTCCACATGAGCTTCTGTGATTCTGAACAGGCAAACATGCACAAGAACATTCTTAAGCAGGGGTCCCAATTAGTTTCGCTCGGGAGTCTGTTTTAAGAAATGAAATGCCTTCGCGGCCCGTACAAATCTTATAGAAAAAATATTGACTAAACAAATGTAATTACGGAATGAATCAATGAGAAAATTACATTTTTAGTTGCGGACTATCTGTATGAAGTGTGGAGTGAAATTGGTGCAAACTGTCATGTTCATGAATAAGTCGAGATCGAAATTTATTCTTCATAAAGTTCATATTCGTAAATGCTGTTATCTTATAACTTCGTCCGGCCGTTTTCAAATAACGTCAACAATGCGGGGGATACATTTTGTTAAATTAAGTAGGTATGTACTTTACAGTGCAAGTTGCTGTGTTCTCGCGGTCCGCAGGAAATCAGTCAGCGCGCGGTCCGAATGCGGACCGCGGTCGACCAATTGACGACCCCTGTTCTAAAGAGTTGATTCGGGGTAATAAATGCATTGTGTACCTATATATGTACACTTTTACGGAATATCCCAAAAATATCTAGACAGTCTAAACATGGTACTATAATACAATTACACTTGGGATTCAAAAATCCATTCTAAAAATGGAGCAATCTGTGAGTAAGTTTTGGCAAACCCCATCAAAAGTAGGATAGACAATTTTCGAAGAGAGCTACAGTTGGCAATCTGATAAAAGTTGTCAACCCTAGAAGCGGGATAAACTATTAATACTTGAACAAGTACTTTGTTGACTCCGGTTCACCCCAGTCGCCCCGACCACGTTGGTTGACAAATTATCGAAACAATGCTCTAAATAATATTGACTTCAATAAATAATTCAATTTATACTGAGTAATGACTACCTGCACTGTGATCTTCTGATAACCATTGTATTAAATGTTGTGAAAGTTGCGCTCGCGAAATAAAATACAATTAGGTAATCTATTATGACTGTAAAGATTTTATGAATATTGTTGAATATGAGTGACACACTTTAACAACACCCAGCGATAAACAAGCACGTAGTACAATATGTCAAAGGTTGGTATTTGGTAGCAACAGCAGTCGGTGAGGAGATGCGCCCGCGCGTTACGTCACCCGACCGGAAGAGACTCGTCCTTGACCTTTCTCACTTTCTCCGGCGCTATTGCGCGTCTCGCGGTTATCCTCATTACTCACAAACGCTATTACCTCACCCGCTTTCAATTCTATTGCCGTACCAGTTTTCATTAGTTTTTTATTGGCTTTTGCTTCAACAATATGTTTTGGGGATTTATGAGTTGCTACACAAATTAAGTTTGAAAACAAAATCTATGAACGATGCGAGACACGAACCCGCGACTTCTCGCGTTCCGTGCGTTTGCTCTTCCACTGAGCCAACCTTTTGAGTGATGCATCGCTGATAAATCATGTATATGTTATTTTTTATATTCTTTGCAGTTGATAGCCTGCTCAACTCCAATATTTGCATATTAGGAAATTGACTTGAGATGTCGCTCTTGTTAATCTAAACATCTTTTCAATTTTTTAAATTAGAAAACAAAATTTATTATTTTAATCCTAGAAGTGAGGTTTACAAATTGTTTAGAGTTGCATTATTATTATATTTACCACTAGTGGATTGTCCCGACTTCGTTCACACAGAATTTGAAAGAATCTGAAGTAAAAATGTAAAAGGCTAAATTCTTAACAACAGCAAGGTACTGTAATCCAACTTTGGCAACCATTTTTAGATATTTTTCTACTACTTATATATATTTATGTAAGATTAGTCTTTTTACATAACATCAGCTTTCAAATCACCCGAAAGTACCTAAGTGATGACTGCCTCACAATTGCTGTCTCGGAATGCAAGAGTATTTTGATTTGTCTGTGCCGCAGTTTGTTGAGTGGTCTGCTTTCCGTTTAAATCTATATATGTATATAAAAATGAATTGCTGTTCGTTAGTCTCGCTAAAACTCGAGAACGGCTGGACCGATTTGGCTTATTTTTGTCTTGAATTATTTGTGGAAGTCCAGAGAAGGTTTAAATGGTGAATAAATAGGAAAATGCTCGGAATGAAATAGAAACAACAATTTTGTTTTTCCTTTGACGCGTCTTTCAGTAACCAAATTGAAAGAATAGTTTAAAATGAATAGCTAATTAGAATCTTTATATTTTTCTAACTTTCTCAGGAGGTAAAAAATAAAACTTAATTTTAGCTACCCATACTTGGTATATTAACTACAGTTGTTACCTATGATGGCAATACAATGTTTGCTAGGTCAGCTAGTCTATATATATAAAAATGAATTGCTGTTCGTTAGTCTCGCTAAAACTCGAAAACGGCCGGATCGATTTGGCTAATTTTGGTTTTGAATTATTCGTGGAAGTCCAGGGAAGGTTTAAAAGGTGAATAAATAGGAAAATGCTGCTAAATTAAATAAAAACAACAAATTTGTTTTTCCTTTGATGTGTCCATACATAATTTCTATGAGAGAATTTATTGACGCACGGTTTGACAGTTCTGCTGTGAAACAATTTCATTACGACAGCAGTGTGCATATTTTACGAAGTAATTTTTGATGTTATGATATATTATTGACAAAATCATATAAAAACATTATTTTATTTATTATATACAGAACAACGTCTGTCGGGTCAACTAGTATTAAATACTAATAATATAATAGATTTATTTATTGATCTTGAAACATTGTATTTATGAAATGAACTTTGTCTATGACGTATGTATCTAGTACCCAAAGAGGATGTAAATACTACGTAATAAGAGACGGGACTGCCTAAGTAAAAATTAAAATTTAGTTGAAACTTGCAGTCATTTGATATAAGTTTGAAATAGTAGTAATAGCAGTATGGCGATTGGCGACGAAGTATAATCCGGCTAAGTTTGAAAGCGAACAGGTGCTTAAAACGTAATGGATTTCGTCTATCTCCGTTGTTTACAAGATTATAGCCGTCATCTGTCAATCTGTCAATGACTGCACGTTTCATGCAATCGAGGGAATCCGCTTTTTACACGATTTTTATTAGCTTCATCTGTAAGAATGTTTGTTTGTAACCGACTCATTTGGGCGCGTTTTTGACCCCACTGTAAATAGTCGGATTCCGTTCAAACTTCGTAGATTTATCGAGGACCGATGACTATACATTAAATTGATAAAATTATTCCATTTTTCAATTTGCATAATAAGATTTTTGTACAAGTATAATATTTTTATCTATCGTCTATAGGGAGTAACTGATGTTAATTTCAAATTTCAACCACTTTCTTTAACCGATTTGTCTAATATTAGGAAGTTTTCGAATACCAAAGAGAATTTTCAATTTAACAATACAAATAATAGTTATAAAAAAATACGCTTTTATAAGTAAACCAAACTAAAAGTAGGAAACAATTTCTATTTTTTCGTTAGGTTTTCTACTTATTATTCTGAGATAGTTGATTTATTTATTTATTTTAAGCAAACTTTACAGCATTTCTATTCTACAGATTAATAATATAAACTATATACATGTATTGCCTTTAATAAAGTTTGGCAGATTAAATTATAATGAAATAGTAACGCTGGTAAATAAATGGTAATTATATAAAATAAAGAAGAAGAAGTCCTGAATAATGTGTGGTTGTGATATATGATTATAGTATAGTGTGTATGAATATGTGTTCCGAATATGTGAGAATGTTATGAGTTTTGAGTAGTGTGTAGTGTTCAGTCTAATGGGCATCGTTCTCAGCTTGGGACATGTACTCGATCACTGAGTTAATAAATTTATTACGACTGATGAAAAAAATGTCGATATCTTTAAAGTTTTAGTTTCGCTGCTAGTACCTATCATCACTGTTAGCATCATAGCTGTTTTTTTTTTTTATGAAAATAAGGGACGAGACGAGCAGGACGTTCAGCTGATTTTTCCGGTAATGGATATGCCCTGCCCAGTACAATGCAGTGCCGCCCAGGATTCTTGAAAAAACCCAAAATTTCTGAGCGTCACTACAATTGCGCTCGGTACCTTGAGACATAAGATGTTAAGTCACATTTGCCCATAAATTCACTAGCTTCGCGCCCTTCAGACCGAAACACAGTAAAGCTTACACATTACTGCTTCACGGCAGAGATATCTGATGTCCGAAGTTAACGATATTAACATAACGATGCAGGCTGTACGTCCGTCCGTCAATTTACATAACCTTACGTCTTAATATTGTTGTAAGTTAATGTTGTTGTCTTATTCGAACAAGCGCCCGCCCGCGACTTTGTCTGAGTTAATGCGTTAGCACGTATTATTACAATTAGCTAATAGATAAGAGATAGTTAGAGATAAGAGTAATAGAGGAAGACAGTTCATACGATGGGAGAATGAACTGAAACGGAGGACCACTATGGACCGGAAATAATGGAAGACCATGGAGAAGGCCTTTGTCGAAGGACACACAGTTAACAGAAAGAGGAAACAGACTGTTTAAAAGTTACTGCAAATAATTAAGTTAATAATATAATTATATAAGATAAGTTAATTAATTAATATGTTTTATAGTGTATTAGTTAGTTAGTATTTTTTTATGTTGTGTTAACTGTAATAAAGGATTTATTATAATTATTACAATTAGCTATTTGTTTACTACAAAACAAAACACTAAATAATTGAGCTCGCAACAATACAAACGCATTCAAATTTGTTAAGCCACTTTTGTTTAATCACGTAGACAAAAAAAATAATTCAAATAACTAATTTTGTCTATGACACGCTTATCGAATGAGTATTTAATCTTTAATTATACTGATTCTGATGCTGATAAATGGCGAAATAATGAACAAGTCACCCAGGGGGAAGGGCAGAAGATCATCATCATCAGCCCGAAGACGTCCACTGCTATACAAAAGCCTCCCCCAAAGATTTCTACCACGATCGGTCCTGCGCTGCCCTTATCCAACGTATTCCGACCAGATGAATGACCAGATCATTGGTCCATCTTCAGGGGGCCTACCAACACTGCGTCTTCCGGTACGTGGCCGCCATTCGAGGACTTTACTGGCCCAACGGCCACTTCATTCCGCAATCATTTGAGGTATGTCGAAGACTTTGGTTCTCCTACGGATCTCCTCATTTCTGATTCGATCTCGCAGGGAAACTCCGAGCAGAGCCCTCTCCATTGCTCTCTGAGCGACCATGAGTTTTCTCATAAGGCCCATAGTTAGCGACCACGTCTGCGTACCGTAAGTCATCACATATGCAGAAGGTACTGTCCATCGAATAATACTTGCAATAACCTTTTCAAACGATTTATCTCTTAAAAAATATAATAAGTAAGTAATTGGAATGTTGATTGTATAATCGACTAAATTATATTTTATTATTTATTAACTCGTAATGGACAATAAATACATTGATCAACAAATAACTACGCGTACATTGATACGATGTTATCTATACTAATATTATAAAGCTGCAGTGTTTGTTTGTTTGTTTGAACGCGCTAATCTCTGGTCCGATTTGAATGATTCTTTCAGTGTTGGGTAGTCCATTTATCGAGGAAGGCTATAGGCTATGTTTTTTTTCAAAATTAGGGATCCGTAATAAAATTGCTATTTTGTAACACAAGGTGTAAAATCGAAAACCTATTTTTGCGTGCGCTGCAAAAACTATTCACAATAGAACGTTCGATCATTGAATAATATATTAGCAAGATATATTGTATGCTAATACCTAACACCACCATTAGGTAAAAACAAGTTACTTTTACACTCGAGGGCGTGTGAGTATCAGTCAATGTAATCGATACGGTAGGGCTCCACCATTGACCTGTATAAATACCACTGGACAGGCTGTTCCAAATATTTGACAACAAATTTATTGTGCCTATTTGAAGCGGCACTCGCGAGCGTCCAGAGAACTAATTTTTGACTTATAATACAAATGGCTGCGAAGGAACATATGAATTAATTTTGTTCGTTTTCCGTGTTATTTATACGTATAGAATCAACATTATTAAGTACACAATTTTGTTTTGTAAATAGTTTCCCACCATCTATCAATGTTTGCGGAAGTTGTCATCACTAGTTTTAGTACCACAGACTCTCGCTACATGGCCAACAGCGCCAAAATGGCGAATAACAAACAGGCACAATAGCACTTTGACAGCCGCCAGTCCAGTGGTACATAGTAGAGGTCAGTGGGCTCCATCCGCCGTGGTGACGGTATCTCTCATTACCAGCAAGGAGTATTTACTGTCTGTGTCAGAGTAAGTGACCAAAGAGGATGTAAATACTACGTAATAAGAAGCAGGACTGCCTAAGTAAAAATTTAAATTTACTTTCGCATCAAACGTGCAGTTATTTGACTTTTTTTACTATTTGATAAATAAACAATCAATTTAAACACATGGTATATCAACCCGGATACACCGCTCAAGGAAGTTAATTCCAAAGTTTGGTTGGCTGCCCATCTTATACATACATATGTAAATTATATAATATGTATAATCATTCGCTAAAATACTGTAACTAGCAATATAAAGCATTTTAAAAGTGTGTTATAAGTTTGCAGGTATTTCTTATTACTTTCGTTCGTTTCGTATTATTACGTACTTCTTATTAAACTCAATCTTTCCGAAAATGTTAAAATGAATGAAAATGTAACTGCCTAAGTAAACATTGAAATTTAGTTTAGTATGAAACGTGCATTCATTTGACATAGCTTTGAAATAGTAGTATGTAATTACAGTATCCCGATTGGCTCCGAAGTATAATCCGACCAAGTTTGAAAGCGAACAGTTGCGTGAAACGTAGTGGATTTCAGGTGTCTCCATTTTTACAAGGTTATAGCCGTCATCTGTCAATATGTCAATGACTGCACGTTTCATACAATCTCGTGAATCACTTTTCTTAGAGAGTTTCGCTAGCCTGACAGTGACAGTAGAACCATTCTAATAGGACATAATACTTGTAATAACCATTTTTGCATTTATTTTTGGTTCCGCATACTAATGTGTTTCTACAAAATACTAATTGATATTTTTTTAATGAAAATAAGGGACGAGACGAGCAGGACGTTCAGCTGATGGTAATTGATACGCCCTGCCCATTACAATGCACCATCTCAGTTTTCATGAAAATCCCCAAAAAACTACGCTCGAGCCTTGAGACATAAGAGAATTCTCATTTGCCCAGTAATTTCACTAGCAACGACGCCCTTCAGACCTAAAAACAATAATGTTTACACATTACTGCTTTATGGCAGAAATAGGCACCGTTGTGGTACCCATAATCTAGCCGGCATCCTGTGCAAAGGAGCCTCCCAATCTACTTTGACGGGACTTTAAGGACGCTTTCTGCGGTAAGTCTTATTGAGTTTTGACGGCGCACGTCAAACCGAAACATAAGAATGCTTGCTATTCCATTGACGGCTGTAAAAGGCTCCGATTCGGTGCCAGCCCACCAAGCCAGCATACTATGTAAAATAGCCCCCCACCAGTAAATTCACGAGAAATTTTAATGTCATTGCTCCAAAATGTATTCAAACTTGGGAAGTTGTAGAAACACTGCGAACTGACGTAAATTGTATTCAAATATTATTACATATATTACATTCGAAACGCGTCTGAATTAAAAAGTAATTTAGCTGCGAATTACGTTTAGTGAGTTGTGTCTTAGTTAACGTAAGCTCAAGTGCATTAATTGATGCAAATTCATTCAAGTTTCGTACGTTTATTACATATTTATAAACGGAATTTCTT
The DNA here is from genome assembly GCF_905404315.1 of Leptidea sinapis. Lineage (NCBI taxonomy): Eukaryota > Metazoa > Arthropoda > Insecta > Lepidoptera > Pieridae > Leptidea > Leptidea sinapis. The sequence goes on along the minus strand of NC_066296.1, from coordinate 4,220,216 downwards.
AAGCAAATTTTAGACAATTTTTATAGCTTACCATCACGTTGAGGTGTCCCATCTTCATGATTCTCTAAGATCCTTAGACTTATGAAATCTGAAACAATGTAATTATAAATATATTGAATAAAATAAAATTTATTGAAGTAGGCGTTACTTTGCGGAAATCCATAATTATCCAAATGTTTTGAGTTTTCTTTGGTGTTAATTCCAACAATAATTTGTCTTTTAAACAATTCGACACGTGTTTCGCCTTTTCACGAGGCATCCTCAGGACATGTTGACTCGCCAAAATGTGGCACGAGACTGAATCTGAGTCTCGAGGCGAAACACGTGTCGAATTGTTTAAACGCCAAATATTGGCGGAATTAACACTAAAGAAAATTCAAAACATTTGGATAATTACTTTATAGCACATAGCTAAGTTTATAGCAATCCATCTATAATTAAAGTTTATCCTATAAACAAAAGCTTTTTTTATATTTATAACAAAAAACTATCAATGTTTATATTTCTAAAAAAACTGATTTAGAGTGCCTCTAGTAATACGTTAAAATTAATATATGATCGTATTCAAAACACTGGCATAGTCACATATTTTTATATATATAAATCCAGTGTCCTGATGTTTGTTTCCAGTGAACTCCTAAACTAATGAACGGATTTTAATGGGGATTACTTCATGGAGTGCAGTTTAGTCCAACTTGAGAGATCGGATAGTTTTTGTTTCGATTTGGGACCCATAATTTCTTTTGTATTAATATATATTTTTATACATATTTTTTATGAGAGAATTTATTTGACAGTTCTGCTATAAAATAATATAATTATAACAACAGACAGCATATTGTACAAAATAATTCTTGATGTTATAAAATAGTATTGACAAACTCATAAAAACGTATTTTATTTACTATGTACAGAACAACGTCTGTCGGGTCAGCTAGTATTTTATATATATTAATATTATTTAATATCTATGTTTTAAAAAAAATTAAGCAGTAAATAAGATATATTTAAATTTGATACACTAAATTTCGGATGGATCTATTAAATTTCCAAAAACAAGTCACAAGCTTACCGCGGAGGTTGTAAGGCTGATATATCCTGGAGACAGTGACACACGAGCTGAACGGTGCGGCGCGGCAGGCGACACTGGCTCCATGGTCACAGCGCCGCTTTATACGTGGGCCCCACCTACCACCACCAGACACCACCACATCGCCATATCACCAACATTCACTCATACGAATACGTACTCAACGAAAACACTGTCTAAACTCTAAACCCTTAAAGATATAACAAAATAATGTATGATGGAATTGATTGGAATCTTTAAAAGGTCTACAGAAAAATATGTATGGCATATTTCTTACATACTATATCAATTTTAATAATAATAAATTTTAGTTAAAAAAAAACTAAAAACACGCTTTTTATAGAAAACCGAACTAAAAAATAGAGGAAAAATTTAAAATTAACATCGATTCCTGCCTTAAAGACGATTGATGTAAATTATATAATATATATATAAAATCTTATTTTGTAAATTGAAATATTGAATAATTTTATCAGATTAATGTATTGTCATCGGTCCTTGATAAATCTACGAAGTTTAACGAAATCTGGCTGTTTAAAGAGTGTTAAAATCGTGCCCAAATGAGTCGGTTACAAACAAACTCTATTCTATACAATATTAATACGCGTAATTTCTAAAAAAAAAATTAACTCATACCACATATTATGTTCGTTGTTTAGAAAATGAAAATATAAATTAGTTTTGTTAACTAACTAACGATTTTATAACTAATAATTGTGTATTATGTGGATGTGTGAAAGAGTGTTAGTATAGTGAATTGTATGTTACAACATTGTTAATAATGAATATTATTAAAATGTGTTAATACTTAATTTAAACATAATTAGAATGTAATAATATTGGAGGGAGGTGATGGTCCAATCCGATGTGTCATACTGGTGAACGGGTGTCGGTGTGGCTGGTGGTAGCCGGTGATAGCTGGTCGTGGCTGGTGTTGGCTGGTGGTGGCTAGGTGGTGGCTGGTGGTTGTTTGTGGTGGCTGGTGGTTGTTTGTGGTGGCTGGTGGTTGTTTGTGGTGGCTGGTGGTTTTTTGTGGTGGCTGGTGGTAGCCGGTGATAGCTGGTCGTGGCTGGTGGTGGCTAGGTGGTGGCTGGTGGTTGTTTGTGGTGGCTGGTGGTTTTTTTGTGGTGGCTGGTGGTAGCCGGTGATAGCTGGTCGTGGCTGGTGGTGGCTAGGTGGCTGGTGGTGGCTAGGTGGCTGGTGGTGACTAGGTGGCTGGTGGAAGCTAGTGGTGGCTGGAGATAGCAGGGTGTGGCTGATGGAAGCTGGTGGTGACTTGTGGTGGCTAGAGGTAGCTTGTCGTGGCTGGTGGTTGCTGGTGGTACCTGGAGGTGGTTAGGTGGCTGGTGTAAGCCGGTTGTGGCTGGTGGTAGCTCGTGGTGGCTGGTGTTGGCTGGTGGTGGCTAGGTGGCTGGTGGAAGCTAGTGGTAGCTGGTGGTAGCCGGTGGTGACTGGTGGTAGCTGGTGGTGGCTGGTGGTATCAGGTTGTGGCTGGTGGTTGCTGCCGGACGACCCTGTCATCGACACTGACATTGCTTTCGTTGTTAAATTTTAAATTATTATTCTTAAAAAGCTTCAAATTTATTCAAATGTCGCGTAACAACTTTATATATTTATAGTGTGTGTGCATTGATGCATTCGCTGTATCCAACAACTGCTGAAGTTTTCTTATGTTAGTTGAAACTTGATCCGTTTGTGTATTTTGTTACATAGATTGTATAAAATTTAAAATATATTATGTTAAACGATGAAGCTGTAACACCTCCAGGGAAAGTTCACTTTTCTGCCCTATTTTCAGGAAGGCAAGTGGTACTTTTACGTCCTCAGAAATTGTGGACTCATGCGTAAAAAATCCTTACCTTACACAATGCAGCAAAATAGCAACAAAACGACTTGTTATTACTTCTTTTACTGTGTGACAGTCAGTATCGATAAAAGTCATTACTTAGTTTAATGCTTTGACAATTAGTGAAATAAAAAAAAAACACGAATTGAGTTCTTCTGTGGATTCCTCTGATATTCGTACAAATATACGATCTTGAAGTTTGCATCGACGGCATGCAACGACCACTTGTTATTTCTATATCAAAGTACTAAATTACCGTACAGTGATTGTCAACGATATGGGGATAATCTTGTTTTCCATTTGAAAACATTTACTAGAAGAGACGGAACGAGTGCATAAATTATTACAAAAAAATGCGTGTGAACAAAGAACCTTTAAACTGCATATGAAGTCCTGGTACATGTTGCTAGGACAGCACTTGTTCTATACAATACTATCACCGCTATCTATATTTTCCTGGCGTCGTGCGCATCACGTCAGAATATATTAAGGTTCGCGTCATAGATATGATAATCTCTTCTTCAATAATGATCGCCTGGTACCAAAACACCGTTTAATGGTTTCTATCTCATTTTCTCCCATATTAAATATTATGAATATGTGTCTGTCTCTTTTTACCGTCTTGCTTTTTCGTTTCATCGACTTTCAAATCACAAAAGAAGTTCTAACTTCAATAATGTTGACGCCTGAAAGCGTCGGAAAACGTCAACGAATTTGCCGCTCTCTGCCTCCGTCGATAAAAAAAAATACAATACCTACCACGGACAGAAAATAGCAAAGCCATATATATATAGGTTGATTTACAAATAAATCTGATGTGAGATAGTTGTTACTTTACTGCTCTGGGTACGGTTCGTTAAATTCCAGCGATGCAATCTTCAGTATCAAAAAACTTCATTTAAATTTGTTTTTCTAAATGACACGCGCGCAAAGTTGACTAGCCACTTGTTATTTAAAGCCACCACACATTATGTCGCTGGCCCTGACATTGGCCTGCAATCAGATCTGATACCGGGAACCAGTCCTAATGACGTCACAGACAGGCCTCATTGCCCACTCGCATACGATACTCAATTATTTGAAGATTATCATTGCTTTTAAACTTACTATTAATATAAGTGATATGGAAGTAAGTATTCTCATCATAAACTTAGAATATGACCGTAATAGACAAACCCTTTGTGAGAATGAGATAACTATCCTTACATAAAAACCTAAGTGTGAGATAGAGACGGAATGGATGAAGACTATGAAACCGTTTTGAAACAATTTAATGTTCTTCGTGAACGAGTAAAAAAAAGGGACTCCGTGTCACCATACACAGTGAGGCAAAAAAACAAGCCGGTAAACGTGTAAATACATATCCCCACGCATACTAACACAAGCCGATCGGCCGCCATTATGAGATTTGCCATCGTCTGTGACAGAGCAGTTTGCGTCACAATAAAATATTTTAATAATGACGTCGTGCGTTGTGAAAAAGTGTAAAAACAATACTATAAAAGTATTTTTGGATATATGATTATTTAAGGGAGAAAAAATTTTGTATCTGGTATACCCCGTAACCGCACACACAATAGCTTAAAGGTGCTTCACTTGCTAATATCGTGATATTCGCGCCGTGGCGCGGAGTCCTTCTTTTTTTACTAGTCCGTGATAACAACATTGATATAAAAACAATACGTTGTAAATAGTTGGGCTATGAGTACACAGTGGGTATTGAATGAAAGTGAGCCGTCACGCTTGGCTATGATTGGGGTAAAATAGTCTCGAGGCGACTATTTTTTTTTTATAATATTGACACACTCTTACACAAACGTCCCAAACTAGGCACAGCCTGTACTATGGGTACAATACAACGATATATGTAATACAATATTAAACATACATTAATACAAAATAGAGTCTCTGAAGTTGTGTTTTTTTCTTGAGTCAAGGCTTACATCATCGTGAAAACGTTAAAAAAATAACCTCTAAAATAAATAAACTAAACTAAAATCAGCTCTGATACGGGCCTCAAATTGGTTTCGCCAACTCATGATATGATTTAAAAAGTATAAAATATATATTCTGTTTAGAAAACCCACTTTAGCTGAGCAAAGCTGAGTTTATATTTTACTATTATTATTATTTAATAATTTCTTCATTACTCTTAGATAATTAATACGCCTAGATAGAGTCTCTTGCTGTTAGACAACCGATAAAAACAGGCCAGAAATAGTAGTCTAGTGTGTGTGACAAGCTACGTCTTACACTCGCGATTTGTATGACACTTTGTGTTATTGTGCGTGCATTGCTCTAAATAGAGGTTATTTCTAAACTCAAACTCTGTTTTTTTTTACGTTTTCACAGCTGTCCTAGAATATATCTAAGAAGTGTAAATGATGTAAGTCTTGACTCAAAAAAAAACACAACCTCAGAGACTCAATTTTGTATTTATGTATGTTTCATATACTTAATATTGTATTAAATATATCGTTGTATTGTACCCATAGTACAGGCTGTGCCTACTTTGGGGCATTTGTGTAAGAGTGTGTCAATATTATAAAAAAAAAATAGTCGCCTCGAGACTATTTTACCCCAATCATAGCCAAGCGTGACGGCTCACTTTCATTCAATACCCACTGTGTACTCATAGCCCAACTATTTACAACATATTGTTTTTATATCAATGTTGTAATCACGGACTAGTAAAAAAAGTAGGTATCCGCGCCGTAATATTAGTATGTGAAGCACCTTTATGCTAGTGTGTGTGCGGTTACGGGGTATACCAGATACAAAAATTTTTCCCCTAAATAATTATATATCCACAAATACTTTAATAGTATTGTTTTTACACATTTTCACAACGTACGACGGCATTATTAAAATATTTTATTGCGACGCAAACTGATCTGTCACAGACGATGGCAAATCTCATAATGGCGGCCGATCGGCTTGTATTAGTGTAAGTGTATGCGTGTGGCTATGTATGTACACGTTTACCGGCTTGTTTTGGTGCCTCACTGTTATGTAAGGTGACACGGAGCCCTTCTTATGTTACTCGTCCGTGGTTGTAATAGACATCTTTCATTGCTTATGAGTTTAGAAGTGTAGGAACTGACGCGACATTGGTTGTAATCAACGTAAATGTCAGATATGGCACGGATGCCGTATCGCGTAATCAAAGTTGATATTAGTTATATAATTAAGTAGGCTCGATCTTTGGCAGATGACAATAACTTCGGTAGTTAGTAACAGCTAAGTTATGGATCGAATCACTGGAATATAAACTTAGAACCAGATAGATTACTGAGTCAAATAATACAGCAAACGACGGCAACGCAAATGTATATCAAACGATTATAGTGTATTTACCAGTGGGAGGCTCCTTTGTACAGGATGCCGGCTAGATTATGGGTGCCACAATGGACCTTATTTCTGCCGAGAAAACAGTAACGTGTAATTATTGTGTTTCGGTCTGAAGGGTGCCGTAGCTAGTGAAATTACTGGGCAAATGAGACTTAACATTTTATGTCTCAAGGTGACGAGCATAATTGTAGTGCCACTCAGAGTTTTTGGGTTTTTCAAGAATCCTGAGCGGCACTGCATTGTAATAGGCTGGGTCTCGTCCCATATTTTCATACATGTAGCGATATTATATTTTTTATTTACAAGTACCCCTATCCTATCGTGTCCTAGTCGTGCTAGTGCATCGCGAAATTGTCACGAGATGAACTCTTTCTATAGTATTAATACCTTTTTTAATTTTCTTTGGATCCTTAAATCAATTTCCATACTTCGTCTACTTATATACAAATAAAAAAACTGTATGTGTACTTATGTATGCAAGCAAGAAGTTATACTTCATTGTTGTAACAAATCCTTAAAATTATTTATTCCTACTGCTATTCTACGTTTGTATATATAAAAGTAAATATATAAATAGTAAAAATCTTCCAAAGATGCCTTTGACAATTATACGGCTGTATGGGCTTGAACCCTTTGCCTGTCCTAATAATGGAAGAAGAAAACAAAAAAAATATCGATTGTCGCAAACGTCGAATAGAAGTAGTAGCATAGGAACCAACTTCACCCTGTTACCTTTGTGTTACAGTGATGCGCGCGCATCTCAAAATTTCACTCTTATCTCTTTTTCATAACGCGCCTAAAGAAGTATAACTTGAAAAAAAGTGTCTGAGTGTAATCTTTACGCGCGATTGAAGTAAATCTTAAAAATAATGAACTTTACAAATAATTATCAGATACATAAATAAATTATAATCATATTATACATTAATTAAAGCCGTGTTACCAACTAAGTAATCACATATTAACGAAGAGCTAGGAGCAATGTTAGATTCTTTTGCATTTTTTTTTCTCGAAATCGCTGAAGATGTCCTTTCATTTTTTGAGCAAAGTTGGCATTTCATTCTCTAACTAGAATAAAAAACACCTCTAAAAACTATTTTATTTTGACAAGTGAGATTTTATTTATTTTACAAACAGTGATATAGAGTTATATTGATAATATTCATTACAAACACTTACACTCATAACAGGCCAATTTTCAGGATCTTGATTTTTTCTTTTATTTTTTGATAAATGAGTAAAATGCTCCTGGGAGTCCGCCATTTCATTTAAATAATTATTATTATCATTTTATATTCTATTTATAATTCATTAATACAATTTGCACGTTATAAAATTTTCACTCATTAAATAAAATAATTGAAAATAAGAAATTGAAGGTTAGATTATTAATTACCTACATATCAATATGACGTTGCTATTTTTTTTTTTATGGAATAGGAGGACAAACGAGCGTACGGGTCACCTGGTGTTAAGTGATCACCGCCGCCCACACTCTCCTGCAACACCAGAGGAATCACAAGAGCGTTGCCGGCCTTTAAGGAAGGTGTACGCGCTTTTCTTGAAGGTACCCATGTCGTATCGTCCTGGAAACACCGCACAAGGAAGCTCATTCCACAGCTTCGTGGTACGAGGAAGAAAGCTCCTTGAAAACCGCACTGTGGAGGACCGCCACACATCCAGATGGTGGGGATGATATCGTAACTTGTGGCGTGTCGTGCGAAGGTGAAATTCGGCGGCAGGAATCAGGTTGAACAGCTCTTCGGAACACTCCCCGTGATAAATGCGGTAGAAGACACACAATGAAGCGACGTCTCTATGCAACGCCAAGTGATCCAGCCGTTCACAGAGTACTGGGTCCCCGACAATTCGAGCTGCTCTGCGTTGCACGCCGTCAAATGGATCGAGCTGATACTGGGGTGCGCCAGACCAGAGATGACAGCAATACTCCATGTGGGGCCGGACCTGCGCTTTTGAATATTAACGGCTGTATGATCTCGAACCCCTTGCCTGTCCTAATAATGGACGAAGAAACTAAAAACTGGATGGTAGAGAAAGGTGACGCCATCTTGCCGTAACGGACAACCGCGTACGTTGCATTGTCATTCAGTTACCTCGTAGTCGCGCCTAAATAAGTTTTACTTTAATAATAAGAACAGTAAAAAGCGGATTCAAAGAGATATTTCAAAATCAACGAAACATAATATTTAAAAAATATTGATAAACCTTGTATATGTCCTGTTTTGCCTGTTGCGGCTTTACACGTCGCGGGTTAGAGTCCCGCATCGTTCATAAATTATGCTTATAAATTTTATTTGTGCAATTAATTCCAGAAGGGAGGGTTATCACTTTAAAAAATAATCAATTGTCTAACTAACCCTTGATCATCGTATTGAACTATCACTAGAAGAACTACCGACCGAGGTAACGGATAAGTCTACCTCGAAATCGAATTACATATAAATGTTTTCTGAAAGTATCTGGATCACAAGATTAGGTTTAGGATGTTCTCCAATTAGATACCGCAACTGTACTCGCAAAGTGCGGCAACTAATACTATGCCCAAGTGGGCGATCTCAAGCCAGTCTCGAACAATGTGTTACGTTGACGTGCGACAAGTTCAGTTAAACTTTGATAATAATTGAAACAAAAATACCAGGTTGCGTAGTAATATTTTGCAAAAATAATACTACAAGAAAGACACTGGGATCACATATCATCAGTAAAGGTTGTTTTCAATAACTTATCTATAGTTACGGATGCATTGCTGTCACCGTTTATTGATAAGATCTTATCTATCCATAGTAATGTCCAATATAGTTATAGTCCAATGCTATCTGTCAATAGGTTATTGAAATGTAAGTAAGCGTGAAAGGATAGATTTGTCCACCTCTAGTAAGTTAAACTAAGTATAGATAGGATATTGAAAACGGCTGTAGTTATTTTGGATTTTAATGTAAGATAACACGAAGCATGTGTTATAAAATTTGAAAGATGCCATTGAGTGTCAAGACGCCACGCCCACAAGCATCTAATAGTTGCTGTAATAAAAAAGCTATTGTTATTGGGTAGTGCGGTATCCAGTTGGAGCACAGCAGAGATCAATACTTAATCTAAGATCACAAGTTTACCGTTTGTGATGATCAAGGCTACTCTCTCTCGCAATGAGCAGCTCGCTGGCTGTGGAGAGCCACTGCCAAGTGTCTCTTGACACTTGACATTCGGAAAAGTGACAGGATTGTTACAAAATGATATGAGACGAGATTAAAACTAGAATGTTTATTATGTAATTTGTATTGTATGAAAACTACTGGACCGATTTCAAAAAATCTTTCACTATTGGAAAGCTACATCTTCACTGAGTGATATAAGTAATATTACATTTTTTAAACGAATAGGGGTCCCTAATTAAAATGCAATAATGTAACCCAAGGTGTGAAAAAATTTGTCATAAAAAAACTTTTGATGATAGAAAAAAACGTTGAATGTTGTAAAGTATTATAGAACATGATATCAATATCTACAAGTCCGTAATACCATATGTCCAACAGTTATAACTTCTTTTATACATTTTAAAAGTTGATAAAAGTTCCGACAATAATCAAACCATATTATTCATACCTCTGTACTATTCATTATCCCATTAAACTATATTTTATTTAAAAACGTTTCAACACCTCTCAAATACTTTTTAAATTGTTAAAATCAGACATACCATTCACGAAATATAACTAATTTAAAAATGGAAATCTACAGAAAATAATGCAATAACTTAGTGAAAAAAAAACTTTTATGTTAACAAAAATAAATCTAAAGTCCGACTTAGTAGACTTTTCACTACCACGTATCGGTATCTAAGCGAGTAAATCCGCGGGTCTTTGCTAGTTACAATATAAAGAGAACGTGTTGAAAGCACCCAAAAGAAGCGAAACCTTCATCAAAATGAGGAAGACGGAATACCTACAATATTTTTTCGTTCATTCACTCATCAATCACAGAGATGCGTATTTAAAATGAAGCCATCGTCAAAATCCCAAACTTTTCACTATCGAGAGTAATGCCTGATATTATTCAGACTTCCAAATAATCCTTATATCTGCCCAGGACTTGAAATACACTTTTTGGCTTAAGTCAAATCTCCTAAGTCACACAAGCCGACTGATAATGCAGTCAGATTTTCTGTTTCAGCGTGTTAGTGAAACGATGTGTGTATGATGTTAATGTCTTAGAAAATTAATACGTCTTAGATAGAGTCTCTTGCTGTTAGACAACCGATAAAAACAGGCCAGGAATATTAGTTTAGTGTGCATGGCAAGCTACGTCTTACACTCGCAATTTTTATGACACTGCGTTAGTGTGTGTGAATTGCTCAAAATAGAGGTTAGTTCTAAATTATATTTTTTTCGACGTTTTCACAGCTGTCATAGTCTATTTAGACGTATAAATGATCTAAGGTTGATGAATAATCTACAAAGCGATAACTGTATTTACAGATTCTATGTTAAGTTTACATAATGGAGTATTGCTTTTCTTTTAATAAAGAATTTGAAAAAAATTGTTACATGTTCGATCCTACGAGTAGGGTGACGATAGCCTGAACAGCTCAACACAGTAGCGCATAAAAGGAATGCTGGGAGAGTTTCTTGCGTCGCTTCTTTTCTCTCAGAGCGCCATTTCTTCCGAAGCGGTAGTAGTATTATATTAGAAATGACTTCAAAAAGGATTCTAAAGGAATCAATTTTGAGAAATTAAATGCCTTCTATGCCTTTTAGAGCCTGTTCAGTGCAACGGGGTGTGAGGGACGGAACAAGATTTACCGATAATTAGTGATTTCAAGAGATCACGAACCACGGTGTAGCTGTATGCCAAGTGGGATAGACAATTTCTCAGTAATTTCAAAAATTCTATGTTACAGACTTTTTAGTTAGTTGTTAGTGTCCTGGCTGGGATGCGAATTATGTCCTATGGTACATTATACCATCTTTGTGCTGCAGAAGAGGGCTATTCGAGCTATTTATAACCTAGGTATTAAAGAATCATTAAGCGAAAAATCTAAATGATATGTAATGTTTTTTTAAAGTCATAACCCTTTTAGTATTAATACACGAATAAAATTTGAAAAACAAATATTTATGAACGATGCGGGACTCGAACCCACGACCTACGGCGTTCCGTGCCGGTCCTCTAACCAACTGAGCCAACCGTTCGAGTAACGTATCGTTTTAAAATCTTGTTTTGCTTTAATCAACTTTAAGGTTGTGGCTTCACTAAAATTTTGTTTTTCAAATTTTATTTGTATACAAGAGCGACGACTCAAGTCAATTTCCTAATATGCAAATATTGGGATTTAGCAGGTTATCAACTGTAAAGTAGATCCTGTAGATAAAGCCACAACCTGAGAGTTGAACAAAGCAAAACAAGATTTTAAAACGATATGTTACTCGAACGGTTGGCTCAGTTGGTTAGAGCACCGGCACGGAACGCCGGAGGTCGTTGGTTCGAGTCCCGCATCGTTCATAAAATTTTGTTTGATTTGTGTAAGAGAAAAATTTTAAGCAATAAACATTCTGACTGATGCATATCAATATATTCTTGATAATGTCTATATATGCACATTATGGAATTTGCTAGAAACTGTGACAATTATAGTAACGCTTTGCACCGGATGCCGGTTAGATTATGGGTACTGCAACGGCGCCTATTTCTGCGGTAATGTGTAAACATTATTGTGTTTCGGTCTGAAGGGCGCCGTAACTAGTGAAATTACTGGGAAAATGAGATTTAACATCTTATGTCTCAAGGTATCAAACATATAAGGCAAGTGTGTGTGGGCAAGTCGGCCGCGGGAGACCTCGTAGAACATTCGTCGACCAAATTGGGGACGTTTTGAGAAAAGGAGAGGTCCGAAGCACCCGTAACCGGCGAGCATGTATGAAAAGAGTAATGAATGTAGAGGAAGCGCGTGAGGTTTGTAAGGATAGAAGCAAATGGCATTCTATTGTCTCTGCCTACCCCGACGGGAACAAGGCGTGAGTGTGTGTGTGTATGTATGTATGTATGTGTATGTCTCAAGGTGACGAGCGCAATTGTAGTGCCGCTCAGAATTTTTGGGCGTTTTTCAATAATCCTGAGCGGAACTACACTTTAATGGGTAGGGCTTAATAATTATCAACATCAGCTGAACGTCCTGCTCGTCTCGTCCCTTATTTTATTATTATTAAAATAAGCAGATGTAAGTCATTCCTAAATAACTTCAGAACACCATTTTGATAAGCAGTCTCCCAGCTCATTGACGGCAACTTTAAATGTTTGCTAATAATCTTGATACTTTAAGCGCGGTAAGAGAGAGTCGTGGCCTTCAGAAGCAGCAGACTACAGCATGATGCAGTGACTGCGGACGAATTACCTCGCAGTAGCAACATGATAGCTACACCGACACTATACTCGGAACATTTTGTGTATCAAGTGTTCGCAATATTGAGTAACGCGGGATATTGACAGGTATCACGTTACCTCTGTTGTTATACATTTGGTAATATTTTTATTCTCTTTCTATATATTGTTTCTCACCTGCATCGTCCAGTTGACATATACAAGCTTTGATTACGTTCTAATTGTGGTTCAATGTAACTAAATTATAACGAGATTGCTTATTATTTGGCGAAGTGTTATCTGTAGTTTAATGTCAGAAACATAGGGTATGTGTTACTTTTAGTGTTTAGTACTTATTAGTAAATATATATAATATATACTATGATTATATAAAATTAAAACTATCACTACGGGGAAGCGTACCAAGAATACTGGCAGCATTTCCACGTTGGATAGCTAGGCTGATCCGTTGACAGAAATAGCTGCCAGCGCTTGGGTTGCCAGTAGCTGTATTGAGGCGAGAAGACAGTACTTTGTACATTCAACGCGCCTCTGAGCCACACGGGCCAAGTGTCTCGACACCAAACGGCACAAAGATTAATAAGTATTATATTGCGGTATCATTTAAGTCAGAGGGAGACTCCTTTGCACAGGATGCCGGCTAGATTATGGGTACCACAACCACCTATTTCTGCCGTGAAGCAGTAATATGCAAGCGTTACTCTGTTTCGGTCTGAAGGGCGCTGTAGCTAGTGAAATTACTGGGCAAATGAGACTTGACAACTTGTGTCTCAAGGTGACGAGCGCAGTTGTAGTGCCGCTCAGATATAACGGGTCTTTCAAGAATCCTGAGCGGCACAAATAAAATAGATCCCCATAGACACACCAGTGCCGTGTCAATGACTCTTACTGATTGTTGTCTAAACAGAATCAGAATTTTCGGGCTTTTAAATAATTGTAATGGGCAGTGCGTATCAATTACCATCAGCCGGACGCCCTGCTCGTCTCGTCCCTTATTTTCATTACAAAAAAGTCACCGCTATATTGTTCTGAACTCAAAAGCCCCCATTGATATCTGCATAGGCGTAGTCCCAATATGGCTAAACACGTCCTTTCTATGATCTGTACAGTCTGTGTAATTTAAGAACTTTTATCAAATAGACATGGCAGTTGTGTTACAACATACTTACTGACTGGCAATACATAATATGCGGAAGATAATCGAAACAACATAATCAATAAACAAATACTTTGGTGTCATAAAGCTCGTATGAAAGCATGTAACTAATGTATTGAATTAGCAGTTTTAGCGACGACCGAGAGAGTTGGTTAGAGGACGGCTCTCATACAGCTCCTCACCTACTGACACAAACAAAATACAGTGAATGCATTACAGTTAGTTCATCACAGATGTTGCTTTAATATATATTGCTATATATTATAACAACATACATCTGTTGTGTAGTAAAACTTTGTAACAATAATACTACAGGCAATAAGAAAGACACTGGGATTACATATCAAGTATTTTGTATTTTAATAATTTCAATGTAAAATAATACGAAGCGTATGTTACAAAACTTTAAAGATGCCATTGTGCCGTAATAAAAAAACTATTGTTCATAGGTAGTGTGGTATCTAGTTGGAGCGCAGCGGAGACACATACAACATAGCCTCTCATGCGATCGCCTGCTATGATATAATAGCGTATGGCGATGTATATTATAGCTGGTTTTGTGATAGGTTTACATACTTCGCCTAGCATGCGTGTTTATGTAACGCATGGTGTATTGATGTTAGACCGAGTAACATAGACACATTATGATATGGACGGAGCAGGGACGCTACGCTACCCTTAGCTTATTTATATATTTAATACATCACAAAAACCACAGAACTTAAGTTAGGTTATAATGAGAGTATTTTGTAGAACTTACTTCTAATAATGGAATTACAATACTTATAACAATAATTACAATAATTACACGTGGTATTTGTTCGTGTGTGATTATGAGTGTGTGTGTGTGTGTGTCTTTGTTATTTACTTTTAATTTATACCTTCCTTTAGATTTTTATTAGCAGGCCTTATAAAGCAGCGTTTATGCTCAGATTTTGTGCGTACCTCTAGTTTGCACAAAAATGTCATAAAAAAATTATTAATTTACTTTTCAATTTCTTTGCAATAACACTATATAATGAAAGAACATCTAGTGAAGTTAAGAGCATAATCTACAATAGTGGCCACTGGTTGCTACATTTTTGTTTAAATACGATATTGAAAACAAGACCCCAACTAAACAGAAGACAAGAAATTACTACATACATTGTCTTGATGTTAATATGATGGGAATAAAAATATCTTTATTCAAAGGTATTAACCCAGTATAATATTACAATAATATGAATAAATGATGTGATGCATACAATATACCTATCTACTCAACATAATCGTATGAAAGAGATTGTTGAAAATACAGGTAATGCACCGTATAACGCGGTAGACTGCTGCCGCGGTATAGGAGAACTCGTTATAGGGAATATGTAAGTACCTAAAGCGCGTTTTTATGAACTCGAAATTTGTAATAATAATAATTAAACATAATTAAAAACAAGTATTTCCATTTGTATGACTAGTTTTACAATTTTATTAAGATTTTTAATACACAAATTTAATAAAATAATTTAATTTTGTAATAACACAATTGCCACTCGTGCAAATATAAAAAAATAATTATGAACTGTACACATCATCATAAATTTCACAGTACAGAAATATGTTTTTGGGAAATCCCGTATTATACAGGTTATTCGAATCACGTCGCGCTCCGTCTGAGTTGTTGCTGTGTCTGCCACTTATACCACGAACGGCGTGCAAGTGTGACAAAAGCGCGCATTGTGCGTAATTGGTGGCACGCACGTAGAATACCCGCGGAGGTAGCGCGACCGCGGCCGCCCGGGCTCGCACGAGTGTGACGAAATTATTATTGTGTTCTTAATTCTTACCTTAAAAGGTGTGTCTAATCTGTTCGTTCTTATCGATTACTAAACTCAGCACGTGGCGTTATCTCGGTCCTTTTTTATGGAAAAGTAGGACGAGCGAGCTTGCAGGTCACCTAGAGTTAAGTGATCACCGCTGCCCACATTCTCTTGCAACACCAGAATCACAGGAGCGTTGCCGGCCTTTAAGAAAGGCGTACGCGCTTTTTTTGATGGTACCCATTTCGTATCGTCCCGGAAATGCCGCACAAGGAAGCTCATTCAAGAGCTTTGTAGTACGTGGAAGAAAACTCCTTGGAGTTTTTTTAAAACTCCTTGGAAACCGCACAGTGGAGGACATCCAGATGTTGGGGTTGATATCCTAATTTGTGGCGTGTTGATTGTTGATTGGTTGTTTGATTAAGAATTTTTGCTTTTAGGAATATACTAAAATCATAGTATAGGTAGTTATTTCATGTCTAAGGAGATTTACTGTGTTTGTGGCAGACAATAATATATTTTATAATTTAAGGCCGCTATCCAGAGGAATCGCCAAAATAGCGTATAATTGAAACCATTTCCTAACGTTTCATATAAAGCTTTAATTTTACAAAAAATAATTATATTATGTATACAGAATATGAGAAGAAAATTCATTTCTCTTAACATTTCTATCTTACAATGCGAAAAAAAATCAACAAAGTACCCCTAACATTTACAGTTGGTGCCATCTTGGCTCCATTATTATGTAAATTAAATCTAGATAAAAATTATTAACTCTTTACCAATACTATTTAACATGGCATAGTTTTGTTATATTTGTAAAGAATTAAAGTAATAAATTAAAAATGCTTCCAATTCTGAATTACATTTATGGCGGTCTTGTACCAGAGATGTAACTTAAGTTACATTTTTGCATTCAATTTGGGACTAAAAATAAAGTGCTTGTAAGCCCAAGTATTTTGTTATTCTAAAAGTACCTTATTTGATTGTAGTATAATAAAATAGATCGCTATTAATCGAATCATAATCGATTGAGTGTCATCTTCATGGTCCATTTAAAAATCGATTTTTTGGAATATATCATCTCTTTAACCAATTAAAATCGAATCGAAACAACTCGTCTCTGGTTTCAATCAGAGATGTTTTTGCGTACTAAATACCACAGAGTACTTTTAGTTATACTTGAAACTGAATAATATCTACACGTAGTAATTCGCAACAGTAAAGGATATTTGAATTTTATTTCAATTACATGTTGTTTTGTGTTTTTGACGTCGAGTTGAGATACTATTAATATTTCCTCCGTATATGCTAAAACTACTGAATAAGTACGTAGTACGAAGTATTGTACCTACTTACTTTATGAAGCTATTAGTAACCGATTTAAAGGTATTCAAATTCAAATATTTTTATTTAAAATAGGATTTAAAATCACTTATTGAACGTCAAAAACTACGACCCATTCAAAAGAGACTGCCTCAGACCTGAGAAGAATGGGCGCAAGAAACTTAGCGGGATTTTTTTTAAATATAAAATATGGATTACAATGTGATATCGTACAATAAACATTTATAATTAAAGAGCCTGAGGGTGTTCGCTGTATTCCCATTCCGTGGTGTCATTAAGAAAATCGTTTTTTAACAATTCTTGTAATATAATTGACTTTAACACCATTTATTTTCTCTTCATCTTTAAATCATGATTGGTTAGTGACAAATAATTATAAATCTGTAGGAAGGTTCCCACCATAGGCAGTAAAGTTCATGCAAACGAGCGCTACCTTCTTAATAACCTAACTTCAACAGTGGGTGGCTCCTTTGCACAGGATGCCGGCCGGTTTATGGGTACCACAACGGCGCCTATTGCTGCCGTGAAGCAGTAATGTGTAAGCATTTCTGTGTTTCGGTCTGAAGGGCGCCGTAGCTAGTGAAATTACTGGGCAAATGAGACTTAACATCTAATGTCTCACGATAACGAGCGCAATTGTAGTGTCAGCTGTAATCAGCTGAACGCCCTGCACGTCTCATCTCTTAGTTCCTAAAAAAAAACTAACATTCTTTAAAATTGTTTTTCTCCGAATCAGGGATTCCAAAGGGAACAATATTTTTGTGAATGAAAATAGAATTATCAAGCTTGATCGTATGCTAACATTTATCGAGACACAAAAATATTTATAAGTGGCCCTAGCAACAATGAAAGAAAGAAAGAAAGAAAGATGCTGCCAGATGATGCCAATGCTGGTCATTCTCCTTTTTATTGAAAGCCAAACTAAAAAAACGGAAATCTATTTTGAAATTTAAAATTAACTTCAATTCCTGCCTTAATAGATGAAAATTATATAAATTAACAAGAATCTTAATTTTTTGCAAACCGAAAAATGAAATAATTTTATCAAATTAATGTATTGTCACGGTGCTCGATAAATCTATGAAATTTGAATGGAATCTGGCCGTTTAAAGTGGCTCAAAATCGCGCCCAAATGAGTCGGTTACAAACAAACAAACATAACTTCCTTGTGCGGTGTTTCCAGGACGATACGACATAGGTACCTTCAAAAAATGCGCGTACACCTTCCTTAAAGGGCTTGTGGAGAGATTGTGGGCGGCGGTGATCACTTAACAACAGGTGACCCGTACGCTCGTTTGTAAAAAAAAATATAGGTGATGCTAATAAAAAGCGTGTAAAAAATGTAGGCAGAACCGTTGAATCTCACCACTTCGATTTTCAAATTCATTTGAAAGTCGAAGTGGTGTCGACGCCTTATAATTTCTATAACAATCACAATGATAGAATAATATAGAAATTAGCCATTTATGTAACAACAACTTTAAGCTTATATAACTAACAATAAAATTGATGTGGGGATTCGTCATAAAATCAGTTTAAATATGAGTAATTTAGGTTAATGCATGAACAAAGTTGAGATGCTGTAAAAGAAACTATTTATTATTTTAAAACTTTTTATGTCATGCAATGGCTGCTGGGGTCAGGGGGCAGGTCTGCAATGGAATATACGATTCTTTTTAATGAAAATAAGGGACGAGACGAGCAGGACGTTCAGCTGATGGTAATTGATACGCCCTGCCCATTGAATTGTCGTCTCTATGAGATATATGATGTTAAGTCTCATTTGTCCAGTAATTTCACTAGCTACGGCGCCCTTCAGATCAAAACACAATAATGTTTACATATTATTGTATCACGGCAGAAATAGTCGCCGTTGTGGTACCCATGATCTAGCCGGAATCCTGTGCAATGGAGCCTCCCACTGGTATAATAATAACTACTTTGGAATAGTCTTGGTAGATTTCTCGTGACAGGCATCATCATGCTCACTTAAATGCAACGTGGGTGGGTGGTGGTCTTCTTTGCACAGGATGCCGGCTAAATTATAATTATGGGCACCACAACGGCGCCTATTTCTACCGTGAAGCAGTAATGTAGAAACATTACTGTGTTTCCGTCTGAAGGGCGCCGTAGCTAGTGAAATTATTGGGCAAATGAGACTTAACATCTTATGTCTCAAGGTGACGAGTGCAGTTGTAGTGCACCTCAGAATTTTTGGGTTTATCAATAATCTTGAACGGCACTGCATTTCCGTAATTAAAAGGTAGACAAATAATTTGTAGTTGTTCTTTAAGTAAAATTAATAATATTATCTGTGCACTATAATTATGTCTGTATGTAAGATTGAGTAACTCATGTAATTATGCTTTCATATAGAGTTGTGAGACCATTCCAGTCCTGTAATTATTGAAGTCAGCAAGTCAATAGAGAATACACTTAAAGTATTCTATGAATATACTATGTGTTTAAGTGTGTTCGTATATCAGTACGGAACGTAGTGATATACGAACGATAGTGAATAAGTTGGAACTGTTGCTGTGTTTAGTAGTAGTTTGTATTTACGAAAATAAGGGAAAAGACGAGCAGGGCTTTCATCTGATGGTAATTGATACGTCCTACCCAATACAATTCTGAGTGGCACTACAATTGCGCTCGTCTCCTTGCGACATTTTTTTTTATGAAACTAAGGGACGAGACGAACAGGACGTCAGCTGATGGTAATTGATGCACCCTGCCCATTACAATGCAGTGCCGCTCAGGATTCTTGAAAAAACCCAAAAATTCCGAGCAGCACTACAACTGCGCTCGTTACCTTGAGACAAGGTGTTAAGTCTCATTTGCCCAGCACTTTCACTAGCTACGGCGCCCTTCAGACCGAAACACAGTAATGCTTACACATTACTGCTTCACGGCAGAAATAGGCGCCGTTGTGATACCCATAATCTAGCCGGCATCCTGTGCAAAGGAGCCTCCCACTGGTAAATATGATGTTAAAGTCTCATTTGCCCAGTAATTTCACTAGCTATGGCACCCTTCAGACCGAAACACATTATGCTTCCCAGCAAACATAAGCGCCGTTGTAGTACCTACCCATGATCTAGCCGGCATCCTGTGCAAGGGAGCCTGCCACTGATAATGTAACTGTACTGTTTGATGCTTTAGTTACGTTACGGGTGATGTGTAACATGCGTCGCTGGCCATACTGGATGGCTTCCTGGACAACAATCCCACTCTACCTCACCTGTCACCCCTGTTTCAGGATACAACATATTGTTGCCACTGTCAAAAAATTTACTTACATTTATTTATTTTATTTTTGAAATACAATGAAACAATGTAATGTTATTAACAGACGTTGTTCTGTTTATAATAAATAAAATAATGTTTTTATATGAATTTGTCAATAATATATCATAACATCAAAAATTACTTCGTAAAATATGCACCCTGCTGTCGTAATGAAATTGTTTCACAGCAGAACTGTCAAACCGTGCGTCAATAAATTCTCTCATAGAAATTATGTATGGACACATCAGAGGAAAAACAAATTTGTTGTTTTTGTTTAATTTAGCAGTATTTTCCTATTTATTCACCTTTTAAACCTTCTCTGGACTTCCACAAATAATTCAAGACCTAAATTTGCCAAATCGGTCCAGCCGTTCTCGAGTTTTAGCGGGACTAACGAACAGCAATTCATTTTTATATATATAGACTATCTGACCCAACAGACGTTGTTCTGTCAATAGAAGAAAAAATTAAAATGGATATAGTATGTTATGCTTAATAGATAGTCATATGCCATCACAGATTTTTTCTGTAGACCTATATAAGATACAAAATTCCACCATACATTATTTTGTTACATCTCACAGGGCTTAAACACCCCCAACAATTACCATTCATATATACAAAAACTTAACAAATTAGACACTTTAAACTTCCTCGAGAATCCCGCTATCCATTGTTGAAAACAGCATGAGAATCGGTGCAGTAATATTTGAGTTTATCGCGAATAGACAGACAGACAGACGCGGCGGAGGACTTTGTTTTATAATACGTAGTGAAGTAATGGCGTTGTGTCTAACGGATTTTTAATGGTCTCCTCCTACCTCTGGAAACAGGCGTTTAACGGGCGAAGAAGTAGTCCGGGCTGGCAGAACATGAAGACTGAAGAGTATCTCATTATTATCAATTACACGGCACTAGCTATGGTAAAAATATACCTGACCCATGTCTAAAGTAAACTCCATATTGTGTTAAAAGGCATAAAAGGCATTTATTTTCTCAAAATTCATTCCTTTAGAATTCTTTTTGATGTCATTTCTAATAACTACTAGATACTACTACCGCTTCGGAAACAAATGGCGCTCTGAGAGAGAAGAAGCGGCGCAAGAAACTCTCCCAGCATTCTTTTTTTGCACTCTTTCCAATAAAAATATACAATATTGTACAGTCATTTCTATCGCTATAGAATAATCACAATCTAGTCCCAGGCTGTCCGATCATTTAGATATTCAGCAGTGGAGTAATAGGATTTACGACAGAGCCATTTTTCTTATAAAACATTTAAATTTATTTATAGATAATGCCTGAACAGTGGCTGGAACTTTATTATAGAAGTGTATACATTTACCCTTCCAGCTATTATGTATCTTAGGAAGCCTAGTTAGTCTTAGTTACAAGCAATCCCTTATTTCTAGTATTATAATAATGAAAATCACTATTAAGAGCAAAAAGGTGACGATTTTTGTGACAGCTTAGATTAAGGAATAGTCTTCACTGTACTCCAACTAGCACTACCTAGGAGCAATTGCTTTTTTATTACGTCAACTATTAGATGCTTGTGTGTCTTGCATCGTGACACTCAATAGCATTTATCAAATTTTGTAACATACGCTTCGTGTTATTTTACATAGAAATTTATAACATACAAAATACTTAATGATGATATATGATCCCAGTGTCTTTCTTGTTTCTTGTAGTACAAAGTTTTACTACGAAACCCGGTATTTTAGTTTCAAATAATCGCAAAGTTTAATAGAACATGTGGGACGTTAACGTCACACATTATTCGAGACTGGCTCGAGTATTAGTTGCCGCACTTTGCGAATACGCCTGCGGTATATAGATGGAGCGCAGCGGAGACCAATCCTTCACCTAAGCCTAATAACTTTAGAGATACTGAAACTCACAAATACCCTCCACTTTTATCAAGCCGAGGCATCCTTTAATGTTGCTTGAATTTGAATGATTATTGTGAAATTATTCAAACAAAACAAATCTTATAACTATATGTACAATACTATGATAACATAAAATTAAAACTATCATTAGGGGGAAGCGTACCAAGAATATTGGCAGTATTTCCACGTTGGGTAGCGCTTGGGTTTCCAGTAGCCTTGTTGAGGCGAGAAGATAGTACTTTGTACATTCTCCGCGCCTCTGGGCCCCACGTGCCAAGTGTCTCCACACCAAACGGCACAAAGATGTAAGACTCATTATATTATTGTGAAATATACTTGATATTATTATTATTATAGGATGCGAGTGAATTGAGCCGAGCGGCAACACATCTAGCCAAATGTATTTTATAGTGATGAGTCGTGTCTAATTACATCACGCATACAGAGGGCAGTGGCCGGGACCAATGTCGACACACAGATAGAGCCGAACGAGTACTTCAATGTGACAACGAATTTTTTTTTGTTATACGTCTTTAGGCGTTTAAGTTTAAGATGCGCGCGCATCACTCTTACACAAAATTAACAGGGTGAAGTTGGTTTGAGGTTCCTAAACTTTTCTGACGTTTGCGATATTCGTCTTTTTTTTTTGTTTCTTCGTCGATTATTAGGATAGGCAAAGGGTTCATAGCCGTACAGCCGTATTCGTTATTTAATAATTAATTGTCAAAGGCATCGTTGCAAGATTTTTACAATATTGTTCTTTCTACAAACGTAGAATAGCACGAGGAATAAATAATTTTAAGGATTTTTTAAGTAAGAAGTATAACTTCTTGCGTGCATACATAAGTACACACACACTTTTTTATTATATATTATAATCACTTATAAAATACTCACATAATACCTTTATTTATTTACGGTGTATGTGGATGATGCAGCTACTGTACTCAATAACTTTTGTTTTGTATTAATTCACCTTTACTTTATTGACTTACTCGTGTAAGGCATTGACTATTTGACGTTTGAGTATGTGTGTTGCTTCACTTTACATATTATATTGTAATTGAAATGATTTGTAAAACGATGAAAATGTTAATGTTGATTTAAAAGAGTGGCAATGAGTTTCTTGCTACTTCTCTTCATTTCCTTACAACCCTTTATGAACTAGCAGCAGTCAGTTCAATATTTTTTTAATATCATAAGTGTCATTTCCGTGACCTACATGAATAAAGTTTCATACATTGAGTTAATTACTATTTTTTGAGAGTTTCGCTAGGCTGTAATAAATGACTTAAGCCACGTGTAAGTGACGTCCCGAATGATACGCTCCGTCCGAGTTTTACTGCGGTCTGTGGCACACACACAATGTTACAGTGACGCAAAAAATCGTAGATTCCTCCGAACACAATTTAGTGTAGATCGCTAATGATTCTTGTAACTATCAATATTCATGGTCGTCGTCGTCCCCGGTCCTCCATCACAGCTATTACGATTGTATTGAAGTGAAACTTCTTTAGAATCGTTGTGATTTTAAACTCGATGAAATGTAAAAGCGAGATAACAGAGACACAAACAGGTAAATGTATGGGATTCAGCCGGCGAGAGAATGAGACAGACACATAAATTCATAAGATTTTAACGTGGGATAGGAAGCATTACAGCCTACAGGTTTATTTCCCAAGCTCTAGTCTATCGCTGTACCAAATTTCATCAAAATCGGTTCAGTAGCGCAATAAAACTGCGTAAAACTGCTCCGGCGTAAGAGCGCAACAAAACTAACATTTACATTTATAATACATGGGACACACTAAAAGTTTTGCACTTCTAGCTAATCGGAACTATTTGAATTTCGAATGTTATATTTATTGAAACGTTGCAACCTTCTTAGTAATAAAAAAAAACAATTGGCGGGAAATCATTTGTCAATTGTTTTTTATCACACATCAAAGTTCTACGTACGCATCGATGTTTTGGTACCAGGCGATCATAGTTGAAGAAGGGATTGTCCTATGTAAGGCGAGAGTATACCTTAATATATTCTGACGTCACGACAACGCCTGCGGAGACCAATCCTTAATCTAAGTTACCCATATTTTTTATACCATCGTATTGAATAGAATTGAATAGGTCACCTTGTCAAAGTAATAACAGATGTGATATAGCAAACAGGAAAATATTGACAAAAATAAACGGTTATTAAATTATGTATTATTGATCGAATTTAGAAAGTGGCAGCATGGCTCATTTGAATTAGGGACATACACGTTTGTATGCATTCATATTTTCGGTAGTTTTGTTCTGTGTAGCGATCTCGCTTACATAAACGAATGTCCTGTTAAATTAAATGTAATTAAAATAGTACAAGAGCCCGCTGCTTGATTCTGCAGGTACTCATACGTGTTTTTTTGTTAAACTAATTTTAAATGAACGTTTAGGGAGTAAGATATGTATTAGCGATAGGTTGCCTAGAAAAAATGGCCGCAAGTAGCTTTTATTTATTTTAGTATTGCACAAATAAGTTTTTTTTAAATAAATTGTACGCCATTTTAAAGAAAATTATGTGATGAATTGAAAAAAATATGGTTGCCAGCTCTCAGTCAGCCACAACATAAAAGTTGCCAGGTGTAAACCGGTATATTTTTGTTATTTGTACAACAATTTTTTTTCAATTCTTGACATAATTTTCTTTAAAATGGCGTACAATTTATAAAAAAAAAAACATATAGGCGGAATTAATTAATATTGATATATTACAATATTATTTATTCAGTTGGTATTTGTGTTGCAATTTTACGTGGCCCTTTCGAAATTCACATCTAACTTAAGTATGTCGACTTTGGATGTATTAAGGCGCATGAATTCTCAAATTAGTGAATACAATCGACTATGAAGCATTTACCCTCTAGATTTGTGAAAAATTTAAACATCACCAGTGGGAGGCTCCTTTGCACAAGAAGCCGGCTAGATATCTCAAGGTGACGAGCGCAATTGCAGTGTTGCTCAGATTTTTTTGGTTTTTCAAGAATCGTGAGCGGCACTGCACGTATCAATTACCATCAGCTGAACGTCCTCCTCGTTTCGTCCATTATTTTCATTAAAAAAAATCAAATCCTCCGAGTAAAACCCATAGAGACTTATATTATAACTATCAGAGTTTCTAGAAAGTGCCCTGTGTATATTATTAGGAATTATAAGGAATTATATATATTAATATAAGAAACTCAATATCAACTCAACAGCTGTTAATATCCTCAAATTGGATATTGATTCTTACAGACCTGAATTATTAATAGCGCGAATATAGCCCTCGTCTGAAGTAGAGACATTAATTAATATAGTTATTACATAATTTCCATATGGACGGTAACAAAAAATGACGACACAGATAACCGTGTATTATAATTTATTATTGTAGTAAATTTGATAATTATATTGATACTAGCTAATGCCCGCGACTTGGTGTGCGTAGATAAAAGATTTTAAAAATTATAAGCAAGTTTGTAATTGACGATTATCACAAGTCTTATTCCAGTTGCGGTTCCGCTTCCAACATCTAATATGAATCTTATTTCGAGGAAGATTACAATGGCAAATTAAACCTACTATTGGTATAGTTATAGCCCATCGACGTGAATTTCAGTTTATCACATATCGCGCGGGATCCATGGTTTTTTCCGGGATAAAATGTAGCCTATGTCCTTTCCCAAGCTCTAGTCTATCGCTGTACCAAATTTCATCAAAATCGGTTCAGTAGCGCAATAAAACTGCGTAAAACTGCTCCGGCGTAAAAGCGCAACAAAACTAACATTCACATTCATAATACATGGGGAACACTAAAATTTATGCACTTCTAGCTAATCAGAACTATTTGAATTTCGAATGTTATATTTATTGAAACGTTGCAACCAAAGAGTAGAATAATATATGTTGCAACCTTCTTAGTAATAAAAAAACAATTGGCGGTAAATAATTTGTCAATTGTTTTTTTATCACACATCAAAGTTCTACGCACGCAACGAAAATGGAATTAAGACGTAAAGATTTTAGAGCGATGATTTTTTATGATTTTAAAAGTTCTCTCTCTCCACAAGACTGTGCCGCTCGTCTTCAAAATGCTTTTGGGAGAGAAGCATCTTGATTGAGCACCGTGAGGCGATGGTTTGCTGAATTTGAGAGAGGTCGGGTTTCTTTACATGACGAATTTCGGGAAGGGCGGCCTTCAACTGCCGTCAACGAAAATAATGTGGCTACTGCTAAGCGGCTAATTAAAGAAAACCCGCGGATACCTACGAGACAATTCGAGGACTATTGGGGATTGGTATGAGCAACATTCAGAAAATTTTACACGAAGAACTAAAAGTTCGGAAACTTTGATGTCGTTGGATCCCTCATGAACTGACAGCGGAGCAGAAGCGGGCTTGCGTGGAATGGTGCTCACTGATGCTAATGAAGTACGACCACGGACATTCTAATGCCGTTTATGATATTGTCACAGGAGACGAAACTTGGATTTATTGTTTTGAACCCGAAAAAAAACAGCAATCTTGTGAATGGGAAATGAGAACAGTCCAACAAAAGTGAAGCACGAGAAACGTTGCAAAAAAATGACCGCAATTTTTTTCTCAGCTGCAGGTCCCATCTACACAAATCCACTTGAACATCATAAAAGTGTTAATGCCGAGTGGTATCCTACCATTCGTTTACCCAGGGTATTAAAAAAGTTCGCGAAAGACGACCAAAAAGCCGCGTTCTCCTTCATCATGACAACGCTACTTCACACACGGCTAACAAAACTTTTAGCTTCCAAAAAAGTACAACTCGTCACCCATCCTGCACATAGCCTCGACCTAGCACCCTGTGATTTCTGTATTTTCCCCAAAATCAAAGATTTCATGAGAGGTTTCACTTTTACCAATTCCGAAGAGGCAGTGATAGCTTTCAATCAGCACGTAGAAAACATGCCTTTAGATCTGTGGTCCTCCTGTTTTAAAAAATAGTAAGATCGCATAAAAAATGTTTAAAATGTAAAGGAGAGTATTTTGAAAAACAATAAACATAATATATTGGTTATGACATGTTGTTTTTTAAGTTATCATTTATCACACTAAAAGTTTTTAGTGTGATAAATGATAATGCGTATAAGTAACATAAATTGAACGTTTTCTATTATAGGTTTTTAAAGTTTTTTTTATTCTGTATGTGATTTGGGTCCAATTAGTGCCAACAATAAAATAATTTTACTTTATTTTATTTATTTATTACTCCATAGTAATTTCAACATTTGCACAATCATTAGTAGACAGCGGGTCCATAATCTAATGTAGGAACGACGATCCAGACATCGAGTGAAATGAATTCTACCAGTGGAAGGAGGAGGTAGGAGTTTTGTATAGGTTTTTTTAATGAAAATAAGGGACGAAACAAGCAGGACGTTCTGTTGATAGTAATTGATACGCCCTATCCATTACAATGCAGTGCCGCTCAGGATTCTTGAAAAACCCAAACATTCTGAGCGGCACTACAATTGCGCTCGTCACCATGTGTCTCAAAGTGATGAGAGCAATTGCGATAGTGCTAAGAATGTTATTTATTGTGAGCGGCACTGCATGGTAATGCCATAAAAAAGGCATTTATTTTCTCAAAATTGATTCCTTTAGAATTCTTTTTGATGTCATTTCTATTCATATTGTACTGTCATTGCTTTTGCTATAAAATAATCAAAATGTAGTCCCAGGATGTCCGATCATTTAGATATTCAGCTGTAGAGTAGTAGGATTTACGACAGAGCCGTTTTTAAATAAAACATTAAAATTTATTTATAGATAATGCCTGAACAGTGGCTGAGACTTTATTATAAATGTATATACATTTACCCTTATTACAGCCATTATGTATATTATGAAGCCTACTAGAATTAGTTACAAACAATCCCTTATTTCTAGTGTTATATAAATGAAAATAACTATTAAGAGCAAAAAGGTGATGATTTTTGTGAGCACGAAATATCACTAACCACCAGGGTAAACGTGTTGGACCTCATGTCCTATGACCTATGTTATTCACACATTCAAAGATTTTGAAATGACAATGTCTATCTGGCTTAAGAACACATATTGTGTTACATAATATGATAATCTGAGAGTAGACATTAGAACTATAAAATACCGCAACAACACATGAAAGTGATTGGTTCCGCACTAAATCGTACAAAAGCTGTATTCGAAACATAAATACAAGCTTGGAAGTTTATTTATTTCTTACTATCTGACCCGACGGATGTTGTTCTGTCAATAAAAAAAATTATCTAAGTATTCGGGCATAATGTACCTAGTCTAAAGCTAACGGTAATTTGTAATTAAAATTAATGAGTTAAAAATGAAACGATACCGTATTACTGAATGATTTTTTAATGTAGACATGATATGACGAGGATTCTTCAATTTTCATTACATATATAGATAAAATTGACACACTCTTACACAAATTATCTTGCCTCAAACTATGCATAGTATAGTATACATGTTCTATGGGTGCTAGACAACGCTTATACTTTATACTTACTTAAACATACATAAATACAAATAAACATCTATGACTCAAATGATAATCAAACTCAAAATCAACTCAAACTCAAATCCAACACTCAAACTCCATATAAGATACACAATTCCATCATACATTCTTTTGTTATATCTCAAAGGGTTTAGACAGCGTTTTCGTTGAAAGGTTCCAAACAGTTTACTGTTTTCTCGAAACTTTTAACAAATATCATTCATTTATACAAAAATGTATTCAAAAACTTAACAAATTATATACTAAAACTTCCGCGAGAACCACGCTATCTATTGGTGAAAACAGCATGTAAATCAATGCAGTATTTTTTGCGTTTATCACGAATAGACAGACGCAGCGGATGACTTTGTTTTATAATAATATGTAGTGATTATAATTATGATGCGGTAACGAACAACCGCAAAATATAACGAGCGAGAAGTGATACCACCTTTAAACCACATTTGTAAATCTCCTTAGTAAGATAGTATGAATAAAAATTGCTGCACATCACGATCTAACAGACGGAAGTTATCACTTACTGTAAAGTAAACCCATGAACTCGATTACATAATTAAGACTATTCAAATTTAAATATTTTTATTCAAAATAGAATATAATATAGCTTATTGAAAGTCAAAAACTACCACCCATTCCTAAAGGTATGCGTCAGACATGAGAAGAACTGGCGAAACAATTTCAGCGGGCTTCATTGTTTATAAAAAATGATTACAATGTAAAATCGTACAATAAAATTTATTATTTAATAGCCTGAGGGCGATCGTTCCATTCCCAATTTGTTGTATCATAAAGAAAGCCATTTATTTTATAGTGACCTTTACCACACTACCGTTTGTTAACAATTCTTTTGAATATTTTCTGGGATCTTGTTGTAAAAGCATATACATCGCCCCACAAAGAAGACGTGAGACTTACTAACTCAACTTAGCCGAGTAGTAGCTATTATTAGTTTATGTTTGTTCCTGGTGTTAACATTATGGTTATGACAGTTTCTAGCAAAATCACTTATTTTAATTAGTTGGCATATCTGCCACGACCCTCGTAGCAGAGCAATTGAGAGCAGGCATTCGTCACCCATCGTGGATATTACGCAACAGTATGTTAAAGTAATGACCAGTTTATGTACAATTAGTATTCAGTCCAGCGACCGTCCCAATCGGATCATAAACCTGGTGATCTGAGCTTGTGCCATCAGCGGTGATCTCACCTGCTATGCGAGGGTACCTCAGTGCGTGATCTACGACCTAGACACAGATTTGGTCCACCGTTCACTCAGGGCCGAGCAATAACCATCAGGAGACGCTTTTCATCATTTTATTTATGACCTCTTTATGAGATACGATGTTTTTGAACTGAAAACTGTGTAATAAATTAATTTATGAAAGTTTATTTTAACTTCTAATATTGCGATATTGAAATCTTTAAGAGAGACGGTAAAAACGTCGCAAAAACATAATATATGGGATTACAAAGTTATTTATGAAGTTTGTGGATCTAGAAAATGGATCATCGATTTATAAACTAAACACTAATTCTGTTCTAAATTTCAGGCTTCTATCGCTGCTAAAAGGGGCCTTACACTTTTGATGATCGGTCAGTCAGTGAGTCAAGTAAAAAACTTTGACTTTGTGTTGATGCCATGCTGCCGCAGCCGTGCCCCCAGATTTATAATCATAATTACCTATATGATAATAAATTTTTGTCTGACAGTTACGAGATTCCTAACACAATAATCTTTTATCTGTTATGTTTTAAGGTGATAACCCTCACTTCTGGGATTAATTACACACATTAAACTGAAAACAAAATTTTATTTTCTCTCGAAAAAACTCGCATTCCGTGCGAGCGTTTTTTCCGACTGAGCCAACCATTCGAGTGACGTATCGTTATAAAATCTTGTATACTTTGTTCAAATCTTAGGTTGTGTCTTCATCTACAGGATCTACTTTAAAGTTGATAACCTGCTCAACCCCAATATTTGCATATTAGGAAATTGACTTGAGATGTCGTTCTTGAAAATCTAAACAATTTGTTATGTTTTAAAGTGATAACCCTCACTTCTGGGATTAATACACAAATACAATTTGAAAACAAAATTGTATGAACGATGCGCTGGCACGGAACCCGAGTTGCGGGTTCGAGTCCTGCATCGTTCATATTTTTTTTGTTTTCAACAATATCGTTTCAAGTGTATCGTGTCGTGTCCGGGTCGCGTGGTGTCAAATGAGTTGCGGATAAGTGCTCGCAATGTTCACGACACGTCCACGAAGGTGACGTTCTCACGCAACACCTATCAAAATTATCGTGCATAATAATTGTCTGCCCGGGGACTGTGACTTATTGCAGATGAACTTGATTACAATCTTGCTGAAGCAGGTACCTATTCATAGCCAAAATTAAGAAGGCGCGTTGGTTTTTTTGTAGTGACCTTCATAAGAATTGATTCGATAATCGATGGTTGGACTTCCTACGACTTTTCTGCTCGAAAAGCAACCTTTTTCAATTAGGATCGAATTGATCATTAACTAGCTGTTACGGAGTTCTGTTAAATTAACTGTCTATTAATGAGATTTGCTTTTAACAAAATATTCAATTCTTAGATTAAGGATTGGTCTCCGCTGCGCACCAACAAGATACCGCAGGTGAGGTCGCAAAGTGCGGCAATTAATACAACGTCCAAGGTGGCGTACTCAAGCCAGTCTCGAACAATGTGTGACGTTGACGTGCCACATGTTCTATTAAACTTTGCTTACTTTTTTTATATATTTTATATTTATATTGATATTGACACACACTTACACAAATTATCTTGCCCCAAACTAGGCATTTGCTGTTAGACAATCGATAAAAACAGACCAGGAATATTAGTTTAGTGTGCATGACCAGTTACGTCTTACACTCGCGATTTGTATGACACATTGTATGAGTGTGCCGTTAGTTAACCGTCAACCTTATTTTTTTCGACATTTTCACAGCTGTCACGGTCTATCTAGACGTATAAATGATCTAATACTACAATAATAAGGAAGACACTAAGATCACATATTGTCAGTAAGTATTTTGTATTTTATTAATTTCAATGTATACCACATACGAAGCTTATGTTACAAAATTTGAAAGATGCCATTGAGTGTCAAGTTGAGCACACAATCTTCTAACAGTTGCCGTAATAACATTTATTATTCAAACAAAACAAATCTTATAAGTATATTTACAATACTACGACTACATAAAATTAAAACTATCATTACGTGGAAGCGTACCAAGAATACTGGCAGTATTACCGCGTTGGATAGCAAGGCTGATCCGTTGACCGAAATAGCTGCCAGCGCTTGGGTTTCCAGTAGCCTTATTGAGGCGTGAAGATACTATTTTGAACATTCTCCGCGCCTCTGGGCCCCACGGGCCAAGTGTCTCGACACCAAACGGCACAAAGATGTATGACTCACTGAGGCCAACATATTTGCGACGCTTGCTGTCTTCGGCAGTCGAAGCAGCAGCCCCAGCATCAACTGACGTAACTTGGACATGAGAAGGAGTCAGAATGTCGACGTGTCCCACACCAGCGCCCTTCCCAGTGCCCAAGCCACCAGCGTCATTCCATCAGGACGCTTATTATTGCCGTTATAATAATATTGATCTTATGTAGTGCGGTATCTAGGTGGAGCGCAGCGGGGACTCATCTTTAATCTTAGTATTGCACATGAATGTATAAAAAATAAATAATTTAACATTTTGTACATTCCTTTCTACAGTGTCAATGGTATGGTATGGTATATAGGCCCCTGTTTCCGCAATTAAACCACTAGTCTGGGTCTATTTTGCGTGGAGTATTGGCCAGTTACCCCAACCAGCCCAGCTCCTTCCAGAAGTTCAGAACATTCCTGGGGTGTTCGCAGACTTCCTGGAGTGACCTCGTATTGGTTAAGGTTCTTGCCCGTTAGTTGGCCACCCCCGCACATTCCAGGATTACGTGAGTGACCGTTTCATCCTCGGCTAGACAGCCTCTGCACTTAGGACTGTCCGTTAGGTCCACCATTTTTCTCTGCTCCTAGAGGTAAATACTAAAATATATATTTACCAGTGGGAGGCTCCTTTGCACAGGATGTCGGCTAGATTATGGGTACTGCAACGGCACCTGTTTCCGCCTTGAAGCAGTAATGTGTAAACATTATACTGTGTTTCGGTCTGAAGGGCGCCATAGCTAGTGAAATTACTGGACAAATGAGATTTAACATCATATGTCTCAAGGAGACGAGCGCAATTGTAGTGCCGTTATAAATGTTTGGTTTTTCTGAATCCTGAGAGGCACTGCATTGTAATGGGCAGGGCGTATCAATTACCATCAGACGAACGTCCTGATCGTCTTGTCCCTTATTTTCATAACAAAAATATTGCAATAAAAAATAAACTACACACACTTTTTTTTCAATGAATGATTTAAAAACTGTTTATATTGCTTTTGTGTTACGTGGCGGGTACACAGCCATAGGTTTGTGTATTTGTGTGTCACGCGTTTCAACATTCATAGTTATGGGCCGACCACGATTGTTAACAACAACTTATTAGTTTTCACTGTGACCCCGCGGTGCGGTGAGCCCTGCCCCCGCACTCGCCGGGCCCCCATACGTCACACGACGCACCATGACGAGCACATTCTTGAGGCGACACGCACCAGTGGTCAATGAACGCAACAGACGGAGCCTTACAACTAAACTCATTTGAAGAACGTTACCTGAAGACCTCTGTTACTGTACAAAGCGAAACGCATTGATAATTCGGGTCACCTCATGGTAAGCAATCACCACCGCCTATTCTCGTTTAAATCTACAGCAAAAGGAACGCCCTTTTTTAAAAGGTATATCTTTCTGGAAACACCCAGATAACTACATTCTGTTGTTTGTTATTTATTGTGATTTGTGAGACATGTTAACCTGATTGAAATAAACAAATCAATACATATAATATTGTTAAAGTGAAACTCTTATTACATCGTCTCAAACTTTTTCGTCTGAGTGTTGCATGTCGCGTGACGGTCGGGCGGCGCCTATAGTTCGCAGCAGCTGACCGTGTATTGTATAGACTATTTATCATTTAGTTGGAGACTTAGTCTACTTTTTTTATTTCCTATTATCATTCCAATTTTCCAAGTATAAAATTAAGATTGATAAAGCGATTTTTATACCCTTAATGGAATATTATTCCAAAAATTTTTAGTTAACTGTCTATAATGTGAAAAAAAGTTTCACTTTTACCGTGGTTCCATAAAACCACACAATCATTTTTTATTTTTTTCTTCTTTTGTAACTAATAGTAAATAAAAGTATTTAGACATTTTCTGACGTTTGCAACATTCGTAAATTTTTTTTGGTTCCTTCGTCAATCATTAGGCCAAGCAAAGGGTTCAAGCCCATACAGCCATATATGTTAATATTCAATAATTAATTGACAAAGTCGTCTTTGCAAGATTTTTAGTTGACTAACAATGTAATAGTTTCGCCAATTGTTACTTTTATAGGATTAAATATTGACACTAATAATGTATATACACAAAATTCTGATATACATATTCAAGAATTGTAACAAATACTAAAATATATTTTAGAATCAATAAAAGATTTTATTTATAATTAACCTTTTCTTACATTTTTAAATTAACATACGTAAAATTTAAGTTATAACCTAAGCTTTCTCTCAGGTTAAACAATTTCAATATTAAATAGTTCAACTTAGATGAAATTTAACTTGCCGAAGACAGGGAATATCGCAAATATGTCGGTCTCAGTGAGTCTTACATCTTTGTGCCATTTAGTGTCGAGAGACTTGGCCCGTGGGGTCCAGAGGCACGGATGTACAAGGTACTATCTTCTCCAAAAAATTTGAATTGAAAATTTATGAACGCTGTGGGACTCGAACCCCCTCTCTTCCAACTGAGTTAACTGTTCGAGTGAAGTATCGTCATAAAATCTTGTATGGTTTGTTTAACTCTCAGGTTGTGGCTACAGATGAAGATAGATACAGATCCTGTAGATAAAGGATCTACTTTACAGTTGATAACGTGCTCAACCCCAGTATTTGCATGTTAGGAAATTGACTTGAGATATCGCTCTTGCAAATCTAAACAATTTGTTATATGTTTAAAGTGATTACTCTCACTCCTAGGATTACTATCTTCTCGTCTCAATAATGCTACTGGCAACCTAAGCACTGGCAGCTATTTCAGTCCAACGCAGAAATGCTGCCAGTATTCTTGGTTCGCTTCCCCGCAAGTATAGTTTAAATTTAATGTAATCATAGTAAATATAGTTATAAGATTTATTTTGATTGACAGTATAATACTTAGATTAGTTTAAGTAATCACTTCTGACGGGCGTCCCGAGACGCTCACATTTTAATATAAAAATCTCGAACTCCGAAGTAGATTCCAAATCAAAATTCAACAGTGATTGCTCACATCGACATTATATTCACATATTGCCCAAATAGCAGATAAAGATTAGAGAGTACAAGAATATCGCTATCGCTAAATTAGTGTACTTCAGTTATTTTCACAGCATCAAGACATACGGTATTTTGCTGTGGGTTCATGCGACATTGATATAGTGTTTGCTCTGCAAAAGAGAGCTGTTCGTGCCATTTGTCAGCTTGGTTACAGACACTCACTCAAAGAAAAATTAAAAGAAATAAATGTTATGAGTATTCATTGTCAGTAAATTCATCAAAATTTAAAATATGTTCACAAAAATGGTCACCTTTTTGCTCTTAATAGTGATTTTCGTTATTATAACACCAGAAATAAGGGATTGCGGGCAACTAAGTCTAGTAGGCTTCAGAAGATATGTAATAGATTTAAGGGTAAATGTATACACTTTTATAATAAACTCCCAGCCACTAGGCATTATCTTTAAATAAATTTAAATGTTTTATTAAAAATGGCTCTGTCGTAAAACCTACTACTCCACAGCTGAATATCTAAGTGATCGGACAGCCTGGGACTAAATTATGATTGTCTTAATGCAATAACAGTACAATTTTGTATATTTTGTTAAAAAGGGCATAAAAAAAGGAATGCTGGAAGAGTTTCTTGCGTCGTTTCCTCACTCTCAGATCACCATGTGTTTCCGAAGCGGTAGTAGTATCTAGTATATTAGAAATGACATCAAGAAGAATTCTAAAGGAATCAATTTTTAGAAAATAATTGCCTTTTATGCCTTTGTTGATCTACCTTACTTGTCGACAACTATAACCGCACTGGGTTTTATCACGTTGGCACGAAAACTTGAAGCGAGTTCAAGTTGTGCTGAGCTAACTGTAGTACCCCGGACCACGACAGCCACTGCTCCGACAAAATGTTGGCTTGTATCCAGAGTGAACGAGGTTAAGACGGTACCTATGATATAACGAATAAAGTTTTACTTTTTTATGATGTTTCAACTTTGCATACAATTTTTTTATGACAATAAGGGATGAGACGAACATGACGTTCAGCTGATGATAATTGATACACCATTACAATGCAGTGCCGCTCAGGATCCTTGAAAAACCTAAAAATTCTGAGCGCTCGTCTCCTTGAGACATAAGATGGTAAGTCTTATTTGCCCAGAAATTTCACTAGCTACGGGGCCCTTCAGACCGAAACACAATAATGCCCACACATTACTGCTTCACGGCAGAAATAGGCGCTGTTGTGGTACCCGTAATCTAGCCGTCCTGTGCAAAGGAGCCTCCCATTGTCATACCATGTGTATTCAAATATTATATAAACTTCCCGATGCTATTGTTGATTATCGGTCCTTTTAAAACTCAACTATATCAATAAATAAGACTGTATGGCTAATTAATTACAATTTCTTTGCTGTATATGACTTTTTAAATTTGTGATTTTATTTTTATAATCTTGTGTTTTACTTTGACTACATATGAATATGTCATGTTTATTTTGTGTAAATATTAATATGCTGTAAAGTGAAATATTATGGGCTGTAATGTTAGAATTTTATTACTATACAATGACGTGGAGCTAATGTAATTAGCATGCCCTTGTTGGATAATGTGTTGATTTGTATAGTATTTTTTGTCAGTATTATACACACATTATGCAAATTAATAATAATTATTATAATGTGTAATAATGTCATTATGTTACACAGAAATGTTTGTATCGATGTAAGAAGTCGAGAATAAAGGATAACTAAAATTAAATTTGATATAACGTAATGTAATGTACTATAACATAACATAACATGTTTATACATATACTAGCCGTTCCCGCCCGCTTGCTGGGAGAATTTTAAAAGGAAATAAAATAAATTTTATTTATCTTATTACAAACACAATAAAAAAATTAGCCGTAAACCATCTAGGATAAATTTGGCATTGAATGGTGGCAGTTTCATGTCGATACGATCAGTGGTTTAGGCATGATTGAGTCTCAAACAAAGACCATTTTCATGATATCTAATATATAAAATTCTCGTGTCATGGTGTTAAACATTGAACTGAAATGACATTTTGAGTGCATATTGGGTAGGTCTGAGAATCGGATAATATCTATTTTTCATCCCCCTAAATGTTAAGGGTGGACCACATGAAATTTTTTTGACATTTTCTTACATTTTTTTTTGATTATGAGTCACCATTAAAAAATACATACAATTTCAAATTTTCACCCATCTTCCATCAACAGTTACTTTTGTATTGCGATTTTAATATCGACAATACAACGTTTGCTGGGTCAACTAGTATATATATATATATAAAGTCAGTTTCTATATATATATATATATATATATATATATATATATATATATATATAGAAATTCAGAGTCCTGATGTTTGCTCCTAAGATAATTAACGAATTTTAATGGGGATTACTTCATGGAGTGCAGTTAAGTCCAACTTGACAGATAGTTTTTTTGGATTTTGATTTGGGAACCACAATTATTTCTTTTTTTTTCTTTCATACATATTTATTTCCTATGACCAAATTTATTGACGCACGGTTTGACAATTCTGGTGTGAAACAATTTCATTATAACAACGGGGAGCATATTTTACGAAATAATTCTTGATGTTATGAAATATTATAGATAATTGATAAAAAACAGTGTTTTTTTATTACTAGCGGACCCGACCGAGGTTGTTCTGTTAAAAAAAAATCTCGCCGATGTAATTTCGTAAAATCCGTTCTTATCTGACCTCTACTCGACGAAAGGAATATTGCTACCAAATTTCAAGTCTCTACGCCTTATGGTTCCAGAGATATCGTGATGAGTTACTATATACGTGGAAATCTCTTAAATAAAGGGTCTTTCATTAAGGGCTTCCTATCTTCAAATTTAAATAAAACAAAATTTGTGTTAGATATCATCAACAATTTTTATTCGTTTGAAAGGCCTATCGATGCCATTATGTGTGGAATATAACATCGTTCAAATGTCCGCCCCGGCTTCTCTGGGTGGCGCGCATCCGAAATGTCCAATTTTACATGACGCTGGTGCATAAATCAGGCTGAATTTGACCGATGGCATGGGTTATGTTGGCTTTGAGGGCCGCTGTGGTTTGTGGCTTATTCGCATAGACTTGCGACTTAAGAAAACCCCACAAGAAATAGTCTAATGGGGTCAAATCGCACGATCTCGGTGGCCAGTTCACATCATCTCCACGTGAGATGACCATGCCATCGAACCGCTCATGCAGAATGTCCAATGTGGCATGAGCTGTGTGGCACGTAGCGCCGTCCTGTTGAAACCACATGTCGTTGGTGTCCATATCATCCAATTCAGGCCAAAAGAAGTTGGTAATCATCGACCTATAGCGCTCTCCATTTACGGCGATGGCCTGGCCAACGTCGTTTTCAAAGAAATATGGACCGATGATGCCGCCAGCCCAAAATCCACACCAAACAGTGACTTTTTCGGGATGCATTGGACGCTCTTGGATCTAATGTGGATTTGTATCGGCCCAAATTCGACAATTTTGTTTGTTCACGTACCCATTAATCCAGAAATGGGCCTCATCGCTGAAGATGATTTTTCGATGAAAATTAGGGTCAGTTGCCAACTGCTCCAAAGCCCATTCAGCGAACACAAGCGTCTTTGTCTATGGTCGTTTACCTTCAGCTCCTGGGTCAGTTGAATTCACGACGCAAAATTAGCCAAGTTGTGGTCTGTGAAAGGCCGAGTTCTTGTGAGCGACGTGAAATCGACTGCTTCGGATTCTCCTGCATGCTCTCACGGACAGCGGCGATGTTTTCGGTAGATCTTGCGTTTCGTCGACGTACGGGTGTTGGTTGATCGTTTACTGAACCAGTGGACTCAAATTTATCCACCACACTGCGAATAGTCCTCTCGGTAGGACGATTATGGCGCCCGTAAAATGGGCGAAGCGCGCGGAACGTTGCCCGAACAGAACACCCATTTTGATAAAACAATTTTATCATTTGCACGTGTTGTTGAACGCATATCCATCCATGGTGATTTGGCAAAACAGACTGAATAAATGACAGCCAATTTGACAGATGTAGCTTCAACAAGATGGCCGCTATCAACTGTAAAAGTTCGGAAGTCCCTATTGAAAGACCCTATATATATAGATTGACCATGGGAAATGGATTTTCTAGATTCAGACCACAAACTATCAAGAATAAGAAGAATTGGCCTTGAGATTTGTTAATGGTCATGGCGAATGCAAGACGGATCGGAAATTAAAGATTTGCGGGCTAACTCGACATGCAAAATGTTCATGAAGTAGTTGCTGCAGATCATGAAGAAATGCTATTATCATTGCTGCATTGATCTCTTCATGTCTTTATTCTTCCATGGTGCCCATGAAATATAATTGTTAAAATTTATGGTGTGCAACTTCGAGAGATTGCAATGATCCAATTCGATGGTGGATCTGTCCTTGTATCTACAAAATCAATAGCAAAGTCCGTATTACTGATTTGTAAACACTTATTTTTAGAATAAGTATACATAATACTATATACTATAATATAGGAATAAGTATAGTAGGAATGTTATTCTTCTACGGTTTCTATTGTGTGTAAGAATATAAATAAATTAACACACTGAATATCGGATTAATACGTCGTTCTTAGACAATGTCTGCCCCAAATAAGGATATTTGGAAACAAACATTGTATTTTTGAGTGTTTGCTAGAAAATGTCGTGATTCGGTAGTTTCCCACTAAGGCAGCACAATCCTGAAGTTTCTCCGGAAAAATACTTGCAAACAACGTCCTTCGACCCAATGTGAGCGCTAGTATGCAAGCGGTAGGTAATCAGTACTGCAATCGTATCGAAACGCTGCTCGATTCAAATCAGTACTTCATAAATTTCTTTTTGCGCGTCGAAAATTATCTTGTTGTTGATCTCTGAGGTTTACTGGCTGCCTCGCTTTGCTCTTGTGATTCAAAAACACAATGTCGACCCCCACCCTCACGGTGCTTTTTACCTGCAATTTCTTGTTCTTCGTCAGTCCAATTCGCAATGTTTCGAATCCTAGCTGCATTACGTCTATGTCGGATAATCGAAAGATGGCACAATAAGCTAATAGAAACTCGAAACAAACACCCACCCAATGTACATGTATACATCTTATGTATAGAATGTTATATTACGTCATTGCACCCACCAGTCAACTTGAAAAACATGACGTGCACTGTCAGTTGTATTTTATTGCTCATGTAGCGTGAAACTAACAAAAAACTTTATTGAATTCTTTCTATTCTCGAGATGTCATGAAAATGTGAATCCATACAAAATGTATGAGAAAATAAATGTTTTTATAATAATATTTTTTTGTGATTTTTTCTATATTTTATTACTTTTTATCCTATTCCGGACTAAGAGTAACCCATAAAATCAAAAACAGAAAAAATGGTCTAGCCGTTCTTGAGTTATAAATGGTGTAACTAACACGACTTTCATTTATATATTTTATAGATGTACAGAACTGTCGGGTCAGCTAGTAACAAAATAATTTTTGGGAGACGCTCCGTCTAAAGCACGCTGTGGCACTACAACAAGTATAGTACAGCGTGTTGCATAACACAAATATACTTTTCTTAGATAATCGTTGTAATGTCAGCATAATTATGTGTCCATTATTTTGGTTACTGTGTCACCGACCGTCCCAAATGAATCTCGACACTATCTTCTACAAGATAGGAGTTCTAATTGGACGCACGTTAGTTGCTTAAAATTTAGCATGCTGGTGTTATTAGAGTACCAGTAGAATGCTCATTGTACCCGCAGCTATTTCTCTGTCGCAATGGTTTACGTGACGCTTGGCAAGTGGATTTGAAATTCAAATACAAATACAAATTCAAAATAGGATGTGATATCACTTAATGAATGTCCTAAACTACCACCCAATCCAAAAAGTATGCCTCAGACCTGAGAAGAACGGGCGAAACAAATTTAGCGGGCTTCTTACTTTTTATAAAAATAAGGTTTCAAAGTAATATCGTACAATTAAACGTATTATTTAATAGCTTGAGGGCGGTCGCTCCATTCCCAATCTGTGGTATTATTAAGAAAGTCATTTATGCTATAATAACCTTAATCACACAAAAGTTTTTCAATAATTGTTTTGAATTTCGTAATACATTTGTTTTCAACATTTTTGTGGATCTTGTTGTAAAAGCATATACATCGCCCCATAAAAGACTTACCAACTATATTTAGCCGAGTAGTGGGCAGTAAAAGTTTATGTCTGTTCCTGGTGTTAACATTATGGTTATGACAGTTTCTAGCAAAATTCACTTATGTGCCTATATACATACATAAAATTATCAAGATATGTTGAGAAGCAACAGTCAAGATGTTAATTTCTTTAAATTTTGCTCTCAATGATTATTTTAAATAAAAGCCTTTTAGTTTCTCAAAATTGATTCCTTTAGAATTATTTTAATGTCATTTCTAATACAACTACCGCTTCGGAAACAAATGACATTCTGAGAGAGAAGAAGTGGCGCAAGAAACTTTCCCAGCATTCTTTTTTTGCGCTCTCTTTAATAATATATACAATGTTTTACTGTCACTGCTGCTATTGCTATAAAATAATCATAATCTAGTCCCAGGATGTCCGATCACTTAGTTATTCAGCTGTGGAGTAGTAGGATTTACGTCAGAGACATTTTTTAATAAAACATTTAAATTTATTTATAGTTAATGCCTGAACAGTGGCTGGGACTTTATTATAAAAGTGTATACATTTAACCTTAAAGCTATTATGTATGTTATTATTTATCACCTAGGTTATAAATCGCGCGAATAGCCCTCTTCTGCAGCACAAATATTGTATTAATATCGGTAGCGTTGCCCCCTAGCAATATACCATAGGACAATTCACCGACAAGTAGAAAGTCACAAGGCTTATCACTACTGAAGCATTATCTTCCTGTTGACCTTAGTTCTTAATTATGAATATTTAACTAATTAAACCGCTTAATAGTATATCAATGCTTATAACTATACATACAATACCTTTTATTATTACATGTTGTAAAATCTGTTTAATTTCTTCGAAGATCTCTATTAGAATCTCATTGTTTGGTGATGACGGAATTCGTACAGTGCTAAGAAGACCACGAGACCGTAATGCACAGGTTTTGAAGAAATCACGGTGCACGGTGGGTGTTCTGTTATGTTTTGAGCTGGCATAATTTCCGAAGATCATACAGAGATAGTTTTCATAGAAAATGGCTCTCTAAATGCACAACGCTAGATCTCGGAAAGTCTAATTCGTCATGTACAACCAGCGTTAGCTGTTACAGGAAGTGCTGCTGTGTTTATGGATGCCAATATTCGAGAACACCACACACAGCAGGCAAAGAAGACGCATACTTAAGGTGACACTAAAAGCCAGCGACCTTGAGCGATATAAGTACACGGCAAAGCCAATATTTTCGAAATACTTGCGTGGAAAACGTAACATTTTAACAGTTTATATGCCTACAATCGTCGTTATTCATGATGAATCTGAATAAAATTACCTACACATAAAAGTACAAGCTATAAGAATAACTTTTCTGAGAGTAGTACTAAACAAATGCGTCGTGCCATGCGAAAAATCTTGTTTAACTGCAAAGAAAAGTGGTAGTTCAAAAAGACTCTCGAGTGTTAACTATAACCAACAGCAAGCATTAGCAACCTACAAATAAGACATAAGGGTATTTATAACAGGATTAAGTAGTGTTCATAGCTCCAAATGTTATATTTTAACCATCAAATTTGTCTAAAAACACCTTGTTTGCGTGTTTAATGCTTACCCTTCGCCTTAAGGGTAGTCGGGATCCGCAGTTTAGATTGGCCAGCACAAAGTACTGACCTTAATCCCATTGTGCATCTATGGGACTTTCAGTTAGTAGTAGTTTGAAAAACTAACATCAAGAAATAATTCTTGATAATATTATTATTGACAACTTCATAAAAACAGTATTTTATTTTTTATGTACAGAACAACATCTTCGGGTCAGCTAATGTTAAATAAAACTGATTATCTGTTGCACGTACAGCGTTCACGTTAGGACAGTAGCTGGAACAGCGGCACTTCAAACACACACACACACACAGCCGGACACTCACAGTTCTGAGAAGTACTCGAGATCATCTGCACAGTTCAGAACAACCCGGATGTTTGCAAATTTACTAGAATTCTTATAAAACGTTCGTGCAATTCCTTAAAAAAATAGGAATGTAAATATAATAGTAATTTAAATAATTTGTTATTTTTGTGTCCCACAAGTGATGATCCTCACTTGTGGGACTTACACAAACTAAATTTGAAAACATAATTTATGACCGATACGGGACTCGAACCCGCAAGCTATTGCGTTCCCCGAATAGCCACAATCTGAGAGTTGAACAACATATATATAAAGATTAGCCACCTGGGAGCTTTAAACGAAAACTCTGTATATGCCCTTTGAGATACAACAAAATAATGTATGGTGGAATTGTGTATCTAATATAGATCTACGAAAAAGTTTATAATGTTATAAGTCTATCTCTTAAGGATAACATAATATATCCATCTTAATACCTTACAAAATTAGACTACATGATAATTTAGACTACAATATTACCATATACTTAAATCATTTTTTTATTCATAGATATAACAGCGTCTGTCGGGTCAGCTAATCTTAATATATATAAATTACGTGACACGTTTTTTGTCCGCGATGGACACGGATTTAAACACATGATGAACAGTTTGGTCCAACTTGAGAGATAGGACAGTTTTTATTTCGATTTAGTTTTGTATGGACATATTTTCTATGAGAGAATTTAGTGACGCACGGTTTGACAGTTCCGCTGTGAAACAATTTCATTATAACAACAGGGGGCATTGTTTACGAAATAATTCTTGATGTTTTGAAATAGTATTGGCAAAGTCCTATAAAACGGTTTTTTTTTAATTATCTACAGAACAACGTCTGTCGGGGTAGCTAGTATAATATAAAATAGAACATCTAGTATTGCATTACATTAATTTACTAAATTATTTCATTTAGGTACACTTTACAGAATTCAAAGGGAACTGCAGAACAAACATAAACAGAACGCATTGCATTCAGTATGAAATGCTTTTCATTAATTACAATAGCTATGTATGTACTGGCATTGTAAATAACAAGTCAATCGCAATTAGTAGAGAGCGCACTGGGCCACCGTGTCGGCCCATCTATTAGCCAAGATAACATCTCCGTGCCAACTGGCGTGCTCCAGTCGCTACGGTTCCCGAACTCACATCTCGTTGTTATTAATAATTCGTCAATTAAAATTTATGTATAGTCAAAGTTTTTACTGGGCAATTACTGGGCAAATGAGGCGTAACATCTTATGTCTCAAGGTGAAGAGTGCAATTGTAGTGCCACTCAGAAATCATAGGTTTTTCAAGAATCCTGAGCGTCACT
The DNA here is from genome assembly GCF_905404315.1 of Leptidea sinapis. Classification (NCBI taxonomy): domain Eukaryota; kingdom Metazoa; phylum Arthropoda; class Insecta; order Lepidoptera; family Pieridae; genus Leptidea; species Leptidea sinapis. Next base: position 4,175,547 of record NC_066296.1, on the reverse strand, counting down.
GCATTGTAATGGGCAGGGTGTTTTAATTACCATCAGCTGAACGTCCTGTTCGTCTTGTCCCTTATTTTCATAAAAAAACGACGCCATTATGAAGTTTTTAACACTACTTTGAAAACAGTAACCGACTCCAGATCGCTGGTAACGTAGTTTACAGTAAATGTCTGTCCTACTACACCCTCTGTACTCTCAGATATTTAATATCATACAAAGACAATACTCAACAATAGCATCTCTATATTTTTTTACTGCTTGAGGTACCTGATCGATCAGTTATATCTAATGAATATTTGTTGGATGCAATTACTAATTGTGACAGTAATCACTACCATAATGTTCACGATAGTTTATGCATCCAACATACGATAATTTATATTTATACATTTACTAGCTGACCCGGCAAACGTTGTTTTGCCATATAAAGTATAATTCACGCGATAGTTTTATAAGTAATAAAATATTGCCTGTACATCATTTTGTTCTATTGTCAATAGTTTTTGCAGCGCACGCAAAAATAGGTTTTCGATTTTACACCATGTGTTACAAAATAGCAATTTTATTACGGATCCCTGAAAAAAAAAAACATAGCCTATAGCCTTCCTCGATAAATGGACTATCCAACACTGAAAGAATCATTCAAATCGGACCAGTAGTACCAGAGATTAGCGCGTTCAAACAAACAAACACTGCAGCTTTATATATTAGTATAGATATGAAATAATTTATATTATTTAAACACGACTCATATATATCGGATGCAGCACCTTACAAACAAATTTCTTATGTATATTACAGCTATTGTAAAATACTCTATTTGATTGAAAAGAGTGGCCGTTGAGATTCTTGAATGTTCTTCTCACAAGCTCAACTTTTTACGAACATATGCTTACGAGTTTAAGCCTATTTGAAGTTTATTTGACTTTGACTTTTCAAACTCATGGTGTAAAATATGATATTATGTCATCATCATTTCAGCTGGAAGACGTCCACTGATGGACAAAGGCCTCCCCCAAATATCACCATGACGATCGGTCCTGCGCTGCCCTCATCCAACCTACTCCGGCGATCTTGACCAGATCGTCGGTCCATCTTGTCCCCCACAAGAAGCTTACCAACACTACGCCTTCCGGTACGTGGTCGCCATTCGAGGACCTTACTGCCCCAACGGCCATCTGTCCCCCGAGCTATGTGTCCTGCCCACTGCCACTTCATTTTCGTCATCATGATATAAAATAATTACTTTAAAATTAAGTGATTTGAGAAAGTCACCGAGTGGCGTAAATTGTTGCAGATAGTTTAGTTGTGTTGTAACATGTCGGTACATAATAATATAGCAACTATAATTATCTTGTTGATGTTATCACGTGGGCTCTTCCATTTGTTTTGAATATATTAACAAGAGAAAGCGTACCAAATAAAAATATATGCTTCAATTTAAATAAATCATCATGTTTTATGTAACCATCAATAATTTTAATTATTTCACAAGTAATCATTGTAAACTAGATGTAAGTTTCCCAAATTATTATAAAATAAAAAAAGAACATATTAATTAGTTTGTATTATTATTACAATTATTTATTAGAGTAAAACTTTTATTACATCGTCTCAAGCTTTTTCGTCTGTGTGTTGCATGTCGCGTGACGGTCGGGCGGCGCCTATAGTTCGCAGCAGGAGTGGAGTGTATAGACTATTCATTTGTGCCATTGCTCCACGTTATTTTGTTTGTTTTTTAGTTAAATGTCTATAATGTGAAAATAGTTTCACTTTTACCGTGGTTTCATAAAACCACACAAACCTTTTTTTATATTTATTTAATATCACTATAAATTCAGAAAAAACTTAACAAAATATAATATTCAGTCTATGATACTTACACAAATTAATTACAATGGGAAGACTATAGCAAATGTCTACTCCAAATGTCTCGAGGCTCTGCTGAAAACCATTGTTGTGTTGGTGACTGCTGCAGTAACACAATAATATACTGAGTCAGATCCTTTTAGCAAGGAATCACGCGCACACAATTAATTTTATTTAAATTTTTATAATACTTGTTACCTTATTCAATTTAGTATTTTAAGATTTTAATGTGTGTTTTTTTGTTGCTAGTAAAGTATTTTCTATTCTATTAGGTATAATTCAACTAAGAGACGGCTTAATCGTTTCATGAATCTAGACCATAAGTTGAGAGTGGAGCAATGTTATTTTTTTAATTTAATTAAATTTAAGCATCTCATGTGACAATATTTGAAACAGGGCTAATGTTATTGCCACTAGCGAAAGACAGTACTGGCAGCAGGCTAATCCTTTTACTAACATAACATACTCTTAGACTATTTTGATATTATTTACCAGGGATCCTTTGCACATGATATCGACTAGATTATGGGTACCACAACGGCGCCTATTTCTGCCGTGAAGCAGTAATGTGTAAACAATACTATGTTTCAGTCTGAAGTGTGCCGTATCTAGTGAAATTACTGGGCAAAATGGGCATGGCGTTTCAATTACAATCAGTTTAACGTCCTGCTCGTCTCGTCCCTTACTGTCATGAAAAAGAATATTTTACAGCTTCTCAACCGTAGTTGGTTGGAACCTGGACCTACTTAGAACAGTTCCCCATATTATGTGCCGCTGCGGAGGCAGCCTAGACAGGTCACCATGCCTCCGCAGTGCGGGTCGTCTCTCCCGCCATGTCGCCGGTCGTAAACGAGTCGACGGTTGCGTCGAGCCTCTGGTGCCAGGTGTCCAGCAGCCTAGTGGTATTTGAAGATTGCCTGACATTGATTCTGGTTCTGGGGTCGTGCGAGCCGCTGGTGTGGAATGATACTTGAGTAGACACGCTACCGTTTTCTCATATTGTAACTGCCGAAGAAATCTACACCCTAGGTGTATCACTCGGTGATTTATTTATTTCTTATTAACAAATTACATATTATAGGTAACAAAATTATTGAACATACATAAACTCATTCCGAGTTTTACAGTGTAAAATAAGGTCGTCGGAATACATGTAATATTATTTAAATTTAAAGTTTAATACTTAATTAACTACTTAAATTAAATTACTTATTTTAAAAGAATAATGAAACAACTTAAAACTACCTACAAATATTAATTATACAGAAAAAAAACAAAACAAAACAAAAGCATAAGCAAATAATTTACAAATACCCTCAATATTAACACTACAAGTATTGTTATTTCATATACAGAGTGATTATTTTATTTACAAACAATACAACACTACAAGAACGACGAGGAGGGGGATTTTTTTTTTATAATTTCTCTATAATTCAAACATTCATTGATGGATACATATTTGTTCCCTTGGGGTCAAGACGATCATCTGCACAACAACTCATAACAGAGTAATCCGGTCTATACCGATTTGATGGACCTTGGGGTCTGGCTGGCCGGATAAGTTTCGCTGTACAGAGAGATAACGTTCCGTTTAATAGGCCTATTACATTATAATGTATTTAACTTAGATAAAGAATTGGTCTCCGCTGCGCTCCAACTAGATACCGCACTACGTAAGAATAATAGCTTTATTATTACGCAAACTATTCGATGCTTGTGTACGTGGCATCTTGACACTCAATGGCATCTTTCAAATTTTGTAACATACGCTTCGTGTTATTTTAATATAATAATAATATTTTATATGTGGTATGACATGGGGTATGATACCTATGATATCGCTTCTTCCTTGGATATATGCCTTTAAAAATAATAATAAATAAAGGATATCTTAGACCTTGACTCCTTTTATCAATATTATTAATAACAATCTTACATAAAAAATACTTTAATTGTTTCTTCATTCTTGTAGTGTCATTAAAATTTCTAAAAGTTAAATCGGGAAACAGCACCCCGTCGCGAGCCCCCCGACCAGCGAGGAGTCCTGTGGGCGTGGTCACTTGTTCACTTACTGTTCTACTTAAAACTTATCACTAGATAACTTACAGTGTATTGAGTATGTAATCTTGTCCTATCTTCTGTTAATGGTAGTCACTATAACATTTTATTTACTATCTACTATTTCAATTCAATTTAAATCAATTTCAATTCAATTTATTTATTAAGAGATTATTAAATTACAAAATAAGAATAATCATACAAGTCTTACTAAGCTAGTTAACACTGTGCCTGAACTAGGTAAACCTGTGTTTCAGGCGTAAAAAGCTGATATTAAAACTAAATAATCACAAAAAACAGAAATTTAATAAAGAAAAAAGGTATAAATTAATCTACAGGTTAAGTATATAAATAAACAATGTCTTCAAAGTAATGACTACTAAGTAATACAAATAAAATATAGATAATATTTATTTTAACACTATTAGTAATTTTTCTGTATCTTCATAGGACATATTTTGAAATGCTTCATGAAGAGCCTTCTTACAATTCATATAAATATCTGGACGACCGAGCTATGCTCGGCTTTTTAAGAAAGTACAAAATTTTAACAAAAAACAAACTAATAGAATATGTTGATTCTCGAACCGGGGTCTTCTACTTTCCGGTTCACCCAGCTATTATAGTCTGGTATATAGTGGCGAAATTTACCATTAGTATTCTAATGTTATTGTAGCAGTTTCTCATTAAAACACGAATAAAACTACATTATTTAAAATTGAATCCTAGCTAGATCGATTTTTCGCCCCCGAAACTACCTGTATACTAAATTTCATTAAAATCGTTGGAGCCGTTTCCAAGATTCAGTTTATATATATATTTATATACAAGAATTGCTCGTTTAAAGATATAAGATTTAGGGGATAGATGTTTGCTATTGCGTTTAGTTTAGTGTAAAGAAACGGTCCTAGGAATATAGAAAACTTTGATATTAAAACAAAGTTTGTTTTTGTTTTTTGAGGAGAAACAATATCTTTGCGTCCCTTATCAATAAGTTCAGTGCTGTAGGGAAGGTATTCGTGCTGTTTCAGTACTATGGTCATTATTTGTATTAAATATTATTAGATTTATTATGCCACATTGGAAACTAGTTTGGTCCTCATTTAGGAAACAAGTCTTATACTCGTCCAACTATTATGTTAAACTCAATTAGTAACAAAAGTAAATTTGACCGACATACACAAATGAGGCCTGCATTTGAATTCAACTGTGGCATCAGTTTGTGACCAAACTCGCATAGGACAGTATGGAGGACCCCCCCCCTCATTCCACTGTCACGCGGGGGGTGGGGGGTGAGGTTGTCAGTGGGCGTGGCCGGTCGATAGTCTCGCTGAAGATGTGCTGAAAAACTTCAATCAGTGAGTTTCTATTTGTATTAGCGAGGTCAACATTACTTAAAATCTAGCTACATATTACATTATTCCATATACCTTATTTAATACAATAAGTTACTATTTTTAGTATTTCAGATATTTTTTTTTATGGAATAGGAGGACAAACGAGCGTACGGGTCACTTGTTGTTAAGTGATCATCGTCACCCACAATCTGCTGCAACACCAGAGGAATCACAGGAGCGTTGCCGGTCTTTAAGGAAGGTGTACGCGTTTTTTTTGAAGGTACCCATGTCGTATCGTCCCGGAAACACCGCACAAGGAAGTTCTTTCCACACCTTTGTAGTACGTGGAAGAAAGCTCCTTGAAAACCGCACTGTGGAAGACCGCCACACATCCAGATGGTGGGGATGATATCCTAACTTGTGGCGTGTTGTGCGAAGGTGGAATTCGGCGGCAGGAATCAGGTTAAACAGCTCTTCGGAACACTCCCCGTGATTAATGCGGTAGAAGACACACAATGAAGCGATATCTCTACGCAACGCCAAGTGATCCAGCCGTTCACAGAGCACTGGGTCCCCGACAATGCGAGCTGCTCTACGTTGCACGCGGTCAAATGGATCGAGCTGATACTGGGATAATTGATAGATCATTAACATTTATTTAATTCTGAACCCCCGGATACTATAATTGGCAACACAGATTCTTGTATTATACGAGTTATTTAAAACGTAGAACAACAGTTGTGATAACGCAAGGACGCTCTCCTTTTTGTTCGGCTTTTTTATGGAAGAGGAGGACAAAAGAGTGTACGGGTCACCTGATGTTAAGTGATCACCAATGTCCACATTCTCTTGCAACACCAGAGGAATTACAGGAGGTTCCCAGGTCGTATCGTCCTAGAAACACCGCACAAGGAAGCTCATTCCACAGCGTTGTTATACGTAGAAGTAAGTTCCTTGAAGACCACACTGTGGAGACGGTGGAGATGATATTGTAATATGTGGGATCTCATGCGAAATTAGAATTCGGCGGCAGGAATTATGTTGACCCCAGTTTGCAGTATATTATCAATATTATGTAAAAAGACAGCTTTATAGCTGGCAACCTTGTGGAGTTGTAGCTTTATGTGTTTGAATCCGTAGCCAGAAAGGTTTATAAAAAATTCGTTTCTCCAATCAGCTGGACCACAAAGAGGATGTAAACACTATGTAATAAGAGGCGGAACCCCCTAAGTAAAAATTGAAATTTAGTTTTAATTTAATTTGTTTTTAATGAAAATAAGGGTCGAGACAAACAGGACGTTCAGCTGATGGTAATTTGATACGCCTTGCCCATTAAAATGCAGTGCCGTTCAGGATTCTTGAAAAAGCCTAAAAATTCTTAGTATCCCAGTTATTTCTTTAGTAGCTAGTGAAATTACTCCCAGTAATTTCACTAGCTACGGCGCCCTTCAGACCGAAACACAGTAATGCTTACACATAACTGCTTCACGGCAGAAATAAGCGCGGTTGTGGTAACCATTATCTAGCCGGCATCCTGTGTAAAGGAGCCTCCCACTGGTGTAGTATAAAACGTGCAGTCATTAGACAAAAGTTTGAAATAGTAGTAATTACAGTATCGCGATTGGCTACGAAGTATATATAATCCGGCTCAGTTTGAAAGTTGCTAAAAACGTAGTGGATTTCGGCTATCTCCTTTTTTACAAGATGTCAATGACTGCACTTTTCATACAATCGAGTGAATCGTTTTTTTCCTAAAGAGTTTTGCTAGGCTGGTGGACCATTTGACCTAATTATCACATGATGCAAGCAGAAATATTTCTAAATATTTCGAAAATGAAAGATCTTTAAACATAGTTTAATATAAAACACTTAGACAACGCTACTTTTCATTTGCAACACTCTTAAGAAAATTACTTGCAAAATTCAAAAATATAAAAAGCTTAAACTTGCACAGCTATTGGCATTTAAATAAAATCTTTAATATATCGTGATAGAGTGCAGATTCGTAAGCAAAAATAAATTACAGAATTTCGTGATAGAAGTTTTGCGTGAACTATTCAAGGATATGAAATGAATATGAACTTTAATAGCCTACCATAGCGTATACAATCGCGTAGCCTAACGTTTGTTTTATCAGTCTCACTCCCTTGTAAAGGATTACAAGCAGGATTAGACCGTGTTCTGACGTCACAGCTCACAAGCCAATGTTTATCCGACATAAATAGACGCGATGAGATAGATACCTTTCGAAAGGCGAAGGACAAATTATATTGACCGCTTTATAATTCAATTTCTTAAACAAATTACATATCGCAATCGTGATAGCATTAAGCCAAGTAAGTTTACCAGTGGGAGGCATCTTTGCGCAGGATGCCGGCTAGATTATGGGTACCACAACGGCGTCTATTTGTGCCGTTAAACAGCATTACTGTGTATCGGTCTGAAGGGCGCTGTAGCTAGTGAATTTACTGGGCAAATGAGACTAAACATCATATGTATCAAGGTGACGAACGCAGTTGTATTGCCGCTCAGAATTATTGGATTTTCAAGAATCCTGAGCGGCTGAATGTTTATTGTACAATATTATATTGTAATCCATATTTTTATAAGAAAAGCGCGCTGAGTTACTTGCGCCCGTTCTTCTCAGGTCTGAGGTAGTCTATTTTGAATGGGTGGATTTTTTGACGTTCAATAAATGATTTTGAAGAAAAATATTTTTATTTGAGTTATTAGCGCTGAACCAGTACACTATGTCAGATAGAAAGTAATTTACTTCGTCATACATTACTTAGTTTCTTTTCACTTTGAATATCAGTGAAGTGTCATCCGCAAACAATACTACCATTTGATTTTTTTATAAGGTTAGCAAGATCCCATATATGTATAGATAAGGAAGAGAAACGGTCGAAGAATAGACCCTTGTGGTAATCCCACACTGAGAGGAGTACCAGGAGACCTGCTGCCATTTACATCCACCTTCTTATTTCTATTGTTAACATATAAAATCAGAACATCGAGTGCAGTTTGATGAACTCACCAGGATGATGACGCGCCCGATATATGTCTACTGTGCCTCCTTTCCTTCACGATGTACTTCCGGTAGTTATTAATCTTGATAACTTCATCAGAAATTGGACAGGCAAATCCTTCAGTTTCCCCAAAGAGGTCACCAAATCGTAGCCATAACACAGACGAAATTGAATCTACATCAGGCCCGTACGGAGCCCGATAAAACCGACCATGAAGCTTTTTCCCCTCCATACATTCACCGGTTTTCGTCAGTTCTCTTTAGATAAAGATAGCGGAGTAAGTCCATTGTCCACTACCGCAATTTCTTGATGCATTATCCATTCTTTACGTAGGAAATATTCCCTGAGATTATGCAACTCACGATTATGCAGGTTTTTGGCACTTGGATATCCGCGACATCCACATCGTGGGATGTATAATCTCGTAGACCATATGTCGTCAGTAGTTTACGGATCTTTCTATCTAGGGCGTCAAGCTCGGTCTGAGTCTACCTTAGTATGCTAAAAGTGTATATTAATAGGGACATTACCCAGCTGTTCAAAGCACGTACCTTACAGTTAGAGATTGGAGTTGATTTACAACCCTGCCTCTGAGTACATGACATGGTTGCACATTCAACTTCACCAAATTCCATCCCAATGTCATGACTAATGTTTGCGTGACTTTTAATAACGATATAAAGTCCTGTTTATTCCGTGCATATAACTTTGATCATCCATATATAAGAGGTGAGAAATTATTTATGTTCATTAAAGAATTAATTAAATTGCATAACATTTACAGTTACAATAACTAGAACTTAAGCGATTATAAAGTAGTTGACCCGGTTTAGAACAATTATCATGCAAAAATTTGCGGAGTTTAAAAATGTATGTGCAAATAAAATAACCTTCTATATTTCATAATGATTTAATTCAAGTATAAATTACAAATAAAAACATAAATTTTAACAACATTTTATATAACTCATAACTTGATAAATTTAACATAAAATTGGGTTATTTTTCTTCATTAGGTATTATCATAACCTGGTCAAAATCGGTTCTAGTGCAGTTGATTGTCCTATCCTTTAAAAAAAAACTTGCATTCCTATCCCGGCTTAATCTCCCCCTATATACCCATAGTATCCAACTATTACAAAAAAAAAATGTGTTTGTGTACTTATGTATGCACGCAAGAGGTTATACTTCTTTGGCCTAACAAAGAAAAAATCCTTAAATTGTAATAAAAATCTTTAATATTGTAAAAATCTTGCAACGATGGCTTTGACGATTAATTATTAAATAACGAATACGGCTGTACGGGCTTGAACCCTTTGCCTATTCTAATAATGGATGAAGAAACCAAAAAAAAAAAACGAATGTTTGTGAAACGCAAACGTCAGAAAATTTTAGGAACTAACTTCACCCTATTACTTTCGTGTTACAGTGTTGCGCGCGCATCTTAAAATTTCACTTTCATCATTTTTTCATAACGCGTCTAAAGACATTGTATAACTTCAAAAATCCTTTATATGGCGAGCGAGTAACTACTTAAATAATATAAAGTTATTGGTAAAAATTATACTTTTATATTATAATATTTTTAACAATAACTTTGGTAAAAAATGTTTTTATATTAGTAGTTGTCACTTTTATCTCCTAAAGTTGTCAGACATAAATAGCAAAAATATTGCAAAGTGAAAAGTGAGAATCCTCTTTTGTTCTGGATTTAATCGGAATTTATTGTATGTTATTGTATATTATTAATTTATACTATATAATTTTAACAAGAACTTCGGTAAATTTTTTTTTTATTGATAGTTGTCAGACTTAAATAACAAAATTATTGCAATGTGAAAAGTGATAATCTTCTTCTGTTCTGGTATTAATCGAAATTTATTGTATCGTTATAAATGTTGTAGAAAAGAAACTGTCAAGAAAACGTGGAAATACAAATGGGTATCACTACATAATTATGAAACAGAGTCCTCCGCCGTGTCTGTCTGTTCGTGATAAACTCAAAAACTACTGCACCGATTTTCGATATTCACCAATTGATAGTGTGGTTCCCGAGGAACAAGGTGTATAATTTGTTAAGTTTTTGTATACCTTTTTCTTTACATTAACTATATTTGTTAGAGGTGTAGTAAAAAAAAGCAGTCTGGGACCTTTCGACGAAAACGCTGTTTGTGATATAACAAAATGATGTATGGTGGAATTGTGTATCTTATAAAGCTCTATATATATCTATAAAGTCCGCGATGGCATATGTCTATCTATTAAAGATAACAAACTACATCAATTTTAATACTTTAAAAAATTAGCAATTATAGAGCGGTAATGTAAAAGCTGTTTACACAAATACGATATTAATCCTTATCATTTTATTACTAAATAATTTACTATAAAATAATTTAAAAATACGGTTTTGTTTAATTTAATAACTTTTATAACACATTTCCGATGACTTTAGACTACATCATACCGAATTCCTATTGACAGAAAAGCGTATGTCAGGTCAGCTATTGATGCTATAAATATAACGCCTTGTAGAATTGTGTAACAAATATGTGTATTGATGTCAATGCAGATGTCACGCATGCGGCGCGCTATCGACCGCGAGGAGTACCACCTCCTATCTCCACATCAGTACATCATCAGCCCAGGTGGGTGGGGGCTGGGGACGTATCATCAACTGTGTGTGCGTCATCAATCACAACATAACTCGTTTTTGACGTGTTACACGAAGCTGTTGTTTACCGGCACTATTCCTGCCTATGCCAAAGTGTAAATCGAACTCATAAAAGTCCCACTACCACCATGATATTTAAAGATGAAAAGCATCACGTGTCTGTTATTACATCATCAGGAACTACGTTCTAATACGATGATTGTTCAGAATGTATTCGTTCATTACGCTTTAATCAATATTATCCAAAATTTTTACACTTTCACTTGATAGATGGCGCTGTATTTAATTGTATGCACTTTGCATCGCGCTATAACTGTTTTCTACGAAAGAGTGTGTAAGGCTGTTTTTTGTGAGGTACTGCTTTCAGTCCTGACCGCACGGTAGCCCCTCAGGCTTCCAGTGCTTCACCGGCCCGGCCGGAAACCGCTCTACCGTCGAGAGCGGAGAGTGTCGCGTCGGATGCTGACGGCTTCATCACCGTCAGTCGCAAGAAGAAGCGCGGTCGTGAATCGCCTTCTCTGGATAGCACACCCGCGAAGAAAGCCGCGGCCACGACTGGCTCCGCTCCCGCGCCCGCGCCCGCTAAAGCCCGCGTACCGCCTCCGACCAAGCGCCCGCCTCCTATTTTTATAGGGGACCGAGGCCGATGGTTAACCGTCAAAAACAGGATCCCGAAGACGCTCTCCTTCCAGGCGAGGGCGTACCAATCTCTAATCAAACTAGAGACCAGAGAGGTAGCGGACCACCGCGCCCTGACATCTCTTCTTAGAGAGCTGAGTGTGGGTTTCCACACGTACGCCCTGCCTGAGGAGAAGCGTCTGAGGGTCGTTATTAGAAACGTCCCCAAAGAATTAGACGAGGCCGACATTCTGTCGGACCTCAAAGAGCAGGGTTACCCTGCACACGAGGTGCACCGTATGCGCGGAACCAACAATAAACAACCATTTAACATGGTTCTCGTAGTCCTCGACCTCACGCAAGAGGGAAAGGAAATCTTCAATATAAAATCGGTTTGTTCCCTTCAGGGCATCCGTACCGAAGCTCCTCGCAACCGCGGGGGGCCCGGTCAGTGCCACAGATGCCAATTATACGGGCACTCGGCACGAAATTGCGAACACACCCCGAGGTGTGTGAAGTGCCTCGGGAAACACGGCACGCCAGAGTGCCCTCGACCAGCGCAATGCGCGGAGCCCCCGGCCTGCGTCTTGTGCGGGGAGAAGGGGCACCCCGCGAGCTATCGCGGGTGTCCCAAGGCACCCAAACACAAGCGTCACCCAGGGCGCCGCCAGCCGCAAGGCAGAGCAGAGAAGGTGGAGTTCACTCCAACCTTCAAACCTGCGCCGCCTCCGAAAGTAAACGCCTGGGCGAGGTCTCCTCCGGCTGCCAACGCTGCCACAGAGGCCACTTTCGCGGCCCCCGCGCCCCTCCGGCCTCCGCTAGCGTCCCGCCCGGCGGCGTCGGTCCCGCGACCGAGGCCACCGGCGCCCGCGTCCGCGGCAACAGGTAGCAAAGGCGGCAGCACCTTTGCGTTCATGTTCGAACTGTCAGAGATGTTCGACATTGATGAAATAACAGCCCTGGCCAGCAGGCTCGATGCTGTCCGTGAAGACCCGCCGTCGCTCCTGCAACTTATGGCAGACAACGGCAAAATATTCCGTGCCCTCACCGATATAGGGCTAAAGTATAAAAACAACATTCGCGATGCCTAATTACGTAAGCGGACGGGTCAAACCACATACGCTCCGTATAGCGTATTTTAACGCCCAAGGTCTTAAGCCTCAACTAGACTTGGTGAAGGAGTTCGCTCACGAACATCAATTAGACCTATTCTTAGTGCAAGAGACATTTTTAAAACCACGTATACGCGATCCGCGTATCGCTAATTATAACTTAGTTAGGAATGATCGCACCACCCGTATGGGCGGCACCCTCATTTATTTTTAAAGGTCTCTACACTGTATACCTATAGATCCTCCGGTCCTCACTAACATCGAGGCCTCTGCCATCCGGGTCAGTATGGCGAATCACCAGCCGATCACTGTTATTTCAGCTTATCTTCCGCCGAACAAACAAATATTAGACACAGATATAGAAGCATTACTCGGCCACGGGGCCGCAGTCATAGTGGGCGGCGATCTTAACGCCAAACACTCCAGCTGGAACAGTAGAGCCACAAATAGAAACGGAATTTTATTAGACTGTCTCACAGACACGCGGAACTTTTCAGTAATAGCACCCGACGAACCAACACGTTATCCGGATAACGTCGCGCACCGACCCGACATTCTAGACGTTGCGTTACTTAAAAACGTAACGCTCAATGTAAATTCAATCGAGGTTTTTCACGAATTAGAGTCAGACCACCGGCCCGTCGTCCTAAATCTAGGCCCACCGGCTAACTTTCAACCACCGACGAAAACAGTGATCGACTGGCAACGGCTGGAAAAGGATCTCGAGTCTATCAAGTCCGACGACCTTGACCGTATACCGGACGTCATCGACTCGGTCGACACGGCTCACAGTGCTATCTCTCATGTGACGTCACACATACAGAGTAGGATCAAGGCCTGCTCCAGGCAGGTTCCGTCGATGCAACCGCATCGCCTAAACCTGCCTCCAGAGGTCAGGAACTTACACAGAAGCACAGAGCCACTAGACTTTACGACAGGTATCCGTCGGTCGAGAATAGGCGCCACCTCCGCTACCTACAGCGGGTGGTACGGGAACGTATCGCGGAACTCCGCGGCGAACGTTGGGACCGCTTGCTCGGCAACCTTAAGCCATCACATGTGGCTTTCTGGAAGCTGCCTCGCGCGTTCAAACAGGAGCCGCCCACTGTCACGCCTCCTTTGGACAGACCGGGACTGCAGCCGGCGCTCGATGACGATGAGAAGGCTGAATGCCTCGCCGATAGTCTCGAGAGTCAGTGCTCTCCAAATGCAGCAGCCGACCCGACACACGTTGACGAAGTTGATCGTGAAGTTGAACGTCGCTCCGCTCTGAGCCCTTCAGGCGACGTAATAAAACCCACCTCTTACGAAGAGGTGAAACTAATCATTAAGGAGCTTCACTCCAAGAAGGCCCCGGGGCCCGACACTATAAACAATAGGGTTCTTAAAATCCTACCCTCGACCCTTATTACTTTATTGGTTACCATTTTTAATATTCTATTGTCTAATAGAGCGTTCCCCGAACAATGGAAGGATTCCATTGTTATCGGTATCCCAAAACCCAATAAACCTAAAGCTAATCCGAGTAGCTATAGGCCTATTAGTTTAATTAACTCGATCGGGAAACTTTACGAAAGATTAATTCTCGCGCGTCTTAATCATTACATCGCGGAGCTTAACCTGATACCCGACATACAGTTCGGATTCAGAACCGCTCACTCGTGTCCCCAGCAGGCTCACCGACTCACCGAGTACATTCTCATACGGCGTCAATTTCACGCTACCACGGCAGCCGTGTTTTTCGATGTCGCGAAGGCCTTCGACAAGGTATGGCACAACGGCTTAGTATTCAAGCTGTATCAACTGGGAGTGCCAGACAGGCTCGTGCGCATCATTCGAGCCTACCTTACCGATCGCTCCTTCCGATATCGAGTAGAGGGCACCCTATCCTCACCCAGACCCATCAGGTCTGGCGTGCCACAGGGTTCGGTCCTCTCTCCCACTCTTTTCTCGCTCTTCACGAGCGACATTCCCAAGTTTCCGAGTGTCCAGCTCGCTCAGTACGCTGACGACACGGCACTCTACTTCGGCTCCAACCGCTCAACCTTGAGCAAGAACATTAAAGTGCTTCAAGCCGCCGTTGATGAACTAGGCAACTGGTTCAGAAAATGGCGGATTGAAGTGAACCCCACCAAGAGTGCAGCGGTATTCTTCGGTAACGCGAATAGCATCCGCGCTAAAAAACAACCGACTGACGTTATTAAACTGTACGAAACACCCATACCGTGGGTGAAGGATTACAAATACTTAGGAGTCACGTTCAACAGCAATATGAACTTCAAGAAACATATTGATACGGTATGCAATAGAGCCAGATTTGTCCTCAGTCGCCTTTATCCACTTGTGTGTGGGCGAAGCAAACTTCCGCTCAAACACAAAGTGACGCTGTACAAAACCATCGTACGGCCCATACTGTCATACGCAAGCGTCGTTTTCGCGCACACCCGACCGAGCTACTTACGTCGTTTGCAAGTAGTTCAAAATAAATTCACGCGCATGGCAACCGGAGCCCCGTGGTTCATCCGAAACGTTGACCTTCACCGCGACCTAGAGCTTCCGACAATAGCTCAACACTTTAAAGAGATCTCGCGACGCTTCTTTGACAAGGCGCCTAACCATCCCAACATCTTGGTTAGGAAGGCATGCGGGTACACCCCCCTTCACCATAGTCTCAACCCAATAAGACGTCCCAGACATGTAACGGTAGACCCGGATGACGACATCACCATCGCGAACGCGACACCCACACAAACACCGACACAGACACGCACACACCGCCTTCGCAGGCGTAGGCGCGGTCAACCACCGCAAACCACTGGCACTCGTCACTCTGACGATGGCCAGCGGCCCGCACCCTAGATACACCACACATTGTTTTGATACCCGACGAGACGTTAGTCCTCGTCCTGTAATCGCTTCACTACACTCACTTACACACGGACTGACTGACGGACTGACATACACCACTTACACAATCACAAACACACTCCACAAACAGACACAAACACAAACATACATGCACACAAACATTTACACTACGTACATACATACAAACACACATACATGCAATCATAAACACATACATACACACTTACATACATTACACAAATCATCACCACACTCGCCGGCGAGTGTGCTCTTATCACCTTTTCATCTTTCATCTTCATTTTCATTCTCTCTCCTTCCCACAAGCACACAGCCGGTCTGAGGTTCGAGTCTCCTTAGGAGACGCCCCGCGACTGTTGTTGCGTAGTCTTTGCGGCCTCCACGGCCCACGTCCTACTTCGCTGTGAAAGCCAGAGCTGCTAACAGCACAGAGGAGGTTTTAGTCGGTATGGGGTGTCCGCTTACGCGGACACTCCAAGTAAGTAAGTAAGTCCGAAATATTACGCCCCGTTCCGGGGCGTAAATACGTAACAGTATTTCCTCCTCTCAAAAAAAAAAAAAAAAAAGGTACTGCAGGAGTGCAGGACACCACAATATAGGGTGTCCGCTCATGCCACTCGAGTCAGACATATAACGCCGCGTCCTGGGGCATGAATACGTAACAGTATTTTCTCCTCATAAAAAAAAAGAGGTACTGCAGTTTTATTGATAATATGATTGAATGATGGTGGTATCTAGTACCGGGTGTGTACAATGATAGCAGTAAGCAGACAAGTAAAGAAAGAAAAAAGAGTTTATTCAAGGTTAAAAGAAACAGCTTATGAATGTCAAAGATTTTTCTTCCACTTCGGAAAAATTGGACTTTAATGAGAAGAATTGGCAAGAAACTCATTACCACTCTTTTGAATCTATATTTACAGTTCCACTCCACCATTTTACATTTTTAACCGACTTCAAAAAAGGAGGAGGTTCTCAATTCGTCGGTATGTTCTTTTTTTTATGTTTGTTACCTCAAAACTTTCGACTCGGTGAACCGAATTTGTAAATTCTTTTTTTATTTGAAAGCTAGTGCTTGGTGGTCCCATTGTAAAATAATTGCGTATTTTTTATACAATCTAATTAATGAATCTAATTCTGGTTACGATTATTGTAATTTTTGGAGTAGGTGTCATTCAAGATAGGTTTGTAACTACATACCTATAGCTGTAGGTGAGATGTGCTTGAGTTGTGCGGAGGCGAGAGCGAGTCGCGGCGGAAGGACACCGATTCCAAATGACAATAACCGTAACTAGAATTAGATTAATTAATTAGATTGTATAACATTATTTTTATACTTTTAAGTGCATATTATATCTATTGTTTTAAAATAGTGTTTTTGAAGTCGGTTGTTTTTTTGTTAATTTATTTTAAACGATTTATGTAAAGTAGGGCACCATAATTATTGACTTACTTGTTTAAGTTAAAAAAAAGAAAAGGGAGTGAGCCAACCTTTAGTCGTAAGTTGTGGAGTGGTATGCCTGGCACACAGAAGGAGTTTAGGAATTCAATTGGATACTTGGTGGCATCATCTTTATTTGTGACATTTGGCGCGGTTAATTTAGTCTTAAGAAATTGAAACCAAATGGTGAATTGTAAGTAAAGGCATTTAGTAAGTATTGCGTTATATGTAGATGAACATTCTTTTGTTATTCGGTAGATTTCTCGTAACAGGCATCGTCATGCTGGCTTAAATGCCACTGCTTGTGGCGGCTACGTGGGGCGTCGTCTCTTCCCTAAAATATGGTCAAGGGAGACGATGGCTGGTCCATGCGGCATGCTCGTGAATGGGCGCTACTTGTGGTGGCTGGATGATCTTGCTACCGTGAGGTCTTCTTCTTGGTTTTTTTATTTCCTTTATTTAATTATCTTAAAATTAAAGTAAGTATATTTTTATTTATTAAAATGCTCGCTTAATGCCTTTATTTATTTATGGTATATAACTCTTGTGTTTATAATTATTAATTTACTTTTTTTTTTGTTGTTTGAGTATTTTTGTTGCATCACTTTGCATATATTGTAATTGAAATGATTTGTAAATTGCATTAAAAAAAAGAGCTTGTAACACCTATTCTGTTTTGAAAAAAAACAATCTTAAAGTTTCTTGCTTTCTCCGAGGAAATCTGCCTTCCGAATGAGCTATATGAAAAAAATTACACATTTCAAGTGTAATATGATTTACCTATAAAATAAAAATATTTTTGATTTGATTTTATATGACTACAAGTGGAGCCGACAGACATTGTCCTGTTCACACGTCTTAAATTTGAAAAGCCGTTAGGAGGACTTCACTAACATACACATGAGCTTGAGAATTATTTTATATGGACGGAATTGAGAATCTAAACCAATCTCAAATTCACTGGAACACACAAAAAATCATCAAAATCGGTCCAGCGGTACTTTAATTTTGAATCTAAACCATTCTCGAATCCACCTGAAGACACACCGAAAGTCTCATTAAAATCGGTCCAGCCGCTTAGGAGGAGTTCAGTTACAACAGACGCACAAAAGAAATATATATATTAAGATTTAACAATATGTTATTCATTTTTATATATTGACACACTTTTATACAAATTATCTTGCCCCAAACTAGGCATAGCCTGTAGTATGGGTACAAGATAACGATATATTTAATTTCAATATACTTACTTAAATATACATAAATACATATAAACATCCATGACTCGGAAACAAACATCCATATTCATCATATAAATGATTGCACCTACCGGGATTCGAACCCGGGACCTCTGGCTTAGGAGTCAGGATCACTAACCATTCGGCTATATGGGTCGTCAAACGACATATTGACGCTAAACCAGTAAATGATACTATTGTTTGATCATACATTGGCCATATTTATATACCAATTTTTAATAACATTGCACAATTAAGAGGACGATTGTAATTCAGGTTATCATAATATAGTAATTTACATCGTATATGAGCGTTACATACAATCTCACCTGCGCACGTGTCGTAGTAGACGCTACGCTGCGGCCTGTTCACGGCCGGCTGCTATTGTTAATGACTACTTAATGGCACCTCTCCACAATCGGCGATTAAAGGCGATGTATTACGATATTCAAAAGAATTGTTAAGAAACGTTTGTGTGGTAAAGGTTACATATTGTTAATGGAGTAACCGCCCTCAGGCTATTAAATAATAAGTTAAATTGTACAATATTACTTTGTACATATATTTTTGGTAAAAAAAAGCCTGCTGAGTTCGTTGCGCCCATTCTTCTCGGGTCTGAGGCATTATTTTTGGAATGGGTGGTAGTTTTTGACTATCAATAAGAGATGACACATCCTATTTTGAATAAAAATATTCGCTTCTAGTTAATCATCGTCTATACTGGCCATAGTGATCGCTCATCGCGGCTATCAGTGACTTGTCGGTTTTTCGGGCACGCATCAAAATGAATTCGCGTGTAGTTATATGCGCATACCCACAACTACACGCGTTTCCTTGTATTTACATAGCGCGTGTACGATACAATAACTACTGGGAGGTCAAATGAAGAAACATTTAAATTCATAGAACTACCCAAAAGTATGGAATCCCAAACATAAATATTACAAAGATAAAAATAAGGAAGGTATATAGGTAGGTACTCAGATATTTATCGTTACTATGAGGTTTATAATCGCTCACCAATATGAATAATATTATTGAATCATGAAAATCATTACGTCCATCTTGAAGGAATGCCACACAATAAATGATCACGGACGATTGTGTGGATGACACGATAATTAACGATTAACTTGCCAATGACAACGATCACACAAGTAACGATCATCGCCGATTGTGGAGAAGAGGCATAAGATATGGACTGTATCGATCGATCACCGCGAGCCCGGCTCCGCAGTCATTGCTTTCTATTCTCATCATTACTATAACCATGATAGCTCTCCAATTGTACTATGGAGATCCGCAAAAAAACCTAATTCAATAAATGGTGGCTCTGTACAAATTCTCCTTTAACCATCAGCTGAACATAGGTTGTGAGTCATTTGATATTGTCATTAATACTAGTGATGCAGTGAAAGATTGATTTTACGAGGCCACAGTACACACAGCCTATACTGTGCGACGTATGCAATGAGCGGTATGTACTATGGCCGTAGAACATTTATATTTGTTCAACGTTTCCACCGCTCGAGTTTTTATTAACGCAGTCACCACCAGAGGGTCATGAAACACGTGTGTTGGTTTTTGATTATACTCACCCACGTCATCACTAATATGCTTAAAATATATGTATTTACATTTTATACTATACTAGCTGACCCAACCGACGCTGTTTTGTTAATGATATAAAAAACTCGTGCGAGTGGAATTTCATAAAAATCCGTAAAAAAATCTAAGCTGACTTCTACTCGGCGAAAGGAATATTTCCTGCCAAATTTCAAGACTCCGGGCCTTATAGTTTCAGAGATACCGTGATGAGTGAGATAATAAAATACAAAATACTTACTGATAATATATCCTAGTGTCTTTCTTATTTCTTGTAGTATTATTTTTACAAAGTTTTACTACGTAGCCCGTATTAGCTTCTAAATTATTAGCTAAATTTAACAGAACATGTGGCACGTCAACGTGACACATTGTTCGAATCCGGCTCGAGTACTTGGGCGTAGTATTAGTTGCCGCACTTTGCAACTACGCCTGCGGTAACTAGTTGGAACGCAGCGGAGTCCAATCCTTAATCTTTGGTATAAGTGTATACTTTGTTGGTGCAATAAATAATGCTGGGGGCGATTGCTTGATCATTTCCTTTACCACACAAACTTTTATAAAAAAAAACGTATTTCGCAACACAATATGTATTTGTACATTTTCTGGGTTCCTCGTGTAAAAGCCTTCGCCCCGCAATAGACCACTTACTGCACTTAGAGGAGGTGGCGCAACATCTAGAATGATTTGCTAGGACATATGTTATATTTAGCAATAGTATTAATATTGGCTGCATTGCCCCACAACAATATACTATGTCAGTTAATTATTGTCTAATCTTTTTAACCGCATATGTTGTACAACTAAGAACAAGCTAATTCTTCAGTGTCAAGTCTTCAACCCTTCTAAATTTGGAATTAAGGACACAAACTTAAACTACTCTTCGGTACGTGTATACACTGGTAATAAAGCACAGTATATCGTCATCATGATGTAGGAGGGGTAAGCCGGGGGGCAGGCGGGGGGCGGGGGTTCGACACTACCGTCCGCGGTGCACCGCTCGCCATCGGTCCTATTTTTAGTAATCGACCCATCTCACCGTCAGTACCTACATGAATTTCAGATGCACGCGATTGGCGGAGTGCCTATGACGTCACGCAGCTACGACAGCCAATGGGAGCCGCAGGCTGTGCGCATGGCGCTGGAGCCTTCAGCGGAGCTCGCCCGCAGGCTGCCAGTCTGGGCCCGCAGCCGCACGGTGTGCAGAGATCACGCCAACATTAACAAAGGTTCTATATTCACTTTTAACTAATCTAATTACCTTAACCGTATCTGTGACGTCATTGTACATTAATGTCGGAGTGCACTGTCTGGGTTGTGTCAACATTATTGATAATATATTGTATCGCCGTTATTTTGTTATGTAATAGATGGTTACGTAATACGTGTGCGAGTGAGACGCCAACTATACCACATGATAAGAAAAGAGATAGATACATCGGTTTTAGAAATTGTTTAAAATTAAATTAAAAATAACATCGAAATGATTGTAAAAGTTAGAACTATTTAATAATTTAAAGAATTGTTAATTTCAAAATAAACACATACATTTGCGATTTTGATTATGATAATTGTTCAGTTATATAAAATAATTATTTAATATTATTATTTAGACAATGCGACTCTACCTGATATAGACCTGTTTCATTATCTAAGTTAATTCATTCAAAAAATTTTTTTAATCTTTAGGATGGGTAATGATTTTAATCTAACCACACATTCGAAAAGATTATAAGCCAAATATTATATTATAATAACTTAAGTTAATAATTATACAAAAATATTTTGATAAGTTCGTAAAATAAGCATTAAGTTAATGAAAGAATTAATATGTTGTTCAAAATCCAATATTTTGTCAAAAATAATCAATACAGAAAAAACATATACTATACTGCGTAAAGAGTATAGTTTTGATTCAAGTATTTTAGATGTAGAACGCCGGAAACAGACCATCGAGACGCTTCCGGCCGCCATTTTGCGGAAGGCCGCTGGTTTATGACTTCCGTTGCTTTATTGTACTTCTTGCGGGCTACAATGTTCGTTCAAGTATAACTTCTAAACAGGCTATGAAAATGTCAAAGTTAACTTATTGTTTTATAAGCAAAAACTGAAATACTTTCAACAAGTATTGCTCTCATAATTTATACGTATTAAAAAAACTACTAACTAGATTTCGTTCAAACCAGTTATCGGTGGAAGTTTGCACGTATATCATATATTTGTTTTAGTATTATCATTGAGTTTCAGTTCTAAGTATGGGGAACAAAATTTATTGTTTTTTTTTCTATTTTTGTGTGAAAATGTTAATGCGGTTCACAGAATACATCTACTTACGAAGTTTCAACAGTACAGTTCTTATAGTTTTGGAAAATATGGCTGTGACATACACGGATAGACAGACAGACATGACGAATCTTTAAGGGTTCCGTTTTCTGCCATATGGCTATGGAACCCTAAAAATTAAAACGGGTCTCATCACCAGCGTTCCAACAGCAAACTAACTAACTAACAATAGTTTGTTGCCTGTAGGACATGTCTGTTATATAAAAAGCACATGTTTAGTGATAGTGCCGTCGCTAGAAGGCTTCTTTTGGAGGTTGCCAGCCAGGTGGTACCACTGCAGTCTTCTTCTGTCCCCAAGCACTATTTGTGGAACGGTTTGAGCGCCGTAGCTGCGGATTATTCTGTGCTATTGGGATTTGACGTATTGAATTCAACATTATAGTGGGAAACATGAACCATTATCAAGTGAAGAAGTTATCGTTTGGTCACTTTTTATTATAATAATATGATTTTATTTTATTTATTTATTCAGAAACAGACAGTCTTAGAAATGATTAACTAAATTTAACAACAGATACCAGACCTATACTTTCCTTAATTAACATGTTTAATAGCGAACAGTCTATTAGAATAACACAAATATATAAAAATACTTATAGAGATCATATAAACTTTATGAGAATTTAAATAAAATTATTTTAATATTTTGTTTTAAATTTTTTAAAAACTGGAACAGGAAGCTCTATATCTACACTATAATCGTAGTGAATATACTGAAAATATACTGATTGTTGGGGAGTTACTGCCGTTTACATTAAATTAAATTTCTATATCATATTTTTTTTTTATGAAAATAAAGGACGAGCCGAGCAGGACATTCAGCTGATACGAGCCCTACGCATTACAATGCAGTGCAACTCAGGATTTTTGAAAAACCCAAAAAATCTGAGTGGCACTTCAACTGCGCTCGTCACCTTGAGACATCAGATGTTAAGTCTCATTTGCCCAGTAATTTCACTAGCAATGGCGCCCTTCAGACCTAAACACAGCAATGTTGTCAAACTACAGCTTCACGGCAGAAAAAGGCGCCGTTGAGGTACCCATAATCCCTGGTACTGGTATTATAATAACTACGTTTTAAACTAGGTATAAACTTGTGATAATATGAAGATAAAATATAAAGTGGTAAAAGATGTGTGTATGTTCAGAACCGTGAATGACCGCGACACGTTGTTACAGAAACGAGCGGCGGCGGCGCGCGGTGGTGACACCCAGCTGGCGGCGGTAGTGACACACCATGAGCGGGCTCTGAGCACAACAGTTACATATCAACTACGCACTGATAGCTTAAGTCTAACGTATACTCTCGCACAAACAAACTCTATCTACCCGTACCTTTAGAAGTGAATTTTTGAATTGTATTTCGATAAGTTAGTGTTCGTTTTGTAAGTTGCGTGGGGCTTCGCCCCCGACTCGTGACCGTGGAGGAGGAAGGAGCGCTGTTGGGGCGGCTGCAAGGCGCGCTGCGAGGCGGCGTCGCGGCGGCCTCGCCCTCCCGAGTGGCCAGCTCCCTCCGAGGATACCTCAGCGATAAGGTGCACTCTCTGCAGCTGAGAGACTCAGGTGAGCCACCCCTGTTGTATCTATATCACATAATATATGACAACACATATAGCGCAGTGGTTAGTGAACCTACCCACTTAGCTAGAGGTCCGGGTTCAAATTTCGGTAGGTGCAAACATTTATATTATGATGAATATGCACGATTTCAGAGTCACGGATGTTTATATGTATTTATATATGTTTCAGTACGTATATTGTATTAAATATTTCGTTGTGTTTTTTTTATGAAAATAAGGGACGAGACGGGCAGGACGTCCATCTGATGGTAATTGATACGCCCTGCCCATTACAATGCAGTGCCGCTCAGGATTCTTGAAAAACCCCATAAAATCTGAGCGGCACTCCAACTGCGCTCGTCACCTTGAGACATAAGATGTTAAGTCCCATTGCCCAGTAATTTCACTAGCTACGGCGCCTTTCAGACCGAAACACAGTAATGCTTACACATTACTGCTTCACGGTAGAAATAGGCGCTGTTGTGGTACCCATAATCTAGCCGGCATCCTGTGCAAAGGAGCCTCCCTCTGGTGGTCCTGTACGCATAATACAGGCTATGCATAGTTTGGGGCAAGATAATTTGTGTAAAAGTTTGTCAATATTATTATGTCAATATATACTGATACCACTTAGAGATCTTCATTCTCATCTTAAACGCAACGCATCTCTTGATCCCCGATGATGAGGACGTTGATGAGTGATCGCCTCATCACTTCCCATCACGCTAGCTCCTTGGACATATATTTATATCAATATACCTATTCTTGCCATAAATACTCACACAAAGAAAAAAAGAAATTTTTCTATTGCAAAAAACATTTATTACTTTTATAGTGTGTTAGTTAAATACATAAATATAAAACAATTTGAAATATAAAAAGCTTATTTGAAGTGGTCTCCATTGGCTGCAATACAGTCCTTTAAACGTTGAAGCCAGTTATCAATAGAAGCACGCACTCTTTCAATGGGAAAATTCTTGACTGCCAATCGTACGGATTGTTTTAGGGACTCCAAATTATAATGGCGTTTAGAGCAAGCCGTACTCTCTAAAACTGACCATAAATCATAATCCAGTAGGAGTAGACGACAGCCAGTCTTCAGCTCTGATGAAGTCCGAAACGTTTCCAACCAAGACTGCGTAGACCGAGCTTTATGACCCGGCGCCGATAGACTCATCATTATATTATATGCATTAATATTTAAATTTAATTTGGTTAGTCAGGCGTGGGCATCTAAACCACATAATAATGGATGTTTCCATCTACTAGGCTCCGTAAAATTGCTAAATCTTTTAAAGTGGATTGTGTTATATTTTATTATAAACTCCCAAATGATATTAAAATATTACCTATTAAAAAATTTTAATGTATCGTGAAAAAATAAATTAACATCTAAGGCCTAATCTAAGGCATCATAATGCGAAAGATTATTTGAATGATAAATATAGTTGGAATTAATGTTCTAAATTTTGTTAATGAATATTGTTATACTCATTTGAATGCTATTGTAACTTTGTACTTCATCCTGACCAAGCACTAAATCTTAATATATATAAATTACGTGACACGTTGTTTGTCCGCGATGGACTCCTAAACTAATGAACGGATTTAAATGGGGATTACTTTATGGAGTGTAATTTAGTCCAACTTGAGAGATAGGATAGATTTTATTTCGATTTGGGACCCATAATTATTTTTATTTCCAATAGTTGTTTTGTATGGACATATTTTGTGTGAGAGAATCTATCGACGCACGGTTTGACAGTTCTGCTGTGAAACAATTTCATTATAACAACAGGGAGCATTTTTTACGAAATAATTTATTATGTTTCTAAGTAATAGCAAATTCCTATAAAACAGTATTTTTATTTTATTTTCTACAGAACAACGTCTGTTGGGTCAGCTATTAACTTATAAAGTTTTACAGTGAATAAAGATTTTTTTGACTTGACCACACATCAAACGCCACAAGCTTCGACACATGAATTAAGACAATATTCCGCCTTTTGATTTCCTATTTGTATGTTCATACAAACATTTAGATAAGATATGACTGGGTTTATTATGATGTAGTAAGGGTGCATAACAATCAATTATAACATATTAGCTGATGCCCGCGACTTCGTCCACGTAGATAAAGGTTTTGTAAAAATAATAAGCAAGTTTGGAATTGAAGTATATCTCATGTCCTATTCCAGTTCCGGTTCCCGTTTTCGCTCCCGTTCCCAACATATTATATGAGTCTTATTTCGAGGAAGATTGCTATGGCAAACTAAACCTACTATTGGTATAGTTATAGCTCATCCATGTGAATTTCAGTTTTTCACATATCCCGCGACAACCATGGAGATTTCTGGGATAAATTGTAGCCTATGTCCTTTCCAAATCTCTAATCTATTGCTGTATCAAATTTCATCCAAATCAGTTCAGTTCCATTTCTAGTGTTGTTAGTAGTGATAATTAGTCATTGGTTTGTATTGTCGACTTTAACATTACTTTTTAATCAATATTATAACATTATTTTTAACTTGCAACTTGTATGAGGTTCAGTCAAGCCCTCCCAATAGCAATGTCTCTATTAAATTATTAAAATACAAAACAACAAAAGGGAGTGTTTGTTAAGACGCTCGTAATACAACCCTCCGTGCTCGCGCCCTGTGTTATAACGATTCTCAAATATTTACATCTTGTTATTAGCGGGTTGGATGAGGGCAGCGCAGGAGATTGTCATGGAGATCTATGGGGAGGGCTCTGTCCAGCAGTGGACGTCTTCTAGCTAAATAGATGATGATGAGCAGAACAGTAGTCTGCACTAGATCTCTATCTTCTGTAAATGATATACTTGTAGTAGGAAACCTACTGTTATTTGCTTCGGGATTTCCCCATCAAATTGCATCTTCATTGAAATAAGTATTTGATTCGTGATCAAGTTGTAACAAAAGTATAATTAAATATTGAAATAGTATGAGCAGAAAATATGGATAATGACTCAATAAAACAATTAACTATAATATTTATCTACTTATTCAGGATTGAATAAAATATGATAAAGGAGTTTATTTTAATGAATATAATCATTGATACGCCCTGCCCATAACAATGCAATGCCGCTCAGGATTCTTGAAAAACACAAAAATTCTGAGCGGCAAAACAATTACACTCGTCACCTTGAGACAAGATGTTAAGTCTCAATTACCCAGTCATTTCATAGCTACGGCGCCCTTAAGACCTAAACACAATATTGTTTACACAGTACTGCTTCACGGCAGGAATAGGTTTCGTTTGGGTACCCATAATCTAGCCGGTATTCTGTGCAAAAAGTGAGCCTCCCACTAAAGAGAGTAAAGAACTTCTTAAATGGTTAAATTAATATTTATAGGTGTTTAAATTCCCATGTATGACTGTATGAAAATAAAATATGTCAACTTTATTATTAATTATAAATAAATAAAATTCCTTCAAGTACTTGAGGTTGTGTTAAGTAAAATTTTTGACATTTCCTTAGTCTGTAGCATAAGTTGAAAAGAAATCCTTAAAAGAAAAGTAAAAATTACGACTTGATTGGTTGATACTAAACTAATATAATAAATTGTGTTTTTGTATGTATGTTTGTAATGTTTCCACATAAAAACTACTTGACTGATTTCAAAAAGTCTTTACCTCAGTATCCTCCAGTACCTCCATCCTATATTTGTTTTTAAAAACAATTCGACACGTGTTTCACCTCTACATGAGGCATCCTCAGGACGTGTTGTCTCGCCAAAATCTGGCACGAGACTGATCGTCGTGAGACAGTCTCGTGCCAGGCGAAACACGCGTCGAATTGTATTTAAAAACAAATATTGGCGGAATTAACACTAAAGAAAACTTAAATCATTTGTATAATAATGGATTTCCGCAAAGTAACGCCTAATTCAATTTTAATTTTTTGTAAGATGTTGTAATTCTCTGTTATACATTCGTACCTACTGTCGAGATTAAACTATCCGGGTCACTTGAAATAGTTGTTTTAATAAATTAATTGATCTCATTATTTTTACGACGAGACATTATCCAATAATAAAATAATAACTAAGTGAAATCAAACTATTATTTTTAACAAAAATAAATTTATTCACTATCTCGTGATCGGTATCTTCACGAGGCAAATCGCGAGGCATTGCTAGTTGTTTGATAAAACAAGGAACGATGTCTAATATGATATTCAATAAGAGCGCTTGCAAAAAGCGGATGACGAGCGGATAGAAAGCGGACACGGGGCGGACGGAGACCGTGCGGAACTATACGTATCTGAAACATAAGCTTGTTCTTGGACCGCTTTGTGAAGCCATCGCGTGACTCGCCTTTTCAATGCTATTGGAATATTATAAGAAACGACATATTTTCTTGAAACTACTTTCAGAAATAAAAATGAAAAGCAATCATAAATTGTATGGTTGTATGACTCTTAGTAGGATACACTCGAGTCTCATTTTAATCAGAATACCTTTTCAGGCTATAGCAGCACCTTAGATTAAGGATTGGTATCCGCTGCGCTCCAACTAGATGCCGCACTACCTAAAAACAATAGATTTTTTATTAGGGTAACTATTAGATGCTTATGTGCGTGGCATCTTGACACTTAATGGCATCTTTCAAATTTTGTAAAATACGCTTCGTGTTATTTTATATTGAAATTAATAAAATACAAAATAATTACTGATGATATGTATCCCAGGGTCTTTCTTATTTCTTGTAGTATTATTTAGAGAAAGTTTTACTACGCAACCCGGCATTTTAGTTTTGATTATTGGCAAGGTTTAAGAGAACATGTCGCACGTCAACGTCACATATTGTTAGAGGTTCGAGGACACGCACATGGGCGTCGGATTGGTTGCCGCACTTTGCGACTACGCCAGCGGTATTTATGTGTGTAAATGTGAATATAACATAATAACCTAAATAATATCATATACTGGGAATGGAGCTACCACCCTCAGGCAATTGAACGATAATATATTGCAACGATATCTATATATTTAAAACAAAGTCATGTTAGTTACACCATTTTCCGGATCCGGTATTTTCCGGAGAAACGCCAGGATTGTGCTGCCTTAGTGGGAAACTACCGAATCACGACATTTTCTAGAAAAAACACTCAAAAATACAATTTTTGTTTCCAAATGTCCTCATTTGGGGCAGACATTATCTAAGAACGGCGATTTATTTACATTCAGGGTATTAATTTATTTATATTCTTACACACGATACAGTAGAAGAATAACATACCTACTATACTTATTCCTATGTATTATGTATGCTAATACTAAAAATAAGTGATTTACGAAATTCCATCGGCGAGAGTTTTTTTAACAGAACAACGCCTGTCGGGTCCGCTAGTTTTATATAAAAAGAGTCCGCTGAGTTGTGTGTTGCGCCCATTCATCTCAGATCTGAGGCATACTTTTTCGAAAGAGTATTTTTGACGTTCAGCAAGTGATTATGAATCCTAGTTTGAATATAAATATTTGACTTTGAAACTTTTTGAATAGTAACACTATTCACGCATCAATAACAAATGAATTCAATGAAGGGGGTTGTGCTCCACGCTCCAACTGTACCTGATCAAAAACTGCGACCTCGGAGCCACCTCATTAACCTGATGTCATCTGCAGCAGCCCCCCGGAGCTCGTCCCTGTTTTCCCGCGCTCCCTGACTCCTTGGCGAGCCAGGGGCACACAAGCGTAACGTAATGACTACGATACAAATCGTTAATCTGTGCGTGTTTTTGAAATTTAAAACTATACTAGTAGTTGCCCGTTGCATTCGCAACTAAAGGTTTTTTTTTTATGATAATGAGGGACGAGACGAGCAGGACGTTCAGCTGATGGTAATTGATACGCCATGCCCATTACAACGCAGTGCCGCTCAGGATTCCCGAAAAACCCAAAAATTCTGAGCGGCACTACAATTGCGCTCGTCACCTTGAGACATAAGATGTTAAGCCTCATTTGCCCAGTAATTTCACTAGCTACGGCGCCCTTCAGACCGAAACACAGTAATGCTTACACATTACTGCTTCACGGCAGAAATAGGCGCCGTTGTGGTACCCATAATCTAGCCGGCTTCCTGTGCATGTAAACCTCTTTTAACTTTTGAACGGCTCGACCGATTTTTCCCGGTTGGTGTAATTCGAAAGGGCTTGACCAAACTTAGATTTTGAATACAATTCGGACCGGTAGATTAAAAGAATTCTCAAAAAAACTAGGAAAGAATATTTTTTTATGTGTTTGTTTTTGAAATAATTTTTGAAACTGCTTTACGGATATTATATAATAAAAAATAAACTACTTTTAGAAAACCGACTTCAAAAACTTAAAAGTATAAAATAACTTAATACTTTTACTATTAATAAAATACTTTTATTTATATGTGCTGCCTATAGATTATAATTCTGTGCCATCCGATTCGGTGAACATTATCCATCTAAACTAAGCTTCATAAGATAGATAATAGTTTAAAGGGTAAATGTATACACTTCTATAGTAAAGTCCCAGCCACTGTTCAGGCAATATCTATAAATAAATTTAAATGTTTTAAAAAAAATGGCTCTGTCGTAAATCCTCCACTGCTGAATATCTAAATGATCGGACAGCCTGGGACTAGATTGTGATTATTTTATAGCGATAGAAATGACAGTACAATATTGTATATTTTTATTGAAAAGAGCGCAAATAAAGAATGCTGGGAGAGTTTCTTGCGCCGCTTCTTCTCTCTCAGAGCGCCATTTGTTTCCGAAGCGCTAGTAGTATCTAGTAGTTATTAGAAATGACATTAAAAAGAATTCTAAAGGAATCAATTTTGAGAAAATAAATGCTTTTTATGCCTTTTAAACATCAATGTTCATAAAATAAAAACTATTGGGCCAAACCATGCGAAATTTTTATGGGGACTATTCCGCATCAAACTAAAGCATAAGAATATCGAAAATCGGTTCATAAATCGCAGCGTAATCGGTGTACAAACATATAAAAATACCGATCGAATTGAGAAACTCCTCATTTTTAAATTAGTCTGTTTAGCCCAGTTTTGTTGTTGCTACACAAAAAGTACTAACCCACGGTTTTTTTATGTTCATAATCAACGCATGAGCTCACTTAAGGTAATCCATACTTAGTTACCTACTTAATAATCTGCCAAATAAAATTCGAAGCATAAATAATGAAAATGAATTTATTTAAGCACTGAAAAACTTTTTATTAGAAAAGTGCTACTATGCCGTAAATGATTTTTTAAACGAGCCAAACTTAAATAAATTAAAATATGGGTCTCCCTACTACGGTCTGCTGTTCAGACCAAATTGCGACACCCAAACTGGGTATCCATAATATACTGCCTTGTATAATAATTATAGTATAAACTCCAAATGTTATATTTAAGGACTATATTTATGGAATTGCAATTAATTGAAATTGAAATAGAGCCGTTGATTTCAAATTATTTGTTAAGTATTCTAAAGTTCATTGCTATTTAATCGATTTTGCTTCCACCACCAACGTCTAATTATTTGGATCGATTTTAAACATTCACAGCACAAAAACCTGCAGCAGTGGGGGGCTTCTTGGCACAGGATGCCGGCTAGATTATGGGTACCACAACGGCGCCTATTTATGCAGTGAAGCAGTATTGTGTAAACATTATTGTGTTTCAGTCTGAAACGCGCCGTACCTAGTGAAATTATTGGGCAAATGAGACTTATCATCTACATCAGCGCAATTGTAACGCCACTTTTTTAATAATCCTGAGCGGCATTGCATTGTAAGGGGTACCAATAACCAGCAGCTAAACGTCCTGCTCGTCTCATCTCTTACTGATAAAAAGGATCCACCACTAATCGGCTCAGGTTCTATAGGTATTTAAAAATGTTATCAAACAACAAGGTAGCTAATCCCCAAAACTGGAGTAAGCTTTATCTTATTTTCTAATGGATTCCACAATTATGGTGTTCAGAGAAAACTCAGTTAATATTACCCAATTAGTGTACGACATAAATCGAATTACAAGCAACAATTAGGCGCCCTCGCGTCCTCGCCTCCCGACTCCCGAGCTTCGTATTGCGTGCCCTCTACTGCGGAAGGCCCTCGTACCTGTAACCCGATCGGTATTTACCGTGAATTTAAAAAGGCATAAAAGGCATTTATTTCCTCAAAATTGATTCCTTTAGAAATCTTTTTGATGTCATTTTTAATATACTAGATACTATTACCGCTTCGGAAACAAATGGCGCTCTGAGAGAGAAGAAACGGCGCCAGACAAACTCCAGGCATTCTTTTTTTCAGCTCTTTTTAATAAATAATATACAATATTGTACTGTCATTGTTATTGCTATAAAATAAGCATAATCTATTCCCAGGCTGTCCGATCACTAAGATATTCAGCTGTGGAGTAATAGGATTTACGACAGAGCCATTTTCTTATAAGACATTTAAGATAATGCCCGAACAGTGGCTGGGACTTTATTATAAAAATGTAGGCATTTACCCTTTGAGATATTATGTATCTTATGAAGCCTACTAGAATTATTTACAAGCAATCTCTTATTTCTAGTGTTATAATAATGAAAATCACTATTAAGAGCAAAAAGGTGACGATTTTTGTGAACGTTTAATAAGTTTTCATAAATGTACTGACAATGAACAGTCATAGTGTTTATTTCTTTAAATTTTTCTTTGAGAGACTGTCTATAACTAAGCTTATATATAGCACGAACAGCTCTCTTTTGCAGAGCAAACACTATATCAATGTGAGCAGCATGACCCCACAGTAAAATACCGCACGTCATGATGCTGTGAAAATAACTGAAGTACACTTCTCTAGCAACATCACAGGTCGCAACATTCGTGTACTCTCTAATCTTTCTAACGGCATATGCCGCAGAGCTGAGTCTATCTGTTAGATGCAATTTAAAATAAGAGTATTAAATCAATTCGGGTAACTGTTCCTGAGGAGGAAAACAGTGTGTGTGTACTTATGTATGCACGGAAGAAGTTATACTTCTTTGGCCGAACAAAGCAAAAATCCTTAAAATTATTTATTCCTCGTACGTTTCTAGAAAGAACAACATTGTAAAGCCTTGCTACGATTAATTATTAAATTAGGAATACGGTTGTATGGTCTTGAATACTTCGCCTATCCTATAATGGACGAAGAAACGAAAAAAAATAACGAATGCCGCAAACGACAGAAAATTTTAGGAACTAACTTCACCCTGTTACTTTTGTGTTACAGTGATGGGGGCGGATCTTAAAATTTCACTCATAATTTATTTCACTGATAATTTTTTCATAACGCTTCTAAAGAAGTATAACTTCAAAAAGAATGTAACAAGGAAAAAATGAGGAGGAATGGAAAATCTTACTAGAAAGTTGCTTCTATATTTCCCAAAATGCAATTATTAATTATACTATAAATTATTTCAAATTCAAATATTTTGTTCAAAATAGAATAAAAAATCACATATTGAAAATCAAAAACTACCACCCATTCCAAAAGGTATGCCTCAACTCTGAGAAGAACGGGCGCAACAAACTAAGCAGGCGTCTTTTTTTAATATAAAAATATGGTAACAATATAAAATCGTACAATTATTGTTATTTAATAGCCTGAGGGCGGTCGTTCTATTCCCAGTCAGTGGTATCATTAAAGAAAGTCATTTATGTTATACTAACCTTTACCACACAAACTTTTTTAACAATTCTTTTGAATTTCGTAATACATTTGTTTTCAACATTTTCTGGGATCTTGTTGTATAATCATATACCTACATCGCCTCATAAAAGACTTACAAACTCGACTTAGCCGAGTAGTAGGCATTTTAAGATTTCTTATTATAATTTAGCTTTGGTGTAAATGTAGTATATACCTTATATTGATAAGTAACGTAGACGTATGATCAATTGTAGCTCTCTGAACAGATGGAGATAAGACGGGCATTTTCGCGATTCTCTTGTATTTCAATAAATCAAAAATATTCACATGAATCATGAGCAGTATTAGTATACTCAGAGTACCTGCAGCGATGAATTGGGGTGGATGGGGGAGACTGGGGACAATCGCGATCACGTCCCAGGGCATGAATATTTGATAGGTCTCCCGGCGCGACCCGCTCGTTCTCTACCGCGCCACATGCCAATATCATAACTCTATCATAATATTGCATCTACGTCTATTTCATACTAGCTTTTATGTCGTTAAATCATACCGAATTTCACCAGTGGGAGGCTCCTTTGTACAGGATGCCGGCTATAGGATAAGGGCGCCTATTTCTGCCCTAAAACATTAATGTGTAAGCATTACTGTGTTTCGGTCTGAAAGGCGCCGTAGCTAGTGAATGTACTGGGGAAATGAGACTTAACATCTTATTTTTAATGGTGACGAGCGCAATTGTAGTGCTGCTCAGTATTTTTGGGATTTTCAAGAATCCTGAGCGGCACTGCATTGTAAAGGGCAAGGCGTATCAATTACCATCAGCTGAACGTCCTACTCGTCTTGTTAACCGTTATTTTCATAAATAAAAATAAAAAATAACCAATGTTTAAAAATCATCTTGAGAAGAAGTCGTTTTATGCTTCACCGTTTTCTTTCATCATATATTTAACGGTTCAAATACCTAAATGGAATCTTATTGGCTCCCTTGAATTTAAAATACACTGGCCTTCAAAAGTAAGTATCAAACTTTTAAAATTGGGATAACGTTTTAAGTTCACAAGATATACTTTCGAAATAAAAAGGACTCCAAAGAGAATTTAATTTTGTACATAAAAATTTTATAGTCGGTAACCTTCTTTTCAGAATTGGCTGAAAAAAAACTTCAAAAACAAAACCATTCCGTTTTCAAAGTGGACGTTTCCGAATTACAATTTTACCATTCACATTTTTCTTTCTGTTTTAAATTTTTTTTATTTATGCTAAAAAGCACATAACATTTATTTATCATGCCTCTGTCAGTTGAAGAATGTGCTAGGATCATGGCTTTTCTGGAACTAGGCATCAGTATGCGTCGCACTGCAAGAATGGTGGGTGTGATGGTACGAACGGTCCTTCTGGACTTCTTCGCTTTACCTTCTGGTAAAGCGAAGGTACAAAGAGACTGGACACCATCTGAGGAGACCTTGTAATGGTAGACCCAGGTGTACCAGTGCCCTAGAAGATCGTTATATTATTTCCACTGTGTTAAGAAATTCCCACCAAAATGCAGTTGAAGTCCAACAACAGCTACTTCAACCCGGAGGGGCTACATTAGTGACAGTACAGTGAGAAGAAGACTTGCTGAAGCAAATTTGAAACCGCGAAGACCAGCGAGTGGCCCAAAACTCGAGAGACAGCATCGAGTAGCGAGACTGCGATACGCCCGTGAACACATGCAGTGGGATGAAGAAGAATGGTCAAGAATTTTGTTTGCAGATGAGTCTCGATTCTCCCCTTACACTTCTGATGGAAGGCGAAGTGTTTACAGGCGACCTGGTGAGCGATACCTTCAAGCCTGCATCTCAGAATGAGTCCAATACGGTGGAGGCAGTGTACATGTATGGGCTGGCATATCTTCAGAAGGTCGCACAGAGCTAGTAGCCATAGAAAATGGCACCCTCACTGGGCAAAGATATGGTCAAGAGATTCTCAATGAGTATGCAGGGCCGTATTTAGCAAATTTGGGTGATGGATCGATGCTGATGCACGATAATGCCCGGCCACACACGGCTCATATCGTACAAGGGTATATTCAGGGGGTCGGTATCAGCGTGATGGCTTGGCCATCAAGAAGTCCTGATCTCAACCCGATTGAACACGCCTGGGATGAGCTCGGGAGGCTAGTCAGAAATCGCAGACCACCACCTACTACCCTCAGGGCACTAAAGCAGGCCCTGGTAGAAGAATGGGAGAATATTCCCCAACATCGGCTCCGAAACCTAGTGTTCAGTATACCAAACCGGCTCGAAGCTGTAATCAGAGCTCGAGGAGGCAATACCAGTTATTAAAAATTAAATAACATGTAATACATTTTAGTTGAATTTTTTTACACTTATAATTACTACTATAACTATTATTACTACTTTATAATTTTAGTTTCTAAGAATTAAAGCCTATAAAATTTGCAACAAAACGTTTTTAATCTTAAATCTCTACCTTCTATAGTTAAGAAAAAAAAATAATTTGAAAAGTGTGATACTTACTTTTGCAGGCCAGTGTATATCCTCGAGTGACAGTCATCAATACACTAACAATTACAATTACATGCATACAACATACATGTCTATTGTCGAATTTAAGCATTGTTAATAATATACCTCAAAGGCCAACAACTCTCGTATGATCTCTGGTCGGGTGAGCGAGCGGCGGCGGAGGTAAAGCAACAAGCGACCCCAATACTCTTTTTATTTGAAAAAGCAAATGATGAAAAATTAGGATAATTTTCATGCCTACTTAAGTGTAAATTATTGGGTTCAATAAAAGTATAGATTTTAATATGGGTGTGTCAGATATTACCGTCCTATGTGGTGAAGATCTTTTTATACTTTAAAAAAATCGCCAGTCCTAATTCACGAGGCTACGCTGTCTGATAAGAAGGTTGATGATAGTTAATTTCTAATAGCGAAAATTTTCGATTAAAATCTGAAGAGGCTTTCGTTAAAAAGCCGCTGTAAGGGACGTATTACTTATAATTCCTACTAATGTTATAAATGTGAATGTAAGTTTGTTTGTTACCTTTCACGCCTAAACCACTGAACCGAGTTTGATCAAATTTAGAATAGAGATAGACAAGAGCTTGAGAAAGGACATAGGCTACCTTTTATTGCGAATAAAAGGCTTGGCAGGGTTGAAATGGAGGGTGGATATTTTTATGAAAGTTCACCATTATCTAAGATAAAATCATGAAAATTTGTATTTAGGCACTTGGAAATAAATAAATATATGTCATAGCGTTTTTACAGTTTAGACCTGTGTGGAGATGAAAAAGGGGGACGAAAGTTCTTTAGTTGGTAGCTTATAAAACTGTATTAACCATAACAGTTTGTTGTGTATTATTTGTAAAGTGAGTATATTAAAAAATAAAAACTGCTGGCCAAAGTAACTATTTCACGCACACGAACACGCGGGTAAAAGCTAGTTATTAAATATACCATAGTAATTGTTTTAGGTTCAGGCAGTTCAGTGATTATATTAAGTTAAACAATTTTGAATGACCATTGAAGAAAATTTATTGAATTAGGCGTTACTTTGCGGAAATCCATAATTATACAAATGATTTAAGTTTTCTTTAGTGTTAATTCCGCCAATATTTGTTAAAAAAAAAAACAATTTGACACGTGTTTCGCCATCCTCGAGACCTGCTGTCTCGCCAAAATTTGGCACGAAACAACACGTCCTGAGGATGCCTCGTATAGAGGCGAAACACGTGGCGAATTGTTTTTTTTTTACACAAATATTGGCGGAATTAACACTAAAGAAAACTTAAATCATTTTATGAACATTGAAGTACAACTTAAAAGGCATAAAAGGCATTTATTTTCTCAAAATTGATTCCTTTAGAATTCTTTTTGATGTCATTTCTAATAACTACTAGATACTACTACCGCTTTGGAAACAATGGCACTCTGAGAGAGAAGAAGCGGCGCAAGAAACTCTCCCAACATTCTTTTTTTGCGCTCTTTTCAATAAAAATATACAATATTGTACAGTCATTTCTATCGCTATAAAATAATCACAATCTAGTCCCAGGCTGTCCGATCATTTAGATATTCAGCAGTGGAGTAATAGAATTTACGACAGAGCCATTTTTTTATAAAACATTTAAATTTATTACAATGACAATGTTTTTATAGACAATGGCTGAACAGTGGCTGGGACTTTATTATATAAGTGTATACATTTACCCTTAAAGCTATTATGTGTCTTATGAAGCCTACTAGAATTAGTTACAAGCAATCCCTTATTTCTAGTGTTATAATAATGAAACTTCATTGAATTCATCAAACACGTGACAACAATTATACGTTTAGTAACTGAAAGGCTGATTTGTATTAAGAATGACCCTATTGTAATGTAGGTAAGTGCTGTAAGTGAATGTGATAGTCAGTAATGATTAAAACCTACAGTGGTGGTCGACGCCGGTTGGCACGTGCTACTTGTAACAACCGATACATTTTACATCGTGTGACTAATTATGACATAGGGCTAGTGGCCAACATTCCACCGAGCACAGGAAAACCCTTTGACTTCAGTTTAAAAATTCAATAATAATTTCACACGATATTTGCAAAGAAACATAACTTATTTTACTTGAGATGAAGAATTTAGAACAAACACTCCTTTGAAATTATAAATAGATTTTCATAACAATTGTCCTTTCTCTGAAGGTGGAATGTTGCTTCTCAATATATTCTTGATAATGTTATGTATGTACAAAGGTACATAAGTGAATTTACCAGAAACTGGCATAAACATTATGTTAATACCAGATATCAATAATAAATGGAGAGTTTGATGCAAAGTAATTTTACATCAATTTCGGGCTCTAGACAATGAATCTTTCAGAAATAACAGATTGCCACGACGCAGATAACCAAACAAAAATACCAGGAACAAACGTAAACTTATAATGCCTACTACTTGGCTAAGTCGAGTTAGTAAGTCTTTTGTGGGGCGATGCATATGCTTTTACAACAAAATTTTCAAAACAAATGTATTATACGATATTCAAAAGAATTGTTACAAACGTTTGTATGGTAAAGTTATATATATATAGGTATAACTATAATATAAATGACTTTCTTAATGATACCACAGATTTGGAATGGAGATACCGCCCACAAACTATTATTATTTATTGTTGAGGCCCGTTCTTCTTAGGTCTGAGGCATACTTTTTGGGTGGTAGTTTTTGATTTTGAATAAGAGATATCATAATCTATTATGAATAAAAATATTTGAATTTGAGTCAGCTTACATGATCTGTAGTGATATCAATTGGATAATTTTGATACCCTACGATAATTGAGCTATGTAGCAATAGTCGCAGTTTATGCAGTATCGACCGGCAGGTGTCCCTTGCATGTTGGCGATCACGAGTATCCCTCATATCCCCTCTGTGGCATTCCTCGTCATTTCTATTTAAACATTTGACGATGTCGTTGGAACAATGTACCAATATGAGATAAGTGTTCGGTTTACGGGTTGCTCATTGAGTTCTTGTTATATTATGTGTGAATCATAATTTAAATTCATCAAAATTAATGACTATTTCATTGGTAAAATATTATAATATAATAATTATTGATGGATCTGGATATTTATGTGCGCTGACAAACTGTGATCTTATTTTTTAATTGACTAGCTCATATTGTGTTATAACTGTATATTTCATTTTATTTTTGGTACTTATAATGACATGGAATTTCTTATTTTATTTTATCTAATTCAGTAATGTTTGAAATTTTAATTTTATTATATAACAAACTAGAATAATTTTAATACTAACGAGTCAGTAATATTTGCACACCAAGATTAGGTGGAATATGTAAGGTGATTAAATTTAATGTAAGATCTGCTTGTTCCCACATTCTGTCGTAAATACTCCACACAGCTTAATGTCTAAGTGATCGGATAGCCTGGGTCTAGAATATGATTATTTTATAGCGATAGAAATGACTGTACAATATTGTATATTTTTCTTGAAAAGAGCGCAAAAAAAGAATGCTGGGAGAGAGTCTTGCGCCGCTTCTTCTCTCTCAGAGCGCCATTTGTTTCCGTAGCGGTAGTAGTATCTAGTATATTAGAAATAACATCAAAAAGGATTCTAAAGGAATCAATTTTGAGAAAATAAATGCCTTTTATGCCTTTTTATGCCTTTATTCCAGCGAATAAACTATTATTTATTTATTTAATTATATTTTGTCTTGTATGTTGTAGTAGTTAATTGATTGCCAGACGATTGATGGAAAACTAGAAAATCCTTACAGTTTGTGCTTTTTCAAGATTTAAATAAAAATAAGCTTATTTAATAATAAGCTAAGAATATGAAGCAGAAATAATTAATGCTGTACATTTCATTTTCATATCTGAAAATCCAACTCTTTCACTAAAAATACGATATATTATTGGAACCTCTGAGTTTATTCTTCGCCCTCCATTCTCTGCAAGTTATTACAATAAAGTAATAAAGATCGCATTATGGATACTACCACCAGTGTTACATTAGCAGCACCTTATCAACAACACAAATCATTGCACCTCACCCCCCACACCGCGCCACCCCCGCCCCTCTGACATTATCATCCCTTGCGGCATTACCGCCGGCCAATTTGGCGCGGGGTACCGGAGAAAATTGAACATGTGTAGGGGAGCCGCAGTTGTTGTGTTTGAAAATGGTGAGAGAATTTGTTACACAACTGGAACGATTGTTAAGATTGCTCACCTTTAAGCGCTTGCCTTTCAGCTCATATTATCAAAATAATGACTTTGTTTCATTTAGACCTGCAATTTTGTATAATATTTATTTTAGTGCCACATGTAGTTATATTTTCCTTTTAAAATATGTCAGTTCAGCTCCTTACTTCACACAATGGGGTCACTGAAAATAAGTGTTGTACTCATGTATGGACACAACTATAACTGAGTGGACCTTAGTTTTGGAAGACCACTGCCACGTTAAGTTTTGCTTTTGTTTCTTTTGTATTAAGTAAGTTAAGTATTAGATTTAGAGTATTTATTTTGTTCTCGTTAACTTTTTTTTGTGAATGTGTCAATTTTTCTTCCAAAATAAATTCATTTTCATTACATTTTAATTTTTCATTTCACTTCGATGTGGTGATCCCAAGACGAAGTTAGGTCTAATTGAAAACCAAGGAAGGACGTTGCTTTTACCTGTTATAAACTATCACCATTAATATTTACAATCTCCCGCCACCTCTCTCCGAGGTCATCCAGATTAGTTCTTTCACTCTGCCCTTGTCCGCGCGGTCTAGTGCCATTCTTTGCCCTGGTCAACAATACTTTATACTTCCATAATCTTCTCTAGACATGGAAAGCTAGGAGAGGGACATATATTGGATTTCATATATAATCCTTGCATGACATTTTGGATCAATCTGGGCAGTTATTCAAGAGCACTGGAAATAACTGGAACCGTACCATACCGGATAACAGAAGAGCTCTTACCAGCCTGTCAGCCATAGCTTGTGACCTTAACGTGAAAAATATGTGATCATATTATGTCGTAAGCTACTAAATGGTAAATATGTTACATGATAATAAAGATACAAATATAGTATTATGGTAATAAAAGTAGATAGATATTTTACTAAGATTTAGTCGTAAAAAAACTGCCTACAAGAACCTTGGGGCAATTAAAGATATTCCACAATTTTGAAAACGAAATCAAATTGAAATATTTTTATTCAAAATAGGATGTGTAGTTGTAATTCTTAACTTTCAATAAGTGATATACTTATTGAAAGTCAAAAACTACCACCCATTAGAAAAATAATGCCTCAGACCTGAGATGAACGGGCGCAACAAACTCAGCGGGCGTATTTTTCATAAAAAGTATGATTACAAAGTAATTTCGTACAATTAAACTTATTACTTAATAGCCTGAGGGCGGTCGCTCCATTCCTAATCTGTGGTATCTTTCAAAGTGAACCTCTAAGATCAAAACATTAAATTTTTCATTTTCATTATTATCAATACCATCAACACATAGTCATCAATGTTTACTTTATCTGTAACGACATCATCTCAAAGCGTCACAACAATCTGATTTATTACTTTCCGAGATAAATATTTATTGGTGGGTCGGTTATCCTTGTTTGGAGCCCGCATCGCAAATATTATTGCAGTATAATAGTCCTCCCACTTCCCGTGTCCCGTGTCCCGATGTTTAGTGCGTCATGTTACGCACCATTACACTCTCGATAGAGCTATTTGTTATAACGACAGCGTTACACCTGATCTTATCATCTTATGGGGTTCTATTCACGAATTATGATGTATATGCATTAAAAGTATATTCCAATTGCATTTATTGTTTGACGTGTGAGATTATACAAGTTTCTTATAGAAAACATCACCTATTGGTGCATTTAAAGGCAACCTAAGTCGTCCTTTTCGAGTAGATTGGATGAAAAACTTACTATGCTTTCTTATCTACTACAAAGACGCATAATATTACATTTACTGCAGCTTAATAGATAGTGGAACAATTGCCTAGTATTATATTTTAGAATATTTGTATTAGCGCGTGCGTAGGAAAATATAATATATTAAAAATGAAAATCAGTTATGGCGAAATGATAGACAGACATACCTGAGATTCCGAGGAAGAGATGGTCTGCAGCTGGGGGCGCCCTCTTATTGTCTTGGAACTCCTGGTGCAAATGTTGCTTTACTGTACTCTCGGGCTCGGCGTTTGTAGAACGACATGTGTTACACCGAGTACTTTGATGCGATGTGATTAGATGGTTGCCCACTGATGAAGTATTCAATTATATGCGTATTGCGTGCGACTGAGTTCGGTGACAATTTATTATTAACCAGCACGAGAGTCATTTGGCATTCGAATAGCCAATCAGATACCATTGCGTCTGTGGTCTATAGGTGTCTCTCTAGTTCTACAGGAATAATCTGGACTATAGATTGCCATAACATAAAATTGCGGCGCAACCAATATTATTAAATATAAATGATAGGTAAAGCAATTCTGAGCCCAATCGGTGTTCAGATCCAGAACTGATTATATAATTTTTAATAAAGCAAGCTGGCCTTTGTTAATGAACCCTCGGCAAGGGTGCCGCAACCACTGGGGCTACGGGGGGTGTGGGGGGGTGTGTGAGGGGGGTCGCATTGCGGCTCACTCTTTATTGTTTCCACTTCCTTCGTCTTTGTTGGGGTCGTGTTAAATTGTTCCGTCTCCATTGTACGTTAATAAGTTTCTGGTGTAGCAAATAGATGTGGTAGCGGGAACGATTGTTGTCGAAGCGTTGTGATACATTGAGGGTTGTCGGGGACGAGATGAGTGGCAGGAATAGGATAAGGCCCGGTATCCAACAAAGCGGAGAGGAGAGGAGATATATTTGATAACCAAGTCATATTTCGTTATTTGCACATTTACTCTTTGCTTAGCTTCGGTGGAAATGGATCAAGCGGAGAGGAGAGGAGATGTCTCATTTTTCTATAGAACTGCCGCGTCGAGTAATCAAGCGCGGCAGAGCGGTGATAGTTAAGGCAGGCGTAATGTCGTCTTCCTTTCGTAGATAACAGTTGACTGATTTCGAGCTCTCACAGCTCACATCACCTCTCCGCTTTGGTGGAAATAGACTGACAGCTTTGCGGATTATCTCCTCTCGTCTCCTCTCCGCTCCTCTTTGGCGGATACCGGGCCTAAGTGCAGTTGAAGTAGCGCGGCATTTAATTGTCGCGGAGCTTACAAGCAGTCTAATCACTCGTCTAAATTATCAAGTATTTTTAGTACTCTAATGTTTATGATGTACTAGCTTATACCCGCGCCTTCGTCCGCGTTAAATAGTTACTTTGGGCATTTTTTTTATTTTTTAGGATATTTTTCAAATAATACACATACAAATCCCTCTTTTCGCTGCTTGCAGCTCTTTCTTCATATTATACAGAGCATATTCCTTGTCATTGTGGACATTCTATTTAATAGTATTACCCTGTGAACTTAAATCTCCTATTTTCGACCCATGTAGATCAAAGTTTCAAAAATGCTCGACAAATGTTTATAAATTATTTCTTATCAAGTCCCTAAATACAAAGTTTTAATGATTCGATCGATCTTCGATAATGACAAATTTCCATACAAACTGCCATCCCCTATTTCAACCGCTTCATTAATATTTTTGCAATAAAAGGTAGGCCTGTTCTGTATATCCTTTTTCAAGCCCTTGTATCATAATACTACAAGAAGTAAGAAAAACATTGGGATTTTACTAATTTCAATATAAAATAACAAGAAGCGTATGCATATAAGTTACAAAATATAAAATATGCCACTTAGTTTCAAGATCACGCACACAAGCATATAGCAATAGTTGCCGTAATAAAAAAGCCATTTTTCTTAGGTAGTAGGGTATTCAGTTGGAGCGCAGCGGAGATCAATACTAAATCTAAGATCAATACATAAAATCTAATATCTAACTCTAAATCTTGTAAAAACAAACATATTAACATGAAATATTTTTTTATAAAATAAAGTAGTGGCTAAATTTAACTTTGTTGATATCCCTCCAGATGTTTTTAACGATTTCCTTACATCCTTTAGCAACGTTTCTGATTCTACTTTTATTATGTCAGTATAAAATTCTCCGTTTTTTACAAGATTATAGCCGTCATCTGTCAATCAATCAATGATTGCACGTTTCATATAATCGAGTGAGTCGCTTTCTTCTCAGAGAGTTTCGCTAGGCTGGAGTACTTTTCATTTACCAAGATTCTGAGATATGGCGAGTAGCCAGGTACCTATAGTACAAGTACAGGAAAAATTGTTATAGTAGGTTGTAGGGCTTTTAAACACAATAGAGCTGATTTGAACAAAACCGTAACAAGGAATTTTCTCGCACCCTCGTGCTAAACACTGATAAAATATATTAGAGTGAACAGAGGGAAATAATAAATGGCTAATGGACAGCGCAGAGTGACCGTCCCCCTCGCCGTTCCGCACCCCCTGTCCTCGCAACGTGTGCGTGAGGGTAGTTACGAAAACATCTTAACTTTACGTTTATCTCTGAAAGTGAATGTATCCTTGTGGATCTTTAATTTGTGCAATTTCAATGGGTCTCATTTTTATAGTTTTTATTTAGCATTATTTTTTAATTTCTCTTAATTCAATTCGCATTCAAATATTTTTATTCAAAATAGGATTCATATATCACTTATTGAACGT
Source organism: Leptidea sinapis (assembly GCF_905404315.1). Lineage (NCBI taxonomy): Eukaryota > Metazoa > Arthropoda > Insecta > Lepidoptera > Pieridae > Leptidea > Leptidea sinapis. The sequence continues at coordinate 4,130,853 of NC_066296.1, read as the reverse complement.
CAAAAACTTCCACCCCACACTACTGCACAATAAAATTTCGACACAATTTAATTTAGTACAATATAACGTACCAGTATTCTTGGTACGCTTCCACGTAATGATAGTTTTAATTTTATGTAGTCGTAATATTGTAAATATACTTATAATACATATATAATAAATATTTATATACGTATAAGTGAGGAACCTGAGTCAAAACTCAAAGTCAAAGTTTTTATTTGCATAAACATGTTAGATTGATGTTACGTAAATATTGTAAAGTACATGTTTGCCACATTTATGACGTGCAAATTTTACAAAATACATTTCTAAATCATTACTAACAATAATATCAATTAAACAAAATATTAGTAGCACTTTTATTTATTATTATAGTATTTCAAAAAATGGTAAAATTTTTTATTAAAAATATTCGTCAAATATCATTCATATCAATAGAATATAAGCAGATTTGACTAAGGTATATTTTCAATTTACATGAGAAATTCCTATTTGACGATACCAAGACGATAATCAAACTAAAGCCGGGGTACCTCAGGGCAGTGTCCTTGGACCATTATTATTTCTACTATATATCAACGACCTACCAAATATTACAGAAAATAAGTGTGTGTTATATGCTAACGACATTACAATAATTATCCCTGACACAAACTCAAAAAGACCATACGACTCGGTCATAAATGATGAAATTATGAAAATCGGCAAATGGTTAGAAAATAAAAATTTAAATATTAATATAATAAAAACAAAACTTATACAATTTAAAAATTCTAACATCATTTATCAACCCCTTAAAAACATAACATACAATGAAATTAAAATTTATGAGTTTGAAAATACCAAATTCTCAGGCATAATAATGGATAATAATTGCAATTGGAAAGCTCACGTCGAATCATTATGCAAACGTCTTAATAAGTTTGTTTTTGCAATAAGGAGAATAAAAACAAACTATATCGGAAAAAGCGGCTTTAACGGCGTACCATGCTTACGTAGAATCTATAATTAGGTATGGTATCATAATATGGGGTAACTCAACAGTAATAAATAGAGTCTTTATAGCGCAAAAAAAATGTTTGAGGGCTGCAGCGGGAAAAGGACCCTTGAAAGCTGCAGACCCGTATTTAAAAAATATAACTTATTAACAATTGTTGAATTATACATATTTGAGCGGTGTATGTTTGTTCGAAAAAAATTTTGCGAATTCAGTAAACAGGAAAACACTTCTCTTTTCCCATCCAGGGACCCCACCAAACTACAAGTACCTTGTTGTAGAACTACATTATTTCAGAGAAATTGTTTTTGTATGTGCATAAAAATCTATAATCACATCCCAAAAATAATAAGAGAGGTATCGTCAAATAGGAATTTCTCATCTAAATTGAAAATATACCTTAGTAAAAACTGCTTATATTCATTAGACGAATATTTTCAACTAAAAACTTGACTATATATTATATAATACTGCTAATAATCTTTTGTTAAATTGATATTATTGTTACTAATGATTAAGAAATGTATTTTATAAAATTTGCCCGTCAAAAATATGGCAAACATGTACTTTATAATATTTATGTAACATCAATCTAACATGTTTATTCAAATAAAAACTTTGACTTTGACTTTGACTTTACCTCTCTTATTCGATTATGAAGGCAGTCTCTCTACTCTAGTCTCTCTCTCTGAATCTGTGGTATTATAAGAATGTCATTTACGATATAGCAACTTTCTCAATTTCGAAACACATATATTTTGTACATTTTCTGGGATGATGACTTAGAAGCATATATCGCCCAACAAAAGGGTTTCTTACCGATCTAACCGAGTAGTACGCATAACAAGTTGATGTTTGTTCCTGGTGTTAACATTATGATTATAACAGTTTCTAGCAAATTCACTTGTGTGCTTATGAACGTTATCAAGAATATATTGAGACGTTACAGTTAATATTATGTTTATTTCTAAAATTAATACTAAAGACTCTAAAGTCAAAGTTTTACAAAGACTGGGAATGTTTTTTTAAAAAGTATACCTTTACTCTTAAAAATATTACGTTATTTATAGATATATTATTTATTATAGTTATATTTTATGCCTATATACCATGCACAGCATGTAAAGCAAAGGGCATGCAAAGATATCATCGTAGAAACATAGCATTAAGACTTGTAGCTCCGTAGCGATATTACGTAGTAGGTAATACCTCGTAGTTATTTATAAGCTCACCTTAGCCGTTCGCGATTGAGATATACTATATTTAGATAATTATTATATATCTATTGAAACAGATACACATCCAATCTTTGACAAAAATGAAAAGTAAGTAGGTAAGCATGCATTGAATATAAGATAATTTAAATGCATACAGTTTATTCTTTATTACTTGAAATATTTGATATTTAAAACGCTTATAAGTAACAATATTCATAATATATTTCTTATAAGCGTTTACAAACTTGTTTTATATATTACAGCGATTATAAAATACTCTATCAATAAAAAAAAAGAGTGGCCGATGAGTCTCACGAGCTCAATTTTTACCAGTGGGAGGCTCCTTTGCACCGGATGCCGGCTAGATTATGGGATCTTCACAATTTATTACTTGAACAACAACGAAGGATAATATAAATAAAATAATAAAAAATGCGCCCGTACAAGGTACACATCATCGTCAGAAGTGACACCTGCATTGTGCATAAACCTCTAAATTGCATATGAAGTCCTGGTTTAAGTTGCTAGGCTGACACAGGTTTCACTTTCTATGAAAGACATTATTACTATCACCGCTACCATAATATTTATGTTCTCCTGGTGTCGATATAGTAATAAAAACGTCATGCGCATAATCTCAGAATATATTAAGGTATACTCGCGTCATGCATTAGACAATCTCTTCTTTAACTATGATCGCCTGGTACTAAAAGAGTGATAAATGCTTCCTATCTCATTTTCTCCCACGAAATCATATGAATTTGTATCTGTCTCTTTTTCCTGTCTCGCTTTTTCGTTTCATTGACTTTCAAATCACAATGATGCTAAAGAAGTTTTCACGTCATAAATTCTTTTAGCTCAAATTTTTATTTAGTATTGAATTCTCTTTAAACTATCTAAAATCAGAAATTCCCAAAACCCGGATAAGAGCAATCTAATATCCAAACAAAAGGGCCACTCTTCATCGGAACTCAAAATGGCAGAGCTCATTGTGAGTTACTGCTGAGTGCCTCGCGCCTCCAGTTCCCGAGGGAACCGTCCGGGAATATATTGGGACACAACGGGCTGGGCCGAGTTAATTTAGGACGTAACATAAAACAAAATAAAGTAACGTTTTATGTTAGCTGCTCTTCACCGCGACTCATCGTGATGTTTGAAGAGCATGTTAGACCAGATACGGTTATCGCTGGGTTTTATACTGAGAAATGTGAATGTGTTTTACTATATACCTATATATTTATAGGCAAAGTCACAGAATATGTACACTACATATAATCTCACGTTGAATATATCTCACATTGACATGTTTTCGTGCTCCCCTTTTACCTATAAAACTAATCTTAAAAAATATTCAGTTCTAATCAAACTTAAATCTTATTATTTTTGCTTACGTTTACCAAATATTACTTACCTTTGCTGCGATTAACTTTTATTGTAAATTGTACGTGCACGCTTGCACCTAAGCAGATGTCGCTTTTATCTTTAAGGCCACGTTTCCACCTGCAAGATAACTTCCGCGAGAAATGTCTGACAGTCTATTTGACAGCAGTTTGCGAGTGTAAACCCCATTGCAAGGGCTGTCGCGACAGTTTGTTTAGCGTTTCTTGCAAGTAGTTGCGAAAGCATGTCTAGACATGTCTGCATCGACTCGCGACAGATCTCGCTGCTTATCGCTCTAGTTTCGTATATCTCGCAGCAAATGTCATCCGCACGGCTTGTGTTTTTTATGCTTTCTTTTTGAAGGTCCCTAAATCGTATCTGTTCGAGAAAACCGCAGCCGGTAATTGATTCCACAGAGTGGCTGTGCGAGGCAATAAATTTCTAACGAAACGCGCGGTTGTGGAATGCCAGACGTCTACGTGGTGCAGGTGGTATTTTGCACGTAGTGTCCGGTGGTGGAATTCGGCCGCTAGAATCAACCCGAACAGCTCCTCTGAGCACTCCCCGTAATAAATGCGGTAGAAGATGAAGAGAAAACCCGAGAGATTTTGTTTAAATTGAAAATAAAGGGCAAAGTCGTAAATGGTCTCATGAAGAAACTATAAAGTTAATAGGATTTTATGACTGCAATCGTTCCTTATGGGAGAAACGGCATGCGGATTATAAAAATCAAATTAAAAAAAGCTCTGTGCTGAAATCCATCGTAAGAGAATTCTCTACAACTGTCTTTCCTTCAGTGATATCGAATCTCTGAAATGTGTGTCTTGTGACTTGTTTTTTTTTTATAACGTCACCAAGTTTTGCCTATAACACTTCTACATCAATTGCGGTCATACGAATAAAATTGAAATATTGTTGACCATCTATCAGTTATATTTCACGTAAATTATGGTAAACACCAGCTTCACATCACGTAGAAATCTTTTCTCGAACCAAAATTGATCTTTTTTTGTTATTCAACAATAAAATTGTTAATGCAGCTGCTACAGGTGCGTGTCTTGACGGCATGATTTCATAGTATAGAAGCTATTGTGTGTAAACACCTCCGAAATAAATTGCGATAGGATGATCCGCGAGTTTCACACAAGACATTCATAGCAGAAATAAATTGCAGGAATAAGTACGACATGTAAACACTATTGCATGAACTCATGCAAGACTTCCGCGAGTTTGCTTGCAGGTGGAAACGCGGCCTAACATCTGTGTTCAAAGTTCTCGGTTCCAAGGGAATTATTTAAGTTAGTTATTATTTGAATGTGTATTTAATCTTTTGTTGCTGTTTTGGTCTCCAATAAATTAAATAACTTATAAATAAAAGATCAGTATAATTCTTACCTCTTCAGAAAATAAATTACTTACAATATTCATGCTGCTCCATGAAACTCTATCACAAGCGCATAGCCCGCGGCGAGAGGTCGACCGCGCCGCTAACCAAACTGTTGAAACAAGATTACTATGGGAGTCACCCCCGTCTCCCCTGGCCCGTTCTCCGTACCGAGTGTCCGTATCCCCGGGGAGCGAGTCGGGCTAATCCAGTTTCATCATTCTTACGGCCAAATGGGATTCAGAAATGCCATTTGCCTTTTTGTATTTTGAACTGGTTATGCCTCGTTCCTGACGCTATTCATTGCTTCTGTCAATTCCAGCTGACTTTTTTTAATGAAAATAAGGGACGAGACGAGCAGGACGTTCAGCTGATGGTAATTGATACGCCCTGCCCATTACAATGCAGTGCCGCTCAGGATTCTTGACAAAGCCTAAAAATTCTGAGCGACACTACAATTGCACTCGTCACCATGAGACATAAATGTTAAGTCTCATATGTCCAGTAATTTCACTAGCTACAGTGCCTTTCAGACCGAAATACAATAATGCTTACACATTACTGCTTCACGGCAGAAATAGGTGCCGTTGTGGTACCCATAATCTAGCCGGCATCCTGTGCAAAGGAGCCTTCCACTGGTATGGCTGGTGGTGCATTTATAGCATACGACACTGCAGAGAGTTGTTTATTTTAAGAATTGTGGGAAGTGCGTATGATGTGCTACGTATTGTTGGTATCTCTAAATGCATCCAAGGAAATATTTCAATTTAAATTACAATGGGACCGCACCGGAAGCACCAGCTTTCACACAAAAAAGAATCATCTAAATCAGTGGTGCACCCATTCGAAAGTTCTAAGGTAACAAATCAAAAAATTAAAAAAATACCTCCTCCTTTTTTGAAGTCGGTTGAAAATGGAACGATTCATGCAACTTCTTTGGTGAGATTGGAGGATCCCCTTAAAAAAATAGTAGGTTGAAACCTGTTGGAAAGTGACGAGAATATAACAAAAATTAAAGGAAAAATAAATTACGGGCGATCTGAAGTCGGGATGTGGAAAAGGGAAAAAAACGATTTATCTTGATTTTCGGCAAAACTACAAGTACTTTGGAAAAATGTTAAATAGCAAGGTTGTAGGTAATTAAAAGGATCTACAACTTTTGTTTTCACATAACCTCAAAATTTGTGTAAAAAATTCATAAAACCAAAAAATTTTGTCTCGAAATTTGGTGAAAAGTTACCTTTTAATATCCCAAGTGAACTGTATTTTTTTAAATTTGAATTTTTTAACTTATTTTGACTCATAAAAAGAACCGCAGTTTTTAATCTTTTTTTTTTTTTTTATGGAATAGGAGGACAAACGAGCGTACGGGACACCTGGTGTTAAGTGATCACCGCCGCCCACACTCTCCTGCAACACCAGAGGAATCACAAGAGCGTTGCCGGCCTTTAAGGAAGGTGTACACGCTTTTCTTGAAGGTATCCATGTCGAATCGTCCCGGAAACACCGCACAAGGAAGCTCATTCCACAGCTTCGTGGTACGAGGAAGAAAGCTCCTTGAAAATCGCACTGTGGAGGACCGCCACACATCCAGATGGTGGGGATGATATCGTAACTTGTGGCGTGTCGTGCGAAGGTGAAATTCGGCGACAGGAATCAGGTTGAACAGCTCTTCGGAACACTCCCCGTGATAAATGCGGTAGAAGACACACAATGAAGCGACGTCTCTACGCAACGCCAAGTGATCCAGCCGTTCACAGAGTACTGGGTCCCCGACAATTCGAGCTGCTCTGCGTTGCACGTGGTCAAATGGATCGAGCTGATACTGGGGTGCGCCAGACCAGAGATGACAGCAATACTCCATGTGAGGCCGGACCTGCGCTTTGTAGAGCGCTAGAATGTGGGCCGGCTTGAAGTATTGCCGTGCTCTATTTATGACGCCCAGTTTCTTTGAAGCCAGTTTGGCTTTGCCCTCCAGATAGCCACGGAATTGGCAATTGCTTGAGATTTCGAGACCCAATATTCCGATACTAGGCGAGGCTTTAAGGGAAGTGTTCTCGAAGAGCGGTGATACGGCAAATGGGCTTTTTTTAGTGGTAAACGCGCAAACTTGAGTCTTCTGGGGGTTAAACTGGACAAGGTTCAACTTACCCCATTCCGCGACCTTCTCGAGAGAGGACTCGATAGAAGACACAAGTTTCTTCCGGCACTGGTCGACGTTTTCCCGAGAGAGACCTGCATGGCCCGTGTATACGGCATCACCAGTGCTGTCGTCTGCATAGCAATGCATGTTGACGGTGTCCAACATATCATTGATATGCAGAAGAAACAGCGTGGGAGATGCGCCCAGTGAGGAAGCTGGAGGTCCACTTGCATAAGCTCTCGGGAAACCCAAATGATGGAAGTTTTGCGAGGAGCGCCTTGTGCCATACACGATCAAAGGCCTTCGCTATATCCAGACCAACTGCCAGGCCTTCCCCCTTGGTTTCAATAGCCGCCGCCCATCTATGTGTTAGGTATACCAGAAGATCGCCAGTCGACCGACCATGGCGAAAGCCGTACTGCCGGTCGTTGATCAGCTGGTGACCCTCAAGGTATACCAAGAGCTGGCGGTTAATTATGCTCTCCATGATTTTGGAGAGTAGGGAAGTAATAGCAATAGGCCTGTAGTTTGCCGGATCCGAACTGTCTCCTTTTTTTGGGATCGGATGGACAAGGGCTGACTTCCATGAATCAGGGACTACGCCTTTTGAATAAGAGTGCCGGAATAAACGCGTTAGCACCGGCGTCAACTCAGGGGCACACGTTCTAAGCACGATTGGAGAAATGCCATCCGGCCCGCTCGACTTCCTGACGTCCAACGAAAACAGAGATCGCCTAACAGTTTTCTGTAGGAACTGTACTTCAGGCATGGAGCTCTGACACCGCGGGATGGTCGGCGGTGTTTTTCCGTTGTCGTCAAGAGTCGAGTTGGAGGCAAAAAGAGTGCACAGGAGATCGGCTTTCTCTTTTGCAGTATGGGCCAGGGTGTCATTCCTCATGTGCAACGGCGGAATGGACGGCTGGTTGAAGTTACCAAGAGCAGCTTTCGACAACGACCAGAACTTGCGTGTTCCGGTCGGGTAACTGGAAAGCTGCTCGCCAATTTTGACGACGTGCTTCGATTTCGCACGGGCGATTTGCCGCTTAAAAAATCTGGAGGCACGGTTATATTTCTTCTTCAGAACTTTGCAGTTCGGATCCTTTGAGCCCAGCGCCGCAACCCAAGTTCGATACGCCTGTTTTTTGCAGTCAGATGCTGCTTTAACTGACGCATCGAACCAGGGCTGTGATCTGCCACCGATCGGTACTACAGAGCTTGGTATAAAAATATCCATGCCCTGCAGTATCACATCGGCTACTGCAACGGCGCAGGCACTAGGATCATCCGAAGGGAAACAAACCCTGCCCCAAGGGTAGGATGCAAAAAAGGAACGCATCCTATCCCAATCTGCTGACTTGTAGTGCCAAACGCGGCGGGTCGCTGGTGGTCTGCGACGTTGGCGTCGGATAGGCACTACACTCCTGACCACGCAATGGTCGGACGTTCCGAGAGGGGCGTCGACAGAGACCTGTTAACCATCGGGATGTGTAGTCAGCAGAAGATGTAATAAGGACGGCATGTGGCTATCCACATCCGGGAGCCGCGTTGGCGACTCAACCAATTGGGACAGACCATACGCCAATGCAAAATTATGCACAGATCGCCCTGCGTAGTCTGTGGTACGTGATCCAAGCCATACGGCATTGTGCCCGTTGAAATCACCCAAGACTACGATTTCAGCGGAGGGGATCTGAGCAAGCACGTCATCAAATGCCGCTTGAACGCAGCCCATGAGGTGATCCGTTTCTGCGTTACCACTATGGGACCAGTAGACACACGCATAGATGCGGACGCGGTCCTCTAAATCTACGCGGAGCCAGAGAGTAGACAGGCCCCTACCCTCAAAATTGCCGAGGCGGCGACAGCAGATATCCTCCCTAACGTACACACATACCCCGGCATGAGGCATGAAATTATGCTCAATTTTGTACCCGGGGTACGTTAAATATATCGCATCGCTAGGTCGAGATATCTGCGTCTCCGTAAGGAAACACAAGGCCGGCTGCGCCGTCTCAAGGTGGTGGTGGACGGCGTTTAAGTTGGAGTGAATTCCCCGGATGTTACAAAAGTCCACATTAAGCGTGGAGCGGGGTGCCGTGGTGTTGCTGCCCTGTTTGTCCTGTGACATACGCGGTACTGTGCCCTCCCCAGAATACGAGGGGCAGCCCGAGCGCGAATGCTCGGGGAGGGATTCTCCGGCTCTACAAGAGCCGGTACCCTCCTGGGGTAATTTCTTTTTTAGGACCGCTCTCATTTTTTTGTTGGGGGGGGGGGGAAGGACGGGGGGGAATGGCCTCCGGTCCTCGACACTAACCTATGCGAAACATAGCGGCACTAGGCCGCTACTTCACGCCGGTATTCTGTGCGAGTGTGGTAAGTAACCCGGACGAGTCTGGCCCGATTGTGCTGACGTCATAAGACAGCAGCGTGACTCTCCCACTTTCAAAAAGCCCGAAGTCGCCTCTTACGACACCCTTGGACCTGGGACTACCCTATTCTTTTTACGCCCCGGGGCAGCACATTATCAAACATTTTTAATCATAAAATACAAATATCAGCTTATTCAAAAAAGTCGGTGGGCTTTTTGTTCGTTGAAATCTCTTCTTTTTGATGGTGTGAAAAAAAAATATCACTATGGTAAATGTTGGGGAAATTGAAGCCCATCAAAAGGCATTTCATACCTGTTATTTCGTAGCAGCAAAAATATGGATTACTAATTGTATTTCATTGTTTATCTTATATATTATCATTTATTCTATATATCTTATATATTTCATTATAGATTATCAAATCTATTTATAAATGAAAAAAGGATAATATAACATCCTTTTTTTCATAACATCAAAAATAGAGATTGAAACAAACAAAAAGTATATTATTATGTTAATGTGTTGAAGTACAGTAATAAAAAATAAATAAAATACACAATAAATTCATCCGAATCAACAAAAAAAATATTTACTTTGTGTAAATTTGACATTTAACTTACTTAATATATGATCGTGAGTAAATGTTACATAAATATATAAATCTGGAGTTTACGGGTCGACGTGTCTTCGTTAAGGGCTCGGTCCCTTGGACTGCGAAAACACGAACATGAGTTTATTTAGGTCAAGCTCGGTATTGACCCAACTCGTACCTTTGCCTTTTTAAATAGCATCTATAAAAACTTTGTTATAATCTTTGATTAAGGACTGGTCTCCGCTGCGCTCTAACTAGATACCGCAGGCTTAGTCGCAAAGTGCGACAACTAATACTACGCCCAAGTGGGCGCACTCGTCCCATTCTCGAAAAATGTGTGACGTTGACGTGCATCATATTGTGTAAAAATTTGCTAATAAATATTGAAACTAAAATGCCGGGTTGCGTAGTTACTTTGTAAAAATAATACAACAAGAAATGAGAAAGACACTGGGATCACATATTACCAGTAAGTGTTTTGTAACTAAAATATGAAATAAATACCTTGGTTCTAATATGGAATACTGCGTCAATTACTGTTTTTGGTCTTTTAATTTTGGCGTCCAAAAACTCAATTAACGGAATCGCTGTAGCCGATGCAAAATTTACATTAAAATCCGCACTTATTTTACTGCATAATATGAAGTCCTTTTACATGTTGCTAGGATGACAAATGATTTCTACCGCATTGAAAGACATTACTATCACCGCTACTATATTTATGTTCTCCTGGTGTCTATGAAGTAATACGTGGTGCGCTTGACGTCAGAATTCTTCAACTATGATCACCTGGTATCAAAACACTGTATAATGCTTCCTATCTCATTCTCTCGCCATCTGAATTCAGCTGTCTTCTCTCTGTGTCATCTCACTTTTTCGTTTCATAGAGTTTCAAATCACTTCAAAAAATCATCTCTCACTCATTTCTACAGTTGCTGGTTTTTAAAGCAGGCCACGTAATTGCTGTGTTGGTGAGCACGGGTGGTAATGACATACCCTCAAATAACGTGCAGACTATCTCCTCATCAGCACAATATAGTTTTTGAAACAGGAATATTAATTAACAAATCTAACAAAGAGCTTGTAACAATATACAAATCGTTTTGAGAGCACTCGTGTACGTCGTGGAGTCCCCTCTCATAGAAAACGCTTTTGGCAGAAAGGTCAAGCGTGCCCTATCGATGTGCCAAACGAGTCAAGAGTTGTTCAACAGCTCTTTGTCTATACGAGCAGTGGGGTTGTGCTGGTGATGTCACCCTTTGGTATTGTTAAGCCTGTTCAAAAATAGTTTTTTTTTTTATCTTTACTAATAAATAGTGAGCCTCTTTTTGTTCAGTTATACTGCGAAAACTAAGAAACTGATAGAATAAAACTTATACCATAAGAAGCAGTGTGTTTAGAAGAAAGTTTTTGTATATTACGTTTGTTTGTGATTATTTAACTCTATGGCACAAGGCGGTTTTCTAGAGACTTCCATCATTTGCGAAGAAACTGGACGTCATAAATAGAGCATGGCAATACTTCAAGCAGGCCCACATTCTAGTGTTCCACAAAGCGCAGGTTCAGCCACATATGGAGTATTGAGTAGTGTATTTAAGAAAATGTAAACAGCACCTTCAAATCACGCGGTAACAAAGGTACCGTCATTCTTCATAAGGCGATATAAATAAACAGGCGATACGACATTGGTACATTCAAAAGCGCGTACATTTTCTAAAAGTCTGGCAACCCTGCTGTTGTTCTTGTGATGGTGCAAGAGAATGTGGGCGACGGTGATCACTTAACACTAGGTGACGCGCTTACTTGTTATTCTCTTCCATAAAATAGGGCTTGGTCAAGAACTGCAACAATTACAGGACCATTGCATTGACCATCTTATCTCCCATGCCAGCGAACTGCCATGCCCCATAAGGTAATTTATAGACTGGCAAAACAACAAGAACAGGTAGTTTTTTTAAAAGGACACGGGAACAAATCCTCAAGAAATATTGGTTAAATGAGTTAGTAGTAGCGAGTCAATAGTGAAAAAAAACAGCGCAATGACCTGTGACAATATTTTCTTATGATATTTTACATCTAGGTCCATGGGAATTAGTTTACAGGACCCAATTGATCGTCATTTACCTGCGCGGTAGTACAATTATTAGCTTCGATTGGGTCATCTATTTTGATTGGATTGATATTGATGTAACACTTTTACAAAAAAAACTGTTCACTTTGTTTTTGGTCTTTCATTTCGACTTAAGACCTCCATGCGTTCCATTAAAAATATTAATATTAAAAAAACACCGACTCTTTACCTCTCTTCATTTACTTTAGTATAAGGTGACCAAACTAAAAATGTTCAACAATATTTATATAATATACAAGCTGATGCCCGCGACTTCATCCGCGTTGATAAAGGGTTTTTAAAAATAATAAGCATGTTTGGAATTAATGATTATCTCATGCCCTATTCCAGTTCCGGTTCCCATTTTTGCTCTCGTTCCCAACATATTATATGACTCTTATTTCGAGGAAGATTGCTATGGCAAACTAAACCTACTATTTTTCAGTTTTATACAAAATCTGCGGTAGTCTTGGTTTTTGAAGTGAAACTTCTTTAGAATCGTTGTGGTTTCAAACCGGATGCAACGGAAAGAACGACAGTTAAGAGACACAAATACAAAAATGTGTAGGATGAAGCCGGCAAAGAATGAGACCGAAATATGCATACTATTTTATTTTTATGTATGACGCGAGTAGGTATGCCTTTATATATTCTTATGTCACACGCACAACTTATAACTGCATAGACACCAGGAGAACATAAATATGGTAGCGGTGTTAGTAATGTCTTTCATAGCGGTTGAAATCATCTGTCATCCTAGCAACATGTACCAGGACTTCATATGCAGTTTAGAGGTTCATGCACAATGCAGGTTTCACTTCTGACATGTGTACTTTGTACACACGCAATTTTTTTTTCTTTTATATCCTTTCCCAAGCTCTAGGCTATCGCTGTATCAAATTTCATTAACCAATCATCATTCATGTAATCGTAACAAACAAACTTACATTCACATTATAATATTAATAGAGATGTCATGAAAATTTAGATATTCAATACTTTTATTAAGTACCGTATCGGTATTGCTCTTTGGTAGTAATTACCACCAACTTCAAAAAAGTTATTTTTTTAAAATTTACACTTTTCAGTTAGAAATAGGAGTATTCCCTCTCATTCCTCTTAGCCCTACTTCACCATTAATATAACTTTTTGAATTTCTAATTAGAAAATACCTTTAACTTTGGTTGGATATAGAGTATATATATCTAGTAATATAAATAGTGTGTATAAAGTCGCTTAACTATTTTGCCACCATATAAAATATCTATAAAATTTTAGTTCCTTTAATAACTGTTCTGAATATTACAGCCTTTGTAAATACTCTATTTGATTGAAAAGAGTGGCCATTGAGTTTCTTATATGTTCTTCTCACGAGCACAACTATTTAAGAACATATGGTAAAATCAATTATTTAAAAGAAATATTTGTAGTGACGATTCAAAAACGCTTAGTGTAAGCATAGTACAATAAGTTTATTTGACTTTGTTTTTTTAATCGAACTATTAAAAGTATCAAAACCAAATATTATTATTTGTATAAAACTTAATCATTAATTATCGAACCTTGTGCTGTAGAACAAAAACTTGGTAGCATGGATTTCAACCTTGCAAGTTTTACAAATTACTTCGTAAACGCACTTTGATTATTGAAGTGATAAAACGCTCAAACGGGGTTAAATACAAACTCATAAAAACATTCAAAACCTTCCCCATAAATCCTCAGTGCGCGTTACACTGAAATAAATTTGATATTTCAATTTCATACCTAACACTTGGTGTATAAAGTTGAATATTGATTACATCCAGAGTGAACACTCGAGTTTAATCCTTATGATCGTAGAACTAGGACACAGAGTCAGTAGTAGAGTGAGACAGATCAGTGAGCCGCTCTCTCGGGAGCGCGCCCTCTGAAACTACCCTCACCTGTACATTAAAGACGCCGACTGTAGTACACCCACAGAATACCTTGGATATGTCAAGCAATATAAATAGAATTAATTATTTAGTTTTTTATCTACAATTTTCAATCGACAATTATTTCAACAGGCTTGATAACCTCGAAGCCTAAGGTCATCGGGGTGTCAAGGAGGGTTTACATATATCATTGCGTACGAATTTAATTCATAGAAGTAATAAGATTATCTCTTTTATTGTGTTTATATATATTTCAAAGCAGGTTTTGTCTGCAGTTATGTGTCTTTGTTGTGTGTATAAAGTATAGAGTGTATTGATTCCGAGCGATGCTTAAAATATTTTTTTCAAAGTTCTGATTTAATTCGAAACATTTAATTGAGCTTTTTACTTACCTATGAACTGTTATTGTTAGCCAAACAGATATTTCAAAACATGAAACTATTATCTTACAAATAATAAATGTGGGACAATAATTGAAGCATAGGAGGATCTGGAAGGACAGAAGGATCATCAAAACCACCAAGGTTCGAGTTATGAGGGGCTGAAACCTGGTCCCCTAGACTGCCGCTAAATTGATGCCTTAGAGATGTGGTGTTGGAGGCGACTCATGAAGATCCCTTGGACGGCCTCTTTCTTAAAAGTTCCAAACCAACCATTCCATATTAAAAGTACTGAAGATAAAAGAAAGGCTATCGTCGACTGTGCAACTATGAATTCTGAAGTTCTTTGGTCACATCTCCTGAAATTAAGGATCGATTGAGCGGTTGATAAAGCAGCGCCAGGTAGAGGGGAAAAGTGCGAGAGGACGCTCACCCACACAATGGACGGATCTTATCAAAGCAGTGGCCCAGACTGTGGTGGAGTGCTCCCGCAATGTTACAACCCGCCACCAGTGGAGGAACATCGCGCGGGAGGCATTGTGACCCAAAACTAAGGAGAACAACGACGACTAATGTTGCATCATCTTAGCGACCATGACCACTCTTATCAGAGTGACCGATTGAGAAGAAGTTTGAATTGATTGAATGAATTGTATTAAGTTAGGCATTCGTAGCGAAGTAACAGGCCAAAAACTAGAAAAAGTGCGCAAATATAAATATTTAGGTACGTGGTTAAATGAGAACTGGAATAGCGACAAAGAAATCAAAACCAGAATTGAAGTGGCTCGAAGCACCTTTAGTAAAATGAAACAAGTACTTGCTTTTGCTTCCTTGCGCACTCGTTTACTGCGCTGTTATATCAGGCCCATACTTCTATACGGATGTGAGGCGTGGACTATTAAAGAAGACCTCAAGAAACTAATAGAAGCATTTTAAATGTGGGCTTATAGACGTATGTCGACTGTTAGCTGGACTGACAAGGTCACGAATGAAGTTCTGCGCCGAGTGAATCAAACACGCAAACTTATGCAAACCATCAAGATGAGAAAAGTCGCATATTTAGGGCACGTGCTTAGGCACGAGAGGTAGGAACTCCTACGTTGTCAGAAGAAGAGGCGTAGGTCGCAGAAAAAAGTCTTGGCTGCGCAACATCCGAGAGTGGACTGGTATCGCGAGTGCAACAGTAGTATTTCGCCTCGCGAAGGTCAAAAAGTTGAAATTACAAAGCTGACTGCCAATCTTCGCTAGTCGGAGAGGCACGCGAAAAAAAGGAAAGGAATCGTACTGAACGTCAGAAAGTTATACAAGAATTAAATTAATAACATGTGAGAACGATATTGGTCGTTCGCTGAGCTACGCGGTACCCTGTGTGTGTACCAGGGCGCAGGGCGCGCCGTACCACGTCCACAGAAATAGCAATTTCATTATAATTTAATGCGTCTGTTTACCTTCAATACAAAGCCGGAGCGCCCCGGGCGCCGGGCGGCGGACGGCTACACAACGGGGCGCAATAATCTATATTTTAAGTATCCAAAGCCCATTTGAATGCACATAATAATATGATTTTGATTTGCTTCCTGAAGTAAAAGGATTTAAATAGTCCTATAATAGTAATTATTTAAAATTTTCTTAATGTATCACCTTTCTGTGACCACTACCATAATTATGTGAATAATTAACCTTTATGAAAATCAGTGACGAGTAGGCAGGGCGTTCAGCTGACAGTAATTGATACACCCTGCCTAATACAATGCAGGGCAACTAAGAATTCTCGAAAGACCCAAGAATTCTGAGCGGCACTACAACTACGCTCGTCACATGAGATATTAAGTCTGCCCAGTAATTTTACTTTACTGCTTCACGGCAGAAATGAAATAGAGGATTGCAGTTTGTATGGCAATTTGTCATTATCGTAGATAAAACCATGAAACTTTGTATTTAGGCACTGGATAAGAAATAATTTATGAGCATTTGTTCGAGCATTTTTGAAACTTTGACCTACATGGGGAGGAAATAGGAGATAATAGTTCGCAAGGAAATACTATTAAAGAGACCGTCTACAATGACAAGGGATATGCGGTGTATAATATTAAGAGCAGCAGAAAGAGCAGTTTGTATGTGTACTATTTGAGAAGTATCCTAAAAAATTAATAAAAATTTCCCAAAGTAACTATTCAACGCGGACGAAGTTGCGGGTAAAAGCAAGCAATCTAAAAAGGGTTATGTAATGTTGTTGGGAAATTGAAATATGGCTCAAGGACACAGCGGCGGTGGAAACGGTATTGAGGTCATTTGGAAACAGTTTACGTATTCTCGGAAACCATAAACATTTGACATGGAAATATTGCATTACCTATATTAGATATACAGCGTCATACAATTTAAGTTTCGTGCCATGTGAATAACGAGAGATGTCAGCCTATGATATGTTATTTAGAAAGGGTTGGTAATTTAAGAGAACATAATATAACTGTTATATCTGTATTTTAAG
Organism: Leptidea sinapis; assembly: GCF_905404315.1. Taxonomy (NCBI): domain Eukaryota; kingdom Metazoa; phylum Arthropoda; class Insecta; order Lepidoptera; family Pieridae; genus Leptidea; species Leptidea sinapis. Next base: position 4,113,877 of record NC_066296.1, on the reverse strand, counting down.
GTTTCCACTTAGAATTAAAATATACAGTTATTATTAAAATCAAAAGATAATTAGGGCATAGTGCCCCCTTACAATTCTAATCCGGTAAATTGTAATCCTCATAAAGATTTATCACGGAGAGTGTTCCGAAGAGCCGTTTCACCTGATTCCTACTGCCAAATTCCAGCTTGGTACGACACGCCACAAATTAGGATATCATCCCCACTATCTGAATGTGTGGCGGTCCTCCACAGTGCGGTTTTCAAGGAGCTTTCTTCCATCTGTGATCCCTTTGGTGTTGCAATAGAATGTGGGCGGCGGTGATGACTTAACACCAGGTACCCGTACGCACGTTTGTCCTCCTTTTCCATAAAAAATGATAATGCCGTTCAATAAGTGATTGTGTGTGAATATAACCCTGAGAGATTTATAAAACATGTTAACAACAGCAACAACATTGATTATAAATACTGAAATAATCTTTTAAATAATGTAAATAATGGTTGGTCATTCAAAATAATACAAAAACTTTTGGCTGAATATTGAAATTCTATCGCTGTATATAATTGGTATGAATCGTTAAGCAAACATTCTCTCCTCACCAAAGTTCACCCCTACACCTGTAAGTACGTTCGAGCGTGTAACAAGCTCCGCTGTCTCCCCCCGCCTCCCCCCGGCGAGACCCACACCCGCTACCAGGGCTGCCAACAGCACAGTGTATATATTACATTAAGTTTGTAGTAAATTGTAATACATTTTTTTTATGAGAAAGTGTAAAGTGCAAATGTTTACCTGATAGTAAGTGATACGCCATGTCCATTACAATGCAGTGCCGCTTAAAATTCTTGATTGAACTAAAAATTCTGATAGTTGCGATATTAAATCTGTTAAGTCTAGTAATTTCAGTAACTACGGCGACGTTTACACCGAGAGACAATAATACTCCCACATGTTTGGTTAACGGCTGAAAATGGCGCCTCTACGTCCACCGAACCTAGCCCACATTCTGTGCTAAGTAGTCTCCCAGTGGTCTATAATAATACCGGAACTGATCGATGTCTGAATATGATAGAAGATTGGAAATTAACACTGCCAGCAATTAATAATACTCAGATAATATTAGTCAGTCAATGATTTTTATTTATTTATTTATTTATTTATTGAAGCACTATGAACATTTTTAGCATCGTTGTGATTTAAAGGTCGATGAAACGAAAAAGCGCGGCAGAAAAAATAGACAGACACATAAAAATTCATAAGATTTTAACGTGGAAGAAAATGAGATAGGAAGCATTATACAGTGTTTTCGTACCAGGCAATCATAGTTGAAGAAGAGATTGTCTTATGATGCGAGTATACCTTAATATATTCTGACGTAACGCGCACGACATACCACTACATAGACACCAGGAGATCATAAATATAGTAGCGGTGATAATAATGTCTTTCATAGCGGTTGAAATCATGTGTCATCCTAGCAACATGTACCAGGACTTCATTTGCCTTTAGAGGTTCATGCACAATGCATGTTTCACTTTTGCCATGTGTACTTTGTACGCACGCAATTTTTATTTATTTATATATCTTAAGAAGATATTCATAAATATAAAAACGTGGCAGCCCTGGTCACCTCAGTGAGGTATCCTATTACAATCCCGTGCACGTCACAGATCTTAAGGATTTCCCCTCCTTTGAATTTTTATGTCTTGTTACGGCTTCAAATGATTATTCGACATCGCAGATTTACGACCGATTGCTGATGGTGTTGATAGAAGAGAAATGATTATTGTATGATAATAAGTCGAGCGTAGGGTTCTGTCGGAGCTATTTTAGCTTTTGGATAATTAATGGCAGTTTTCATGCTAGTAGGTTGTAGTTTCTTCGGTAGATCGTTCGTAGGAACTTATCTTAATATAATATCAGAATACAGAACAATTGATATACATCCAGAGTCCTGATGTTTGTTTTCAGTGAACTCTTAAACTAATGAACTCTTAAACTAATAATAATCTTAAACTAACTTGAGAGATAGGATAGTTTTAATTTAGATTTGGGACCCATAATTATTTTTATTTCCAATATTTGTTTTGTATTGATATATGTATTTTCTATGAGAGAATTTATATAACCACGGTTTGACATTTCATAATCAAATAGGGCATTTTTTTACAAAAAAATTCTTGATGTTATGAAAATATATTATTAACCAATACATAAAAAAGCAGTATTTTATTTATTACGTACAGAACAACGTCTGTCGGGTGAGCTAGTAAATCAAAAGTTCCTAATTCAACTTAACCTGTACTGTTCTTTACCTGTCACATGAGAGGCATTCGAATATTTCATGTTATTGAAACATCACAGAAACGTTCCCTCTTGTGGGTACCGATAATGAGGTTGCTGAGTGCGGGGTGGGGCGCGGTGAGTGAAGGACGAGGGACCCGCTCCGAGAAAATTGGATTTGGGCTAAACAAGTCGTTAGATGATTTGTGTCAGAGAGATTTGTTACACTCTGACGTTGAATTCTAAAAAATTAAATGTTGGATTTGGTTGTTTCTCACATAGATGGAAAAAACCTTAGAAAAGACAAGTCGGCGACCTCTGCTTCGCCCGCGTATTAACTTCTTTACTTTACTTTATTTCTGAACCCAGGGGACCCAGTTTAATTCTATCACGTGAAGTATTCCGAAGAGCTGTTTCACCTGATTCTTACCGCCGAATTCCACCTTTGCACGACACGCCACAAATTAGGATATCATCCCCATGATCTGGATGTGCGGCGGTCCTCTACAGTGCGGATTTAAAGGAACTTTCTTTCACGTACTACAAATCTGTGGAATGAGCTTCCTTGTGCGGTGTTTAAGGGACGATATAATATGGGTATCTCCAAAAAAGTACATCTTCCTTAATGGCCAACAGCGCCACTGTTATTCCTCTGGTGTTGCCAAAGAATGTCAATGGTGATCACTTAACACCAGATGAACCGTACGCTCGTTTGTGCTTCTTTTCCATTAAATAAAATTATGATCGGATTGCTATAAATCAAACACTTTAGATGTTAAGACAGGCACGTTTCACACCGTATGTTTAAATACGAAAACACACGTGGGAAACCCTCAAGGTGGTAGTTTCTTTTTCGATTTGTTCATTTGATAGAAGTAAAGGTGAAACTCAATCACGGAGCAACTTATAAAGAGTTCAGGATACACATATATTCCACCTAGGTACCAGATAAGGCAAACTAAGTCAGTAATTCTTTCCTCTGCCACCATACAAGTTGTAAGTAAAATTTGGCTTTATCAGATGGGTCCTTGATCTTACAGCCACAAGTAAAGAGCTATGAAAGAAAATGGTGTCTTTTGCCATTTTCTCGCGCCTCAGGCGTATTATTCCAACGTTTTGTAATAATTTACTAAGGTATTGTGAGTCCACGGTAATTGCGAACTGAGTACGACTAAATATGAATGTTTTTAGCGGGCATTTAAAGAAGGTACTTCTTAGAAGGTGTTCCTTTATGTCTGGATAATAACTTTTTATTCTATGGTTATAATCGAAGATACCACCAATGAGTCATTAAATATGTTAAGTTTGTACAGCCAAGAGCAATAAGAATAGTATAAATAACTTTATATAATATGAATTAAATATTGTTGATTCAAGATGTTACCTTCTAATATATTTATTGTGCTATGTTCAAAAGGACTCTGAATCGTCTTTGAAAATGGAAGATGTTGTAATGTGGGATCGAGGAACCATGTCAACAGACAGAAACAAAGATCGACTCAAATTCCTTTTGAAATAGCTGTCATTCCCGGGAACGACAGAGCGACAGTTGCACGACGACGAAATGATATTAATGATCGTTTCTGTTTGTTGTCAGGTTCCGAACTCCCACTCGAGGCTCGCTGCGAGGTGCGCCCTTCGTAAATGAATCCAGCAGTTACGGTTCAAGACACACCGACGCGAGCGGCCATAAGAAAACCCGTGCAAACTACAATGAGAGTCACTGGCAACCACACCCACTAGATCAAATAAAAAATTGCAATCATGGCGGAGGAAGGGCCACAGACAATATGGCAGAAAATAGACAGCACGATGGTTCCTTTTGTCAACTTAGAGGTGCGAGAAATGAGGGAGATTTTATGGGAGAAAATACAAGAGCCAACTTCGCAAAGAAAAATAATTTTGGTGATCGTCTGTATCGCTCTGCTGTTAGACAACATGTTGTATATGGTGATCGTGCCCATCATACCCGACTACCTGCGCTACGTTGGCGCGTGGGGCGAGGATGCCTACGACCACGTCGTCACCCTTGAACCTATCATTGAAGGCAACAGGACTATCATACCTACTAAAATCATCCCTGCTTCACATGAGGGTCAAGACTCCGCAACCGGAATTCTTTTTGCATCGAAAGCTATAGTACAACTCATGATAAACCCTTTCTCTGGTGCCTTAATCGATCGTATTGGATACGACTTACCAATGATGTTTGGACTTATAATAATGTTTCTATCGACATCTATCTTTGCTTGTGGGAGAAGCTACGGAATGCTTTTTTTTGCTAGAAGCTTGCAAGGCGTGGGCTCCGCATTCGCTGATACGTCTGGATTAGCAATGATTGCGGACAGGTTTACTGAAGAAAATGAGAGATCAAAAGCTCTAGGAATTGCTTTAGCGTTCATCAGTTTTGGCTGCTTGGTCGCTCCACCGTTTGGGGGAGCTCTATACCAGTTTGCGGGGAAAGAAGTACCATTCTTGATACTTGCGTTGATTTCTTTATTGGACGGATTCATGTTACTACTGGTAATGAAACCTCTAAAAACTCAAATAAGAGAAGCATCCCAGCCGAAGACAGCGGGTACTCCAATATGGAAACTTCTGATGGACCCATACATTGCAGTATGTGCAGGTGCACTAATGATGTCCAACGTTGCCCTAGCTTTTATAGAACCAACAATTTCACTGTGGATGGAAGATAACCTGACTAAGGATAATTGGAAAATTGGTATGATCTGGTTGCCAGCATTTTTTCCGCACGTCCTCGGTGTCGTAATTACAGTAAAAATGGCAAAGCAATATCCTCAACACCAGTGGCTGATGGCCGCCGGTGGCTTGGCTTTAGAAGGGCTGTGCTGTTTTATTATACCTTTTGCCAGTTCGTACAAAATGCTCATGATTCCTATTTGTGGAATTTGTTTCGGTATTGCTTTGATCGACACCGCTCTATTGCCAACCCTGGGATATCTCGTTGACATCCGTTACGTGTCAGTGTATGGAAGTATCTACGCTATAGCGGATATCTCGTACTCGTTCGCCTACGCCGTGGGACCTATAATAGCTGGTGAAGTTGTGGAGGCAATAGGCTTTACTGCCCTTAATATATTCATCGCGTTTAGCAATCTACTGTATGCTCCAGTTTTGATGTATCTAAGGCATATTTATGACTTTAAGCCATTTGAAAACGAGGCAAATATACTAATGGCTGATCCCCCCGATAAGGAGTATCAGACGTATACCCTGCAAGATCAAAGACCTGTGAATGGGGATTTCAAGAATCATTTAGAGTATTCTAGCGTGCAGGGACAAGATACCACGCAGGAGTCGAATGTAGACGGCACGGGAATGGAATATCAGCAGCAATACCAGAATTACTCCCAAGGATATGAGCAACAAAGCTACCAACAGGAGCCTTACAGCCAACCGCGGCAACTGCCAGTCCAGCCGCAACCTCAAGCAAGTAACCCGTTCAGAACCGCGACCACTCCCGGGCCTGCTGCTGCCCCCGCACCCTCAGCGGCTCCTCCCGTACAGAATCCAGTGCGGAACCCATTCCGACAAGGCTTTTAGAGCTCAGTAGTATTGTTGTCTATTTAAATTTAACTTGTTGTGTAATTATAGTCTTCTAGTCTTCGATCACTGAGCCGCATTCGTGTGACATCATCATCTTACTCGATGTCTTTAGTAACGTGCTATATGTGTAGTACTTATACATTATTGACTTGTTCACAAAATGGTATCTCAACATTTATGTACGTTGACGCTGTAGTTGTGTTATTGGATGAAACATTCAATTTATTGAGACGCCATTTTCTCAGCATTTATCTTTCTCTATTAATTGTTTTAATATTATATTTTACTGATTACCACCGTTAAAATGTTTCTAACATTTGCTGTAAATATCTAAAACCAGCATCGATACTTTGTGTTGTATTTGATGTCGTATTTTAATATTTTTAATCTAAGAAACTGTAATCTTTATTCGAGTAAAATACACAATATCAACACTAATTCTGCCATGAATATAAATCACATAATGCTGGCCTAAATTAAATCAATCTACTTTCTTACCCACATAAATTAATAAGTATGTTAAATCATATGATATATTATATTTATTTCCTAACTTTTTAAATCTTAAGATCATATTTGAAATATGTCTTAAATTTTTCACGTAGCTAGTTACATTGTCTTCGATGTGTGTATATTTGAAGTAGGTTCTTACGTAAGACATTACTTGTATTGGCTTACAGCAATATTAGGCTACTATATTTACTTAGATATAAGAGTAACGATATATCAATTATAATATCAATTAGGTAAGTTAGCTCTCAACTTGTGATAGCTCGTTGCAACCAAGGTAACCAAACATATCAGAATCTTTTGATTCACCGTAGCTTAAGATAATTTATTAAATATATTTTTGTTTGTATAACAACTAGTTATATTTGTATATTAATCGATATTATAATACTTAATATAGACTTAAGAACTTACATATTATTGAGGTGATTCGAACCTGAGAAATGAAAACTTGATTCATATTTGAATAAATGAATGGATTCAATATCAATTTCAAAAATGTCACGTTTCATAGCAAGAGTTTTAATTTTTGAGACGCTTTCTTCAGTTCTAACTTATGGTATCAAGAAGTACAAAATTAAGAAGAAGTTAAGAACGGTATTTTTCTTAGAAACAACATTTTTGTAAAAATAAAATCACTGATAATAATAACGCATTGGTTGCGCCAGGGAATTTAAGTGGACTGTATTTGTGGGGTAAATCACTCAGGTGAACAGAATAGGAATAATTGGAATAAAGATAATGGCCGGTCCTCGTAACATAGAGGATCCTGGGATCCTCTATGTTACGAGTTAGTGAAAGTGCGGAGTTACGGGTTAGTGAAAGGGTTGCATATTATTTGGACAACTGGCATTACCACGTTTTATTATTATACAATTATTACACTATTATATTGTATAAGTTGTGATCAATATTGAGTCGAAGTAATTATTCATTTAAATAATTCTTGTCATCAAAAAATATTTAAAGGTTGACTACACGTGTTTCGTCGTTATTTCTGATATATAAAATAAAAATCAAGGTAAATAAATTCAACGTAATTTTCTGGTGAAATGTAAAACTAGAAACGTTGAGATGACATTAAAGTTTCATTTACATTTATTGCGAAACGAATGGCTTAAGGCGAAGCGTAAGCAGAAAACACGCAAACATGGTGTTTTTAGACAAGTTTTGTGGTGAAAGTATAGCATTTCGAGCTATGAACACTACTTAATCCTGTTACACATATCCTTAAGTCTTATTTGTAGGTTGCTTATGCTCGCTGTTGGTTATAGTTAACACTGCCGAGCCTTTTTGAACTACCACTTTTCTTTGAAGTTAAACAAGTTTTTTGGCATGGCGTGACGCATTTTTTTGGTACTTCTCTCAGAAAAGTTGTACTTATTTGTGTAGGTTAATTTATTCAGATTAGAAGTGAATAACGAGGATTGTAAGCATATAAACTGTTTTCCACGCAAGAATTTTGAAAATATTGGCTTTGTTACATAGAGTGCGGGCCGGCAGCCGTGAACTCATACATCATCGCTGGCATTTAGTGTCGCCTTAACCAGAACAAAACATTGTCCATTTCTCATGACGTAACATCCGAATCACCTCAACCATAGCCATAAGAGGCGGCCATCAGATCTGTCAGTTTGTACGAATAAAATTATAGCAATATGTTAGATGTGACAGTTATAGCAACGTGACCGATTCGTCAATTGTTGGAGTGCGGTGATAGAACACGGAGCCATAGCCACGCTGCTCTCAATATATTTAACTTTCAATATTATTAACAATTTATTCATAATGTTGCTGAGATATATACATGTGCTCCTTCCTATAACAACGCGTTCCGCGTCATAGAAAGCCGCTTTATAGGATTCGTATAACGCGTTTTTACGACCTCGTAATTCATAATAATAATAATTAATCAGAATTCGTAATAAGTATTATTTGCCTAGTTTTACGATTTTATTAGGGTTTTTAATACACAAATTTAATAAAATTAATTAATTTTGTAATAACACAATTGACACACGTGCAAAGATACGCGAAGCTAATTAAGAACCATACAAATAATTAAAAATATCACAGTACAGAAATATGTATGTGAGAATTCTCGCGTTATATCGAGACATAGCCGTATTATAAGTATCATTGAAATCGCGTATTATGAAAACGCGTTATTAGCGTACCGTGTTATAGGGAAAGCGTATTATATTTAACTCTAGTTACTACAAATCGCACATATTCTGCTTGAAAAGGTCTCTAAAGATAAAAAACACTGTGTCAGAACATCATATTTATAGCCTTTTCAGTATAAATTGACGGGTTGGGAAGAAACCGGCCACGACAGGTTTCGTAAGATTAACCACAACCCATTTTAGTATCAAAATTGACCATAATTTTTTTCAAATATATATAAATGTACCGTTTTTAATTTGATTTTATGAATGAAGATATATTCGTTATCTATTAATAGATATACGCGAAGCGAGCGAGCTAAGTAATTAGTGATGGGAGTGTGACTATGGCTTCGAGTTTAAAGTTTGCTGTGTCGAAATTTTAAAGTCCTTCTCACACAGTGCTACACAAGCGAATCGATTCCCGTATCGTTCATAAATTTTGATTCAAATTAAATTTGTGTATATAATCCCAGAAGTGAGGGTTATCAATTTAAAACATAACAAATTGTCAACAACAATTTCTTTCTGTTCTGCTGAACTAAGTTCATATGAGAAGGACTTTAATAATTTAAAAACATATTCTATTGTCGAGCGATATAATTAATGTATTATTTAGTAATTTTTATACCATAAGATTAGCCTGCAGAGTACAATAGGAAATGTAGTTCTCGGTCACAATTCTGTATGTTGTAAAAGCACACTACTGTTAGTATATCAAATCAGGTCAAAGACCAAGTTAAAGTCATGCTAACTTCAAAAACTTTGCAAACCGGCAGTAAAAAATATAAATTTGACTAACGCTTTGTAAGTTTATATTGTCTGTGACATTGGCAAACATTTTTATGCCATTGAGATAATTATCGCGTATCCATCTATTTAAGTCGCTCTCTTAAAAGCGGTATAATTAGTTTGTAAGTAATATCTGCTTATAGTTGTCATTATTTGAATGTTTTTAGTAATTATTGTAGTGTTAATGAAGAGTCGATCAGAGAGATCTGTAACGATGTAATTTAAGGTCAATTTTCGTGTCAAATTCTCCCGAAATTCAATTAATTAGTAGTTTGCGCTGAGAAGTGTTTATAAGAGAATGTATATCTACTGGTGTGTTTCTACGACAGTTGCGTGTTGTAAGTAAGGCACATTAATATATTATTACACATTAAATTAGGTAATTTATTATAAAATCAAGATAAATTTCGACTCTAAAAAGAGCGTAACTATTACTACACATCAAAACTTAAGTAAAGTATGATAAGTGCTTTACACAGTGATTTGTCTGGGCTTAGATTAAGGATTGGTATCCACTGGACTACTAGATACCGCGCTACCTAAGAACAATAGCTTTTTTATTACGGTAACTATTAGTTGCTTATGTGCGTGGCATCTTGACACTCATCTTACAAATTTTCTAACATACGCTTCGTTTACATTGAAATTAATAAAATACAAAATGCTTAGGTACTGATGATATGTGATCCTAGTGTCTTTCTTATTTATTGTTGTATTATTTTTACAAAGTTTTACTATGCAACCCGGGTATTTTAGTTTCAATTATTATCAAAGTTTGATATTGTGGCACGTCAACGTCACACATTGTTCTCCACGAGGCCACAAGAGACTGGCTCGAGTACGCCCACGGGCGTAGTATTAGTTGCCGCACTTTACGACTATGCCTGTGCTATCTAGTTGGATCGCAGCGGTCACCAATTATTATCATCTAAGTGTCTGTGTATGTTTTGTTAGTCGCTATAGAGAGAATGGCGATCTATAGTTCTGAGTGCGATGTAAACAGAGGTCAACCGTACCGTGGCATCTCTTAGAGTTATCTAATATGGTAACTGTCGTAGAAGTACATGTGTCGGTAACATTATTATATCGCTTATATTAATTGTAAGGTATTTTGTCTAATATTTTATCTTAGCAATAATATAACCAGCTATATATCACATACATATCATTAGCGTTAAGATTATACAACTAATTATATAAATTAGGATTAGTACATTATAAAGCCATGGCCACACTAGCAGGCCTTCACCGAACGATTCGCGTGACGAATATGCTCGCGCCGCATTGATGGATATGGAAACACGCACAGTTTTACGACTAGAAATATCAAATACTAGTTTTGTATTACATATTGTAACCGAAATATTAAAAACTATTAGCTGCCCGTTGCATTCGCAACTAAAGGTTTTATCTCAATAAAATGTTTAATATGAGAATAATCATCAACAGAGAGAGTTGTCATACTGAAAGATGCAGGGCAAGCCTGTCAGCCATTAAGTTGGCATACTGACTTCCCATTCTGCACGGACGCACGTCAAGAAAGGGTAATTAAATAAGATTATTTCAAGCAATTTGTAGCGATTATTCGATGTAATATCGGTTGCTGTTTTTTTTACGCCCAGACTAAGGGCTACCCTCCAGGATAACGGGAAGGAGGTGGTGAATGCTAATGCATACCAACGCAGCCTATGACTGTGTTGGATATGTGAGACTCACGTAAAACATAATTGCTTAAATCACACCTGCCTAAACACAACCTGAGGTTGGCTTTGGGCGAGTGCCCTTTAAGCCTTCATCGAAGGCGACCTTCTCTTAGGGAGAGACAGGCGCAAGCGGCACTCCCTATGGAGTATCCGCTGGGATATAGCACAGAAGATGCTATCTAATTGGGACTAGTGACATCAGAAGGATGATCACAAACAGGAAGTATCAGTTGCTGTCTGAATACCACAAAATTTATAAGCGCGAAGGTATTATAGTTCAGTAAAGCGACCACAGCGTCACTGACTCTTGGTATGATAGTGTGGACATGGCTTATTGTAAGTATTTTTTATGAATGTTGTGAATTTACGCACACGGCTACCCACGTGGTACATTGCCATTTAAGTATATATATTACTATATTATATTAGATTTTACATTTCAATATAAATTATTATTGAGCTATGCAAAATACATATCGTCTGGCGCCAATTTGACTAACATTTGTGATAACCAATTATCTGTATACAAAAAGAATTTTACCATTGTAATGAATACATAAATCTTCAGTCCATATTTTTACTCGCTTCATTCTTACAGAGTTATTAGTTACGAATGATTGTATGCTTGTGAATGTATGATTTTTGGTTCTGTGTGTTGTGTGTATGTAGAGATATACTTTAGTAATCTTTCCATGTCTTCGCTACAAGCTGCAAGCACTAGTTCCGTCTATTATAATTACAAACTATAAAAAACTGTGTTTGGCACAGTCTCTCTTCCAAATAATTTTATTATTTTTAAAGTTATTCAAATTCAAATTCAAATATATTTAATTCAAAATAGGATGTGACATCACTTTTAAAAGTCAAAAAATTACCACCCATTCCAAAATGAATGCCTCAGACCTGAGAAGAATGGGCGCAACAAAGTCAGCGGGCTTTTTTTTTTCATCGAATAAATATGTTTACAAAGTAATATTGTACAATTAAACTTATTATTTATTAGCCTGAGGGTGGTCACTATATTCCCAATCTGTGGTATCATTAAGAAAGTCATTTATGTTATAGTAACCTTTACCACAAAAACGTTTTCTAACAATTCTTTTGAATAACGTTATACTTTTGTTTTGAAATTTTCTGGGATCGTGTTGTAAAAGCATATACATCGCCCCACAAAAGACTTACTAACTCGACTTAGCCAAGTAGTAGGCATCATAAGTTTATGCCTGTTCCTGGTGTTAACATTATGGTTATGACAGTTTCTGGCAAATGTTTATGTATGACAGTTTATGTGTGGCGTATCATATAATATATTTAATAATAAAAAATAAAAATATATTCGAATACACATATACAGATCTAGATATTATTTATTGAACTTTCTACAGCCCCGCGCTGACCGCTTTCTCTGACTCGATAGCACCAGAAACGGTGATCTAGGATCATAGTAAAATATATCCTGAAGTATTTTTTATGACAATAAGGGACGAGACGACTAGTACGTTCAGCTGATGGTAACTGATACACCCTGCCCATTACAATGCAGTGCCGCTCAGGATTCTTGAAAAACCCAAAAGTTCTGAGCGGCACTACAATTGCGCTCGTCACCTTGAGACATAAGATGTTAAGTCTCATTTGGCCAGTAATTTCACTAGCTACGGCGCCCTTCAGACTGAAACACAGTAATGCTTACACATTACTGCTTCACGGCAGAAATAGGCGCCGTATTTAAATACTTCTAATGGTTAGTGTTTGCAGCTAGTAACGTTGTCTATTAGATCGATACCCGTCCGCTAGGTCTATTTAAAATTGTATATTATTTAAATTTAATACTTAACGATCACATAACAGTACAATGATGACATGCACGTCAATTTCCAATGAGGCTAAATGATAGAAAACGGTTGCCGTTTCATAAATCAATAACGGCCGTTTTCAATAACCTATCTACCCTTAGTTTAATTTACCAGAGGTAGACAAATCTATACTTTTGCGCATAATTACATTTCAATAACCTATTGACAGAGAGCATTGGACTATAACTATATTGGACATAACTATGGATAGATAAGATCTTGTCATTAAACGGTGACAGGAATGTATTCGTAAGCTGAACTAAGGATAGATAGGTAATTGAAAACGGTCGTAAATATTCAAATTTGGAAGCGCGCGTATGTTTCACCTTAATCATAAACTAAACTCAACATGTCTCGCCTTTTATTCAGAGAGTTTTTATGTAAAGTAAGTTACATAAATTCAAAACTTAATTCACATTCTAGTCACATGTATATTTAAATTCTTAATTATAAATAATGATATTAATAGATATCAATATGTTTTTCAAAAATGTAAATATCGAATAAAGGCACACAGAATGAGTGATAACAATAAGGCCTTTCGCAGATGACACACTTTTTGTGCTATCGAGTCTGCGGTACACAAAAAGTCTGCATTGCGTGCAAAATGTCTTTTTCAGATATTTTACAGACTCAACGCACACGACATACACTTTCGCTCATTTTGTCGACAGAACTGTAGGGATGTACACGCAATGGAAGAACAGAGATTGTGGTGTATTATTTCGTACTTGAGATATAAAAAAGAAAAAGAAATACAGAATTTTGGGTTCATCTTATTCTTTAAGAACGATTATAAAAGGGACTGTTTCATATTTATATATTCAGTTCTAAAACTATATCCAAATAAATTTGCACACTTCATCCCACAATTTTCATTTTTTAATTTCTGCCATGATACTCTGCTAAAGATGTATCATACAGTGCTAGTATGTTTTCTATTTCTTGAATCAACATCGATACATCGATGTCTAGCGCCATGATACACGTCAATCACTAGCAAGTGATGGCTATAGACCAAAGTGAGCGTCGTCTGCGTTAGCGCGTGTTAACGCGAACTTTATTTATTTTTTTGTCACACTTTGTGTACGTCGAGGTGCGGCGCGGTCCGTCAGATCTACGTAGATATTTTGTGTGTCAGACTATACTGTACTTTACTGTACTGCATATAATTCTATATGATTTATTATCACAGACTAAAAGTGCGTCACGGATAGTCTGTCGTCTACGATAGGCCTAATACTTATCAGCACATTATATATCACTTTATATTTATTTGTGTGCAAAATCGACTCAATAGCTTAACAAAATAACTAGTTCTAGTATATAATATGTCCAAAAGGACAATGTGTTTATATACTCTACTAGTTCTTGCAGTAATTCTTAGATAAAATGTTTGTGATTACGACCAAGTGATTTAAATATACCAAGTCATGTTGTACCAAAATTGATTGATTTAAAAGTTTATGTTTTTGTAAAAACACACATTTTAAAAGATTTTTCGTAAACAAAGATAACCAAATTGTGTCATTTTAGTAGATTATATTAATTTTTTGTGTTATTAAATAAATAAAAATAACAACATCATATGTGGATCCCTTTAAGTAGGTACTCTCAATCAAATCAAATCAAAATCACTTTATTCATGCAGGTCACGGAAATGACACTTAAGAATGTCAAAAAAACAAAATTCTTATTGAATATACTTCTACTTCGTAGAGGATTGAGCTAATACGAGGAAGTAGCAAGAGACTCATTGCCCTCTTTTAAATCATGATTTACATTTTCATCCTTTTACAAATCATTTCAATTACAATATAATATGTAAAGTTATGCAACAAACATATTCAAACGTCAAATAGTAAATGCCTTACACGAGTAAGTCAAAAAAGTAAATGTATATTAATACAAAGTTATTAAGTACAGTAGCTGCATCATCCACACACACCGTAAATAAATAAAGGTATTCTGTGAGCATTTTATAAGCGATTTCAAATAAAATCACATAGATAGTAGATGTTATTTTGTTATTATTTTTAATTTTTTTCTGTCTGCTACTAGAATAGTATTATTTCAGTAAGTGAATTTTGTAATTATTTTTGAGATAAATAAGTTTGTTTGATGTTGATACATAGATCAGTTGATCGGTTGATTGTAATCAAATTGCGGGTAAATCTTGTTTCGCTGATGTCGGAACCCTCGCTCATTGGATCGTTAACGCTAGCTTTCATCTCGTACAAATTGAGTTGGCGATATTTTATCTATTTATAGTATTTTTTTTATTTGATTTACATTTTAGATCTTTATCTTAATTTTCTTGTATTGTGGGCAATGTTCTGAACAAGTTTTTAGTGTAACTGATAAGTAAGGTTGCTAAATTTAACTTTCATCGTATCCCTCGTCTACTTAAGGCTGGGGACTGAGCCAACGGCCTTGAGGAATCGAGCGAAGCTAGGTTACCTCTACCGTACAAAATCGCCATAGTTTAAATTCAGAATTAGAAGTATTTTTATTACAAACATAATACATTTTCTTTCCAAAATTAACAAAACTATGTTATGTTAAATAGTATTGGTAAATAGTTAATAAGTTTTCATACAATTTTTATCTAGATTGAATCATTAATATGGCTCCAACTATAAAAGTTAAGGGTACTCTGGTGAATTTGTATCGCCATGTCTATGAAAGGTAGAAATGTAAAAAAATATTTTTTCTTGTCAAATTCTGTAGCTATACCTATAACTATTTTTCTGTAAAAATTAAGGCTTAATATAAAACGTTTAGAAATTTTCATTGAGTTAAGTTTCGCTTTTTTGATGTAAGATCTTTGGGAGCCTTAATAAACCATAGAGTATAAATTTTAAAGAGAACAAAAACATTTACAATCATAAAACTAAGTGCAGAACTTGGTTGCATTTTATTAATTTGATGTAAATCATCTTCCATATATTCCATATATATAGTTGATATTCCCTGACTAACTTCATAACGCTCATATAATAAAACGTATTTATCGCAGAGATTGTTGTAAATAATATTATATAAGTATTTTGCAGTGTTGTATCTGGTCTGAATGAAAAAATAGTTATCAGTAACATTTATCTAAATTAGGTATAAATTGAATGACTATATAAATGTAAGTAATCGTTGATGTAAGATTAAATTTCTCTCTGTAATTAGTATAGTTTATAAGTATCTAATGGCTGTATATATATAGTCAGTCCTCAACCCTTGAACGAGTTGATTAAATCTAGTGTGGGATTAGATCTAGCTCTGAAACCCAACTGACATATTTAACTGTTTAAATTTTGCTTGATAATACTTAAGGAAAATATACTTAATAAATATAATGATTATTAGTTTTACTATTATAATAATATGGAAATATAAAATTATTCATCAAACGAATGCTTCGAAAAGTAATATATTAAATCATAATGTAATAAATTATATTAGTGGAACACTTCAAATGTCTGTACACAGTCATACTAAATTATATAAAGAACAACTTTAAAACTTCCATTGCATTATCATTAAAATTGTTAAAAAATTATAGGTCAGCAGACTAAATATATCTATTTGAATGTATGTATATCGAAATGTCTATTTTAAAAATATTAAAGTCGATAGTTGAATACTTGTTACAATTTAAGAATATTTAAAATGTAAACTCATTAATGTATAGGATAAGTGGACCTTAATTGAATTGAGGACAGTTATTGTAAAATTTATAAATGATATAATTATATAAGGTAACTTAGAAGGTCAACCAAACATATAACCTTAATTCTATAGTTAGGCCAGTTATTTTAATGGTAACAGCACATCTAACTGTATAATATTATAACATCCAAAATTCTATTTCTTCTTTTTAATTTGGACAATTTTATTTATTTTCAAATCCCGCTGCTTTTGTGGATTCAGTCATATTAACCCATTAATACATAATGATTGATATTGTAGCAAAACCTGTGGCTAAACAGACTTACTAACATATTCCGTTGTATCACTCATATAAAATATTAAATTATAGTTATAAAAGATGTTAATCCGATAGGTAATTCTAATTACCGATGGGTCGTCGACGTGTTTTAGTGTGAACGATACTAGACCGTTCATCGATCCGACAGGTCAATCGACTAGTTCAAATCGTGGACTGTAATTCACCTTCATATTAATAATAATAAGATAAGACAGTCTATTACGTTGCGAGACCGAATCGACTGTATGGGTTCGTCGCGATTATATTGAATAAATTCGTAATATTAAAATTTTATTGTTATAAATTATTGAGGATTCTACTAGCTAAAGTTAATAAAAGCATTATTACACAGATACAAATACATATTTTGGCGTACTTAAAATATCAACAGATTTTTTGTACATGATTAGTATCTAGTGGTGAAAATTAGTTCATTATTTACTTTCTGTTTTAAACGGACGACAAACGAACTCCTTTTTTACGTCTGTCATAGTCAATGAATTGAACTAGTCCATTTGAAATATGTGAATCGTCGACCGGTTGATTGAACTGATCCGTTCATTCAACGCCCATCACTAATTCTAATAAATTATATTCTATGTAGGTGTAACTGTAGTTAGTAGCACTTACACGTACTCTCACAGTCTGTATATTTCGATTGTATTGTTGTAAATGTTGTTGTCGTATTGAAGCTGTCGTATGTAATATGTAGACGTGTCAGCCGCTCCGTGTGCGGTGCGGACACGGTGCGGTGCGGCGCGGGCCCCGCAGTAGCGTTGTAGTGTTAATCAAATATTATAGTAGATATATCTTTGATTGTAATATTTGTGGTCAAATATAATTCAGTGATCGAATATACTTGTTACACCAATTTAATCATTTTATTTATTTCACAATTGTCCACGTCACATTGCTATTCCATAATATTTGCATGTATTTTATCATGTTTGGATTTTGGACAACGATCAGTAAACAAGCGAAGTTTTTGTTTCAGCTGATAGTAATTGAGACGCTCTGCCCATTTCAATATTCACTCAGGATTCTTAAAAACCACAAAAATTTTGAGCGGCACTATAACAATGTTTACACATTATTGTTTCACAGCAGAAATAGGCGCCGTTGTGGTACCCATAATCTAGCCGACATCCTGTGCAAAGGAGCCTCCTACTGGTGAAAGATAAGCCAGCTCAAAATTTGTTATTATTTACCATTTCTTCGGGAGATGTAGAATAGGTGAGATATGCAAGATGTTCACTCGTTAAAAAACGTAAAATACACACATCAAAAAAGTATTAGCAATATGTACTAATTTAAATTTTAAGATGGTTTTTTACATTAACGTTATTTTTTATTTTTAAAATAACATTTTTAGGGTACTATGATGTAAAAATAACAGCTGTTGTCTTTATAAGTTTTTTTAATAACAGAAATTAACAATATTGGATTATACTGCAGAAACTGAAAGAATAGGATAATTTAATACAAAGTATGGCCTCTTCTGCTATTCAGAACTTGTAGGCAACGATTATTCATTGAATTAATGAGACTGTTTATGTCATCTTGCGGTATTCGCTCCCATTCATCCAATTGTAGCAAATCCTTCAGGTGTTGAGTTGTTGTAACTCCGTCCAAGACCTTCAAAACACGTCTCTAGAGCATGTCCCATGCGTGCTCGATGTGACGACTCATCGGAAAACATAATTTTATCCCATTGTTCCTGGGTTCATGTTCTGCGTTCTCTACACCATTCATTTCGATGAGCGCGATTCCCGTGACTGATCGGTTGGCACCTAATTTGGCGTGTAGCTCGTAGGCCGTACACATGCAGTTGATTTCGCACAGTTTGGGAACTTACATCAACACCACTTGAATTTTGTAGCCTCAAACTTATCACTCGAGCGGTTAACATCGGCCGGCGTCTTGCAGTCAGTTTTATGTACCGGTCTTGCCGAGTGGTTGTACTCCTTTTACGACCTGAATGCTGTTCAGCGGGTTCCCTTGTATTATTGTAGCGCTGCCAAACACGACAAATGACACTTCTAACTTCTATGAATGCCAAAATGCCGAGATACATGAGTTTGATTACAACATCCCGCTTGCAACATCCCTACAGCTCTTTGCATTTCATTTGCCGTCAAATGACGTCGCTCCATGACGTAAAGAATATCTAACAATTCAATTTTGTCGCTAACTTTATTTAAATGGTTGGTAAAATTATAAAATCAAGACTCAACGTAGCAATAAAAACGCACTTAAATTCAAACAAATTCCCTTTCATTTAATTTTATGAAAAAAACAACTTAGAAGTTAATTAATATAAATGGTAAATTTGTAATATGCATGATATTGCTTAGACTTTTTTGATGTGTTTATTTGTCTTATTTTAGTCGAACTTTGTATGTTTAATAGAATTTAAACATAGTTTTTTTTATAAAAATAAGGGACGAGACGAGCAGGACATTCAGCTAATGGTAATTGATTCTCCCTGCCCATTACAATGCAGTGCCGCTCAGGATTCTAGAAAACCCCAATAAATCTGATCGACACTACTGTCTTATGACACCTTGAGACATTTCACTAGCTACGGCGCCCTTCAGACCGAAACACAGTAATGTTTACACATTTCACGGCAGAAATAGACAGAACAGAAATAGGTCTAAAGACGTAAAATATTTGTTTAATTTTAGTTAAACATTGTTTGCTCAATAGTATTCAAACATAGTTGGACATGTAATAGAAACTTGTCAATTAAATGCACCAGTGATCAATATTATTATAAACGGTGTTATGAGCAGACTCGAAATATGGAGTCCGTTACATTTGTAGATCTGTTCACGGTAACTTGAGACGTGGAGAGATTCGCCTAAGCGAGTATCCGAAGTAGTTTTGAAGCTTAAATAGCCAATTAAAATATGTACGGGTGAACGCATAAAGTTTTTAATTCCAATATTTTTATGTTATGTTTGTTTTTAAAATCGCTCATTAATATTTATAAATGAAATGATGATAGTTAGCAGATCTATTACTACCTAATTACTCGAATCAAGAGGGTAGTGGGTATAAAAATATTATATCTATCTATCTATATATATAAAAATGAATTGCTGTTTGTTAGTCTCACTAAAACTCAAGAACGGCTGGTCCGATTTGGCTAATTTTGGTCTTGAATTATTTGTGGAAGCCCAGGGAAGGTATAAAAGGTGAATAAATAGGAAAATGCTGCTAAATACCAATAAAAACAACAAATTTGTTTTTACTTTGATGTGTCCATTCATAATTTCTATGAGAGAATTTATTGACGCACGGTTTGACAGTTCTGCTGTGAAACAATTTCATTACGACAGCAGGGTGCATATTTTACGAAGTAATTTTTGATGTTATGATATATTATTGACAAATTCATATAAAAACATTATTTCCTTTATTGTATACAGAACAATGTCTGTCTGGTCAGCTAGTTTGGAATATAATTTATTTACCATACAGAACAATCACATAACACATTGCAACAAAACTTGCTAAACGTCATGAAGCTGCATCAGTTCGTAAAGGGGTTTGACATGGGGAGAAAAACTGATAAGAAACTCCCAGTCATCTTTTAAATCATATAATATTTATATATTAATTGCTAAGACTATTTATTTTAATTTTTATGAAAATAAGGGACGAGACGAGCAGGACGTTCAGCTGATAATTGATACACCCTGCCCATTACAATGAAGTGCCGCTCAGGATTCTTGAAAAACCCAATAATTCTGATCGGCACCACCATTGCGCTTGTCACCTTGAGACATAAGATGTTAGTCTCATTTGCTCAATAATTTCACAAGCTACGGCGCCCTTCAGACCGAAACACAGTAATGCTCTCACATTATTGCTCGACGGCAGAAATAAGCGCCGTTGTGGTACCCATAATGTAGCCGTCATCGTCTGCAAAGGAGCCTCCGAATGATAAAATGTCAAGAAACAACTGTCAGTACAACTATTAAAAGTTATTGCTTGCTATGTTTCTCTCATGTTAATATTAAAACTCACAATTGCCTGTAAAGCTCCACAAATGATTTGTCACTTTCTTGTCTAATGTTTTGAAATATTTAAATCTCTGAGGATTCTGATCTAACGTAGCGAGAAGTACGTATACATGTAGCTTAGAAGACAAGTTTGCTTTCGTATAGGTTTTGAGTATATATTTTTTTGTCAATATTTAAACATTGATAGGTATCATTTGATATATAAATGTGCACATCACGCAACATACGAGTGATGTGGTCACATCATCAGGAAGACGTCCACTGCTGGACAAAGGCCTCCCCCAAAGATCTTCACGATGATCGGTCAGGCGCTGCCCTCAAGCAACGTATACTGATCTTGACCAGATCGTCAGTCCATCTTGTGAGGGTCTACCAACACTCCGTCTTCCGGTACGAGGTCCCCATTCGAGGACTTTACTGCCCCTACGGCCATCTGTAAGTCGAACTATGTGCACTGCCCACTGCCACTTCAGTTTCGCAATCATTTGGGCTATGTCGGTGACTTTAGTTCTCCTACGGATCTCCTCTAACTAGGGAAACTCCGAGCATTGCCTCTCCTTTGCCCTCTGAGTGACCATGAGCTTTTATCATCAAGCCCATAGTCAGCGACCACGTCTGCGTACCGTAAGTCACACATCACTGGCAACACACACTGGTTGAAAACCTTCGTCTTCAGACCCTGTGGTATTTGGGACGAGAAGATTTTACGGAGCTTATGTGGTGACAGCGGTGATCAAAAACCAACAAGAGAACGCGTTCGGATTCCAGATGATTATTTAAAGAAACGTTTGTTTGAATGTAAAATATATTTGAAAGTATCTGAATTGAACGTGCCACTTATAACTCACTTGAAACACAAAAATATACACAGGGAGGTATAGAGTAGAGCCTTTACAGATGCAAATCAACCAATTAGGGACGCCGTTAATAATTCATTCTACTGTTTTAACAATATATACGTAATAACGACTGAGTAGAGTTCAAAATTCCATACCGGAATTAGTGATAGAGCTTTCATAGAATATTGTTTTAGATTAAACTTTATGGCTTTGAGTTTAAGCATATTTCACATTAAACGAGAATTATATTTCGATTTTATAAAGGTCAAAGGTAAATTGAACCTTACAAGTAACGTTATTAATACGAAGTTCGCGTGTAGCTGTCAAAATATACAAAACTTGAATTTGTATTTATTGGCAATTAGTCAAATTAGTGAGGGTGACCTTGTTTGATTTGGATTCTTATTCAAATTCAATGGAATTGTGACTTACATTTTTTGACAACTTCCTAAAATTTATTTAGTATCTTTTTTAGGGTTCCGTAGCCAAATGGCAAAAAAACGGAACCCTTATAGATTCGTCATGACTTCTTTTTTTTTCAAATCTATAAGAACTATACTGTTGAAACCTGTGTAAGTAGATGTATTCTGTGAACCGCATTAACATTTAACACAAAGATAGAAAGAAAAAACAAAAAAATTTCGGGGTTCTCCATACGTACAACTGAAACTCAAATTTTTTATTTCATCAAACCTATATGTGTGGTATTTATTGATAGGTCTTCAAAAATTATATTGAGGTTTGTAATAACAAATTTTTCTAAACTGAATAGTTTGCGTGAAACTCACAAACACACTTCCAAAGTGGTATGTGTCTCCCCCCCCCCTGTTACTTATAAAATAAGAGAACGATAAAACTAAACAAACAACTAAACAATTTTTATCTTTATTGAATGGTTAGCATGGCTCCAACTAACTGTAATAGTTAGGGTAATTTGGTGATTTTTGTTCGCAATGTCTATAAAAAATTGAAATGTAAAAAGATTCTCCTCATATTCTGTAGATTTTTAATTATTTTTTGGAAAAATATAAGCTTTATATAAATCGTCAAGAAATGGGTTGAACTATGAGCTATTTTGGTTTTTTTGATTTCTTAGAACAGTGGCCTTAACTGATCTGCTATCCAATAGTTAGACAATATTTTTACTTGTTATTTTAACAATCTTGCTGATTCAATACGGACAGAAAGGGACTTACAAATAAGTCAACAAGCTCACCCACTACTTGAGTTTACGCTCTGAGTCACTCGACCCTTTCAACTGAACAGTTAACTGGAGAGGTGAGTGTTAGCTTAGCTGCGGACCATCGAAGGTGCGCCTTAATTAAATTGTATTGAGAGAGGATCAAACATCTACATTCCTTTGAGAACTACCGTGACCGGAAATTCATTACTGAAACTACTTTAAATGAGAGACCGGTGAACAGCAATAAATTCTCCAGACGGAAGGTTAGCGTTGGAAGTGCAATAGATAGAACCATTGGTTTTTTTTATGGAAATGGAGGACATACGAACACATAAGTCACCCAGTGTTAAGTGATCACCGCCGCTAAATTCTCTTGCATCATCACAGGAGCGTTACCGACCTTTAAGGAAGGTGTACGCGCTTTTTTTGAAGTAAAAAGGAAGGAACTTCAAGGAAGCTCATTCCACAGCTTTGTAGTATGTGGAAGAAAGCTCCTTAAAAACTACACTGTGGAGAACCGTTTTCTGACACACCCAGTTTTGTGATTTCTGTGAACCTGCTGTTACCAAATAGTATGTCATAGTCTTCATATACCATATGTATGTTCGTTCGTCCTCTTCCATATAAAAAAGAAAGTTCGAAGCATCAAATAATTGTTCAAAATAAACGTACTAACGGTAATATCATTGTGGATGTCTATTACACTAGTACACATTCGCTTCAAATAAATGCCGACAGCGACCTGTGTAGGCTAAAAAAAGTAACCTTTAAATAATTTAATATTTCTAAAACTCTGTCTCCACAAAGGCTAAAAAAATCCCCTCGTCCATCTAAGCTAAACGTATACCGGCGAAGGGGTGACCCGACCCGTGAAAATTTAACAAGCTCTGCCCGGAGGTAAGACAGGACTAGGGTGCGAGGGAAGGGGGTTGTTGGGAGCGGGGTGGAACTCAAATATTTAAGCCGTTCATTATAGTGCGGCTCGCGCTTTGCCTACAAATTTCTGTATTCTTTTCTGATTAACGCAAAATGTTACATTGAAGGTACAATTAAGCAATTCGTTATCAAATATATTCTGCTGTCGTTAATCAAATTTGATCCAATCACAAGAAACTGATTCGTCATATTGGAGTCATGTCATAACTCTTTGAATAATTGCAATTTCTCATTTACTACTGAACTGTTTTAGGGCAATATTGCGGCGTTCAACATGGAGTCATTGTGGTTTTCGTTGCGATTATAGTATAGATATAGAAAATCCACTTATAATCGTGCGTCACAATTCGTCTCAAAATCCCTTCATTTCTGTGCTGGTTCAACATAGACAAGCGTGCTTCTCTATCAGTTTTGATACCAATGCATCGTGGTAAACAGTATATGAAACGAAAAAGCGCGACAGTAAAAAGAGACAGACACATAAGTTCATAAGATTTAATGTGGAAGAAAATGAGATAAGAAGAATTATACAGTGTTTAGGTACCAGGCGATCATAGTTGTACAAGAGATTGTCTTATGTATACCTTAACATACACCATAGACACCAGGAGAACATAAATATGGTAGCGGTCATAATAATGTCTTTCATAGCGTTTGAAATCGTGTGTCATAGCAATCTGTACCAGGACTTCATATGCAGTTTAGAGGTTTATGCAAAATGCAGGTTTCACTTCTGATATGTGAACTTTTTACGCATACAATTTTTTCTTTTACGGAAGCGAATAAATATAAAACGCCCGGTGTAACTATTAGCCGTCTCCTGTCCAAAGACATCGTTTATATTGCGAGCTGTGCCAGCTGCAGTAGTGCCACGCTGCAAGTCTTACTCAAAACATTCTTACGTTAAATATATCCAACTTTACTTATTATGCCGATAAAATAGAATTGAATTTCAAACCATTTAATGTTTTCTTTGTGTAATTATGTATGCTTCTTTATCTCATCCCTCAAAACAAAAAAAGAGCCCGCTGAGTTTGTTGCGCCCGTTCTTCTTAGGTCTGAGGCATATTTTTTAGAATGGGTGGTAGTTTATGACTTTCAATAAGTGATATCATATCCTATTTTGAATAATAATATTTGAATTTGAATGTTAATAATAATTTTTGTTTAGTTGTATATATTTTGTTTTGTTGACGACCCCTGTAGCCCAGTAGTTAGTGACCCTGCCTACTGAGCTAGAGGTTCTGGGTTCAAATCTCGGTAGTTGCAATCATATGATGATTATGAATAATTGTTTCCGATTCATGGATGTTTATTTGTATTTGTGTATGATATTGTATAAAATATATCGTTGTCTTGTACCCATAGTACAAGCTATGCCTAGTTTGGGACAATATAATTTGTGTAATAGTTTGTTAATATTATTATTATTATTTTATAACAACTAACAATAATAAAAATTACGAATCGTAATCTTTCTTGGCTATGACTTTTTTTTTTTTAAATTAAGCAAGAATAATATCTGATTATGATTTTGAAATATATTAAATGTTATGTTTTTAAAGTCACAAAAAACATCTTCAAAATAAAGTCTGTATACTGTAGCACGTAGCATCGTAGCAAAACGTAACCAGCTACATCGTAGCCAACGCTACACTACGATCGATTCTCTAATGGTTTTCCGCTGACCACTATGCCTCAATATAAAATTGCCTTTATTTCTTTAACTATTAACATTTACATCATAAGGAATACTTTAATAATTTATTTACAACAATGTAGACATTAATTAAAGATATCAATAGCAATTTTAAATAGCTAAACATTCGACACTCTTTAAATTTAATAATGGTGTTTATTTTCTGTTTATTTCGTTGTAAGGCATTGTTTAATTTAGCTGGTAGTTCATTGGCCGAAAAGAAACATAAACAACTTTACTTTAATATTCAGCCCCATAGTAATTCCTTCTCACAACTGCAAAAACTAACACAAAATATCATTTTTATAATATAGTACGTAGTTCCTGAACAACGTTCCAAGCCACAAACATCACATTTTAAGGAATTCGTGTTTAAAGCTTAATAAATATTAGTGTATTCCATACATGTGGGTTGGGCTACTAAGTCATGATGTCATTTAAAGAGACACACAAAAAGATCGTCGGGCTGCCATTTTTGTCAGTCCGTTAATATAAATTACGTGACCAGTTTTGTGTCTTAACTCAATTTCGACATGATTTTTCTGGAATAACGTCCAATTATCAGCTAGACTTGCAGCTATTACAGCTTTACCAGTGGGAGGCTCCTTTGCACATGATGCCAGGCTAGGTTATGGGTACCACAACGGTGCATATTTCTACCGTGAAGCAGTAATGTGTTATCATTATTGTGTTTTGGTCTGAAGAGCGCCGTAGCTAGTGAAATTACTGGGCAAATGAGACTTAACATCTTATGTCTCAAGTTGACTAGCGCAATTATAGTGCCGCTCAATATTTTTGGGATTTTCAAGAATCCTGAGCGGTACTACATTGTAATGGGCAAGGCGTATCAATTACCATCAGATGAACGTCCTGCTCGTCTCGTCCTTTATTGTCATAAAAAAAGAGTGCTTACTGTTTCTGTTATAATGTCTCAAAACTATCTAACACTCTTCTGATAGTCACAACTAACTCGTTATAAATATTTAAAAGGAGCATTCTTGAACATTACAAAATTAATTCATTTAAATTGAAAGTGTATTTTATAATAATCATATACTGATACAAATAATAAATTTTCGATATATATTGTGGACCCGAAAGACGATGTCCTGTACACACGTCTTAAATTTGAGAAAATCGGTCCAGCCTTTAGGAGGAGTTCACTTACATACACATGAGCAGGAGAATTATATTATATAGACGGAATTGAGAAATTAAACCAATCTCAAATTCACTGGAACACAACAAAAAAATCATCAAAATTGGTCCAGCCGTTAGGAGGAGTTCACTTACATACACATGAGCAGGAGGATTATGCTATATGGACGGAATTGAGACTCTAAACCAATCTCAAATTCACTGGAATATACAAAAAAATCATCAAATCGGTCCAGCCGTTTAGGAGGAGTTCAGTTACAACAGACGCACAAATGAAATATATATATTAAAGATTATAACTTGATAATACATCGCTCGACCGATGCACTCGGTTAGTCATCAAACTAAAAGGCATTAAAGCCTTTAGAATTCTTTTTGAAACTTTGGAAACAAATGGCGCTCTGAGAGAGAGGAAGCGGCGCAAGAAGGCGCGCAACTCTCCCAACATTCTTTTTTGCGCTCTTTTTAATATAACATACAATATTGTACTATCATTGTTACCGCTTTATAATAATCATAATCTAGTCCCATACTGTCCGATGACTTAGATATTCAGCTGTGGAGTAGTAGGATTTACGACAGAGCCAATATTTAATAAAACATTTAAATTTATTTATAGATAATGCCTGAACAGTGGCTGGTACTTTATTATAAAAATGTATACCCTTAAAGCTATTATGTATCTTATGAAGCCTACTAGAATTTGCTGCAGGCAATCCCTTATTTCCAGTTTATAATAATGAAAGAGCAATAAGCGATTTTTGTGAAAGTTTATTAAATAATAAATTTAAACTATGAAAACTACGATAGACTGTCCCGAATTGCTAAATAAATTTGGTCTAAGAGTACCAGTAAGAATTCCACGTAAGCAGCCTATTACTCCACTTTGTCCTCCGCTTCGTCGAACGATCCTAGGTACCAATTCCCCAGTCCTTCAATTATGTAAAATTTTAAATTCTTATAGCGTAGCTGATATTGACATATTTGCTGATGCCTTAGCTAAATTCCGCAAGATTTGCAGCATCATTGGTAATCTTTAATAATGTTTTAATTGGAAAATTGATGTAACTGTGTATAACTCATTTATTAATTTAAAAAAAAAAATGTTTAATTCGTAACTTAATAATATAGAAATATAATACCTAAAAATAATTACTTCTGCTGTGTTTATTTGTAAGTAATCACTACATTTAGTTTTTAGTTCTACTTTTTATATTTGTGTAAACTGTAAGTGATTGTAAATAAACCTAATAAATAAATTAATAAAAAGAATCGGTCGAAAACTCATTCAATCTATTGGAGGTTAAAGTTGTATCAGACGTTGAAATTAGTCGGGGACAGGTAAGCGACCCTCTACAGTGTGCTGAAATTAATAAACATGTATCACGCAACATGACCCGGTGTTTTTCCTCGAGGGTATAAATACACGAAGACACACACACGTATCTTGTATGAGGTGGATTATCAGGAGAGCGGTATGGGCTAATTAATTAATAACATGAGATAGGAATTACTGAACCAACAACCTCTCAAAAACCACAGATTAAATACCACTACCATACGGAATGTACCGATATTAACAGTGAAATTATTATTGTTGAGTTTTCCAATCTTAACATATATAAATCCAGTGTTTATTTTTTTGTTTCCAGTGAATTCCTAAACTAATGAATGGATTTTAATGGCGATTACTTCATGGAGTGCATTTTAGTCCATTTTAAGAGATAGGATAGTTTTTATTCCGATTTGGGACCCATAATTATTTTTAATACCATATTTTGAATGGACATATTTTCTATGATATAATTAATTAACGCACGGTTTGACAGTTCTGCTGTGAAACAACTTTATTATAACAACAAGGAGCATACGTTACGAAATAATTCTTGATGTTTTGAAATATTATTGGCGAATTTCTATAAAACAGTATTTTTTTTATCATCTACAGAACAACGTCTGTCGGGTCAGCTATTATAATATATAAATCTCATGTCCCGATGGTTGTTTCCAGTGAACTCCTTAACTAATGAACGGATTTTAATGGGGATTACTTCATGGAGTGCAGTTTAGTCCAACTTGAGAGATAGGATAGTTTTATTTCTTTTTGGAAATATTTGTTTTTTATGGACATATTTGCTATGAGATAATTTATTGACGCATGGTTTGACAGTTCTGCTGTGAAACAATTACATTATAACAACAGGGAGCATAATCTACGAAATAATTCTTGATGTTATGAAATATTATTGACAAATTAATAAAAAACAGTATTTTATTAATTAATTTCCAGATACTGACGTAAACACTCCAATTAATAACATTTCTTCTTTTATTATTTTAATAGAGCTTTTATAAATATTGTTTATTTTAATGAAATCAAAAGTAAAAGTTTCTGTTACACATTCGGCTTTTCGGCAACTTTCATATCGTGACAGGAAATGGAGACTTTATAAAATCTTTTATTCATATATTATGCACAAATAAAAATTCTAGTTTGTAAAACATGTTTTTAACCAACTTAATGAATTTTGTACATACTATTTCCATATGCATAGGTATAATTATTAATTCAGTTTAAGTACAAAAATTAGGGATTTTTTAATAACTGCAATTTGTGATGGAATCTACCTATATATAAATAGAGATAGTATGGAGCGTATTTTTTATGACAAAAAGGGACAAGGGGAGCAGGATGCTCACCTGATTTTAATTGATACGCTCTGCCAATTACAGTGAAATACCGCGAAGGATTCTTCAAAATTCTTCCAAAAATTACACAATTAAAATGACACTTATGTCTCATCATCTTAATGTTGAGTCTCATTTGCCCAGTAATTTCACTAGCTACAGCGCCTACAGATCGAAACTTAATAATGTTTACACATTACTACTTCACGGCAGAAATAGGCGCCGTTGTGGTATCCATGGGGTATGTGGTACCCATAATCAAGCCGGCATCCTGAGCAAAGGAGCCTTAAACTGTATCTATATACAGCGTACAGTTTTAATTCCAAGTGAATAAATACAGTTACAGTTTCTATGATCGCGCTTGCAGTAGATTGAATAAGGTCTGTAGAGTATAGTACAGGTGGAGACAGGTGTGTGTGTGTGTGTGTGTCAGTAAGGGCGAGGTGTACACGATCGATACAGCACCTGCGTAGTGCGGTGTTGGCAGCCGCCAGGCCGCCCGGATGAAACTGAGCGAGAGTTATACGCCATTTTTAAGGGTATACACTTTTATAATAAAGTCTGAGCCACTGTTCAGGCATTATCTATAAATTCATTTAATTGTTACATTCAAAAATGGCTCTGTCGCAAATCCTACTACTCCACAGCTGAATATCTAAGTAATCCAACAGCTTTAGACTGGATTATGATTATTTTATAGCAATAGCAATGACTATAAAAAATTGTAAAATATATTATATATATATATATTGTTGAAAAGAGCGCAAAAAAAATTCTGGGAGAGTTTCTTGCGACGCTTCGTCTGTCTCAGAGCGCCATTTGTTTCCGAAGCGGTAGTAATATCTAGTATATCAGGAATGACATCAAAAATAATTTTAAAGGAATCAATTTTGAGAAAATAAATGCCTTTTCTTACGGCCGCTTTTGGGATTCCATCTCTTGTTTAATATTATTTAGAGTCCAGTATAAGATGGTAACCTTAATTTCCAAATCCCCATAGTAAAGAAAACGCTTATCTGTGACATTCATACAAATAGCAATCTAAAAACACTAATAAGGCTTACTTATGGCCGGGATAAATTGAAAAGAGAGATATGTTCCATAGATCGGTTAGTAGAAAATAGATATAAAAAAACCAATCTCGAATCGTCAATTTCAAATTGCGATTGAATGTAGTAATCAGCCGTTACAGATAGTTGGGACGAGCGAGCTGGCGAGTCACTCATCAGGTCACACATCAGCACAATCACTTTTTTTTATGAAAATAAGGGACGAGACTAACAGGATGTTCAGATGATGTATACGCCCAGCCAGCCCAGATTCTTGAAAAACCCCTAACATTCTGAGGCACAACAATTGCGCTCGTCACCTTGAGATACAAGATGTTAAGTCTCATTTACCCAGTAATTTCACTAGCTACGGCGCCCTTCAGACCAAAAGACAGTAATGCTTACAGATTACTGTGTTTTACGGCAGGAATAGGCGCCGTTGTGGTACCCATAATCTACCCGGCATCCTGTTCAAAGGAGCCTCCCACTGGTAAGGACACTGTCACCTGTGTCCGCAGTACTCCTGTATCACTCACAAAAAGTCTTTGAAATCGGAAAAGGTGTATACTTTGGATATTTGGGTGTATAAGCTTAGTTTGTTGTTGCGCGTTTTTCTTCCGTGAAACAAAAATGTACAAGCATTATTGTCTTTCGGCTTAAGTGGTGCCAGGCCACGGTTCTTCTCACGAGCTCTACTTTTTCCGAACATATGGTAGATTCAGTAATTTAAAATAAATATTTATAATGTAAGCCTATTTGAATAAAGTCTATTTGGGTTTGACTGAATTTTAACTTGGACACTTATTAAACTTTCATAAGTGTATTAAGGTAACTTTTGACAAAGGGTGTCATAGTTAGTGAAATTATTGGGCTAATGAGATATTTTAACATCTCGTGTCTCAAAGTGACGAGCATAATTGTGATGCCTCTCATAATTTTGGATTCAATCTAGAACCAGAGCGGCACTGTATTGTAATGGACATAGCGTTACCATAAGATGAACATATTGCTCGTCGGGTCACTATCTCATAAAATAGAAATCTGGAGACTCACATGATTTATTTATCATTACATTGTAATGCTATTCAAAATTACATTATAAGCAATATTTGAAATCATCAATCTTTAGCTTTCTGACTTCCTTTTGTATGTAATTTATAAAATGTTTAGTGCCGTTTGGTGTCGAGACACTTTGCCCGTGGGGCACAGAGGCGCGGAGAATGTACAAAGTACTATCTTCTCGCCTCAATAGGGCTACTGGCAATCCAAGCCCTGGCAGCTATTTAGGTCAACGGATCAGCCTACCTATCCAACGTGGAAATGCTGCCAGTATTCTTGGTATGGTTCCCTGTAATGATAGTTTTTACTTATTGTATTTGGATAAGATAAATATTATGGAAATTGTTATTTTGTATTAATGTTAATATTATTAATAATGAGAAAAATGCTGGGAGAGTTTCTTGCGCCGTTGCTTCTCTCTCAGATTGGCATTAGCTTTTAATACGGCGGTCATGATTTAATAGCCACGAAAATAATTCTAAATGAATCAATTTTAAGAAAATAAATTCCTTTTTGTATATTTGTTGTGAGCTTGTATTGATCCAACATGATCCACTTTAAGTCAGCGCTATAAGTTACAAAGTAAACGCGGGGAGACCCCGTGGGAATCGACACGTGGTACGTCAGCTAGTGTCGGGGTTGCTGGGGGGAGGAGGGAGGTTAACTACCTCACAATTCCTGTTACCTTAAATGTATTTTTAAGCCTCGTGTTTCAGTTAACAGTTGGGATGAGTTGGCACATCACTAAGTTATATGTATTCATTATTTCTAAGCAATCCCTACTAATATTATAAATGCGAATGTAAGTTTGTTTGTTACGCTATTACGCCAGAGCTACTGAATGGATTTTGATGAAATTTGGTGCAGTGATAGCCTAGAGTTTGGGAAAGGACATAGGCTACATTAAATACCGGAAAAATCCATGACTCCCGCGGTATTTGTGAAAAACTTAAATTCACGTCGATGTGCTATAACTATATCAATAGTAGGTTTAGTTTGCCATAGCAATCTACCTCGAAATAAGATTGATATAATGTGTTGGGAGCGAAAACGGGAACCGGAACTGGAATAGGACATGAGATAATGTTAAATTTCATAATAATAATAATAATAAAGCCTCATTTATTCCATAACTCTTTCTTACACAAAGCGAATTATTAGTAGTATTAGTAGGTAAGATAAAATTGTAATAGTTTGGTGTTAGTTAGATTAGTTGCTTATGCTTCTATTTATTTGAGTTGTGGATCTTGTTAGAGTAAAGGCCTCCTCCAGTTTTTTTTGAAAGTGTTCGATTTTTGCTTTTATGCATCCAGTCTTTTCCTGCTATCTCTTTCAGTCATCATTCCACCGTTTATTTCGTCTGCCGACTCTACGTTTGCCTAATGTTGGTCCAATCCATCTCGTGGTTAGGATTGTCCATCGATTATAAGTGTATCGTGAAATCCTGCCCATTGCCATTTAAGCTACAGGGCTTGTGTCAGTGCATCTGAAACTTTTGGTTTTTGTCGTATGGACTCATTTTATTTTTTGTTTTTTGTTTATTTTCAGAATGCTTCTTTCCATTGCTGTCTGTGTAGAAAGTAACCTCTGTTTCACTTTATTTGTGTATGTCCATGTTTGACACCCATATTGTAAACTCGGCAGGAGGCAGGTATCCATTACATTTCTACCGTGAAGCAGTAATTTATAAACATTACTGTGTTTCCTTGACATCTTATATCTCAAGGTGACGAGCGCATTGTATTGCCGCTCAGAAATTTTGTGTTGTCTTAAGAATCCTGAATGGCACTGCAATTTAATGGACAAGGCGTATCAATTACCATCAGCTGAACGTCTTGCTCGTCTCGTCCCTTATTGTCATAAAATGAAGATGTAGCATCTGACTAGTAGTTTGTTAATTATCACTATTAACATTAGCGGTGTTATTTATTTATACGGCTTTTCTCACGTCTTGTCGGTGTCAGTACCGACTAGTTTCGGACCATTCGGAGGTCCTTCATCAGGGTGAGTGTGGTGGGTTCGCGATAACGTCGCACCTCTTACTGCAGACTTGAGCTCGTATGTCGCGGGTGGACAGGGCGGGGGGCGCGGGGTGAGGATGATGAGCACGGTATCACTGACACTGTATAATTATTATTGGTGTCTACGGGTGCACAGAATGTACTCACAATATCCACCACATGATCATCGAGACTATGGGTCTTATTGCAAGACGCGTTTTGTAACACTGGTTTCCAAATTTCCCGTATTAATAAATAATTTAATACTGACTCACAAAAGTTATATAAGTAATTTAATTAACAGTGTTTTTAAAAAAAAAATAAACATAGCTTAGACACGTGTTTTGTAAGACAGTGATCTAATTATAACAACGTGAGTGACCTAACAATAACGACATCTAAAATTGAGTTTATCTTTTTCAATTACAAGACGGTGTTTAGCTTGTGTTTATTTAATAAGTCGTTAAGCACAACATAAACCAAGGAATAATAATTAAAGGAACGGAACGCAATTTTTGGTAGCTGTAGTCCGGTCAATCGAGACGAAAAAATGAGAGTGAAGGTACATAAAATCCCAACAAGCTAAAAATCAGTAAAATTTTTCAAATCATAATTATAAATAATATTTAAAAGTTCCCCATCATTCCGGCGTATGGATTTTTTTTTATTCATGGTCAAAGGTCAAGAAAATGAGTTTATCACGATTTTCGGCAAAACGTTAAGGTTTATCATGAAAGTACTTTAAACAAAAATTGTAGATCATAAAATTATCTATAAAAGATATTTCAAACTTTTTTTTCTACGAGCCACCGTTTCTGAGATAAAACGATTCAAACAGTTATAAAACGCGCTAAGTACACTATTTTTTTTTTATAATATTGACACACTTTTTACACAAATTATCTTGCCCCAAATTAGGCATATATAGCCTGTGTTATGGGTTGCAAGACAACGATATATTTAATACAATATACTTACTTAAGCATAGATAAATACATATAAACATACATAAATACATATAAACCTCCATGACTCGGAAACAAACATCCATATTCATCATATAAATGCTTGCACCTACCGGGATTCGAACCCGGGACCTCTAGCTTAGTAGGTAGGATCGCTAACCACTCGGCTATACAGTCGTCAAACTCACTACCTCAAAGGTGGCGTGGAAACGTGTGTATATTATGACGATAACACCTTTAATAACTTTTTGAACAATTTTACTGATTTCAGCTTGTTGGTATTTTATGCACCTTCGAATTTCTAAATTGACCGGACTACAGTCTTATATCTGTCATCATATAATCTAAATTTTCCTTAAGAATATGTATGATCTATCTGTTAGACACACCTTAGACAAGCTTGGACTAATGTTTAAGTATAAGAAATATCTAAAGAATTTTGAACGGTAGGTAAACAACAGAACGACACAAATTTGAAATAGAACTTTATTATAACAAGTGTACAATATTTTTTTGTAATAACAATGTTAAAAATATTGAAAATGTGTACATAGTTGATCCCCATAACAAAGTGAAATAATCATAAAATATAATGAATATGGACATTCTTGTACAATTTGATTTATCTTAATTAAAAACACAGCTATTTCGGTCTGCACTCGTAGAGAAAAAAAATCACGAAGGCTTCGGTGTAAGGCTGAGTTGTTAGCTAACTCAGCGTACCAACCCAAATAACACGATCTATAAGCCGTTGACTAGACACAGTTGTTTTTGTATTTACGAAACACAGCCGTCCACTCGGTAAAATATATCATCAATCATGGAAATTTAAATTACCACCCATGAAAATGCGGGTATGTCAACTACATCCACGAACCGATAGTTATCAAAAATTTAACATGTGTGCAATTTACACGTGGCAGAAGTGAAACCTTAAAAAAATTTTGCTTCAAGATAATGAGACGAATGTAAAATTTTGGGAAGAGGATAATTGTAGGTTTTATTAATGATCATAGTGATACAAAGTTTGATAGTTATTTTACATTTGATTCGTATTTAAGTATTACATATATTTATTCAAACTCAGAGCTTACATTTTCGATAAATGATACAAGAAGCTACTAAAGAGGTAACTAAAGTATGAAATAAATATTTTGGTCTTAATATACTCTATATATTTCGAAAAGTACTGCGTTATTACTGATCTTGTTGTTGATACTCAACTAACTAAACTCAATCAACGGAATCGCTGTATCCGATGCAAAATTCAAACTGTATATGAAGTCCTGGTACATGTTGCTAGGAAAACACAATATGATTTCAACCGCTATGAAAGACATTACTATCACCTACGCTACGCATCGCTACCATACTTATGTTCTCCTTGCGTCTATGTAGTAATACGTCATACACATGACGTCAGAAGGAAAACTCGCGTCATACATAAGACGATCTCTTCTTCAAGTATGATCACCTGGTATCAAAATACCATATAATGCTTCCTATCTCATTTTCTCCCACGAAATCTTACGAATTTATGTGTCTGTCTCTTATTACTGTCTCGCTTTTTCGTTTCACCAACTTTCAGTTCACAACGATGAACAGAAGTTTTCACTTCAATAAGAAAACTTTACGATATATGAGATACTCTCACATCACTCCAATACTACATCTAATATAATATATGTGTTATTCAATAATAATTGCAACATTTCCATATGCTAGAGTAGCGTTTCCCATTTGCCGGGTCGCGACCCGTTACCGGGCCTTTATAAAAAAAAATACCGGGTCGCAACATTTCCGCCTTCTTTAAAGAAAAAGACCATTCTTCATTTACCGCGAACATGAATTATTTACACGAATAAAATTTGAAAACAAGTTTTATGAACGATGCAGGACTCGGACCTCTCGCGTTCCGTGCGAGCGCTCTTCCAACTGAGACAACTGACCTAGTGATTTTATCAACGATAGTTGACAAAATTTTGTACGCTTTTTACAACTCTCAGACTTCATCTACCGGATCTACTGATGCATATATTGGTCGAGCATGTTATCAATTGTAAAGTCGCAGAAGTGAGGGTCCCACTTTAAAACATAACAAATTGTTTGAATTATTTAGTAAAAAATATAAGCAGCAACATACTTCGCACTAAAATTTTGTGACTAAATACGCGATACCAAAGTATGGAGCTCCTTTTACTATTAATATATGTGAAAATTACTGGGCCATGAACAATGTTTGGGAAACATAACGCTAGAGAATAAAATGATGGTGTGAATCTTCACAGATTCTCTTAGTAATTCTAGTCTGCATTACACCGACTTCGTCTCAACTTTCCAGAGTCGGAGTACTCGGGTGTCGGGTACCGGCTGTCGGTTCAATAAAATAAAATAGGTTCAGCTTCCAAGACTAGACTGTGTAAATTGAATTTGTTACTCTCTCATTCACTCCAAGATTCGCTGCGAAATAAGTTTAGTAAGAAGTTGTGCTGAACTTTACACAATATCTAGAACGTTTTTATTATTTTAGGTTGAGTTTGAAAAAGTTTCTATTTCAAAATATGTAAAAATATTATTTATACCTAATTTAAAAGTGAGTGAAAAAGTTCTTTATTTTTCATTAATCAACCAAACCAAACCAGGGTATGAAAAATTACCAGCGTCTATTTCTGCCATGAAGCAGTAATGTGAAAACATTACTGTGTTTTGGTCTGAAGGGCGCCGTAGCTAGTGAAATTATTGGGCAAATCAGACTTAACATCTTATGTCTCAAGGTGACGAGCGCAATTGTAGTGCCGCTCAGTATTTTCGGTTTTTCAAGAATCCTGAGCAACACCGCATTGTAATGGGTAGGGCATATCAATTACCATTAGCTGAACGTCCTGCTCGTCTCATCCCTTATTTCATAATAAAAAAATACCATTAATCGCCTGTTTCAAAGTTGTAAAAAGTTCAAGGTCATTCAAACAAATATGTGTGGTGTAACAATCTGGAAAGCAGATTAGATGATATTAAAATATTTAGTGTCAGAGTTAAGGGTAGACCCTTGGAATTAATTTAGTTGAAGCCACAGCGACATTTTGTGGCATTTATAATTGTGTTTGGAGATAGCTAACGTATAACGGAGGGATAGTTGCGGAAAACATCAAATTTACAGTTTGGTGTTTTGAATATAAGAGCTATATTTTTGTAGTTATACGAGTATCTTAGCAAAAGAAATGCAATTGATTTAAGCTTTTAATGGTTAATTTCAGTGAGTTGTTTAAATTATACTTTTTTTTATGAAAATAAGGGACTAGACGAACAGGATGTTCAGCCGATGGTAATTTATTCACCCTGCCCATTATAAGGCAGTGCCGCTCAGGATTCTTGAAAAACCCAAAAATTCTGAGCGGCAATACTACAATTGCCTCGTCACCTTGAGAAATAAGATGTTAAGTCTCAATTGCCCAGTAAAATTAATTAAATTGACCGAAACACAATAATGTTTACACATTACTGCTTCACGGCAGAAATAGGCACCGTGGTGGTGCCCATAATCTAGCCGGCATCCTGTGCAAAGGAGCCTCCCACTGGTTCCTTACTTACAAATTATAAAAATGGAGAAACGTTACCCATTACTAGAATCATTTAGGCTACTTCTAAGTAACTCTTATACTAAATAAGTAAAATATCTATGCTGTGGCTCCCCCAGTGCTAAGGATGGAAACCCTTACTATTAAAATAAGCTACACGCCAGGATCAAGTACAAAATGGAGCACCTTGTTATCTTTTGGTGTTTTATTTTTATTATTAGCTCGATCCATTTGACCGCGTGCAACGCAGAGCAGCTTGAATTGTCGGGGACCCAGTGCTCTGTGAACGGCTGAATCATTTGGCGTTGCGTAGAGACGTCGCTTCATTGTGTGTTTTCTACCGTATCTATTACGGGGAGTGTTCTGAAGAGCCTGATTCCTACCGCCGAATTCCACTTTCGCACGACACGCCATAAGTTATGATATCATCCCCACCATCTGGATGTGTGGCGGCTCCACAGTGCGGTTTTCAAGGAGCTATCTTCCACGTACTACGAAACTGTGGAATAACCTACCATGTGCGGTGTTTCCGGGATGATACGGCATGGATACCTTCAAAAGAAGCGCGTACACCTTCTTTAAAGACCG
The DNA here is from genome assembly GCF_905404315.1 of Leptidea sinapis. Classification (NCBI taxonomy): domain Eukaryota; kingdom Metazoa; phylum Arthropoda; class Insecta; order Lepidoptera; family Pieridae; genus Leptidea; species Leptidea sinapis. Next base: position 4,075,270 of record NC_066296.1, on the reverse strand, counting down.
GCAATACTCCTGTGATTCCTCTGGTGTTGCAAGAAAATGTGGATGGCGGTGATAACTTAACACCAGATGACCCGAGTGTAGGTTTGTCTTCCTTTTCAATAAAAATAAATAAATTGTTCGGCTTAAGGAGCTAGTCTATGACCATGATGTTCCTTCTTCTTATTCCACCAAACTTTTTAATTCTTTCCAAAGTACACCATACCTGCTTCTACACAAAGTCTCATGCGTTTAAACCAGTTTTCGAAACACTTCTTCCATTCTGCTGCAGACACCACTTCCTTCCAAGTTCCTCTCGAACGCTATTGGCGCATCTTCCAGCAACAGGTTTTATTTTTATTTTAGGGAATAAAAAGAAGGCACATGGTGCGAGATCAGGATTGTTAGTAGGGTGACGTGGACGCGTTTTGGTACCTATTCGGTCGCCTGTTGCTCATGGCAGTGAAAACTGCTAGCACTTAGCAGACATTTTGTAGTATACCATTAGCAGCGTTAATGCAGCTTTGATTTCGTAAAGGAATTCACCGTCACACTTAGGAAATTAGCGGTCAAAATTTTTACCCGCGCTCCTCGATCGCTTCACTTTAGTAGGCGTTGGTTCGTTTTCAAACGTTTTCTTCCGGGATCATAATGATAAATCCAGGATTTGTCACTTATCACAATATCGATAGCACGATGGGAAGCCTTCTTCATATTTATTGATCATGTTAGCTCATCCTATCGTAAGTATCCTTCTCACATGAAGGTGCTCGTGTAGAATCTGGTAAGGCTTCCTGATACAATTTTCAGTACATCCTGAATTTCGTCGTATATAATTCTTTTGTTTTCTTAAATTAAATTTTCTACTGTTAGCACATTTTCCCCGGTAACAGTCATCAAAGGACGATCTTTTCATTCTTCAACGATTGACAACCGCGCTTAAATTCGTTATGCCAACGGTAGAAGGTTGCATTTGAAGGACCATCATCCATAACCATTTGAAGTCGATCAAATGACTTGTCTGGTTTGAAGTCATAAAAAATTGTTGTACGAAAATGTTCCCGACGTAGATCAATTTCCCAATAAGACACGATACTTCAATTTAGCTCTCAAAAAAATATGGAGGGATATTTGAAATTCGAACGAAGATATTTTTACTCGTAAATAATCACATATTTTTAAATAATTACAAGTAGCCAGAACTTGATACATAAAAACTTTTTTTCGTAAAATCTTCTGTGTGGCCTGTTACATTAGCAACTGATTCAATGTCCGCCTCCCGCTGATGATGAGAATGAGAGACAGAGCTGTCTCGAGCGACCGGGAACTTGATATATTATCTGGACGTTTAAGAGCTTGTAAATATTAGACGGAGCCTTGCTTTGACTTCGTTTAGTTAAGACTAGGTGTCGTGGTGGTATGATTTGTTTTATAAACAATTTGTTATGTTTTTAAAGTGATAACCCTCATTTCTTGGATTAATACACAAATAAAATTTGAAAACAAAATTTGATGAACGATGCGGGACTCGAACCCACTCGCGTTCCGTACGAGTGCTCTTCTTTGTTCAACTCACAGGTTATGGCTTCATCTACAAGATCTACTTTACAGTTGATAACCTGCTCAATATTTGGATATTAGGAAATTGACTTGAGATGTCGCTCTTGCAAATCTATTCAATTTGATAAAATTTTATTTGATAGATAAATTCCATGCTTTTTGAATTGTTTCTACTAACTTTGAAGAACTATTTCTTTTGAGTCAAGAAAGTAAATTAGAAACAGTGTGTTGTAATTACTAAATTATCATCCACTAAGAAACTTTTTCGGGAGTCTGGTCTATGGCAGCGGTCAAAATGACTATTTTATTTATATTACATGACCATATTTACAAACATAAACTCTTCATTTTTTATAAGTATCATTAAATAATCTTTGTTGAAAAAGTCTTACATGTCTGGTGTTTAATCATTACATTTTTCATTTAATTAAGTGAGTCTGCTGTAAAAAATAAAATATTGCGAAACGGACATAGAAGCCATTTTATTTCACTTAAAAGTTTTGTACACAAATTATTGTATTATATTACAATTATAAATAATGTACAATGTAGTATGTAATACAATTTAAGAATAGTAATCAACGTGTAAAGTGTTTATATGTTATTATTTAGTTATTTTATGTCAAATAATATCGTAATTTTTGATCAAATTCTAATATTTTTTGATTTTTATTCATGTTTCATTTTATTATGAACTGTGATACATCATACTAGTACTACCGTAGTTAAATAAATAACTGGGCTATACAGACTTTTGTGTGTTCTTACAATCCTGAAAAGCACTCTGTTGTAGTGAGCAGGGCGTATCACTTACCATGATGTGCTCGTCGTCGCGCCACTATTTCTCATAACAAATCATTTTCATTGATATTAGATCGCAGTGCACAAGTTGCCTCATGGACAACATACACCATCGATAAATAAAACAATATTTTGATGTAATTCACTTGAATAGAGTCATAGAAAATTCATGGTAGCATGCCAAGATAATCAACAAATCAACATTTATTTCAGAGTGTTCTATCTACACATTGCTGTGTCTATGGAGTGCAAGCCGCCCCCGGGTGCTTTAATCAGCGCTAATTAAAACATTGTACTGCACGTTCTTTGGGGTGGATATATTATCTTGTAATGTCCGAATAGATAGAGTATACGGAGCAAACTCAAATATTGCGTAAATTAAATGTAGAAGCGAGATTGGTTTCATTAACATTTAGCTCCGGAAACTTTAAGCTGGTAATGAGAAATGTTTTGTGAGATAGTGTGATTCGACAGATAAGTAAAACAATCATATTTGAACTAGGAGCGCTCCTTACGTTCACTAGAACAAACTTCATTTTCAATGCATCTCTATGGGAAACTTCTTTACCGTCGTTGTGATTTGAAAGTCGATGAAACGAAAAAGCGATACAGTAAAAGAGACAGACATATATATAAAAATTCATAACGTAATTAACGTGGGAGAAAATGAGATAGGAAGCATTATAAAGTGTTTTGGTACCAGGGGTTCATAGTTAAAGAAGAGATTGTCTTATGTAATTATTATGATTGTAAGACCTTAATAATATATTTTGACGTCATTCGCATGACGTATTTCTTCATAGACACCAAGAGAACATAAATATGGTAGCGGTGGTAGTAGTGTCTTTTATAGCGGTTGAAATCATGTGTCATCCTAGAAACATGTACCAGGACTCCATACCTTCACCTAGAAACCCAAACTCAACGATTTTAAGCTTTTCTCATACTACTAGGCTACCAGCTGACCCGGCAAACGTTGTTTTGCCACATTTCGATGGTTGAAGGTTAATCGAAATTGAGAAAAAAAATATAACTAAAGTAAATATTCGATTACCATCTTGCAACTCATTGCTAATCTGTGGATGGAACAGAATAATATAAAAATGGCGTTTAAAAATAATGGGTTTATCGTAAAAAGGTGAAAATTTGAAGATGTATTTAATGTTTCAATGCTAAATCAATACAATACAATACAAAATAAAATATTTAGGGGCTTATCATTTAGGTGTATTAAAATTTGATGCTGGCCGATTCATAGACCTGCTCAATATGCACACAAAATTTCAAACAAATCTGTTCAGCCGTTTCGAAGGAGTTTGGTAACAAATACTGAGACGCGAGAATATTATGTACTCGTATAAGATACACGTTGTGAGAAAATTAAATGCTTTTTTATGCTAAAAAAAAAGTATCTTTGATTTATTTCATTATTTGCATTGATCTGTAAACGCAAAAATCTCGACTATAATATTATAAATGTGAATGTAAGTTTGTTACGCTTATACACCGGAGCCACTGAACCGATTTTGATGAAATTTGGTACAGCGCTTGGTAAAGGACATAGGTTTTTATTAGACACATACATCCCCGAAAAATTCATGGTTCCCGCGGGATTTGTGGATAACTGTAATTCATGTCGATGAGCTATAACTATACCAATAGTAGGTTTAGTTTGCCATAGCAATCTACCTCGAAATAAGATTCATATAATGTGTTGGGAACGGGAGCGGAAACGGATCCGGAACTGGAATAGGACATGAGATAATCTTCAATTCTAAAATTGCTATTTTTAAAAACCCTTTATCTACGCGGACGAAGTCACGGGCATCAGCTAGTACTATTTATATATAAGGCTAGTCTTCAGTGCAACAGTCAGGTTCGTGCAATCACCTGCAGGATATTACACATCTCTCACCCCCTCCACCCTATTCCCCCACTCCCCTTCTCCCCCGGGACCATCCTATACAGCCCTGTGTCAGCAAATTCACTTATTTGTTTAGGAAAATAAAATTGTCTGTCTGTTTGGGTTGCCTCCACACATTATAAACCTTTAAGAGATTAAAAGGTAATATTTGTGGTATTCCTGGAGCTGTCTGTTATAATTATTGTAAATAAAAAATACTAATATTAATTTAAGTTTAAATAAATTTTAATTACTAAGGTTGGTTACTCTGACAGTTTCAAAGGAATACCGTTAGTATAATATGGTGCCTATTAGAAGTAATTCAAATATTTTTATACTAAATGGGATTCAAAATCACTTCTTGAACGTCAAAAAGTACCTCATATCTGAGAAGAAACTGAAATGTGAGAAGAAAAAGAAGCGAGTTTTTTTTTATTAAAATATAGATTACAATATAATATCGTACAATAAATATTTATAATTAAAGAGCCTGAGGTTGTTCGCTTCATTCCCAGTCCGTGGTATCAATAAGAAAATCGTTTATGTTCTAAAATTGTTTGTACCTTTCCCACACAAACGTTTTTTAAACAATTCTTTTAAATTTGGTAACACATTTGTTTTGTACATTTTCTGGGATCATATTGTAAAAGCATATACACCGCCCAATAAAAACTTACTAACTCGACTTAACCGTGTAGTAGGCATAACAACTTTGTGTTTGTTCCTCGTGTTAACATTATGATTGTCACAGTTTCTAGCAAATTCCTCAATGTGCTTATGAATATATAGAACATTATCCAGAATATATTGAGATGCAACAGTCAAAATGTTTATTTCTTTAAATTTTTCTCTTAGTGATTCTTTAGGACCTAGGTTATAAAAAGCGCAAATAGCCCTCTTCTGCAGCACAAAGATGGTTTTGTAATAACTATATTAATTACTTTCAGTAGTAGTGCTATTCAATTATACTATACCAACCAGTAAAAATTTAATGAAGTTGACATTTTCTTTTCAACAAAAGCAAAATTTAAAGAGCAAGTAAATGATATTTTAAGTGAACAGGATTAATAACAGGATTAACATAAACTTATAATGCCTACTACTCGGCTAAGTCGAGTTAGTAAGTCTTTTGTGGGGTGATGTATATGCTTTTACAACAAGATCCCAGAAAGCGTTCAAAACAAAAGTATTACGTTATTCAAAAGAATTGTTAAAAAACGTTTGTGTGGTAAAGGTTACTATAACATAAATGACTTTCTTAATGATACCACAGATTGGGAATGGAGCGACTGCCCTCAGGCTATTAAAATAATAAGTTTAATTGTACAATGTTACTTTGTTACTTTGTAAATGTTACTTTAATTGTAAAACATATTTTTGATGAAAAAAAAAGCCCGCTAAGTTTGTTGCGCCCATTCTTCTCAGGCCTGAGGTATTCATTTTGGAATGGGTGGTAGTTTTTTTTTGACTTTCAATAAGTGATTTCACATCCTATTTTGAATAAAAATATTTGAATTTGAATTTGAACATATTTTTTTATATAAAATCTCATTAGGTAACTCTTTTGTTTCAATGTAAAGTAATTTTGTAAATAACTTAGTTTTAAGACATCTAATTTTATATTTCTTTCCTCTTTTTGTATGTACATATTACTTTAATTAATGTTAAACTTTGTTATTTATCATGTAAGATACTAGTAACTATAAAATTAACATGTGGATAACGGTGTGGGTTCTCACTAAAATTAATTTAATATCTACTATACTCTGAAATTGTAAGATGTATTGTGTGAACTGTTTGTTGTCCCTAAGAAATAAAATAAAAAAATAAAATATAATATACATAAATAATTAAAATATCCATTTAGCCTACAAAGCTATGGACACGGGTTCGAATCCCGGAAGGTGCAAACATTTATATGATGATCATTATCGATATTCATATATATAGCAAATATTAAATTGTTGTATTTTTTGCCTAGTTGTGTCAATATAAAAAAAAATCAATGTCAAACTTCTTTTGCAGGATGGGGAGAGTCAATCTTATCTTTGCCCAAAAAATGGCTGAGTACCCAGCTGTCTGGCACTGCAGACGACTACTTCCAGGTAATGACGATACTTAAGGCGACACTAAATGCTAGCGACCTTGAGCGATATGAATTCACGGCTGCTGGCTCGCCATTTATGTAACAAAGCCAATATTTTCAAAATTCTTGCGTGGAAAATAGTTTATTTGCTTACAATCTTCGTTATTCACTACTAATCTGAATAAATGTACCTACACAAAATAGGTAAAAGCTATAAGAATAACTTTACTGAGAGTAGTACTAAAAAATACGTCCTGCCATGCCAAAAAACTTGTTTAACTGCAAAGAAAAGTGGTAGTTCAAAAAGACTCGGGAGTGTGAACTATAACAAGCGGGCATTAGCAACCTACAAACAAGACTTAAGGATATGTGTAACAGGATTAAGTAATGATCATAGATAAAGATATAAGATATACACTTATTATGTCACCTTCGCACGACACGCCTCAAGTTAGGATATCATCCCCACCATCTGGATGTGTGGCGGTCCTCCTCAGTGCGGTTTACAAGGAGCTTTCTTCCACGTACTACAAAGCTGTGGAATGAACTTCCTTGTGCGGTGTTTCCGGGACGATACGAGATGGGTACCTTCAAAAAAAGCGCGTACACCTTCCTTAAAGGCTGGCAACGCTCCTGTGATTCCTCTGGTGTTGCAAGAGATTGTGGGCGGCGGTGATCACTTAACAACAAGTGACCCGTACGCTCGTTTGTCCTCCTATTCCATAAAAAAATATATTAATGTGGAATGGGTGAAAGTGGAATTAAAATAAATGTTCCACGGTGTTGAATGTTATTTTAGTAGAATTAACAGCTCAAAAAGTAGCAGTATTATTACGATAAAATATATTTCTTATTTTATTAAAAAAAATCCTACGTGTGGTAGACGAATTTTCAAAAAAAAACGAGTATCACCCATAAATAATATATGTATTTATGAATAAGGAGATTGAAGATCACGTAATTTATCTGATGATGATATATTGCAGCTTTTTGCTGTTTAATATGTGAAGAACTAAAATGCTTTATTGACTTTGAACACATTTAAATGTCTGGATTTCAACAAATATACGAATCAAATTTAAAAACAAAATTTATGAACCATACATTATCAACTGTAAAGTAGTTCCTGTAGATGAAGCCACAAGAGATTCGGACAAAGCATATAAGATTTTATGACGATACGTCACTCGAACGGTTAGCTTAATTGCAAGAACACTCGCAAGGAAGGAAGTCCTAGGTTCGAGTCCAACATGGATCATAACTTTGTTTTAATTATTTTTTTATGAAAATAAGGGACGACACGTCCGGGATGGACAATGCGTCCATCGCAGGACGATCAGCTGTTAGTAATTGATACGTTCTGCCCATTACAATGCAGTGCCGCACAGGATTATTGTAAAACCAAAAAATTCTGAGCGGCACTATAACTGCGCTCGTCACCTTGAGACAACATAAGTTGACAAGTCTCATTTGTCCAGTAATTTCACTAGCTACGGCGCCGTTCAGACCGTAACACAGTAATGCTTAAACATTACTGCTTCACGGCAAAAATAGGCGGTTGTAGTACCCATAATCTAGCTGGCATCCGGTGCAAAGGAGCCTTCCAATGGTAAAATATTTCAAATCAAAATTGTTCAATTAGTCCCAGAAGTGAGGGTTATCACTTTAAAATATAACAAATTGTTTACGTTCAAATATAGTCACCATTATACAACTGAATTTACTTTTTCAGCAAATCGAAGTAGCCAACCTGCCTGTACCCGAGCTCCAGGCGACCCTGGACTCATACCTCGAGTTCGCTTCAGTAATCACAAACCAGCAGCAACTAGAAAATACGACAGAGCTGGTGAAGAAGTTTGCGGAAGACCTTGGTCCTAAGTTGCAGTCGGTACTCCAACAACGACAGCAAGAGAAAGTTAATTGGGTAGGATTCATAATCTATATACATAAAAATGAATTGCTGTTCGTTAGTCTCGCTATAACTCGAGAATGGCTGGACCAATTTGGCTTACTTTGGTCTTAAATTAATTGTGGAAGTCCAGAGAAGGTTTAAAAGGTGAATAAATATGAAAATGCTCGGAATGAAATAAAAACAACGATTTTGATTTTCCTTTGATGTGTCCCCCGTCGTTCAGAAATCAAATAAAAATAATAGTTTAAAAATGAATAACTAATTAGAACTTTTATATCTTTCTAACTTTCTCAGGAGGTAAAAAATAAACTTAATTTTAGGCTACCATAGTTGGTGGATTACTTACAGTTGTTGACTATCTATGAAATTACTTTTATGTTAATTGACACAGTATGGCGATGTGTTCATAAAGTTAATAAAGTTTTAAGATATAAAGATATTTATAAGTATTATAGGTATCAGCTAGTACTGAATAATTAATAATAATAATATTGACACACTGTTACACAAATTATCTTGCCCCAAACTAGGCATAACCTGTACTATGGGTACAAGACAACGATATATTTCATACAATATACTCACATAAACATACATAAATACATATAAAAATCCAAGACTCGGAAACAAACATTCATATTCCTCATATAAATAATTGCACCTACCGGGATTTGAACCCGGGACCGGGAGGGTCACTAACGACTGGGCTACTAGCGGTCACAAATTTTGAGAGCATTTTTCCAAGAAGGAGCAATCCAGAAAGGTAACTTACAAGTGGGAGGCTTCTTTGCACAGGATGCCGGCTAGATTATGGGTACCACAACGGCGCCTATTCCTGCCGTGAAGCAGTAACGTGTAGGCATTATTGTGTTTTGGTCTGAAGGGCACCGTAGATAGTGAAATTACTGGGCAAATCAGACTTAACATCTTATGTCTCAAGGTGACGAGAGCAATTGTGGTGCTGCTCAGAATTTTTGCGTATTTTCAAGAATCCTAGACACGTAGGTTATTAAAGGCATAAAGGCATAAAAGGCATTTATTTTCTCAAAATCGATTCCTTTAGAATTCTTTTTGATGTCATTTCTTATACTACTAGATACTACTACCGCTTCGGAAACAAATGGCGCTCTGAGAGAGAAGAAGCGGCGCAAGAAACTCTCCCAGCATTCTTTTTTTGCGCTCTTTGCAATAAAAATATACAAATATACAATACATTACGATTGGCTACAGATTTATTCACTCGAATGTACGGAATACTAAAACCATGTATAAAATATTATTTCTTGCGCCATAGCCTTCCTAGTCGTTCACGTAGTAGTAATTATTAGTATATCAAAAATTATTCAAATTTGTTCTGTAATTAGACCAGTGCCGAAGCCTTGAAAATGATAAAAAGTGAAAAAAAAATAGTAGGATGATAGGATGTTGGACGTCTCCATTGGAAAAGTACGAAAATATAACAAAAATGAAAGGAAAACTAAATTACGGGCGATCTGAGGTCGGGAAGTGGAAAAGGGGTAAAAAAACGGTTTATCTCGATTTCCGGCAACACTTCAAGTCCTATGGCAAAAAGTCAAATGACAAAGTTGTAGGTAATAAAAAGCTTTTGATTTCACTTTTTTTCAAAAAACCAAGTGTTTGGAATTTTATTTTTATCTTTTACAAAAAAAAATTTTTCACGAAATATTGTAAAAAGTTACCTTTTTGTGTCCTAAATACACTGTAATTTATTTGAATTGAAATATTTATTTTTTCACCTTATTTTGACTGAAATATCGGAAAAGAACCCCCTATTTTCAATCAAAAATTCACCCGTCTAAATATCATTTTTTTTCAAAAAGTTTGTGTGCTTTATATTTGTTGAAATCTTATCTTTGCGATGGTATAAAAAAAAATTACAATTGTAAATGTTCGGAAAATTTATGCCCATCAAAAGGCATTTCATAGAGAATTCATACCTGTTATTTCGTAGCAGCAAAAATATGGATTAGAAAAACAATAAAAATGAAAAAAAAAAGTTAAAATAATACTGAATCATTATCTTTCTACATTAATAAATAGATTTGATTAATTGTTTTATGTTAAAAATAAAAATAAAAAACAAAGAACTTAGTTTTTTGTAATTTTCACATAAACTTTGAGGTTATGCAAAAACAAAAGTTCTACAACTTTGCCATGTTTTGCCGGAAATCCAGATAAACCGTTTTTTACCCTAAAATACCCCCCCTTTTCCACTTCCCGACCTCAATCGCCCGTAATTTATTTTTTCCTTTCATATTTGTTATATGCTCGTCCTTTACCAATAGGTTTCATCCTACTATTATTTTTTTTGGTTTCAAAAATTATCGATCCTGGTCTAAACACTCTCGTTGACATTTTAGTTTTGCGCGACAGCCATCTTGGATTTCAAAAATATCCCAAATTCGTTCTCTGCATCCCTTAGAACCATAGAACTTATATGCACATTATTACAATGATAATTATAATATTACTAAGGATTTTGCGCAGTAGCCAACTAAAATTTCACAAATAACACCAAATTCGTTTTAAAGCTTACGGGGAATCTTTTTCTATGTATCTCAATAACTTTATTTTGTATATATATAATATAAGCTATTACCCGCAACTTCGTCCGCGTTGAATAGTTTTGGCATTTTTTGATTTTTAGGATACATTTCAAATAATACACATACAAACTGCTCTTTCCCCTGCTGGCAGCGCTCTTCTATGATACAACGCATATCCCTTGTCATAGTGGACAGTCTCCCTGTACTTTATTTAATCTCCTATTTCATCCCCATGAACTTCAAAGTTTCAAAAATGCTCGAAATTATTTCTTATCAAGTGCCTAAATACAAAGTTTCATGATTTTATCTTCGTTAATGACGAATTTCCATACAAGCTGCCATCCCCTATTTCAACCCTCCATTTATTTTTTTTGTAATAAAAGATAGCCTATGTCCTTTTTCAAGCTCTAGTCTACCTCTGTACTAAATTTTATCATAATCAGTTGGGTGGTTTAGGCGTGAACGCGTAACAAACAAACTTATATTTGCATTTACAATATTAGTAGGGATGTTAGTATTCGAATAATATGTGCACCCGACCTAAAATTAAAATTGCGCTCTCTCGGGAAATCTTAAAATTTCGGGATCAAAACTTCTTTGTCGTTTACTGTACCCCTGACAACATAGGTATAATATTTCATGATAATAATTCAGGCGTAACAAATTAATAACATTCTATAAAACAAAATTTCACAACAATCAGAACTGTCCCAGAACAAAATTATACCTAAATAGTATAAAATTATTCCATTATGGAAAAAAAAACTTATCACAGAAACGATTTACTGGACTCTTCTTTCAATGGTTAGTCGACAAAAATTTTCAGTGTTAAGGATTTTTTTTAAATATAAATTTTAAGTAACTTTTTTGCATGCTGATTTAAATAAGCCGAATAGAGGGCACTACAATTAATTTAAGATCTATTATGTAAACTGTATTCGACACAATAAATAAATTTCATTTCAAAAGAACTTCTCACCTTTTAAGTTATTGAATGCATAAATCAAAACCTAAAATCTGTTTTTAGAACAAACTAAAAATGCGAACTTGATATAAGTTTAAAATAACTTATACTAGTAAGAGAAAGAAGATGGAAGTAGAATGAAGCAAAAAAAGAAAAGAATAAAGCATGTAACTGATAAAGTAAGACATAACGTTCTCAATTAGTATGCAATCTCCCAACAATATAACAACAAAAAAAAAACATTGACAAATGATAAGTACCACTTTTGTTCTATTTTTATTACTTACTCTCTGACCCGATTGATGCTGTTCTGTCAATAGAAAAAAATTAAAATGGATATTCTTAATAGAAAGACCTATGCCATGGACTTTTCTGTAGACCTATATAAGATACACAATTCCACCATACATTATTTTATTATATCTCTAAGGTTTTAGACAGCGTTATCGTTGAAAGAAAGCTTATTTTTTCCTCTCGGAAAAGCCTCACACCTCCAACAAACACCGTTCATATATACAAAAATATATACAAAACCTTAACAAATTATATGCTTAAACCTTCCTCGAGAACGACGCTATTCATCGGTGAAAACAGCATGAAAATCGGTGCTATTGCTTTGAGTTTATCGCGAACAGACAGACAGACGCGGCGGAGAGCTTTGTTTTATAATATGTAGTGATTATTGCAAATAGAGCAATTTTTTAAAGAATAAAAAAAAATGTTAATATGTGGAGTCTTCACATATTTACAATTTTATTTTGATTTTTTGCGTTTTATTGCGACCGTCTTTAAGTTTTGTATAGTAGGAAATACTAAATAATAAGTTACTATTCGCTTCGAAAAAAAATATCCTTAAACGATAGACACTCCACTGAAAACTTTTCTGTCGATGTATAAAATAAAATCCCACCGTATATTGTTTTGTTATATCCCAAAGGGCAGCATTTTCAATGAAAATTTCGCAGCCGGCCTGATTCTTTCCAACATCTTGAAGAATCATCATCATATTTCAACCATTTTATACAAAACCTTAACATATTATACACCAAAACCTTCATCATGAAATACGTCTTTTAGTAAAAACTGCAATTTTTTTTTTTTTGAGTTTACCGTAATGAGATGGACAGATGACGCGGCGAGCGACTTTTTTTTATTAAAATTTTATATTATGGTATTTTTTGAAGGAACGCAAATAGGAATACTGTAAAAGTTTCTAGCGCCGTTTCGTCTCTCTCGGCGTGTCAATCGTTTCCAAAGTGGTAGTAATGATGAAGGCATGTCACTGATTGTCCAATTAGCGTGCCCTGTGGCTACTAAATATAACGCATAAATTACTTCATGATATTCTAAGCTATTCTGATTGTGGATAGATTACGAAGAGTATTGGCACTAGACTTGTTGCAAAATCTGAATCCATTAATTAAGCCTACCGAAATCGATGAATTCTTCCATTGACCGCATACAACGAAGAACGGCTAAAATCGTCGACGATCGCCTTGATTCTTGCCATTCTTTGGCATTGCGTAGAGATGTGGATTCTCTCTGCATCTTCTGTCGCATTTATTTGTTGCATTCATCTCCTATGACCACGGAGAGTGGTCAGAGGAGCTGTTGGGGTTGATTCCAGCAGCCGAATTCTACAACCGGACATTACGTGCAAAGTAGCACCCGCATCACGTTGACGTCTGACATTTCTCAACAGCGCGTCTTGCAAGAAATTTCTTGCCTCGCACAGCCACTTTGTGGAATTAATTACCGGCTGCGGTTTTCCCGAACAGATACGACTTAGGGACCTTCAAGAAAAAAGCATACTGCCCCCTCTTATATAGAAATAAGTAGAGAAGATTAAATATTTAGGTCATTTTGTCACCAGTACTCTAAGAGACGACGATGACATATAGAGAGCAAGGCGAAGTTTAGATCTAATATGGATTTAAAATAATTAAAAAGCTTTTGTTTATCTCATTGTATTTTATAGTATTGTAGTATTTTTATTCCAGCAATCTCTGGGTTAATAATAAGCGTAAGTGCATGAGTTCAATATAAGAACGCATTTAAAATGTTTATAGATTATTACTGCCACGTTATTGTAGAGGCCACCGGCCATGGAGGATGTCCACTTTGCCTAAAATGATTCTCGGGAACATCGGGACATCGCTGACAATATTGCATAGCGTCTATTCCAAATAACGTTCACGTTCGCTTAATTCATGAAACAAATTTAAAAAATAATAAAACATTTAGTAAATAAAATACACAGAGTATTATAATTTTTGTAAATTAGAATTCAGAACAGCCGCCTGCCTCTTATCAGCAGCAAGTGACGAAGTTTCCTTTTAGAAATTCATAACTCAAAACAATTGAGTTACGTGACTGGCTTGTTTCGTACAAACTCAGCGCTTGAGTAAAATAAACATGCCAGTGAATAAAACATCTCTCATTTTAACATGTTTTATAAATTCAAAATTATTTTACTTATTATATATTCATTTTGTTTGGTGCCGGCTGTTAGTGCGTCAGATGCGGTTGAAACTCAAAGTAACGACAATATTTACATAAATAAAATACTAGAGTATATCGACTTAGCTGAGAGCAACGAACACTTGTACAATGTGACACTAAAGTTATTACAGAGTTTGTGTACGTGTATGAATCAATCCTTAGTGGAAAAAGGAAATAGAGTGTTCGCTAAAAGTCTAAATAATTTGAGTAATGAACATAGAACTTTTGATATTTACAAAAGAGTATATAAACGCACGTGTATAGAGTTACGGAATCAAGTGTCTGAAAAATTCATTCAACAATTCATCCAGCAACAAAATAAAATGAATACACATAATTATGAAAAAGTGGAATACAGTGAAAGTAAAGTTGAAGATATTTTATATCGTACGCTGATTAATAATAAACATTCTCATAATTATCGTATCCGAAAATATAGTCTACATAGTAAAAAAAATAAGAAAATCGTACAAGAAGATCCCGAACATAACGTCATTGTTATATTCTCTTTAAAGTGTGACAATAATACTCATTTGAATAGTAAACACGTGGATAGCAGTGAACTCGATAGTTTGTTGAAACAGAATAATTTGATTTCCATAGATGTTATAGATACAAAGTATGAGTACTTACCATTTCTAGAAAGTGATTCAAAAAGTGACAAAAGCGAGCTAGTAAGAGACTGCAATCTTAATTCCATATACAATTTTTTGTCACTGCATAATGAATGGAAAAAGATACATAATTTCAAAATACTTCATGTAAGTAATACTATTAAAATTTATATAGATATCATAACAGAACAGCAACACGACCTTACAACACTTTGTTGTGAAAACGGCACGGTGATCCTAAACGATTATTGCAAACAGCGTTTGCATAAAAACGATATCTTAGATAAAAACTCCATTGATAATGCGTATGAAGCTAAAGTTGTAATCAATAACGACACTTTAATAAAGATAAAATCTTTGATCAAAATGATAAGCACAAAATATTTGAATAGTACCAATACAGACTGTAGCAATGTTTTCAAGAGAGTGGGCACGAATCATAACAATATAACCAATAACGGTGTAGCTCCGATCATTTTAGAACTTTACGACACTACCCAGAAACCACTACATAGTTCACAAAATATGAATGATATCAGTAAACGTGAAACTTCAATTTTGTCGCCTGAAGTCTATAAGGACAGAAGTTTTTTGAATTCTTCTGAAGATGCCAATAAAATTTTTACTTCTGTTTACTATAAAAAGGAACTTGCTGCAAATTCACATTTCAATCTGATTGGTGCGACTACTGAACTCTCAGTTAGTAGTCAAACACAAAACTATAGCACGAAACATGTATATACAACTAAAATTACACCATCTACATTTAGCTCATATAGTGAATCATCACCACATAATGCTACTAATAAACAGAGCATATTTTTAAACTTGAACAGTAAACATGAAACAAATTCTTTTAAATTTATGACGAATTTTTTCAAAGCTTCAACAACACAAACTCCATCAGCTAAATTAGAAGAAAAAGTGATAAAAAACAATAGTATTATTTATTTGTATTTGCAAAATACGACTATGAGTAATCCATTTAGAAACCAATACACGACATATTCAGATATAAATAAAATGCAACAGAGCAATTACACACGAACAATTTCAGCTATATCAAGCAATCTTCGAAAATTAAACTATACTTTTATGACTAATGTAACAAGCGAAATATTGGGCTCTCTACACAAAACTACTTTAAATATGATGCGGAAAACTTTTCATAACAAACTGAACCAGAATGTACGGACAACAGGAACAATACCTCGTTATGAAAATACTCTAGATTTCATAAGCGACAGTCGTTTCAATAAGATTTTATTGAGACAGGTATTGGGTTCTTCACTAAGTCAAGATACTAGTTATATGAATGACAAAATGACATTAATGAAAAATGTTTATCAAAATAAGAATTTAGATGTTGTGTCAGCAGATGAACAGGAAATGCAGAACTCTAATAGTAATGGGACAGACGTTGGTACTTCTCACAAAGGAATATTGACTGAGATAACATTGGGAAATCATAGTCACTACCAAAACAAAAATATAACAGCATTAACGAATTCTGAAGAAGTAACAAAAAAAAAGAAAACTCCTAACCACTTTGTTCATAATACTGTAAATAAGGTATTGGGTATACAGCCAACCATTACAGAGAAACCACAGCGTCGTTATAATGTCAGTCGAATAAATTCAAAACAAGATAGTATTTTATATGGTACCTCTCCAATGCTTCGAATGTTGGTGAATACAGAAACTACACATGGAAGTATTTTGCATGAAAAAAATTCAAAAACATCAAATAATCATTATAAAGAATCATCAAAAATATTTTCTCATAAAATAACGCGGGGGGTTTATTCAACCACACCGGAAAAACCACATAGTATGACGACATCAAATTCACAAAAAAGTGATACATTACTGAGTTCAGTCCAAGAATTTAAAAATGATGAGTTGACGACAAACATACAATCGGATTATTTGTCAAATACGATTAAAACAAATCTTTTTGAAAATACCACTCAAGATTCCCTTAGAACTCAATTGAAAGGAAAAGAGAGACTCTCTGAGGAATTCACAAATAAATTTAATAATGACGAATCGACAATAAAATTAAATCAGGCCCATACATCGAAAGTGATGTTTGGCACTTCTCTGAACGATAATAGTAAATATGTCAATGAAAGAATGAAGATACTCATACATTCTCCTGAGGCACTAAAATACATATCATCAAAACCAATGATTTCTGATGGAAAGACACTTCAAAAGCTTATGGATATTCAAACGGAACGAGACAATATGAATGTAAAGAATGAAATAACACCAGTTTTGTCAAGTCTGTTAGGTGTGTTTTCTACTATTCCATATGAGCTGAATAATAATATGAGTAAAAAAACATTAAATGCCTTACGAAAAAGTACACTGAATTTCAGATCACAAATGGTACAGACTATTGATAGAAATGATATAAAAACTAACAGAATAAGAATAACTGACATTCCTCTTAGAAATACTATTGACGTAACGCAGAATATTAAAGAAACATTAGAATACTATTACGTGACCTCAACAGAAACTAGTCCTCAAAGAAATATAATAAAACTACCGTTAATCCAGGAACCACTTAATCATAACATCAAATCAATAATATCAAACTCTTCTGATTTATCTTCTTTAGAAATGGTATCAAATATCCCTTGGTCACATGGTTTCACTCTTGTAACTGGTAAAACACCTACAAAAATAACGCCTTTGCATAGAAGTAAATATGAAACTACGTCTAATGTAGAAAATCAGCTCGAAATATATGTAACGAGACCGGTGATAGTTTCTGTTCATGGAACAAGTTTACACACGACATCCAATAGTCTACAGGAACCCTACAATTACCAAACAAAAACGACGCAACAAAATTTTCATAAAAATGGAATAATGGAACATTCATCTATGAATTACACAAATAAAAATGAAACGAAAACATATATGTTTCAACAAAAAGCACAACATTATCATAAAAGTACACCAGAAGTAAAATGTTTTAATAAAACTCGTTTTAATTTAATATACCAATCAAGTGTTGTGCATGATAAAAGTAAACGCGAGGAGAATAAAGTAACCAAAACTCCTAACACAAGTGACTTGGAATTGAAATCTAATTTAATTCAAAAACTAAATACGAGTTCACCGACTATAATATTTAGTAAAATACGAAAACCATATGGTTTTGATCGTAGTTCGGCTATAACATTATTACCATACTCTAATTACAATAGAAGTTTGAATGTTTTGTTAACTATGCCACAAAAACCATATAACATTCATAACAAAACTTACATAATAACATTACCAGCCGCTAATTACAACAGCAGCTTAAATGATTTGTCAGCAATAAAACGGACAGAATCAAATAATTATAAAAGATCTGATATTGCAACATTATCAGATCAAACTAGTAAAAGTTTCAATTATTATAACAGTGATGGACCAGTTCAACCTTACAATAGTAGTTTAAATGTTTTGTCGACCATGCAAGAAATACATAATTATACAAGAGCTAACAAAATAACAACACCTAATTACAAACCCAAATGGAGTGATTTCTCAACGAAGCAAGAGACAAAAACAAATAATTATAAAAGTTCTAATACAGCAACATCACTAGATCAAACTAGTAAAAGCAGTTTGAGTTATAATAGAACACGAATACCAATAAATTCTGTTCAACCTAATAAAAATAGAACGAACGTGTTGTCAACAATGCAACAAAATCCTAAAAATTATTTTAAATGGCCTATCATATCAAAATTACCAGATAGTACATGTAGACCAACAATGGAACAAGAACCACAAAACGATTATGAAAGACCTGACGTAACAACATTACCAGATCCATTTTATAAAAACAGTTTAGTTTATAATACACGTGGAAAAGCAACATTACCGATAAAACCATACAAAGGCAGCATTAATTTATTGTCAACAACGGCAAAAACACTACAGAGTTATAATATACTACCTGACGTGTCATCGTTATTATATACAACGTACAACAGCAGTTTAAATGTTTTGTCGGAAATGGAAAATACACAAAAAAATAATTACGAAAGGTTTAATATAGTGACATTACCTGATGGAACCAGTAAAAGCAGTTTTATTTATAGCAGAGTAAGAATACCAACATATACAGTTGATTTTTATAAAAATAGTCGGAATGTTTTGTCGACAGAGCAACAAAAACCACAAAATGGTTACAAAACACCTGACATAACAATATTACCTGATTTTACTAACAAACACAGTTTGGATAATAAAACAGCTGAAATGTCAAAATTACCAGTTCAAGCATATAATAGTAGTTTGAATGATTTATCGACAGTAAAACAACCAATATTATCAGATCCTACTTACAGAAAAGGTTTAATTTTTTTGCTAACAACGCAACGATTATCACTAGATAATTGTAAAAGAACTATAACGGCTACATTCCCATATTCAACTTTTATACGCGATCCGAATATCATTTCAAGTTCGCAACAAGACCCACTAAATAAATATGAAATAGGTGTTAAATCAACATTACCAGTTTCAACTAACAAGAGGAGTTCGCATTATAAATCAGCTGGGAAAGAAACATTGCTATTCAAACCTTGTAAAGGCAGTTTATGTGGATTGTTTACAAGACAACAAACAGAACTGAATAATTATAAAAGAACTGGAACAAAAAAAGTCCCTAACCCTACATATAAAACCAGTTTTAATGTGTTATCAACAATGCAAAAAACACCACTTAAATATTATGAAAGAACTAGAAAAGCAACATTACGAGATGCAACTTACATAAGCAGTTTGAATAATAAAAGAGCTGAAGATGCAACATTACCAGTGCAACCTTCCAATAGTAATTTGAATGTTTTGTCCACTATGCAATTTACACCTGCACTTAAGTATACAAGGGATGACAAAATAACATTCTCAGATTATATTTACAAGCAAACAGTTCCAAGACAAATAACAATAAGAAGCTTGCCAACAATGCAACAATTGCCACAAAATGAGTTAAAATCTGATGTTACTGTATTACCATTCACTTCTTCCAAAGGTCCAGTACAACAAGCTTCAGAAAATAATTATGACCAAATAAAACAACCAGATTCAACTTATAAACGCAATTTTAACGTTTTATCAGCAACGAAACAAATACCTAAACATAATTATGAAAGAGCTGTATTAGCAACATTACCTGATTCCCCTTGTAAAGCGAGTGTGAATATTTTGTCAACAATGCAACAAACACCACAAAATAATCATGAAAGAGCTGAAACGACAACATTAACAGTTCAACCTTTTAAAAGCAGTTTAAATGTTTTTTCAACTATGACAACAAAACCACTCAATAAGTTTGAAAAAGGTGATATTGCAAAGATAGTAGCTCCACCTGACAATAGCAACGTAAGTATTTTGTCAGTTATGCAACGAAAACTACAAAATGATCGTAAAAGGGCTAACATAACACCATTGCCAGTTTCTACCTATAACGACAGTTTAAATTATAAAGACACTGTTATAGCAACATTATCGATTCAACCCTATAGAAGTAGGTTGTATGACTTGTCAAAACTAGAACAAGGGCCACAAAACGATCATGAAAGACCTGACGTAACAACATTCCTAGATCCAACTTATAAAAGCAGTTTGGTGTATGATAGACGTGGAATAGCAATATTACCAGAAAAGCCATACAAAACCAGATTTGATTCAAATTTGTCAACAACGACAAAAACAGCACAAAATAATTATAATACAAAGTACAATAGCAGTTTAAATGTATTGTCAGAAATAAAAAAGACACAAATAATTAATACTTATGAAGGGTTTGATACAGCTGCATTAATACATGAAACTATTAAAAACAGTTCGATTTATAACAGTGTCGGAATACCAAAATGTACATTTGATATTTATAAAAACAGTCTAAATGTTTTATCAACAAAACAACAACCACAACATGATTACAAAAGACCTGACATAACAATATTACCAGATTTTATTAACAAACACAGTTTGTATAATAAAAGAGCTGAAATATCGAAATTACCAGTTGAACCATACAATAGTAACTTGAATGATTTGTCTACAATGCAACAAATATCAACATTACGAGATCCTTCTAACAAAAAAGGTTTTAATTTTTGGCTTACAACGCAACTATTACCACTAGATAATTATAAAAGTGTTGGAAAAGCAACATTACCAGATGCATCTTACAAAAGCATTTTGAATTATAAAAGAGCTGGAAATGTAGCATCACCAGTGCAACCTTACAAAAGTAATTTAAATGTTTTGTCCACTATGCACCTTATACCTGTACTTAAGTATACAAGAAATAACAAAATAACATTCCCAGATTATATTAACAAACAAAGTTTAAATTTTTGGCCGACAATGCATCAAACTGTTCCAACAGGAATAGCAATGTTACCAGATCCAACTTACAAATGGTTTAAGAAATCTTACGTTACTATATTACCATTCACGACTTCCAAACGTACAGTACAACAAACTTCACAAAATAAATATTATGAATCACCTGACCCAATAACGCATCCAGATTCAACTTTAAGACAAAATTTAAATATATTGTCAGCAATACAACAAACTCCAATAAATAAATATGAAAGGGGTGAAATAACAACATTACCCGTTCAACCTTACAAAAGCAGTTTAAATGTATTTTCAAGTATGAAAACAAAACCGCTTAATACATTTGGCAAAGCTGATAAAGTAATAACAACAGTTCCACGTGACAACAGCAGCTTTAGTGTTTTATCAACATTGCAAACAATACCATTAAATGATTATGAATTAAGAGGCATGGCTACAATTCCAGAACCACCCTACAAAAACAATCTAAAACTTTATTCAAGTATAAAAACAAAATCACTTTCTAAGTATGAAAGAAGTAACACAGAAACAATAGAAGATATGACATCTATGCGCAGCTTAAAAAAATTGTCAACTATTCCAGAACCACCATACAAAAGCAGTTTGAATATATTATCAACAAAAAATACTGCGAAATTAAATTCAATTAAGACAAATAAGTTTATACTTCTTGGTAAAACTATATCACAACCCTCATATTATAAAACCCCGGCGCTGGCTAGTCAAAAAGATTTCAATTATAAATCTGATATTATTAACATCACACCCACAGTTGAAAACAGCTCTCAAAATATCAAATCCAAACTAATTTCGAGTCATGAGGAATACAAAACGAACTATGAAAAAACAACTAAATCAAATTTGGTACTCAGAAATTCGGCGATGTCGAATGTTGTACAAAAACTGCATAAGAGTGATAAAAATAAAACAACGGGTGAGACAACTAAATGTAATGCTTCACAATTTTCATCAACTCTTAAACAGTTTCTCAACTCATATTATGTAACAAGAACAAACACTTATTTTTCTAACATGGAACAAGAACCAAATTATAATTATGAAAATGTAACGTCACCTAAAATGATAGATTCTTATGGAAGTAATAATGAAATATTGACCACCTCTTCAACGAATCCTCTTCACTATAAGCAAACTAAATATTATGTACATGATGAGACTGCAAATATCTTTGAATTAAATAGATCGACTTTAATGTCAATCATTCCTCAGACACCAGTCTATTTTCAACCAACATATTCAACGTATATTTATGAATATCCCACTGGATCGACAGATATACCAAGACCAAAGCCTGGATCTGCCAATGAACCTAAATTTGAAAATATATCACCTATTCAACCACATATTTATTCCCGGGCAATTACTAGAACAGAACCTACTCATAAAGTAAATGGTAAAATTGCATATAGTAGCCAAACCAAAAATAAGACAACAGTGAAATATAAAATAAACACTGAAGAAAACGCAATTTCAAATGAGACCCGAAAAAGTTTCCATAAATTGTCTAGTGGGCGCCAGAATTATTTAAATTACAACAAAACGGAAAGTATTTCACCAATTACTGATGAATTTTATTCTTATTTTGCTAAGCCAACAAATATTG
Organism: Leptidea sinapis; assembly: GCF_905404315.1. Lineage (NCBI taxonomy): Eukaryota > Metazoa > Arthropoda > Insecta > Lepidoptera > Pieridae > Leptidea > Leptidea sinapis. Next base: position 4,052,368 of record NC_066296.1, on the reverse strand, counting down.
ATACAATTTTGATAAATTCATTGGATGTGACAGCTATGGAGCAAAAACCACATAATTATTACACAAATACAAAAGAAATACCAAAACCATATCTAAATCGAGGATATACCATAAGTACTTTGTCATCCAACATTCAAACTAAATTAAATAAGAGTAATTCTAATAAGACAAATATGAAAAGTACAGGGGCAAGTGAAAATTTTATTGAGCAGGTGTGGTCGACCATTAAACGGGATTTCCTTTCCGATGACGTAAGATCAACAAGCTCAAAATATAGATTTACAAAAATATCTGAATTGATGTCGAACACATATTTACAACCTAAATCTTACTATGAAAATGCGAAAATAACAAAAAATTTGTATTTTAGCAACCATCATAAAGAGACAGTACAAACATCCATTTTCTCTGATAAAATTACAAAAACTTTATCCCTAATTAAACCTGATCAAAGAGACATACTGGGACTAATATCAGAACATCAGAAACATTACGATGAATATGTAATTAAAACAAATACAAGAATAGAATCAAAACTAAATAATAGTAAGGGTATTCTAACTACCATTCAACCACAAGAAAATTCTGATGATTTATTAAATAAATCAGCTACAAATAAAATCATGAAATCAAATAATAATAAAAGAAAATCACAAACAACTGAATCAAATAACGATGGTATCACTACTTATGATAATACAAATAGAACATTAGTTTTAGACGAAAGCAATAATAAATATAATGGCATCAAACAAAAACCTTCTAATTTTATTTTATACAACAGGAAGCCACAAGAATGTGATACAATTAGTATCGATGTTAATTTGAACAGAAATATGGTCAAATGTGTGGACAAGAGTAGCGTATTTGGCAATAAGTTAGAAGGCAAAAGCAAAAAACAGTTAAGCATAGAAAAATCTCAAAACACGATAAGCTCAGCAATTCATAATTCTAGATTGTTAACCGTTTTACCGAAAAATACATTAACCACGAATAACAAGAGTGCTGCATTAAACAACGTGAGAACTAAATCAACTTTACACGATTCAATTCAATTTGAATCTCGTGGTTCAAGGAATGATATTAAAATCAGTTTTGATGTATCAAATGCTACTACAGGAAAAAGAGGCGCATATGGATTGAAAGTAAACATAAATAATTATAGCAAAACGGAGAGTAATAATATTGCTAATATTTTAAGCTTGAGTGATAGAAATTATTTTATGAAGCAAAAAGAAAATAGTCGTGCACAGTCAAATCACAATAGATCTAGTATTTTATTACTTTCGCATAATTCAAAAGATAAAGTTGGCAAAAAATATAAAACAATTGTGTACAATACATTTAAACCAAAAATCGAAGAGGATCTTGACGTGTCTACATTCATACTTGAAAACAAAAAGAGTGTTAAAAAGATACCTGCAGCTTTAGTTCACGTAAACAAACCTATAACAACATTCAAAGAATATGTTGCAGAGAACATCGATCAAACGAAGAAGTACTACAAAACTTGGAACGACGCACATACCGACAACTACACACATACAGAGAAGTACACTTATACAGAGAACTACACTCATACAGAAAACTACATCCATACAAAGAATAACACTCATACAGAAAACTACAACCATACAGAGAATTACACTCATACAGAAAACTACACCTATTCAGAGAATTACACCCATACAGCGAACTTCACTCATACAGAAAACTACACTCATACAGAGAACTATACTCATACAGAAAACTACATCCATACAGAGAACTACACTCGCACAGAGACCTACTTTCAAACAGAGATATTGGCAAATACGGAGAACTATATTCAAATAGACTTCTACACTCAAACGACGAACACCGCTCACATGGTGAATGCTGTTAGTAAAGTAATGAATCACACGGATCTGTACAAAAATCTTAGGAAATTGGGTTCCTTGTCAAAGATTATTAAAGATCCTGTTTCAAAAACCCATTTATTTCCAATAGATAAATCAAATTTAAGACATCATAGGAAAGTGATGAAAAGAATTTCTTTAAATAAAAACAAAGATGTACTCGCGTTGAACAGCAATGACTTTTTTTCAAAACAACGTTATCGTTTTAAGCCGAATCGACCTACAACTGAATATAATCGTCTAATACTAACTCCGAGAGTAAAAGAATATACTAAAGTAGGACCCAACTTTAATGCGATCGAAAATAAAAGAAAAATTATTATTGACAAAAATTATTTTAGACCCAAGCCATTACTTATAGGAAACGGTGTAGAATTTCATAAGAATTCATACGCGACTAACAGAGCATACAAAGCAGAACTCGTCAATGATGGCAATTATGAAATTGAAAATGGAATAAATAATATTATTGAGAAACCGCTGAATCATCATGCTAAGTCTAGGCCAAAGTTTGTAAGAGATAGAATTAATTCATTGAAAAATTATTTAATGAGTTATAAAAAAACTACAGAGTCCAGTCTACAGAAAATATTAAGTAGCTACGAGATTGAAAACTTCCATGATCCCTTGTCTTACTTCAGAAGAAGTTGGTGGAATGAACGTGACTCGACGATAACCGGCACAACTCGGTCGACAACTAAAAGAAAAAGAAGGACAATATTCTTCCTCAGTCCCACCGTGCCTTATAATCGATATTTTTAGTAATTATAATAAATTAAATGACAATAAATTGTTTCATTTTTAAAAGGTTATTTATTTTATTCCTTTATATGTTTAAGGGCTATTAAATATATGTAAATGTCAGCCTCATTATAATCTAAGTACATTAACACTCAAACATCACCAAAAAAAAATTAATAAAAATTAAAAATAATAAAAAGAAAAGCACACAACAACTGAGGAAACGAATCGCGAAGTACCGAGTTCGACCCCCTCCCCCCATGAACCGTAATTTTTTTACCAAAATTTTGAATATTTGTTGTTTGTTATTAGTATAAACGTGTTGAAACTTCTTAGTTATCTGAATTGAAATGAGTACTGTTGTGAGTAACTGAGAGAGAACTGTTTGACAGCCAAACAGAGAATATTCGGCAGGCTATTGTGGAACTAAAAAATACTATAAAAAGTCAAAACACGCGTATTGAACACCTTGAGGGTAGAATTACCATACTAAAGAGTAAGGCCGAGCAGGCACAGTCATCGCCCTAAACAATTGAAAGCACAGTCGCGCAGCTGCAGGTGGAAATTGCAGAGCGCGACCCTACTATCGGGGGTTGCACAGCAGACGACTGAGAACTGCATTCAAATCGTACTTAGTTTGGCAAAGAAAATTGGAGTCAACGCCAGATCCTTAAACACTGGCAAAGATGAATTCCTTGTTACTTTTCTAAATCACTCACCTGACATTTTAGCGATTAATAAGTCATGGCTTAAGTCTGGGGAAGAGTCTCTCGCTCCTGCAATATAAAATTAAACGTTTATACACAGACCCAGAGAAAGAAGAAGAGGAGGAGCTGTTGGTTTTTATGTACGGAAAAACATCGTGACTAGAGTACGACAAAACCCTCCATATTCGCTATAACAACTATGGTTAGAAGTTAAACTGCCTGGTGGAAACATAGCCCTGGGCACAGCCTACAGGCCTGAAAATATTTCTGTAGTGGAGGCGCTCGATGCCCTTGTCCCTAAACTTCATGTCGCGGTGTGATTTCACGTGTGTTCTTTGTGATCTTAATATTGATGTCACTAGCGTAGACTATTACGCCTTGTCCATTACAATGAAGTGCCAGTCAGTATTTTTGAAATACACAAAATTTCTGAACGGCACTACAATTATTGCAGTCGTCACCTTGAGACATAAGATGTTATTTTCTCGTTTGCCTAGTAATTTCAATAGCTACGGTGCCCTTCACACCGAAACACGATAATGCTTACACATTACTGTTTCGCGGCAGAAATAGGCGCTAATATTCTAAGGAATGGAGAAGATTGTGTGTTGTTTATCTGTCTGTTTGTTCTTCACTATATATATACTAATATGGTCGTTGGGTGGCTATCAGTAGTGATATGGTGGTATTGATGGCGACTGAATAAAACTAATTCAATTCTAATACTATGACAGTTTAATATACTTTAACAATTCACAACACACATTAAGTACACTGATACACATGAAGTTAAACCATTACAATATAGAAAGAAGGAGAAAATATAGTAATTAGAGGTACAGATATTACGACACGACAGTTGCAAAGTAGGTAAATCTTATAGACAAGCGACACGGGCTTCGCTGCGAATGATCAAGACACAACTGCTGTACCGGCGCGGGCGCGGGTCGTTGAACGATATTCTTTCTGCGCAGGCGCAATATTCACCGGTTACAAGCGGTGGATTTCCACTGCACAATACTTAATATTTTATGTTGAATATTATTCTGTATGTTTGTGTGTGTGTTGTAATTAATAATAGTTAAGTTGCTTTGGTTATATAATTAAGTGTGCATATTAATATACAATATTATAATAAAATATATATCGTAGATAATTATAAATAGTAAGTAGATAGTAATAAGTTATCTGTTGTGTAAGTATATGTGAGTATAGTGTACGTGTTAGTGTATGTATCGGCCACATCACTCCCCCCCAGAGACCGTCACTATGGGCGATAATAATCGGGAAATCGGACTGTGCGGCCTGAACGAGTCCTTTTGATGTCACCCTGAGCTGGGGCACTCTGCTCTATAGGATCAGGGTGAAGTACAGGGCTAGGTAGTTGGGGTTGTTGATAGGAGTGGGAATAGGAATAGGGTCGTTAGAGGGGTTCATCAGTATATAGGCCGGTTTGAGTCGGTCTATGGATACCGTAACGCTCTTCCCTTTGACTTGTATTTTATAGGTCTTTTCACCCCGTTCTAGAACTTCATATGGTCCGGTGTAAGGCGGCTGTAAAGCACCACGTACTGTGTCGTCCCTTAAAAACACATGACTACACGTAATAAGGTCTTTGTAGACGAAAATTTTGCCTTTCCAGTGACGTGAAGCTGGAATCGGTGTTAACTTTGCTGTAAATTGGCGAAGACGAGAGGTGAAATCCGAAATATCCGTGCTGTTAAAAGAACCAGTCTGAAAAAATTCTCCAGGAAGGCGTAGTGGCTCACCATACACTAGTTCGCCAGAAGATGACTTTAAATGCACTCCTTATCCCAAGCAGGACTAAGGGTAATGTGTCTACCCAATTACAATCAGCGTGACACATTATAGCTGCTTTGAGTTGGCGGTGGAATCTTTCGACTAGCCCGTTACAGGCTGGGTGATACGCGGTTGTTCTGCGATGCTTGAATCCGATCATTTTCACCGGAGAAGAAACGTGGCGATGCACCTTTGCCCGTTGACATGGCACACATTGACGAGACCATTCTCGACAGTCTTTGCGTACTCCAGGCCAAACGAATCGCTCGGAAACAAGTTAAGCCGTTGCGATAGTGCCTGGATGGCTGAGACTATGAAGACTATCGAAAATTTCTCTCCGCAAGTCTTTAGTGACAAAGGGCCTAGGCGTAGTGGTGCTGATGTCACAATAAATCTCCATGTGAGAGTTTGGAAGCTTCAACTTTTTCAGACGAAGTGAAGAATCTTTCAAAAGTTGAGTCAATTCCACGTCTGACACTTGCGATGAGGCCAAAACATTTAAATCTACTGGCATCTCTAGTTCTTCGACACGCGACAGTGGGTCAGCGAAGACATTGTCTTTACCTGATGTGTGTCTGATATCGGTCGTTACCTGTGAGATGTAGTCGAGGTGACGATATTGCCTTGGTGAGCAGTTAGCTTTCCTTTCATTGAAAGCGTAACTGAGTGGCTTATGGTCAGTAAACACAGTGAAATGCCTTGCCTCTAGCATATGCCGAAAGTGTTTAATGCTGTCATATATAGCTAATAGCTCCAGGTCATATGGCGAGTACTGTTGTTAGTGTTGTGAGGGAATCAGCTTTCTCGAAAAGAATGCGAGAGGTTCCCATAAAAAAGGCATAAAAAAAGGCATAAAAAGGCATTTATTTTCTCAAAACTGATTCCTTTAGAATTCTTTTTGATGTCATTTCTTATACTACTAGATACTACTACCGCTTCGGAAACAAATGGCGCTCTGAGAGAGAAGAAGCGGCGCAAGAAACTCTCCCAGCATTCTTTTTTTATGCGCTCTTTTCAATAAAAATATACAATATCGTACAGTCGCTATAAAATAATCACAATCTAGTCCCAGGTTGTCCGATCATTTAGATATTCAGCAGTGGAGTAATAGGATTTACGACAGAGCCATTTTTTATAAAACATTTAAATTTATTTATAGATAATGCCTGAACAGTGCCTGGGACTTTATTGTAGAAGTGTATACATTTACCCTTAAAGCTATTATGTATCTTATGAAGCCTACTAGAATTAGTTATTTTTATATTGTTGCAACACTGCACCCATCGCCAGGTCGGAAGCATCTGTTACTAGAGCAAGATCCGCCTGCATTGGCCAGACTTTGCTTGCACTCATTGAAAGCTAATAGACCTTCTCCTGTAACGTCCACAGAATGCGAATTTTTGACGTTGCCAGTAAGTAAAGCGTTTAAAGGGGCTTGTATGGCAGCTGACTTGAGTAAAAATCTTCTATAAAAGTTGAGCATCCCCAAAAATCGCCTGAGTTGTCTGACTGTCGCAGGTATGGTGTAGTCTATTATAGCCTGAACCTAAGAATCTAACGGCTTAATGCCAGATGCAGATATTCGATAACCTAAAAACGTTACCTCTAGTGCACCGAAGACGCATTTTGAGGTGTTGACGAGGACGCCGTTTTCCTTCATGCGGTTGAAAAGCTGATGAAGGTGGGCTTCGTGCTCGGCTTCACTCCTTAAAAAGACTAAGTAATCATCAAGGAAACAGTAGCAAAAGTCGAGGCCTCTCGTCATTTCATCTACAAACTTTTGGAAAGTTTGACCATAGGTCATAAAGGGAAATTCATACAAGCCAAAGGGAGTAGTGATCGCGGTTTTCGGTATATCCTCCTTAAAAACGGGAATCTGATTATAGGCCTTCATTAAGTCAATTGTGGAGAAGATAGTACATCCAGAAATAGCGTGGGTGAAGTCATGAATGTGCTTAATAGGATAACGGTCTGGTATGGTCCGTGAATTAAGCATCCTATAATCACCACAAGGTCGCCAGCCGTTTTCCTTCTTGGGTAAGTTCTTCAAGGTGTAAGGGAGAAGACCAGGGACGCGCTCTACCATTGCTAAGCATGAGTTCAAACTCCTGCTTGGCGATTTTAAGTTTATCCGGTGCCAGTCCGCGAGGGCTACATGAAATAGGAGGGCCGGGTGTGGTCCTAATGTGGTGTACTCTATTTTGCTTTGGAGACGCAGGCGTACCTGCGGGACGTGTGATTTCCGGATACTTACTCAAAATAGCGTGAAAGCGCGTGTCGTCTGTTGGAACCTTAACAGAAAACACATTATTATTAGCAATACAAGCATTTGATGACAAGGTTGTAGTATTGTCTAGTAAGCGTTGATGTCGGCAATCTACTATTAAATTATAAAAGCTAAGAAAATCAACGCCTATAATTGGCTTGGTTACATTAGCTACAATAAATCTCCATGGAAAATTGCGCCGTAAGCCTAGATTTAAGTTGAGCTCAATAAAACCGTATGTATCTATAATAGACCCGTTGGCCGGGTGAGCTCGAAGTTACTCTTGGCTCGACGTTCACGAAGTGCAGAGAGAGACACAAAGATCACTGCCGGTGTCCACCAAAAACTGGACATTCATACTGCGGTCGGTGATGAAAAGGCGACCCTTATAAGATGGACAGTCGTTTGTCGCCACTACCGACTGCCGGCGGCGTTTCCCGCCTTGTTGTAGTCGCATGGTTTCAGGCACTTATGAGCCTGTGCTCCGAACTTGCTATGGTACCAGCACACAGGAAACTTGCGATAACTGGATTCTGACCAGTTCCGGTGTCGCGAAGATGAGCGGCGACGGTCACGTGGTCTCGAGCGGTCCATAGAATAGCAAGAAGTCTTAGTGTGCTCTTCCAGCTTAAGAGTCAGGTGCTGAACCATCTTCTTTAACTCCGCAATCTAATCTGACTGGTTCGATGTATATGCCCTGTTACGTTACATGGTGACGTGAGCTCATGGATACGGTCTGCCAGGTCTGCCAGCTGCTCCAGAGTTTGGGTTTGTTGTGACGCCAGTACCGTTTGGATATTATGCGGGAGTCGGTTGCACCATATGGATTTTACAAAGTCATCAGGTACAGAGGGGCCAGCCAAGTCTTGCAAATGTCGCAAAAATTGTGAAGGTTTTCTATCACCGAGCTCCTCATGCGTCAACAATTGCACAACCTTTCTCTCGTGCGACGCGGATAAGCGCTTAATAAGCTCTGTCTTAATCTTGTCATACTTATTGTTAGGTGGAGGGTTAATAATTACATCCTTCACATGTTTTGCAAACTGCACGTCTAAATTATTTGTCACATTATTAAAATTTTGTGACGTATATCAGTAATAAAGTGGCTTAGAAACTGACCTTCTAGAAGTGCGAACCATAATTCCGGATCCTCGGGTGAGAACGGGGGAACTTTACTTTTTAAAATCTGCATTCCTTTATTTTCACGCTCAGTGGAAACGCGCACTCGTCGAGTTCGTCGCGTTGTCACGTTGTCGTCCTTACGCGAACCAACATCTGTTACAGATTCACTGCTATCACTCATAGTGGTACCTGGATTATCTGGTATACTTGTGTTCTTCAGGGGTCACCAGTTATGATCGTTGGGTGGCTATCAGTAGTGATATGGTGGTATTGATGGCGATTGAATAAAACTAATTCAATTCTAACACTATGACAGTTTAATATACTTTAACAATTCACACACACATTAAGTACACTGATACACATGAAGTTAAACCTTTACAATATAGAAAGAAGGAGAAAACACAGTAATTGGAGGTACAGATATTACGACACGACAGTTGCAAAGTAGGTAAATCTTATAGACAAGCGACACGGCCTTCGCTGCGAATGATCAAGAAACGACTGCTGTACCGGCGCGGGCGCGGGTCGTTGAACGATATTCGTTCTGCGCAGGCGCAATATTCACCGGTTACAAGCGGTGGATTTCCACTGCACAATACTTAATATTTTATGTTGAATATTATTCTGTATGTTTGTGTGTCCTTGTGTTGTAATTAATATAGTTAAGTTGCTTTGGTTATATAATTAAGTGTGCATATTAATATTGTAGTGTAATAAAATATATATCGTAGATAATTATAAATAGTAAGTAGATAGTAATAAGTTATCTGTTGTGTAAGTATATGTGAGTATAGTGTACGTGTTAGTGTATCTATCGGCCACACTAATATAATTTGGTATGAAGTCACCTGGCATCCTTTATTACAACTTATTAGCTAATTATTATTCTCATACAAAGTAGTTTTCCTATGCTATATAAAAGAAATCCTACTAATCCTATTAATAATATACTATACTAATACTATACTAATATATAAAGCTGCAGTGTTTGTTTGTTTGTTTGTTTGTTTGAACGCGCTAATCTCTGGTACTACTGGTCCGATTTGAATTATTCTTTCAGTGTTGGGTATTCCATTTATCGTGGTTTTTTTTTTTCAAAATTAGGGATCCGTAATAAAATTGCTATTTTGTAACACAAAGTGTAAAATCGAAAACCTATTTTTGCGTGCGCTGTAAAAACTATTGACAATAGAACAATGTGTACAGGCTATAATATAGGCAATATTTTATTACTTATAAAACTATCGCGTGAATTATACTTTATATGGCAAAACAACGTTTGCCGGGTCAGCTAGTGTTATATATAATCCTAATTATTTATCCAACTTCATATTATTAATGCTATAATTTGTGTGTGGTTATTGATTAGTTTCAATCTGATATTTTTATACCATGACATTGAGCATAGATCATATATACGTCTAGTTAAACTATGACGGCTGTGAAAACGTCGAAAAAAAATAATTTTAGAACTACCCTCTATTTTGAGCAATTCACGCATACTAACACAGTGTCATACAAACCGCGAGTGTAAGATGTACCTTGTCACGCACACAAAACCTATATTCCTGGCCTGTTTTTATCAGTTGTCTAACAACAAGAGACTCTATATAGGCGTATGAATTATCTAAGACGTTGAATATAATATTTGGAATATTGTGAAACTTCTTCATTAGTCAGCGGGAATTCAGTACCGATAGTTTGAAGTTGGAAGCCTTCCCATATTATGTTCTTTTATCAAATAACCACACGGGCCAAGCCGCGGGTGAGAGCTAGTTTAATATATTTTGGAATTAATGAGTTCTAATTTTGTTCTCTACAAAATTTTGTATTTAATTCAAATTCAATTTCAAATATTTTTATCCAAAATAGACTGCCTCAGATCTGAGAAGAATGAGCGCAAGGAATTCAGCTGGTTTGGCATTACAAGTCAGCAGATTGGGATAGGATGCGTTCCTTTTGTAAGCAAAATATGGATTACAATGTAATTTCGTACAGTAAACATTTATAATTAAAGAGCCTGAGTGTTCGCTTCATTCCCAGTCTGTGATATCATTAAGAAAATCGTTTATGTCATAGTAACCTTTCCCACACAAACGTTTTTTTAATAATTCTTTTAAATTTCGGAACGCTTTTGTTTTGTACATTTTCTGGGATCATATTGTAAAACATCGCCTCGTAAAAGACTTACTAACCCGACTTCACCGAGTAGTAGGTATAACAAGTTTAAATTTGTTACTCGTTTAACATTATGATTGTCACAGTTTCAAGCAAATTCCTCAATGTGCGTATGAACATTTTTTTTTTTTTACAAATTTATTTAATCATAAATATATGCACAGTTGGTACTTAAATTTTACATCTCGCCAAACTGTTGCAACAGTTTGTTGGCGAGTTTACGCTCTTAGACAATATTATACAATTGTGCATCTATAATAAATTATACCTAATTTGTTCGTTATATTATACACTATTACTAATACACATATAACATTACACACATATCATTACTTAGTTATCAATTCATAATATTCCTAAAAACATTTTAAAATCTTACCTGTATACATATAACTAAACTATACTACTTTAAATATTAAGGCTTATGTGGAGACTTTAAGAAAGTGCTCTTTTAATTTTTTCTTAAGTACTACTCTACAGTCTTTTTTTTTCAAATAGAACATTAACAAGAATATATTGCATTTTCTTCTGTTAATGATTCTTTAGGACCTAGATTATATATAGCGCGAATAGCCCTCTTCTGCAGCAAATAAAAGAAATAAAAAACTTACTAACTCGACTACACCGAGTAGTAGGCATAACAAGTTTGTTAATGTTAATGAATGTTAAAAATAGGTAACTGAATGGTGGCTGGATGATATGTACCTGAACATCAGGCTGCCACTTCCCATCAACTCAAGCCCAGGCATGGTGTTCCCGAGGCGGCGCTTCGCGAAGATCGACGAGGTGGCTGACCTAGCCGCGCTCTACATTGATGACCTGCTGGATTATAAGGAGATGCTTGACAGGTAAACAGAAATCAATAAGAAATCAAATCAAGTTTTATTTTAATGATAATATGGGACGAAGCGAGCAGGACGTTTAGCTGATGGTAATTGATACGCCCTGCCCATTACAATGCAGTGCCGCTTAGGATTCTTGAAAAACCCAAAAATTTGGTGTGGCACTACAATTGCGCTTGTCAACATAAGACATAAGATGTTAAGTCTCATTTGCCAAGTAATTTCACTAGCTACGGCACCTTTCAGACCGAAACACAGTAATTTTTACACATTACTGCTTCACGGCAGAAATAGGCGCCGTTGTGGTACCAATAATCTAGCTGGCATCCTGTGCAAAGGAGTCTCCCACAGGTATTATTAACACAATTGTTACAAGTCAAAAAATAACTAAATTAATAATTCTAATCATCATTTTAGATATATAGGTGGGGAAGTACCTAGCAAATAAATAGTGTATGTACTTATGTACACGCGTTAGAAGTTATACTTCTTTAGCGTATGGAAAAATAAATCAAATTTTAACAAATAGTTAAGATCAAAGATAGTATAAACACTCAGCATTCAAGGTTAATAAAAACAAGTATAGAAAATTATTTTTTTTATTTTTATTTATACATAAAATTTGTTAATATACCAAAAAATAATTTTATAGATAAAAATTAATAATTTTGACTTAACGATGTAAATAAATTATACATACCGACAATTAACCTCAAATCTATAAATGCACTCAAAACAGTTTATTCAAATTAGTTTTATCACTAATATTCAATATATATTGATATACAAATAAATTATTAGTTAATACTATCACCGTTCGTATATGAAATTGATTTAATTAGAACACCAAAATTATATTTATTTATTCACACTGTTTAATTGTACTGTTACGAAACACGTGTTCTAAATATAAAAATACTAGAATATACAACTTGAACTTAGTTATCGATTTTCATGTCACCTAGAACTAACTTCACGATGTAGAATTCAGGTGTGTAAAAATTCACTCTCATCATTTTTCTCCATGGCGCCAAAAGAAGTATAACTTCAATAATACAATATTATGTAATTGTTGTTATGTGATATAAAAATATATATATTTTTACCTATAGTAAAATAAGTCTACCTGTGTAAATATTACTTAGTCAAATATCTTGGCATCTTGAAAAACTCCTCCACTGATTAAAACGTTTGTTCGAGAAGCCACTTTCGAAGTTGTGTCTTAAATACCGTTGTGGAAGTTGCATCTTTCTTGATCAAGTTCAGCAACCTGTTATAGCCTGTATTATGAAATACACACAAACGTACTTTTAACTGTTAACAGATCGTTATAGTAAAGAGCCATATACAAATATATTTGTTATAGTTTAATTTCTAACAAGAAATATTAATTATTGAGCGAGCTTCGACACAGTAAAAGTTATATAACTTGTTAAGAAAAAAATCACAGATTACTAGCTGACCCGGCAAACGTTGTTTTGCCATATAAATTATATTTAGAGTTACACCGGTTCTTGGACATTGCAACATTACCTTTTTTTTCTTATAGGGATATTCTTATAAAAAAGATTTTTCTGAAATAAACGTAACCTAAGTTACTGCTTATTATATCAGCTACCTGCCAATAAAAGTCCCGTCAAAATCCAAGGTCCAGCTATTTCAGAGATTAGCCCGAACAAACAGACAGACAGACGAAAATTGTAAAAAATGTTATTTCGGTGTATGTATATATATATTCATATTGTTGCGTAGCAACCCTTCGAAGTATATGACGAGAGTTGTCAAACTTCAAGACATTGTTAATTTCAACAGCTCTGTCAGCAATACTCGTAGCTCAGCGGAAAAGTGTTTACTTTAGACGCTGTAGACCCGGGTTCGATACACCCTACCAGTGTATGGATTTTTTTGGGTTTTGTAAAGTTAAAGGAAATTTCTAGTAAGTTCAGGATCAAATCGAACAGAAAAAAAGGGATGGAAAATGTGTAAGCAGGATAAAAATAGTTAAAAGAATTTTCTAGTACAATTTAAATTTAAAGATGGAATGGGAGAATCATTTTGAAAATAGAACGGATCCGGGGGTATATAAGCCGTACTAAGCATGGCCTACGGCAGTTCTAGTTCTGACTCGAAAGTGTAAAGAAGAAGAAGAAGAAAAGAAGAAGTAGTGAAAAGTGGAAGTGTTCTAAGAAGAAGAAGACAGAAGAGAAGTAGTGTTCGGTGCAGTGTGACGCGTTGAAGGTACCGCCGCCCACAAGAGGAACAGCGGCAGACCGGCGAAGTGCAAGTTCAGAAAAAGTGAACGCAAATAAAGACTCGTTCCTATAAGCGGAGTATTATTTCCAATCCCTGACCCACTCCCGTGTCAATTGGTGTCAGAAGTGGGATTGGAAAGATGCCATTAGTGCCCAGGAACGAGAAGGGAGTGACCACGCGAGCGGGAGCAGCTGCAGCGGCAGAGGACGAGTCAGAAACATCCGGCTCTGGACTCAGTGCGACCGTGTCAGCACCGCAGGCTCCTGCCGTAGACATCAGCGCGCTCATGCAGCAGATGGCCGCCATGATGCAAGAGCAAGCGCGCCGACAGGAGGAGCAGCTGCGGGCCTTGCAAGAGGAACAAGCGCGCCGACAGGAGGAGCAGCTGCGAGGCCTGCACGAAGGCCTCTCCAAAGACATTTTATCCGTTGTGCAGAAAAACTCCACCCGTATTGACGCTGTGGAAAAAGAGATCGCCCGGATTGATAGTGTGGAAAAGAAGATGGACAAAGTTGAAGAGAACTTTCAACGGAAGATGGGAGAGATGGAAGTTACCATTAATCAGCTCAGTGGGAGGGTCGTGTGTCCTTCAGCCAACACAGGAGTTTCCTGCGGAACCACATCGAGCAGAAATTTAAAAGTACCTCCCTACGACGGCAAGTCTTCCTGGGCTGCCTTTAAGCTACAATTGGAGACGGTCAGAAAAGCCTGTGGTTGGAGTGACCAAGAAGCGCACTCTGCCCTCACACTAGCGCTCCGTGACGAAGCACTTTCCGTATTGGAAGCACTCGGCGCTGGGAAGGAGGAAGTGACCTTCACAGACCTTATTGACGCGTTGGAGGCACGCTATGGTGATAAACACCTCGAACATGTGTACCGGGCGCAACTTAAGGACCGCAGTCAAAGGGCCAGCGAAACTCTACAGCAGTGGTCCGTGGAAGCCGAGAAACTAGTGCGTAAAGCATATCAGTCGTCGCCAGCTGCAATAGAAGAAATGTTGCTCCAAGTTTTCATCGATGGAATACGGGACGCCGAAGTTAGAGCAGCCGTACGATTGAGTCATCATACCAGCTTGAAGAAAGCGGTGGCACATGCGTTGGAAGTGGAAGCGGTTCGCCACGATTCTCGGGCGTTGAGACTCCGCGAAATTTTACCAGCAGATTCCAGCCGAATGCGAGAATACAACCCGGTATGCTACGGCTGTTGGAAGCGAGGACACCTCAGGAGCACTTGCCCCAGGCGTGAGCGCACAACGCAAGGTAGGGAGGATGCGATAATCTCAACGTCACCGCTGGAGCAACAGGAAAAGGCCAGAGCAGCGGGGTGGGCACTGGCCGGTAAAAGGAAAGCCCCAAGGATCTTCGTGAAGCAAGCATGTGACGGAAACACTTTGGTTATAGAAGGAATGATAAATGGAAAATCTTGCCGTTTCACTTTGGATACGGGAGCCTCACGTACAGTCGTTAGCCAAAGGAGACTAGAGAGCATCGGAAGACGACATATGCGTGAAAATGTAAACTTAACACTGACAACAGCTACAGGCCAGCGCATACCAGTCCAGGGAGAGAAGGTCGTGGCCATGAAAATCGGTGATACGTTGTACTGGCAAAAAGTGGTAATCGCGGATATCACAGATGACTGCATCATTGGGTTGGATTTTCTTCGAAATCATCAGTGTACCATTGACATGAAACATGGTGTATTGAAGCATGGAAGTGAAGAAATTCCAATAAAAGGCGGAACTGTTGGGAAAGTGTTGTGCTTAAGAGACACTACTTTAAATCCAAGATCGCAGACCCTAGTCCCGGTAGTCCTACCAAGGGATGACAGAGGAAAACCTTGTAAATGCGCTATAATAGAAAGAGAGACATCGGACACGACATGGATCCCAGCCAGGACTGTTGTGGGTAACTCCCAGATTGCGATGGTTCCCGTGTTTAATCCTCATGGGGACAAGCAAATCATTAGGAAGGGAACAGTGATCGGAGCTTGTGAGGAGATAGCTTGGTTAAGAAAGTGTGAAGAAGGGAGGAAGACCGAAGCCGCAAACCAGGATGTGAACATACAGAAACTTCTGGATAGCTGTAAGGACAATCTTACCAAGCTACAGTTAATAAAAGCGAGAAATTTCCTGCTACGCTACTCCGGGATTTTCTCAAAGAACGACGGGGACATCGGAAGAACTGGTTTGGTGAAACACAAGATCGACACAGGAGACACTGTTCCGATACGGCAAAGACCAAGACGTATTCCGTTTGCACGCGAACAAGAAGTGGAAGACATGATTCGGGATATGAAAGAAAATGATGTGATAGAACCGTCGTCGAGTCCATGGTGTTCTCCAGTGGTTCTGGTGAAGAAGAAGGATGGATCAACTAGATTTTGTGTGGACTATCGGCGTCTGAATGATGTTACTAAGAAGGACAGTTATCCATTGCCAAGAATCGATGACACCTTAGATTCACTTTGTGGCATGACGTGGTTCTCTACTCTGGATTTGAAAAGTGGCTACTGGCAAGTTGATCTGGACCCTAAAGACAAGGAGAAGACGGCTTTTTCAACCGGAAAAGGATTATGGCAGTTCAAAACAATGCCCTTCGGATTATGCAACGCCCCAGCTACTTTCGAAAGGTTGATGGAGTATGTGCTGGCAGGTATGTTGGGAGAAACCTGCCTTGTCTACTTGGATGACATAATCATTATGGGACGAAGTTTTGAAGATCATCTTAAGAAGCTCGAAAAAGTCTTCGCAAAACTGCAGGGTGCCAACTTGAAGTTGAGTCCAAAGAAATGTTCCTTCTTTCAACGTCAGGTGAATTACTTGGGGCACGTTATCTCGGAGCAAGGCGTTGCGACGGATCCTGCCAAGATAAGTGCTGTCAAGGACTGGCCGACGCCGACAGAAAAGACACATGTGAGAGCATTCCTTGGACTATGCTCTTATTATCGACGCTTTGTGCAAGGGTTTTCTGATGTTGCTAAGCCCTTACATCGACTGACAGAGGAGAAAAGAGCCTTTTCCTGGGATGAAGACTGCGAACAAGCTTTCTTAGAGTTGAAGAAACGGCTATGTGAATCACCTATCCTCGGATATCCTGACACGGAGGGAAGATTCATAGTAGATACTGATGCTAGCAATTCTGGAATTGGTGGAGTGTTATCTCAGAAGAGGGGAGATCAAGAAGTTGTAATTGCATACTTTAGCAAATCTTTATCGAAGCCGGAGAGAAACTACTGTGTAACTCGTAGGGAGTTACTTGCCGTGGTGAAGACATTACAACATTTTAAAAAGTACTTGTTGGGTCGCAAATTCCTAGTAAGGACTGATCATGCCGCCTTGAAGTGGTTACTAGAATTCAAGAATCCGGAAGGACAAGTGGCCAGATGGATTGAGCAACTTCAAGAGTATGACTTTGAAATCGAACATCGAGGAGGAAAAACTCATGGAAACGCAGATGCTTTATCCAGAAGACCTTGTCCGACGGAATGCAAACATTGCATTCGTCAGGAGGAGAAAGAAAATCCAATAATCCGACTGATCAGAACAGATTCGATCGATGGGAACTGGAGCAACGATGCAATGAGGAGAGCTCAGGAAAATGATAAAGATCTTCAACCACTTTTACATTGGCTAGCAAGTGGATCACTTAAACCAAAATGGTCTGAAGTGGCTAGACACAGTACGGCTACCAAGAGTCTCTGGGCACAATGGAATAGTTTGGTGATGCATGACGGGTTGCTCTGCCGGAAATGGGAAACCCCGCAAGGAAAGGATTGCCATCTGCAACTGGTCGTTCCCAGGGAGAAGGTGAACGAGATCCTGAGAGCTTATCACGATGGTTCTTCAGGTGGACATTTGGGAATAAGAAGAACTCTCATAAAAATTAAAGAACGATTTTACTGGTTGCATTGCCGTGATGATGTGGAAGACTGGTGCCGTAAATGCAAGAGTTGTGCAGCTGTCAAAGGACCTCAAACCCGGAGCAGAGGAGCTATGAAGTTGTATAATGTTGGGACTCCGTGGGAGAGAGTAGCTCTGGATATAGCCGGACCGTTTCCAGTCACCAAAGCTGGAAGCCGTTACATAATGGTGGTGATGGATTATTTCACGAAGTGGCCGGAAGCATTTGCTCTACCGAATCAAGAAGCAGTTACCGTTGCGACGAAACTGGTGAATGAAGTTTTCTGCAGATTCGGTGTGCCTTTGGAGTTGCACAGTGACCAAGGGCGGAACTTCGAGTCACAAGTATTTCAAGAAGTTTGCAAGATCTTGGGAATCCATAAGACCAGAACTACGCCTTATCATCCACAGTCGGACGGGATGGTGGAGAGGTTTAACCAAACATTGGAGCGACATCTGGCAAAAGTAGTGGACAGTCATCAGGATAACTGGGATGAGTACATTCCACTGTTTCTTATGTCGTATAGAAGCGCAATACACGAGACAACAACGGTGACTCCTGCGTACGCCAATTTTGGAAGGGAATTGAAATTGCCAGCTGATTTACTCTCAGGCTGTCCACCGGATACTCCGAAAAGTATAACAGAATATGTGGATGAGTTACGGAAAAAGATGGTTGACATCTACGAGGAAATTAGAACAACTGGGCTTAAGGCAAGTGAACGGATGAAGACCCGCTACGATCGAAGAGCTAATATTCCTAGTTTTGAAGAGGGAACCCTGATTTGGTTACACAATCCTGTAAGGCGAAAGGGGAAGTCTCCGAAGCTCCAACCAAGTTGGGAGGGACCATATAAAGTAATCACAAGGATAAATGATGTGACTCTCAGGATCCAGCGTACCCCTCGAAGTCCCCCGAAAATCGTACATGTCGATCGGGTGGCTAAGTACTACGGAAGCAACGATGATCGGGACGATCATGTCTTGGGAGGGGGCAGTGTTGCGTAGCAACCCTTCGAAGTATATGACGAGAGTTGTCAAACTTCAAGACATTGTTAATTTCAACAGCTCTGTCAGCAATACTCGTAGCTCAGCGGAAAAGTGTTTACTTTAGACGCTGTAGACCCGGGTTCGATACACCCTACCAGTGTATGGATTTTTTTGGGTTTTGTAAAGTTAAAGGAAATTTCTAGTAAGTTCAGGATCAAATCGAACAGAAAAAAAGGGATGGAAAATGTGTAAGCAGGATAAAAATAGTTAAAAGAATTTTCTAGTACAATTTAAATTTAAAGATGGAATGGGAGAATCATTTTGAAAATAGAACGGATCCGGGGGTATATAAGCCGTACTAAGCATGGCCTACGGCAGTTCTAGTTCTGACTCGAAAGTGTAAAGAAGAAGAAGAAGAAAAGAAGAAGTAGTGAAAAGTGGAAGTGTTCTAAGAAGAAGAAGACAGAAGAGAAGTAGTGTTCGGTGCAGTGTGACGCGTTGAAGGTACCGCCGCCCACAAGAGGAACAGCGGCAGACCGGCGAAGTGCAAGTTCAGAAAAAGTGAACGCAAATAAAGACTCGTTCCTATAAGCGGAGTATTATTTCCAATCCCTGACCCACTCCCGTGTCAATATGTACATGTAGTACAAAACGCTTATATCAATATTGCAAACAGATACTCCAATTTTATTTATATACATAGATGTATAGATATATTCTTTTGGTTATATAGAATCCACTGTAATTGCATTATATAGAATCATTAGCGGGCTTGCTTTGTGAGCATTCATTATGTAGTTATCGTTCGTCATAATCACTGAATAGCATTGATTGCGGCGGCGTCATGTGCAGAGTCGTCGCCTTCCCTCAAGCAACAATGGCTGGTCCATGCGTCAACTCATGAACGGGTGCTGCTTGTGGTGCCAGGTCACATATAACATATGGTAAATACAGTAATTTAAAAGAAATATTTGTAGTGATAATTCAAAAACGCTTATGCCTAATTGAATGAAGTTTATTTGACTTTGACTTTGTAAAGGAAATATATTGTCTGTGTTTTTAGAGGTGAGTTGCCCCAGGAGCGTGCCGCCAGTCACGAGAAGGGTCAGCCGCTGTGCATGGAGCAGTTCTACCGCCTGCTGGGTGGAAGCCGTGTGCCCGGTCGGGGCAAAGACCGGCTGGTGCTGCCCGCGAGGCCCGCCGACCCTGACGACTGCGAGGAGCTGGTCATCGTCGCCTGCAAGAGCTACGTATGTGCCAGCGCAAGAGCCAATTATTAAAAATACTTTTTTTTATGAAAATAAGGGACGAGACGAGCAATTGTTGGTAATTGAAACGCCCTGCTCATTACAATGCAGTGCCGCTCAGGATTATTGAAAAACTCAAAAATGCGGCACTACGAGTGCGCTCGTCACCTTGAGACATAAGATGTAAAGTCTTATTTGCCCAGTAATTTCACTAGCTACGGCGCCCTTCAGACCGAAACACAGTAATGTTTACACATTACTGCTTCACGGCAGAAAAAGGCTCCGTTAGGGTATTCATAATCTAGCCGGCATCCTGTGCAAAGGAGCCTACCACTGGTAAGCTATATAAACTCTACTGGTATACTATCAGCACTTTTCTGTTAGTCTTGGATAGACCAAATCGGCAAAACGAACACATGACGATAGTTATTTGATCCTAACGTAGGAAACACGCCATATTTAATACTACTACTATTCTACTATTAAAAACTATTGCAAGATATGGTGTTATGCCATCAATTATTGAACTTATTATTTTAATAGAAATGCCCAATATATCAGGTGTTTTTTTCATGTCTAGAGATTTAAAAGTTTTTAATTATTTCTCCAGGACTTACAAAACTGAAATTGAAAATTTGTTGACATTCACTAACATTTTCCAGAAGAAGTGACTCAGCAACACTGGTCGAGACAAGAGTGTTTGTGATAGAAACTGGAATGTCAGAAAAAAAATTCTCAAACGCAGAAGTAACTTCCTGCTGAGATTGAATTATTGAATTATTCATTTATTTATTAACTAATTAAATAATTTGATAGATTACAATCAAAGTTGCGGTCTTTCACTCTACCAGTTTCCCAGTTAATAACATTACAAGTCGTATTAATTTTATTTGAATGCTTTTTTAATTATCTGTCTGATATGCATAGCCTTTGCAATAGAACAAACACTTTTAATTTAGAGTATTTTTTATAACATACTCAAAAAAAGATGCAACATCATTTCATTGTCTGCTCCTATGAATGCCAGCTGTTGTCAAATCATTAAATGACAAGATACTTGACGTCTTAGAAGTAAATATCGTAGCAAAGCTTAGAATATAGGCAACGTGATTAACTGGGCATTATTAAAAAGGACCGGCCATTATTAATAATGCCCAAGAGCGATGAGCTATTTTTTCCTAAGTAATATATTTGTCAAAATAAAAGTAGTTAACTAATGATGTTATTACATTTTTAACTGCTTATTTTTTAACTACTTTGTTCAATAGTTTATTTTTTGCTAGCTTTTCATGATAATTTTGTAAGTTTAATTTCAATTAATAAACAGAAACAATACAGTTCACCTATTTTATTACTTTTCCCAAGATAAGCCCGGCCATTATGAATAATGCCCGGACTTATCAAATTGCCCGTAACATAAATACTAAAAACCAAAGTCTGTTTAAATGTCAAATTGACAAACTAAACAAATCTTATAACTATATTACAATATCATGGCTACATAAAATGAAAACTGTCATTACGGAGAAGCGTACCAAGAATACTGGAAGCATTTCCACGTTGGATAGCTAGTCTGATCCGCTGAATGAAATAGCTGCCAGCGCTTGAGCTTCCAGTAGCCTTATTGAGGCGCGATGATAGTACTTTGTACATTCTCCGCGCCTCTGGGCTCCACGGGCCAAGTGTCTCGACACCAAACATGTATGACTTATGTTTTAATTTTTTTTAAATAACATACAGTTCATTGGGATTAACTATTATATTTGAATAACTCCAAATTGGAGACTTTTACTGAAACATTACCACTATATTTCTCCATTCGCCTATTATTCACAGAAAAAAAGTAAACTTTTTTGGTTCTTCTAAGAATTATTTATAGTTAGATTTAGTTCTTTAAAATAATTTCTTAGACTTATCACTAATATCTAATAACATCCAAAACTAATAAAAGAGAGGCTTTAAAATTTTGAGTCAATTCAATGTGGTTTTGGCGTGGTTTGAGACAAACATTTTTTTATTATAAGCCGAATTAACTATGTTGAGTCAGTTTGTAAATAAATTACCATATTTTAGATATACACTGTATATATAACCGTTTATCGCATTATTATACCCATCCTAAATTTTCAGCCATGATTTTGGTTCGAAACACAATTTTCAGACAAGTTAGAGGTTTCGCGTGTTAAGTCTCGCATCGAAGATAAATTAATTACCAACTTGGTTCCCAGAATATTGAATTATCTACAATCCAGAGAATCGAGGGACTGGTCGGAGAAGTTATTAAGTGATTACTTGTTAGATAACTACTTCTATCCTTTAATAAGTGTATAAATATTTGAATTAATAACCTTTTTTATGTACATTTTCACCGAATAACTACTAATATACATATAAGGCTTGCTTAAAAGATTGCAGAAGGGATTTTTGTATGATAGAATAAACTTACTTCCAGATTTGTCCCATCATAAAAGAATTCGAAACTGACTCTGGATTCCATGAATAACTGAAATAACTTTATACAAATAGCGTTTTGGTCAAGTGTTTGTATACGGAAAATATTATTTCGTAAAGTGAAATTGATGTCAAAAATCCAGAGCTTCTTTATAATATTTAGAATACATACAATAATTCTAACGCATTATCTCCGGTATTTATTGTCATATTATATTTTATTTTTAATTTAAATTTGAATGAACTTGATGATAAGCGGTTGTCTTCAATAATGGTTCGAAGCGGATAGAATTTAAAATGACTAGTAAGTACCACGAGATACTCTAAGGGCCGTTCCCAATATACTATCTACACATAGAGAAATTACTACCTTCTACTGTCAGTAATTAGCAGTCAATAATCTGAAGCTGGACGTGCGAATTGCAATTTCCATACAAACTTCTATCGCTGGTAACGTCGTCCCATTGACAGACAGCGTGTACGGATAAGGTGAGTTACCGTCGATAAGTTTATTGGGACAGAGAAGTCAACGACAGTTACGATTATTTTCTCAAGTAACTGATGTACTGAATATTGGGAACGGCCGTAACTGCATCCGAATTGTGCAGTTTATACTTCACCTATACCTTCACTATACCAGTGGGAGGCTCCATTGCACGGGATGCTGTGAAGCAGTAATGTGTAAGCATTATTGTGTTTCGGTCTGAAGGGCGCCGTAGCTAGTGAAATTAATGGGCAAATCAGACTTAATATCTTATGTCTCAAAGTGAGGAGCGCAATTGTATAACCACTCAGTATTTTTGGGTTTTTCTTATTTTTGGGTTTTTCTATAATCCTGAGCAGCACTGCATTGTAATTGGCAGGGCGTATCAATTACTATGGTACACATACTACACATGGTATTCTTTAGAGGAGGCCTTCACCCTCACTTGAAGAGGGGTTCATGCAAGCAAACTTATATTATTATTATCCAGACCTAAACAAATACGTGTAAATAACATCATAAACTTTCATTTAATTATTTTTTTTCTTTTGTAAACTATGTATGTATTTTACTTTTTTGCATGAAATAAAAGGCTTATTATTATTATTATTATTATTATTATCAATTACTATTAGCTGAACGTCCTGTTCGTCTCGTCCTTTACTGTCATGAAAAAACCTTAATAAGAGTGGTTTGTTGCATCATCGAATTAGATTTTCATTAAATATTTGACACACTCGGTGTTGACGAGCGCAGCAATGTTAATTCTCTCACTCCCTATAATATGTTACTCTGGTAACTGGTTGTAGTTTTACGCTGTGCCGGTCAAGGCGGCGGACCGTGGCCGCCTCACTCCAGGGGAGATCCAGGCACAGCTCCTGCACGCCATGGTGGACGCAGCCAGCGCTCCACCCGCCCCACGCGTCGGGCTGCTGACGGCCATGAACCGGGACGACTGGGCTAAGGCGAGGGAAGAACTCTGCAGAGGTGAGTTAGGAAAGCTCAGGATATAAAGGTCTAATATGTATCTATAATCTACACCCATGCTTTAAATCCTCTACTAAAGATTCTTAAACAGTTCGCTTATTGCCAACATCAAAACACCCAATGTTCTAATAACCATTACATCATCCAAACGAGTGTTGTAATGAAATTCAGTACAACATTACAACACTCGTTTGGTTGATGTAATGGTTACTTGGACTGGCCTTTTTTAATGTTAGCAGTAAGCTAACTGTTTCAGAATCTTTTAAAGAGGATTCATATACTGGGTCTACACCCAGACCCACTACTTTATCTACATAAAGTATGTTGTATGCAACTATTGATAATTAGGTATTAACACACTCATGTGATACTATCATATAAACCCACATTCGTGTTTTTAGTACCCCTTATTACACAAAAGTTGCATAAATAACTATTTCATAGTTATTATTGCCATCAGTTGATCTAGTTTTGATTTAATTAAGTATATAATAAATTATATTAAAACAATATAATATCGTATATATTTCTTTAAATAACGCAAAAAAGAATGCTGGTAGAGTTTATTACGCTGCTTTTTCTCGCCATTTGTGTCCGTAGTAGTGCTTTAAAATAATTCTAAACGAATACATTTAGAGAAAAAAAGCGCCTTTTATGCCTTTTAATGGTTAAAAAGAGGTAAAAGTTTCACTGCTGAAAGTCTCCCTTTGTCGTATCCTCTCGATCCGAGAACATAACCCTAAAGCCTGTATCGTCTAAATAGATTGAGACTTGGTGTACTCTGAGTGGTGTGACAGAACTTCAGAGTACATGCCGCATCAGAACATGAAGTACATTAGAAGTTGAAACCCAATACAGAACACGCGTGTGTCTCAATGCATCTTACATCGCATCTAGCAGGCGGTAGTGCCATAAAAGCCAAAATGCATAATTTCAATTTAAAAGCGTTATTTACTGGCTGCATTATTCTCAAGTCGATCGACTCAAGGATGTTCAAGACTATCACTTTAATGGCCGGAAACGCGATTCTTGCAGTGGGAGGCTCCTTTGCACAGGATGCCTGCTAGATTATGGGTACCACACCGGTGGCGCCTATTTCTGCCGTGAACCAGTAATGTTTAAGCATTATTGTATTTCTGAAGAGCACCATTGGTAGTGAAATTACTGGGCAAATGAGACTTAACATCTTATGTCTCAAGCAGACGAGCGCACTTGTAATGCCGTTCAGAATTTTTGGGTTTTTCAATAATCCTGAGCGGTACTGCATTGTAATGGGCAGGGGGGAATATCAATTACCGTCAACTCAACGTCCTGCTCGTCTCGTCGTCCCTTATTTTCATAAAAAAAATACTAACGTCCACGCAGAGAACCAGTTCATCATCATCATTTCACCCGGAAGACATCCACTCCTGGACAAACGCCTCCCCCAACGATCGCCATGACGATCGGTCCTGCGCTGCCCTCATCCAACCTATTCCGGCGATCTTGACCAGATCGTCGGACCATCATAGGCACCCCACACATAGTGGGATGCCTAGCAACGCTACGTCTTCCAGTACGTGGGCGCCATTCGAGGACCTTACTGCCCCAACGGCTGTCTGTCCGTCGAACTATATGCCCTGCCCACTGCCACTTCAGTTTCGCAATCATTTGGGCTATGTCAGTGACTTTGGTTCTCCTACGGACCTCCTCATTTTTGATTCGACCTCGCAGGGAAACTCCGAGCGTAGCCCTCTCCATTGCCCGCTGACAACAATGAGGTTCTTCACTAGGCCCATAGTTAGCGACCACGTTTGCGTTCCGTATTTCATCACTGGCAACACACGTTGGTTAAAAACCAATAATGACAATGAGAGCTAGTTGCCGGTCAGCAAAGTATACAATGGAAATATAAAAAATAAAACAATCAAATCTTGCTGTGGTTCTTCGTTCTGATAAAGGCCTCATATATTTTAGATGAGAACAACCGCAACAATCTGGAGTTAATCGATCGCGCCCTGTGCGTCGTGTGCCTGGACGAGGCAGGCGGAGATCGACCTGACTGCGACGCGGACACCAACTCCCTGCTGCGAGCGATGCACGGCGCCGGCACCAACCATAACTCTGCCAACCGCTGGTTTGACAAGACTGTGCAGGTTAGTGTTCTTCCATGTTCTACAAAGCTGTGGAATGAGCTTCCTTGTGCGGTGTTTCCGGGACGATACGACATGGGCAACTTTAAATACAGCGCGTATATCTTCCTTAAAGGCAACGTTGACTTAACACCAGGTGAACGTACGCTCGTTTGTCCTCATTTTTCCATAAAAAAAGAGCCATTACGAGCGGTGGTTGGCTCGCGTGGACACACGTCAAGTCTTATTATAACTGCAAATAATCATTATGGCGAAATGTTGACATAAAATAAGAAGAACAGGGAACAGTTGTGTTGTGCAGATAATTAGATACAGTTAAGTAAATGTTCACAATAGGTACCAAATATAAAAATATCGATGATAACTTGTATTCCAGTATAGTGATATACGGTTTATACGGGGGTGACGGTAAAGTTGATGAGAGTCTACATTGCAGCTGATAATATCGTCGGATGGTACCGTGGGCATGTGCTACGAGCACAGCGCGGCCGAGGGCGTGGCCGTCGTGCGTCTGGCCGAGCGAGCCCTGGCACGAGCCGAGGTGTCCTCGCGCCCCTCCCCCCCGCCGGCACTGCTTCCCGCCCCGCCGGCGCTGCGCTGGCAGCTGTCACCACGTCTGCTCGACACCGTGCGCAGCGCCGCGATACAGCTCGACCGGTAAGGCACTATCTCCACGAGCGATATGCATTGTGCTCGTTGCGATATTAACACAAACATTTAACTATTATGATTGTGTACTTACTAGCTTTTACCCGCGACTTAATCCGTGTGGACATTCATCTCCAAATAGATGATTGCTTACTTCTTCAAGTACCTAAAGCAAAGTTTCATGGATTATCTCTGCAAATGACGAATTTCTATGAAAACTTTCATCCCTTATTTAAACCCCATCATGCCCCTTTTAAAAACATTATTGTCTCTATTATTGAACCAAATATAATCACAATTGAATTCTGAACGCATGAATAATGTTGGTTTGTCAAATAAAGTAAATTAAATTAAATAGATGCATTGTGCTCGATGCGAGAGCGCCACGATCTGCGGCGGCGATACGATGACGTTACGCGCGCACAACGCCACTCGACGCATCGCCGTGTGGAGACGCGTTCGTAGAGGGTATATAGAAATACGTGGCACGACGATAATTCGCAGCGATTCTCTCGCTCGTGGAGATGGCCCCTAACTGATATGGTACTGGCTAGACCTTCGATCAAATATTATGTACTAAATTCAGCTTTGCATATTATTAACACAGCTCAAAACGATTAATTTGGAAACTATTTATGCTTTATAAGTCTTAAAAGTTAGTAAAAGTTTTAATCAAAACTCGGATAAGTTAGTTTCACACAAATTAAATTTGAAAATAAAATTTATGAACAATGCGGGACTCGAACCCGTGACCTCTCGCGTTCCGTGCGAGCGCTCTTTCCATTGAGCCATCCGTTCGAGTGACGTATCGTTAGTAAATCTAGTTATGTCTCGTTCAACTGTTGTGATTTCATGTACAGGATCTACTTTACAGTTGATAATCTGCTCAACCCCAATATTTGCTTATTAAGTTAACTTTCAAGTTTTATCGAAGATGTAAAATCTCATTTGGCCAGTACTTTCACTAGCTACGACACCCTTCAGACCGAAATACAGTAATGCTTGCACATTACTGCTTCACGGCAGAAATAGGCGCCGTTGTGGTACCCATAATCTAGCCGGCATCCTGTGCAAAGGGGCCTCCCACTGGTAAATCTTTTGCTAAGATTTTACAAATAATTATCTGGTTTAAGAATTTGTCTCAGTTGGGTGTAGGGGCCTTCTACTTGACTAACTTATAACTATTGTGGTAACTGTTCGTAGTGCGATAGCGGATCTGGATATGAAGGTGTTCACCTACCGCGGGTATGGCCGGGAATTCATGAAGTCCTGTCGCTGCAGCCCTGATGTCTACATCCAGCTGGCGCTGCAGTACGCCTACTACAAGTAATGCTCTTTTTCACTTGGATTTGTATGCTCTTATACAGAGGAAAAGACAACTAAGTAAACACAGATACCTACAATTTTTATTTTATTAAGTACCTACATATTAATTTATAATTGAATGAAGTGAAAACTTCTTTAACATCGTTGTGATTTGTAAATCGATGAAACGAAAAAGCGAGACAGAAAGAAGAGACCGACACATAGATATATAAGATTTAACGTGGGAGAAAATGAGATAGGAAGGATTATACAGTGTTTTGGTACTAAGCGATCATCACAGTTGAAGAAGAGATTGTCTTATGTATGACGAAAGAATACTTTAAAATATTCTGACGTCATCTGAAGCACGATATACTTCTACATAGACACCAGGAGAACATACATTTGGTAGCGGTGATAGTAATTTCTTTCATAGCGGTTAAAATCATGTGTCATCCTGGTAACATGTACCAGGACTTCATATGCAGCTTAGAGGTTCATGCACAATGCAGGTTTCACTCCTGATATGCGTACTACTTATATACTTATTCGCACGCCCTTTTTTTTATTAGTAAGCAATAGTTTTTCTCGTTTATTCGCATTTCTTTTATTAGGAGGACTCAGAACCATCTTTTTGCAAAGGAGTTTAAATTATTTTGCGATATTTACACAAATATTTAACTATTATAATTATACACTAGTTACCCGACAGACGTTGTCCTGTACACACGTTTTAAAATTGAAAAATCGGTCAAGCCGTTAGGAGGAGCTCACTAACATACAAACACATGGGCAGAAGATTTATATATAGACAGAATTGAGAATCTAAACTATCCTCGAATCCACTTGAACACACTTAAAAAAATCCATTAAAATCGGTCCCGCAGTTTAGGAGAAGATTCACTGTCAACATACATACAGAAGAATTATATATTTAAAGATTGAGAAGATGTATCTTAACGTGCAGAGCAATCGATTGAAAGTTACATTATGTATTAAAAAATAGTGATAACTAAGCGATGTGAGTAAGAGACAGTGATTGATAAGAGAATATTGGTGTGGTTTGGTCATGGAGGAAGTAGATTAACTGCACACATTTATAGAGCTAATGTGGAATTAAGTGGTTGAAGAGGTCGATCTATGCTTACATTGCACGATCTTGTATAGATCACGATTCTGGTATAGAGTGCCAAGAACAAAAGAGCTTGTACGAAAGTTTTGATGCTAGTGGAGGAAGTATGTTACGGTCATGGTGAATGGAAGTACATAAACTCTGCCTCTGTGAAGAGGAAGATTGATTTAATGTAGCAAGTAATTTTTTAAGAAAATAAGGGACGACACGAGCAGGACGTTCAGCTGATGGTAATTGATACGCGCTGCCCTTTACAATGCAGTGCCTCTCTGTATTCTTGAAAAACCACAAAAATTCTGAGCCGCACCTTGAGACATAAGATGTTAAGTCTCATTTGCCAAGTAATTTCACTAGCTACGGCACCCACATTATTGTTTCACGGCAGAAATAGGCACCGTTGTAGTACACATAAGCTAGCTATAATCCGGTGCAAAGGAACCTCCCATTGATAATAGTAAAGTATGGTATTTATATAAGATTGTGATCATCAGTATCGTGAATAGTGCGCGGTGACAGAGCCCGTCTGTTGGTGCAGGATGTACGGCCACCTGGTGTCCACGTACGAGTCGGCGTCGCTGCGGCGGTTCCGTGACGGCCGCGTCGACAACATCCGCTCGGCGCACCCGGCCGCGCTGGCCTGGGCCACGCACATGTCCCGCGCTGACAACAGCCCGCCACCCGCGACCCCGCAGCCAGCCGACGACGGACAAAAGAAGGTGTCCTTCAACTTACACGGGGTATTCAATAATTCAAATTCAAAAACAATTGATTCTTGTTAGTCCAAATTACATTAATGATATGTTATAGTGTAATTTGTGACTGACAAGCTCTGTACCTTTTACGACCAGAATAGATGCAATGTGATGCTCAAAACTAATCAAACTCTACGATTTAGTTATGAAAGTAATAAAAAGTAAGCCAATTATAAAAAAACCTACAATAGTTACCAATAATCCGCACTCTTTGTAAATAATAATTAGTAGAAGATCTTACACTAAGGGAGTGATTTTTAAATTAAATCTACTTACAAAAGCCATAGGTACCTACGCTAAGAGTATTCATACAAATTATAATCTCTACAATAGTATCTACGTCTGCGTTATAAAAAGAAATGACGACTTTACTGGATGTTGTCGAGTAGATAGTGTGAAAATATTATTCAATTTGGCTTAATTTTTTTTTGTGACAGGAACAAAAGAAAATCGAATTATTTGAAGAAGCAGCTCGGAAACAAACCAAGATAATGCAGGCAAACATACAGGGTCAGGGTATAGACAATCATCTGTTGGGGCTACGTGAAGCTGCGAGGGAGACCCTGGGTCATCTACCGCCCATCTTCACGGACTCTACGTACCAGAAGATGCTAGAGTTCAAACTTAGTACTAGTCAGGTATGTTTATAATTCATGCATGTTCCGCGCAAGCCACCACTAATATATTTATATTGGTGTGGGCCAGAACCTAGTCTGACTGTCTAAACATCTCTCATTTTTGTCGCGTGACAAATGAAATTAGTCATGATAGTATTTGTCATAGGTAGTAGGTATTATAGGTCAAAGGTTTTTCTAGTTTTCGGTTTTAATTTAAAGATTATTGGTTCCCAGGTGTTAGATAATTTTATACCGTCTTCTCTATTGAAATTTGGGTGACAAATACTAACTTGACTCATTTCATTTGACTCCCTGAAAACGAGATTTTGAAAGGTCTTGAAACTTCTGATTAACTAGAGTAATAATAAAAATGTAACTTTTCCGCAAAAATCTAATGTAAAAACACAGTTTCAATTACACGCATTTTAATCCTTTGAAAGCGTTTTATTTAAATGTGTAACACTCCTTACATCCTTCATATAACTGGTATTGTTACGTCTGCATGATAACTGAACATGTGAGTGGTGAGCAGGTGGCCAGCACCACCCCTGGCACGTTCATGGGGTACGGCGCGGTGGTTCCCGACGGCTACGGTTGCAGCTACAACCCCAAACCAGACTGCGTCATCTTTTGCATCTCGTCTTTCGTGCCCTCCAGCCTCACCAACACCGATGCCTTCACCCAGTCGCTGGCGGAAGCCCTCGACTCCATGAAACTCATGTTTCAACATCGGAAGCCTGATAATTAACAAACCAAAGCTAAATATATTATGTTTTGTATATATTTTATGAGCGTGTCACAGTTTTTGCTTCGTTGACGCTACTTCTTGCCTTTATCAAGTTTATATTATACTCTCGTTATCTATACATTGAAAGTATTATAAAGATTATTATTTCATTATACATCTAGATATTACTATATACACGAATATATATTTTAACGTCATTATGAAGTTAGACACATTTTGGTCTATTGTAGTGCATGTACCACACAGACCTGTATAAATACCACTGGACTATGCCTGTGTGAAGCGCCACTCGTGGGCGTCCATAGAACTAATTTTGACGTATGATACAAAATGGCTGCGACAGAAGCGTACAGTTCTCTGAAGTATTTTTGCATTTAAAGTGAATGTTGAATATCAAGCTCCAGTTGTGGCTTCTGGTGGTCTTGAATTAAAATACCTTGTTTCACAAAAGGACTGTATTACGTAATTAATATATATAAGATGCAAGTTAATATAATGCTAGCGTTAATGCATGTGCGCGCGGGTCAAGTTCTTAAGGCGACTGGTTCCGCCGTCGGCCTCGGTGCGAGCGCCGCTCCGCCACGAACGCAAGCCCCCACTCTCGCCGATGAGACGACAGGAACAGTGAATCGTTCATTTTCCGTATTATTTATACTTCAAGAATCAACTTAATAAAGTACACACTTTTTCTGTTTTTGTAAATAGTTTTCCACCATCTTTCGATGTTTCTTTAGCTGAAGTCGCCATAATTAGTTTTAGTACCGCAGGCTCCCGTAATGGCCAGCAGCGCCAAAATGGCGAATATCAAACAGGCACAAAAGCACTTTGACAGCCGCCAGTTCAGTGGTAAATACAATTGGACTTACTTAGATGTTAATGTATTTTTAATTCTATAATCTATACATATCAACAAAGATCTGAGGCTTTTTATAAATTTGCGACCAAATTCCATGTAACTTTATAATAATTTATTGGTTTCTTATTATTATAAACCTACCTAGATACTTATTGTTCAATATTTTCGAACAGCTTTACCGGACATAATTAATATTGGTATTTATTTTATTGTATAATTATAAAGGGTGGGCGATGTAGTGTTTTAAATTAGAAGTACCGATTACTTTGACTTTGAAAGGCAGAATGACAATCATTTTTTGACAGGAAGTTAGTTTAATGTTTGACATTTGGAAAATCAGACACTATATGCTCGAACAAAATTAAGAAATTACTAAAAACTTACTTTACTTTTTCGAATGGGTAGATTTTGACTTCCAATAAGTGATATATAGTCAGCCTATTCTTAATAGGAGCTCGGAGATGTGATTTAAGCCCTTTGGATTATTTTCTGTGGGGAACTATTAACGATACATGTTACGCAAACCATCCATAGACAATTGAAGCGTTGAAACGTGAAAATTGAAGTTGCTATTGAAGAGATTCAACCCGAAACAATGGAAAATCTACTGAAAATTTGGGTTGATCGGATGAGGTACTGCCGAGCCAGTCGTGGTGGTCATATGAATGATATTGTGTTTCATTCTTAAATGACAAAGTTCAACCTTTCCAATAAAACAATAGAAATTTCAAATAATAATCAAATTTTTTTTTATAGCTGATTCTAATTTAAAACACTAGGTGGCCCAGAACATAGCCCCTATAGAACAGTTTACTACGAGTACATACTTAAATATAATATTAATTACTTATCGCTTAAGTGTTTAGTACTTTATGATAGATATTTTTATTAGTTATAAATTTATTATTTTAAGTATAAATTATAAAATTATGAGTATACTTAAATGACTCAATTAAAACTTTACCGCATCAATTTGATTGATAAAAAAAGTTATTGCTTAGTTTACTTTATATGCATTGTTCGTGGGATATGATTCCTGTTATTCTTGAAAAATATATATGATATTATTATGCTTATTAGACATACATATAGTAAATTTATAACACATATAGTGAAACTATAAAAATGATAAATAAATAATCTTATGTACTTAACTCCATACCTAATACATTAGTAGATGTTCTGTCCGTGAAGTTTATAAATAAACCTTAAACTCACTTATTTGCCCGTAAAATGGACTGTATTACATCGAAAATTTATTGAAGTAGGCCTTACTTTGCGGAAATCCATAATTATCCAAATGATTTGAGTTTTCTTTAGTGTTAATTTTTCCACTAATATTTTTTATAAGATTTCGGCGAAACAACACGTCCTGAAGATGCCTCGTGTAGAGGCGAAACACGTGTCGAATTGTTTAAAGACAAATATTGGCGGAATTAACACTAAAGAAAACTCAAATCATTTGTGTATTACATCGCTTTAACGATTTTAATAATACTAACCTGGAAGATATGTACCACACGTGCACTAGGGCAGTAATAAGTTATGATAAACCAGTTAAGCATTTGAATTCGAAAAATTCTTAATAATAATACCAACAAATACTTATTGCAGCTTTATTGAAGAAAAGTTGTAAGGAATATGTATTATAAATTTTTAGATAAATCTCCTTAAACGAAACATTTAGGTAATGTAAAAGTGGTTGGAAAATATTATAATATTTTTATCCTCGTTAGTGTGTCAACGAAAAGCGTCGTATGATTTTATTAATTATTGTAATAAAATTATGTTATAATATTTATAACAACAGCTTTGCAATAACAAATGCAGTCTGTGCTTAATTACATTAAATAGGTTCACTTTCATATTCATTGGGTTATCTGATCAAAATATATGTAAACGGCTTCCATTTAATGTTGGGAAGTTAATTAATTAACTTATCAGGAATTATTTATTAATGAGTGTCCAATCTGTTCAAATCTTAACAGAGATATACCGTACTATCTACTCACAAATATATATGTGTGGAAGGTTAGTTTATATTTAAAAGTAATTAATGTTTACTGATAGTATCTTAGATAATATGTCTAGTTTATAAGGTAACGAGTACATATCAAGGTGTCAGACTTCGTGTTTGTCATGACATGACATGACCGAGAATATCAAAAACATATCAAAGTTTATTGTAAGAATATTATTAGAAACTAATAATTGTAGGTAAACCTACGCATTTATTGTAGAAAAATCTAATGAATAGCAATTTTGAAATTATTAAATATGTTGTTATTTCAATATGAATGTATAATTACTTAATATCAATGTTGGATTGAGTGTTTTAAACATTATACTTAGATTAATATGACGCTTAAAATAAATATTAGACATAAATCAACTGATTGTAGTGTAGTTATGCAGCCTATACCTAGGTACATGTATTATATGGGTATGAGAATGGGTACGTAGCCTTCAGCTGGCACTATCTTCGCTGCAAGTAGGGTTGCCAACTTTTATTGGAAGAAATAGAGTATATCTGATTTCAAATGAAGTAAATATAGAGTATCAATTATTTTATATTTTTAAAAGTTTGCCACACTTCTCAAAACAACTTGGGACATGACATTGACATTGACATAATGACATAGGTGTGTACGTTCAGGGGGCTTACTCATTTTCTCCGAAACGAAACTTCGTAAACGAACGAAATTTAAACGAAGTTTTGATACTGACCCTACTCTATTTTGTTTTCGAACACACCGACGAAGTTCGGAACAATAGAACAAAAAGCTATGATCTTCAAATTTTCGTTCGCAACGTAAATAAATTAAAGTGGGTTTAAAAATTCTAAATGTCAAACAATGACATCCGGGACAAAACTTCAGAACGAATGGAACCGTAGTAGGAAATAAACTAAACTTCGTTTTTCGTTGAATAAGAGTAGACTTACAGTATCAGAAGTGTGGCTTGGGGAATTGGGACTATCAATTACCAACACATTAACAGTAAATAGTTGACTTTTTTGGTTATTACATGACCCACTCGGCACTAGTGTAGTAAACATTGTGTAAAAAGAGTATTTTATCATAATCTATTAGTGTTATAGATTATAGAGTAGGTATAGCTACATGATAATAATATAGAGTACCTACAATACTCTATTTTAGAGTACCGTTGGCAACCCTAGCTGCAAGTGATGTTAGTAATTATAGGTTAGATAAAAAGTAGTTCCCTGTTTAATTAATGTTATGGAATAAGTTCCTTCCTCTTGAGGCAGGCTTTAGTCCCGCTTCTACAAAGTAACCAAATATTTCGTGTTATATATGTCATAAATAAATTTTATATTCTTATTCTCTTGTTACATTAATATTAAGAATTAGAATACCGCTTTGTTTAGTACAATTATAGTGGGTTCCTTCATGGAAATCGTTTATATGAATTGAAGCAGATAATGTAATTTATAATTGCACGTTTTTGTAATAGGTACTGTGATATGAGAGGTAATTTGTCAGATGTATAAACCATAGACTTAGTATACTAGAGTAATAACACTCTCCTTATTACGGCGAGACTAAATTTAAAATTTTAAGTTCATGTGTGCTAGTTTTACAGATGTGTTACTGAGTTAATGAAGTGTGTAGTATTTTGCTTTTGGCCAAATATTGATAAACGGCGTCATATTCACGTATACAATATTTTATTATTTAACAAATATTTTCTTAAATGATTATAATCTTTGGAAAATAGAGTGCTTAAATGTAATACCAAAAAGATTTTTGTGAATAATATTATGTTCTACGAAAATAAACACCACGAAAGTATTTACCTGTGAAATGTTTCTTTATTTGGGCTGTTGCTATATACAACAACACATGAAATTTCCGTTATAACACAGTATTATTGCAATAAAAGCACTAAAATTAAAACGCGGTCCAATTTGACAAGAGGCTAATGGAGACTAAATTGTTTAAAAACGTTTTCATGGTCCATCTATTCCGTCTCTTTCTCACACTTAGGATTTTGTGTAAGGATCTCACTCTCACATCTTATTCATAGGGTTCATCTATTACGCTAGTATACTAACTTTATGATATAAACAGTAAATCATAGACGGAGAATGCGATCTTTGAGTTTCGAACGTTGTTTGATATTGAGCAGATGTTATCACACAACACCATTTTTCATCAAAAAGATGAAAAGATTTCCGTGTGTGATAGTTCTCAATGTCGACCGCACGACTTTGATTTTCGGGTTCGAAACGTAAATTTGGCCGCTGGTGACGACACAACCTTCGCAACCGTACGATAATTATCGTAGACTATACGATAATTTTTATTATGATGCGGGATTTGAAAATTATACTCATAGCACAGAGTAGGGATGGATACTAACCAAAAGTTACAGGTTTTTGCAGTCAGCGCCATCTATTGGCTCGTTTCTTTCTTAAGACCACATCAGGATCTTTCATTGGTTGCTGTTACTGTCTGCCAATCAGCGATTGATATCGATATCGTCCACAGAGTACTTAAACTAGAAATATGAATATATCGTCGAGCAATGTATTTTGTTTCGATTATTGTTACGTTTCATATGATTTTTTATTATCATCATTATCCTGGTGTGTACGATAAGTTTGATCCCTAAACAATACTATAATAATGCCAACATACGACAAATTTACGGCACTGGTAGTTACGATAGCTGCCTGGCCTCAGGTTGTCAACACTGCGACGACACCATCTTAGTATGTTGGAAAAAAAAACGCGTACGCACTGTAGAGAGCAAAGTTAGATCGAAGTAACTATAAAGTATTAATTAGGTAACTAGGCGCACACTCATTGTACCTATATGTCAATGTAGAACTAGTGTGTGGAACCTATTAGTTATCTGTGTTCAATATGTTTGTGTCAATTTAGAATTAATCGTAAGTAGTGTATTTGTCAATTTTGAAATGAGCACCATTATAGTATAATAATTCACATATATAAATCAAATTAGCTGTCACAAACTTTACTACATGGAGCTTGCATTAGCCGTGGTAACGAGTACCTACTCATTTAGTACCTCGCAATGTGCATTAGGTACTTGAATCAGTATACAATGTGTAAGTAGGTAGGTACCTACGTAATGCAACGCGTAATATGACAGTTCGATAAAATTGATTTCTTTAGAATTCTTTTTGATGTCACTTCTAATACTACCACCGCTTCGGAAGCAAATCACCCTCTGAGAGAGGGGAAGCGGCGCTTTCCCAGCATTCTTTTCTACGCTCTTTTTAATAAAATATACATCATTGTACTGTCATTGTTATTGCTATAAAATAATCATAATCTAGTCCCAGGCTGTCCGTTCACTTAGATATTCAGCTATGTAGTAGTAGGATTTACGGTCCAGCCATTTTTTAATAAAACATTTAAATTTAGGTATTTAATTTAATAGTTATTGCCTATATAGTGGCTGGGACTTTATTATAAAAGTGTATAGATTTACATTAATATTTAACACATTCAGTTTAAATAATGAGATGAAACTCTAAATACTGTAAAACTATTTTTTACGTGTCAATAACAACCTTTACGATTTTTTCTAAGAATAAAACTATAATTCGAAATTATAAAGTCTGAAATGATTTAAATATTTATATATATATATATATCGTTGGAAATATAATCAAAATACATTGCAATATATTTATGTAATTATATTATATTATGTAGTTATGTATATCTTTATGAAGAATATAAGTAATATTGTTTTCCTACCCAGAGCCATATTAAGGCTGAGACCCTTCACATGAAAGTTATGGTTAACAAATCGCAGGATATTTATATAAGTAATTAATACATCTTTAGTGTTTGTTATTACAACTTAGTACCTAATTAAAATATATTTTATATGGCTGTTATATTTTTTTTGAACTGTTTAATGTGAGAATAAGTGTTTTATAATAAGAATTAAAAAATAATTTAAGCATTATAAAATTACTCAAAATGTAATTCTTAGTTTTTTTAAAATAATTTTATGATTTTTATATGTTGTCTTGACAATTAGAACTTACTGATTGACTTACCTATTTATAATAGGTCGAATAAATAAATATTCTTTTACGTCGCACCATAAACAATAATTGTATTGACAAGTAATAAAAAATATTTTAAGAGTGCGAAAACAGGTCAATATTATAACGCCATATTATATGGATTCTGATCGCCATATTATTCGGATCTGTTACAATATTTTATGTATCTATATGTTATCTATTTTCTTTCTACGCGAATGAATGAATGTTGGTACCTTTCTACTTATACCATGTTAAAATTTTATAAAACGTTAGCTCACTGTTATATACAGTGTAATTGTAAGTAGTAGTAAGTATTAAGTGTTAATGAACATAAAGCCTCCTCTCCACTATCGGCGATAATCGTTACTTGTATGATCGTCTGTCATCGGCAAGTTAAGCGTTGATCATCGTGTAAGCATCCACTCGATCGTCCGTGATCATTTATTGAGTGGCTGTCCTTCAAGTTGGACGTGGAGTTGGTGCCATTCCATTTAATTTCAGTATACAATTATTTTGCCTATTTAGTTGAACGAAATGTTGTGAAAAAAAATGGAAGAAGAGAAGATGATGGTGATTGAGCATTCATCTTAATAGAACAAAGTAAATATATTTTTCCAACAAAATTTAACTTAGTAATCCTAGTTACTAGCTTCGCTCACTCTCCAGTGTCTTCCAGTGAATGAATGACCGGGGATCGTGTGGGCTTGCGCACGCAACTACACGCGAAGTCCCTCTGATGCGTACCCGAAAAACGGACAAGTTACTGATCGCCGCGATCACTATGGCGATTATAGAAGATGATCGACGACTAGAAGCGAATAAGCCCTCCACACGTGCTCGTGTGTAATCGCCGATTGTGTAGAGGTGCCTTAGTAAAATGATTGCCAGAAGCTTTGTATTACTATGTAAGTGTGTGTGTAGAGCAGGGAATGCAATGTGAACATATCAATAGCTTGTAAGTTTATTTGTTGATGTAATTGATGTTGTTGATCTCAATAAAATTCTATCGAAGTGACGCTATCTTTATTGTATATCCCTGTAGCACCAGTGGGAGGCTCCTTTACTGAGGATGACGGCTAGATTATGGGTACCACAACGGCGCCTATATCTGCCGTAAAACAGTAATGTGTAAGCATTATTGTGTTTCGGTCTGATGGCCTCCGTAGCTATTGAAATTAATGGGCAAATGCGATTAAACATCTTGTCTTAAGGAGACGAGCGGAATTGCAGTGCCGCTCATAATTTTTGTATTTTTTAATAATCTTGAGTGGCACTGCATTGTAATCGGTAGGCCGTATCAATTACCCTCGGCTGAACGTCCTGTTCGCATCTTCCCTTACTTTCATAAAAATGAACCTTCTCCAAAAAACAAGTACATTGACTCGTGCATTCCGATCTGGTGCGAAAATTTAATGAAAGAACATTGATTAAAATAATAACGATACATAGATAACTAAACATAACTTCACTGTACTGTACAGCTACTATACTCTACCTCCATATGGAGACCCAAAAATCACGAATAGGGACTTTAATCAGAGTCACTTCATGTAAGTCACGCAAGAGGCTGTCGTGTAGAGATTCACAGAATATTACACTTATAAATGAATGTGATCTACTTACTGTTAACGATAACTCACTGCTAAGATTCAATAAGAATCTATACGTCTAGAATGGATACATTGAAGTTGCACACGTGAAACAAAATTGCAGGAGAAGAAAAGTGTTAAAAAACTTCTGTGTATTTTTGTGGTCCTACGAGAACACATCTCGCAAGAGATTCAGCCCTCTACGTCCATAAGTGTGCTTCCCCGGGGCGTAAAAATAATAGGGGAGTCTTAGGTCCAATGGCAAGTAAGAGTTGTAAGAGGCGACTAAGGGCTTCTTAGAAGTGGGCTTACGCACTCGCACAATACCGAAAATGGCCCAACTCGACTCTTGACCACTACGGAAAAACACCGCCCACCATTCCACGGTGTCAGAGCTCTATGTCTGAAGTACAGTTCAGATAGAAAACTGTTCGGCGATCTGTTTTCGTTGGACGTCAGGAAGTCGAGCGGGCCGAATGGCATTTATCCAATCGTGCTAAGAACGCGTTTATTCCGGCACTCATATTCAAAAGGCGTAGTCCCTGACTCATGGAAGTCAGCCCTGGTCCATCCAATCCAAAAAAAAAGAAGACAGTTCGGATCCAGCAAACTACTTGCCTATTGCTACTACCTGCCAGCTCTCATGCATGGAGAGCATAATTAACCACCAGCTCTTGGTATAGCTAGAGGGTCACCAGTTGATCAACGACCGACAGTACGGCTTTCACCATGGTCGGTCGGCAGGCCATTTTCTGGTATACCTAACACATAGATGGGCGGCGGCTATTGAAATCAGGGGGGAAAGCCTGGCAGTTAGCCTGGATATATGGAAGGCCTTTGATCGCGTATGGCACAAGGCACTCCTCGCAAAACTTCCATCATTTGGGCTTCCCGAGAGCTTACGCCAGTGAACCTCCAGCTTCCTCACTGGGCGCAGCATACAGATCGTTGTCGACGGTTATTGCTGGAATCCCAAGCCCGTGAACGCTGGAGTGCCCCAAGGCTGTGTGCAATCTCCCACGCTGTTTTTTCTGCATATCAATAATATGTTGGACACCTCCATCATACATTGCTATGCAGACGACAGCACTGGTGATGACGTATACACGGACCATGCAGGTCTCTCAAGGGAAATCGTCAACCAGTGCCAACCAGCGGGGCACACAACTTTCAGGAAAAACAACTGAACACGTAGAGTACTGGCGGACGCTAACAGCACCACAAAAGGTTCCTATCTCTGTTATCAACACTATTGGTATTGCTGATTATATTCCATCTGTAATTATTAGGACAAGGTATCTAAACCACAACACGGTTCTATTATAGATTGTGCAAAATCGAGGTATACATCAAGAGCTCTTTGAAATATGCGCCATTTATTAGGCAAAACCCTAAAAGTTCAAGTCACCATGCAGCGAGATCTCGTGCGCCTACACTTGTAAACTTATTTCGTAGGATTTTTTTTCATAAGAACGTAAAATATTACTTGAACGAGCCATGAGATAGAAACAATGTTATGTTTGTAATATTCCACAAGATAGTCTGTCTCTGAGTATAGGATGTACAGAATAAATAAAGTACTAGTACAGAAGGTTCTCAAGAAATAACCTTATAGAGAAATAAGTACTTTATGCGCCTGCTTATAAGGTGTTTTATTCCAAATCAGTACACAGCTACGATGGACGCGTTACGAGCAACATACTGATTAATCTATGATTAAAACACAAGAAAAGAAAATAATATCTTATGTCACATAATTTGAATAGCAAGTATCGTAAGGTATTTAATGGTGTGTAAGTATTGGAATTAAAAGATAAATGATAGTCTAATTGAGCGATAGACAATTTTTTTTTGCGCACAAGCAAGGGAATGGGCTACCCTCCGGGATAACGACGGGAGGGAGGTGGTGAATGCTCATGCATACCAACGCAGCCTAAGTCTGCGTTGGTTATGTGGGACTCACGTGAAACCTAGGTGCCTACCCACTAAACACCACCTGCAGTTGGCTTTGGGCAGGTGCCCTCTAAGCCTACATCGAAGGCGACCTTCTCATGGGGAGAGAGGGGCGCAAGCGGCACTCCCTATGGAGTTTCCGCTGGGATATTGCACAGAGGGTGCTATCTAATTGGGACTAGTCACATCAGAAGGATGATCACAAAATAGAGGTGAATGCGTCTGATTGTCCCCGGATGCCAAGAGGCGTTCCAGGTCAGACGAGAGTTTGTTAGGGGGATCGGAGAGGGCGTGTCTGGGCCTCCTGACTTGATGACGTGAAGGAGGGGAGGCGGTATAATCCGCTGCCTCCTTAATCAGGGGATTTGGGTGAAGGTCTGCGTTTCTAACACACCAGTGGGCATTGACAGCCTTACGGCAGAAAATGGATTGAACTGTTTGTAATTTGTCTATAATATTGGGTTTCGCATGAGCGAAAACTGGAGCGGCGTAAGTCAAAACCGGTCGAATGCAAACCTTGAAGAGTGTTCGTTTGTTCCTAAAAGACATTTTACTGTGCCTACCTAACATACTGTTTAGGCGGTACAGATAGAAGCGGGCGGTTCCGGTCACCTTCTTGACGTGAGGCCTGAAGGTGAGTTGGGAGTCGAGGGTCACACCCAAGTACTTGGTTGTGGACCTGAAGGGGATAGGGGAGCCTAATAGATGAATGGGTCGATCCCGGCAGAAGCGTCTGCGCTTAAAATCAAAACGGACTGCGGAGCTTTTATCCGGGTTGACCTCAATACGCCATTTCCTAAACCAGTCACCTAGCTCATTAACTGAGCGTTGGAGCCTGGAGAGGACTGAAGATATCTGTTGGGACTGGACGTAGAGAGCGGTATCGTCAGCGAAAAGAGAGAGTTGGACTCCATTTCTAGGGATGGGAATATCGTTGGTATACGATATGTATAGAAGTGGTGAGAGCACTGAGCCCTGTGGTACCCCAGCCGTGAGCAGGCGAGGGGAGGAGAGGACACCTTCGTGTCTGAAACGAAAGGTACGTTTGTGAAGATAAGAAGCTACTATGCGGACTAATCGGGATGGGAGGCCTAGAGCGTGGAGTTTATATATTAGGCCTTCGTGCCAGACTTTGTCAAAAGCCTTGGCGACGTCGAAGAAGACAGCGATTGTCTTCTTACGTTTGGGATAGAACCCGCTGTAGATGTACTCTACAATGCGGTGGACTTGCTGAGGACAAGAGTGTTTAGCACGAAAGCCGAATTGTTGATTTATTATTAAGGGAGGGCCGTCTGTTGGAAAGAGATGCTTTCTCATACGGAACAGAATAACCCGTTCAAAGACTTTCCCCATAGCCTTGAGGAGGCTGATGGGGCGATGGTTGGAGGGGATATTGAGGGGTTTTCCTGGTTTAGGGATCCCTATAACTATGGCCTCTTTCCAAGCGGTTGGAAAGAAGCAGTGGTCGAGGCAGTCGTTGAAGAGGAGGACAAGAAAGAAGATCACCTGCTCGGGGAAGTGTTTGAGCGCCAGGTTGGAAATACCGTCGGCTCCTGGAGCTTTGCGAGGTTTTAATCCACGGATGATGGATTTAACCTCCTCTACAGAAGTTGAAATGGGATCGTCGGTGAGAGGCATTGAGTTCAGACGGCTGACCTCATTCTCCACCGACGCTACGTGGAGGGGTTCAAAAGAAGAAGTGCTGGGTGAGCATTGTGAAGCAATGCTTTCAGCAAAACACTCCGCTTTATCCCTGTCCTCGAAAGCTGTACTGCCGTCGGGGCGTATCAAAGGCGGAGTGTGGAATATTGCGTCAGTACGAAGGGCTTTCGCCACTTTGTAATACGCCTGGTGTGAAGGGGATATGTTCTCCATGAGTGAATCCCAATTGGAATTCCTCAATTCGGAGAGACGTAACCTAACTTGGCTCTGGAGGAAGTTAGCGCGTGACCTATAGTTGGGCGTTGGGTACTTGGCGGCTCTTCTGAGAGCATTCTTGGCTCTAATGAGGTTCATGACATCAAGCGGGAGCTTATGGCTGTTAACCTTAACCACCCGCTCGTTGTCATGGAGAGCGGACTGCACTGTTTGAGTAAGTGCTTTTACCGTGATGTCAATCTTATCCGTACTATCGAAATAGTTGGACGAGATTGCATACGGTGAATTGTGGGCATCAAAAGTTGATGCAAGAGATTCCCTATAACCCTCCCAGTTGGTGAGGGTTTTAGGGTGTGTGGTGGTAGGGGCGGGGGCATGGGGCCCGAGCTTGAGGGAGACTGTACGATGGTCGGAGCCCAGGTCATCGAGTGGTTCGATCGCCCTTAAATTAAGAGCGACACCCTTGACCAAGGCGATGTCTAAAATATCGGGAGAGTGTGCTACGTTGTCCGGGTAGTGTGTTGGAGAGGTGGGACTTAGGACGTCTAAATCCATAGACCTAATTAGACGGCGGAGCTTGATGCCATTCCCGTTTGTGGATAGGCACTTCCAGTCAGCGTGTTTGGAGTTGAAATCTCCAAACAAGATGACCGAGTCACCTAGTGAGAGGAGAGTCTCAAGGTCGCTCTGGAGAGGGATCTTGAGAGTAGGGAGGTAGATTGAGGCTATGATCAGAGACGGATGACCTGACATGCCCAACTGACAGACGGTTGCTTCCATGTTGGTAAGCACTGGAGTAGCGATTTGCGAGCAATGAAGGGATTTCTTGTAGTAAATGGCTGTGCCTCCGCCACGACGGTCGTCGGCTCTGCCATTGTGTACAAGAGAGTAGGAAGGGATCGATAATCCCTTTGAAGCGTCGGGTTTAAGGAATGTTTCTTGGATAAGCAATAGGTCGATGTCCTTATTGCGAACAAATTCCTTAATCTCTGGGAGGTTGGTGCGCAGGCCGCGCGTATTGAATGAGACAAGTGATAAGCCCTGAGGCTTCACTCGCCCCATGTTCGGTGATGAAGCGTTACGCGATTGGGACATTAGTACAAAGAATTCACCAGGTCTTGGTGCTCTATCATTGCAATAAGGCGCTCAGC
Source organism: Leptidea sinapis (assembly GCF_905404315.1). Lineage (NCBI taxonomy): Eukaryota > Metazoa > Arthropoda > Insecta > Lepidoptera > Pieridae > Leptidea > Leptidea sinapis. Next base: position 4,007,682 of record NC_066296.1, on the reverse strand, counting down.
AGGAGACCTAGCTGATTTAAATTTGTTGGCGAGAATGTTGAATTCTTTAATATCGAATTCTCCATTCTTCAAGAAACTCAGGGGGTTTTGCACTCCTGAGTCTGGTTGGGTAGGTGTTGCCCATCTGCGGCCACTCGGGGTGACTTGCACAGGGCGGGAATTGACATTGGATGTCTGGGAGACCGGGGCTGCTTGTCTCCAAGAAGTGGAGAGTAAAGGCCCGGTTGTCCTCTTCCTCAGTTGAGGGAAGTTCGTGCCAGTGGCCGGAGGTGGTCCTGGTTTTGAAGACTGCTTCTTAGCAGGCTTCGATGTTGAAGGACGAGGGGCGCGGGGACATCCGCGGTAGTTCGCGGGATGTCCTTCCTGCCCACAAAGGACGCAAGCGGGAGGAGTCTCCGCATCGCGAGTGCGTTTGCACTCCTTGGTTGTATGCGGCTCTAGGCACTTGACGCACCTAGGCGGGGCTGAGCAGTTTGCAGCTGCGTGGCCATAAAGCTGGCAGCGATGGCACTGCCCTGGAAAGCCCCGTCTGTGTGGAGCTTCAACACGGATGTTTGAGAGCCCACATACGATGAGCTCTCTCTTGAAGATTTCCCTCGACTCGGGGACATTGGTGAGGATAACCAGGGCCAGTGGGTATTTCCTGCCGGATCGGCTGTACATTTTGTGTACAGCCTCGGCCTTGAACCCTTGCTTGGTCAAGTCCTCTAGGATGACCTCACTGGGGAGCTCATATGGGACGCCACGTAGAATGGCTTTCACTTTGCGCTCTTCCGGGAGCGCATAGGTGTGGTAAGCAACACTCTTATGAGTGAGGAGGCGAGTGAGGACTCGGAAGTCCTCCGTAGTCGGGACGACTACGCGGATGGCTTCACCCGTGTTTGTGGCTCGGGTGTATTGCACCTTTTTGTCGGCGCAGAGCTGTGCAACATAAGTCCACTTTGCCTTGTCTCGTATGAAGATAGGCGGTGGGGGCTTATTTGCAGGGAGGACAGGCGTGCAGCGCGTGGCTGGCTTCATAGAAGAGGTGACAGAGACCTCGGGCAAGCTAATGTCGAGAGACATTAGAGGGACAGGGGTTACCGCGGAGAGTACGTTATCCGACGTGGTGGCTGAGCGCTTGGACTGGCGCTTCTTCCTGGATTGAACCAGTTTGAAAGGTTCTCCAGAGGGACAACGGGAGGTGTTGACAACGGAGCCAGTGACGGTTCCGTTATCAGAGTCCTCAGAGGAGGACTGGACTGGCCGCTTTCGGCCGCAGGAGGCGGAGTCGGAGAACTCCATGTCCTCGGAAGTATGATTGTGAGCGGAGGGCTCATCGGGGGACGCGGGAGAGTCAGCAAGGGGCTGACTTGGAGTGTTGATCACGGAGGTGACGGTATCGACCAGCGACTGGTCGAATTGGGTATTTGCGGCTTTAACCAAAGCCGCAATCTGGACTGCGAGGGCGCTGCGATGGTCCGCTGATGGAGCCATACTGATGAAGCCTCCCCGCCGGGGGCAGGGAGCAACGGGGGTTGGAAGAGGCGCGGCTATCCCTACTGGTTATAGCCGCGAACCGTCACCCTTGGGAAAGCCCAACTGCAATGGGATCGGGTCGTCCGGTTTCTCTCTCGGCCTGAGAAACGCACCGGGTCAACGTTAGCCGAGTTAGTTGTCACCGTTAGGTATCCTTCAGCTCAACCGCGATGGCACGCAACTCACTTACTACAATAAAAATTGCTGTAATCAAGCTGCGGGCCGGAACGAATTCGACGTAACCAGTCGAACTTGGCGTAGTATACCTCGTACCACACGTAGCGGAGCTGCGTAGCGTAGCACTGGGCGTAGCGTGGCGGCGTAGCGGAGCGTGAGCACAGGCGCGTGAAGTAGTCTGCTCGGCGCGGGGGCCGAGACAAGAATGCGATAGACAACCGAGTTGCTTTAAGTTTAATTACTTCGAAGTATGTTTTCGTACCCAAATCGCTGAGTGACACTCGCCTGACACGGTATCTCCTTTACTTAGATTAAGGATTGGTCTCCGCTGCGCTCCATCAAGATACCGCAGGCGTAGTCGCAAAGTGCGGCGACTAATATATCGCCCAAGCGAAACTAAAATGCCGAGTTGCGTAGTTATTTGTAGAAATAAAACTACAAGAAGTAAGAAAGACATAGGACACTGAGATCACATACCATCAGTAAGTATTTTGTATTTCAATGTAAAATAACACGAAGCATACAAAAGTTACAAAATTTGAAAGATGCCATTAAGTGTCAAGATGTCACGCACACAAGCATCTTTACAAATAGCAAATGCACACAACAATATAAAGATGCCGTAATAAAAAAGCTATTGTTCGTTCGTCCTTAATCTATTCTCTCGTTGCTCCTTTACTTATTTTTATAAAATGTCTATAAATTAAAGCAAGATCTAGACTGTAGAACTTTCTTGCAAACTGATATTGTCTGTAGGACCTTGACTCGGGTATAGCCAAACAACGGCTGGTCAATTTGAGAAGAAGATGTTATACCACGATCGACTGCATCAATTATTTACGCACCTCCATCGACTTGGTTGGAATGGTTTAGTTGTGTTCAATTCACGAAAAGTACAAAACTCGAGTGAACAGTCTTATCGATCGATACAAACATTGTGTGTATACACAATGAATATGTAATAAATAGTACAAGTACAGAAATCCCACTCCGCCAAAAAATTTAAAGAAATAGGGCTATTGCGGCCATCCAATAAGATGTATTTAAAATCCCACAGCGCTATTCAACTAATTTATTATTCACCTAGTAGTTGCCTCTCTTTCTAAATCGTGTTTCTTACCGCTTCTAACGACATTAGGGTTGTCTTTGACTAAATTGTACCTACCTAGTTTAAGGTCATCTTATTAATGCTGTTCAGTTTTTTCTATAAATAGGTATGTAAACGTAATTTTAAATCAATATTCTTTCGCAGTCAAACCTACATTAGTTCCAGATAGTAATGTATACGTTGGAAGACCACGACATAGTCAACATTCACTTTTCCTTCAAAAAGCAGGCACTTAAAACTCTCTTAATACTGCGTGACTCTAACCTCTTCTGACGGCATTATGGTTTTCTTCTTTACCTTAAACTGTACCTACAACCTAGTAAATGTTCATCTTATAAAAATAGCTCAGTATTTCTATAATATAAACAGATATGTACCTAATCGTATTTTAAATCAATTTTCGTTCGATGTTAAACTAAATTACTTGCAGATAGTAATGTATGCGTTGGAAGACCACGACAAAGTCAAACCTACTTAGTATATAGGAGATAAATAAGTAGCTATCATGAATGGTAATTTTATTATACATATTACTTTAAATTAGATTGTTTCAGCGTCTTAGGGAAGCTTATAAAATTAAAATGAGGATCGCAATGACCTTTAACCTTTTTAATTTTTATGTTTCTCCATTTTTAAAAGATCCATTGGACAAGTGAAGTAAAGCTCGCGCGTGCGTCCCCTGCTCGCTCGTGAGTCCCTACTGGCTGGCCTACTCTGTAGAGGCCGCCGCACGTACTTACGATTTCGATACCGAAACGGGGAATGAGACAGGCCTGGTATACGCAAGAACTTAACTTCACTTTTAGAGATGTTTTACAATAATTTAAGTATTGAGATCGATAGGTTAAGAATAATATTTATTATATTTGATATGGCAGTGAAGAAGTGGCACCAAATGAAACTTCGAAGTTTAAAATTGACTAAGTATATTAACATACATTTCATACAAAAATATTCAGCTAATAACGATTACATAGATCATTTATACGTCTAGATAGACTATGACAGCTGTGAAAACGTTGAAAAAAATATACTTTAGAATATCTATTTTGATCAATTCACGCACACTAACACAAAGTGTCATACAAATCGCGAGTGTAAGACGTAGCTTGTCACGCACAATAAACAAATATTTCTGGCGTGTTTTTATCGGTTGTCTAACAGCAAGAGACTCTATCTAGAGTCTAGACGTATAAATTATCTAATAACGATTAAAATTAACAACTTAATAGATTAAAAATGCAATAAACATCTACAATACTTATTTATATGTATAAATTGTAGCCATGTGGCTACAATACAGAAAAAGCATCGACGCGCGACTCGAATAATATAATTCCTTAAAAATAACATTTTTAAGGAATTATATTATTCGAGTCCCGCGTCTTTCATAAATTTTGTTTTCAAATTAAATTTGTGTTATAATATAACAATGTCAAAGACAACGCGCATACGCAGATAGTGTAGTGTTGTAAACTAGCTACAAATGTAAAAGTTAGGCGTAGTTTAGTTATTTTTTGGCACTGTCTATAAAAATAATAGAAATGTAAAGAAAAAATCAATTTTCGTCTCATATTGTGTAGATGTATAATTATTTTTTGTAAAAATCTAAGCTTTACATAAACCGTCAAGAAATGGTTTCGATTATGCGCTATTTTGGCGATTTCTTGGGATAGCGGCCTAAGTTGTATTTTCAATTCGTATAACGTTTGAGATGCGCCACGTAGCAATACAATAATAATTAAGTGAATAACATCATATAGTTTGTAAAAACAATATAAATTTAGTCATAGTAGGACGATAAATGATTGCCAAAGTTTATCCAAATATTAATTTCATCTCACAATCATTAAAGTGAGATCATAATATAGCTGCATGCATTTAGATCTGTTTTTTGTTAATTTCAAGTATTAATTTACTACAGAATTGAAGAAAACCTTTTAAGTCTTTTACTAGGTGACAGTACTCACGACCGTCATGTTCACGAAGCATCCTTACACAAACAATGACTTCAAATGCTAAAGGTTGATGCATCCAATATACGATAATTTATATTAATACAGTTAATTTTTTATTACTTTTTATGAAATCATTTATATTATTTAAACTCGACTCATTTAATTGGATGCAGCACCTCACAAACCAAAATATTGTAAAATACTCTATTTGATTGAAAAGAGTGGACGTTGAGTTTCTTGTATGTTCTTTTCACTAGCTCAACTTTTTACAAACATATGGTATTCAGTAATTTGAAAGAAATACTTAGAGTGACGATTCAAAAGTACTTAGTTTAAGCCTACAAAAATGGAAGTAGTGAATGACAATCTCGTGGTTTTTACGTTTAACAAACCAAACCTAATAATAACAATCTAATACAAATAATTTTACATAATGTTAAAACGACAGTTTGAGATACTTAACCATTATATTGACTCGCAAGACAGCTGCACTTCTTCATCATCAAAAATCAGCCTTATATATTTCTGATAACATTATGATATATACAGGTTGTTATCGTTAAGTGTGACCATGCGAATATTATGTAACTATTACAGATTAAAAAAAAAGCATGGATACAAAGTACACATGTCTGAAGTTAAACTTGCATTGTGTATGAACCTCTAAACTGCATATGAAGTCCTGGTACATGACTTGCTAGGATGACACATGATTTTAACCGCTATGAAAGACATTACTATCACCGTTACCAATATTTATGTTCTCCTGGTGTCTATGTAGTAATACGTCGTGCGCATGACGTTAGAATATATTAGGGTATACTCACGTTATACATAAGACAATCTCTTCTACAACTATGATTGCCTGGTACCAAAACACTGTATAATGCTTCCTTTCTCATTATTACGTTAAATTTTATGAATTTATCTGTCTGTCTCTTTTTCGTCTCGCTTTTTCGTTTCATCGACTTTCAAATCGCAACGAAGCTAAAGAAGTTTTAACTTCAACATGATGGGAAATTCCAAACTGGCTTAACAATTAAATAAGAATATTTTACAAAAAGTATTTGCGAACAACATTATGTTATCTCTTACCTCCGAGTGTCTATCTGACTCGCACTTGACTACTATATATAATTTTAAGTAGAAAAATCATAATAATTTAATACAATTCCATTGAGTTAAACTCATATCTTTGATACAAATAAAATATAATACGTATTCTTAATTTAAATATACACGATATTCTTAACATAATTTATTTATTTCTTTAAAATAACTAGAATAAAATACGTATTTTTATAGATAATAATCAGGTACTATCATAATTATTATATCAAAGAGATTACAGTAAGATTCACTGGGATTTTTTTACATAATTGTTGATGGCTTCCAATAATGGCACTATCCAAATACCAATAGCTATAACACATTAAACACAGCTTAAAATCGAAGGCCAGTGATCGCTCTACTTTGAACTACAGCTGTAAACTGTGAAAAAAAAATCATCAAGTATAGTGTAGCTGGATCGATATAGCTGGTGAACAATAGAGGGCGCTTATAACAATATTAACAATCTTAGATAAAGAATTGGTCTCCGCTGCGCTCCAACTAGATACCGCAGGCGCGGCAACTAATACTACGCCCAAGTGGGCGTACTCGAGCCAGTCTCGAACAATGTGAGACGTTGCGTGCCACAACTTCTGTTAAACTTAGCTAATAAGTGAAACTAAAATACCGGGTCACGTAGCAAAACTTTGTAAAAATAATACTACAAGATATAAGAAATACACTGGGATCACATATCATCAGTAAGTATTTTGTATTGTATTAATTACATTGAAGTAAAATAACACGAAGCGTATTTTTACAAAATCTTATAGTTGCCGTAGTAAAAAAGCTCTTAGTAGTGCGGTATCTAGGTGGAGCGCAGCGGTGCCCAACCCTTAATCTAAGTTAACACGATTGTTCTTAAAAGTCACAGAAAATTATATCACAACGCACACGAACGCATTTTTATATCGAACTATTATTTTATTATTTAATCGTTTTGGGAGATACCGCGCATTAAGTAGAATATCACACATGTGACTGAATTTTTTTTTCCGATTTCGAATTTGTTCGTGATCTTCCCTCGATGTCAAATCATACTTAAATCTCTTTGTTACAAATGCATAAAATATATGAATATAAAGTTTATACCTACTTACTAATATATTATAATATTATACTACTATATAAACACACATATATAAATTGAGGCCATGAGAGCCAGAGTGGCCTAACTGTCATTTTTTCAATACTGATTTTATTTGATAAAACTGCTCTAAAAGGTAAGTCATAGCGCCAAAGTGGCCTAAAATTTAGTTCAACATTTTTTTCATAGATGGCATTACAATTAATCTTAACCTTTCAGAAATTTAAAAAGTTTGGTAGCGCTGTAGTGGACTAAGTGAGTTAGGCCATTTTAGCACTATGGCAATACCAATTGCATTGACATTAGTTTGACGTTAGGCCAAACTGTCAAAATTTGCCGCGTTTCTTGGATTGTTTTGATTGTTGATCGAAGGTGTTTTCTTGCTATGAATGATACTTAAAATGGAAAGACAAATTATTTGTACGCACCTTTTTCTTTTTAAGTGCGTATTTAAATTCTGACTTGTAACAACTGACCTGTACAAACTTCACTGGACAGGCTGTCGCTGTCACATGTTTGACAGCAATTTTTTTGTGCCTATTTGAAGCGCCACTCGCGAGCGCCCAGAGAAATAATTTTGAGGTATAATACAAATGGCTGCGAAGGAATGTACAATACTCTGAAGTATTTTTACATTTTGAATTAATTTCGTTCGTTTTCCGTGTTATTTATACGCCAGGAATCAACGTGATAAAGTAGACATTTTTTTTGTAAATAGTATCCCACCATCTATCGATGTATGCTGAGGTTGTCATCACTAGATTTAGTACCGCAGACTCTCGCTACATGGCCAACAGCGCCAAAATGGCGAATATAATAAAAATATCAAACAGGCACAAAAGCACTTTGACAGCCGCCAGTCCAGTGGTATATAGTACAGGTCAGTGCGTGTAACGAATAGAACAATGTCAATTGTCGGTGTACAATCGCTTGATATATTCAGACGAATGGCAGATTTCGGTTTCCAAATGAGTTCAGGCAGATGATATCTACCAAGTAGTCAGTGTGGTAGAACAGAAGGTTAACTCTTCGCCTGGATCATGAACCCGGGTTCACATTTGCAGTCATCGTCAGACTTCACCTGGAAGTAATTTAACGTAATGTAGTCATTTCATTTTCTCTTACTCGTAGTTTTTCATCAAAAAAAATTTTTCTTGAAATAAATATTTGACAGAAAAATGTTGTAAACAAAACACTCTATAACCAATTAAAACAATTGGTAGCTCTCGAAATAATTACTATAGATATTTAAAAAGTAACTATTGGGTTTTTCGTCACTATTATGATGAGATATTTCATCATTATCATCATCATCATCAGCCGGAAGACGTCCACTGCTGAACAAAGGCCTCTCCCAAAGATTTCCACGACGATCGGTACTGCGCTGGCTTCATCTCTCATCCTGACGAGATATTTAAATGCATACAAAATTTTAAGTTTTCTGTCTCTATTGTCTCACTTTTTCGTTTCATCGAGTTTCAAATCACAACGATTCTAAAGAAAAAACAATAATCATCAAACCCGGCACTATAATAATGATCGTTGATGTCGCAGTAGGTTTTTTGACTTGACTGTCACCACGGAGGCCCTGTGTATAATAAGATCACAAACCATAAGGTGACCCGTATGCTCGTTTGTCCTCGTAGAGCTACTTAGCAGTAAATATAAAACAAATATAAAAATTTCAGTAATTAAAATTTGAATTTTTTAATGTCATTGATGACTTCTTGTGCTACAAATGTTTAAGTACAAGCTATTCTGATGTGATATTAGGAATAATTTAATTTTAACCGACTTCAAAAAGGAGGAGGTTCTACAATTCGATCGGTTTTTTGGTATGTACGCTGTATGTATGATTACGCTGAGATTCATGATCCGATTTACATGATTCTTATCTAGTTTTATGAGGAAAATTTTACATAGTTTGGCCCAGTAGTTTTGATTTTATGAATATTTTTGTTTACGTGGATGATATAATTATAGTTTGTGTGCGGCTTTTTTTTGCCAAGCCAAATGTAACAGCAGATACCTTTGAGCGGGATCGCTTTGTCTAGAACAACTAACCCAAGCAGGCAGGCACTGACTTAAACCCTATCTATAGGTAGAATTTTATTCATATTAAAGTTATCAGGTTTGCATAAGACGTTAAATCTTTAGTAAGTTATCCTACACTTTTCAGTCTTTGAAGTTAGGCTTTTAGGGTTAGTTAGACGTTAAGTTAGTTCTTTAGGCGCGTTATGAATAAATGATGAGAGTGCAATTTAAACTTTCATACATTTTCACTGTAACACAAAAGTAACAGGTTCAAGTTGGTTCCTAAAATTTTCTGACGTTTTCGTCATTCGTTATTTTTTTTCGGTTTTTTCGTCCATTATTAGGACAGACAAAGGGATCAATCCCATACAGCCGTATTCATTATTTAATAAATAATTGCCAAAGCCATCTTAGCAATAATTCAAATACAAAATTATTCTTCCTAGAAACGGACGAGGAATAAATCATTTTAATGATTTTTGCTTTGTTAGGCCACAGAAGCATAACTTCTTGCGTGCATACACACTTTTATTTAAGATAAGGGCAAAGGATCGTATTGCGTGTATTAATAAATGCCACCATTACATTTCAAGCTCTACCAGTGGGGCTCTCCTTTGCACAGGATGCCGGATTATAGGTACTACAACGGCGCTTATTTCTGCCGTGAAGCAGTAATGTGTAAACATTACTGTGTTTCGGTCTAAAGGACGCCGTAGCTAGTGAAATTACTGGGCAAATGAGACTTAACATCTTATGCCTCGAGGTGACGAGCGCAATTGTAGTGTCGCTCGAATTTTTGGGTTTTTCAACAATCCTGAGTGGCACTGCATTGTAACGGGCAAGGCGTATCAATTAACATAAGCTCCTCGTCTCGTCCCTTATTTTCATTAAAAAATAAAGTTGTACAGTAGTGTTGAGTGTGCGCTCACCATGAGGAAGTGATGCAGCGCCAGCGCGTCAGCGGCGGGTCGGTCGTGCGGGTCGTGCGTGAGACACGCGCCGCAGAACTCGCGGCCCTCCGGCGACAGAGAGTGGGGCACGTGGGGCCTCCCGCCCATCCCCACCACGAACATGATCTGGTAGTTGCTGTCGTACTCCGGGAACGGCCGCTGCGACACGCAGTAAGAATATACATATCGACATAATACTATTTATAATATTATTATTACAAAAATTTATATTCTTTATTGCTTTTTATGAGGGTAGTAGTCATCTTCCCCCACGGTGACTAGCCGGCTTGGGGTGCTTATCTTCAGTGTTGGTTTGTATAAGGATTTAGTTTTAATGCCATTTAGGAGATGGGTAATGAAATTAAAGCAGTTTCCGGTAGTCCATGGACTAGAACAGCTGAAAAAAGGAGTCTGTGGAGGCAGTTGAAGGAGGCCTATGTCTATTATAGACAAACAGACAAAACCCATAATAATTCAACTAATTAAAAAAAATGTATATATATATAATTTATGAAGGAAAATACTGTCAAATTTACATAATAATAATGCATGTAAAATTTGATTAAGTATTTTACCTGAATAAAGGCTATTTTATTTTATTTTATTTCTTTTTATGAAGTCATATATATTATTTAAACACGATTCATATATTGGATGCAGCTTACAAACTAATTTGTTATGTATATTACAGCCATTGTAAGAATAGTCTATTAGATTGAAGAGTGGCCGTTAACTTTCTTGTATGTTCTTCTCACGACCTCGACTTTCGCTTGCTCGACTCGTTGCGCTTTGTTTTTAATGGCTCTTAGAACCAAGAGCAGTAAATAATACACACGGTAAAACATTCTGTCTGGTGTTTTTGTCTAGGGATACCTAGATGTTGGCAGTTTTTTAACAGCTGTCAAAAAACTGGACACGGTAGCATAGGACCACAGAAATGCTTGCCGTGTGCGCTTGTGCACTGGAGCGTAATATTAATTATTCTATCTTTGGCTCTAAAGATTTGAATTATTGAAGTCAACAACACGGGTGTTTTCGTAAACGAAAATCGAGAAGAGAGTGCGGAGCTGGGTCACTGAACTCCAGATATTTGTATGTGGTTACCTTGCCGGAAGCCATCTCGGTGACGACGCAGCCCAGCGACCAGATGTCGGCGGCGCGCCCGTGACCCGAAGACTTCATGAACACCTCGGGCGCCATGTACGCTGCGGGGAAAGCGACACATCGACTTTGTAATATATTTAATATATTGAGAAACTTCACACAATTGTCTTGATATATTAATCGGAGCAGAGTAATAAAATCGGAGCAATATCAGATCGGGGTGTAACCTCTCCAAAGTAATTGTCGCGTAATTCCACTCACCGATCAGCAGGCAACCCATCACTGAACACAAAAGGCAGTACAGACTCCACATTTCAATCTCAATTGGTTGACCCTCTACACTTAAAACCATCCAATGAACAGTTAGTATTTTAAATAATATAAATAAAATAATTTTTATTGGACTAAAACGCGAAGAAACTACAAAACGTTGAGTTACATAACTATTACACAAATAAAATTTGAAAACTAAATTTTAAGAACGTTGCGGGCCTCGAACCCCTCGACCTCTCGCGTTCCGTGCGAGCGATCATTCAACTGAGCCAACCGTTCGAGTGACGTATCGTTGATCGAATCTTGTATGCTTTGTTCAACTCTCAGGTTGAGGCTACATCAAAAGGATCAGTTGCATAACCTGCTCAACCCCAATATTTACATATTAGGAAGCTAAATTGTCACCTGGTGGTCAGTCGAGTCACGAAGCAGCAACGAGAGGATTACCTTTTAAGTGTATGTGCTTATTTTTAAAGGTACCGATATCATATCATCTTAAGTACAGAGTGGTCTATCGGAATTGAAGATGTAAGATTCTGTCGTCAATTTGCCTCAATGCTCATCTTCCATGATGGGTGGGCTTCCTTCAAGCAAAGGGTCAGATAAGAGAGCCACCTCGCGAACTTATAATCATTATTGTAATTATGAATTATTGTTAACTTAACCCTAAGATGTCACGCCGTTTAATAGCTGCAAGTAAGCTGCAGTAGCGGTAAGAGTGTATACTCTTACCCATGCAGCAAAAAATACACACCATACTCGTATGAGTATGGTATGTATTTTTTTATGGAATAGGAGGACAAACGAGCTTACGGGTCAACTGATGTGACCGCCGCTCCCATATTTTTGCAACACAGGAAAAGCAACAGCAACAAAGAAATTACAGGAGCGGTGCCGGCCTTTTGAAGGTACCCATATCGTATCGCCCCGGAAACACCGCACAAGGAAGCTCATTCCTCAGCTTTGTAGTACATGGAAGAAAGCTCCTTGAAAACAGTTTTCTGTCTGAACTGTACTTCAATCATAGAGCTCTGACACCGCGGGATGGTCGGCGGTGTTTTTCCGTTGTCGTCAAGAGTCGAGTTGGAGGCGAAAAGAGCGCACTGATGGTCGGCTTTCTCTTTTGCCGTATGGGCCAGGGTTTCATTCCTCATGTGCAACGGCGGCATGGACGGCTGGTTGAAGTTACCAAGAGCAGCTTTCGACAACGACCAGAACTTGCGTGTTCCGGTCGGGTGACTGGAAAGCTGCTCGCCAATTTTGACGAAGTGCTTCTATTACGCACGGGCGATTTGCTGCTTAAAAAAGTAGTTATTGGTACCGACGTTGGGTGCACAGGTGGCAGGTGGTAGTACCTTGCGTGCCCACGAAGCCCTGCAGCTCTCCGGGCGCGGTGGTGTTAGCGCGAATCTTGACGGCGCACCCAAAGTCACCCAGTTTGAGGCAGTGTCCGTCGTTGGTGAGGAAGATGTTGCCACCTGTGGACCGTTCAACAAATACTTTCATAGATATATATTTCATCACTAGCGTGGTTATAAAAGCCATTTATTTTCTCAAAATTGATTCCTTTAGTAATGTTTTTGGTGTCATTTCTAATATACCAGATACTAATACCGCTTCGGAAACAAATGGCGCTCTGAGAGAGAAGAAGCGGCGCAAAAAACTCTCCCACCATTATTATTTTTGCGCTCTTTTTAATAAAATATACAATATTGTACTGTCTACTCCCAGGCTATTCGAGCACTTAGATATTCAGCTGTGGAGTAGTAGGATATATGACAGAGACATTTTTTAATAAATTATTTAAATTTATTTACTTATAGATAATGCCTGAAAAGTGGCTTTATTATAAATAAATAAAGTGTATACATTTACTCTTAAAGCTATTATGTATCTTATGAAGCCTACTAGAACTAGTTACGAGCAATCTCCTATTTTAGTGTTATTATAACGAAAATCTTTATTAAGATCAAAAAGGTTTGTGAAAGTATAAAATATTTTCCTAAATGTACTGATAATGAACAGTTATAATATTTATTTCTTTGAATTTTTCTTTGAGAGACTGTCTATAACCAAGCTGATATACAGCAAGAATAGCTTCTCTTGAAAAAACAATACATCGATGTCAGCAGCATGACCCTATAGTGAAATACCGTACTTAATGATGCTGTCAAAATAACAGATGAACACTAATTACGTTTCTTATGGAGCCTGCTAGAATTGGTTACAAGATATCCCTTATTTTTTGTGTTATTATACTTTTGCTCGTAATAGTGATTATTACGGGCAAGAGTATAATAAGCTGCCTCTGGATTTAGAGCTCACTGCACATTCTGGTTACCAGTGGGAGGCTCCATTGCACAGGAGCTAGATTATGGGCACTACAACGGCGCCTATTTCTGCCGTGAAGCAGTAACGTGTAAATTTTACTGTGTTTCGGTCTGAAGGGCATCGTAGCTAGTGAATTTACTTAGCAAATGAGACTTAACATCTTAACTTAATGTCTCAAGGTGACGAGCGCAACTGTAGTGCCGCTCAGAATTTTTGGGCTTTTCACTGCGGCACTGCATGTATCAATTACCATCAGCTGAACATCTTGCTCGTCTCGTCCGGTAATTCTATAAAAAAAATGAGTCCAGAGCGCGGCTCATAAACAGGTTTCCAGTAGGTCTGTGTGCCCGTGGTCGTGCGACTCACTCTTGACGTCGCGGTGCGCGATGGATCTCCCGTGCAGCTCCCGCAGCGCCGCCACCAGCTGCTTGGTGTAGCGCCGCGTGGTGTGCTCGGCCAGGGCCCCGCTCGTCAGCACCAGCGCCTCCAGCGACCCCTCCACACACAGCTCCATGAAGATCAACATCTCCTCCTGCCGCGACACGGGTCACGTTACAGACATTAGAAGGAAAACAAAGACATAACATAAAAAATAAAATATATAAACCTAAGATTGATAAACAAGCAAAAAACAAAAAGACTGAAACATTTGTATTATATACGATTCAAAAAAATGGTCCCAACTCAGCATGTTGCCGGTTTGAAAACCAACGCTGGTCTTCCGTTGGGCCATTTTGTGACGTCAAAAAAAATATTTTGATATAAAATAAAAGCAAAACTTTTTACTAGTAGGAAACTAAAAGTAACGTGGTATAAAAACTAAATCTTATAAACTTACATAAGGTTACCTAGTTTAAAATTAATTTCTTAAGTGTTTCGATCTGATTATAATTAATACATTACATTATATATACCCACCACCCTCACACCTACAACAGTACCTTAGTTTTGGTGAAATAAATGGACTGAAACTGACTCATTTATTTCATGTAAATATATATATTTTTAAGTGGATCTCTTTTGCCAGTAATTCTTTTCGGAAAAAGATATTGGCCACTTTGAATTCATAAGCAAACTATGTTTTAGTTTAGTTTTAGAGCCCGTGGCCGATCTTCTACCAGATGGACAGACCAAATAAAAGACTCCAGGTCCCCGAGGTTTAGCTCCGTCGTCAGGGCCGCGATGGACAGAAATCGATGGAAACAAATAGTTCACTCCAAGTGTGGACCACTTATTGATATACACGACCTTCAATCAGGAGAGAACGACTAAAGAGAGAGGACTTATAATGATTCGAGATATCTTATACCATATTGTATCACTAGGGAAACAGTGCGAAGTAAGTAGTCTCCACACTCGTGTAAAGTACATGGAGTGCTCACCCTATGCAGTTCACAGCCGTAGTATCGCACCAGGTGAGGATGCACCACCCCCTGTAGCACGGCCAGTTCGTTGGCAGCCCGCTGCAGCGCGCGCCGATCTCCCGCGCCTATGTTGAGCTCCTTCATGGCCAGCACCTGCCCGCTCTCGGTGTTCACCACCGTGTACACCTGTTTCAATCGGAACAAATACATCGTTATTCACCTCACATCACCAGTTAAACAGTAACACGAACTTCAAAGGAGACGCGAGAATGTCTTATTACGCGATTTAGGCAGGTTTGGATAGTAAGCAATTTTTTTCAGAAATTACGAAACTACTCCACGATTTCCCATCAAAGCCGATGATTCACATAACCTACCCGAATTACCCATTTCATGTACTTAGTACCATTTTAATAAGATGAATAGCCCAAAATAAGGGTGGAATACTATGCCACATGTGTGACTAAATCTGACGTACATTTATGTGAACTCCAGAAGAAATATCTAGCTAACTATTTGTTTGAAGAAAAAACGGTTACAATTAACTATGCAAATACTAACAACAAAAACCTAATAAATCACTTACTGAACATCAAAAATTACCACCCATTCTAAAAAGTATGCCTCAGACCTGAGAAGTTACAATGTAATAATATCGTACAAATAACATTATTATTTAAAAGCCTGAGGGACGGCCGCTCCATTCCCAATCTGTGTAATCATTAAGAAAGTCTTTTAAGTTACTAACAATTTTTAACAATTCTTTTGAAATTTAGCAACATATTTATTGTGCGTTTTCTAGGATCATTTTGTAAAAGCATAGACATCGCCCGACAAAGACTTTTTACAATTCCGTTGATTAGAGTATACATTCAAAATAAAACTTAGATAATATTGATGTAACACTAAATATTTTTTCTTCTTTATATAGTGTCTATGCTCTTTGTTGTAATTTTTTACTGTGGCAAGGTATAGTGCAGATAGATTCCTGTAGATAATAGAGAGATAGCTATGGACAACAGACGCTTTGGTATCTGATTGGCTAATCGAATTCCAATTGACTACTACTAAAATTACCTTTATGTTGTCTATCGTATTTTGAATTAAGTTCGTTACGAAAGACAGCTTATTATGTCGATTTATAAGGAGTACAAATAGAGTAATTTAAAAATTTTGGACAACAATCCTTAACATCTTGAAATGAAATGAAATTTATTTAATGCGTCGAATATAGTATACATTATAGATATTAAATTTATTGTAGTGTCTTGTATTCGGCTAATTTAAATTAGCATGCAAAATGTTTACTTAAAATTTTAGAAATCCTAACCTAACCTTACCTCAATATATTCTTGATAATGTTTGCTAGAAACTGTCATAATCATAATGTTAACACCAGGAACAGACATACACTTATAATGCCTACTACTCGACTAAATCGAGTTAGTAAGTCTTTTTTGGGGCGATGTATATGCTTTTACAAGAAGATCCCAGAAAATGTTCAAAACACTTTTTTTTTGTTGTTATTACGTTATTCAAAAGAATTGTTGTGTGGTAAAGGTAACTATAACATAAATGACTTTCTTAATGATACCACAGATTGGGAATGGAGAGACCGCCCTCAGGCTATGAAATAATAACATTAATTGTACAATAGTACTTTGTTAACATATTTTTTATTGGGCCCATTCTTCTCAGGTCTGAGGCATTCGTTTTGGAATGGGTAGTAATTTTTGACTTTCAATAAGTGATGTCACATCCTATTTTGAATAAAAATATTTAAATTTGAATCTAAGTTTTAAACATTCTTTCGAGTCTTTACTGTAACATCTAAGTAGAGTTAAATAGTATTCAAAATGACATTAGTCTCTAATCACAGTCTACTTACATAACATAGCCCCACTTACACTACTACAGGCCGATAGGCGGCCATTATGAGAATTGTCATCCTCTGTGACAGATTAGTTTGAGTCTCAATAAAATATTTTAAAAAATGCTGTCGTGCGTTGTGAAAAAGTGTTAAAACTATACTATATAAGTATTTGTGGCCATATAGAATTATTTAAGGGAGAAAAAATTGTATAACTAGTATCCCCCGTAACCGCACACACACTAGCATAACGGTGCTTTACCTGGTAATATCACGGCGCGGAGTCCTTCTTTTTTTACTTGTGCGTGTGGGTAAGAGGTTGTTTTACAATACCTTGCCGAAGGTGCCGGCGCCGATCTTGAGCCCGCGCTGCCACTTGAAGGTGAGTTGCCGCAACTTGGGCTCGTAGCTACGAACGGCCGCCGGCAACACGCGGCCGACACACCCCCTGGCCCGCAATTGAGCGTCGCGCGCTGCGTCCGTCGCGCCTATTGCCTCCAGCACGCGATTGTTGTTCTCTGAACATGGATATTTTATCAAAAGATTGTGACACACAAATAAAATTTGAAAACAAAATTTTATGTACGATGCGGGACACGAACCCATGACCTCTCGCGTTTCGTGCGAGTTCTCTTCCAACTTCGAGCGTTGTGAAGCCACAACCTGAGAGTTGAACAAATAGTACCAGATTTAATGACGATACGTCACTCGAACGGTTCGCTCAGTTGGAAGAGGACTAGCACGGAAGAGGAGAGGTCGTGGATTCAAGTCCCGCATCGTTCATAAATTTATGTTTTCAAATTTTATTTGTGTATTAATCCTAGAAATGCGGGTTATCACACAGAAAACATAACAAATCGTTAAGATGATGACAATTACACACTCCAACCAATATAACTTAAGTATAGGTAGTTCCGATAGTTGCTCCCTAAAATATTACCTAACAATCAATGTGGTACTACGAGTACGATAAAATATCTTTGTAAGAATTGAACTTACTAATAACAGAACCAATTGTAGGCTAATTTATTTGTACGGTGCGCTGGTTGCCGTACAGATTTTATGTTTGGTTCATAAATTAAACTAGACTTAAGAACAATTAGTTTATTGAACTTAGTCTAAATGGTTGAAATGGTAAATGGTTTTGAGCACACGCGAACCGATTGATGCTCGAACGTGAACTGGGAGAAAATGCGGAAACACGGCACGCCCAGCGTAACCGCTGACAGGGCGCAAGTGATGTGCGATGTTCCACTCGTAAAATATTTTTTTTATGACATGAAGGGACAAGAGAAGCAGGACGTTCAACTGATGGTAATTATTACGCCCTGCCCATTACAATGCAATGCCATACTCAGGATAAATTCTTACTCGCACTTCAATTGCGCTATCATCTTAAGACATAAGATGTTAAGTCTCGTTTACCCAGTAAATTTACTAGCTACGGCGCCCTTCTGACCGAAACACTATAATGCTTACACATTACTGTTTCACGGTAGAAATAGGCACCGTTGTGGTACCCATAATCTAGCCGGCATCCTGTGCAAAGGAGCCACCCACTGGTTAATTTGATTTGAATTATAAATATAACAATTATCACCGGGGGATCCGTAGCTACTACGTAAACCGATTTTTGTTAGGAGCTGATCTAATTCCTAGCCCTCAGACAAGTTTGAAGCGATAAAAGCATAAATCAATCATATTTCGTTAGTTATTATATATTTTATTTTATGAAATGCTCACATAATGCCTCTATTTATTTACGGTATGTCTGGATTGATACATCTACTATACTCAATAACTCTTGTGTTTATAAGTATTAATTTACTTTTTTTTTCTTTTTTTGACTTACTTGACTTAGTTTTTAACATTTGAGTATTTTTGTTGCGTCACTTTGCATATATTGTAATTGAAATGATTTGTAAAACAATAACATAAAATGTAAATCTTGACTTAAAAGAGTGGCGATGAGTTTCTTGCTACTTCTTCTCATTAGCCCTTTACAAAGTAGCGGTAAATTCAATAAGAAACAATATTTTTATTTTTATTTTGACATTCATAAGTGTCATTTCCGTGACCTACATGAATAAAGTGTTTTTGAATTTGAATATAGTTATGTTAAGAAAATGATCACCCTTTTATAATACAATACCAAGCGTTATAATATGGTTCTTCTACGTGTGTGTGTGTGTGTGTGTACCTCGCATTCTCTGCGTGTGGACGAGCAGTGGGTCGGCCTCGGGTTCAATGTGTGAAGTGATCGACTCGGCTCCCGTGCCATTACTCGATGCGCTACAGTTCGACAGTGGACTCTGAAAGTACAATAAAATATATAAAAACCAGTGTTTGCATAAGACCACACGATCGAAGTGAAAACTTCATCAAAGTGACGCTTAGTATAAGAAAACTACATTTTTGCTATATTATATATTTAAAAAATACTATTGAAACTATATAAAATATATAAATAATAATTGTGAATAAATTATTATTGTGCAACAAATTTAAAAGTTTTGACTCATAAATAAAGAAATGATTGAGGATATCGAAACGACAATATTCCCAAGTACCGCAACACATCTCCGAGTCCTCTGGTATTGCTGTCCATGGTTTCCGTGTCTTTCATTTTCCATCTTTCGAGGCAAAATATTTCTTGCCTCGCACAGTCACTTTATGAAATCAATTTAAGGCTGCGGTTTTTCCGAACACATACCACTTTCAAGATAAGAGCATACTCCCACCTTCGAGACCGGCAACGCATCTCTTGACACCTGTTGTTGCAGATGTCCATGGGAGGTCGCCTCACCTCTCCCCGTCCCGCGAGCCACTTGCCCGTATGCCCCCTCTTATATTTAAAAAAAACCGGAGAATATTTTTTTTATGGAATAGGAGGACAAACGAGCGTACGGGTCACCTGGTGTTAAGTGATCACCGCCGCCTACATTCTCTTGCAACACCAGAGGAATCACAAGAGCGATGCTGGCGTTTAAGGAAGGTGTACGCGCTTTTTTTGAAGGTACCCATGTCGTATCGTCCCGGAAACACCGCACAAGGAAGCTCATTCCACAGCTTCGTAGTACGAGGAAGAAAGCTCCTTTGTCATGTCATTGTTTATATACGTCGATCATAAAATGCTCGCAGAATACCTTTATTTATTTATGGTGGTGTGTGGATGATGCAGCTACTGTACTCAATAACTTTTGTATTAATTAACATTTACTTTTTTGACTTACTCGTGTAAGACATTGACTATTTGACGTTTGAGTATGTTTGTTGCATCATTTTACATATTATATTGTAATTGAAATGATTTGTAAATCGATGGAAATATAAATCTTGATATAAAAGAGTGGCAATGAGTTTCTTGCTACTTCTTCTCATTAGCTCAACCCTTTACGAAGTAGCGGTAGATTCAATAAGAAAAATATTTTTAAACATTTATAAGTATCATTTCCGTGACCTACATGAATAAAGTGATTTTGATTTGATATATCTTATTAACCTTTTTTCCCATTTATTATCTTTTTATATCTACTTTAGCAAAGTGTTGAATTGTGGTGTCATGTCATTATGTGATTCCTAACTGTCATATCTCCATTCCCTGGTTTTTACTCCATTTGTAAATATATTAGGAAAAATAAGATTAAGCTTTAAGTAACTCCTAACACTAACATACGATTTTTTTATAATGCTGTATATAATTTTTTAAGTTATTTTACTATCACTTGTGTATTTGTTTTAGAATTTAAAATTAAATTATAAGACTGTTGTATTTATATAAACACTCATCATTACCTTTAAAATTGGAATGCTTTTCAACACCGTACCATAATTCATTACTTATTAGACACTGGCTCAATTGTGGTGACCTTTCCACAAAAGTCACAATTTAAAAAATAGAACAGACCCTGTCTTTGACTCATTTGAGTAGATGCGTGTTTGAAATGAGTGCTCATATCGTGCCATGTGAGAGGGTTACCTGGAGGCGGTGCCTTTGGCGGTGCGGCGCGGTCGGCGAGGGAGTTGCGAGCCGGGAGCCGATCACATGGGAGATACATCCATCCATTTGCGTCTTCAACTCCTATTATTGAACACAATTACCAAAATTATAAGTGTCACTATTGTATCTAAATATTATAAAGCTATATATAGGATCGGTCAGAAGTATGGTGATATATCTATACCGCTATAAGTAATATAAAGATATAGACAGGGTTAATGGTAATTCGATGCATTCCCGTTAAGTGATAGGGGAATCTATTTGCGATATCAAAAATTTACTTAATAAAGTATCAACTTAAATGGCAGTTTTCTTCTGGTTTATAAAAACGTTTATTAAACACTGGTTATTTATCCAAATTAAAACAAAAATAGGTCTACAAAAATAAAAAACAATGAAAAAAAAACTGATCCCAGTGTGCTGACTTGTAGTGCCGGACGTCAAGGGTGTCGAATGTAATGCGACTCGGCGGTACAGTATATGATATACTAGTAGGGTTTTTTTTTAAAAGGAGGACAAACAAGCGTCCGCCATCCACATTCTCTCAACATCAGAAGAATCGCAGGAGCGTTGCCGGCCTTTAAGGAAGGTGTACAAGCTTTTTTTGAAGGTACCCATGTCGAATCGTCCCGGAAACACCGCACAGGGAAGCTCATACCACAGCTTTATAGTACGTGGAAGAAAGCTCCTTAAAAACCGCACCGTGGAGGACCGCCACACATCCAGATGGTGGGGTTGATATCCTAACTTGTGACGTGTAGTGCGAAGGTGGAATTCGGTGGCAGGAATCAGGTGAAACAGGTCTTCGGAACATTCCCCGTGATAAATGCGGTAGAAGACAGACAATGAAGCGACGTCTCTACTCAACGCCTAGTGATCCAGGCGTTCACAGAGCACTGGGTCCCTAACAACTCCAGCTACTCTGCACTGGGCTGCGCCAGACCAGAGATGACAGGAAATCCCCACATGTGGGCGGACCTGCGCTTTGTAGTGCGCTACAATGTGGGCCGGCTTGAAGTATTGCCGTACTCTATTTATAATGCCCAGGTTACTCGAAGCCAATTTGGCTTTGCTCTCCAGATGAGCGCGGAATTGGCAATCGCTCGAGATTTCGAGACCCAGTATTCCGATACTAGGCGAGGCTGTAAGAGAAGTGTTGTCTAAGAGCGTTGACACGACAAATGAAACTTTTATTCATTCAATTCCCCATTTGTATTCGAGTCCAGATCACGTCCACCAATATATTCAACATTAAGTCAGCAATGCCCGGAAAATGCAACAAGTCAAGACCAAGACAAGAGACATACTTCTTTAACGATGTATAACTTTTAAAAGACGACTCAATCACTTACCTCAAAGTCCTCGTCGCTCAGATATTTTGTGTTGTACGGATCGCATGCCAACATGAGGAAATCTAAGCCTTGACTGGCCCATCTGTAAGTAATTTAGAATATTATTATTATTTTAAATTTAATGTAACATAAGTTATACAATCTTAGAGTCCGTACTTACTACTTATTGACAATTTATGGAATGCGGTAATTAACAGGCTATTGATAGAAGTGAAGGAAAATAAGTGCAAAGAGTAAGCTGACAAGACCTGGAGTTGACTGAATAGCATTCCCAACGTAAAAAAATTGTTGGTGAGAAAATATCGTCTTTATGTCATTGATAGGTAATAGTTATTTATGCAACTTTTGTGTAATAAGGGGTGTTAAAACATGAATGTATGGCACGAGGCGAAGCCGAGTGTGATAATAGTATCACATGAGTGGTTTAATACCTCATTATCAACAATTGCATCCAAGACTTTATCTACATCCATAATATGAATCCTCCAAACGAGTGTTGTAATGTTGTACTAAACTTCATTACAACACTCGTTTGGATAATGAAATGGTTATTAGGACATTGGGTGTTTTAATGTTGGCAATAAGCTTACTGTTTTAGAATCTTTAATAGAGGATTTAGAGCATGGGTGTAGATAAAAAATCTGACTTTGTTAGGATTAGGTAGTATAAGGCTGTTACTTATCTGTAAGAAGCAAACGCCAGGTCTGGTCAGCCTTTCCACATTTTTCCCAGTTCCCGTTCACATAATCATATAATCATTTTATTATTTCTTCAATAATCCGTACATCATCAACATATAAATTAGATGGTATTGTAACCTGGGTCGCACCCCCCGGCCGCGGTCGCAGTGCTCCACCGCGAAGGTCATCCAGCAGCGCGCGAACTCGATGATGGACCTCGCCACCCGCCCTGCCCACTGCGCCTCCTGCTCGCCGACCTCCTCCGGGGCCTCGCACTGCGTCTCTGTTGAACCCGAACCGGAATCCGACAATAACCATTCCAAGGCCTCGCCCTGCGTCCCTGTTGAACCCGAACCGGAATCCAAAAATAACCATTCCATGTTGTTTTGTGCCTAAAAATAAGATCAAAAATCATCAACTCTCAGCGCGGATGATGTACGGAGTAATTTTGAAATTACCCGACCCGATTAAATTGTTAGATGTCAATGGCAAACTTCCGGTGAAACGAAATTATATCTTATGGTAGTTTAACACAGGGATGTAAATCCAATATGTTGTCACCCACCCGGTGGCTACGGAAGGCGTGGTCATCCAACACGGCCGGCTCCTCCTCCCCAACGCTGTCCGCCCGCAGCAGCCGCACTCGCCTCCCCCCTGACACGCCGCGCGTGGCCGCCGCACAGGGGATACGGGCCGACTCTGCCACCATGCGATGCAGCTCCCGGTGAATCTATGTAATTAAATTCACAATTATTAACACCATGCAGATGCCTTAATACATTAAATATTGTATCTACTAGATATAACATTTTTACACTGAATTTGATAATATTTAACAAAAATAATGAATTTGGCTTTATGATTGATTACATTACAAAACTACATTAAAGTAACTAGAACAGATTAACTTAAAATCTGATTTTTTTCGGCAGGAACTCGTGTGATAGGATCTTCGATTAAATATGCAATTAAACAAAAAACACGACTCTAGAAGCAAAACAGTTTGAGTTTATCAAGCAATCAGTTTAAGTATAGATATTAAAATATACCATAATATCGTGTAAGTATAGAAATACATAAAAAACATACATAATAAAATATATATAAATATTCAATACAAAATTCTCAAACACACAGACACACAGACAACACAAACAAAGCGAAGCCAACAACACAGTGACCAAATTCAGGAGCATAACTCTACCATGGGGTTGCACGTCTCGCGTATGAGAACGGTCTCGGGTCGTTTTCGTTTGACGGGTAGTTCCGGCCGCTCGCGATACGGCTGCAGCGACGAGGGGCGGAGACGTCGAGCCCGAGCCGCGCGCTGCTCTAGGAACGGCGCTTGCACGAATATATACATTTCCCTGTGTAGCTGTGAAAATACATGCGTGTACGCAAACGTGCGTGTGCATACGCAGAAGAGCGTGCGTGCTGACTTATATATAATAGTAAAAAAGTGGTTTTTGGCAAATAAAACGCAATACAATACTATTTACAGTTTTTTTTTACATTTTCTAAATATATATTATTTTCTACATCCGACATGAAAGTAATGTATTTTATTAATATTGAGATCTTAGAAATGGGCGTGGCTTATTCTTTTATGAATAATAATGGTCTACTCTGGAGAAATAATAGTTGCGTTACCAGCCTTTTGGTGGGTCTAGAAGAAATGTTTTTTGAAGGTAAACATATTATATCGACCTGAAAACACAGCGCCAAGAAGCTCATTCCACATGGTAATATTTCGAAGAAGGTTTCTTAAAAACCACACTATGTTGAAACGCTACAAACCGAGAGTTCTAAGCCACAATAATTCGAGAAGCTCTGCGTTTCACTCGGTCAAATATTACGAGCTGATACTGGGATATACCAGACCAGATTCCATGTGTGGGCGGAACCTTTGAAACTTCGAGTGAATATTCCAATACTTGGAGCAGTGTTATCGAAAAGGATTGATACAACAAATGGAGATTTTATTCATTCAGTTGAAAAACAAAACTCATTTGTTTTCGGACTTAGATCACGTTTAGCACCAATATAATAATATGTCGCGATTTCTGTATTTTGAGGTACAAACATTAAAAGTGCATAGCAGGTTAATATTAGAAAACAAAATATGTATACACAAATTGGGGTTAGTATTGCTAATATACAGGTAATTTAAGAATTTCGAATAAGGCATGCAGTTAGTAGTTTATATAATAGAAGTATGTGAAAATGTGCCCTCGTACACACATATACCAATTATATAAAGAGCCTAATCATAATTTGTTTCTATTGCTGCCAATAACTCTATAAAACAATTGTCATAGCTACGAGCAAACCTCGAAGTTCAGCTTGAAGATTTGCAACAACAGCTCCCGTACACGGCTTGCGAGACTGTCCTGAACATCCTTCGGTAAATCCACTTCTCCATGATCCTCATTGCTCCGCACCAGGATGTGCTCCGTGTGCTTGACCAGACAGTCGCGGAGAGACATCAGACTGTTCTGTTCACATACAAATTCTGTATTATGAAAAGTAAAAAAAAAAACGTTTGACAGACTTTGGATTCATAAAAAGGGCCATTACATATTACCAATGCAGTGAATTCCGTGCCAACCAAATTAATAAACTGGTAGTATATAAATTGTGCTCCTCCCGTGGGTGTCGTAAGAGGCGACTAAGGGACACAAAGATCGGAGGATCGACAGCAGCATCTTTCCCAGAGAGCATCACCATCTACTGCGATCGCCAAACGGCCTGCTAAGCGTGGTGATTATGGAAAAACGCACAAAAAAAAAAAAAAAAACAGAACACTGTAAGGCCCCGGCCTCCAGTCCCCGGCAGACTCGATAAAGGGCGATCAACTTTTCCAGGGTGGCGTCCGCGTCGGCTGGGAGTATCACCGCATAGTAAGAGACTCATTGTATATAACTCTAAGACTGGAGTGGTTTCGACTTATAAAGTCTACGCTCCGACCTGCACCCATGACTCAAAACCCGGAAAATGTTCAACTCGAATTGCAAAAACCGCTTCATTTGCATCGATAGATAAATTATGTAGTAATTAAACGTGACTTTTGTACTGAGTTGTGCATGTTGGGTTATTATAATTATCAAATCGATGGTATCGCAGACACGACAGTCAGCGACGTACTCACGAAGATGAGTGGCTTATAGCGGCGGTGTCGCGGCGGCATGCGTGCCGCCAGAGCGCGCGCCCACTGCGCCGCCTGCAGCGCCGCCTCGCGGGACCCAACGTAGATGTTCTGCGCCTCGCGACACAGCACGTAGATCACGTGCCTGGGCAGGAAGGAACGACGCTTTAGCTCGCATGCAAACATTTCACGCACCAAATAAAACTGTTATTGAGGTAACCTTTGTGTTCATGTCGACACAGACATTGACATTTGAGTAGGTATGTACCTATCAGTTCAGCCACAAGAGAGAGCCACCAGTGGGGAGAATGTAAAAACGTATTTTTTCTTTGTTCCAATCGAATAGTTACAGATAATTAATTTACAAATGGTTTTTTGTGTAATAGCTGAAAGACATTTTGCGCGCAATGCAGACTTTTTGTGTGCCGCAGACTTTGTGAATTGCACAAAGAGTGTGTCATCTGCGATAGGCCTAATAATCTATCTGTTGAGCTGCATTACAAATTTACCACTCACCTGGGATCCTCGTTGTCCACGGTGTTCTCGTCCATCGCGGACAACTTCTCAAATTTCTCTTGGAAGTCTTGTCGAAGTCTGTTCAGCTGGTTACACGCTATTTCACTGCAATTTTTATTTGAACTTTAGAATAATTTGGAAGGTATTTTCGTGTGTGCGATT
Organism: Leptidea sinapis; assembly: GCF_905404315.1. Lineage (NCBI taxonomy): Eukaryota > Metazoa > Arthropoda > Insecta > Lepidoptera > Pieridae > Leptidea > Leptidea sinapis. The sequence continues at coordinate 3,980,943 of NC_066296.1, read as the reverse complement.
TAAATATCTGATTTTTAAGAATAATTCAACTAATGTATTATTGATTAATAGTACAGTTTTGTTGAATTAGTTAACTTAGTTTTTATTTTACGAAAAATTGGTTTTAGTTTATTATGATTTTTGCCAATAACCGCACATTTTTATTCGTCTTCGTCGTTACTTTTTTTTTCACATTTCACATTTATTTATTCAAAAAATGTAAATGGATTTTCAGCAACATTAAACCTATTTGTTGTAACAAAAACTATATCACCCGGTTAAATTTAAAATGCTCTTTTTACTCTCATATAATTTGCAGTTAGGTACTAACTTATCTTTGTACTATTATGTAAATGTGTGATATAGCCTTAATAACGATGTAATAAGGCTCACTTTAGGAGCAAGCGTATTGAAAAATGTATTTATCTACACCAATGCTTTAAATCCTGTATTAAAGATTCTGAAACAGCTAGCTTATTGCCAACATTAAAACACCCAATGTTCTAATAACCATTACGTCATCCAAACGAGTGTTGTAATGTTCTACTGAATTTCATAACAACACTCATATGTTTTTTTTTTGGGTGGGTGGGTAGATAAGATAAAGGTAGATAAAGTCTTATATGCAACCGTTGATAATTAGGTATTAAAACACTCATGTGTCACACTATTATCAAACTCGGCTTCGCCTCGTGAGATAAACCCACATTCGTCTTTTAATACCCCTTATTACACAACAGTTGCATAAATAACTATTACATAGATGTAATAATCGAAATAAACCACCTTATGTTAATTATAACAACACTAATTAAGATTACTTTACAGCTAATTACTATTATTCTCTTTATCCGTTTCATAAGTGGTGGCTCCTAGTGCCTGTGTTCGCTTGTAGAATAACACACTCAGATAACAAAGAATTTACCAGAAGAAAGTTACTTCCCTTCACAACTCTCAACTACTTAATACTTAAATACTTTTTCCTTAACAGTTTTTTGTCGATGAACTGCAAATTATAATAAGCAATAGATTAAATCTTAGATCATTTATGCGTCTAGATAGACTATGACAGCTGTAAAAACGTCGAAAAAAAATTGAGTTTAAACTTAGCCTTTATTTTGAGAAATGCACGCACACTAAAACTAATATAATATTTAAGGTAAAAATAAAATACTAACATACTTTTAAGTCATACTATAAACTAACTATAAACATAGTAACTTTCACATTTACTTTCATTTGTACTTAGTGATGAAACACTTTAAATTATTATAAGTCAATGCTGTGCATTTCTCTTATAGGTGTGCGATTAGAATTGTAAATAATATTAAATTTATAATTGTTAATGTATTAATATGTATTCTGTTGAAGTGCCTAATAAAGAAATAAATAAGGTGCGGTACAGTTAATACTAACGCAAAGGCAGGTGGCGCCAGGTGGTCGGCAAGAGGTACCCGCGCGGCCAGGCGGGAAGCGAAGCTCCACTCGGCCGAAAGCTGCGAGCGAGACATCGGCTCCGTCACCGACATTTTCCTCAGGTAAGACAAGTATTGCTGAAACAAAAACCAGGTCATAATAACGAAGAATATATATAATATATATATAATAAAAAGAAGAATAGAAAAGAAGTTCGAAGGAGAACAAATATGGATCTTTAATCCCGTATTTTAATTAAATATAAAAATTTAAAAAGTTCGATAATAATTTGCAATGTGAATTAGCAAAATGTTTAAAAATTATTACATGAATTGTAATACAAATTTTAATTGCAAATATTGAACGAAAAGGTACTCGCGGTGAATAGGTTGCCGCGGACAGCATATCACAAACACCACAGCAGTAATCATCTTAATCCAGCAGTTGTAGAGTGGCAACGGAGAGTTAACATAAAAAAGTCAGGAATCATATTTATTTTATGGATAACTTTTCATTATTTCATCACTAGCCGGAAAACGTACACTGGACAGAGGCCTCGCCCCCGTATTCCGGCGATCTTGACCAGATCGTCGGTCCATCTTGTGGGGGGCCAACCAACACTGCGTCATCCGGTACGTGGTCGCCATTCGAGGACTTAACTGGCCCAACAGCCTGGCAGGGCACATAATACGACGGACAGGTCCGTCGTATTATGTGCCCTGCCCACTATTATGGTTAACGTTAAGTAACATCAATTTCTGATAGGTACCGGTACTGATAGCGCATGAAATTGAAATACTGTAGCTGTACGCCATATAAGTTATTGACATTTAGTTGCTCCCTATACAACGTCGTTGGAAATGGTTTGTTAAGCATTTTACCAACTACCAGTGGAAGACTTTTGTTTTTTTAGTCAAGAACTCAAGGTGAAACTGAATTTGTATCGTTGCACCCCAAATTGCGTCCGTTCAAGAAAATCTTAATAATAATCTCAATCATCTTCAATTATGATCAGCAAAACGGAAATTCTGACAGGCTTAAAAAGATTTGATAAGTTTAAGGGTGCAGGCTGTGATAAAATCCCTTCTGTTTTCTCTGTTAAATTCGCAGATGCTCTCTGACATACTCTTTTATTGTTTTTAACAAGTCCTTTGATAGTGGTGTCTTTCCTTCGCTCTGGAAGAAATATTTAATTTTTGAAAAAAATATTTGAAAAACGATTCTCTCAATCATGTCAAAAACTACAGGCCAATCTCATTGTTGCCAATATTTCCAAAATTATTTGAAAAATTTGTGTATCCTAAAATCCTTGTGCACTTGACCCTGGCCAACATGGATTTTCTAGTGGTAAATCAACAACGACAAATCTTCTTTCATTTATAAATGCAATCTCCTTATGTCTTTATAATAGATTTTGTGCTGACGCTATTTATACCGATTTTCAGCAGGCATTTGATGGGTAGAGCACAGTATCTTATTAAATAAGCTTTTAAGGCATGGAATATATGGAACTGTTCTTGGATGGTTTAGATCATTAGCCGCACGTGCGGAGTTGTGGTTAACGGTTTCACATCTTCATCCTTTGAGGCGACATCTGGTGTTCCACAGGGATCTCATTTAGGCCCCCTTCTCTTTAATATTTTCATAAGCGACAATGGATGATTTTGCTAATTAATTAGTAAATAAATAAATAATAATATTTTTTTTTTCCAGAACTATATACATGGCATTGATTCGAATGGCAGTATCATATGGCGCGTGTGTTCTCTTGTGTGTCACGTACCTGCACTGTGTCCCGCACCGTGGTGTCGTAGGTGGTCAGCACCAGAGCCAGTTCGCGGCGCGTGTGCTCGTCGGGCCCGGCCCGCCAGCCACGCAGAACGGCGCACGTGTTCCTGGTGAAGGTGGCACGCGTTTCGGCCGCTATATCCAGCCCCTCGCGCAATTCGTGGATCAGCTGCGAACCGAAAGAACAGGTGTGCTCATACCACGCTTAACTTTTATTATTTTATTTTATTTTATCAAATTCAAAAAGTAAAAGTTTTTATTTGCATAAACATGTTAGATTGATGTTACATAAATATTATAAAGTACATGTTTGCCACATTTATGACATTTATGACATTTTACAAAATCTTTAATTATTCTTTAATAATTCTTGTGTGCGTGTGTATGTCACTGAACTCCTCCTAGACGGCTGGACCGATTTTATTAAAACTTTCTGTATGTCTTCAGGTGGATTCGAGAATGGTTTAGATTCACAATTGAACTACCTCCAAAACGGCTAGACCGATTTTGATGATATTTTTGTTTGTTTCAGTGAATTTGAGATTGGTTTAGATTCTCAATTCCGTCCATATAATATAATTCTCTCCGTCCATATAAATAAGAACTCCTCTTAACGGCTGGACAGATTTTGCAAATTTAAGACGTGTGTACAGGACAACATCTGTTGGGTCCACTAGTACCTTTCTAAATCATTAGATACAATAATATCAATTTAACAAAAGATTAGTAGCAGTATTATTTATTAGTATTAAATTATTTAAAAAAAAAATACAAGTTTTTAATTGAAAATATTTGTCTAATAAATATAAGCAGTTTTTAATAAGGTATATTTTCAATTTAGATGTGAAATTTCTCTCTTGATGAGAAACTTGACGATACCTCTCTTGTTATCTTTGGAATGTGATTATAGATTTTATATTAACGCAATAATAGTGATACACACGTAATAGTTATTTATCTACACCCATGCTTTAAATCCTCTATAAAAGATTCTAAAACAGCTTATTGCCAACAATAAAACACCAAATGCCCTAATAACCATTACATCATCCATACAAGTGTGGGACTGAAATTCAGAACAACATTACAACACTCGTTTGGATAATGTAATGGTTACGAGCTACTGGCTTTTTTTTATGTTAGCAGTAAGCTAACTGTTTCAGAATCTTTTATAGAGCATTCATATTATGGGTGTAGATAGAGTCTTGTATGCAACTGTTGATAATTAGGTATTAAAAAACTCATGTGATTATTATAATTATCATTCATCTTTTAATTAAGCGGCGCAAGAAACTCTCCCAGCATTCTTTTTTGCGCTCTTTTTATTTAAAATAATCATAATCTAGTCCCAGGCTCTCTGATCACTTAGATATTCAGCTGTGGAGTAGTAGGATTTACGGTAGCCTTTTTTAATAAAACATTTAGATTTATTTATAGATAATGCCGGAACAGCGGCTGCGACTTTATTTTAAAAATGTATACATTTACCCTTAAAGCTATTATGTATCCTATGAAGCCTACTAGAAATAGTTACACGCAATCCCTTATTTCTAGTGTTACACTAGAAATAATATACTACATATTTCTTTATTTTAGTGTAATAAATTTACACCAAAACCCTTCGGTGACATGAACCTATATCGGAATATAATAGAAAGTTAAATATTGTTATAGGTTATTATTAAGGATAATGTAGGTGTAGGGTACCTGCTTGATGGTGAGACACGAGGGTTGGTCTGGACGCGAGTGCACGCGCATTGCCAGGTAGTCATGTATGGCCTCCATGCAGATGCAGCTTAGCAGCAGAAAGTGATTGCGGTATGAAGGCAGACGCAACGCGCGGCACTCCGGCGACCAGCATCCGTACCTGCTCATACTCACTGCTACATACTCGGTTACGGTTAAAAGAGTATAAAATGGTGATTAAGAGATGGATTGCCAAAGTAAAAATTGAAATGTAGTTTAGTATGAAACATGCAGTGATGTGACATAAGTTTGAGATAGTGGTTACAATTGGGCGACGAAGTATAATCCGGCTAAATTTGAAAGCGAACAGTTGCTTAAAACTCCGTTTTTTACAACATTATAGCTGTCAATCTGTCAATGACTGCATGTTTCATATATTCGAGTGAATCGCTTTTTCTCTCTAAGAGTTTCGCTAGGCTGATACTGACGGCCTTTGAATGTGTATGGCTTAAGTTTATTTATGACAATATGGGACAAGACGAGCATGATGTTCAGCTGTTTGTAATTGATACGCCCTGCCCATTACAATGCAGTGCCGCTTTGGATTATTGAAGAACATAAAATTCTTAGCGGCACTACAATTCCGCTCGTCATATTGAGATATAAAATGTTAAGTCTCATTTGCCCAGTAATTTCACTAGATACGACGCCATTCTGACCGAAACACAATAATGGTTCCACATAACTGCGTCACGGCAGAAAAAGGCACCGTTGTAGTAACCATAATCTAGCCGGCATCCTGTGCAAAGGTGCCTCCCACAAATAATATCAACTTGAGAGAATCACGCTAATGCGAGAACTCTACAGGGTTCGTAACCAAATAAAAACCGACGTGTCGTAACAGCCCTACCGATGTTTCAACCACATGTAGGTATTTTTTTTTCGATTCCCTTACGGTTGCAAGAGCATAAGTCCATAAGTACCCTAGGTATCTCATAAAAAAATATAACCAATAAAACAAACTCACCTCCGTAATTCGTAAATGTTGCCAATGTTACTGTCTTTCTCTTCCATTTTCTTCTCATCTCTCAATTGTTCTCCGAGTTCAATTGTTTCCTCACCTGCCTGCAATTGTTGTACATTGAACCATATTTAACTACTGAATTATATATGGATAAGGTTATATTATATCATATCTTAGGACTGTAGCACTCATCACTTAGTTTTTTTTTATAAAATACATTTTAATAATAATACAAATTAGCCTAAAAAGAACTAGTAGTTTCTTGCGAAAAAAAAGATTCTTGAAAAATCCCCCCAAAATACTGAGCGGCACTACAATTGCGCTCGTCACCAAGTCTCATTCGCCCAGTAATTTCACTAGCAACGGCGCCCTTCAGACCTAACCACAATAATGTTCACACATTTCACCTTAATTTCACCATAATGTTCACCTATTTCTGCCGTGAAGCTACTGCTTTAGGCGCCGTTGTGGAACCCATAATCTATCCGGCATCAGCGGTGTAAGCCCCGGATGTAGTGTATATAATGTAGATACATTCAATAAGATGCGACGAATTTGGCTCTTCGCCTTAAATAATAATAATAAGCGTATGGAATAGCGAAAACCGCTCTATAAGACCTAAGACCTTTGTACGAAAGAATACCTTAAACCATAGGTTCTCAACGTGGGCGATAACGCCCCCTTGTGGGCGTTTGAGACTTTTGGGGGGGCAGTAGAAGACCCAGAGAAAATTAGGGGGCATTGAGATGGCGCAGATGGGGCGTGGGTAGATTAAAAAATATAGTCTAAAAAGCCAAAAAATACACGAAAATACTCTAGAAAAACATAAAGTGGGCGGTGAGCAAAATAAGGATGAGAAACTATGCCTTAAACTTATATCTCCCTTAGCTTTCATAACAAACTTTAACAGCAAACAAATATAAGATGCACAAATTAAATTTGAAAACAAAATTTATGAACGATGCGGGGCTGGAAACCGCGACCTCTCGCGTTTCGGTTATCACTTAAAAAATAACAAATTGTTTAGAATTGAAAGAGCGACATTTCAAGTCAATTTCCTAATATGCAAATATTGGGATTGAGCAGGATATCAACTGTAAAGTTGATCCTTTAGATGGAGCCACAACCAGAGAGTTAAACAAAGACATACAAGATTTATCAACGAAACGTCTCTCGAACGATAGGCACTGAGCCTAGGAAGAGTGCTCACACGGAACGCGAGAGATCGCAGTTTCGAGTTCCGCATCGTCTACAAATTTTGTTTTCAAATTTATTTTGTGTAATTAATCCCAGAAGTGAGGGTTGTCACTTTAAAAAATAACAAATTGTTTAAATATAAGATGATTGTTAATTACCGTTTGTAATATTTATTTATTTATTTCAAGGAATATCAACAGCTACTTACACAAAATAAAAAGACAATAAAAACTTAGAGCTAATTACAGATATTCACTAATAGACAATAGAAGTAGTAAGAAGTAAAATTATAAAGAGTAAACATGTAAAATTATAATCTAATAATAAGCACACTAAATATTTACAGGTTAGTCATTGGATACAAAAAATGTTTTCATGATACATTGTTTCATTGCTTTGACAGTTGTATTAAAAATATCCAAATTAATTATTTCGCTGCTTAGTTTAATATAGGTGGAGCTAGCTCGCAAGATATAACTATTGCTCCGGTAGTTAGAAGATGACTGAGGTACATACAATAAACGGCTATAGCGTCGTGCAGTTGACGAAGTTCTCATTGAAATTGTCGAAAGAAGATCTGGACAATCAACCTTATTTTGAGCTATTTTCAAGAAGAAAGCAATGTCAGAGATCATACGTCGTTTCTCAAGCGGTAGTAAATGTTGCTGTTAACAGTGTTGCTCGTAGGACTTTGAATTGTATCTGTCGTTAGTACGGTAGCATAGAAAGCGTAAGGACTTTTTTAAATAATTTCTATTCGAGAAATATATGTAGAATACAAGGGATTCCAGATTTGAGAGGCATATTCTAAGTGAACACGAACGAAGGTGCAGTACAATATCTTCAGTGTCTTGACTTGATGGAAATCACGCGAGCTTCTTATAATAAATCCAAGGGTTTTCATAGCTTTTGATATAGTTAAATTTATATGTTAGTCAAATAATAGCTTTGAATCAAGTAAAACACCAAGGTCTCGTATTGTACTACTCCTCTGCACATTTTCACATTTCAACTGGTATTTGAAAATAATAGGATGCCGCTTTCGCGTGAATGTCATTACGCTACATTTCGATGGGTTTAGGTTTAGGCTATGATCATCACAATAATTTTGCAATCGGTGTAGATCTTCTTGTAGTTCTATTGCATCATCTAGTGACGATACCTTGTTGTAGATTTTGATATCGTCAGCAAAGCACAATATTTTGGCGATACGTAAGCATGCATCGACATCATATAAAAATATTGCGAACAATAGAGGACCAAGCAAGGAACCCTGAGGAACGCCACTCGATATGGGTGCCCACCCTGAGATATAATTACTGACAACAACAGCTTGAGTGCGATTATGAATATAGGAGGAAAACCATCTTAACAAATCACCGCTGATACCAATATTATAGAGCTTATTAAGAAGGATGTCATGCCGCATTCGGTCGAATGCCTTACTGAAGTCGGTGTAAAATACATCAGCTTGGACACCTTGCTCCATTGTTTTGTTAGATAATTATTAAGAAGTGCAAGATTAGAGACGGACGAGCGACCTATAAGAAAACCATGCTGACTGGGGCTACAGGCTTGCCTTAATGCAGGATAAACCTGACTATAAATGATTTTCTCAAAAACCTTAGATATAATGCAAAGCTTAGAATTTGATACATTAGTCTTAGCCCAAGTTTTAGGCACTGGAGTAATATAAGCCATTCTCCATAAATCTGGCATTACACGCGCATAGAGAGATTTGTTGCATAAAATTGTAATGGATACACATATGGTATCAGAACATTTCACTAAGAATATTCCAGGTAAATGATCCGGACCATCAGATTTTGATGGGTCAATACCATGGAGTAGTTTCTTTACCTCAGTAACGTCTACATGTATTTGCGAGATATCACACACTGGTTGTGATGATAAAAAGATGACATTTTTATTGACCGGGGGATCGGTAAGTTATTACGAAAAAAATCAGAAAAGGCATTACAAATAGTGGTGCCAGTATTGAAGGTTTTGTCAGCAAGGTGCATGCAACCAGGCATAGAATTCAGATTTTGTTTAGACTTCATATAGGACCAAAACTATTTTGGATTCAGATTTTATAGAATTTTCAACAGTACGAATATAATTATCGTAACATGATTTTTCAAGATATTTTATTCTTGCACGTATCATTTTATAAGAAACCATATCCGACATATTACCATAAGTTTTGTATTTACGTAAATATTTATATTTTTCTTTAATAACTTTTTTAAGATGGATAGAGTACCACACTGGATAGTGATTGGATTTAATACATTTAGATGGTATATAACTTGTTTTCAATTTTCAAAAAACTCATAGAAAAATGTGACCGACTCGACGCCATGCCAATCAATGCTTTGTATTTCAGCATTAATTGCCTCATAATCAACGCAATTAAACATGTATTTACGCCTAGAGGCCGACTGGAGAAAACTTTTCGCGGTAAATTTAACTATCAAAGATAAGGCTGCATGGTGGGCGTCTATAGGAACAAGCGCATTATTACTAACATCACTGACTGTCACCAAGCCATTGGACAGCACTAAATCTAGAGTTTAATTATATATATTTCGGATTCCATTCAATTGCTTCAGACCAAGAAATGCCAATTCATCCGTGAAAAAATTTCGTAACTGTCATTACAAAGATTCCATAATATAGTTGTGAGTGAGGTTTACCTGAGGCTCCTGCAGCGTCATGTAGACCTTCTGCAGCAGGTTCGTACAGATCTTGTTCATGAAGCGCAGGCAGCGGCGCACGCCCTGCGTCTTGAGCATCTCGTAGTGGTAGTCGCTGGGGGTCAAAGAAATTATTTTTAACAAATCATTTGAATTTCGAATCACATTTATTTTGTACATTTTCTGGGATCATATTGTAAAACCTCTTTTATTGAACATAGTACCTATTCTTTATACACTGATGATATGAAACTTTCTAAGGAAATCCATAATGTTTATGATGTAGAATTATTGCAAAATGATATAACGCGTGTTCAGATGTGGTGTAATTTAAATAAAGTGTGTTTGAACGCTTCTAAATTTTACCATATAATATTTACCAAAAGAAAGAATCCTCTATCCACAACTTATGTTATTAATGATGAACAACTGGTCAAGGTCGGTTGGGATAACTAGATATGAAGCTCACCTTTATACCACATTATAATATTATAATCAGAAAGGCTTCTAAAATGTTAGGGTTCATAAGACGAGCAACTAGATGTTTTAAGAAATCAAAACCTAAAATTGTATTATTTAATTCCTTCATCCGCAGCACAGTTGAATTTTGTAGCGTTATCTGGAACCCTCAGTATTCTGTCCACAGGGATCGTATTGAACGAATTAATCGCTCTTTTACCAAGCACATATGTTTTATGAATAGATATATAAGCAACAAAAGCAACTATGAAAATACATTAAAGTTTTTAAAATGAATAAACTCTCTGATAGACGTCGTATGATTGACCATTGTTTTTATATGATGTTATAAACAACATGCTCGATACACCCAATATCCTGAGCAAAATAACATTAAATAACATACCGAGTTTTAGGGACAAGAAGCAAACACAAACTTTTCTATCTACCCACCCGTAAGGACTAACGTTGGCAGCAACCCGCCACTATATCGTGTCTGATATTCAATAAATAATATTTCGGAGACATCCGGGGCCGATTCATTTTGCGATAGCACTGCATAGCATTGCATTTAAACGTAAGGTATTGCAACGATAGTATAATGATTCTTTAATTACTTATTATCATATTTTTATAGAAGTGCCCAATAGTAATGATTCTCATTTATGTTGTGTGTAACTGTAATTGACTGATACACTAGAACTATTTTTGTGGAATATTTAGGTTTAAGAGTGTATTGTGTATGTGTTGTTGGAGCACCTTAAATAAATAAATATAATAAAAGCATAGACTAATACTAGCTCGACTTAATCGAGTAGAAGGCATAACAAGTTTATGTTTGATCGGTAACAAAAGTTGTAGATCGGGAGCGAGGTTCATTGTATTGAGTAGTAAGTAAATGCATTATATGTATTGAGTTTAAATTGTAGTTTCCCCTTTAGTGTTACGTTGTGCGTATCTTCGGGTGCGTGCGTGTTCACAGTGCGGGTACGTGCGGGTGAGTGCGTGTTCATAGTGCGGGTGCGTAAGTTTGTTTTGTGCGGATGCATGCGTGTTCATAGTGCGGGGGTGCGTGCGTGTTCAAAGTGCGGGTGCGTAAGTTTTTTAGCGCGGATGCATGCATGTTCCTAGTTCGGGTGCGTGAGTGTTTATAGTGCTGGTGCATGCGTGTTCATAGTTCAGGTGCGTGCGTGTTCATAATGCGGGTGCGTTCGTGTACCGGTAGGCGGACACATCGGTGCGGCCCAGCAGCCGCAGCAGCGCCAGATCCCGCAGCTCGCCAAGCCGCAGCGCGTCCTCCGGCGCCGGGCTGAAGCCGTCTCGCTCGCCCGTCGACCCGTATCCGCTCTCTGTCGACGCGTAAATCTCTCTCTGTTTCTCACGCGACCCTGTAACGACATCCAATACAATTTCAATTTGGAACCAGCTTTCTTCGTCTACTTTTGTAGGCTCTGTTTATATTTACGTCAAGAATTCGGGCAGTTCATTTTTCAATATTCATTCCTACGTCTAAAAATGTATTGAACAGACAATACAGTTGACGTAAATTCATTTTTTAAAGTTCTTTTTGTAGATTACCTGTGCCATGACTAAATCCCATCTATTTTATAACTTTATTTGTCCTATAGTATAAAAGAGAGATACTGTGGATCATGGTATGGGCAAGCCTGTCTCACTTCCCGTGTGTCAAAATCGTAAGTACGCGTGGGGGTCTCTAAAGGGTGCCTCACGAGCGAGCTTTGTTCGTCACCTACTTCACCGGTTCGACTGATTTTTTTTTTAAATGGAGAAACATAAAAAAAAAACAAAGCATATTTATAAAGGTCATCGATACAAATTTAAATTTTTTAAGCCTCCTAACGACGCTGAAACAACTTATTAAAGGTGCACAAATAAAATTTGAAAAACAACAAAATTTTCTGAACGATACGGAACTCGAACCCACGACCTCCGGCGTTCCGTGCCGGTGCTCTAACCAACTGAGCAAACCGTTCGAGTTACGTCTCGTTATAAAATCTTGTTTGCTTTGTTCAACTCTCACGTTATCAACTGTAAAGTAGATCCTGTAGATGAAGCCACAACCTGAGAGTTGAACAAAGCAAACAAGATTTTATAACGAGACGTTACTCGAACGGTTGGCTCAGTTAGTTAGAGCACCGGCACGGAACGCCGGAGGTAAATATTATACACGTATTATACATGGACATACAATTTTGTTTTTCAAATTTTATTTCTGTATTAATCCCAGAAGTGAGGGTTATCACTTTAAAAACATAACATATTAATTAAAGGTGATTATTATTATTATGAAATTAGCATTAATGATAGGTACCTACTTATATCCTATACTAAATAGGTTTGACTATGTAGTGGTCTTCCAACGCATACACTACTATCTGTAACTAATGAAGGTTTGACGACGAAAGAATATTGATTTAAAATTACGATTACACACCTATTTATAATATAGAATTAAAACTGAGCTGTATTTATGAGATGATATTATACTATACATTTTTGATGAAAGCTAGGTGAACAACATTTGATGTAGATTTGTTTATCTAGTCAAGCATAGACTCACCAGCTCCGAGGCTGGAATCCACGACATCATCACTTTCCCTCTCACCATCAACTTCTGAGACACTCTTTGCATTGTTCTCTTCTGTTACTTCCCCGCCACCGTTCTGTGTTTCGAGGGTTGCTGGTTCTTTAATTTTTTCACTCTACAACCAATAAAAAATTACTTGTACATATTTACAAAACGAATTCATGAATAATGACAAACTTTGATGAACTATGTTTAGACTAAAGATAACAGCTTTTTTCAATTTGACCACAAATAAATGTGAACTCCTATTTTTGTTTAGTATTTTCCAGCTTGAGGGCAGTTGTAACATTCCAAATCTGTGGTATCATTAAGAAAGTCATTTATGTTATAGTAACCTTTACCACACAAACGTTTTTTAAAAAATCTTTTGGATTGCGTAACACATTTGTTTGACAGTACATTTTCTGGGATCATATAAATCCCATGCCCATCCTATTCCCAATAACTTACTTACTCGATTTAACCGAGTAGTAGGCATAACAAGTTCATTTTTGATCCTACTGTTAACATTGTGATTATCACAATTTCTATCAAATTCGCTAATGTTCCTATGTACATACGAAACATTATCAAAAACATATTGAGAGGCAACAGTTAAAATGTTTATTTATATGAATTTATCTCTTATTGATACCACCATAATTATAAACCACAAAATACGGAGTTAATTTGAATGCAAGTTTAAATGTATAAGTAAATCTGTATAAGTTAATGTACACGAATATACAAATCCGTTCAGACAATTTATGACGACCTATTAATAGGCGATTGGCAGTATAGTTTATTGTACGTCAATGGAACTAGGTTATAAATGGCGCGGATAGTACTCTTCTGCAGCACAAAGATGGTATTGATATCGGCTGCTCTGCCCCATTACCATAACATATGACATAATGCTATGAAAATTAAGAGAAAAGAGGAAAAGTGAGGCTCCTTTGCACAGGATCCTGGCTAGATTATGGGGGACCACAACGGCGCCTATTTCTGCCGTGAAGCAGTAATGTGTTTGGGTGTGAAGGTAGCTAGTGAAATTACTGGGCAAATGAGATTTAATATCTTATGTCTCAAGGAGACGAGCGCAATTGTAGTGCTGCTCAGTATTTTTGGCTTTTTCAAGAATCCTGAGCGGCACTGCATTGTAATGGGCATTACGTACAAATTACCATCAGCTGAGCGTCCTGTCCATCTCGTCCCTTATGGTCATAAAAAAACTGAAGTAAACTAGTCGTAATTAAAGTGGCACCTGTTCATTTTCATTATCGTCGGAGCTAGTGGGTGTGTTGGGGGTGTGGCCTGAGCGAGTACTGGCGTCGCTGCCACTGGAGTCTCCGGGGCGGACGCCACCGTCCGCAAACCGCACGGAGGAGGCCCGCAGTGACGCCGATGCTGTACTACTGTAAGATATGCATACCCGATAGTTATTAGGGTAATGTCGATTATTCGAGTAGTATTCGATATCCGTGGTTTACATAATCCAAAGTTAAAAGGACGGATATCGTAACAATGTTAAGACTTTGGCACATTCCATCAAATAAATTTAAATTTATAATGAAGAGATCGCTAACACAAAATTGTATAGAGTGTGGAGACACAATAACTCATGATATTTTCAATCCTTTGATTGAATGTGTTCGGAACGATTCAGAGCGGCCGAGTCTCCTTAATTACAATGTGGGTATGTGTAATAGTTTACAAGCCACGCCCCTATCAAGGGCCGCGCGGTCGTTCGTTCAAATGTGTTAATAATGTGTTTGAATATTTTGGTTATATGTGGCTCTTTGTGTTTTTTATATATTGCGTGATGTAATTAAGGTGACATAGTCATCTTTGACTAAACCCAAATAAAAAATATTTATTGCCGACATGAGACCCATTCTGTCAGCAACTTTTTCAAATTATTTATTTCAGTTCTAGAAATTTGTATCTGTATATTATTAGTAAAACACTAATAATTATGCCAGCGCCAGATAAAGCTTCAAAGTTTTGCACACGTCTTTGAAGTCTTTGAAAACACATATTGACGCAACCTGCCAGACACGCTGGGCAAGGACTTCTCCACAGTATGCTGGTGGACAAAATATACACATAAATACTACAGCCACACGGACTATTTATGTGGCAATCAAACAAGAGAAGCTATATGTGGTGCGGGCATTAATTAAAAAAGAGAGAGAAAAAAAAGAAAAAGAATTGCTTCCTTCTCGGATAGACTCCGCAAATCGCAGAATCGCATTCTCCAAACGGTTTGTGAGGGGATGCTTAGCAATATTTTTTCATATTGGCTATCTGTGCATAAAAACAAAAATAGTAAATAAATGACGGTGCATGGACCAAGACGCCTGGGAAGAGCTTTATTAACCTTTCCAGATAGATTATAAGCTTTGTGTATATTTTACTTTTTATCTTTATATAATGTATTAGAATATTAGTACTTATTTGTTTCATAATATGTATACTGGGTAATTTTGCCTTTAATAAAAACTTATTATTATTATTATTAATAAAATTGAATACGATACGATAAGAAGGCTTTATAATCAAAAGAAAGTACCTGTAAATATCCGCATCTGGTCGCATTTCTGGTCGACTCGAAGCTGGCGTGACGCGTCTGTTCTTGATGCGAACGGAACGCATCATGCGTCGCACCGACAGAATCTTGAGTCGCATGTGAAGTGCCGTATTGTACCACAGGCACATTGCCTGTCAATCATAAAAGGCTCTTAATTAAATTAGAATATCATTCCCACCAACTGTATCTGTGGCGGTCCTCCACAGTGCAGTTTTCAAGGAACTTTCTTCCACGTACTACAAAGCTGTGGAATGAGCTTCCTTGTGTGGTGTTTCCGGGACGATACTAAGATACTAAACGCCACCAACGCTAATGTGATTCCTTTGGTGTTGCCAGAGAATGTGGGCGACGGTGATCACTTAACACCACATACACTCGTTTGTCCAACTTTTCTGAGATTAGCAAACCATTTAAAAGCTTATCAGCGGAACTTGTCAGCCCAAGTCTGCTATACGTGATAAGTGATCACCTCTGCCCTTACTAACAGAGAGTAACACCAGAGGAATCAGAAAGTATTATTCTCAGACTTGAAGTAAGTATTCTGAGGTTATATAGACCTGGCAACAAGCCGTTCCTCTTTGGTTTCGTTTTGTGGCGTCATTAAGCAACGCCCAATAATAAGCCGTTCGCAAGAGTGTGCGGCACCTCTTTTAGACGAGGGTTCACTGTTAGACGCCCTATGCGTTGGCTTTTGACAAACGTTCGCAACTTTAGAGAATATATAATGGGCTCCTGAGTTACTCACCCGCAAGGTGTCGATGAGCCGCGGCGAGGCCAGCTCGGGGTGTCCGACGGCAGCAGCCGAGCTGGAAGGGTACAGCGACACGGCAGCCTCCATCGACTCCAGGAGCTCGCTCACTTCACCCATGGCCTGTCCGATGGCATCCGAGCACGCCGTGCAGTCTATGTGCAGACAACCTTCTTGCGCCTCTATAAACACCACGTTTGTTTTATAAATTTGTTTTTTTATTAGAGAGTTATTGGTATTGGAATATCAAAGAAAATTTCAATAGATAAATTGTTGGCGTTTGATGTGAGAGTATCAATATTTTGTGAAATTTCTATCACGAAAAATTATTGGATTTAGAAATGCACACCCAACGAAATGTCAGCATTGGTAGCGTCAGCGGTTCCGCGGACCTCAGTCAGATCCTCGTGCGTGGACTCCTTGGAGGAAGAGACCTTGGCGGTGCAGCTGGTTGCTCGGCAGCAAGGCCGCTTACTCACAAACCTGCGGACAGTCACAGTTCAATAATTGTCGTCCATCAACTGTTTTCTAAAATACTAACAGATTCAACATTTGGACCTCTTTTCTATGGGAGAGGAGGACTGACGAGCATACAGGTTACCTTTTTTTTATGAAAATAAGGGACGAGACGAGCAGGACGTCCAGCTGATGGTAATTGATACGCCCTGTCAATTACAATGCAGTGCCGCTCAGGAATCTTGAAGAACCCCAAATATTCTGAGCAGCACTACAACTGCGCTCGTTACCTTGAGGTATAAGATGCTAAGTCTCATTTCCCCAGTAATTTCACTAGCTACGGCGCCCTTCAGATCGAAACACAGTAATCCTTACACATTATTGCTTCACGGTAGAAATAGGCGCCGTTGTGGTACCCATAATATAGGCGGCATCCTGTGCAAAGGAGCCTCCTACTGGTAAAAGGTGTTAAGTGATCACCGCCGCCCACATTCTCTTACATTAAAGAGTTGCTGGCCTTTTAGTATACGTGCTTTTTTTAAGGTACCCGTCGCCACTGGAGACACCGCACAAGGAAGCTCATTCCACATCTTGGTTGGACGTGGAAGAAAGTTCCTTGAAAACATTGTTTAGTACTTGGTTTACGTGTAGAGTTAACTAATAGGTTTGCCAAGATGAGGTAGAAAAGATTGGCCCAAAAAATGAAAGAATTATGCTTCTTGCGAAAATAAATAGATAGACATGGAAGACAAAGGGCGTGAAAACTCAGTAAAACGCGTTAGCTTAAAGACCTCATCAAATTTCCCCAAAAACTAAAGTCATCAATTAAAGCCAACAATAATAGAACCTTTGAATTAGGATACTCGGTAATTGATCACTCTGGCAATGTCGGGGAATTTCCAATTTCCATTTGCGTTCGAAAAGTGGGATATATACCTGTACTCCAATATTCTGCGCACCACTTGAGGGATTAGGCCCCTCTGTGCACACAGGAACGCGTCCTGCTGCGCCAGAGTACGCCCTGCTAACTTGGCCTGCAACTCCAGCCATATCATGTCCTTCAGCTCGTTTTGCCACACCTGGTCCTCTATACTTATCTGGTGACAAACATGGTATTGTTTATAGCAATCAAAGTACATTAATGTCACAGAAACAAGACTGTTTAAGCAAATTGTTATTTTTAATTGATTTCCCTCACTTTTGGGATTAAATAATAATAAATTATCTATTTCGACCAACTAAGGATCATAGTGTGTTAGTAAGTAACAAAGTAACTTAAAACCTTCTGTTAGTACAAGATTTCTTAAAATCTACACCTTCCTAACCTAGGACAGGACCGACTTGTCAGCACATGTATCATATAACAGTGGTTCAGGTATTGACAATCGAACCTGTGCGAAAACGCCCTTAGAATACCATTGGGGCTAGCCCGGATCTTACGCAACAGGGATATACACCGTAAAAACAATCTACGCGCGCCTCAGCAAACATCACCGATGCGCTGCAGTATCGTGGCAGCCCCAATAACATTCTGAACGCATTATTATACTGAAAACGCAGGCCATTGTACTGCTGTCGACCCACAGACTGCTCGTTGAAAATGAGGTGCAGAAAGCTTTGAAGAGTGTAATCTATACTGGCAAGGTACAGCGAGCAAATCTGCGGATGAAAAGATAAAGGCACAAACTTGTTTTTTTCATTTATGATACTGTCAGCATACTGTATTAGTCGATTTGAGACTTGATAAGGTACACAGTAAAATCTTTATATTGACAAACTACTAACTATACTCCTCAAAGTTAAATATGATCATGCTTTTCAAGATCATATTTCAATCTCGTGACGATCTTTCACAGTATGATTCTTAATGAACTTTCTGCCAAGCTCAACTTTGGAGACAAACCTCCATCCGCGGTTTTACCAGTTCGACATGACTGACTAAAGAAAAGAGTATTCACTTTAACCTTCTATAATCGGCAAGTGCCCCAGAGCACTCGATTTTCCAATACATCAAAATCGAAAGTGCCGTACTGCACACTATTACCTCACCAAGTTCTGACCCTTATTTTGTTTATAAGTTGGTTTATTTTGCATGGACTTATAGCTTATTTCAATAGCTTTCTGATACATTCACTCAAATCATCCTAATTATAACCAGTCTATTAATACGCGTAAAATAATACGCATTGACAGGCCGCTGCGCGCGCGCCAAAATCACGGTCTAAGGCAAACGGTCGATCGGGATCGACTGGTCGAAATCGGTAATTACGTACCATCTTATGAAAAGTATGCTCAGGACATGCAGTGTCACTATTCAACATCCAAAGTAACTCTGAAGTTAAGCTAAGAACTTTAGAACGCGTTTGTTTTGTAAGAACCAATAAACTCGCAATTTTGAATAATAATTATGAGTTTTTTCATTGACATTTAAGAGCAGACCTACACTTACCTTGACTAAAAAAATGCATATTTTGCGCAAAACTCTAATATCTATCTTAAATCTATAATATCTATGTCATCGTGACACTACCTACATGACAATCCTTCATCAAACATACTTGAAGCCTCTCAGAGCCGATCGATCGTAGTCTAACAATTTTGAGGTAGATCGCCATTAGTTCAAGCTTGAGCACCCCTGGTCTAAGGCATACCGCGGCGCGGGGCACTTGCTGATTTCTGAAGGTGAAATGCCGGTTTGGCACATGTTGTTGTGATTGCTTATTTGCTGCACGAGACCATAAGGGGCGATGATCACCAACTATGATGACTTGCAAATTCAGTAAGCCCTCCTATGCCATAAAAGGAATTACTTAACGACACCAATAAGACATACTCTATGGTCAAGTATTATAATGGTATGTCTGTGGGAATACATGTAATAAAAAAATTGTGTGTAATCAGCATCGGCGTCTACGTTTCCATTCTGATGTTGATAATTATACCAGTGTGAGGCTTCTTTACACAGGATGCCAGCTAGATTATTATTGGTACCACAACGACGCCTATTTCTGCCGTGAAGCAGTAATGTGTAAGAATTACTGTGTTTCAGTCTGAAGGGTGCCACAATTACTGGGCAAATTGGACTTGACATCTTATGTCTCAAGGTGACGAGCGCACTTGTAGTGGCCCTCAGAGTTTTTTGGGTTTTTGGCGTATCAATTACCAGCAGCTAAACGTCCTGCTCGTCTCGTCCCTTATTTTCATATTTAAAAAATAACAATAATTTGCTGTGGTCCATAGATAATTAGTACCTCGGCGATACCTTCAAAATGACCGCAATCCTCATTTATAGGGTAGTAGAGACCAGCGAGGACTTAGTACTAAGTGACTCAAATGCACGTCTATGCAATATTAACAGAGCCACTTGTATTCTCCTGATCAAAAAAGGAAATGCTCACAGTTCGCCGGCAGCCCCTCTCCGTATTGCCAATATTGATGAGCATGCTGAACCAGCTGTGGAAGTTGACGCGGCTGGCTGGCAGCTCCTCCTCCACACCGTCGTGGCGCGTCTCCGCCATGTCATTCTCACTGTCGCGACACTTCAGCCGTGACGTCAGCGACATGAACCGGCTGCATGACTCAACCTGCCGCATGTAATTACCAAAGAGGATGTAAATACTACGTAATAAAAGGCGGGACTGCCTAAGTAGAAATTCAAATTTAAATAAGTACGAAACGTGCATTCTATTGACATAAGTTTGAAATAGTAGTAATTCCACTATCGCGATTGGCGACGAAGTATAATCCGGCTAAGTTTGAAAGCGAACAGTTGCTTAAAACTTAGTGGATTTCGGCTATCTCCGTTTTTGTACAAGATTATAGCCGTCATCTGTCAATCTGTCAATGACTGCATGTTTCATACAATCAAGTGATTACTTACTCTTAGAGAGTATCGCTAGCCTGAAGGCCTACCATCAACTTATTATTAGCGATTCAATTCCGATGAAGTTAAGTTTAAGTACCTAAACAGACTCGATAAGATTAGCACCACGAAGTGCCTTTAACTGAATGGCGTTTGAATCGCTTTTTTTTATAGAAAAAGGAGGACAAACGAGCACACGGGTCACCTGGTGTATGCCCACATTCTCTTGCAACACCAGAGGAATCACAGGAGCGTTGCCGGCCTTTAAGGAAGGCGTACGCGCGCGAAGGTTGAATTCGGCGGCATCAGGTGAAACAAACAGGTAGTCAAACAAGAGAGACCCGAGAGAGAGTCATAGCGACAATTCCAATAGAGATGCAGGCCCATTTACACTATAATATCTCTTATCTAACCCAGACCTACGGGCCTTTCAGGTGGAAATAATTTTAGTAATGTAATTTGCACAGATGCCAAGTTACATAAAAAACCAATTTATTGTATGTTCTATTTTATAACGACAAATGTATGGTACCTACTGAAATAGTGTTTGCACTAGGCCTGAGATCTATTGAGCATACTTAGACTTTGCTCAGACTTTACTCACGTAAAACTTAGCTGAGTGTAAGCTTAGCATTGTCTTTGGTATCGTTTTTAAAGTCATTTGACAGCTGAAATTATACTGAGCTTAGGCTATGACAGCCCAATGCGAAATAGACCAGTGCTGATGCCTTTGAAAATGACAAAAAGTGAAAAAAAATATAGTAGGATGAAACTTATTGGAAAAGGAAGAGAATATAACAAAAATGAAAGTAGATAATTTATACCTGTTATTTCGTAGCAGCAAAAATATGTATATAACTTTGAGGTTATGTGAAAAAGTGTGAAAACAAAAGTTGTAGATCTTTTTATTACCTACTACTAGGACTTGTAGTTTTGCCGGAAATCGAGATAAACCGTTTTTTACCCTTAAACACCCCCCCTTTTCCACTTCCCGACCTCAGATCGCCCGTTTTTGCTTTCATTTTTGTTATATTCTCGTCCTTTTCCAATGGGTTTCATCCTACTATTAAATGTTTTGGTTTCAAAAATTATCGACCCTGGTCTAAAAGTCAAGTTCGCGTTTTATCAGACTCAGCTAAATTTTGCGTAAGTAAAGTCAAAACAAAATCTACGTACGCTCTATAGAGCTCAACCTTAGAGTAGCGAACTCACCAGAGTGGGAACGGAGTGCGTAGCCGCGGGCGAAGGCAGCGAGTCTGCCTTACCGTCTGTCTCTCCAAAGTCCTGCTTCCAGTCGCGCTCTTTCGCTCTCGTCAACTTGAGGCTCGCGCGTTTTTTTAAGCGTTCTAGGGTGCAAATATTTTAGATTTTAATGAAATTAGTATGGGCCTTAGTTTAGATACGCAGTAAAAAGTAGACGCTTAATTTGAAAATAATTTGTGACCAACGTTCCGAATTATAAAAACTGGTAGAGTACGACGCGGACTCGCACGCTAAGAATCCAATACAAATGTAAGTCGGTCATCAGAGGCCAATAACATCAACACGCGACGTGGGGCATGCATTGCTTCTGTCCCCAGATTCGGCCTCTGTCCCCGCACGTGTAGGTAATGTGTGTGGCCTGCCGCCCGTCCCTCACCTCCTCCTCTCTCGGAGGTGTCGCCTGCCAGCGTTACGTTAACGCCTCAAAGTCTATACTGCTGCTGCCATCCGCCAGCAACCCAGAAATCGGACAGTGATGAGGACAGAGAGTGGAAAGCAGGCACGCCCGCAACGAACCCACTGGTAGAACTGTGTCTAAGGGCCATACCGACAAGGATGGCTTCATTAAGGTGGAGCGGAAGAAGAGGAGGCCTGCTGGTCGTAATAAATTTAGCTATGACAGAACCAGATCCTGCGTCCCGTAGTCCCAGCTACTACTACATCACCAAGGCCTGGGATAGTGTTCAAAACTTGGTGGAGAAGACAAGGTTCCTGTTGGGGATCGAAAAGTTGACTCGTCACGAAGTAGACTTAACTCTTTTGTTGTTCGCGCCCCGACAGAACATAATACCTATATCGACCTTCCTGGACGTGAAGCTGTGGCCGAAGGGGGTCGTTTTCTGCAAGTATCGCGGACGCCAGAAGTTACCGGACCTGCACCTCACATCGCCGCGAAAATGTGACGTAGGTTTAACTTATTTAAATATGCATGTTAGACTATACGGTATTTATGTTATGGGCCTTGTAGCCTATAATTAAATGATTTATTATTATTTTTATATTTTTATTAGGACACCCCTTAAGAGGTGAAGGTTTGTTCAAACTCTAATAAATCGTATTAAATGAAAATATAAGATAAGGTGCGCACCTGGTGGGGTAGGATGTGACGAAGCTGTATCTATGTGTCCCTCGGTGAGCGCGCGTTGTATTGTAAAGCCTGACTCCATCATGTTTCTGAAACACAAACACAGGTATTTATAAAAAATCTCAAACTACCCTCAACTCCAGAATACGCTCTTTAATAAGTAGATACTATTTTTTTGATCTGGGAAAGTGTCTTGTTGAGCGATATAAACAGCACTGAGTTTTTATTAAATTATCATAAACCGGTGAAACTATATTGCTTTAAGACCAATATTTCTCCTAGACGATATTCTTGATATTATGGTGAGGTAATAAATTACCTACAATTTTGTCGTCGGTCAGAAACACGTGTGCAAAGTTTAAACAATGGTTAAGACTCATTTGCCTAGTAAGTTCACTAGATACGGTTTCAGACCGAAACACAATAATGCTTCACGGCAGAAATAGGCGCCGTTGATGTTCCCATAATCTAGCCGGCTTCCTGTGCAAATGAGCCTCCCACTTCCACTCCCACAACAACGTTGATTAAACAAAAGTACAAATTCGTTCAGCTATTTTTTTTAATTTGTACACACAACAAAATTCCAAAACAAGCAAATTCCAAAATATTATCTATTTTATAGTAAAAAAAAATGGGTTTTTAATTCGGGTGAACTATACAACAATTATAATAACTAAACTCACGCTATTAGCACTACACCAATCGAGAATGACTATCAACATCCAATTGTAGATTAACGGTCGTTTACAAAACCTATCTATCCTTAGTTTAACATGGTAGACAAATCTATGCTTTTACGCTTTCTTCCATTTCAATAACCTATCGACAGATAGCATTGAACTATAACTATATTGGACATAAATATGGATAGATAAGTTCTTGTCATTAGACGGTGAAAGCAATATATCTGTAACTCCGTAAAATTAATCGTCATAATATTCAAAGGTCATTCGCATAAGGTAAGGAAAAATTTGCCGGGTCGCGACCCGGCACCGCGCCATAATAATAATATACCTGGTCGCAACATTCTCGCCTTATTTTTAAAATATTACCAACTATCGATCGGCGCATCGTAAATATATTCGTGAGGTATAAATATGAACATAAAAAGTAAATAAAAAAGGTGAACTCACCGGTTCTTACCATTTGTAACATTTTTACTATTAATAAATGTGTATTATTTTGCCTAATGGAACCAGTTTGAGTTTAAAAGGATTAAGTGGATCACGAAAGGGCAGTGTGAATTGTTTATATGTCAGTAAGGGACGAGACGAGCAGAACGTTCAGCTGATGGTAATTGAACTAGTCAAAACAAAACCTCATTTGCGATAATTTATTTTTTATGATTTCGGATTTCAACTCAGTCAAATTGACGATTCTGCCAAGAACACTGAAGTTTTGTTTTACTTGTGGCTGTAATAGTGACTGAATTAACATTTTAAGAAAGTTATGCCGAGAATTCAACGTCATATAGACTTACCAACCGTAACTAGGGCCGTAACATTGCCTCAAGAAGGCCATGCGCAGCGTTCTGTCGCTTTGCAGCTGGATTTTTCCCGGCGAGCGATCCAGAATGCTTGGAATCGTTTTCAAGAGACTGGGAGTCTAACCAGGAGACGGGGATTTGGCAAAGTTCGACCAACTACCGCATAAAAGGACTTCTACGACTCGCGCAGAGAACGCTGCATCACAGCCCGCTTATTAGAAAACCGTTTGCGGCAGGCGATCGGTACACGTGTTAGTGATCAAACCATTAGAAATCGTTTACACGAAGACCAGCAGATCTCCAGGAGACGCATAGTGTGGATACCTTTAACAAGAGCTCATCATGCAAAGCGATTATCGTTCACGAGGCAGCATCTTGCATGGGATATGAATGATCGGAGGACAGTATCCGTAAACGGATCAGTGCAAAGTTAAACTTTTTAGTGATGACCGTCGCATTAGGGTCTGGCGGCGTAAATGTGAGTGATTTACGGATGCTTGTATCCATGAAAGTGACAGATTTGGGGGCCCCAGTGTTATGGTATGGGGAGAAATCTCTATGTCAGGCAGAACCGAGCTGGTAATTTTAAACGAAGGCACAAAAACAGCTAAACGTTACATCGAGGAGGTCATTAGACCCCATGTGGTCTCATATGCACAGAGAATCGGTGCAAGATTCCATCTGATGCACGATAATGCTCGCGCTCATGCAGCTAGGGCCACTAGAGATGCCCTAGAGGAGGCTGGTTTACACGTGTTGCCCTGGCCTGCAAACAGTCAGGAACTCAATCCCATTGTACACATGTGGGATTTACTGAAACACAGTGTTCGAAACACAAACCAACCCGTGAACAATGAAAGACAGCTTATAAACGCTCTGAAATGAAGCTGGGAACAAATTCCTTAAGAATCAGTGGTACACCTGGTGGAGAGTGTGCCTTCTAGGCTTCAAGAGTGCATTAGAAAACGAGGAGGGCTTACTAGACATTGAGGAAAGTCAGAAATCAACCCACATTTAAAGTTTATTTTTTCAGATTTTTTTTCCTCACTAATTATTTTTGCAAAAATGCTAATTGTTTGAAAAAATTAAGAAAATTTATTTTTTTAATTGTTTGCATCATTATTTTGTGCTGTGTACAATAAAAATCAATTAATTTATCCAATCGAATCATTAATCAACCTTTAAACCTCAAGAATTCATAAGAATATTGTAAAAACGTGGTGGCCCTTATTTTGTTTTGACTAGTATATATGTTTAACGGCGGGGTCACTAATTTAACTATCTACTGTATAGTAGTAGTATAATAGCTTTAAGGGTAAATGTATACACTTCTATAATAAAGTCCCAGCCACTGTTCAGGCATTATCTATAAATAAATTTAAATGTTTTATAAAAAAAATAGCTCTGTCCTAAATCCTATTACTCCACTGCTGAATATCTAAATGATCGGACAGCCTGGGGCTAGATTGTGATTATTTTATAGCGATAGAAATGACTGTACAATATTATATATTATTATTGAAAAAAGCGCAAAAAAAAAGAATGCTGGGAGAGTTTCTTGCGCCGCCTCTTCTCTCTCAGAGAGCCATTTGTTTCCGAAGCGGTAGTAGTATCTAGAAGTTATTAGAAATGACATCAAAAATAATTCTAAAGGTATCAATTTTGAGAAAATAAATGCCTTTATCTATTTAGCTATGAGAAAGTTGAGTTATTATTTAGAGGAGAAATAAAAGTCTATTTAATAAATATATATTGTCAGTAAAGTTATCACTAGCTCACTAGTAGGTCAGGAGAAAGGGGAAACGACGACAGTCGTATAAGCTGATGATTACGTTTTACAATTATAGTAGGGTGTCCTTACATATGCTATCAAGCTGCTGGCGGATAATCTTCTTTATAAATACCGGGTTGCTCCTGGATGATATGCGGGATAAATTGGTGGTAAATTTAGTCGTAGATTAAGGATTTTAGAATTTGTAATAAATGAAGACACTAAGATCAATCGAATCAAAAATCAAAGAGAACACTCCAATCTCGATAGACTTGTTACGTAAAGTAAGTAGGAATGCCATCTAACCAGCTCACTTGTTGAGAACCAATGCATGGAGTTTCTTTAAAATATCTTTTTTGGATATGATCCATTACTGGTCACAATGTGACATGTGTGTTGTTAGGTTTCAAGTTCATGTGATAATATAGTACAGATAAGACTACGGTATGGTGATAAGCGATAGCCCGGAAGTACCAAACAGCGTGCTTAACTGACACATTTACCAAAGTATTTGGAGTACGCGACACCGTGTAAGTAGGAATCAGCATCTTCCCTGCTAGCGATAATTCACGCAGGTTTAGGGTTGTCGACATCGCATCTAAGAACCAAACATTGATCGATCTTTTTTGTTCGTGGCATCATTAATATCAATTCAATCCTATTAATATTATAAATGTGAAAGTTTGTATGTCTGGATGTATGTTTGAACTTCTTTAACGCAAAAACTACTGAATGGATTTTGATGAAACTTTTCAATAATATAGCTTACACACCAGAATAACATATGGGCTATATTTATAAAAATATTGTATGAATTATCTATATATTTAAATAAAATTGGAGTGTCTGTTTTTAATATTGAAATAACCGTTTTTTACTAAATGTATATTATGAATATATATACGGTGATTACACCAAAATAACATGTTTTTCAATTTTTGTCTTTCTGTCTGTCTGTCTGTTTGTTCCGGCTAATCCGGCGACTTTTATTGGCAGGTAGCTGATGTAATAAGGAGTAACTTAGGCTACGTTTATTTTAGAAATATAAAGCAATGTCCAAGAAACGGTCTAACTCTAAAAATAATTTATATGGCAAAACAACGTTTGCCGGGTCAGCTAGTAAGACATGCGTACACACCTACCTACACAACAGAATACAATAATATTTAATATTATTTTACTTACTACTTTAACTACTACTAACACCACTATCTTAAGATATGTGGTTACAGAATAAATCTCCAAAACGTAACCACATACCTCGCTGATAAATTCTCTTGTAATAAAAATAGCACTATGAATAACACTATCAGATATTTTATCAGTCCGTATTATACGCTACGCACTACGTAATCAGCAAACAGTAATGTGTTTATAACTGAACCTAATGAATATTATATTAGCATACAATACATTCGAAGCAAATATGGATTTTACTGGCCGATTCACTAGAATACCGAGACAGATCCATCACAACACGTCAATGTATTTGTTTTTTTTTTATGAAAATAAGGGACGAGACGAGCAGGACGTTTAGGTGTTGGTAATTGATACGCTCTGCCCATTACAATGCTCAAGATTATTGAAAAAGCTAAAAATTCAGAGCGGCGCTTCAATTGCGCTCGTTACCTTGAGACATAAGATATTAATCTCATTTGCCAAGTAATGCTAACACATTACTACTTCAACACGCCCCACTCGTAAATTTGATGGAACCTTATTAATACAAACTCGTGGTGGTCTTGTATAGCGTTATTCTCAAGGTCGAACATTATTTTAGGCAGTACTCACACACAACGGGAAGCCTCCTTTGCACAGGATGCCGGCTAGACTATGGGTACCACGACGGCGCTTATTTCTGCCGTGAAGCAGTGATGTGTTACTGTGTTTCGGTCTGAAGGGCGCCGTAGCTAGTGAAATTACTGGACAAATGAGACTTAACATCTTACGTCTCAAGGTGATGAGCGCAATTGTAGTGCCGCTCAGAATTTTTGGATTTTTCAAGAATCCTGAGCGGCGTTGCTTTGTAATGGGCAGGGCGTATCAATGACCATCAGCTGAACGTCCTGCTCGTCTCGTCCCTTATTTTCATAAAAAAAAAATGCCATCATCAGTGGACTCGTTCGGCAGCAGACGCCCGCGCCGCTGCTACTGCCCAATGTACCACGAGAACAAATTATTGTTAATTATACAAATTAAATTTGATAACAAAATTTATGAACGATGCGGTACTCGAACCGGCGACACCTCCCGCGTTCCGTGCGAGCTCTCTTCCACTGAGCCAACCATTCGAGTGTCGTATCGTTGATAAATCTGGTATGTCTTGATCGGCTCTCGGGTAGTGGTATCTTGTGCCAGCGAGCCTCCCACTGGTAATTATAAAACCCTTTATTTAATAAGTTTATAATTACCTTCTCTTCTCTTTATCTCTGATCCTCGCCCGCGGCGGGGTGCTCCCCAGGAGGTCAGCCACCGAACCGTCTCCGTTTTCAGCCAACAGGAACCTCGAAGACTGTCTGGGGTGTCGCATAACAACATCTTCGCTATCACTGAAAATTTACAATTAGATTGTTATGTTCCATTAATAGTATTAATCCTAGTAATCCTACTGATTAATGTTTGAAATGTAAAATTTTAAATTTTGTTTTTCAAATTTTATTTGTGTATTAATCCTAGAAGTGAGGGTTATAACTTTAAAAACATAACATATTGTTTAGATTTACAAGAGCGACATCTCAAGTCAATTTCCTAATATGCAAATATTGGGGTTGAGCAAGTTATCAACTGTAAAGTAGATCCTGTGGATGAAGCCACAACCTGAGAGTTGAACAAAGCAAACAGAATTTTATAACGAGGCGATACTCGAACGGTTAGCTCAGTTGGTTAGAGCACCAGCACGGAACGCCGGAGGTCGTGGGTTCGAATCCCGCATCGTTCATAAAATTTTGTTTTTCAAATTTTATTTGTGTATTAATGAATCAAAGAAGAAAGAAAGAAGAAGAATCTACATATATAATGGTTTCATACTAGAATATACAATAATACATACACTAGTTTTTATTTTCTTTTTTTATTATTATGTTATTTAATATTTTATTGCTACTGACATGAAGATATATTTCATCATCTAATTGTGTTATGTGTTTTATTACTTATACAGTTTATTGTACACAAATAAAATTTGAAAAACAAAATTTAATGAACGATGCGGGATTCGAACCCCCGACTTCCGGCGTTCCGTGCCGGTGCTCTAACCAACTGAGCTAACCGTTCGAGTACCGCCTCGTTATAAAATTCTGTTTGCTTTGTTCAACTCTCAGGTTGTGGCTTCATCTACAGGATCTACTTTACAGTTGATAACCTGCTCAACCCCAATATTTGCATATTAGGAAATTGACTTAAGATGTCGCTCTTGTAAATCTAAACAATATGTTATGTCTTCAAAGTTATAACCCTCACTTATAGGATTAATACACAAATATAATTTTTTATTAAATTAATTATCGTTTATTGTATTAAAATGAAACATGTGAAACTGTAAGATTGTACCATCGTAACATACCATGTTTATACGCAAATAAAGAATTTTATGGATTGATTGATAGAATCACTTGGTTGGGCGACTGTTCGTGTCGTTTATTATATATGTGTTTTTTTAAAGAAAAAAATAAATATTTTAACTGTTGCGTCGTCTTGTCAACTGTCAACAGTGGAACTTGTGCTTAGAGTTTTTTTAATTATTTTTTAGTGTCTTACTTGAAATAAATTGCAGACTTTGTGATCTATTTGTAGTATAAAGTGCTGTGAATCTTGGGAAATGTTATATTGTTAAGGTGTATAGTATTTAAAGTGAAAAACTTTGATTAAACTAGCAAACACATAGTGAAACAAAAAAATTTTCATATACCCTCATATTTTTCTCGAAAAATCATTAAAAAATGGCATCTTGTTATAAATGCAATGTTTAAATTAAAAAATATGATGAGAAAAACCCTAAAATCCAGTGTAAAGGTTGCACTCGCGAAATATGCGGCAAATGCAGTGAGTTGTCTGCGACAGAGCTGCGGGTGTTTTGTTTACAAAACCCCAAACTTTCGTATTTGTGTGCGGATTGCCAAGAGGGCCTAAAACAAGTGCCTGCTCTGCGTAAACTTGTATCGGAGTTAAAGGAGCAAGTGATGGACTTAAAAGAAAATCAGTCGTCTTCTTTAAATATTGATGCAATCATTCAGGAAATGGTTGAGCGTGAGAACCGAAGCTGCAATGTGATAATGTTTGGTATCGAGGAAGCGAGCTCAGGTGGTAAAGAGGAAGCTAAAAATCATGACAAATCTGGAGTTTTGGAAGCACTCGCTCAAGTCCCGCTCCAATCCTCGGAGCTCATAACAACCATTCGTCTTGGGAAGCCCACTGCTAACAAACCCAGGCCAATCAAAGTCATACTCCGCAACAAACACAATGCTGTTAAAATCTTGAAGAATAAAAATAAACTGCCTTCATCAACCTCTGTTAAATCAGACATGACACCCTATCAAAGGGATCAGTTAAAAAAACTGAGATTAGAGCTTGCAGAAAGAACTAATAATGGGGAAAAAGATCTCACAATTAAGTACATATTGTTTATGTAAACAAACAACCCAAAATTATAAAAAGTACAAAAACTACCCACAGTAAACTCTCCAATAACAAACCTCAAAATTTTATATACAAACCTGGCATCATTAACGGCTAAAATTTGATCTTTTTTCATTGGAAATCAAAACTTTGAATCCAACAATTATACTAGTAACCGAAACACACCTGCACACTGGGATAAGTGACAGCTTAATAAATCTACCTAACTACACGCTCTTTCGTCTAGATAGGAAAAATAAAAAAGGTGGTGGAGTAGCAATTTATACTCTCCATACATAAATAATCAACCCTTGATTGCTAAGCCCAATATAATGTTGCATGAGGATTCAGTGGAAGCATTATGGCTTGATATTCAGTACCAAAATTTTAACCTCTTACTAGCTTGTGTATACAGATCCACTCACTACAACATGGAAAAATCTGATGAATGTCTTTTCAACAATATTAAAAAAGCTGCAAATTCAAACTCAAACCTGTTGATAATTGGTGATTTTAAGTTGCCAGACATAAAGTGGCCTATTGAAAAAACCTCAGGCTATAATAATTTACACGAAAATTTTATTGATCTTATAATTGATAATAATCTTTCACAAATGGTAAATCAAAATACCAGGAAACGGAACAAGCAAGAATCTCTTCTGGATCTTATTATTTGCAATGATGAGTCAGTCCCTCATTAGTGAAATCAATTATCACCCTCCAATAGGAAAAAGTGATCATGTGATTCTGTTGGCTGAGATAC
This sequence comes from Leptidea sinapis, assembly GCF_905404315.1. Lineage (NCBI taxonomy): Eukaryota > Metazoa > Arthropoda > Insecta > Lepidoptera > Pieridae > Leptidea > Leptidea sinapis. Next base: position 3,949,471 of record NC_066296.1, on the reverse strand, counting down.
AACTGGTGGGTCAAGTTATAAAAGAATCCACGTCCTATAAACGAGCTTTCAAATATGGTGATTATGATGCAATTAATAAATACTTGCTCACATCTGATATTCCAGAAAATGACTCTATAGATAATACATGGAGGATGTTCAAAGAAAATATATCTATTACTATTGATAAGTTTATACCAAAAATAAAAAGTCGTAAGGGTTACAGTAAAACCAAACCATGGATTACTAAGGAGATATGTATATTAACGGGCAGGAAAAAGAAGCAATGGAATATATATTTACTTGACCGAGATAATGAATCTTATAAAAAATATAGATATATATAAAAAAAATATAGCCATAAATAATAAAATAGTACAGTTAACACGTCAAAATAGGATCAATTTTGAATCAAACATTGCTGATAGTGGAGAAAAAGCCTTTTATGCATATGTCAGAAAACAAATATCAACAAGAGTTGACATACCGCGCGCTCTTATGAATCCAAAAACATTTGAAATCACAAATAAGTCAGTAGAGGTAGCTGAAATATTTGCTGATCAATTTGAACACGCATATGTGTGTGAGCCACCTGGGAAATTACCAGATGTGAACATAGAGAGAGTACAGGCATCATTAGAAAACATTGTATTTACACCAGAGAAAGTTCTAAAGGCTATAAAAACTTTTGATGAATCGACAGCTAGTGGTCCGGATAATATTCCTGCTATTATGCTCCAACAATGCAGCGCCATCATTAACCAAGTAACCTTAATAATGAATCTGTCTTTTGCAATGGGAAGACTCCCAACAGAATGGAAAGAAGCAGTGGTTACGCCTATTTTCAAAAAAGGCAATAAGTTAAATGCTGAAAACTACAGACCAATCAGCTTGACGAGCATATTGTGTAAAGCTATGGAGAAAATCATAGTTGACAGCTTAAGAGAATTCATAACAAGAGAAAATATAATTATTCGAGAACAACATGGTTTTACACAGAAGCGATCAACTGTCACTAACCTTCTCAGCTGTCTTAGACAGTGGATATTAAATTGGGACAAACGTCAACCAACTGATATTATCTATCTGGATTACGAGAAAGCGTTTGACAGAGTTCCAATTAGTCGGCTACTTCATAAATTAGAACACCTTGGCATACGTGGTAAACTGCTAGTCTGGATTAGTGACTTCCTAAATGATCAAAAATTTCTTTCGTGAGGGTTGGGAATGAAATGTCAAGTAATCGTCCTGTTCGCAGCGGTGTACCACAAGGCTCTGTACTGGGACCAATATTATTCACATTATTCTTAACTGACTTGCAAAATGTTATAAGTCCCATTTTCATTATTCGCGGATGACACCGAGTTCTTTGGGAACCCTATACATCAACAGGGTGATATACAACAAAATTTAAAAGCTATTGAACACTGGACAAAGGAATGGTTACTTTCACTGAATGTCAACAAAACCACTGTTCTACATATTGGAAAAAATAATCCCCGAGTATCATATTGGTTAGACAATAAGCAACTAAAAGCGGTTGATACACAAAAAGACCTAGGAGTGATCTTAAGCAATGATCTCAAATGGGAAGCACACATTGTGGCTACTGTGAAGAAAGCCAACTCAATTCTGTACCTAATCAGAAAAGCATTCTTCAACATCACCAAGAAAACATTTCTAAAAATCTATAAAACTTATATCAGACCATTACTGGAGTATTCATTTCAGGTCTGGAATCCATATTTTGTTAGGGATATAGAATTGTTGGAAAGGGTACAGAGGCGAGCCACTAAGTTGCCTAGGGAACTGAAAAATCTTACATATGAACAAAGACTTACACAGCTTGGACTCAGCACCCTCAAAAGCAGATGAGAAAGAGGCAATCTAATTGAAACATACAAAATACTAAATAATTATTATAATGTCCCAAATTTTGAGAGCATGTTTCCAAGGAAGAGCAATCCTAGACTTAGGGGACATGATATGAAGCTAGAATATCAATTAGCATCATCAAATCCATTGAAACACTTTCTGACCAACAGAGTCGTTCATATATGGAATAGATTGCCCAAGGATGTGGTTAAATCAAAATCTGTTAATCAGTTTAAGAATAGACTGGACAAACATTTGGATAGATATGGCAAATGATATAGACGCATCAGCGAAAGCTGCTTAGTCTATTATAAATAATAATAATAATCTCTATATATAACCTTCTTTAATTCGCTCGTACTTCTCGGTTAAGTCGAGATATCCCTTACTTCTGGGATTAATAATACATACTAAATTTGTAACTAAAATTTATGAACGATGCGGGACTCGAATCCGCGCCTTCGGGCTCCGTCCGAGCGCTCTTATCAACTGAGCCAACCAATTTACAGTGGTGGTAAATTGTTACTTGTGATCTCTTACTCTACTAGGTGCGCCGACGTAACTTTAACACTAAAACTTTCATCAGTACAACTTTAAAGTTGTTTTACACATCACACTATAAGTATATATAGTGGTTAGTTGACCCAGCAAAAACAACCCAGCGTTGTATTGCCAATATTAAAATCGCGATACAAAAGTAACTGTTGATCGTAGAAGGTTGAAAATTTGAAGTTGTATGTATTTTTAATGCTGACTCTGAATCTGAAAACACTGAATCAAACTAATTAAAAAAAAAATGTTAAAAAAAATAAAAAAAAAAATTGGCGTGGACCGCCCTTAACATTTAGGGGAATGGAAAATGGATGTTGTCCGATTCTCAGACCTACCCAATATGCACTAAAAATTTCATAAGAATCGGTCAAGCCGTTTCGAAGGAGTTTAACTACAAACACCGCGACATGAGAATTTTATATATTAGATAAAAGAACAGAAGATGTATGATAGTTGATTGACTTCACAAACTTTGTTAGACTGATAATTTATTTATTTATTTCAGGAAACAAACAGTCATATTCAAGCATAATTACATATTATATAATTCAACAAACCTACCAGTTCCATTAATTATTTAGATATAAAGTAAACATATTAGACATACTAGTAAACTTAAAACATGTTTGGTGACAAAGTACAAAAAATGTGACAATAATTTAAAAAAAAAACTATAAGCTAAGGAATATAATAAGTGCATTTTCCTTAAAAAAATTTTTAAGACAGTCATAAGAGTAATACTAATAGTATAGTCTGGTTGGAACAATGTGTAGCAATATTGTATATTGATGTTTTGAAATGGGTAACTAAAATATATTATCAAAGCTGCTTAAAGAATTATTGTAATAATAACACGATCTTCTTTTAAATGTGTTTTAAGCATAGTTTGCACTACATATATATAATATAAGGTACGTTGAGAACGTGAGGAGGATCGAGGAACACTAGAGATTTTTCTAGAAGACTGTCAGAGTCTATGTAATTATTGATATTAATCAAACACAATGTGGAAAAAAAGTAACTGGAAAGGTCGACAGGTTGACTGGGTATCTTCTACGATCAGGCCGAGGAAGGGACCTGTCGACAAGCACCAAGAAAAATAACGGTTTAATGTGAGTGGAACAATTATATGTCAGGAGTCAGAATCGTGGTAGTTAAATAAAACCCTATTTTATAAATATTTAAACCGCAAGTACTTTTGAATGAATAACGGCCGTTTTCAATAACCTATCTATTCTTAGTTTAACTAACTAGAGGTAGACAAATCTATCCTTTTACGCTTATTTACATTTCAATAACCTATCGATAGATAACATTGGACTATAACTAATAATATAACTATATTATACATAACTATGGATAGATAAGATCTTGTCATTAAACGGTGACAGCAATATATCCGTAACTAGAGATACGTTTTGAAAACGGCCGTAAATCCATTTTCACGCATTTTTCAGTCGATCGGTAAAGCCGTTTAAAAACTATTCCAAAAAAAATACATTTAGAAATTGTTTTTCCTAGTTGTTTTGAGATTTCTACAAGTCCAAATTGTATTAAAAATCTCAGATTGATCAAGCTCTTTCGAATGGCAACACACACACACGCAGTCAGAAATGCACACACCACCTTAACAATCGTCTCCAACACTTCCCAGGACCTTAAAACGTCGATATCTGATGAAAACTCGATTTTTGAAAAACGGGGTAAAAATCAATAATTTCCCAACTTTTGAAAATATTAAATTTTCTCAGCGAAATGTTAAAAATAGCTCACTAAATACGTGTCGCTATTCGCCAAACCAGTTCATTATTATTTAAGTACCTTTATTTTATTTGAGTGGCTTCTCAAGTTCTCAGTCACACATTGTTATTCAAATTCGCGAATTGAAATGGCCTTGACAGTTTAGTGTCGATTGACCGAGTACGATTCACAATGAGTAACGATGTCTACATTCAATCCCTGTTTACTCGTTAAATTATGAGCAGACAGAATTGAAAATCTTGGTAATAAATGTGGAATAGTCAACCACAACCCGTACCACACAAATAATTTAAGATCGAACAACAATCGAAATTTATTTATTTATTACTAGCTGACCCAGCAAACGTTGTATTGCCATATAGAGTAATAAGAAAAAATCAACGATCAATCAAAAAGGCACATAACTTGAAATTTCACTATCACAACGGATAACCCAAGTAAAGAGAGTTCTCGCGCATGTCGCAGTAATCGTCACCCACAAAGATAGAAGGATGCATTCTTTGTCAAAGGTATCAATCGACATAGAAGACGACATATTGGCTGTCAAATGACAAATATTATGATTAGGTTCGGAAATTTAATTTGTGACAAAACTTATGATTTATTAATCTATATAAAAATAATCTGATAGATATTTAACAACTGTAGTTATTTTACCAACTATAGTTAGCTAAAATTAAGTCCTGAGAGATAGAAAGATATATAGATTCTAAATAGTTATTTATTTTAAACTATTCTTTCACATTGATTTCTGAACGACTGGGACACGTCAAAGGAAGTCAAAATTTTTGTGTATATTTATTTATTTCCGAGAATTTTCATATTTATTCCCCTTTTAAACCTTTCCTGGACTTCCACGAATAATTCAAGACCAAAATTAGCCAAATCGGTTCGGCCGTTTTCGAGTTTTAGCGAGACTAACGAACAGCAATTCATTTATATATATATAGATATACAGACACTTTATCACATAATATTACATCATACTTGGTCCCTTCACTAGGCGTAGCCTGTCCTGTAGGCAACCAATTTACATTATATGGTTAACAATATGAACCGAAAGGTCAAAAAGTACACTCTGATGTGTGTGTGTGTGTTTGTGTGTTGTGAGTGAGTGTGAGTATCTGATTAATCATTTTACAAAGTATTAACATTATATGAATGCTAAGCTATCACTTTAAGAATAGCTTCCATGTCTGCATAAATGAGTGTGTGTAACCATTTCTGTATTTTAAATTTGACCTGATGGACCGAGCAATTTTTAATAGAACATTTTAAATTTACCTTGTTGTAACTTGTATATATATATATATATATATATGTATGTATAAATGGGCTAAATTGACAACTACAATAATATATTTTCACGAAAAATATCCGCACGACCGAGCCTTGCTCGGTATTTTAAGAATGTACAAAACTTGAACAAAAAAAAACCAATGTCATGTAAGGTCTTCTGCTTTCCGGATCACCCAATGTCCCATCTGAGCTATTATAGTCTTGTATATAGTGGCGAATATTTACCTTTGTATTCTAATATTATTGTAGCTGTTTCTCATTAAAACACGGATAATTTTTTTTAAATTGAAAGCATAGCTAGATCGATGTATCGCCCCCGGAATCCCCTGTATACTAAATTTTATGAAAATCGTTGGAGCCGTTTCCGAGATTCAGATTATACATATATATACAAGAATTGCTCGTTTAATTAATGAAATATCCGGACGACCGAGCCTTGCTCGGATTTTTAAGAATGTACAAAACTTGAACAAAAAAAAATCTAATAGGACATCTGGATTCGAACCGGGGTCTTCTGCTTTCCGGATCACCCAATGTCCCATCTGAGCTATAATAGTCTTGTATATAGTGGCGAAATTTACCATTGTATTCTAATGTTATTGTAGCTGTTTCTCATTCAAACATGGATAAAACCATTTTTTTTAAATTGAAACCTAGCTAGATCGATTTATCACCCCCGAAATCCCCTGCATACTTAATTTTATGAAAATCGTTGGAGCCGTTTCCGAGATTCAGATTATATATATATACAAGAATTGCTCGTTTAAAGATATAAGATTTGACACAAAACATCTTGTTTTAGTATAAAGTTCTTATATAGGTACTACTTTAATAAAATATTTATACATACATATTTATGCCAGTGCTAATGTTGACAGTAATCACGACCATCATGTTCACGAAGCATCCTTACACATCCAATGAATTCAAACTCTAAAGGTTGATGCATCCAAGATACGATAATTATGACATTATTTCATGAACTAATTTATATTATTTAAACACGACTCATATATTGGATGCAGCACATTACAAACTAATCTGTTATGTATATTACAGCCATTGTAAAATAATCTATTTGATTGAAAAGAGCGGCCGTTGAGTCTCTTGTACGTTCTTCTCACGTGCTCAACTTTTAACGAAAATAATATGGTAAATTCAGTAATTTAAAAGAAATATTTGTAGTGACGATTCGAAAGCGCTCAAGCCTAATTAAATAACGTTAATTTGACTTTTCTGCCTTCTTTGAATCTCTATTGTCTAATGTAACAAGCTAAAGGCGTCGTGGTCGCAAAAGGTTGAACCGATGACTCTCACCACCATTACCAAGTTCGATCCTTGCCCGCCACGCACCAATGTGTTTTCGGTTTTCGAATTCATATAGATACAGTTTAATTGACGGTTTATAAGATCAGCAACACTCTTGTGATTCCTCTGGTGTTACAAGAGACAAGAGGCCGCAGTGATCACGTACCATCAGGTCACCAGTTCCTCCTCATCCGAAAACAGCTTGAACTCTTCAATTATAATTATAATAAAAACAATTAAAACAAACAACAGCTCAGTATTTAAAGATTTTTTTAAATTGTTTAGATTTCAAAGAGCGCCATCTATGTAAATTTCCTAATATTCAAATATTGGGGTTGAGCAGGTTATCAACTGTAGAGTAGAACCTCTAGATGAAGCCACAACCTGCGAGTTGAACAAGGCATACAAAATTTATCACGATACGTCAGTCGAATGGTTGGCTCAGTGGAAGAGCTCTCGCACAGAACGCGAGAGGTACCGAGTTCGAGTCCCGCATCGTTCATAAATTTTGTGTTCAAATTTTATTTCTGTAGATTTATATTTATGAAAGTAGTGTCAAGGCGAAACAAGGATCGAACTGAGTTAATTAGAAAATATAGAAAAAAAAATACTCAAAAAACAAAATGCTTTGTGGGGGTTTGCTTCAAAGAGTGGGTCTACTCCAGAAGAACGGTACGTTATTACTTAACCCAAAAAGACAAACTGAATTATTCATACTCAAAATAGAATTTTATCACAATTTAATCCCTTATTTGTCGAAATTTTTATTTGTATTTTGAAATGATTTTATTGATCAACATAGAGGATGTGAATTTAATATTCTGTAACGCAAATAGACGTATTGCGTCAAGAGTCAGGCACCGCTCGTGTCGTGAACCCAGGTATAATCACAAAATTTGAGCGTCTCCGCCGTGCTCAAACGACAAACTGACGGTATGTGAATAGCTCGATTTGGCCTTTATATCCCTACTAATACTAAAAATGTAAATGTAAGTTTGTTTAGGTACTGTCAGTAACGTAGTTTTATTTAACCATATTGATAAAATTTTGTACAGAGATAGACTAGTACTTGAAAAAGGATAGGCTACTGTTAATTGCAAAAAATAAATTGAGGGGGTTGAAATAGGGGATGACATTTATATGGAAATTCGTCACTATCGAAGATAAATCATGAACCTTTGTATTAAGGCACTTAATAAGAAATAATTTAAAAACATGTGTTCGAGCATTTTTGAAACTTTGACCTACATAGGGAATGAAATAGGAGATCAAAGTTCACAGAGAAATACAATTAAAGAGTCTGTTCACAACGACAAGAGATATGGGCTGTATCATAGAAGGGCGTAAAGAACAGTTTGTATATTGTGTATTATTTGAAAAGTATCCTAAAAATATAAAACGTTGCCCAAGCACCAAAGTAACTATGCAATGCGGGCGAAGTTGCGGGTAAAAGCTTGTATACCTATCTATATATATCCAGACGATTCAATTCGTTGGATGATCCCGAATATTTTATTATTATATTCTAAACTATTTATGCCGAAACAGCTCTACTGTCAAGGTTAAATATGAAGACGACTGTGGCCCGCACTGTCTTACGTCGACTTCCACATTTGCATTTGGTACCCATTACGTGGGTATTATATAAATTAGCTCATTTTAAACCGACTTCAAAAAAGGAGGAGGTTCTCAAGTCGTCGGTATTTTTTTATGTTTGTTACCTCAAAACTTTCGTCTGGGTGAACCGATTTTGATAATTCTTTTTTTATTTGAAATCTGCTGCTTCCCGTGTGGTCCTATTGTAACCCTTATTGGACACCGATTCCCAAAATAACAATAATGGTAACTAGAATTAGATTATTTAATTAGATTGCATACAAAAACGCAATTATTTTTATACTTTTTAGTGCATATTATATCTATTGTTTTGGAATAGTGTTTTTGAAGTCGGTCGTTTTTTTCGTTAATTTTGAAGGTTGACAAGTCCGTTGTTTCTGCACGCATCAATTTGTTAAGTCTGGGAACCGAGCCAACGGCCTTGAGGAATCGAGCGGAGCTAAGTTACCTCTCTCGCACAAGATCGCCATAGTTTTAATTCAGAATTAGAAGCATTTTTAATTTATAACAAACATAATACAATTTTCTATACAAAACTAACAAAAGTATGTTATGTTAAATAGTATTGGTGTACAGTGAATAAATATTTGTACAATTTTTGTCTAGATTGAATGATTAGCATGGCTCCAACTGTAAAAGTTAGAGGTATTTTAGTGATTTTTTTTCGCGCTACCTATAAAAAATATAAATGTAAAGAAATAATGAATTTTCTCCTCATATTCTATTAATCTAGATTTATTTTTTTTACAAATATTTCTTCTCTTCTTCTTCTTTAGCCGCTAAGGTGTTATATTATGCCATCTTTTCCGGTCTTGAGCAGTTTCCAACCACTTTGTTCCCGCCAGTCTTTTGATATCGTCGTACCAACGCATTTGCGGTCTTCCTCTCGGGCGTTTCTCACGCCACGGTCTCCATTGCACCACGAGCCATGCTTGCGAGCGATATGGCCAGCCCACTCCCATTTCATTTTCGCAACACGTTTGGTTACATCGCTCACTTTGCTTTGCTCTCTGACCCATTCGTTCGAAAAAATATAAGCTTAATATAAAACGTCAAGAAATGGTTTCAATTATGCGCATATTTGGCTATTTCTTAGATAGCAGCCTTAAGATCCTAAGTATCGTATTCCGGAGGGTGAATAACTACGTAATCAGTTATCAAGACAGTGATAAATCAATTCATGTATTGAGACGCTCGCATCCTGTGGAATGGTAACGCAATGGTTAACCTTAACCTTAGATTAAGGATTGGTTTCCGCTGCGCTCCAACTAGATACCGCACTACCTAAGAACCACGGCACAGGTAAAAGACATTAGAATTGCCATCAGGCGTAATTTGAATGGGAACAACTGTCGCCATTCGATGTTATACTTCACGCCCTAGTTAAATAAACACAATCATTCGCACACATACGTAACCACTATAATTGGTCAACATATAGATACTTGGCGATGCACGAAGCATCCTCAGGAGATGTTGACTCGCCAAACTCTCGCCTCGTTTGAATACAAATTTTGGCGGAATTAACACTCAACAAAACTCAAAACATTTGAATTATGACAGGTTATAAAATAATGGATTATACTGCTCTCTTTACATTCAAGTTTTAACTTAATTAATTGTATTTTTTAAGCCTTTAGGAAGTCGAGTTCCTCTAAGAACTCTGCCATGTAATACGCGTTGATTATTTTAAGACATTATTCATTTTATAAAAGTGTGATGAAAATAGCTTTATAGTTATGCCACATGATTGAGTGATACCCACACTCTTTTCAGTGATTTAAATATGTGTATGAATTCCTTTACATAATATCATGTGGATATAGTCCCATTTGTTAGGAAATTGCTAGGACTTTAGGATTTGGAATTTGTAAGCGAGTTTGTGTATTTAGGATCTTTACTTTCGGACAAGTGAGGGAGTGAACTTGATACCAGAAAACGGATTCGAATAGCGAAAGGTGTGATGAGTAAATTGATCAGAATTTGGCAAAGCAGTACGATCTCTAATACAACCAATAAGAGACTCGTGAATACCTTAGTCTTCTCAAACTTCCTCTATGGATCTGAAGTGTGGATGACCCGAGCGGTACAGATATATTTTTTTACATTCGTAAGTGTCATTTCCGTGACATGAATGAGGTGATTTTGATTTGATCAAAATCATCGAATGAATGACAAGAACCTAAAATGGCACCTTTAATAATATCTTTAAATTTTTCATCAAAAGGAATTCTAAAGGAATCAATTTTGAGAAAATAAATGCCTTTTATGCCTTTTTATAAAATATGTAATTAGTTTATTTAGTGTTATCAGCACTTAGCTGTTCAAGTCTTATCATAATTGGTGATAACAACCTGTGTTTAACAGCCATCACTAAGCACATGCAATATACAACCACCCACTTAAAATCAAGTAATCAAGGTTTTGTATCATTATCACTAACAATATATCGTATGCATTGGGCATTACGAAGAAGATCTTGCGATGGTCTCTGCTGAAAGTGAGGCAAGCAGAAATAGGACTGGCTAATATATTTGAATTTATATAAGACTAGGTGATAAATTCAAATTCAAATTTCAAAAACACATTTTTCATGTAGGTCACAAAAATGACACTTATGAATGTCAAAAAAAATAAAATTATTGTTTCTTATTGAATTTACCGCTACTTCGTAAAAGGTTGAGCTAATGAGAAGAAGTAGCAAGAAACTTGTTGCCACTCTTTTAAGTTAAGATTTACATTTTAATTGTTTTACAAATCATTTCAATTACAATATATGCAAAGTGACGCAACAAAAATACTCAAATGTCAAAAACTGATAGGCTTGCACGAGTAAGTCAATAAAAGAAAAAAAAGTAAATTAATACTTATAAACACAAGAGTTATTGAGTATAGTAGATGCATCAATCACATACATACATATTTTTACATCTTGGGTTACATTATTGGACTTTTAGTAGGGATCCCAAATTTTTTTTGAAAATGTAATAGCTTCCCAACAGTGAAAGAATTATTCAAATCGGTTCAGTAGTTGCGGAGTTGCGGATTCAATACAAACAAACAAACAATCAATCAAATCTTTCCTCTTTATAATATTAGTAAAGAAGTATAGATTATTATTATTTTGAAAACATAGCTAAGATTGATAGAAGACTATGTTTATGATGTGGTGGTGATGTTAAATTTTGACATTCATATGTGTTCTCATCGTTATGAATAAATGAGTTTGATTTGATTTGAAACTGATAATTATAGAATAACACTAGGAATAAAAATAATTTATAATGCCTACTGCTTGATTAAGTCGAGTTAGTGCTTTCTTATGTGATGTTTATAATTTTCTTAGATTAGGGATTAGTCTCCGCTCTGCTCCAACAAGGTACCACACAACCTAAGAACAATACAACTATTTTACTGCAGCAATTATTAGATTCTTGTGTGCGTGGCATTTTGACACTCAATAGGATCTTTCAAATTTTGTAAGATACACTTTGGTTTTATTTTACATTGAAATTAATAAAATAGGTACATAAGTAATTAGATTTTTCTATATGTTTTTGTTTTACACAAACTTTGAACTTGAATCACAGAAGTTTTGCTGGCCTTTTAGAAAGGTGTATGTGGTATACATGTAAACTCTATAATAAACTATACTATAACTAGTATATAGTTAAATCAGCATTTTCTGCAGCAGTAAAATCTATACGAGCTGCATTTAATCCTATTTAGACTAGTGTGATATAATTCTTGTACAGCTGATAAACTTTAGAATAATCCATCCATCTATTAAACACTAAGGTATTCAAAAATTTGAGACTGCAACAGGTTATTTTTTTATATAACAAATAGTGAGACTGATACAGAATACATGAGCATCGTACAGCATGGTATACAGGTACCAGATTCCGATATTTCAATTAATGATACTATCCCCATATAGCTACCTAATATTCTGAAAAATAAGTACCAAGTATACTCACACATCATCGTCCGAACTTTGTCCGGAGTCATAATTTATGGGGAATCCCAAATTATTTTTCCAATCTCGATCATCTCTCGAGACCATTGTTACAATGGTATTGTATAAAAGTAAAGAACCACACGCTAAGGCTTCGACACTTTTAATTTCATGTTAAAACACGTTTAGTACACACGACACACCACAGTTACAATATTTAACTTATATTGAATATATTGTGTAAATAGATGTGTCACGAAATTGAATTAGCTGTTTACAATAATAATTATTAACTTTGTTAAAATGTAATTAAATTAATATCTTTCACAGAACAAGTCCGCGGTAAAATATCGCCGTTTACGGCTCACAGTTAACAATTCAAATAATTATGTATACACATTACACTATACAACAAAACACATGACTGTGAACTGAAAAGTGAAAACTTGAAAACAGCCTAGCTAAACTCTATATGAAAAAGCGGCTGTATGAAACGTCAGTCATTGATAAATTGACAGATGACGGCTATAACCTTGTAAAAACGGGGATATCCGAAATCCACCACTACTTATAAGCAACTGTTCGCTTTCAAACTTAGCCGAATGATACTTCGTCGTGTACTACTCTTAGAATTGAATGAAAATAAATGCCTTTGCCCTCTGCTTTCAATAAAAAAACGTATGTGACACTGACAACTTTCTCGATCGCGGTAACGTAATAATTTCGTAAATTATTTACTTCTCAAAATGTCAAAGCTTGTAACTCGCACACGCTTCATATCAGAATCAACCAATCACGTACGCTAACTTTCTTACTCTTTACGCTTTATGCTACATAGCGATATCCATAGTCGGTAACAAATAACAAGGACGTAAAATATCGCACTCACTTGCCAGTTGCCAGTCCTTGTGAGTGACAACTTGCCCACAGAACACTTTTACTCTAACTTGCCATTAATGATGATTTCCTAGACTACTGTCACTAGATGGCGCTCTTTGGACGCCATTCAAGCTGTGCGTGCACTGCGTCGAAATCGGTGCGTACGCAACGTACGAGGCATCGTCATTTACGAAATGTCGATGGGGTGCGTCCACTGCATTCGGATTTCAGATTCGGATTCATCATTGGAAATTTAGTTATTTAGCAGCCGTCATACCCGTTTAACGTGCATTTGCATTATGGAGGATAGTGATGAGGATATTGTTGTAATTTGCTGTATTTTATCAGAAGAGGAAGAGAGAAACAAGAGGAAACCAAAGATATGGGTTCATAATATATACTCAAAAAGACTAATTTTCGGAGAATTTCATACATTATATTCAAATTTATTAGAAGATGAAAATCGATTTTTTGGGTACATTCATATGACTCGAAAAATGTTTTTTGAACTTCATTATATTCTACAACCGCATATAACGAAACAGGATACTAATTTAAAATGATGCGTCGTTCCTTGAGGATGACGTCATCGGCACAAATATCGGTCTCAGGCGCAGAAATGCTGATCCAGAGCACGCAGTATCATAGAAATCAATACAAATCAACAAATCCTTCCGCTCCTTACGCACCGATTCCGACGCAGTGCACGCACAGCTTCAATCGTAGTTAACTTTTACGCGATCGAATAGGTAAAAAAATCTCACAAGTCATCACTCGGCAGTCGGCAATTCGGAAGTTCGGCTCGCTTCCAAGCAAAGAAAGATGATGTAAATACTACGTAATAAATGGCCTGCCTAAGTTAAAATTTAAATTTAGTTTAATATGAAACGTGCAGTGAGATTTGACATAATTTTGAAATAGTTGTAATTTCAGTATCGCGATTGGCCACGAAGTATAATCCGGCTAAGTTTAAAGGTGAACAAGTGCTTATAAGGTAGTGGATTTCGGCATTCTCCGTTTTTTACCAGATTATAGCCATCATCTGTCAAAGGCATCTAGGGTTTTTTTCAGTGGGGAGAAAATTCCCCTTTGAGGTTGAATGAACCTGAATCAGGGACCGGAACTTTTTTAGCTCTTGATTGGTACGGCGGTCGACCTTTTCCGCTCTTCATTTTTATCTTTGATATTCGATTGATATTTTGAAGTACTTAGGTACATATTATTATTATGTAGTTTTCCACATTTTCAAACGTCTTCCCCTTAAAATTTATTGTGTTTGTGTGGATAATTTTTTAAAACTTTCGTTTTATTCTCGAATATTTTCAGATACTTTCTCGCCTCTAAAAACATCACCCACGCCTCTGAGCTTAGTAAGTTGATCTCGATTATCTTTTTTATCTTTTCAACAACCAGTTGAGCTAATCATAAATGTGTCGAACCTACTGCTAATTTGAGTGAGAGAATATACACCATATTCAAGCTATCCAACAAAAACAAACGTTGGCCGCATGTGGTTTGCATAGTAAGTATACCCCGGCAGCCAAGGCCAATAGTATTTCTGTTCGGGATACATCCAATTTCTCGCAAATGTTTGATCATCCGAGCTGTAATGCAAGGACTCTGTTCCTGATAACCAGTTATTCAAACATAAAATAAAAATTAAGAATCGAACCCATTCGAAATGCTTTAACTTCGACATTTAAAATTGTGCAGGCTCTCACTCTAATTAGGTATCCGTTCTTAACAAACTGCAAAAAATTGTTGATTGAATTAGTTACATATTATCTTTTATACAAAATAATAATTTTAAAGTAAACATTTAGACACTACTCAATAAAATATTTTTTAAATACAATCAGCACACCTACACACACTGCTTAGAGTTTTATAATTACTTTGTAAATTTATTTTTCAAACTTGGCAAAGTCAAGTGGGTCACCATAAGAAATATTGTAAGCTTTGAGCACAGGCGTCCGTCAGCACACGTAGTAACAAGTGAACCTAAATCGAAATACTGCTGAGACTAGATGTAATAAGTGAATAATGCGGTGCATTATGTAATGCTTAGAGTTAAGACCTACATATTGCTTAGGCCACACACTACATACACAAGTTTTTCAAAGTATTGTAGCCTACCTCACACGTGGGGTCTTTGTAGAATCAAACAATCTAATACTCTCTAATACATTATAATATTCATTTTATATCTTAATATATCTTATATTTTAATTATATTGGGCCGAAGGCCATAATCAATCATCTTACATTACATCCAGCTTTGCGACACTCTCTAAGAAAAAGCGATTCGCTCGATTGTATGAAACTTGCAGTCATTGATAGATTGACAGATGACGGCTATAATCTTGTAAAAAACGGACATAGCCGAAATAGAAAACTGTTCGCTTTCAAACTTAGCCGGATTATACTTCGCCGCCAATCGCCATGATGTAATTACTAGTATTTCAAACTTATGTCAAATGACTGCATGTTTCATACTAAACTAAATTTTTACTTAGTCAGTCGCGCCTATTATTACGTAGTATTATTTAAATCCCCATGATCACATCAATCACATCATGATCCAATCTTTCCATCTATTCGATTATTTTCTCATTCGCGTCAATTTTCAAATTTGAATAATTATTATTCTTTATCTTGAGGGCCAACCTTATAACAATGATTTCTTATAATATATGGATAAGAACTGCTTGTTACAGTATCTTCCTTCACTGCACACGGCACACGGCTGCATTGCAGTGTAATGTAAAGATTCGATAAAAAAGGGAGCAAGCTTTGAAAGTATCTGTGTCGCAGAAGGTTGAACTGTTGACTCTCACCACGCCATCCTTTCGATCTTCGCCCGCCACGCACATATGTGTTTTTGAATTCGTATTTACGTTTATTCGAAGCTTTATAAGTTCGGCAATGCTATTGTGATTCCTCTGGTGTTGACCATCAGGTGACCCGTACGCTCGATTCTTCTCCTCTTTAATAATAAAGACAATTTTCTTACCAATGCTTTATACTTTATACTTAATGCTTTTTTACACGCTTTTTATTAGCTTTACTTGTAGGTATGTTTGTTTGTGACCGATTCTTTTGAACGGTCAGATTTCATTCAAGACTGATGACCATACACTTAACTGATTATTCCATTATTCAATTTGCAAAATAAGATTTGTTAATTTTTATAACGTTCATCTATAGCTGTTGATAAGGCAGGAATTGATGTTCGTTTTGATTTCCATTCTTTAACCGATTTATAGACTTAGGGACCTTCAATCTCAAAATATTGTTGCGGATTTTCATTGGCGGTTGTCTCACAACTCCCATCCCGTGAGCCTCTTGCCCATTTGCTTCCTCTCGTATAAAAAATATCAACAAATTTTCAAATACAAAATAGAATTTTTAAGTCAACAATATAATTTACTTACGTCGGCAAACCTTCAAAATAAATGAAAAACCCATCGGGTTCAAAGCAATATACCTAAATTTCGTTACCTGTGACAATTTTATAATATAAAGTCAATATCTTCCATGTTTTTATTAAAATCCATCAAGGCTTCTGCAATTGGCTCATACCAATACCCAATAATATAGTACAAATTTGCTGAAATATATTTTTTAACAATTTCAATCAGTTGTTCTAGTTTCCATTACATTTACGACTGATTTCACTGAACCAGGAATAATGAGAGCTACGCGGAGCTTCGTCACGAAATGCTGTTAACGTTCTCTGTGACTTTCAGCCACACCGAAAATTTAAAACACTGCGCAAATATTTTTTTGAGTTATGCAATTTAATTGCACTGCCGCCGTAAATGTTAATAACCTACTCTACGGGCTGGGGCATGGTCAAACAATATACAGACATTGATTGATGATTCCCCCACTCCCAGTATCTGTCCGATACTGGGTTAGGCGAATGGTTTAGCGACAGTGTAATTCACAGTGAACCCCTAAACAAGGCCAGTGGACTATCCTTCTCGAGGTTGCCGCCCGTTATTAGTCGATCACCTTATGTGATTGACACAACAAAAACCTCTGGCCGGTCCTAACGTTCCCAAACCCCCACCCTTCCTTAATTCCTATAACCAATCCCGCATAGCCGAATCGTGGCGGCGCATAACCACACCCGGGCCCACACATAGCCCTGGAGAACTAAATCCCTCCACAAAATCCACACCGGACCACCGACGTGTTTGTTTCCAAATAAACTACAAACCAACACACCCTGAGGCATATCGAAACCCCCGTAAGATAGATATCACAAGGTACAAAAATCTTTTAACCAGAACACTAAGTGAAACACAACTAACAGACGTAACACTTAGTATAGACACCATAGAATCTAACATATTTAAATAAATAATTACCACTTCTCTATTAAAAAGCTACGAAGTAGCTTGTCCTTTAGTAATATCTAAAATCCGGAAAGATGTCTCTGACGGAAGAAGTCTCTGGAAGGGGGCCAGAACTTGAACATCTACGCAAAGGACTCAGGACACTCCGAGTGGACGAATGAGCATCACAGCGCACTAACAACTCAAGAATGGGAAATAGTAAACAAAATGATAACTGCGGATAGAATAGAATGGGCCAAATTCAAAGTTCAAATCCGCAGGGCTGGATGGAATTTTTCCAGCACTATTACAATGGCAACCTAAGCAAACTATTGAACATCTACTACTAATATAAAGGGCCTGTATAGCGTTTAACCCCAAGTGAAGTTTTCGCAGGTTTTTCATTTTATTTTCAATTTTTCAGCCATCGGGATAAAGATTCAATACAGATGGTTATTAAATTATAGTGACACTATAATGATTTTTTTTCTTGTAGAGGTTCGAAATCCTTTAAAATAAAATTATTTCACTTGAAAGTAAAGTATTCATAATTTATACTTCTTACTGGACTTTATCTATTGAAAAATGCAGCATACAAAATTAAAAAAAATATTTTATCAACTCGCCTTACAAAACTATGTAACTATAATCTTAATGCTTATGTTTCGATCGCTTCCATTTCAAATCATATTTTCGTTTTAAGTCTCGTACTGTCATCTCATCACTCTTCGACTCTTCACTGTCATCTCTGAACCTCCCAATTTCTTTGTTTAGGTGAAGCCAATCTTCAGCTTTCTCTTTTTTTATTTTCTTTTGATATACAATATCACCATTATTGGTAACATATGAGATGACAGGCGTTAAAACCGGCCGTTTTTTCTTTCTTAAATAATTTTTCTGAATCTTTCTATATCGTATGTGTTCCGAACTTGATGAAAAACTCTCGCTACTGCAGGATTCAGATGATTCTCTATATTTTTTAATAGATTTCTTACGCCTTGCGAATTTTCGATCCGTTGCCTTTGAGCGATAAGGCATAACTACAACCGGAAGCTTTTGCTGTGTTCGCATATTTTGAAGAGGTAATGGAAGGTTCATCATTGGGAAATTATTAGTTCCCATTGGAACCATGGGTGCAGGCATCCCCGGGAAATTTCCGTAAGGTGACGGAAACGGTGGATATTGAGGTATTACTTCCATGACTAATTGTAAAATGATTGAAGATTTAAATAACGTTGATACGGCCATCTGAAAGAAATGCAAAGAATGTAAATTTGACAATAAATTGTGCACTCTGGGATTATTTTAAATTTTTGGATTGATGTATACTCCTCGCATATTGGTTATTTCGATAAGTCATCAACCAGCGTCGGAAAAAACTTGTATATTCTACCTAAACTTCATTTGTGAAGGTCATCGAATAGGGTAAAATGATTCTTGTTCAGTTTAACCCCCAAAAGCTTGCGCGTCGACCCACCGTAATAGAACCACATATCTCTTATCACAGCTTTTCGAAAACACTCTATTCGAACAGTGGGTTCTTAAATGCAACTGCAAATTTTGCGGTCATCTAGGGGTCTACTCTCTTTGTCCGAATGGAAACTTCGTAAACGAACGAAATTTAAACGAAGCTTCGATAGTGACCCTACTCTATTTTGTTTTCGGAGACATCAGCGTACTTCGGAATTATAGACAATATTCGTGAACGATTGAAATGAATGTTATTTCATATTAGTATCCGACTAATATGAAGAGTACTATTTCACGCCTACGATGGGTAGCAAAGAGAATTTAAAATGGGTAGTAACTAATGACCACCAAAAATATCTGTATTATAAACGCAATGTAAACATGTCAAATTAGTACTTCAGATTTTTTTCTTTGAATTCATTAAAAAGTTTTCTAAAAAGAGTTTTCAACTATGTTAAATTTAACACACCTCGCAATCGCGATACCTACTCGTTCTATCAGAAAGTTTCAAGTAAATATCAGTTATATTCTTATTTGTTTTTTTTTTTCAAATTTTCGTTCGCAACGTTTATTAATTAGAGTAGGTTTAGAAATTCGAAATGTCAAACAGTGACGTTCGGGACGAAACTTCGAAACGAATGGAACCGTAGTAGGAAAAACCCAAAACTTAGTTTTTCGTTGAATAAGAGTAGACCTACTGAAACGTATAGTCAAATCGGATTCGTAGAAACAGGCCAGAAAATACTTCAAACCAACCTACAGACACAAAAGTTGATCCGGTCTGGTGAACCCCATTACCAGCTCGAAGCAAAATAAGCAACACAGAAAATGAGCTTCCCTGCGTGGTGTTTCCAGGACGATAGGACTTGGCTATCTTCAAAAAAGTGCCTACGCCGACCCAAAAGGCTTGCAATGCTCATGTGCTCCCCCTGTTGTTGCAAAAGTCAGGGACATGATGTAGGTATATTTTATTGGGGTGAATTAGAAACTTACTGCCTTATTCATAATAAAACGCTTTTCGAAGGTATAAAGCTATATTAGTTAAAACGTGTTTTAAGCCTATCGAACGTTGGATAAGATTCCTTATTCATATTCGTTAGATAAATCTCCCTTAACTAATACGTCTCTATAGTACGCAATGTTGCCATTTCGTACAAAAAAACATGATTTTAACTAATTTAATGAGGGGCTGTCAATGGAAACAGACATCATTTCAATGTCAATGTATTGTCAGTTGTCAAAAGTCGATGTCAAAGTAATTTCAAACTTCAAAAATCAAAGTTTTGAAGGCTGTCGGTTGTCAATCTATGACGGATATCCAACAACTTTGAGCGGGAAGCTATTTATCACATTAATTAACAAACAGCTGATCGATGTCGGCCATGTTTTTTTGCGTTCGAGTGCTTAAAATAGGTTTATAGAAGGGTCCTAGCTACTATAAGTCACGTCAGCTTTACCGAACAGATAATGAGCGTTTTAGCTCCAATATGCGATTATGAATACCATCTTTTAACAAGCGTATATTAGCGATGTTTTAAATCTCCGCTAAGTCATTATGATTAAAACAGTCAATAATTTGGTAAATTAATTAATTAATTATGCTTGGCGACTATTTAAAAAAATTCCCGTCTCGTACCTATTTATTGTTATACCCGTTAATAGTTACACAGTACATTCACTCTTTCAAAGTTTCAAACATATCCCAAAAGAACACGAGTAATAAAGATGGCATTTCTGAGACGACATGATGTTCCAGCTAGGAAAACTATTCATTACGTGAATATAAAATATTCTTCGTTGACACATCGGTACTATTTCAAGTATCGAGGCATTTCAAGAAAGATTGTCAAATAAAACGTAGGTAGCAAGCGTACCTACGTTATGGATATTCTCAGGATGCACATATTGTATGTTTTCAAAGGTAATGTAACAGCGAACAATATATGGATTTATAAGATATCTATTAGTATATTAAAGATGATGTGAAATAATATTATTTCCTTTTTAATTGATCTATTTGAAAACATCAGGTTTTGCATTGAACGTAAACAGAAACAATTCACATGTTAGTACATTTTTATAAAACACTATTCAAACTCAATACCTTGTAATTCGGTGACTTGACTTCCACACTATTTGCCGCTATTACTCCCGCCGGCACTTTTATACAAAATTTATCGTGTAATAGGTAGGTATTTAGGTAAACGGTGTGATGGTGTTACATAATACTGCATTGTGATGTAACAGTATAACATCGCTATTACTAATTGCATATATGATGTTGAATTTACGAGCGAGATTAGAAACAAACCCCTTCGCATATTATTACGAACGAAACTAGCAATACCTAGTATCGACGATCAAGTCATCTCCGATCGGCTTGATTATTTGGCATTGCGTAGAGATGTGGGTACTCTCTGCATCTTCTACCGCATTTATCACGAGGAGTGGTCAGAGGAGCTGTTCGGGTTTATTCCATTCCAGCGGCCGAATTCCACCACCGACCATTACATGCAAAGTACCATCTGCATCACGTTGACGTCTGGCATTGCACAACCGCGCGTTTTCCCGAACAGATACGACTTCGGGACCTTAAAGAAAAAAGCATAGCGCATTTCTTGACACCTGTTGTTGCGGATGTCCATGGGCCGTTGCCTCACCTCTCCCCATCCCGCGAGCCTCTTGCCTGTTTGCCCCCTCTTATATAAAAAAAAGTAGAAGAGATTAAATATTTAGGTCATTTTGTCACCAGTAGGTAGGTACTCTAAGCGACGACGATGACATGTAGAGAGACGCCTCTCTCTCAGTTTAGATCTAATATGGATTAAAAAAAATTAAAAGGCTTCTGCTTACCTCATATTGTCAGTCTTTTTATTTAAGCAATCTCTGGGCTAACACTATATGCGTAAGGCCATGAACATCTTAAGTGTTCAATATAACAACGCATTAAGAATGTTTATGGTCCTGCTGCGTTATTGTAGCGCTTCCGAAAATGATTTAATGTGTTATTAATAATTAGGGTTAGCCCTAGAATAAGTTTTTACTAACTATATATTGGCTATGGCCTGAAATAAATTATTTTATTATTATTATCTATCCTACTTATCCACTTCATATTACCAAGGCTACATAAAAGTCAACAAAACACTAAACAACACAATCAATGAAATAAACTAGCTAAGAACGTTTTATTTCTCTGCTCAGTGAGAATACTCGGTTACCCAAAAATCTAGCTAAATCGGTTTTCGTTTCCAAAACTCCCGTGTAGTAAATTTCATCAAACATCGTTATTCAGATCGCTATCTAGCGATCCTCGGAAATAAAGGATCTCCTTTATTTCCGAGAATTGCGTCTTTGATTGATATATCATTAGATTCCCAGTGATAGGAGAGCTGTTACTAAGTATATGAAATATTTGCACCTGTAACAGCTAGCATTTCTACCCTTAAATATTATATGAATACATCCTCAATGTCTTTCATGGACCCTAAAAGTATCCCTGCTCTTGGTCCTTATTTTTGATTAAAAAATTTCAAAAGGATGAAGCGCAATAATTACCTACTGTTTCATTAAAAAGGTTTGTATAACAGCTAAAACAAAAAATAAAATGAACTATTGTAAAATCATTACATAAAGCTATATTGTTGTTTCTTCTGGTTTATTTCCATTTGAGTTTAGCCTACTTAAAGTTGCGTAAATGATGTAGGATATCAGTGTACAAGCGGTATTTTGTAAGCAAATACCGTCAGTCATAACTCAAAAGAAAGACTTAAAGGTTAAACACACATTACAACTAGTAAATTGTTAAATATTTAGCAATAGGTACAGATACTTTTAATTTTATTTCAGGTACATCATGTCACAGTCATTGTATAATTTTCTTATATTGTTTTCTGGCTTTCGAATAAGTATCGAAGCCAAAGATCCGGTGCTACCACCATGTCCTACAAACATTCAGTTTTTACCTCAAAACCTGCCTATGCATTGCCAAATGCAGACACCGCCTGAAAATGCCAATAATCCAAAAAACATGCCATTCCCACCCCAGGGCTTTAAGTTTCCCTCATATCCACCTCAGTTTTATCAAGGACTCCCAGGAAAGTTGCCTGAGCCAGGTCTGCCGGGACCTATGAATATACCACCAGGCTTTCCGGGGCCTATGCCTTTATCTCCAGGCTACCCAGGGCCTTTGCCTTTACCTCCAGGCATGCCAGGAGCGCCAATTCCCCTGGGCCCCCCAATGCACCCAGGTCCATCTCAAAAGTTGCCTGTTATTGTAATGCCATTCTACTCACCTGACACGTCATTTAAGAAATCACAATCCAACCAGCTTCCAGAAGAACCGAGGAAAAGAAGAGGTCGTAAACATAAAAGAAAACAACGGCCTCAAATGCATTCAGATACAGACGATAGTACAGAATCCGACTCTTCCACAGAAGAAGAGGGCTGGTGGAGAGGGAGACGTGATGGACGGAGATCAACATATGGACATTATAAGAAAAATAGACAAACAAATAGGAAACATGACTTGCTTACTCCAATGCTGCAGTATGTTACAAAAGACGGCTATGTGGTATTTGAAGAAAAGATAAGCAAAAATGAAGCGAAAGAATGGTTGAAAATGAAAGCTGAGACTACTACGGACCATCCTTCCCCGCATCACGAAGATGACAGTGATACAGGTCGTGATCACGGACATGAATATGTACTAGAAAGAAAAACTAGAAATGAAGATGTCGAAAACAGAACAGAAAATAATTTACGTTTGCAACGCAAAAAGAAATTATTGAGATACAAATCGGCCAAACAAACCAAAGCAGATGTAAATAAAGATGTTGAAGATATTACAACATAGAATCACTGATTAGACTAGAGACCGTAATGTAAATATAACCTACTCACTAGTTTTAAAGCTCCTTGTAGATTCTTTTAATATTTTTATATTCAACTTAAAATAATATCTGTGTTAATATATTTTTAATTTTATCTTTGTTTGTATCAGTGTGCAGTTATTTAATAACACCTTCTAAATGCAAAAAACATTATAAAGAATCGCCTTATTCAAAAAGCGATATTCAAATACGAGTAAAGAATATACTATAGAGGATAAAGAAGTGTGGAAAACAGATGCTCCTGGTCTATGGAATGTAACATGGATATAATATATTCTTTTGGTTTTTATAGAATCCACTGTAATTGCATTATATAGAATAATTTGTGGGCTTGCTTTGTGAACATGAATTTAATTGTAATACATTTGTAGTTATCATGCGTAGGTATGCTATAACATGGGTCGTCATGCTCACTAAATGGCTGGTCCATGCGTCAACTCGTGAACGGGTGCTGCTTGTGGTGCCAGGTCGACCTGTTAAAAAACCGCTAAACTCATATCATTATAGGTTTCGAAACGCAACGCATATGGCTCGAGAAAGAGAAACAGACTTATGCAACGACTGTACAGCGTCATCTCTTGCTCACACCGTGGACCACACACAAATTTCTTTCGTTCATTCTTCCATGAGCGATTCAAACGCCATTCAGTTAAAGGGACTTAGTATAGGTACCTAAACTGAATTGCATCGGAATTGAATCGCTAATTATTAGTTTATGGTAGGATTTCGTATAAGTACAGAAACTGCTTAACATACTAGATTACTATTATTATATTAGTTCAGTGGGTTTGGAAGGTAAAAGAAACGCGCGATTTGTATATTTTTTATGTTAAATAAGTCAAAATATTGTAGTTAAAAAATTATTTAATCGTAGTAAATACAAGTTCGCAGAACATGTGTTCGGGAAGATCGCTCTTTCCAACGGATAAGAATCCTAATATATATTTTAACAAAAACATTATTCAAACCTAAATAAACTAATCTTAAGCATATTGATTAAAAATTATTTCAGAACTTATTAGCTACACATATGAAGGTAGTTTTATATTTGCGTGGCTCGCACTAAGCTTGTAAACAATATACTTAAACAACTTTAAAAACTGGTTATCGTCTCAAGAGTGTGCGACCACTGTAACTATGAACTAAGATGATTTATACAAAATTAAAAATAAAATCTATTTTAGTAATAGATTTAAAAGGAAAGAACACAACTTAAACGATAAGACAAAACATAATAAAAAATTATAATACTTATAACTGTACAATTAAAAGAAAATATAAAATCAATCAAATGAAATCAAAATCACTTTATTCATGTGGCTCACGGAAATGACACTTATGGATGTCAAAAAAAATATTATTCTTTTTGAATCTACCGCTACTTCGTAAAGGGTTGACCTGATGAGAAGAAGCAGCAATAAACGCATTGCCACTCTTTTATATCAAGAATTACATTTCCATCGATTTACAAATCATTTCAATTACAATATTATAATATGTAAAATGATGCAACAAACATACTGTATCATATTGTGACTGTGTACATTTTACTGACAAACTTACCTTCAGAAAATTAATATTATAAATGATAACTTATACGAATATTAAGTATATATTTTTAAATAAATATTAAATTAAAATACATTTACTATATCATACATACACATGAAATTAGACCTTGTACTTAATTAAATACTATACAATTTAAACACGATTTTTGTACTATACGACTAGTCATTCAAAAGGAAGATAATTTATACCTTGATTGAATTTTAAATAAAATAGTTTAATTTTCAATATGTGTAACCTACCTATATAGTACAGTCATAAAATGGGATACTAACATTGGATGTAAGCAGTTAAAAGTTAAAACCGTATCTTGTAATTTTGATTCAGCATTGATTACATTACACTTAATTCAGGTACAACTCTTTAAAGCGACGCTCAACGTCTGTCGTTATATGGAAATAATTGTTGCTTTACTATTATGGTATGATTTCATAATAAAGCATAAAATTACAAACAAATATTAATATTAACCTTCGCAATTATTATTAAATAAATTTAATCACAATTATTCGAAATTCATAATAAATTACTTCAAATTTAAATGGTTAAATAATTATTGTTAATCATAGCTTTATTTACAATACAGTCTCCGACTAGTGTTAGAGCAGTGCTGAAGCCTTTGAAAATGATAAAAAGTGAAAAAATTGTTGGATGAAACTTAATGGAAAAGGAAGAGAATATAACAAAAATGAAAGGGAAAATAAATTACGGGCGATCTGAGGTCGGAAAGTGGAAAGTGGGGGGGAAGTGTTATAGTGTAAATCACCCGTCAAAATATCAGCTTTTATCAAAAAGTTTGTGTCCTTTCCGTTCGTTGAAATCTTTCCGCTGGTGTAAAAAAACATAAATTACCATTGTAAATGTTCGGAAATTTAAGCCCATCAAGAGGCATTTCATAAAGAAATCATACCTGTTATTTTATAGCAGCAAAAATATTGGATTACAATTAAATAAATCTATTTATAAATGTAAAAAGGACACTGATTCAGTGTTAAATTATCCTTTTTCTTCATTTTTATTGATTTTTACCCTAACACACCCACCCCCTCTTTCCACTTCCCGACCTCAGATCGCCCGTAATTTATTTTTCCTTTAATTTTTGTTATATTCTCGTCCTTTTCAAATGGGTTTCATCCTACTATTATTTTTTTTTTTGGTTTCAAAAATTATCGACCCTGGTCTATGTCGACATTTATTGACTTACTGTAATTTAATGACAATGCTTATGTAAAACTATTGATTTAAATTAATTATTCCAATTCTTTCGTTCAATTATCTAATACATAGAGTTCACACTGTATATTAGTTTTAATTCTATTTATACATAGTTTTAAAATTGTACTTTGCTGAATTGTTCTATCAACAGAAAAAGCAAATTTTTTATATCCACTTGTTTCGGGATGGGAAACACTAAAATAAATGTATCCCCTCTTTTATTTCTCCTATACTTTTACGTGGTGAAAGAAATTACCTCTGCCTGTAATAATTTTCCCCCAAACAGATAGTAATCTACAAAATAAATAATTAGAAAACCTGTACAAATAATTTTAAATACAATGAAAACTGAATGATTTTTGTTTAGGCTTATCGAACGACACGAAAACAGACGAAAAATGCAGCACCACTTGTTAGATGATAACTCTCCTTTTAGAATTTCTCTGATTAACTGGTGTTACACATTTAAATTAAACACTTTAAAAGGATCAAAACGTGTGTAATTAAAAAGTAATAATTGTAAAACTTACATTTTTATTATTATTTTAATTAACCCGACATTACAAGACCTATCCAGATCTCGTTCTCGATCTCTTCTTCGGGACTGCAGATCTGCAGTCCCCCTGAAAAATGTAATTTTTACGCAAAATTCTAATGTAAAAACACAGTTACACGCGTTTTAATCCTTTAAAAGTGTTTTATTTAAACTCTCATC
The DNA here is from genome assembly GCF_905404315.1 of Leptidea sinapis. Taxonomy (NCBI): domain Eukaryota; kingdom Metazoa; phylum Arthropoda; class Insecta; order Lepidoptera; family Pieridae; genus Leptidea; species Leptidea sinapis. The sequence continues at coordinate 3,922,039 of NC_066296.1, read as the reverse complement.
TTTATAACGACTTAGATTAGGGGTAGGACAAAATATTTGCTAAAATTTGAATATTCTGTAGGAATATTAAAGTGTCATTATCTAACTCACGCTGTCATTTGTTGATGACTTTTGGTCTAATAACGGTTGTTCAAGAATTATATTAGATGTTTGAATATTGCTCCGTTCGAATGGCATTTCGTTCTTCTTTATAAATCGAGTCAAGTAGTAGTACTGCTTAGCAGTAAAAGCCAGTAGTAATATTCCGATAACAATGAAGACAGCTTCAAAGGTATGGCGTATGCAGGGAAAAAGAACATATAGCCTCCAAAACTCTGCTTGCCTTTCTTCCGATATTTGTGGCTGTATCTGAAATTGAAATAAATTGATATAAAAATTTAAATAAAATTCAATATGTATGAGCTAAATACCTGTCCTAACTAAGGAATGATTAGTGAAAATTATCAGAAAAATTACAATAATTTTTCGTCACACCACAGTATCTGTTCAGGATTATAATGCCCACAAGTGCTGATGCGACAATTGTTTTGCCATATAAATTAAGGACTTCTTGCCCGCTTGTTGTATGAACTGTTATATGTAACTAAATGTCATTGACTGAAATATTTGTTTTGCGAATATATATGTATTTCTAAGTCAAAAAAATATGGGTTCCCAAGTAATCACCAAGATATAATTTACTATAAATCTTCTCCGAAACACGCTGCATCTTATGGTTTAAGTATTATTCCGATCGGTTAAGTAGTTTTAGCAGTATAACTGAACAAAAAACCGGCTCTCCATTTGTTAGTAGATATTGATTAATTAGTTGTTCTCATCAACGTGAATCCGTGACCGGCCACGTAAAAGTCAGTGGATTTTGGTGCATGGATAATTTTCTTTACATGAAATTGTGGTATTGGTACATTGGTTTTTCAAATCATCTAGATCATAAACGATTACCGGGACTGTTTACTCTTCCCACACAATCTAAGACTACCCCTCTGTACTGAAACTTCCATTAAACATTTCCCGGTCATATGGAAGACAAAGTAAACTAACTTCTAGAAGCTGGGCGTCAGAAAAAGAGCACGGTAATACTTCATGTTAGCCTAAATTCTAGCGTTCTATAAAACACAGGTAATCACTAACACCTCTGGTCTGGTGCACCCCAGTATCAGCTCGACGACGCTTCATTGTGTGTCTTCTATCGCATTTATCACGAGTGTCCAAGAACTGTTTGATTCCTGCCACGGAATTACACCTTCGCATGACACTCTACAAATTAGGATATCATCCCCACAATCTGGATGAGTCGCGTTCCTGCAGTGCGGTTTTCAAGAAACTTTAATCCACGTCCTGGCTTTCTAAACGGCCGGAAACGCTTCTGAGATTCCGAGCTCCTCAGAGCTCCTGAACTGAATTGAAATTAAACTTACCATCTTAAGATAAGCTACAGGTAAAATAAGACTGGAGAAAGGTCTCGCGGCAGAGCTGAAATTGACGTCGTCCATTATCACATTCACTTGCAAAGCCAATTTGGTCGTTAATACTGCACCCAGTTTCTGAAAAAGTTAATATGATTACATTAAATAAATTACATAAAAACCTCTTTAGAGATTCATATATATCACAAAGATAATGAAAGTAACTTAGCGCTAGTTATTTGCATAATTATTATTTTGTCATTTTTACAAGTCTGTCAGGACCTCTAGAATATGATGCTTTGCCTAACTCTCGTTTTTTCTTGTAAAACTATTTGAGACACAGTCGCACTGAAACCATAACGGTTAAATTTGTTAAGGGTATTCTTCTGATTATTTTTATATTCCTGGTAAATCTTTAACGGTCACTACTGATTCGATCTCATAGGGAAAACTTTGAGCATACTCTGACTATTAATATTATTTTATGTTCATGCCCTTTATTTATGTTATTTAGTAGTTAAGAGTAAGAAATCCTATTTAATTAAGTATTTCGTTGAATAGCTAGTATTATAGAATTCTTGATCAGGGCAGCGCAGGACCGATCGTCGTGGAAATCCTTGGGGGAAGCCTTTGCTAACAGTGGACGTCTTCCTGCTGATGATGATGATGATAGCATTATTGTTGAATTTTGCTTACTGTATTTCACTTTACTATATACATATAAGTGAAAACTGTAAGTTGACCGAATAAAATTAAATAGTCTCTCCATTGATAGCCCTATGAGTGACCATGAGGTTTCTCATAAGGCGCATAGTTAGCGACCACGTCTGCATTCCATATGTCATCACTGGCAACATATACTGGTTAAAAACCTTCGTCCACAGACACTGTGATATTTGGGACAAGAAGATTTTATGGAGCTTCCCGAAAGCTGTCCGTCGGAGTTGGATTCGACGACAGACCTCTTTCGCGCAATTGGACCTACCAAACTGGATTATTTGTCCAAGGTAGACGTGTTCGTTTACAATGAGGCATCAGGATCAGGCAATTCCATTCAAACAATTCAACGCTTCGATGTATCGATAATAAGTGATTCTCGTCGGTCCGCATTGTCTTGACATTATATGTGGCCAGAGCCAATCGTCCTTGTTTATGGCAGCATTGCCGAACCCGGGGATTCTTAGCACCCCTGCCCCCTCGTATATGCGGCTGCTACCTTGGCAACCAAGGAGCATGGCTTCCGAGGACTGGGGCCGAGGCATCATAGTGTCTTTTCAATTTTTTGAGATTCACCAGGCATGGCAAGTGGATTGGCGAAAGCAGTTGAAGGTCAATCAATCATAATGTTAATACGAGGAGCAAACTTAAAATTGTTATCTAATACAGGATTAAGTCGAGTTAGTAAGTCTATTGTTAGGCGATGTATATACTTCTACAACATGATTCCAAAAAATGTTCAAAACAAATGTATTACGGAATTCGATATAATTGTTAATAAACATTTGTGTGGTTTTTTTAATACACTAAATTAAACAACTTACGGGGTCAATGATTATTTTACTGCCATGTTCTTGTTCGTCAGGTCTTATTCCCTCGACACGTTCGTAGATCTTCGGGTCTCCGTACAGAAAATGCGCGTTTGATAAGCCCAGACCTAGACCTGGTCGTTAGATACATCTAATAATTAAAAAGATATTTTTTTTTAAATGTTTTGGTTCAACACACAGGACTTATAAATATGATCTTGGAATTCTTAACCAAAGAGGAGATATTTCAGATCAAAGTAGCCAGTACGAGAAAACGCCAATGTCATAAGTAACGATTAACGGCCGTTTTCAATAACGTATCTCTAGTTATGGATACATTGCTGTCACCGTTTAATGACAAGATCTTATCTATCCACAGTTATGTCCAATATAGTTATAGTGCTTGCAATGCTTTATGTCGATAGGATAAATTTGTCTACCTCTAGTAAGTTAAACTAAGGATAGATAGGTTATTGAAGACGGCCGTTAATACATAATCAATCGATAGATCTCAAATGGAGACGATTGATACAGAAATTATGAAACGCATCGAAGATACCTCAAAATGCGGGTGCTTCCCTTCCTTAGGATGTGGATGATAGACGTATTATATCAAACTGTTTACCCATATTTAGTTATCATCACTATTTTGCCTTGGGTAGAAGACAACTAATTATAACAAAGTTAATATCCTAAGATGCATATGCATCTCCAAATTAGAAGTGGGGAACTGATTAAAACTGACCTTGATTTATAATAACAGACTAAACTATGAATAATATAAAGATATGATGAATATTTACCAAAAAAGCACGGAGATAAATCAGACACACCATCCAGAATCCCTGGGCGGTCAGCCAGGCATTTATTGTCATGTTGTGTCTTATTGAATGTGGTGTTGCTAAACCGATAGACGAAACCTTCCAGACCAAAGTCCATCGGAATGGAGCCTTGGTACTCCAAGTCCAAGAAGCGGCAGAATGCGTTGCGGTACACCCTCAGTGCAGTGTTGGGAGTGATGTCATCTGGGTACGCCATACCCTCGTAAGTGTCTTCAAGTGAGTTGCACCGGTTTCTAAAACAAAATACACAGTTATAGCACCTAAATCTTATACAAATTCTGTTGCACGCCGACTGCTACGAGCCGGATGGTCCGTTAGATAGTTCGTAGACGGCTATTTTTTTTTTCAATGACTTTATCTGATGATGTTGAGGATTATATTGATTAAGAATGGGAGGAATGGTGGTACTTTTAGCTCGTGACTTTATACATGCCTGCCGGTTATAACTAGGTGTACAAAAGCCGTAAAAGGCATTTATTTTCTCAAAATTGATTCCTTTAGAATTCTTTTTGATGTCATTTCTAATAACTACTAGATAAAACTACCGCTTTGGAAACAAATGGCGCTCTGAGAGACAAGAAGCGGCGCAAGAAACTCTCCCAGCATTCTTTTTTTGCGCTCTTTTCAATAAAAATATACAATATTGTACAGTCATTTCTATTGCTATAAAATAATCACAATGTAGTCCCAGGCTGATCTCCGATGATTTAGATATTCAGCAGTGGAGTAATAGGATTTACGACAGAGCTATTTCTTTATAAAACATTTAAATTTATTTATAGATAATTCCTGAACAGTGGCTGGGAAATGCAAATGAAAGAAATGCCATAAAATGTTTTTCTGACTACAAATATGCGTATATAACTACGCAATAATTCTCAAGCTGGGCAATATGCGGCTGCTCTTCTAAAATTCTCAGAAGCTTATATACTAACAGATAGTAACGGCATTATGTCACTGAAACGCAAATTCTGTCATCGATAACATAAATGAGTTAGATTAAGAATTGGCCTCCGCTGCGCTCCAACTAGATACCGCACTACCTAAGAACAAAAGCTTTTTTATTATGGCAACTATTAGATGCTTGTGTGCGTGGCATCTTGACACTCAATGGCATCTTTTAAATTTTGTACGCTTGTACATAGGCTTCGGGTTATTTTACATTGAAATTAATAAAATACAAAATACTTACTGATGATATGTGATCCCTGTGTTTTTCTTATTTTTTGTAGCATTATTTTTACAAAATTTACTACGCAACCCGACATTTTAGTTTCAATTAGTAGCAAAATTTAACAGAACATATGGCACGCCAACATCACATATTGTTCGAGACAGGCTCGAGTAAGCCAACTTTGGCGTAGTAATATTTGCCACACTTTGCAACTACGCCTGTGGTATCTAGTTGGAGCGCAGGGGAGACCAATCCCTAATCTAACACAAATGATTTATAAAGTAATGGCAATCGAGTAACAAATAAATATGACGATAAATATAAACGAGAATGGATGTGTGAAAGAGCAACTTTGGCTCCGACTAACGAGACCGTAGGTCAGATAAACGAACCAACATTGTCAGCCGTGACGGGGGATGTTGACGAGTACCCCTCAGTAGACATTGTTATTGACACTGAACAGGTGACATCGTACCCTATAGTTTAGAGTTTCTCAACTCTTTATTATTATCAAGCCACACCAAAACTAAGCTTATATGGTAGTCGACTGCGCCAAAACGCTAACAATGACTGGGACGCTGAATCTAGAACAGGTCGACAATTTACCTATTTGGGGTTTAGTATCAGCAGCATTGGGTCATGCGAGATCAAGATCGAGTCATCGAATCGCATTGGAATGGCCAAAAGTGCAATGTCTCCACTCCGAAAAATATTGCGTGACCGTAACATCTCACGTAAAACTAGTCAACAGTAAATTTTTTTCTATCTTCAGCTATGGGGCTTAGACATGGTGACTAAAGTAGGTTGACCGAGATCGGATTGATGCCTTTGAAATTTGGTGCTGGAGGAAGATGCTTCAAATCCCTTGGACAGCATTCCGCGCCAACCAATCCATCCTTTACACTCTAGGTATAAAAACCACTGCACGTAGCCAAAGACAGACACAGATGGCCAACTACTGTCTAAAAGTTGAATCCTTAGAGAAATCACGTCCCTCAGCAATGAGGTATACGACGCGAGGAGGAGGATTAATATCAAGAGTGCCTTCCTGTAAGTTGAAGCTGAAAGTTCGTGCTCCAGTCCTGTTGATGAGAAATCTTGACGCAACAAGGCTACATTATGGTACAATTAAAGCTTTAGTCTCGATTGGCATGGACTTAGACTGAAAAGGCAAAAAAAGATAGTGTTTTAATTTTCCGTATTCCAACCATTCCAACCGATTTGCCATTTGAGCCAAAAAGAGTGCAATGACACAGCATTTGCAATGACAGTAAACAAAGCTCGAGGACAGACGCGTAAAGTTGAAGGTGTGGGTTCAAATGGGCTCAATCAAACGCGTAAAAAACGTTGTTTATAAAAATGTGTTAACCACAGCAGTTTGTATTTGTATTATTTGCAAAGTAACTTAATAAAATGCCCAATGTAACTATTCCACGCGGACAAAGTCGCGAATAAAACCTAGTTGAAAATAAAGCACTCGGTTGATATATACGACTACTACACAGTGGTCCGGAGTAAGAGGCTAGATAAAAGATGGAAAGAAGAGAGAAAAGATATAATGTAATGGGTATTTTCATACATAATTACAACAAGGTAAGTTCGGACGCGGTAATGGTAATACTCGTAGCAAACGTGCTGATCATAATAAAAATAAATTCAAACTTTGAAGGTCCATCGAGAAATAAAACTCGTGTTCAATATCTGATGCTATTTACCTCCTGCTAGGGTCGTCATAGCCAATCTCTGCGAGGCCCCCTTTACCATTGATCTTCTTTATCAGGAACTTGTCTTCATTTCTTGCCCCAAGTTCAAATCTCACGTTGCCGCTGTGGTACAGCTAAAATAAATGTTGATGTTTCATTAAATCAAACAAATAATATTAGGAATATGAAAAGTAAATTAGAAGGTATTAAAAGTTGACATTGTCGAGTTCAACTTGTGTCTTATTGACCAACAGTACTCATTGTGTAAGAATGTATGTAGTATTAATCAGAACGATTACCTTCTCTAACTGCAGACACTCTTCCACAAAATCCGAATATACTAATCATATTATTGCATATCACCGGTCTTTTATGATGGGTTTCCTTAAAAGGAAAGAAACGGAGCCCTTATAGGATCAGTTTGTTGTCCGCTTATCTGTCTGTCAAGACCCTTTATCTCGGAAACGAGTAGAGGTATCTAGGTGAAATTAAATTGATATTTCAAGTCTCTTAAAGGAAGCCCTATGAGCACAGGTTGCTGGCAAGACGGCGACGACCGGCGTATTGCTCTGCCGACAAGCTAGGTAAACCCTCATAATTTGTGTTCGAAGTAAGTAGTGGCTATTGAAATTACTGGGCTAATGAGATTTATTATCTTGTCTCAAGGAAAAGCAGTAGTACTAGATACAATAATATATAATAATAGTTCGAGCGGAATAACTTCTTGTTAAAATGTGGACCCAGTGACAGATGTTGATTTTTTATTATTATTAGGTTTATTTACAATCACTTACAATAATACACACAAATATAACAAGTGGAACTAAAAACTAGGAACTAAATGTAGTGATTACATACAAATAAACACAGCATGCTCAGAAATAATTAATTTTATGTACTATAAAGAATAAGTTAAGAATTAAACAGTTTTTTTTAATTAATAAATGAGTAGGTTTCATAGTTATACATAGTTACATTAATTTTCCAATTATAACGTTATTAAAGATTACCAATGTTGGTGCAAATGGTCTTGCGGAATTTGGCTAAGGAATTAACAAAAATGTCAATGTAAGTTACGCTATAAGAATTTAAAATTTTATATAACCGTAGGACTGGGGAAGTGGTAACTAGGATCGTTCGACGAAGTGGAGGACAAAGTGGAATAATAGGTGTAGAGCAGGGTCAAAAAATCTGTTATCTGCACAATAACTTCTTTAGGTAGTTTTGATATGACGAGATCGAATTTATTCTCATCGCTTAATTTTTGTGGAGCCAAAATTGCTTCCACTCTGTAAAACCAAACTCTCGGCTGATCCATCCAAAAATCTGGGATCCTTGAGGACACTGTGATCGCGAAGACTTCCGCCGGTGGCATTGCTCCAAGGTTAGGCGTTGTCATATTCTATTTTTCTTCAATTCACTTTTCTTAAATACTGTGTTCACTTTTATTCTAAGATGTGTTCTTTCGTCGGGGTCACCAATGTAGAGTAGGGTCCTAAAAAGCGGCGGAAGTGTTGTCTTCAATAAAAATCCAATATAGCTTCATCAATACGCATATTACTTAATCACATTATTTATTATAAGTGAACCGAACTACATGAGTATAGACCGCTACTGAATATAAAATAAAAATATAATTGATGGGAACACAGTGTGGACACGCATACATAAACAAATAGCTGCCTTAAGCATATTTGCATACGTGTGTCCCTACAATAGGCATACGTGGAATTCTTACTCTTAGACTAAATTTTTATTGATGACACTCACTCTATCCAATATGCCCATTTCATCGAAAGGGATCCAACCGGGCAGCGCCTTATGCGCGAGCTGGATGAGCGGCTCCCTGTAGCCCCAGAGGTAGCTGTAGACGTCCACTTCAATTATTGACTTTGAGTTCAGCCTGTTGGCGAGTAAGTTGAAGGTGGCGCGAAACCAGTAGGGGAACGACGATACGTATGAAGTTATGGCCTGTAATTTATATTGTTCTTCGTAAAAAGTGAGGGTTATCTGTTCATGCATGTTCAGAAATATGAAGACTTGGAGGAGAGGAATTCACGTGAATATTTTGTGTTCAAACTGAAAAGTAAGTTATCATTCAAGTCAAAAAAATCACTTGTGAATGTCAATCTTACAACAATGCTATTAATTAATGGTTGGGTAAATTTGTTTAGGGTAAATAATGTAGCACTTAACGAAAAAAAAAACGAATGTATACGATTTAAGTTACTTATGTTGAAAGTAGCAATTGTGATATTATATTAAATGGAAAAAATCAGGTTGAGTTTGTAAAACTGTTTTCTAGAGAAATGCTATTTCGGTGGATCTCTTAGGGAACTGTATAAAAAGATAAATGTTATGACAGTGTCAAGTCAATTCATTTACGAAAATGTTATGTATGTAAGGGAATATCTACATCACTTTGAAACAAATTGTGATAGACATAGATGCTGTAAAAATAACTGACATACACTAATATCTAGCAGTATCTAGCAACATTCGAGTACTAGAGAATCTTTCTAACGGCATATGCCCCAGAGCTGATTCTATCTGCTAGTTGGGCAATATGTGGAGCTATACCCCACTGGAGCTTTTTATCTATCGCGATACCCAAGAAGACCGTAGTAACCACAAGTTCCGATCTCTGGTTATTTATAAGTACGTTGGTACGTGTGCTGTGTTTGGTGTAATGAAAAGTAAACACTTGGTTTTTTTACTGTTTAAGTGAAGATTATTCGTCTCAAACCAACGCACTATCTTTGAGAGTGCATTGTTTACCTCGTCATCAATATCTGCACGTCGCTTCACTTTAAAAAAATAAGTGAAGTATCATCAGCAAACAATACAATCTCATGGCTATTATTTAACACATAATATGTAAATCGTTAATATATATAAGAAACATGAAAGGTTCGAGAATAGAACCCTGCAGGATACCTATTCCTACAGGTTTACCCGAAGACCGTTTGACATTTACGTCAGCTATCTGAACTCTTTCGCTTATGTATAACTAAAGACTGTTGACAACCTCAAAAAGTGCTGTACTGGCTGTTTACGCTGAAATGTTCCAAATTAAAACCAAAAGAAAAATCCAACATAGAGTTAATTGCTGTTAGACAACCGATAAAAGCAGGACAGGCATATTAGTTAAGTGTGCGTGACGAGTATAATCTAAGCTTAGATCATTTAAATACGTCTAGATAGACTATAAAACATAAAAATAACCTCTATTTTGAGCAACTCACGCACACTAACACAAAGTGTCATACAAATCGCGAGTGTAAGACGTAGCTTGTTACGCACACCAAACTATTATTCCTGGCCTTATCCTTACCTTTTTATCGATTGTCTAACAACAACAGACTCTTTCTAGACGTATAACGGCTGTTCCCAATATTCAGTCTAGCTCAGGTTGTGGCCTACTTTAGATAAAAATCGTAACTATCGCTGACTTTTCTGTCCCAATAAACTTATCGACGATAGCTCATCCTTATCCGTACACGCTGTCTGTCAATGGGAGGACGTATAGCTTACCAGCCATAGAAGTCTGTATGGAAATTGCAATTCACACGTCCCAATATAAGGCGATAATGACTTATCGGGTATATTGGGACAGCTCCAAATTATTGACAGTAAAAGGTAGTAATTTACCTCTATCTGTATATAGTATATTGGGAACGGCCGCAAATTATCTGAGGATCTAAGATATAAGAGATTATTACCTACGTATTGATTCATCACGATATCTCTGGAACCATAAAGCGTAGAGACTTGAAATTTGGTAGGTAGGTTTGGTTTGTCGACTGGACGTCAGCTAAGAACGGATATTTCCGAAATTCTCACCTCACCAAAATTTAATTTTCATCGTCTCACCCTCAACCCACTAATAATTAAGCCACCTCATCTCATGCAACCATTGCCATAGTAACTGTTACCATGGTCATGGACTAGTAAAAAAAATAAGGACTCTGTGTCACCTTACATAACAGTGTAGCACCAAAATAAGCCGATTAACGTGTAAATACATAGCCCTACAGTACTACAGGCCGATAGGCGGCCATTATGAGAATTTTCATCTAATATTTTAAAAATGCCGTCGTAGTGAAAAAGTGTAGAAAGGATACTATATAAGTATTTGTGGCCATATATGATTATTTATGGAAGAAGAAATTGTGTAACTAGTATCCCCCGTAACCGCACACACACTAGCATAACGGTGCTTCACTTGCTAATATCACGGCGCGGAGTCCTTCTTTTTTTACTCGTCCGTTTCCGTGGCAGCTATCACGTCTGTTGGGCCAGCTGGTATAGATATGACAACTTACCAACATCGCAATATTAAAAACAGTCACATTAACATCTTTCGGGTGTGCGATGGAAAGTTCGGGAACGAAACGTGTCGTGATGTTTGGAGAGTATCGCATCACACCTGCTTCCTCGTCCAATTCAAAATCTTCATTTGTTCGGAGTTCCCTAATGAAGTAAATAAAACAAATTATGGATTAGGGAAGTGTATTGGACAAAGTTTATATTCTAACTCTTAGATTAAGGATTGGTCTCCGCTGAGCTCCAACTAGATACCGCACTACCTGAGAACAATATATTTTTTATTACGGCAAATACTAGATGCTTGTGTGCGTGGCATCTTGACTCTCGAAGAAATACTATTATTTGTATGTGCCACCTATTAATATGATGCAGCTACTGTACTCAATAACTTCTGTTTTGTATTTTTTATATTTTTATGATAATAAGGGACGAGACGAGCAGGACGTTCAGCTGATGGTAATTGATACGCCATGCCGTGCCGCTCAGGATTCTTGAAAAACCCAAAATATCTGAGCGGCAATTCAATTTCGCTCGTCACCTTGAGACGTAATTATTTCTTCTCTAAGGAAATCTGGCTTTCGAATGAGCTGTATGAAAAATTTTACATATTTAACATATAATGTAATTTACCTGGGAAATGAAATATATTTGATTTGATTTGACATATATTTTTCCCTTCTCAAAACATTACAAAGTGTGTACAGTATTGACTGTTTCATCTGGTTCGAAATAGCAGATAACATTTAAATTTAATACAATGGGCCATTCTTAATTTTGGTAAATATATTCTAAAATGAGCGTAAAGATTCCAACTGGTATTTTTATCTCTTCAAAATAATTCCACTTTATGCAAAGAAAATTACAATTGCAATCGAAATAGCAGATATTTAAATATAACACAATTTCGATATTCTTAATTTTTTTTAATATATTCTTAAATGAGTTTTTATGTCTTCGAAATTATTCCACTATATGCAAAGAAAAATTGTTTTAAATTTTAATGATAATTAGTCGCGCCAAAAAGGGAGACGCCATGGTCGTGACGTCATAATAACATAAACAAAGAATAGTCAAATGTGCAGTGCAATCCTAATAGATTTTTCTAAAAACAAAATGACTTATTATAGCGGACTATATATTTGATTTAAGAATCACATCGAAACGATACGGATATCGATTCGATGTGATTCTTAAATCAAATTGTTTCTTCTATAGTGACGTCACAAAATGGTGGTCGCCGTTTTCGGTCACGTGACATACAGATAATAAATCTATGAGTTTACATTTTGAAAATGTAAATAATTTTCAAGTTTTTATAATAAATTGGTATTGAATTCATATTTCTAATGGAAAAATCACTATAGTACACACTAACATATTTTCATAATTTTTTTAATGACCCCTTCCCATCTACATGGTACCAACAACAGAGCTGGTGCGGCTTGTGAAGCGGCTGAAAAAGCTAAGGCATGCAAATACAAGGGTTTAGGCTCTGAATATGATTTTGTCCCATTCGGTGTCGAGACTCTTGGTCCGGTGGGGTCCTAGCGCTATAAGGCTTTTTAACGAAATAGCAAAAAGGGTTTAGGTCGACATTAGAGGAGACTGAAGAGATGGACCTCGGACAGAGAATTAGTCTAAATATTCAAAGGGGGAACGCTGCCAGTATCTTCGGAACCTTGCCTAAGGGGACTCCTTTTAATAATATATTTTAGTTATCATATTATATTTTTTAAGGTTTTTAGATTTATATTCTGTTTAAATTTGTAATTATTAATATTATATATACTAACCTAATTAATTCATGTTTGTTCTGGTCTCATATGTTAAATTTGAACTTAATATTCTTTCATAATTTAATTTTGTTAGATGAAACTGACCTATTATCAAACCACGTATTTAAGAGTACGTTAACGTTGAGGATGTGGGTATTATAAATATGACTATTATTAAAACAAGCACGAGCTTCGTTTGTTACAATGTCATTTTTTATAGTTACTATTGCATGATGATTACATCACATTACATTTAATGAACACTATAATTAACTATGTTAGCTTAATTATGTAGGGTAATAAAGATTATGTAAAAATTAATCCTTCGTAACGTTAATTAATAGTCGTCGAATATAGAGAGGAATATATATGATAAGGCCACCTGCCAATTAGGTCCAAATAGACTTACGGCCGTTCCCAATATACTATCTAAAGATAGAGATATATTACACCTTCTACTGTCAGTAATTAGCTGTCAATAATCTTAAGCTGTCCCAATATACCCGATAAGTCATTCTTATCGCCTTATATTGGGACGCGTGAATTACAATTTACATACAAACTTCTATCGCTGGTAAGCTATACGTCGTCCCATTGACAGACAGCGTGTACGGATAAGGTGAGTTACCGTCGATAAGTTTATTGGGACAGAAAAGTCAACGAAAGTTACAATTTTTATCTCAAGTAGGCCACAACCTGAGATAAACTGATTATTGGGAATGGCCGTTAGAGGATATTAGTACAAACGAGCTCTTGGCTGGCGTGATGAGAAGTGGAAACTTATCATGGATATTCGCAATACTAGAGGTTAAGGTTTTCTCATCGGCGCTATTCTGAGTGATGTTGGCATTGCCAAAGTAAGAAGCATACTTTGTGCTGCTATCTGCATAGCAATGAATGCTGTTGATTTTCAGAAGAAAATGTGTAGGGGATAGCATGCAACCTTGCGGGACACCAGCGGTAATGAGTTATAAGTCGGAGCATATACCGTTGATAACAACTGTTATCAACTCCTATAAGCGAAAGCAATTTGTGATCCATTTGTATAAATTCTCGAGAAGCCCATAAAATGGCAGTTTTGCTATAAGTGCTATATGTTACACTCGATCGAAGGCTTTCGCTATGTCCAAACTCACCGCTCTTTTCGACTCAACCGCTTGCACCTATTTATGGGTGAGATATAGAATAAGATCACCAGCTGAGTGATATTGATATTTAACGTAGGTACTGGTAATCGCTGAAGCATCAATTCCTGGATCAGTTGATATTCGAATCCATTACTTTTGAGAAAGCGGAGGTAATAGCAATCTAAAGCGGACATACATAATTTTACGGGTTCTACGCTTGAATAGCAAGTGAGCCAAAAAGACGAAATATTACTGCGGGCATGTCGCACCGCGAAATAAGCGGTGGTGTATCACCTTGATCACCCAATATTGATTTGGTCGCAAAGAGGGAGGAGAAATTTGATTGTACAGCCTTGTCCCTCATTCTCTCTGTCAACTCTCGTCACTCTTCAGAATACATGGCCGAAGAAATGTGCGCGATTCTCATCTATGCCAATGTGCTTCGACTTCACCTCGGCACTAACTCTTTTGAGGGACCTGGAGACATAATAGTATTGTTTTCTAAGGTCTGGCTGTTCTATTCATCGGCAGATACTACTGCAATGACCCATCATCATCATCACTTCAGCCGGAAGACGTCCACTGCTGTACAAAGGCCTCCCCCAAAGATCGCCAGAACGATCGGTATTGCGGTGCCCTCATCCAACCTAATAATAATGACCAAAGCCTGATAGAAATCCTGTTTTCAGCAAAGCTCCATTTATTGAAAACCAAATATGTCTCTACGAGTAGGTGGCACAAAAGTGTCACAGCCAACGTATAGTGTCACATGCAGCACTACCAAAAATGCGGGGCCATCTTAAGAGCGCGATTGGAACTACTCCGAATAAGGCAATGATCCGACAACCCGAAAGTCAACGGAAACGAGGTACCTGATCACATCTCCAGTGTGAGGTCAACAGAAGGTCCACCAGCGAAGGTATATGATCTTCAAACACTTGTGTACAGAGTCCCCGCATGATTATTATTTGAGGAATAACGGACAAGAGGCTTGATGGGAAGTAGTGAACCACCCGCCCATGGACTTCCGCAACACCAGGGCTTGACCAGGGATGTGTTGTCAGCCTTTATTTGGGAGTATGTTCTAATCTTGAAGATCCATAAGTCCTATCGGTTCGGTAAAAATGCAGCTGACCATTGATTCCACAAAGTGGCTGTGCGAGTCAAGAAATTTCTCGCGTGATTGTTCAATGCCAGAAGTAAACAAGATGCGGTTGGAATTCCGCATTTTGACGTAATTTCCGGTGGTGGAATTCGGCTGCTGGTAGCAACCCTGGCAGTGGTATATTCAGCGTTGAAATCGCTAAGAATCTCTTACTTTGTGGTGGTAACTTCAGTTGCTGCATTATGAGAACGGATAGGTCTTGTAGTTCAAGGATGCTCAGGTGTCAAGAAAAGTCATCTCCCTTGACGTAAGCAATGACATTTGTATATACAAATGCTTGATTTGAAGATGAATAAACAAAAAGTGCTTTATTTATACCGATAAAGTTTAAAATAGTTCCTCCAATTATTACTCGATCGATGCAAATCGTCGGAGTTCTGAGGTACCAAAAAAATTACATGCTTTAATAAGGTGCTACTTTTTTTGAAGTTAGTAAATACAAGTCGTATATTAACATACAAATCGTCCAGAGGTCGATGAGAGAATCTTGTTTGTACATTGAAGAGTCATAAAGAATTTGGCTCAACTAATTTTCAATGTTACTAAAAATCCATTCCGTCGTAAGACTTTCAAACTTCTTTTAATATGTTTTTTGTTTTTTACGTCAGAATTACTAATTTGCCAATAATATGAACACCATTTTTTTACTTTGTTTTCTTTTATACATTTTGGCCATAGTCATGAGAGTGATCAAATCAAATCAACGGCAGTAAATTAGTTTTATAGTGATTTGGTAATGATATGATATCTATGGGTTTATGATACGCGCCTCTGATTCCTCTGGTGTTTGCTTGGAATGTGGTCTGTCTGAACCAGGTACGCTTGTTTGTCCTCCTTTTTCATAAAAAAAAAAACAAGATCACTTTATTCATGACGGATATGACACTTATGAATCTCAAAAAATAACTTTTCTCATTGAATTCTCCACCACTCCATAAAGGGTTGAGCTAATGAGAAGAAGTGGCTAGAAACTCCATTACATTTACATTTTCATCTGTTTTATTCTATCTACCGGAAATGTACAAAGTGGAAAACAATTATCTTGAGGCACTCACTGGTAAGTAAATGGTCCAACTTCTTCAACTTTGAGGTTGTGATCCTCTCCTGATATGAATCTGTCACCGTTGGTCACGTTGAAGATATAGGTGTAGATATACGCACCCGGGTAATTTGTCTGGTTAAGTACATCGTAGAACTTGGTGCCGGGTGAAATTCGTGACACCTTAAAGTTAAAGTGCATTGATAATCAATTCAATCATAAGTAGGTAAGCCTATGAAATTAAACATCCACTGATTTTATTAGCCTACTCTACCTTAGGGACCTACTCTGATAAAATACTGAATATCTTTTTCAACGTAGTTATAGGCCTATGCCGACCGTTTATCTGAGTCCTCGCCTGCGGGGTACAGGGGCGCGGGGGTATGACGACAAAGGGGACTGAGACAGGTGCGGGCGGCGGGGGCGCTTAGTGAAATGAGCGATTACAAAAATTCGCCCGCCGCGCCTGTACCCCGCAGGCGAGGACTCAGATAAACGGTCGGCATATATAATGAATTCTGAACTCATTTTGAGTTCAAAGTCAAATAAACTTTATTCAATTAGGCTTAAACTAAGCGCTTTTGAATCGCCATCATAAATATTTCTTTAAAATTACTAAATCTACCATATGTTCGGAAGAAGTTGATCTCGTGAGAAGAACATACAAGAAACTCAACGGCCACTCTTTTCAATCAAGTAGAGTATCTTACAATGGCTGTAATATCCATAACAAATTAGTTTGTAAGGTACTGCATCCAATATATGAATCGTGTTTAAATAATTTCATAAAAAGTAATAAAGAATAAACTGTATGTTTATACATACAAATTATTCTAGTCTTCTCTTAAATGCTTCGTGAACATGAAGATCGTTATTACTGCCATATTTAGTAATTACATCCAATAAATACAATGATTTATTAACTATAACAAGTCGACCTGGCACCACAAGCAGCACCCGCTCACGACTGGGGCAGTTGTGAAGTTAGTGGCACTGATTTATCTAATAAATATTTATTTACTTTATTAGGACCAATTAAAAGTAACATAATAATATTTAACTATAACTAATACATATAAACATTAATTATTAATTGTTAAACCAACTACATTAGCCACAGATAAATAATATGAGAGAGACATAAACACGTACATCTATATACATAAAAAAAAGACGTGTGGCACTCGGGGACTGCCGCAGTAAAGCTATTGCATAGCATTTTTTATCAACTTATGCAATTATAATTATTTATTTATGCAGTATTTTTTTTGATAAAATTAATTTAAAAAAGAACGTGAAGTGAGTAAAATTTACTTGCAAGATTTGATTACAGACAGACAAAGGGACAGGTGAAACTAAATAAAAATGCTTGTCATAATAATAAAAATTAAAAAAACGTGATAAAAAACATAAAGAAATTAAAAAAAATCAAGACGTGCCCCAGGCTCGAACCTGGGACCTTCTGCACAAAAAGCATACGTGATAACCGCTGTTCCATGGCAACTGTAATGACCGTGGCGAAATATCTATATAGTAGGTGAGTGTTAGGTTATTTTCGTTACGGAATTTTTGGATTCGGTCTCTTCGGTTGGATCTCAAGGGCCGCGATAGAAGCTATGCAATAGCTTAAAATAAAATTTATGTGCTTTTTAACAATTAAAATAGAAAAGAGAAAATAAGATTAAAGCATAGTACAGAATATGACATCTGTGATAATAATATGGCATCGGTTAAAATATTTTTAGTTAGTTAAAATATAAAGGATCATAGATAATATCTAAGTATATATTTAGTTACCACGGGTAGGTATATCAACAACATATTTTATCTTATTCATACTAACCATTTGTTTGTTCATACTTTTAATAATCGCATATTAGTGCTAAAACACTCATTATCTCTTCGGCAAAGTTGACGTTACTTATAGATGCTAAGAGCCTTTTTATTAACGTATTTTAAGCCCTCGATAGCAACAAAATGGCCAAAGTCGCTCAGCAGAAGGTCAGCAGTTAAGTAATTGACATTTGTTTATAGATGTCAGCCAGTTTATAATATTAAGCTGTTGTTACATAATATTTATATAATAATTCCTAATGATGTTGAATAAAATTGTTTGTTGAATTAATTACTGTAAAATTAATCGAACTAGATGCCTCCATTTGAGCACAGCATTATATATTTATATTGATATATAATTAATATATATGTATTGATATTAACACACTTTTACACAAATTATCTTGCCCGAAACTAGGCACAGCCTGTACTATGGGTACAAAACAACGATATATTTAATACAATGTACTTACCTAAACATACATAAATACAAATAAACATCTATGACTCGGAAACAAACATCCATATTCATCATATAAATGATTGCACCTACCGGGATTCGAACCCGGGATCTCTAGCTTAGTAGTCAGGGAATTATATTTAATGGAAGTTTTCCCTTCCAACCTTTGGCATGCTTACATTTTTGGCAATTTATCTGTTTGACACAATGTCAATGTCGATTTGTCTATTTTCAGAGACAAAACCGCCATAAATATTTTAAAATCACAATTTCTCCGAAATGTTAACATTGTATACAATAGAGGCATATTAGTAAGTGGAAGTTTAACAAAGGATAATGAATAAATAACTTTACGAACGTTCGAAAGGCTTAGAACATATTTTAAGTATTTCTTCTAAATGGGTTCTTTGATAAGTATGACATTCTAAATAAGGCATAATGAATTTTAATATTCACAAAACTATTTCAAGTGCTTAGATTAAAAATTGGTTGGAGGGCAGCGGAGACCAATCCATAATCTAAGTTTAAGTGTTTGTTTTTGGAAATCTTTTAATTTTGAACATTATCCAGAAGGCATATAAAATACTCACGTATTTGGCCACGGTGAGAACAGGATTGTTAACAAGAGACAAAGCACCGACGACGATCAAAATGATCCCTAGGACCATGTAGGATGCAAGTCTACCTAAAACATAAGCACAAAAACTATTAAAGATGAATTGGACGTAATTCCAGAAAAACGTTCCAAACCACAATCATGTCGAAATTGCGACAAGAAGAACACAAAACTGGTCACGTGATTCACATTAACGGACTTACAAGCAGCCTTACTGTCACTCTTTAAATGACATCATGACTAAGTAAGCCCACAAGTACGGAATATACTAATATTTAGTAAACTTTAAACACGAATTACTTGAAATGTGATGTTTGTGGCTTGGAACGTTTTTCAGGAACTACGTCAAATTATAATGGACTTAGGCCCGGTATCCACTAAAGCGGAAAGGAGAGGAGACGAGAGGAGATAAGCGGCGAAGCTGTCCGGTGTTTTCCACCAAAGCGGTGAGGAGCTTGTAACTGTGAGAAATCGAAAATCGAAATCAGTCAAGTGACTCTTTGCCGCACTGCTTGATCGCTCGACGAGTCACTAAATTCAATAGAAAAATGAGACATCTCCTCTCCTCTCCGCTTGATCCATTTCCCCCGAAGCGAAGCGGAGAGGAGATGTGGGAATAATGAAATCTGATTGGTTATCAAAATACATCTCATCTCCTCTCTGCTTTGGTGGACACCAGGCCTTAGACTGGTCACCTTTTGGTGATCAATATCGTGGAAATGACTGTGTGACTTTCTTTTGACATTAGCTAGTTTGTTATTTCCGCGTAATCTACTTCTTTTTCATCCTTAATTAACCAGAATCTTTTTAGCTTCATTAAATATACGGCAAACAGTAATTACTCACGTGCATACATTACAATAAAACTCCCGTTACGATGGATTCATAATTATTAAATTCAATAATTTATTATTTCTGAACTTTTGTTACAAAAAGTGTTTGTGTGTGTTTGCTTTATTATATTTAATTTATTAAAACTTTGCCAAAATATTACCACACAATTTAAAAGATCAAACCTGATATAAAAGTGCGTAAGAAACTATGTGGGCCTGTTTTTGAAGTGAAACTTCTTTAGAATTATTGTGATTTAAAACTCGATGAAACGGAAAAGCGAGACGATAGAGACACAAACACGTAAATGTATTGAATTCAGCCGGCGAGAGAATGAGAGAGACAAATAAATTCATAAGATATAACGTGGGAGAAAATGGGATAGGAAGCATAATACTGTGTTTTGGTACAAAGCAATCATAGTCGAAGAAGAGATTGTCTTATGTATGACGCGACTATACCTAAATATATTATTCTGACTATTACCACATAGACACCAGGAGAACCTAAACATGGTAGCGGTGATAGTAAGGTCTTTCAAAGAGGTCGAAATTATTTGTAGCAACATGTGCCAGGACCTCATATGCAGCTTAGAGGTTCATGCACACACACACACACACACACATACTTACGCCTTGTTCCCGTCGGGGTAGGCAGAGATAATAGAATGCCATTTGCTTGTATCCTTACAAACTTCATTATCCTTACAACCTCGCGCTTCCTCTACATTCATTACTCTTTTCATACATACCGCCGCCGCCGGTTGCGGGTGCTTCGGACCTCTCCTTTTAGGTTCATGCACAATGCACATATAAAATTAAATCATATAAAATTTTATTTATTTAACAGTCTGGGTGTGGTTGCTAGATTCCTTCGATGTGAAAGGAATCATGTAGAAATAGAATTTGGGTTACAGTAACCTCGTACATACAAACGATTTGTAACAATTCTATTTTACTTGCTCTTGATCTGCCCAACATAAGAGTAACTGAGTGGTAGGCATAACAACTTTATGCTAGATCATCACAGTTTCTCGAATAATCGCGAATGTTTTGAGAGGAAATAGTTGGTGCGTTATTTTTTAAATATTTCAATTGATATCTCTAGTAACTAAACAGCGATATTAGTGATAATAGCTTCTGCCATTCACATCGTCTGATTGAATTGTCTAAATATGAAATCAGACGATGAGTGAGATAAATCACTGAAGTTACGCAATGCATTTGCATCCCGCCCAGGCTTGTAAAATATTCCCTATTAGCTCAACACTTGTATCCGTAGTTTGTCCTCTAGTAAAACCAAATTGTTTCATATGAATCAACTCATGTTATTTACTATTTACAAGAATGTGGTCTGTATCATTTAATTTTACTAATAATAGTGGGGCAAATTCTGCAAACCGTCTCAAAGAGTTGTGCGCTTGAAGTCCCATATCTTCTATCAGATGCACCTCCGATGGACCATTCGATGCATTCAGTGTAGAGATGCTCAAATTATCGGGGACAGTATGATTTGAGAACGGCGATGAAGCCGGCTATTGAGGATCGAGGAACGCATTCATTTTTTTGGATTTCTGTTTTATCTAAAGCATTTGATACACTTACAGTGTGTTGTTCTCCCGGCACCCTCACAACTGTGATCCTTTGGCTTCATTTTCAGTGATGCAGGTACATCTAAGAAAATAATTGGTTTATTGCATTATTTCTTACACATTAATAATTGTAGGAAATAATCTTACGTTCTATTGTGAGTTACTTGATGTTGCCATATACTTGATTGTATTGATTCATGAATATATTAAATACAAAGATGTTAAGTTAGATAAAACACTTTTTAAAGGATAAAAACGCGTGTTATGTGTAACTTTGTTTTTTTTTGCGTAACAGTTACATTTTTATTTTTATTTTAGGTAACCCGAAGTTTCAAGACCTTTCCAGATATCGTTTCACTGCAGATGAAATGGTGCTAAACGTTCATAATGACAATTATTTTGACTTATTTCATCTGCAGTCCCACTGAAATCGAGATCTGCAATGGTCGGTTGTGCTATGTCCTTCGGTTTTACAATGACCTTTCCAAATATTATATATTTAAATAAGGATTAAATAATATATTACATGAAGTAATATCATCATAAATTTACACGAATTTTCCTCAATAATGTATATTATAGTAGTGTACATGTGTCGATGTAATAAATCTGTCTGCTCGTTAAATCCATTAATAACGTTTTTAACTAAATATTTTATATTCTTTATAACTTATCTATCTACTAACTAACTACTAAAGATATCACAAACACATCAGAATACTGCTGTCTCTTTCATACTAACTTGTAAAAATAACAAAATGGCGGATTAACCCTAACTGTATAAATAACGATGCTTATATGTATTTATGTATGATTAAGTAAGTATATTGTATTAAATATATCGTTGTCTTGTACCCATAGTACAGGCTATGCCTAGTTTGGGGCAAGATAATTTGTGTAAAAGTACGTCAATATTTTTATTATTTAATTTTAATTTAATTAATGCTTTGAAATATTATTTTCCGACATATAATCTCGACATTCATCCGACCCGTGAGAGATTAACAGCCGAGTTCAACAACTATGTTTAAATAATGACAGTTTAAGGTTTAAACGGCAGTTTATTAATATGTAAGTGTTCATCATACACTAACCATGATTAGGTACTTTAACTGATTGAATAACTTAAGCGAATTAGCACACGTAGGTTAACCATTGTTCTGCTCTATGACGTGGTAAACTGACACGTCTGCTTCAAAATAAAAATGACACTTTGAATTATATTTTTGAAGTAGACGATGCATTCGAATCTAATGCATCGTTTATATCTAATGATTATATGATTTGATTGTTCGCCTCCATTTTTCTTCCATTATCACTTCCTAAAAGGAAAACAACGCAATGACAATATTATTATCATGCAATGGTTGTTAACTTCTTAATTTGGCAACAATGACAATATCAATTACATTGACAGATGGAAAGTTGCCAAATTAAAAAGCCAGTAACGCTAATAACCTCCCAAATGACGTCACAAGTAAGTCAAGTTGTAACGATAACAAATTTAAACTTAAAAGGTGGCTCATATAGCGGTCGTTATTAACTTATTAAGTCATTGATTTTATGCAAATAATTTGAGTTTTCTTTAGTGTTAATTCTGCCAATATTTGTCTTTAAACAATTCGACACGAGGCGGAAGTCGCTCTTTTATACCCTCGTCCCATGAAATGACGCGCTGTGATTGGTCGGCTGTTGTGACGTATTACCCCCGGAAGAGATACGCAACAAAGGTGATGGCACTATATTTGTTTGTTCTTTCAACAATGTAAACATGTTATAAATGTTCAATATATGTTCAATAAATTTTCATTGATTTTATATTATTATTGAACTTGAATGGGGCAATGCAATATTGCATTAATATACAAAATACAAAAAGCGGAGAAAAGGAAGACAATTGAAAAGGTGGGAGGACCTGCAACCATATTTTGAAGAGGACGAATGGAGAGGAAATATGTAGAGGAGGCCTTAACCCAGAAATAGCAAAAAGACTTAATGTTGGTATCGCATCACTGTCTATAGACAGTGTGAGTTGATTATTGATTACCATGTAAATTGTCTGAGTAAAAGTCTCAAAAGAAAAAAATAAGCATATAGAACCTACCTACTTGAACAAACCTGTCTCTCTGGATTTATAATGGATCATCTTTTAAATTTAAACTGTTTATAGGTTAATTATAAATAGTATTATGATTTTTAAGGTGATTCTGATTTACCTCCGGGGTACCAACCTATTGAAACAATAACTAATAATAATAATGTTATCATGAGGTACAAACATAAACTTGTTATGCCTACTACGCGGTTGGGTGATGTATATGCTTCTACAATATGATCCCAGAAAATGTACAAAACAAATGTGTTACGAAATTTAAAAGAATTGTTAAAAAACGTTTGTGTGGGAAAGGTCCACGGACTGGGAATAAAGCGAACACCCTCAGGCTCTTTAATTATAAATGTTTATTGTATAACATTGTACCTAATCCATATTTTACTTTAAAAAAAAGCCCGCTGAGTTTCTTGCGCACATTCTTCTCAGGTCTGGAGGCAGTCTCTTTTGAATGGGTGGTAGATAGTTTTTGATGTTCAATAAGTAATTTTAAATCCTATTTTGAATAAAAATATTTGAATTTGAATGAAGACATTTAAATAAAAAATAATAAGTAAAACTTAAATAATACGCTTACCTAAAGTGAAACACCGCAATAATATCTTCAGATTATTATACAGGCCAAAACCGTATCAAGACTGACCGTATCACACAAGCATCACAGAGATTATGTTAGAAGCAGCAAAAAACTTGAAGTGAGTAAATTAATTAAGATGCGCCTTAAACATGAGCTAAGTTTCTAAGATTAATTATCTCTGTTTATGTTTTTCCTCTAATTAAATGTTAAAATATATTTTTAAATTTGTAATATTCATCAGAGTAAGGTTTCAATTAATTTAATGTTACAACGTATATTCAACGTATAATCAAATTATCAATTTTTTTAAATAACAATCTAATATAATTAATAAAAACCAGTTCGGTTGTCAGAAAAAGAAAAGCACTAACCAGGTTTTTTTTATGAAGGTACGAGACGATCAGGACGTTCAGCTGTTGGTAATTGATACGCCCTACCCATGCACTTACAAGTTATCACTATGTAGTACATAAAATAATAGTATTTTATTAATATTAAAGGTTTTCAATAGTAATAATAGGTTTGCATAAGACGTGTATTAAATAAAATTTTTAGTTATTTGATACTTTTCAGTTTTTTAAGTCAGTTTTTTTTTATTCATAATAAATAAAAAAAGGTATTTTCGCAGCCCTATAAATCGGCAAAGGAAAGCTCTAGCAAGAAATAGACATGCGAATGCATGGCTTTTACTTATATGTATATTACCTATATATAAATGAAACTACAACACTATGAAGAGTGCAAGACTTGGAAAGATATTTTTTTTAATATATAATAGGGGACAAACGGACAAGTGCCTCACGGGATGCGGAGATGTGAGGCAACCGCCCATGGATATCCGCAACAACAGGTGTCAAGAAATGCGTTGCCGGTCTTTAAGGTAGGTATGAGGGAAACTGGTTCTTTTCTTGAAGGTCCCTGAGTAGTATCAAATTCAAATTCAAATAGTTTTAGTCAAAATAGGATTCAAAATCACTTATTGAACGTTAAAAACTTCCACCCATTCAAAAGAGACTGCCTCAGACCTGAGAAGAATGGGCGCAAGAAACTCAGCGGGCTTTTTTTATATAAAAATATGGATCACAATGTGATATCGTACAATAAACATTTATAATTAAAGAGCCTGAGAGTGTTCGCTTTATTCCCAGTCCGTGGTGTCATTAAGAAAATCGTTTATGCTATAGTAACCTTTCCACACAAACGTTTTTTAACAATTCCTTTAAATTTCGTAACACATTTGTTTTGTATATTTTCTGGGATCATATTGTAGAAGCATATACATCGCCTAACAAAAGACTTACTAACTCGACCCAACCGAGTATAGGCATAACAAGTTTATGTTTGTTCCTCGTGTTAACATTATGATTGTCACAGTTTCTTGAAAATTCCTCAATGTGCTGATGAACATATAGAACATTATCAAAAATATATTGAGAAGCAACAGTCAAAATGTTTATATCTTTAAATTTTACTCTTAATGATTCATTAGGACCTAGGCTATAAATGGCGCGAATAGCCCTCTTCTGCAGCACAAAGATGGTAATAATATCGGCCGCACTGCCCTATAACAATGTACCATAGGACATTATACTATGAAATTGACTAAAGTATCGTTTTCAGAAAACCGCAGCTGGTAATTGATTCCACAAATTGGCTATGCGAGACAAGAAATTTCTTGCAAAACGGACGGTTGTGGAATGTCAACGTGATGCGGGTGGTACTTTGCACGTAATGTCCATTGGTGGAATTCGGCCGCTGGAATCAACCCAAGATAGAAGAGCACAATCGAATTTGAGCAAATTATCTAATTTTTGCGATGGACAGAAGCTGACGGAAACAAATAGTTCACTCTAAGTGTGGACCACTTGTTGATTACCACGATCCTCAGTCATGAGCGAACGAATAGACAGAGAGAAAGAAGTCTCGTAAATTTCGTAACCACCTTTGATTTTGAAATATGCTCCATAATACTCATATCCATAAATTCTAAAACAGATCGAGTATGCATACCTACACTTATTTAAATTTTATTGCCTTATTGTTGATTTGCGGTCGCGATATAAATATTTTATGAATTCTAATACTTCAGCTGTTGTTTCGCTGTGTTTAAAATTTTCATTCGATTATATAAATGAATTTATTTATACAATATAGCAATCGGTATTAAATCTATGTGTTTTGAAAAATCTTTATTGACTAATGTTCCCCATATTATGATTTCTAATTAACAATGAACAATGAAGGTTATGTAAGAAATGTGCATAAAAGTATTTTGCAGCTTCGAGCATTAAAACTACTTTCAATTTATACTTGGCAATATGGTTTACGTAAGTAAAAGAAATTTGTTTACGAAATCATTGTATCATTTCTGTTATTTTTTTAAATACTTTTTAAATCTAAGTAAGTAATTTGGTTCATTTTGGCCGCTTCTTTCGTTAAACTTCAACTAAACCTTAAAACAAAAATATTAAAATCAAGAACATTATATATATAACTAGCTGACCCAACAGACGTTGCTCTGTTCATAATATAAAAAAACTCTTGCGGTTGGAATTTCTTAATATCGTGATGAGTCAAGATGTGTTTTATGAAAATAAGGGACGAGACGAACAGGACGTTCAGCTGATGGTAATTGATAAGCCCTGCCTATTACAATGCAGTGCCAATTAGGATTCTTGGAAAAACCCAAAAAAATTTAGCGGCACTACAACTGGGCTCGTCACCTTGAGACGTTAAGTCTCATTTACGATAAGATGTTAAGTCTCATTTGCCCAGTAATTTCACTAGCTACGGCGCCCTTCAGACCGAAACCCATTAATGCTTACACATTACTGCTTCACAGCAGAAAAAGGTACCCATAATGTAGCCGGCATCCCGTGCAAAAGAGCGTCCCACTGGTAAAGTATATAGATAAATATCTGACAGACGTTTTTATTTTCAACAGAATCCTTCAGGAAAATGGGCAATTGGAGTATTGTTGAGTTTTACAAAAATAACATTCACTCAGGTGGTAGGTCCATTAGGCGGCGGCTTCCTCAACTACCCGCCCCAGTTTCCAGCAGTCTACGGTGTAGGGCAGGTGCATCAGTTCATGGCAGTACCTGTCATTCAACCAATGCCAACCACAACACCAACTACGACGACGACGACGACCACAGAAAGAAGCCAAGCAGTAGCTTTGCCGTTTCCGGTGCCGATGCCGATGCCCGTGCAGGTTGCAATACCGTTTCCTCAACTTCCATTCCAATGCCAAGGATCACCGAGACCAAAAGGCTGTCCACCTTGTCCACCGTGTGTCTGCATGCCATCATGTACGCCAGCGTTTTTTTCCTATTGTTCTCCATGTCACTTGAAATGCAGATGTCCTAAACGAGAAGATACCCCCATTCCTTTACCGCCTCCTCAATATCCCATGGTCCCCTTTGTTCCAGCTCCACCTCCCGTTATGATATTTCCATTTCCAATGATGCCAAAAAGACCACAACCAGAATCAGATACTAGTTCTTGCACTTCTGTTGAATCTAGTAGTAGCGAATGTGAATATAAAAATGCTGGTATAAAACTGAAACGTCGCAGACCACGTAGACCACGTAATTTAAGAAGACAAGGTAAAGAATTAGAAAGTGATAGTGATATAGTAAAACCAGAACTAACTTATATTTCTAAAAATGGTGAGGTCAAATATAAAAAGAAACTGACAAACGATGAAGCGGAAGAATTACTAAGAGGAAGGAAGAATGATCGAAAGGAATACCAATTTATAAGAGTAACAGCTGTAAATGGCCCTGCTAAAAGAAAGAGTAATGAACTGAACAGAAATATGGGAAAATACAGAGAAGTACTGCTCAGAGATCGGCCTACAGTTCACGACCTGGACAGTGGTAGGAAAGAGCTTGTGTTTAGAGCGCCGGTGGACAAAACCTTAAGCAATTTATCAATCTCGTTTCAAATAACTTAGCGTTGCTTTCCTAATTATTACTTTTATTTATAATAAATGTTTTCTATTATTTTATTATTAGTCTTTAAATTCGGACCAATATGTCCGTAATCTACATAATTGAACATGTCTCTTATAGCAGAGTAATACAAATGTATTTGCTTGTGAGCATGGTGCAAGGTGATCACGTCATAAGGTGATGTGTGCTCCTATATCCCCATACTTAAATAAATGAGATAATATAACATAGTTTTAAGAGGAAAGGCATAATTATAAATGATATCGGTACTAACAGAACTATAGTTACTCTGATGAATATATTTTGTATATTTGTGATTTCAATATTTCCTTTCTAATGTTAGGATGCATTTTTATATTCCCCGTACAGCATGAGCTCAACACAAAAGTAATATTAGAGCATTCCCTATACACAAAAAAAAACAATTCAGACTTGGTAGAAGTGAAACCTTTAAAAAATTTTGGCTTCAAGATGGCACTTGCATGATCTTAAGATGTGCATTGTGCATGAACACTGCATATGAAGTCCT
Source organism: Leptidea sinapis (assembly GCF_905404315.1). NCBI lineage: Eukaryota > Metazoa > Arthropoda > Insecta > Lepidoptera > Pieridae > Leptidea > Leptidea sinapis. The sequence continues at coordinate 3,893,447 of NC_066296.1, read as the reverse complement.
GGTACATGTTGCTAGGATGACACATTATTTCAACCGCTATGAAAGACATTACTATGACCGTCACCATATTTAAGTTCTCCTGGTGTCTATTGTCGTCTGGTGTATACTCGCGTCATACATAAGACAATCTCTTCTTCAAATATGATCGCCTGGTACCAAAACACTGTATAATGCTTCCTATCTCATTCTTACGCCAGCTGTATCCTATACATTTACCTGCCTCTATCGTCTCGCTTTTTCGTTTCATCGAGTTTCAAATCACAACGATTCGAAAGAAGTTTCACTTCAATATATTGTGTAACAGCACATAAATTGGGTGTTGACATACATATTACGTAGATGTTGCATATCTAACAATTAACAATGCGTAGATTACACGTTTCCTCACGTAACTCCTGATACAGTAGTTAACACAAAGTCGGACAACCTCATTCGTCGCCCACTCACCACCATGTACACAATACTAATACTTTTCTCCTTCGTTATCAAGGACGCTGTTAGCTATCCGATCGCGTCGTTGCATCAGAACAACGCAGTAGGTTACAATGAGAACAATTACTTACAAGCAAATGGGACAAAATACCTCACAGCTGACAGTAAAGATGAAGCTCTTATAGGAACACATTTAGGTTGTTGCTATGGTAGTTTTTGCGCTAACCCATGTGTGTACCCATATCCGATGGTAGCAGCCCCGCAGGTACCCGTGGTGGTTCACGCGAGGACATTCTTCGAACCAGTACAACATGACCACCCGCCACTCGGTGTGATCAAAGACATAATAAAAGCAGACAAAATTGAACAATATGATTCCACATACTCCGACAACAGTGAAGAATCTAGTGATACAGAAGGAAGAAGTGATACTGAAACATATTCTGATTATTAGATCAGCGGGTTCGAAAGGTAAAGAAAACGCAAGATTTTTATACTTTTTTATTTCATTTGTTATAAAGGAATGATTATTTATTTGAAGTCAATGATTAAGGAACATAAGTAATCATTAAAATTAGCTATATTAAAAATAACACTTTGGAAAATAATAAAAATAATAAATTTGACGTCTATTTTACTGACAATCTCTAGGAAATAATTATTATAAAAATTATCTTATACTAATATCACAAGTTAGTAGGTGTTTATAAATAACACAAATAAACTATATTATTAGTAGTTATCAGATTGGCCATAAAGAAGCAAGAAATAAGTATTAAGACTAAAACATAATATTTAATTTCGCTATACGACTAGTCATTATTACTGCTCTACATTGATTAATTATTAAAACAAATATACAAATAAGTATAATTTGTAACTTGCTTGCACAATACATCGATTCATAAAACACAAATTATTGAACATTATAAATTACATCGTAGATTAGCAATTGCAGCCATATCATAATTTTAACTTAGCATTTAGGCGTAAAATTTTCACTGAGCAAAGCTTATGCAACAATAATATGATTTTTTTTCAAATTTAAATAATGTCCGCACAGGTATCATGATTCTTTAATGATACTCTCACAAACTATTCTGTGCTTTAAAGGAAAATACCAAATTTCAGATATTTTTTTTTGATCTTTGATTTCATTTAAGTTTAAGTTTTAATTTTCACACTATTTCGAAATATATTGCTGTACGAGTTCTTTTTAAGTTTATTATTCAAAGTAATTAATTAATCTACATAACCATTTCATCTAATGTGAGATTAACAAAGTATAAACCTATTTCTAATGATTAGCTGTAAGGTTTATCAACTAGAATAAATTAACCCCTGTTTTTATTTGAATCATGTTAACATATAATATAGTACAAAAATTGTATCAATTAAATTAACAAATTATATAATAAATCACGACAAATAAATAAATAAATACCACCCCCTAACACCCTTCATAAGTTGTAAAAGGATTGTGTGGTTTTATGAAACCACGGTAAAAGTGAAACTTTTTTTCACATTATAGACATTTAACTAATAACAACATTTACATTAAACACTGACAAACAACATTTATATTAAACACTGACAAAAACAAACAAATAGCTTGGAGCACTAAATGCGAACAATAGGCGTCGCCCGACCGTCACGCGACATGCAACACACAGTCGAAAAAGTTCGAGACGATCTAATACAAGTTTCACTTTAATAAGAGAAAAATCAGAGCGAATGGATAGTCTTTTTTCTATTTCACTTGCCGAGCAACAGGTACTGGTTCTCTTTCGTATACTGGATTTGATTCACTGAAATCTTTATATATGGCTCCGATGGTTCGTATCAACGAACGAAACTTCAAAACCCGGTGGATGATTTAGTAAATGAACGTTGTTGTGTAAAACAACCGGTGCTGGTAAATTCGATACAAAACTATACAATGCATTACAAAAATTAATGGCGATTTATCCCCTACATCAATGTGCAAAATCAGGCTTAAGATAAATAAATAAAAAGAGAAAATAACGAAGCCACAACGCATCATCTCAACAGTGGTAAGCGTAAGAAGCGGTTATCAGAGTGCAGAATTTGCGTTGCCAAACCTAATATGGTACTTCTGTATTAGAGGCCAGACTAAAAAAACTATATAGCAGATGAAAGTACTATATTTGTGTCTATACAATAAAAACCATTATTGAAGAGTAGAAGTTGAATATTTTCTATTTCTAACAGTGTTTATAATAATAGTGGTACTACTAGACACTACTACAGTTGAAAGAGGGCAACAAGATATCAGTGATGCAGATTACACAAATATTTTAAACATAATTTTATTTCTTCTCTCAATTCAACGGTACCTACTATATTTATTTCATCACTACTATCTGCTATTTGTGGGTAACAATTTTACAACTACTATTATATATTATATATCTAAAGTAAAAACAAGCCACCTAAAATAGAAACTAGCCAACTAAAATAAAACTATTCAAATAATGAACACTAGCCAATATAATTAAAAATTAGCGTTGTGAAGTAAATTCTCCTTTGTCAAATATATATTTAAGCACCAGGCTCCAATCCAAAAAAATATATGGAAAATGGATTATTCAATAAGTGCGATATTAGACGATTCATTTTTGCTTTCATTTGCCCAGTAATTTCACTACCTCCGGCGCCCTTCAGACCGTCTAATATCGCCTTAAGTATGACTTAAAAAAACTATATATACACACTGAAACTTAGCTAAGTATCTGTTTTATTACTTACAATTTAATAGGACGCCTACAAATAATATATAGAACAACCGTTGCTGCTAAATTCAGTACAAAACATGAAAGGAATGTATTTAAAATTAGATGAATCTTCAAAATCAAGCCAAATATGAAATGGTGAAGTTTTCCTAAAATTGCCACGCCCGTTCCTGCCTCGGATCCAGTACCTCAACTTCCAGCTTGATGCACTCGTAGGCTCTTAATATAAAACACCGAAGCCTTCACATACTTCGCAACAGTGGTAAGAGTGGGGTTTTGAAAAGAGGAGAGTTTGATAGCAGCATCTCTTCTTTTCATTGGTTGGATATCTACGAGATGGACATTGGCAGCTATCACCTTGCCAAGGTGAGGGTAGTTAGAAAATTCATAGTATTTGCTTAATTAAATTGAAATGTTCCTGTAGGTTTTTGAGTCTTACATCCTATTCTCACTCTCTTATCTTCTGGTCCAATAACGGTTCGTCCTGAATAATATTGCATGGTTTGATATTGTCCAGTTTAAATTGCATTTGTTTCTCATTTACCAATCGCGTGCAGTAGTATCGCTTAGCATTAAAAGCGAGTAGTAACATCCCTGCGATAATGAAGACAACTTCACAGGTATGGAATATGTAGGGAAGAAGAACGTATAGCTTCCAGAACTTTCCTGCATTCTCTTCCGACATTTGTGGTTGTATCTGAGGTTTAAATGAATAAAAATTAAATTTTAACCATGACGGGTAATGTGCTTGTAACATAATTACATATATAGCCTAAAAACTCATCCTAACTGTTAAATTATTCATCCAGATAATATAGGTATTTACTTAGATCGGACAGATTTAAAATCGATCATCAAACCGCAGCGTCTTTCCTATAGCATATAGGGTCCATTAGCAGTTTACCCGTCGGCGTCGTTAACCCGCGACGGACCACGCTAGCCCAAATGTCGGTGAATTGATGTGAAGGGATATATTTATCTGGGTCATATTGATAAGAGAGGTTTTATTCTTTCCGTAGGCTCTCTACTTAGTGCTATCTATGCCAGCGTTTTTTTAAAGAAGTTTTTAAGATTTGCCGGCAGCCGGTGTAATTTTTAAAATTATCTAAGTAATCAATGAGAACCAGGTCAATTTATTTTTCCTCCAGTGTGCGACTTGGACAGTTCCAAGGATATCAATAAAGAGTCCAGAGCTTAACATATATGTAGGCTCCTAGAAGGACCTCCGACTGAAATGTCCTATTGCCAACTGCACTATCCCGCACTATCGCTTGTGTAAGATTCCCCTAACACTATTCACAAATAAGTTATCAGCAATCTAGTCTGCCAGTCATGACTGTGATAGATTACTTTGCCATGTTAATTAAAACATAGGTAATATATTATTTTAATTTTAGATTCGTGTATTTTATTTTATTACTATCCGTTCCCGCCCGCTTCCCTAGTCGAATTTTAAAAGGTAAAAAATTAATTAAGGGATGAATTCGCATCGAAGGGTGGTAGTTTCATGTCGATAAGATTAGTGGTTTAGGCGTGATTGAGCCTCAAACAAAGACCATTTTCATTATATATATAATATATAGATATATTTACTTAGCTTCGATTTAAATTATTGTTATATTTAGTTGTAATTAAAACACTTATTAATTGTTTCCCTAACTATCCTTAAAATAATTCTCAATTTGTTATTACAGACTTTCAGATTATTATTGTATAATTTTATTCTCTGGTTTTAGTTTTTATCTCACTTTTAAATTTTTAAAGTAATGATAAGCAAAATTAGCATGTAGTGTTTACTTTTAAATGAAATTGCATACCTTGTGCATTTAATTTAAATTGTTAATAGAATCGCTGGTAAAACAATAAATAAATAAATAAAAATAAGTGAGTGTGTACCTACGATATGAGTGTGCACGCAAGAAGTTATACTTCTTTGGCGTAACAAAGCAATAATCCTGTAAGTCATTTATTCCTCGTGCTATTTATACGTTTGTAGGAAGAACAATGTTGTAAAAATCTTGTAACGATGGCTTTTTTAAATATCAAATACGGCTTTACGGGCTTGAACCTATCCAAATAATGGACGGAGATACCAAAAAAAACGAATGTCGCAAACGTCAGAACTTTTAAGGAACCAACTTCACCCTGTTACTTTTGTGTTACAGTGATCTCATCATATTGTCATAACGCGCCAAAAGAAATATAAATTCAAAAACCAAAAAAGAAGCCAACTTACAATCTTGAAATAAGCCACAGGTAAAATAAGATTGGAGAACGGTCTCGCTGCAGAGTTGAATTTGACGTTGCCCATAATTAGATTCACTTGCAAAGTTAATTTGGTCGTTAGCACTGCACCCAGTTTCTGAAAAAGTAAATAATATAACATTAACAACTGGTTTATTCGTAGGTCACACTAAAAGTTTTGCGAAACTTAAATAAAGTTCGCGAAAGACGACCATAAAGTTCTCCTACATCATGACAACGCTTCTTTATACACGACCAACAAAACTAAGTCATTTTTAGCTTCCGAAAAAGTACAACTCGTCACTCATCCCGCACATAGCCCCGACCTAGCACCCTGTGATTTCTGTATTTTCCCCAAAATCAAATATTTGATGAGAGGTTTCACTTTTACCAATTCCGAAGAGGCAGTGATAGCGTTCAATCAGCACATAGAAAACATGTCTTCAGATCTGTGGTCCTCGTGTTTTAAAAATTCGTTAGAGAGTATTTTGAAAAGCAATAAACATAATATTTTGGCTATAACATGTTAAGTTACGCAAAACTTTTAGTTTGACCTATGTATGTTAGTCGAGTTATTTGGGGATTCATATCAAAAACAAGAAGGTCCAAATAACATATCATAACGTCTTTAAATTGACATAACATTTGATAAACAATTTTAGTTGAGTTATAAGAGGCCTATAGGTTATCTAAATATTTCTAAATAATATTATTATATTTTATGCTAGCGTAACATAATAAATTCGTTTATATTCGCCGAAATATTGTACAACAAAATGTTATGATAATATTCGAATATAATTAATCTCGAGGTCATAATTATATAAATAAAATAAATGTTTACAATATTTTTAAATTATAAATATTGTTTCATACGTAATAGTAAACGAGCTACATTAGCTAAAATAAAAATAAGAAGATTATAATTAAAATTGATAACACATGACATTAGCCGTGAATTATCATTTGGCTCATCAATGACACATTATCTACCTACTTTCAATGCAGTTTTACTACTTTATAGCTTTTACTACATGAACTCATGAATGAATCGTAATTTAGGCATAAGTCACAGTGTACGGTAAAAATCATATCTGATGAATTAAATGTATTTTTTCTATACAAATACAAAGCAATTAGCAAATTAGATTTATCTCTTTTTCGCTTCCGATAATTGCATTTACTATCCTTCTTTGACGTGTAATCGTAATGTAGTGTACTATTGCAATGTTAAATTATAGTAGTATCATTTTCAAACACCGAATGTTGTCTACGTAACCTATCTATACTTTTAAATATCATTGGTAGAGTAGGACAAATGAGTATTCGAGCGTTGCCAGCTAGAAGGGAAAAACGCTTTTTTGTACGATTTTGAAGTGAAAACTTCTCAACATCGACTATCAAATCACAAATTTGAAAGTCGATGAAACGAAAAAGCAACTGTAAAAAGAGACAGACACATGCATGTATTCATACGATTTAACGTGCGAGAAAATGAGATAGGAAGCATTATACAGTGTTTTGGTACCAGGCAATCAAAGTTGAAGAAGATATTCTCTCAAGGCCTGGATTCACTTTGATTAGTGCAGGTGATTAGTGTAGGTGATTAGTGATTAGGAGAAAACAAGTATGGACAGCGACTGATTAGTGCAGGTGATTAGTTGGCTGCGTAGTAACGTGATTTGAAGCGTGTTCTATTTTTTTGCGAGTGAAGTGCGAGTAGCCACGTCCCGCGCGCCCTCCTTTCACTCGCAGCGTGCCTGCCACTAATCAAGAGAGCAAAGTAATATTCCGTCGTATCTTCAGCAGCCAATTCCTTAAAGAGTTGGTAGCTTGCGCCAAGAACGGGTCTTCTATTAATCCATTTTCGAACCTTTTTTTTTCGTCTTGCATGTTCATCTTCCAAGTTTTTCGGTTTCAGATACCACCGCGTTTAATACTTCTTTAAGTACTTCTTGCAACTGCAAGCGCGTTTCTCTATGTTCGTCCATACTTACTGATCGACACCTAACAACTGAATTAACTAAACAGAGCCACTAAACAATAATTGGACACTACTTGTACTATACACCTGCACAACTCATCCTCAATAACTAATTACTTGCACTCACACTAATCAAAGTGAATACAGGCCTTTATGTATAACGCGAGTATACCATAATATATTCTGACGTCATGCGCACGCCATTTCTACATCAACATCAGGAACATAAATATGGTAACGGTGATAGTAATGTCTTTTATAGCGGTTGAAATCATTTGTCATCCCAGCAAAATGTAGCAGGACTTCATATGCAGTTTGGAGGTTCATGCACAATGCAGGTTTCACTTCTGACATGTGTACTTTGTACGCACGTTTTTTATACTGTATCATCCTGGAAGCGCCAGAAGAGTTTAGAAATCCAGGGTGTCATTCCCGATTCATGGGGCAGGGATGGCTGGTTGATGTAACCAAGAGCAGCCTTTGATAACGCCCAGAACTTGCGTGTTCCAGAAGGGTAACTTGGAAGGTGTTCGCCGTTTTTGACGATGCAAGCGGTAAGATTTCGCACGGGTGATTTGCCATTTAAAGGGTCTGGAGGCACAGATGTATTAATCTTCAGAACTTTGTAGTTCTTTCCAGATCCTTTGCGCTCCGCGTGCACAGCAAAATACTTTTTTAATCGGCAAATTATTGGCTAGCACTGGTTGAGACTTGAGAATATAATTCTTAGAATTTCAATCAGTTTGACAGGTAGTTCACACTTATTTTTAGAATTGAATTATATCTCTAATAAAGACGTATATTGTAATTCCGACATCGTGTTCAATGCACCAAATTAAATAACTTACGGGGTCAATGATTATTTCACTGCCATGTTCTTGTTCGTCAGGTCTGATTCCCTCGACACGTTCGTAGATCTTCGGGTCTCCGTGCAGAAAATGCGCGTTTGACAAGCCCAGACCTAGACCTGTTTATTAAATATAGTAAATTTATTGACTATTGACAAGAAATAAAACATTTTTTAAAACGTAATGCTCCAACAGCGTCACTTGAATATGTACGAGTATATGACCTGACCAAGCAAAGGAGTAAAAAATTAAACAGTGCCTCTTTTCATAATATTCTTTGAATCTATTAGGATTGGGTCTTGAGTTATAAATGTATTTAAGAGATGATAATTATATTATTATAAACCGACAACAGAACAATCAAGTCTATACATCAAGATCATATTATGTAGATTTTGGTCACTCTCCCATTTCTTCTGCATCAAGACTCGTATTGAGTTGTTGGCGACGGCATCACAGCATTATGTCATATGGTATATTATTATGGGGTAATTCTATTTAATATTGACACACTTTTTACAAAAATTATCTTGCCAGAAGTTAAGCATATATAGCCTGTGTTATGGGTTACAAGACAACGATATATTTAATACAATATACTTACTTAGACATACATAAATTCATATAAACATACATAAATACATTAAAACATCCATGACTCGTAAACAAACATCCATATTCATCATATAAATGCTTGCACCTACCGGGATTCGAACCCGGGACCTCTAGCTTAGTAGGTAGGATCGCTAACCACTCGGCTATACAGGTCGTCAAAATATATTGAATCTATTTTTTGCTGTCCCGGCAGTTTATTGTACGGAACCGAGAGAGCTAAATTTAGGACCGATTAGATGTAAATTTAAGGATTTTGAAAATATGAGTATATTAACCAATGCACATATTATTATTATGAAAATGTTCATAAAAATGTCAATAACTTTCAAGAGATACAAATATCTCATAGACATAGTATAATTAGCAGAAACAAAAGTAAACTTCTAGGCTCAGTAAACTCGAAAAGTCATTTATAAGCTTCCTGAAGTAGCTACATCACCCACACACACCATAAATAAATAAAGGTATTTTGCGAGCATTTTATAAGCAATTTAAAAAAAAGGATCATCCTGCCACCACGAGTAGCGCCCATTCACGAGCATAACGCAGACGCCAGCCATCGCCTCCTTCGACTATATTTTAGGGAAGGGAACGATCCGTCCCACGTCACCGCCACAAGCAGTCACTTTTAAGCGAACATGACAAAATCAACCTACGGGATACTAGTTCTACTCAGACAGCTTTAACGTACTAGCGCACAGGTTATTTAAACGAGCCATCAACACACGGCGTCAATGCCTAGTATACATACCCCGCTACGGCGATTTATTTTATTTTCGAGCACTGGGTAAGCTTACAAACTGCGGTCATACAATAAAATCAGTCTAGAGGCTTGAAAACATCTAGAGATACTCCAGCACTCATTTGTAAATACCAAGGTTCTGAAATTCTCATTGAGGTGATTGACTTTAATTTATTATATTTAAATATACTAAAATCATCATATTTACCAAAAAAGCAGGGAGAGAGGTCAGTAATACCATCCAGAATTCCTGGGCGGTCAGCCAGACATTCATTTCCCCGTGTCTTGTTGAAAGTTGTTTTGCTAAACCGATAAACAAAACCTTCTGGACCAAAGTCCATCGGAACGGAGCCTTGATACTCCAAGTCCAAGAAACGGCAGAATGCAGATCGATACACCCTCAGTGGAGTATCGGGAGTGATGTCAACTGGGTACACAATACCCTCGTATGTGTCTATTAGTGAGTTGCACCGGTTTCTGCAAAAAAATATATATATTATGCCTAAATCTGACCAGACATCTGATGCTTACAACATTTAGACAATTAAGAAAATTCGTTCGAGACGAGGAGGACGTTGAGTGGATGGTAATTGATACGCCTTGCCCATTACAATGCATTACCATTTTAACAAACAATGACCGTATATATGCTCAAAGATCTAAGGAAGCTTTCCAATTAGTCGACAGAATGCAACGTGGGCACTATCCGACTTCAGTGATGGTTTGGCGGATTTTGATGGATTAGCTATGAAGGAGTGGCTGAGACATACTTTTGTGAAAAAGGTATCAAAACATCGGCACAAGCATATCAAGATACTATTCCTGAGAAGGTAGTGAAGTCTAATAACCAAGAATTGTCCTTCCAGAAAGACTCGGCGCCGGGTCATAAAGCTCGGTCTACGAAGTATTGGTTGGACTATGATTTATATTCAGTTTTAGAGAGTACGGCCTGCTCTAAACGCCATGATAATTTGGAGTCCCTAAAACAATCCGTACGATTGGCAGTGAAGAATTTTCCCATGGAAAGTGTGCGTGCTTCTATTGATAACTGGCCTCAACGTTTAAAGGACTGTACGTCGAATAAGCTTTTTATATTTTAAATTGTTTTATATTTATGTTCTAAACTAACACACTGTAAAAGTAATAAATGTTATTTGCTATAGAACCAATAACAAAGCTTTGTAAAAAAGCAACGAGCGATTATTAAGTGAGACCAGTTATATAGTACACGTCTCATATTCGGGGTCTTCTTTAAGAATGATATAATAAACATGAAGATAATTTTCTGACTAAAGTAGTACAGTGATAAAAAATATTATTATTTACTTAAAATAAGAAACTCTGACCTTTTTGTGTCCTTGAAGGGTGATTGCCAGCGCGTTGGCTCTGTCTTCCAACCTATAGGTACTTAACACAAACATAACCTTATGGTCATATGTAGCCATATTTGTGTTACCTTGCATAGCTAAATCACATCCTCCAGGCCTATGACTTTTAAAGGGCACAGCATCCTCAGGCACAAGTGGGGTGGGGGTGACGCCCTCACTGCGGCGATGGCGTCACACTCCAGTAGGATGCTGTCTTCGTAGACCTCTTGGCAAAATCTACATAGTCTGGGTTCACTGAGGCCTATTTTTGCCAAGTGACATTTAAGTTTGCAGTGTCTAGTGAGGAAATCTATGAGGGTTCGTAAATGGCTGCTAAGTTATGATAAACCTGGATCGCCCCCGATTGTAGCCTGTAGCCTGCCTAGTAACGTAAGCCAATGATTAGCTGCTTCGCGAGTTTCCTGATTCTTCGATATTCTACGGATTAGGGATTCTCCGACACCGCAGAAGGGTTCAGGTCTAGTGAAGGATGAGGAATAAAACTAAATATAAATAATATGGTCATGGATACAGCAGATCATAAATTATTCATATAAAAAAAATAGCAAAACGGTTGACCCTAAATGCCATCCCTGCATCTTACCGCTAATTCCATACCTAATCTCTTCAAATTGTACTTATGACGATTTTGAGCTCTTCAATCTCAAAGAGTTAGTAGCTGTTCGATGTTTTTGAGCTCTTTATAAAAAAACTCAGAATATGCATTTGATCAGACATTAAATTTCGCAGTAATTTGAAAAAATCATTCTGAAAATCATGTCTGATAAAAGCTTAATATAACACTATTTTGATTACCAAACGGCAATAACTTTTGAATGAATGAACCGATTTTCACGTGGTTGGCGGCAATCAACGCAGTTTTTGAAGCCAGAATCTTTGAGTCTCAATTAATAGAATACTCAGGGCCAACGCGGGAAAAGTTAGGGAAGCTTCCGAGGACCTTAAAACGTCGAGATCTGATGAAAACTCGTTTTGTTATTGTATACAATTTTTAACTTCCCGCTAAGAAAATTGAAAACTTTCGACTAACTAGGAGACTCTTTCGATACTTAAAGATACTTACTACAAGAAGTCACCACATATTTCTATTTTTTTTTTTCAGTTTTCGAAAATCATAATTATTAACTAAAGAAATATCCTGATGAAGAGATAACAACGTAATGCATATTACCATAGAGTATAAGTAGTCCATCAATACAGTTGCAAACATCAACATCAATATATAACTTCGAAGTTCAGCCGAGAGATAAAAAGCGTGTTTAATTTCAGACGTTATTCACCTCCTGCTAGGGTCCGCGTAGCCGATCTCTGTGAGGCCCCCTTCACCATTAATCTTCTTTATCAGGAACTTGTCTTCATTTTTTGCCCCAAGCTCTAATCTCACTTTGCCACTATCGTACAGCTAAAATGTTAATGTTTCGTTTAGTATCATTATTTCAAGATTAATATCACTTTCCATTACTTCGCTTAACGGTTCCATTTTTAGATAAAATACAATTTACGGGTACAAAATTACCACCCGGGAAATTTTCTCACTAGCTATGAGTATGCAATCATCAGTGCAGGCGTACATTCCGAATAATTTTTCAAATTACGTCATTTACCAACTATACCAGATTAAAATACTTTTCGTTAAAATGTTCACCCAGTGACAGATGTTGATGACACTCACTCTATCCAATATGCCCATTTTAGCGAAAGTGATCCATCCGGGCAGCGCCGTATGCACGAGCTGGATGAGCGGCTCCTTGTAGCCCCAGAGGTAGCTGTAGACGTCCACTTCCATCATTGACTTGGAGTTCAACCTGTTGGCGAGTAAGTTGAAGGTGGCGCGAGACCAGGAGGGAAACGACGATATGTATGAAGTCATGGCCTGTAATTTATAATGTTTATTCATATTAATTTTTATTAATATATATTTTAATTGACCAGCGGGAGGCTTTTTTGCAAAGCATGCTGGCTAGATGGGTATTTGTGTGTCAAATTGAAGGACGAATAAGACAACATTTCATGTCTTAAAATGACAAGTGAATTTTTTCAAGAACGCTGAGCGGCACTGCTTGAACTTCCTGCTGTGACAAAACCACTTTACAGTAATGATTGCAAAAAAAATTGGCTTAACATTTTTGTTTAGGGATATCGTTTTTTTTGTATCATTTGCTATTGCTGTTGAATATGTATCTGATACTCGAATAATACTGTAAATACCAGATTTATAATACTACCGATCCTGACAAGGTCAAGCTTTACTGATGTAAAGGTCCAGAGGAGAAATTTACTGTTTATAATTAATCTGAATTTAAGCCTTAATTAGACGACTTACCAACATCGCAATATTAGGAACAGTCACGTTTACATCTTTGGGGTCTGCGATAGAAAGTTCAGGAATGAAACGGGTCGTGATGTTTGGGGTGTAGCGCATCACACCTGCTTCTTCGTCCAATTCAAAATCTTGATTTGTTCGGAGTTCCCTAAAATAAAATAAATGATGACCGAATATTCACACTCAGATACCGATACTTAATTTGCTTGGTGGAACACCAGAAAATAAAAAAAAAAATTGGTGTCATGTTCATTTAATTCAAAATACATTTAATTCAAAATTTATATAATTTCCACTGTTTTAAAATTATTGACTACCAACTTATACCAACAATACCAACCAATAGCAATTCTATGAAAAAAAATACTTAATCAATTTCTTTCACACTTTACGGCAACTAATCTACAACACCCAAGCAGTTTGGTTTGGCCAAGGGCAAGTCAATAATGGATGCTGAAATTGTACTTGTTGAACAGGTGTTTGACTCATGGGAACCCCCCAATGACGCAATAGCAATTTTCTATGACCCTTCAAGGCTTTTGATTTCGTGGATTTTAGTTCTGTTTTACTTGAGCTTAAGATTTGTGGTAATTGCGACAGCTCTTTAAAATTAATAACTTCTTACGTAAACAGTAGTTAAAAGTTTGTAGACATTTACGGAATACAATAAAACAGGTCTAATGTAGAGATAGGCATGCCACAGGGTTCAATCCTAGGTCTGTTTCTCTTTTTAGTCTATATTAACGATCTTCAAAAATTTATGGTAGAGAAACTCACAGATATCGATTTATCTGCTGATGATACGTCATTTTTATTCAAATTAAAACGGAAAGACAATACGGTGGAAAGCAAAATGCTTCATGATATAATGACAAAAGTATTAAATTGGTTCACAAACCTTTTGTAAATTGCAAAAAACAAATAATTGTATTAGATTTCAACTACCAAATGTGTAACAAATAGAGGTCAAGGCAATGCTAGTTCCTAAAACTCTGGAATTAGTAGATTTGATTTGTTTTTCTTGGCATTACCTTACATTACATCATAAATATTAAACTATAGTGTGGCCTATATATTAGTATCTTAGGTAATAGATTCAGTTCTGCAATTTTTGCCATTAAAAAAGGCAGAGATGTTGAAAGTATTTTTGTGCTTCATAAGAGGGCTATTAGAGCAATTTATAATATACGAACAAGAGACGCGCTTCAGGGAATATTCAAGTTGAAAATTTTGTTGTTCTATAAATTTTGGCCATAAGGGGGATATCTGTATCGAGTACTGATAAAGATGAACAAAAAAGAATAAAAGGTGATAAACTCACTGGTATGTAAATGGTCCAACTTCTTCAACTTTCAGGTTGTGATCTTCACCTGATAGGAATTTGTCGCCGTTGGTGACGTTGAAGATATAGGTGTGGACGTACGCGCCAGGGATGTTTGGCTGGTTAAGTATATCGTAGAACATGGTACCGGGCGACATTCTGGTCAACTAAAAGTTAAAGTCCAATGATAAGCTCTTTTCGAACTTAAACTCAAATTCATAATTTACAATGCATGTCACACTACAGAATTAATATACACAATACATGAATAATATTGATGCAGATGCTGCAATGGAAGGGTAAACAATGTGACGCCCCCTGCAAGAGAAAAGCATCACTATATAAATTTTTACTAAGAGCTTACGAATAAAACAACACTGAATCACTGAAAACTATATTTCGTATGATGGATAATATTTTTTTTATGGAAAATGAGTACAAACGAGCGTACGGGTCACTTGGTGTTAAGTGATCACCGTCGCCCACTTTCTCTTGCAACACCAGAGGAATCACAGGAGCGTTACCGGCGTTGTTGTTTTACTATCTAGAATTTCTAAAACATATTTTATAAACTTCTGTTAATAGGTAACTCTATGTCTGATAAATATTTCTTCATAATTTCTGCATTATGCCCCTACATAATAGTATGCTGAATATCACAATACATAATGTAGTCTTATTGGATTGATAATCATTGGTGGTAGTTCTATTACCGTGCTTATTGAATAAGCCAGTGGATCGTATCATACTGCTTTTCTGGGGCTTATTTTGAATAAAAATTAAAAAAAAAATTGGGGCGTATTCTCTTTATGCATATGAAAAACTGACCACTAGGGGGCTTACTTCATATTGCGGTGCTCAGGTCGTATATCACTAGCTCACACGTCTCCTTTATACCCCGGGGCTTAAAGAAGTCATAATACAATACTTAATTTACTAATTATATTGACATGAGAGTGGGTCAGGGAATGGAAATAAAGACTCCGCTTATAGGAACGAGTCTTTATTTGCGTTCACTTTTTGAATTTGCAATTCGCCGGTCTGCAGCTATTCCTCTTGACCATGGCGGTACCTTCAGCAGATCCCACCACTGAGCACTAGTTCTATTCTATCTTCTTCGTCTCCTAAATCACTTTGCACTTTTCACTACTTCTTCATCTCTTCCTTCTTTTCACTTTCGAGTCTGAACCAGGGGGGTGCAACTTCCCTACATTGGCACATAAAAAAAATTTGCATTGAAATTGCTGCCACCAATCTATTAGGTACGCTGCAACTACACCACGATGGCGATAATTTCACGTATATGATAGATGGATAGATGGAGCTAGTGATAGCAAAAAACTCACTTAACTTACTTATTAAAGACTTGACTATCGTGTTGTAATCATTGAATGCCACTCCTTATGTAAAGGTGACTGCTGAACTTAATAAACGAATAATAATTTCCACCCACATAAAACAAACATCAATATGCATTCAATAGTCAATACGGTCTTCAACAATAGTAAAAACTATAAACATAATTAGCGCCATCTAGCAAAGAGCGTCAAAATAACACAGCGCCATCTCTTGGCCTGGGTACACTGATTTTACAAAATAAAAACATGAGTTGCACATCCATCTCTAGTTTAAAGTGTATTGTGTATCTATGGTCGGAACTAGAACTGCCGTAGGCCACGCTTAGTACGGTTTATATACCCCCGGATCTGTTCTATTTTCAAAATGATTCTCTTCCATTCCATCTTTAAATTTAAATTGCAATAGAAATTTCTTTTTACTGTTTCTATCCTGCTTCCACATTTTTCATCCTTTTTACTCTGTTTATTTTGATTCTGAACTTACTAGAAATTTCCTTAAATTTTACAAAACCCAAAAACTTCCTCACAGTGGTGGGTGTATCGAACCCAGGTCTGCAGTCTGTCTGTAAACACTTTTCCGCTGAGCTAGGAGTATTGTTGACAGAACTGTCGCAATTATCAATGCCTTGAAGTTTCACAACTCTCGTCATGTACGTCGAAGCGTTGCTACGCGACAATATTGATGCGGTTTGGATGGCAATGTGTTATTTGAGTTATAAGGATAACTTTCAACATAGTGATCATATATTTCAGCATAGTTTGAGAGTAAGAGAAATATACATAAACTTCCATATTTATTAGTGTCAGCAATATTACAATATCGATTAATGGATGTGTTAACAAGCGCTACCAACGTCATGAACATAAGGTATAAGATATCCCAACTAATAATAACATTTATTTAACTACTTACTGTGTTAGTAATGTTATTTTATATTATTACCACTATAATTAGAAATAACTATAACAACATGTAATATTCAGATTTTTAGTAAGTTGATTCGTGTAAGTTAGTTGACATTACAGTAGTGCCAACTAACAGTTGGTAGCATTGTCACGGTGGACGGTCGTACCCTATATTGCCAGAGTGCTAGTTCGAGTGAACATTTTTTCACTCCCTCATTTCCTTATCCGCGGTTTTCCCCGTTTCCTGGACCCCCCCACAAACCTTATGTTTTAGCTCTAAGGATAATAAAGTTTTATCCCTCAACACGTAGATAGGGTTGTAGAAAGTTTTCTGATACCTACATATAATTAAATTGTAAATTGCTATAATAAGTAGATTATAAGTAATTTTGTATATATTTTTAGTAACAAATATAGAAATCTGAAATTTAATTTTTTTTCGAGTGAACATTACTTAATGTGAATTCTACGGGGTATCGTTGCCCAAATTGTATTGAGTCGCTTATCATAATAATTATTACCAGTGGAATTTTTAAAATACAGATATTACATTTTTAATTGGGTTTAAATTAACAACCACTTCTACATTTGCAACTATAATCAAAACTCACAATTCTATCATGAACCAAAAACATGCAAAGACACGATACAACATGTTCTTTATTGAAGGTTACAAAGTTACTCTTACACTCAGTAGATTTATTCAAGTTTGTTTTTGAATATTTAAAATTGCAAATAGTGTAGAAAGATCTCTCTTCTTTATCCTCGCACTATCCCATTTTAGTTGGGGTCGGCTCTCTAATCAGTCTTTGCCAGGACGTTCTGGCCTGGGTCGTCTGTGGAAATAGTGTCTGTGCAAATAGTGTAGAAAGATATTTTATTTTCAAAATTTTTAAATTGTTCACACAATGTTTAAAAAAATACTCACGTATTTGGCTATTATGTGAAGAGAGTTGTTAACAAGGGACAAAGCGCCGACGACGATCAAAAGAGAACCCAACACCATACATAATGTAAGTCTACCTGAAACGAAAGCACCTAAATGAAGCATCCTCGCACAAACAATGAGTGTTCAAGCTCTAGTGGTTGCTGCAGCCAATATACGATAATTTATATTTGTACAGTTAATTATTTATTACATTTTATGAAATAATTTATATTATTTAAAGACGACTCATATATTGCATGCAGCAGCACCCTACAAACTAATTTTTTATGTATATTACATACAGCCATTGTAAAATACTCTATTTGATTGAAAAGAATGGCCGTTGAGTTTCTTGTATGTTCTTCTCACGAGCTCAAATTTTTACGAACATATGGTAAATTCAGTATTTTAAAAGAAACATTTGTAGTGACGATTCAAAAGCGCTTAGTCTAACTAAGCCTATTTGAATAAAGTTTATTTGACTTTGAAACATACGGATGTATTACAAGAACAATAAGAGACAGGATCGCCTGGTCATACCTTCACCTTCCATGTAGATGTGTGTGACTGACTTTTCCATTGGTATATTGTTATGGAGCAGTGCAGCTGCACAATAGTTTCGAAAAGGTCTCCTATGTTGGAGTATGAATACTATGAAATCAGACACGCTTAAGGATCAGAATCTCAGTCTGAGTGGAGTCTGAGTTAGTGTTGAGTAGGACATACAAGAGTCCCGTACATGACGTCAAAATGTAAGAGCGGCTCGAAATTTAAAATTGTACTACTTCAAATTTTATGTCGCGGTAGTCGCGTGACGCGCTCTCACTACTCAACTACTCAGTAGTCAGTACTCACTCTGTAACACTATAGTGTGTAGTTGTGTACTGTGAGAGAGTGAGGGAGCGCCGAACGAGTGGCATGCTACAAAACAATTAAAACAAATGCACAATAAATAACGAAAAATTAAATTTTGTTAAATGGAATATTTTATTTTTTGTAATACATTAAAATCACAGTTTATTAAATAAAATTTTTATTATATATTTACCTATACTTAAAATTATATTTTTTATTTACCTACATAATAACATTACTATGTCGTTCGTTCCGACTGCAATAACAACAAATGTCATATTTGTACTTGTAATAACGATGGGCGTTTTATCAACGGACTAGGTGAATCGACCGTCGATTGACATTCGACGCTTCGGCGTTTTATCATTCATTCATAAACTAGTTGAATTCGTAGACGCCTATATATGTAGTCGAGAGTCGAGACGTTCATTTCAACAAGCGCGACGAGACATAACGATGTTTGTTTGAGTGAACATAGTTGTATACTTCGTTGCAAGGATCCGGAGATAGGTCAACGGGACGGGAAGGTCAATTGAATTTGAACTTTAAAGTCTAAAACTTTAAGGTACACTGTATTCATATTTAAATAAACATTTAGGGTGAGTTAAACGGTTCTTAAAATTATTCTTTTGATTGAAGGAAAAGGATAGCAATTACATATATTTACATGTGTGAAAGCGACAGTTGCACAGCTACTCAGCGCAAACGAAGTAAACTGATTTATTATTATTTATTTTTGTTTTATTTCGATTTAATTAGTTCGTGACGAATTTCGCTCAATAATTATGAGTAAGTTCGTCATAGAACTATATCAAGTTTACTCGTCGACCCGGTTTATCGTTGACGCATCGCCTAAATAGACTGTTAGTTAATAGGTTCACAAAATCAACTTGTCGACAAATTCAACTGGTTTATCGACTAGCGATGAACGGTCTCGTTTATTAAGCCTCGATGACACTTGTCTAGTTGACAAGCTGCTAGTCGGCGAGTTTAAAGCCAGCGACTGAGAGAGTAAGCGAGTGTCGATGACACGTAAATCTTTCTACTCGCTCAGTAGCGAACTAGCCAGCGAGTTGAAACCACGTGTTGTTTTGTGTGGCCGTGTGGCGTGCTTTCTGTATTTTTCGTTTAAATTTTAAGCTGAAAAATGAAGTGGAACACTCGTGATATAATAGAGTTTCTCAACATCTACAGGCCACCTACCCAATTTTATGGAATATTAAAGACAAAGACTATTGTAATACAAAAGTAAAGGATGAAAGTTTCAAAAATCTTTTAGTTAAACTTAACGACAAACAATTAACTGAGGGTATGGATGTGAAGCAATTGAAGGCAAAAATAAAATCAATTAAAGACGTATACAGGCAAGAAATAAATAAAATTGAAAAATCCAAGAAAAGTGGATGTGGTACTGAGGTACACACCAAAGTTAGTATGGTTCAATGAAGCGAATTTTTTGGCAGAGGTTGTGGCCACACGAAGGAGCAAATCAAACCATGTGAGTATTTTAAATGTTATATTTAAAAAAAAATATTAGACCGCTATTCCAGCTTTCTCCCACTGCCACGGCAGCGGATTTTCATCTATAAAATGGGTAACATATGCTCTTCTGATCTCCTCAGCAGCTCGACTGTGGTGATTTCCACGTAAATGATTAATGGGCTGCATATTATTAGCATTTTCCCTCCAAAGTCCAGGTGTGATATTTCCCGTATTCAAGTCCTCTCCATCTACTGCTTGTTGTGGCATGTAGTTACCAGGATCAGTCTTTCTTAGCCAGTTATGAAGACAACAGGCAGTCCAAATGACTTTATCGATAGTTTCAGGTGCCAAATTAATCGGTCTTGAAAATATTCTGAATTGCTATACCAGTATGCCAAAGAAATTTTCTACGACTCGCCTGGCACGGGAAAGACGATAATTAAATATTTTTTCGGCAGCACTAAGACCTATTTTACTGTACGGTTTCATAAGATTTGTCCTCAAAGGGAAAGCATCATCTCCAATAATAACACCGTATTCAGGCAAGCCAAGAGTCTTGTTTTCCATCGCAATATTCAATTTACTATCTCTAAATATTGCATTATCGCTTGCTCGTCCATTTGCACCTACGTCTATGTAAATAAAACAGTAATTAGCATCAACCATAGCAAATAATATTATACTGTAGGTTTTTTATGATTGAAATAAACTGAACCGGAACACGGAGGCCTCTTGACGATAACGTGTTTACCGTCGATTGCACCAAAACATCTAGGAAAATTCCACCGCTGAAGAAATTTATTTTCGATTTCTTTCCATTCATCAGCTTGTTTTGGGACCTGAGAACAATTCAAAGTTAAATTTCAATGTAATTTCTAGGAACTGTCACAAAGTAGTCCAGACACAGCACGAGATGAAGACAATAACACTATCGATTCTGAAAACGACAACGATGTCTTCTCAGAAAAATGTCCTAAGAAGAAGTCGCCTGGAAAAATGGGACCACCCTCGACGTCAAACAAAAGATCTAAAAAACGACCAGCATTTGAAGATACACCTACTGAAATATCACAAGCTATTAAAAAAATGGATGAATTTGTATGACCAGTTCGGAAAATTTGTTGCACCTGAGCTCCGTCTTCTGCCACAGCGACAAGCCATCTTGCTACAACAGGAAATTCAAAACTGCATCATTCGTTTTAAGCTGTCATCTTTAGATCAGCAGGCCCCATATTCTGTCGAAAGTGCAGACTCGCAATTTTCTTTTACTTCGACTAGTGCCTCATCGTTGAACAATGAAAATGACGATGGAGATGTTTTACAGCAGGCCATTATTAATGCGTTTGGAGGAAACGTATAAATTGTCGTCAAATATAATATTGTCTAATAAAACTGGTGTTTAATTTTGTAATAGGTAATTTTATTTTCACTCACCTGAATAAACGGTCGAAGGGCATGAGAAATTGCTGTTAGCACTTCGGGTAAAAACTTCGAAATAGTTGATTCCGGAACTCTGAACAGGTACTCTAAAGACTTCAAAGAATCGCCCGTGGCTAGATAACGTTATGTTATTTCCAATTTCGTGGTAACCGGTGGTATTGCCGGTCTCATTGTCGTATCATTTTTTTTAAGCATTCCGTCTACCATTTGCAGTAAGTCATCAAATTTGGAACTGTTCAGTCTCAACATATTTCTATAGGCCAAAGGATCTTGATCTTTCAACTCTCTTAATAAACCGCTGGAAGCACCATATTCATCACCTTTTTCTATCCACGATCTTACCCATTTTCTTTTCTGTTTACATTTTTTCTTCAGTTTTTGTTGTAAATACTTCTTCATAACATGAGCTAAAATAACTGCTCCCGCGCGAACTACTTCCTTCGACATACCTAGCTTGAACTGCCGAAAGTCCAAAGCACAAAAAGGTGCTCGCAACTAGTTCACTAGCAGCGACGATGACACACAGCTAGTTGACTAGCTTACAGGCCAACACGCCAGCGAAATTTTCAAATCGTGTCTTACCCATCACTAGTCTGAGTAAAATGTACAAAACAAATGTGTTACAAAATTTAAAAGAATTGTTAAAAAACGTTTGTGTGGGAAAGGTTACTATAATATAAATGATTTTCGTAATGATACCACAGACTGGGAATGAAGCCAGACACCCTCAAGCTCTTTAATTATAAATTTTTGTTTCACATTGTAATCTATTTTATATTTGTATAAAATAAAGCCCGCTGAGTTTCTTGCGCCCGTTCTTCTCAGGTCTGAGGCAGTGTATTTTGAATGGGTGGTAGTTTTTGACGTTCAATAGGTGCTTTTAAATACTATATTTGAATTTGAATTGACAATCTTTTGTCCACGTTAATGTATTGTTCTTCATGAAAAACTGATTTTTTACTGGTTGTTTAGTCATATGAGTTATAAGAGGCTTGTATAGCTGAAGTATGATACAAATGGTCTAGTTGACCAACTAACCATCAGATGGCAAATTTGGGTGTTTGTAACTCACCTATTAATACTTGATACACAAAATAATTGATAAAGGTTTTCACTGTTTAATTAAATAAATAAATAAACTCTCTTTTATTTGAAACGTGTGCAACTACACATTAACACTTACTAGATGTTGTTTTTCCAAGTCCCTCGCAGCCATTATTGTTTGGTTTCATTTTCAGGTACACAAGTATAGATATATCTGAAAAAAAAATAAGTTTATTACTGCACTAAATAACAAAACAAACTTAAAATCTTCAGGATTGTGTAAGTGTATTCTACTAACACCAAAAATACTATCATTTTTAGCCATAAATCTTTGGTAATATTCTAACAGTAAATTCAAAGTTTTCAGTTTCAAAAAATGACGGTGACGTGGAAAGTGTTGCACCTTTATACTTTTCAGATGATATTCTGACACTCAACTCCAATGAATCTCTTAAGATTTTGGAAAATAAACGCCCTAAAACGTAGTCCCGTAATAGTCATGCCTAATAACTTAATTAGCCCTCACTAAGGTGCCCCTGGTTCGTTCTTCACTCGTCACGTAATTCACCTTGTGATCCCTCTGGTGTACAAAGAGTATGGTAATCACCATCACTAGATGATTATTGATTATTCCAGAACCAGCACCATTTTCAGACAAGTATCAACGCTTAATATCACTGATGTAACTTGATGATGGTCTTTATGACCAGTTCAATGGACTGACATCCCAGCATCTTTAAGTTCTGGCATATCCTTCCACAGAATTTCGAGCTTTGCTTGGAAAATTCGTCACTGAGCCAATCTCATCATCATCGCTTATAAAATGCTCGCAAAATCCTTTATTTGTGTACAGTGCGTGTGGATGATGCAGCTACTGTACTCAATAACATTTGTTTTGTTTTAATTTACATTTACTTTTTTAACTTACTCGTGTAAGGCATTGACTATTTGACGATTGAGTATGTTTGTTGCATCGCTTTACATATTATATTGTAATTGAAATGATTTGTAAAACGGTGAAAATTTAAATCTTGATTTAAAAGAGTGGCAATGAGTTTCTTGCTACGTCTTCTCATTAGCTCAACCCTTTACGAAGTAGCAGTGGATTCAGAAAAAAAAATTTTTTTGACATTCTATGGTGTCATTTCTTTGACCTACATGAATAAAGTGATTTTGATTTGATCATCATCAGCCTGTATTAGGCCATTAAAGAAATAAAACTAAAACGTAATTCAAAATGATACACATATTATTATTATTATTATTATTATTATTATTATTATTATTATTATTATTATTATTATTATTATTATTATTATTATTATTATTATTATTATTATTATTATTATTATTATTATTATTATTATTATTATTATTATTATTATTATTATTATTATTATTATTATTATTATTATTATTATTATTATTATTATTATTATTATTATTATTATTATTATTATTATTATTATTATTATTGTTATTGTTATTGTTATTGTTATTGTTATTGTTATTGTTATTGTTATTGTTATTGTTATTGTTATTGTTATTGTTATTGTTATTGTTATTGTTATTGTTATTGTTATTGTTATTGTTATTGTTATTGTTATTGTTATTGTTATTGTTATTGTTATTGTTATTGTTATTGTTATTGTTATTGTTATTGTTATTGTTATTGTTATTGTTATTGTTATTGTTATTGTTATTGTTATTGTTATTGTTATTGTTATTGTTATTGTTATTGTTATTGTTATTGTTATTGTTATTGTTATTGTTATTGTTATTGTTATTGTTATTGTTATTGTTATTGTTATTGTTATTATTATTATTATTATTATTATTGTTATTGTTATTGTTATTGTTATTGTTATTGTTATTGTTATTGTTATTGTTATTGTTATTGTTATTGTTATTGTTATTATTATTATTATTATTATTATTATTATTATTATTATTATTATTATTATTATTATTATTATTATTATTATTAGTATTATTATTATTATTATTATTATTATTAGTATTATTATTATTATTATTATTATTGTTATTGTTATTGTTATTGTTATTGTTATTGTTATTGTTATTGTTATTGTTATTGTTATTGTTATTGTTATTGTTATTGTTATTGTTATTGTTATTGTTATTGTTATTGTTATTGTTATTGTTATTGTTATTGTTATTGTTATTGTTATTGTTATTGTTATTGTTATTGTTATTGTTATTGTTATTGTTATTGTTATTGTTATTGTTATTATTATTATTATTATTATTATTATTATTATTATTATTGTTATTGTTATTGTTATTGTTATTGTTATTGTTATTGTTATTGTTATTGTTATTGTTATTGTTATTGTTATTGTTATTGTTATTGTTATTGTTATTGTTATTGTTATTGTTATTGTTATTGTTATTGTTATTGTTATTGTTATTGTTATTGTTATTGTTATTGTTATTGTTATTGTTATTGTTATTGTTATTGTTATTGTTATTGTTATTGTTATTGTTATTGTTATTGTTATTGTTATTGTTATTGTTATTGTTATTGTTATTGTTATTGTTATTGTTATTGTTATTGTTATTGTTATTGTTATTGTTATTGTTATTGTTATTGTTATTGTTATTGTTATTATTATTATTATTATTATTATTATTATTATTATTATTATTATTATTATTATTATTATTATTATTATCATGTATTGCACACAAGAATCATTGCGTGTGAAATTTCGTAAAATCCATTTTTAGGTGACCTCAACTCGATGAAAGGATTCTTTTTTTTTATATGAAAATAAAGGACGAGACGAGTAGGACGTTCAGCTGATGGTAATTGATACGCCCGACCCATTACAATGCAGTGCCGCTCACGATTTTTGACAAAACCCAAAAATTCTGAGCAGCACTACAATTGCGCTCGTCACTTTCCCTAGCTACGGCGCCCTTCAGACCGAAACACAGTAATATTTACACATTACAGCTTCACGGCAGAAAAAAGCCGGCTTCCTGTGCAAATGAGCCTCCCACTGGTGACATCATATCTAGGCATTATTTCCGGAGATATCGTGATGAGTCAGTACATAAATGGAAATCTCTTATGCGTTTATATTTATACTAGCTGACCAGACATACGTTGTTCTGATAAAAACAATGATAACAAGACAGCGATTTATTTCATACCATAAACACACTTATAAACATACTTCAACATATATAAATACATATAAAAGGCCATGATTTGGAAACAAAGAGCTAGAGAGCACATATATAAATACATATAAAAGGCCATGATTTGGAAACAAAGAGCTAGAGAGCCCAGTGGGCAGGGTCACTAACACTAGGGACTTAAAAGTGGCCGTGCGTAATTAATAATGATTACCACCATTTATTTTATTCTATCTGATATCTAGTTAACAGCTTCGTCAAATGATCAGTTCGGTGGTCGGAACTATTTAAAAAAAAACCTTTAAAATTCGATTACCTTGTTGACGCTCAAATACCAGTCGGAGGCTTCTTTGCACAGGATGCCGGCTGGATTATGGGTACCACAACAGCGCCTATTTTTGCCGTGAAGCAGTAGTGTCTAAGCATTATTATGTTTCGGTCTGAAGGGCGCCGTAGCTAGTGAAATTACTGGGACATTTCAAATGAGACTTAACATCTTATGTCTCAAGGTGACGAGCGAAATTGTATTGCCGCTCAGAATTTTTGGGTTCTACAATAATCCTGAGCGGCACTGCATTGTAATGGGCAGGCCCGACCCAGCAAACGTTGTTTTGTCGATATTAAAATCGCGATACACAAGTAACTGTTGATCGTAGATGGGTGAAAATTTGAAGTTGTATGTATTTTTAATGCTGACTCATAATCAAACAAATTTAAAAAAAAATGTCAAAAAAATTTAAAAATTAAAATTGCGTGGATCACCCTTTAAATTTAGGGGGATGAAAAATAGATGTTGTCCGATTCTCAGACCAACCCAATATGCATTCAAAATTTCATGAGAAGCGGTAAAGCCGTTTCGAAGGAGTTTAACTACAAACACCGCGACATGAGAATTTTATATATTAGAAGAGAATATGTTACAATTTTCTTTTTGTATATATTTCTTCTAAATAGCACTTCTACTACTTTTTTCACAATAAAATGAATCATCACATTATTGTATTCCGCTTCCGTGTAACAAAATTTGAGAATGTCAACTAACCAATTGTCATTAGCCTTTCATAATTGTCAATAAGTCATAACGAATTTATTCGAGTGCGTCACAATAACATAAGAGGGACAAACTCGCATCTTGTAAAGTACTACCAACATATCTGAGCCTAGAATATAGGGTCGAACGTCTAGAGCAGTCGATCAGATAAATCGTAAAAAAAATCGATCATTGGAATAACTCGAGCGCGTCAGATTGAGGTGAGGTAAATTAATTAATTATATGCAGTAAAGTGTGCATTTCAATAATATTACAATTTGAGCATTACATAAGGAAACTGGAAAGTCATAAAGTTTGAAACAAAAATTTCAAACCGTAATGTTACGGAAATTCCTCCGTACAATTGTCATATTAATACGGGTCAGGAAGACAAGTACATTATAATGAACCTTCTGTGTAATAATATATCTGACACGTATGGGTATTTCATGGTCACGATTTTTTTTGCATCTTCAAAAAGCGGTCATAACTTTTGGTAACGTCCAAATCGTCAGTGTTTTGTCACTATCTATACATTACGAAACGCAAATGATGTCTTTATTCTATAGGTAAGTAGGAAGTAGGCTATAAGGAACTTTACTTGGACATTGTAAAACAGCCCAAAATATTATTATCAACAATCGGAACTCTCGAGTATCCATTTGTGGTTTTCATCATCACTTACACTACAATTATTGTTATTTTCCGTAAGCAAATGCCCGCTTTGTTCTTGAAAATGATTAAATCTTAACCATTGAATAGTCCCTCAATAACGCTATATGGGATCTATATCCCATCATCAAATCCAGGATGTGGTTAAAAAATAAAAATGTCATTGAAATGCCCTTAACCAATTGGTCATATGTTGAGTAAAACAGGTTTTAAATACATGGTTCATAACTCATGTACGATTATAATTGTTTCTAATATTAAACAAGTTCACATATTGTTATCAAC
The DNA here is from genome assembly GCF_905404315.1 of Leptidea sinapis. Lineage (NCBI taxonomy): Eukaryota > Metazoa > Arthropoda > Insecta > Lepidoptera > Pieridae > Leptidea > Leptidea sinapis. The sequence goes on along the minus strand of NC_066296.1, from coordinate 3,865,632 downwards.
CAATTAATTACTACGGAACTGTGTTGGAACCATAATCGCTTACTCGGTTTTTATTACTATCTAGTAATAGGTATTATTATAAAGAGTTATAAATTAATATCGGCAAGTTTCTTAAATAATAGTGCTTAAGGCGCTATAGTCCTAAAAAGTAAAATTTTTACAAATCTACTTAAAATACTTCTAAAAATACTACGGTTCAAATTTTTTGACATGTTTATCTTCATTTCTTTATCTAAGTTATCGCTGTTTCGAAAACACGATTACGAAAAAAAATCTCGATAGATTTATTTTTTGAAAAATAGTCTTTTTTATTTGGATTGTTTATATTATCATAAAACTATGATAGCTATAAACACAAAACTTATTTTATTCGATAGTTAATTAGTATTTATAAGTTTTCACTGATGGATTTATCAATACGCTTTATGAATTATTTTATATTAATTTTTTTCGTAATAAACCAAACGCGACGCCTTGGTTGCATGATCGCTCAAGCCAGCAGTACGCCCGTGACCACTGTCAAGGAAGGTACTGTGTTCGTGTCTCTCGCGCTCACATTACGTAAGATTTTAGCAAACAGGTACAAAGCGAGAATCATAGTAAAAAAATAATGATGATGCGACAGCGTATTTGTTGAAATATATAGGTAAATGTACGTCGGAAAGTACTAAAATAAAATTTACGTAATATTATTTTGAATACTATGCCACGCGGGATTTTTGTATATATGTACTTTAGGGAAGTTAGATAAATCCAAGATGGCCGCCGCTCATAATTATGATTTCAGCAATATGGATATCGTGTCCGAGGTTCTCGAGGGTGCAGAGAACGATTTTGTGATCATTTTTGAAATCCAAGATGGCCGCCGCACAAAATTATGATTTCAGCAATATGGATATCGTGTCCGAGGTTCTCGAGGGTGCCGATAACGATTTTGTGATCATTTTTGAAATCCAAGATGGCCGCCGTACAAAATTATGATTTCAGCAATATGGATATCGTGTCCGAGGTTCTCGAGGGTGCAGAGAACGATTCTGTGATCATTTTTGAATTCAAAGATGGCCGCCGCTCATAATTATGATTTCAGCAATAGGGATATCGTGTCCGAGGTTCTCGAGGGTGCAGAGAACGATTGTGTGATCATATTTGAACTCCAAGATGGCCGCCGCACAAAATATTTGATTTCAGCAATATGGATATCGTGTCCGGGGTTCTCGAGGGTGCAGAGAACGATTTTGGGATCATTTTTGAAATCCAAGATGACCGCCGCACAAAATTATGATTTCAGCAATAAGGATATCGTGTCCGAGGTTCTCGAGGGTGCCGATAACGATTTTGTGATCATTTTTGAAATCCAAGATGGCCGCCGCACAAAATTATGATTTCAGCAATATGGATATCGTGTCCGAGGTTCTCGAGGGTGCAGATAACGATTTTGTGATCATTTTTGAAATCCAAGATGGCCGCCGCACAAAATTATGATTTCAGCAATATGGATATCGTGTCCGAGGTTCCCGAGGGTGCAGATAACGATTTTGTGATCATTTTTGAAATCCAAGATGGCCGCCGCACAAAATTATGATTTCAGCAATATGGATATCGTGTCCGAGGTTCTCGAGGGTGCAGATAACGATTTTGTGATCATTTTTGAAATCCAAGATGGCCGCCGCACAAAATTATGATTTCAGCAATATGGATATCGTGTCCGAGGTTCTCGAGGGTGCAGAGAACGATTGTGTGATCATATTTGAACTCCAAGATGGCCGCCGCACAAAATTATGATTTCAGCAATATGGATATCGTGTCCGAGGTTCTCGAGGGTGCAGATAACGATTTTGTGATCATTTTTGAAATCCAAGATGGCCGCCGCACAAAATTATGATTTCAGCAATATGGATATCGTGTCCGAGGTTCTCGAGGGTGCAGATAACGATTTTGTGATCATTTTTGAAATCCAAGATGGCCGCCGCACAAAATTATGATTTCAGCAATATGGATATCGTGTCCGAGGTTCTCGAGGGTGCAGATACCGATTTTGTGATCATTTTTGAAATCCAAGATGGCCGCCGCACAAAATTATGATTTCAGCAATATGGATATCGTGTCCGAGGTTCTCGAGGGTGCAGATAACGATTTTGTGATCATTTTTGAAATCCAAGATGGCCGCCGCACAAAATTATGATTTCAGCAATATGGATATCGTGTCCGAGGTTCTCGAGGGTGCAGATAACGTTTTTATGATCATTTTTGAAATCCAAGATGGCCGCCGCACAAAATTATGATTTCAGCAATATGGATATCGTGTCCGAGGTTCTCGAGTGTGCAGAGAACGATTGTGTGATCATATTTGAACTCCAAGATGGCCGCCGTACAAAATTATGATTTCAGCTATATGGATATCGTGTCCGAGGTTCTCGAGGGTGCAGAGAACGATTGTGTGATCATTTTTGAATTCAAAGATGGCCGCTGCACAAAATTATGATTTCAGCAATATGGATACCGTATCCGAGGTTCTCGAGGGTGTCGAGGACGAATTTTGAGCGGTGACCATCTTGGATTCCAAAAATGATCCCAAAATCGTTCTCTGCACCTCGAGAACCTCGGACACGATATCTATATTGCTGAAATCATAATTTTGTGCAGCGGCCATCTTGGATTTCAAAAATGATTCCAAAGTCGTTCTCTGCACCCTCGAGAACCTTGGATACGATACCCATATTGTTGAAATCATATTTTTGCGCAGCGGCCAACTTGGATTTCAAAAATGATCCCAAATTCGTTCTCTGCACCCTCGAGAACCTCGGATACGATACCCATATTGTTGAAATCATAATTTTGCGCGGCGGCCATCTTGGATTTCAAAAATGATCCCAAATTCGTTCTCTGCACCCTCGAGAATCTCGGATACGATACCCATATTGTTGAAATCATAATTTTGCGCGGCGGCCATCTTGGATTTCAAAAATGATCCCAAATTAGTTCTCTGCACCTTCGAGAATCTCGGATACGATATCCATAATGTTGAAATCAAAATTTTGCGCGTAATATAACATTTCTCTCATACGTCGATAAAAAAGATTTAATTCAAAAATGCATAAAAAATATTATCACAGTAATTCCGTACTCTAACACAACTGTAAGTTTTAAAAAATATTACGCGGTCCTTCTGGACCGGCTGTCGTTGACCCGCATCGCTCGGTTCGTTCTCAGCCATGCCCGACGCCCGTGTCCATGCGTACCTAACGAATCTAACATTCGCACAATTTTTACCTAAAGTGTTGGGAAAACCTCGCCTTAAGATATTTATTGTTAATATAATCCAAAATTTACTGATCATGCACTTTCAAATAGGTTTATTTTAAAGTAATAACTTTTAGGCACGTTGGGTACCTTTAAGTTTAGACAAGCAATGAACACGCGTTATCGCTCACCTTAAACAAATAAAAGTAAGACGTTGTTCTGTACAGAATAATTAAAATATTTTTTTTTATGAATACGGCAATAATATTTCACATCATCAAGAATTATTTCGAAAAAATATGTTCAGTGTTGTTATAATGAAATTGTTTCACAGCAGAACTGTCAAACCGTGCGTCAATCAATTGTCTCATAGAAAATATGTCCATACAAAACAAATATTGGAAATAACAATAATTATAGGTCCCAAACAATGATATGATAGTATTAAAAGAGGTAGATATGTCACTAGCGCGCCGAAAATTAATCCCCTAAATTGAGTCAATTGGTTCTTTTGGTCGTAGTCACTATCTCGATACGAAAGCGGTACACACGCGTTTGTTGTTGACAGGATTGCTTACAATTTGATATAGGTACAACATTAAAATGCCGTCTTGTGTTATGGGTATAATAAATAAATAAATAAATGGGAAGATGCACTAATTACGAGAGTAAAAAAATCATAGAATTACATACCACAGTTAAGAAATCATGAATTATAACATTTTATTTGATTTCATTATTAATCTAACAAAAAAAATATGTTGCCATGACAACGCCGATCGCTGCCAAGCCGATCATAGATTAACGTATAGAAATGACAAAATATTGATGCTGTCTGTTGCGGGATGATCGAGGTAGAATATTTTAGGAAATGATGTAAAAAAGTCATTGATGAAGTGAATGTAATAATTTTTAATAAACAAGTGCGTATATAGGTAGCTGAACTATCAAACTACTAAAACAAGTTTTAGGGTAGGTAGCGGATGTAGACAGTGAGTGCTATTTGTTTACGTAGGAGTTTTTTCAGTATATCCCTTGCTAACTGCAGAAGAATCAATGGATCATTTTTTTCTTCTCACATTACCTTATTGTAATAAGGAACAAAAAAACATTCATAATATAAGGTACAAAAAATAATAATTGTAATCTTTAAACTTTTTGGGAGCAGTTGTTAGTAAAATTGTAAAAATCGGACCCTTACTGTAGATACCTTTTGGTTTTGTTTTGGTGTCTGTATGTTTTTTTATTATTTTATATATAAATAATTAATATCATCAATGTGGCTATATATTATAATCAATATTAAATTATTTTTTTATAAAATCAATGACACATTATCTACCTAATTTCAATGCAGTTTTACTACTTTATAGATTTTACTACATGAACTCATGAATGAATCGTAATTTAGGCATTAATCACGGTGTACGGTAAAAAATCATATCTGATGAATTAACTGTATTTTCTCTATACAAATGCGAAGCAATTAGCAAATTAGAGTTATATCTTTTTCGCTTGCGATAATTGCATTTACTATCCTTCTTTATAGTGTAGTGTGCTATTGCAATGTTAAATTATTCATGTGTGCGTTAGTGTATCATTTTCAACCACTGAATGTTGTCTACGTAACCTATCTATACTTTTAAATATCATTGGTCCCAAATCGAAATAAAAACTGTCCTATCTCCCAAGTTGGACTAAATTACACTCCATAAAGTAATCCCCATTTAAATCCGTTCATTAGTTTAGGAGTCCATCGCGGACAAACAACGTGTCACGTAATTTATATATATTACTAGCTGACCCGACAGACGTTGTTCTGTATATAATAAATAAAATAATGTTTTTATATGAATTTGTCAATAATATATTTATCATAACATCAAAAATTACTTCGTAAAATATGCACCATTGAAATTGTTTCACAGCAGAACTGTCAAACCGTGCGTCAATTAATTCTCTCATAGAAATTATGTATGGACACAACAAAGGAAAAACAAATTTGTTGTTTTTATTTTATTTAGCAGCGTTTTCCTATTTATTCACCTTATAAACCTTCTCTGGACTTCCACAAATAATTCAAGACCAAAATTAGCCAAATCGGTCCTGCCGTTCTCGAGTTTTAGCGAGACTAACGAACAGCAATTCATTTACATCAACAGCAATTCATCTTATCTATATACATATATATAGATAAGATGTATACTAGATGACCCGACAGACTTTAAACACGTTATTACGACACCTCCAACAAATATCGTCAATGTATACAAAAACGTAACAAACTATATACTAAAACCTTCCTCGAGAAGCATGCTATATATTGGTGAAAACAGCACAAAAAAATGAGATATCAACCAAGAAATTGGTGAAGATGGACCTGATCATAAACTTAGTATACCAGCGTAATAGACGAACCCTGTGTGAGAGTGAGATTACTATCCCTACATTAAAACCTAAGTGTGATAAAGAGGCGGAATAGATGAAACCGTTTTTATACAATTTAGTGTCCATTAGTCTCCAAGTCAAATCGTTTGAATTTTATCGAAATTATGCTGTGTTAATTTAAAAAAAAAATTAAGTATTAGATTGTGTTGTTACTTATCCAAATAAAGAAACATTTCACAGGTAAATATTGATTCTTCAATACTACTTTCGTGGTGTTTATTTCGTAAATCATATTCACTAAAATATTTTAAATTACATTTTAAATACGCAGTAAACACTCTATTTTAAAAAGATTATACTAATTTTAAAAAATATATGTTATAAAATAAAATATTGTATACGTGAATATGACGCCGTTTATCAATATTTATCATAGCGATTGACAAAAAACAAAATACTACACACTTCACTAACTCACTCACACATCTGTAAAACTAGCACACATGAACATTTTAAATTTAGTCTCGACGTAATGGAGCTGATGCTGAAGTGCCAAAGATCAGGTCAGACGGAATTCCAGCATACAATCAATAATTCAAGAGTTTGTCCGAGTCCATGACCTCTTTTTTATGAAAATAAGGAACGAGACGAGCAGGACGTTCAGCTGATGGTAATTGATACGCCCTGCCCATTATAATGCAGTGCCGCTCAGGATTATTGGAAAACCCAAAAATTCTTAGCGGCATTACAACTGCGCTTGTCACCTTGAGACATAAGTTGTCAAGTCTCAGATATCAGCCTTCAGACTGAAATAGTATTGCTTAAACATTACTGCTTCATGGCAGAAATAGGCGCCGTTGTGGTACCCATAATCTAGCCGGCAACCGGTGCAAAGGAGCCTCCCACTGGTAAAACCTCATCAGGTTCATGGATTTTTAAGGTGGTCATATCATGTCTTCTGTAATTTGACCGCTAAACGCTCGTTTTCGTGTGATTGTCATCAAACGACAACGAAGACAATATAGAGAAATGATGGTACAAGGAACTACGTTTTCTTAGAGGTTATCGCGCACAGACAGGGCAGGCGATAACGTTAGGTTACCACTTATATAAAAAGCCAGATAAAACGCTCATAACCACTGCAGTGCAGCCGCTCTTATTTTTAATGTATTCTAAACATAATTTATTAGATAAATCATAATAAAGTAGAGACAAATAAGTAATAAAAATATGTAATGTGAAGTCACAAAATACTTTTGTAATTTTGACATGAAATAATCTTCAATGCCAAACTGGCTTATTATATTCAAAAACCTCTATCAATCTACGCGGACGAAGTCGAAGGCATCAGCTTGTAGATTATAATATATGAAGTTTCCTAAACTATTTCGAGATGCCTGACCCGAATTTTACATATAAGTTGCATATAAGTGATTATTTTATTTTTCTTAAAAGTTATATTTTTCAAAATAACTGCAAAAATTCAAAAATAATCATAATCTTTTAAAAGGGATATTGTTCAAACCTTTACGTATCGGTGTTTTTATATAGGGAAAAAGAGACCAAACGAGCGTCACCTGGTTTTAAGTGATCACCGCCGCCTACATTCTTTTGCAACACCAGAGGAATCACAGGAGCATTACCGGTCTTTTTTAAGGGTACCGAAAGTCGTATCGTACGGGAAACACAGGGAAGCTCATTCCACAGCTTTGTAGTACGTGGAAGAAAGCTCGTTGTAAACCGCACTGTGAAGGATCGCCATACATTCAGATGGTGGGGATGATATCCTAATTTGTGGCGTGTAGTGCGAAGGTGGAATTCGGCGGCAGGAATCAGGTGAAACAGCTCTTCGGAACACTCCCCGTGATAAATGCGGTAGAAGACACACGATGAAGCGACGTCTCTACGCAACGCCAAGTGATCCAGCCGTTCACAGAGCACTGGGTCCACGACAATTCGAGCTGCTCTGCGTTGTACGCGGTCTAATGGATCGAGCTGATACTGGGGTGGGCCAGACCAGAGATGACAGCAATACTCCATGTGTGACCGGACCTGCGCTTTGTAGAGTGCTAGAATGTGGGCCGGCTTGAAGTATTGCCTATTGAAGACGCCCAGCTTCTTCGAAGCCAATTTGGCTTTGTCCTCCAGATGGCCACGGAATTTGCAATCGCACGAGATATCGAGACTTAGTGTTCCGATACTAGGGGAGGTTGCTGATACGACAAATGGGTTTTTTTTGTGGTAAACGCGCAAACATGAGATATTATTTTATATCAAGTTTATTTGTATTATTTTCAGGTAAGTGCCTCTTCAATTAACAAAATTATCTAACTAACTTGACGTTTTTAATCATTTTGCTAAATAATTATTGATTTAGCACCATAATCACTGAGCTTCTTGTGAGCGTATACAATAGACTTTGAACATTATTGCCACGAAATAACATGTTAATTTGAATGAATGTCTTAATGTTGTCAACGGCCGGCGCTCGGATTTTTGACGACCTCTTACCTGTAAACTATTAGGTTAGGTTAATAATAATAATACAGTATGGCAATGACTACAGGGCATGAATACCAAGCGCTGGAGTACCAATCAGTGGCCCATTTTTTTATGACAATAAGGGACGAAACGAGCAGGACATTCAGCTGATGGTAATTGATACGCCCAGCCCATTATAATTTAGTGCCGCTCAGGATTCTTGAAAAACCTAAAAACTCTGAGCGGTACTACAACTGCGCTCGTCATCTTGAGACATAGGATGTTAAGTCTCACTTGCCCAGTAATTTCACTAGCTACGGCGTCCTTCAGACCGAAACACAGTAATGTTTACACATTACTGCTTCACGGCAGAAATAGGCGCCGTTGTGGTACCCATAATCTAGCCGGCATCCTGATCAAAGGAGCCACCCACTGGTAAGAATACACAAAACTGATTCACTGTGTTTGTTCAAGCAGCAGCTAAATCAAATAGCAGACATATCAAACCCGGCTAACGGAGCTGAACACAAGGATACAACAGATAGACAAGTCGTACGAGTGAAATCTATGCACGTGGTCAGAACCAAACATCAATACAAATTAGAATCATAAAATCAAAAAAAAAACATTGCGTGCGTACAAAGAACCTCTAAACTGCATATGAATTCCTGGTACGTGTGGCTAGGATGACACATGATTTCAACCGCTATGAAAGACATTCCTACCACCACTAATATATATAATAATATGTTCTCCTGGTGTCTATGTAGTAATTCGTCGTGCGCTTGGAGTCAGAATATATTAAGGTATACTCGCGCCATACTTAAGACAGTCTCTTCTTTAACTATGATCGCCTGGTACCAAAACATTGTATTATGCTTCCTATCTCATTATCTCCCATGTTAAATATTATGAATTGATGTGACTGCTCTTTTTACTGTCACATTTTCTTTTCATAGACTTTCAAATCACAACGATGATAAAGAAGTTTCACTTCAAAAACAAAATTTCCAACTGACCAAGAGGAAATGTAAAGCGAAACTTGACTTCTGGTTAAAAACACTAGATTATGAAGGTACAGAGAAACTTGTGGATGTGTAAAATATTCATCACTCCCTCACACATCTAACGGTCGTTCCAAATATATACTATCAACAGAGAGATAAATTACTACCTTCTACTGTCAGTAATTAACTGTCAATAATCTGAGGCTGTCCCAATATACCCGATAAGTCATTCTTATCGCCTTATATTGGAACGCGTGAATTGTAATTTCCATAAAAACTTCTATCGATGGTAAGCTTTACGTCGTCCCATTGACAGACAGTGTGTAGAGCTAAGGACAGAAAAGTCAACGATAGTTACGATTTTTATTTCGAGTAATAGAAAGACTGAATATTGGGAACGGCCGTAAGAAAACCACACACAGCACACATGTAACTAGTTTCACAATCACTATATACATATCTCTAACACTCACCCACACACTTCACCCAAAACTAAACACATAATATAACCTAATATATAAAATTCTCATGTCGCGGTGTTTGTAGTTAAACTCCTTCGAAACGGCTTGACCGATTCTCATGAAATTTTGAGTGCATATTGGGTAAGTCTGAGAAGGTGGTCCGCGCTAATTTTTTTTTCTAAATTTTGGATATTTTGTTTTTCAATTTGTTTGATTATGAGTCAGCATTAAAAAATACATACAACTTCAAATTTTCACCCATCTACGTTCAACATTTACTTTTGTATCGCGATTTTAATATCGGCAATACAACGTTTGCTGGGTCAGCTAGTAATGTATATATTTCAAATCACATGTCCTGTACTAGTTTTTAATATATTGTTATCAATCACCATACTCTGTTTACTATTTAGATCTTTGTGCATGGAGCATCATTCCTTATTGTATTCGGAGAAGGTCTTTGTTAGCTGCGCTGCAGTTTATACATTCGCAGCTATCATCATTTTTACTTGTGTGTATTAGCTTTGTTAAATCGTTCCAAATATTTTTTTATTTATTTATAATTATTGGATTTTTATTTTGGTGTCGACGCTAAAGCTTGGAACTACTAAAATTTCGATAATAAAGGACAATGTAGCTTATTGCAAACTGTGTACAAAGAAGTTTAGAATTTTTCCATGGTGGACTCAATGATATAATGAACCACAAACAAGTACGAATTCAACATCCGCTGATAGATCGTTGTCGCAGAAATGACTTCGATATAATATCTAGTGGGGTATGACAAATGGAGTAGCTTGTGAAGTATTTAACGATTGATTTCAAAAACAGTAAGTGAGAAGATATGAATTATTTTTGTATAGAAATGACTGTACAATATTGTATATTTTTATTGAAAAGAGCGCAAAAAAAGAATGCTGGGAGTGTTTCTTGCGCCGCTTCTTCTCTCTCAGAGCTCTCAGAGCGGATGCCGGCTAGATCATGGGCAACGGCACCTATTTCTGCCGTGAAGCAGTGGGTAAGCATTATTGTATTATTATGAAATTCCTGTGCAAACGAGACTTAACATCATATGTTTCAAGGAGATGAGGGCGATTGTAGTGCCGCTCAGAATTTTTGGGTTTGCCAAAAATCCTGAGTGGCACTGCATTGTAATGTAAACTGGACAGGGCGTATCCGCTACCATCAGCTAAACGTCCTGCTCTTCTCCTCCCTTATTGTCATAAAAAACGTAGTAGTGGGAAATTAGGACTGATAGCACCGTACCGAGAAGTCAAGTAGAAATAACATATAGTAGCTAGAACAGGTACAGAAAAGTTTATCCTGAATTATCACATAAGTAAAAACACTTTTATCATACTGTACCCAGTTTTGAAGTCCCCGCAGATAAATTGGCAGACAACAAAACATAAATCACCACATGAAATAAATAGCATTGAATTTATACAATCGGAATTAAGACGTAGAGAAAAACATGACGACTTGAACCGTATATGATTAGGTCAGATGAACTGTAAACTTACGATAAACCTGGATAGTACATATACAAACGATAAGAGTTGTTCATAAGTATGCGATCTTTTTAAACATTTCAATAATAATAACCTATCGCGAAAAACTTCTGCCAATTTGCAAACTTACATTAATTAAGTATTTTCTTAAGTAGCCCGCAATGTCTACATGGTTTTTCATCGTATTCTGATGAAAAATTATTAAAATTAAGATGCTGTAAATATCAAAATGTCTCAAATTGTGATGAACTAAGTAGTGGTAAGTAAGTCGTCCCCAGTGTTGCGGCCAAGTACATCATCAGCGAGCGTTGCTAAGTCAGATTCAGCAGAACCTTTTATAATAAATAAAACGTTGTCACTAAATATCACTAAATTTAATCAAAATACCGCTTTATTCGCCAAACAGTTTAATTTTACACAGGGCTGTTCGACGAGCGATACTGTTGTTGACTTAAGTAGCTTTATTTTTTTATGGGTGGACAAGATGAATTCCCATTTCCATTCAAAAAGAAGACACGAATGTTAAGTTGTCTTTTGGATCAATTGGTATGAGGGGGGTTCCCAAGGGTTCAATTTTATGACATAGCCTATTCCTTATTGATTTCAATTAACCTACATCTTGCTAAGGATTATGGAATAAAAACTATTTTTCTAGAGACCGTAAGAATAACTTTAACAATATTGATGACTAAATATTAACGACGTACTGTTAAATATATTTGTTGTGATTTACTCTTTGTTCTATGATGGATGTTAATGGAAACAAAATGTACTCTGTTGTCTCTTGCCACCACGCCCTTGCAAAAATGTAAGTGTTAATTAAAGTATCATAAAATAATTATATGTATGTAGTTTTTCCTTGCCCACCTTACTCACAAATATAAACATTAAAACGTACACCCCCAACGCAACAATATTTTACTGTTTTCAGCAGACTTTTCATGCAACAGTTCCCTTACCTTTCGTATCGTTTAATTTCCAGTACTATCTGTTTAACACTTCTTCAATCCTCAACAATCTTTTAAATTAACAGTTTTTAAAGTAAATTATATTATTTTTAATTTAATACAGTCGTAAGGTGTATCAGTAGATAAATTAAGGACCCTGATTTTCCGGTACCATAAGACATTTGAAATAAACAATAATTTGACCTGAACTTACCTTAAGTGAAACAGCGCAGTAATATCAGAGAGACATATGTCGTATGAGGACTGACAAACACACGAGAATCACAGAAATGATAATGTTAATATAAACAAAGATGTGTTCACACTTTCCCAGCAACAAACTTGAAATGAGTAAAGTAATTGAGTTGCGACTTAAACTTGAGCTAATCTAAGTTATCTCAATTTATGTTTATAAAAAGATAAGCATAATTTGATATCTAATAATTACATGTCGTTTTCAGATTGACTTTACAATAGGCTCTAAAATGGTTATAGGTCGAATGGAGACTGTCCTCTTGGCTGAGTATTAGATATCGCTGGATCAAGTCAATCCAGCACACGCAGCCCTTAATAGGGCTAGATAAGGAAATGCCAATTAAAGAGAATGGTTTACAATGTGTTTCCCAACTTTTATACAAATCTGTGGCTTCTATTTTTTTTAATGAAAAAAAAAAGGGTTTACGACGTGCTGATACCAGTTCTACGAGTTTGTCTTTGACCTTTTATAACTTAGGAAAAGCTTGAACGATCTTGATGAAAATTGGTGTTTAGTCAGATCACGTGATTGCCTGATGCATGTGCAAAATTATCCCAAACTCAGGGTCTAGTTGCGAAATCAGGAGCACACATACCATGACTATATTCTTCCTTCGGTTTCGTGCGCATTTAATTCGTAAAAATTAAAAACTTTTGGGATAAAGTGCATAGTTCAGTTACCATATTTTTTCTTCTATTTATTGTGAAACTAATATTTAAATTAAATATTTTATTACGTTATAATTCACAAGAAACTAAATTTCCTACTTAAGATGCATGGAAAATTTCATGGTTGGCCATATAAGGCGTGTTCCATCATCAGCTCTCGTTGAGATCTATCGATTGCATAAATATCGAGCCATGGAATGGAGAATGTCTTGATATTATCGTTCAAAATGATTAAGTAACGCATCCAAAGTAATATTAGAAATGTGAATGTGAGGTTGTTTGTTACGCTTTCACGCTCTCTCACAACAACTTAACCAATAATTATGATATTTTGTACGTACGTTGTCAAGGATACAGAAAAAGACACAAATTATAAACATTTTGTTACCGTTTGACATAAAATCGATGTATATGATCATCTGACGACCTGTATAGCCCAGTGGTTAGCGATCCTACCTACTAAGCTAGAAATCCCGGGTTCGAATCCCGGTAGGTGCAAGCATTTATATGACGAATATGGATGTTTGTTTCCGAGTCATGGATGTTTATATGTATTTATGTATGTTTATATGAATTTATGTATGTTTAAGTAAGTATATTGTATTAAATATATCATTGTCTTGTAACCCATAACACAGGCGATATATGCTTAACTTGGGGCAAGATAATTTGTGTAAAAAGTGTGTCAATATTATTATTATTATTATTATTATTATTATTATTATTATCTGACTCGGACATCTGACATGAAGAGGTTGTTGGGGAATTCAAGTGAATATTACTTTGTTTATTTCTTCATGAACTACAAACAGAATTACATATGATACAATATATTTACATTAAACAAGTTTTAGGTGCTACGATAGTTATGTATACACATTTATAGGCAGTTACAGCATGTACATAAATACAAGTCATACAATTATTAAAGGTTAAAATTTATATTATAAGTAAGGTCTATGAAGTTATGTTTATTTTTTAATTTATAGAATGAAAGGTATATGAAATAAAAAAACAAGAATAAAAAATATTTATCTACAATCTTAACATCTATAACATAATTTTACATGCAATGAACGGTTATCAACAAGATGACGTGTTATACACTGATTTTGTCAAGTGTTTTGACAGAATTTGTCATAACAACTAACGGCCGTTCCAATACATCTACAGATAAATTACAACCTTCTACTGTCAGTAATTACCTGTCAATAATCTGAAGCTATCCCAATGTACCCGATAAGTCATTCTTATCGCCTTATATTGGGACGCGTGAGTTGCAATTTCCATACAAACTTCTATCGCTAGTAAGCTATACGGCACGGCGTCCCATTGACAGACAGCGTGTACGGATAAGTGAGTTACCGTCGATAAGTTTATTGGCACAGAAAAGTCAACGATAGTTACGATTTTTATTTCAAGTCAGAGATAGAGTGAATATTGGAAACGGCCGTTATTGCTTAAGCTTTGGCAACTTGGCAACGTAGGAGATCCATATTGATCTCCTACGATGGATCAAATTTTATTTAGAAAAAAAGAACTCAACTAGTTGTTATCATTATGGACTAACCAACTAATATATGGATAAACAACTGGGATTAATGTTAAAAGTGTCTAAGCCTTTCAAGTCTCCTCTGACTTATTAAATATTATGCAACATTTTTTTACGCAGTCATCTTAAGTTCACTTGTACAGTCTGGCATACTGTATATAGTAAACATATCGACAGAATAGAAAGTGTTCAAAAAAAGAATGTAAGATTTTTTTGTGACACTCTTTTACACAAATTATCTTGCCCCAAACTAGGCATAGCAAGTACTATGGTTGCAAGACAACGATATATTTAATACAACACACTTGCTTAAACATACAAAAATGCATATAAATATCCATGAATCGGAAACAAACATCCATATTCATAATATAAATGAATGCACCTTCGGGGATTCGAACCCGGGACCTCTTGCTTAGTAGTTAGGGTCACTAGCCATTCGGCTATATGGGTCCTCTAAGATGTCTGGATTAAAGGTTTTGTTACTAGTATGTGTACTATGAGACTTCAATCAAAAAATTCAATATTATGTCTTTACAGTTTCGTCGCAATTATTTTGATTCTATAGTATTTTTCACAATTCTTAATAACGTTATTGACGTTCCATCCCTTTTGCATAACATTACATTTAGAGTGCCCCGTAGATGTGAGCGTAAATGTGTTAATAAACCGTTATTCAGCATTCCGCACAGCAGGACCGTTTATATTAAAGATAGTTTTATCAGAAGAGTGTGTCATTATAAGGATACTGAACTTTGTCACTTAGACCTTTTCTCGTATAAATAATAAGCATCTGTAACCCTGCATTTAAAAACTTTATCTGCTTTATATTACTGCTGCTATTTAAATGCTTTCTTTTTATATTTATTTCTTTAATTTTTTTATATTTTATGAAGGTCTTATAATATCAAGTTATTATCTGTTTGGATAACGAATCTTGACATTTAGACCTTTTTTTATAGATCATTGGCATCAATTAAGATGCTGTAATTACTTAATTACTTTATGATAGCTCGGTTGTCAAAGCGAAAGCAACATAAATTTAGCGTCCGTATTTTAAAAAATCATAAATTGTGTTTAAAGTAAATAGTGTGAATTTTAAAAGTGTGATCCGCAAAGATCTATTAAACGAACTTAATATAAACTAATAAATAGTGAGAAATTGTTGGATTTTCAAAGAAACAAGTAAGATATCAACAAACAATTAAGATTATTTTCCTATTGTAAATTGTTTAAATTATGTACAAGTGGCAACTGACAAGTAAAGAATTTTTGACAAGGGAATATTGTCAACTGTCAAATCGGGCATAGAGAACGAATGGTATTCGAAGTGTTGCCATACATGAAAAAAATTTCTTAAGGATCCCATACACGGTCAGTCTTGTCAGCACAAATAGCAATCTGATTTCTGGAAAACAATGAAATTACAACTAGAAAACCTTTTTACAAAATTAAAAATTGAAATGCACAACCAAACGAAGCAAATAACAGAAAATATAATGGTAAAAAATTGACGAAAAGCTAAAAAAATTGCTGGAAGAAAATACAAAATTAAAACAATCTGTTGAAAAGTTAGAGAACCTGGTTGAAAAACTAGAAGAAGAGAAAAAGTCGAATAACATCATTATATTTGAGTTAAAAGAAACAGAAAAGTCAAACCGTCAGCTTACTATGAAAATTATTGAGGAACTAAACAAAATTGATGTGGACATAGATCATAGATACATAAACTATGCGAAAAGGTTTGGAAAGAAAGAAACTAACACAGAAAAAGGTAGACCTATTGTCGTCCAACTGATAAACAAGTGGAAAAAAATTGAAATCTTGCAAAATAAAAAGAAGTTAAACAACATGTATATTACAGAAGACTTTACAAAAAGAGTTCTAGAAATACGGCGGTCGCTACAAAATCAACTAATGGAAGAAAAAGCAAAAGGCAACTATGCAATTATTAAATTTGATAAATTAATAGTGAAAGATAAAGAAAGTTTTGGTAAAAAGAAAAGGTCCATGCCGTCACCCAATCAAAATGACCATTACAAGTCTCCTAATATCAAAAATAGCGAAAAACCAACGTCAACAGGAAGAACGCATTTGATTTTATGAGGAAAAGATCCAACTCTTTAACCATGGACAGACCAAATAATCAATAGCAACTAAAATCGGACAACCGAGATCTGAAAAATATATTAAATTTTAGTAAAAATAAGGAAAACTGTAAAAATAACGCAATCCCAAGACGGCTGGTCCCCGTGGGGTTGACTATGGACCAAATCCCCCCTTCGGTAATCAACAAAACAACCTCAAAACTTTGAGATAACTATAAAGGTAAACAATTATAAAACTATAAACAATTATATATTGGAACACTTAACGTCAGAACTCTTAAAAGCCAAACACGACTAGTAGAACTTACAGAAGCTCTGAGTGTAGTAAATTGCGATATTCTAGGACTGAGCGAGATTAAAAGAAAAGGTGAAGAAATTTTAGAGTTGAAACAATATATACTATATTACTATATACACGAAAAAATGGAGTTGGGTTCCTGATAAATAAGAAATGGAAACAAAATATAGTAGAATTCAGATCATACTCTGACAGAATCGCTCTGGTCAAATTGCAGTTCTCCAACCAGCAAACAATTAATATACTTCAAATTTATATGCCTACGAGTGACTATGAAGACGCAGAAATAATTAATATTTACAACAAATTAAGTACAATACTGGAACAAGCAGATAGCAGAACATTTATAATACAAGGAGACTTCAACAGTAAAATAGGCAAACAACAAATGGAAGAAGAAAGAAAACAAATAGGTGAACACGGATTGGGTAACAAAAATCAGAGAGGACAAATGCTGTTAGATTTTTGTAGATCAAACAACCTCAAAGTAATGAATACCTTTTTCAAAAAACGAAATAACAGGAAATGGACTTGGATATCACCAGACTCAAAAAGTAAAAATGAAATAGATTTCTTCCTCTGCAAGTGTAAAACTGCTTTTGAAGATGTTGATGTGGTAAATAACCTGAATTTCTTTTCGGACCACCGAATGTTACGTTGTAAGATAACACTAAAGAAAGCAATAAACAGGAAAATACCATCTCCATATACAAAAGCATACAGTATTGCAAATCAGGAGGAGTATAACAAAAGATTAGAAAAATATATATCACAAATAAAAACAAAAGATAATGTACAAATGTACTATGATGAAATTGAGGAAAGCATAAAGAAAGCAGAAAAAAATAATCTTCCTGATAACAAGTCAAATCAAGATGAGTTTTCTTATAAACTTAAAGAACTTATAGAAAAAAGAGCAAAACTAAACTTGAAAAGCAACAGAACAGAAGAAGAAAAAACACAACTAAAAGAAACTAACAAAACGGTCAAAAAACTTATTAGGAAGGAAAAGAGACAAACAAAAACTAATATTATCATAGAAACATTTAATATATCAGGATCAACTAAAACAATAAAACAAAGATTAGTAAAGTCACCTGGAAAGAAATGGATAGCTGGGCTTCAAAAAACGTCAAAAACAACAACAGAAAAAAATAGAAAAGAAATACTCAATGTTGCAACAAGCTTCTACAAAAATGAAAGACCAAGATGATGTAATGAAGGACTACCATGGCAATTATTTGGCAACCCCTGCTTCTTTTGAGCAGTTTAGTTGTAAGTCGATAAGCACTGCTTCTATTGAGCAGTGTGATAACTTTGTGGACTCTGCTTCTATTGAGCAGAGTAATAATTTAATAACCACTGCTTCTATTGAGCAGAGTATTAATTTAATAACCACTGCTTCTATTGAGCAGTGTACTAATTTAAGCAAAGATTTGGAATATTTTCCAAAAAAATAAACATTAAGACAATAGGGGACTCCTCTAGCAGTGTAAAAACACAATGTAATGAAACAAGTACTAGAATAAGTAATAATTGTAAAATTGCAAACCTGATGCACCAAAACATGCAAGGATTATTAGGTAAAGAACTTGAACTGGAGTTATATATAAATCATAAAGATATACATATTTTATGTTTAACCTCTGTTGAGCCAGTGCTCTCACTGGCTCAGAAAATATGAGCTCATCTTTAACTTCAGTGGTCATCAGGTGGCAAGTGCGTTTAGCAGAGAAAAAGCTACAAGTGGCGGCTCTCTTATTCTTGTAAGTAAATTATTTAAATTCAAAGAACGAGAAGATATTGTGGGCCTCTCTGTTGAACGTACAATTGAAATAGCCTGTGCAGAGCTCGAGGGCGCCATTGTTGTTAGTATATACAGACCCCCCAGATGCAGTATATGAATTATTTGAAAGTGTATTGGAGGAGGTTTTATTAAAATTATCTGAGTCTAAGAAGTATATCATGATATGTGGTGATTTTAATATTAATTTATTAGAAAAATCCTCAACCAGTATTAGATTCAGATCTTTATTCAAATCATATTATTTATCCAATATTTTCTTAGAGCCTACTAGAGTAACTGGCACCTCCAAAAGCTGTATTGATAACATATTTACCAATTATAAACCCATTTCTCAGGCAATAATTTGCAACATTAACAGGCCTCTTTTAATATTGAGGTCAATAAATGTACTAAAATTAAAAAGTTTACGTTTGTTCCTGTGAATAATAGGCGAATGGAGAAATATAGAGGCAATGTGTCAGTTAAACTCTCAAATTTGGATTTATTCAAATATAATATTAATCCAAATGAAATGTATGATATGTTATTTAAAATAATTAAAACAGAGTTTGCTTCTATATTTACTTCTAAGACAGTCAAATCAGGTGGTCTCCTGTCATTTAATGATTGGGCAACAGCTGGCATTCATAGGAGCAGACAAAGGCTATATGAACTGTATAGTGAGAGATCATTGTATAATCATGATGCATCTTTTCTCGAGTATGTTAAAAAATACTCTAAATTATTTAAAAGTGTTTGTTCTATTGCAAAGTCTATGCATATCAGACAAATAATTAAAAATGCACCAAATAAAATAAAGATGACTTGGAATGTTATTAACTGGGAATCTGGAAGATTGAAAGACCGCAACATTGAATATAATCTATCAATAAACAATACAATAATTCAATCTCTGCAGGAAGTTGCTACTGCTTTTGAGAATTTTTTTTCTGAGATTCCAGTTTCTATCACAAACACTCTTGTCTCCTCCACCAGTGTTGCTGAGTCACTTCTTCTGGAAAATGTTATAGGATGTCAACAAAGTTTCAATTTTAGTTTTGTTAGCCCTGGAGAAATAATTAAAACTTTTAAATCTCTAGACATGAAAAAAACTGCTGATATATGGGGCATTCGTGTTAAAATAATAAGTTCAATAATTGATGTCATAGCACCATATCTTGCAATAATATTTAATAATTGTATTAATCGTGGCGTGTTTCCTGACCTTCTGAAACATAGTAATATTACACCAATATTTAAGTCGGGATGCTCTTCTGACCCGAATAACTATCGTCCTGTGCCGACCCTTAGTAAAATTTTTGAAAAAATAATTTTAAGCCAAATACTTACTTACTTTAACTCTCATAAGTTACTTCATTTGAAACAATTTGGCTTTACTAGGGGACGTTCAACAACGGATGCAGGTGTTGAGCTGATCAAGAATATTTTTGATGCCTGGGAGGAATCGCAGAATGCACTTGGCATCTTCTGTGATTTATCTAAGGCTTTTGATTGTGTTCAACATTCAACGCTGGTCAGGAAGCTATACCACTATGCCATAAAACGAACTGCGCTCGATCTTCTGACTTCATATCTAAACAATAAAGTTCAGAGGGTCGACGTGAATGGCAGGAGACCTCGTGGGACTCCTCTCAGTATGGGGGTACCACAAGGGTCTATTCTTGGACCGTTCCTCTTCCTTATCTATATAAATGATCTTCCTAATCTTATAGAGAAAAAACATAAGGTAGTATTGTTTGCGGACGACACTTCACTGATTTTCAAAGTGAAAAGAAACCAAGCTATGTATGACGAAGTGAACGATATTTTATCTGACATCGTGTACTGGTTTAGCGCTAATAACCTATTGTTAAATAGCAAGAAAACTAAATTCATTAAATTTACCGTACCAAATGTCAAAAATGTAAATACAAATGTTTTGTTAAATGGAGAGGTGATAGAACCGGTGGAATCTGCTATATTTCTTGGCATAACTCTAGATTCCAAATTACAATGGGGCCCCCATATTGAAGGATTGGCGAACAGACTTCTATTTATAACCTAGGTCCTAGGGAATCATTGAGAGCAAAATTCAAAGAAATTAACATCTTGACTGTTGCTTCTCAATATATTCTTGATAATGTAATGTATGTTCATAGGCACATAAGTGAATTTGCCAGAAACTGTCATAACCATAATGTTAACACCAGGAACAGACATAAACTGATGATGCCTACTACTCAGCTAAGTCGAGTTAGTAAGTCTTTTGTGGGGCGATGTATATGCTTTTACAACAAGATCCCAGAAAATGTTCAAAACAAAGGTGTTACGTTATTCAAAAGAATTGTTTAAAAACGTTTGTGTGGTAAAGGTTACTATAACATAAATGACTTTCTTAATGATACCACAGATTGGGAATGGAGCGACCGCCCTCAGGCTATTAAATAATAAGTTTAATTGTACAATGTTACTTTGTAAATGTTACTTTAATTGTAAAACATATTTTTGATGAAAAAAAAAGCCCGCTGAGTTTGTTGCGCCCATTCTTCTCAGGCCTGAGGCATTCACTTTGGGATGGGTGGTAGTTTTTTTGACTTTCAATAAGTGATTTCACATCCTATTTTGAATAAAAATATTTGAATTTGAAAAAAAAAATGAAAATGGCTATGAAATACCAAGTATCATGAGTAAAGAAGTAGAAAGTGCGCTGAATTCACTAGACATGAACAAAGTACCAGGACCGGATAATATGAGCTCAAGAAGCTTAAAGGTGGGAAAACATGTTATATTGGATGTCGTAGAACTCTTCAATAAAATTGTCGAAGAAGAGAAGATACCAACCCAGTGGACAACAACAGAAATCTCTCTAATACATAAAAAGGGTAGTTTCAATAACATCAATAACTACAGGCCCTAAAGGCTATAAGTATGATAACCAACCTATACAAAACCTTCTCAAAGATTTTAACAAAACGTATAAACACCTATCTAGACATACAACAGCCACCAGAACAAGCTGGATTCCGAAGCTCATACTCGACAAGTGATCACCTGCAATGTATCCAACAAAAAATAGAAAAAGCTAAGGAGTACCAACAAACTATCTACATAGCATTTATAGAAATTAGGCCTTTGACTCTGTAGAGCACGGTGCAGTATGGAATGCGTTGAAGGCGGATGGAGTGCCAAATAAATACATAAGGATTATACAAAATATTTATCAGAACAGCACGGCACTGACTAAGCTGGAAACTAAAGGTGATATATTCAGAATCCAAAGAGGTGTCAAACAGGGTGATCCAATGTCCTAAACTATTCAACTCAGTTCTACAGCAAATATTTTTTCGACTCAAAGATAAATAGGAAAACTTAGGAATTAATATAAGTGGTCAAAACCTTACCAATCTAAGATTTGCTGATGACATAGTTATTTTCTCAAAAACACCTAAAGACTTACAGACAATGTTAGAAGATCTAAAAGAAGAAAGCAAGAAAGTTGGACTCATAATGAACATGGCAAAAACCAAAGTAATTAAAAACGTGGAAGAACATATGAATTTAAAGATAGATGATTATACATCAGAAAACTATACTTTATACTAAAAAACGAAGACGTTCCTTTCAGCTTAAAATCAAAAACATTTAACAGCTGTATCGCTCCCTCGCTAACATATGGCTGCCAAACCTGGGCGCTCAATAAACACCAAGCGAAAAGACTAAAAGTGACGCAAAGAAATATGGAAAGAAACTTATTATGTATTAGACTAAAAGACAAAGAATGAAATACGAAAAAAAAGTAAACTTAAAGACATAATACGAATCGCAAAAACTGCAAAATGGAATTGGGCAGGCCATATATCAAGGGCCAGTAACGAAAGATGGAGCAGTATAGCAACAAACTGGTACCCATTAGACGCCAAAAGAAGAAGAGGTAGACCTGGTACTAGATGGAGAAACGACCTAGTAAATTACGAAGGAGTGATGTGGTCGCGAACAACATACAATAAGGACCAATGGAAAAAGAAGGGGGAGGCCTTTGCCCAGCAATGGGATGATATATGAAAAATATTGTAAATAAATTAGTAATAGTTTTAATATTGTAATAGGCTTTAATAAATAAATAATAAATAAATAAATTACTTACTAATATTCAAATCTATATTGGCTGTTCATTAATATTATGGAAGATAAGGCTTAGTTTTAATATCCTGCTTATGTAAACAATAATTTATGAATTAACCGGTGCATTAGGGAATGATGACCGTGGGTGGTCCATGGGTTTATTTATTAAAGTACACTACATCATATACAATACAATTTTCTACATCTTAAGTAACAATATGTTGTTCTAATACATGACTTTATTATTATGGTGAACACAAAAATTACCATAAATACTCACTAATTTGGAAAGTAAAAGTTTAAAAAAAGTTTTTTGGATGAATAAAAAGTGCAGATACAGCGTACGGGAGGGAACCTTGATGGTTATTTGGCTCAAAAGTTCTGTGTTATTTTTAATACCATCTAGGAGCTTGAATAAAATTACCATAATATGATGTATTTTCTGTCTATCTATCAGTGAGTTTAATTTAGAAATAGTTTAAAGTATTTAGCGACATGATATTTGACATGACCTTTGAATGCTCTGTATCCGATCCTTATGAACTTCGTAACCAGGGTTCCTAATTGCCGTGGCATATTCAAGTTTGCTTTTTACTAGTGTACTAAACAATATTTTATTAGTTTTACTTAAATCATTAAACATTTGGTAATGTAGTTGATAAAAATAGTGAATTAGAGTAGCCCTAATATTGATCCTTGGGGAACGCCCAATGAGCATAAATCCACTAGATATGATTAGAGCTATGATAGAAGTGATTCACAAAATTTAACGCCATCTAGCGTTCCAAGTACATTACAATTATATAATATTATATACTTATGCTTATTTTGCCTTCAACTTTATTCAATAGTCTCCACAATTTGTTATGTTATGAAAGTGATAACATCACTTCTGCGATTAATACACAAAATTTGAAAACGAAATTTTGTGAATGATACGGGACTCTGTAGATGAAGCCACAACCTGAGAGTTAAAACAAAGCATACAAGATTTCATAGGTTTTATATATATATAGTTTATATTTCATAGGTTATCACTTTAAAACAATTATCTAATAATAGGTGTCAACTGTAAAGTAGATCCTGTAGATGATGGCACAACCTGAGAGTTGAACAAAGCATACAGGGTTATTAACAGTTGGAAAGAGGAGTCGAGGTCGCGGGTTCGAGTCCCGCATCGTTCATAAAATTTTGTTTTCAAATTTTTATATTTGTGTCAATATTCTTCTTCAACGCCATCTAGCGTAAACAGGGGTAAGTATCTACTTCTGTTTATTTTCACTATTAAACAGAGTAGAATTGGTGTATATAATTGTTTTCAAGCTGTGTTTTTATAAAAATAAATAAAATAAACAATAAAAAGTTAATAAGTTTTAGCTTAGCTTAATCTATGTTTTATTTAACCATATTTTTTGTTGCTAAGGATTGACACTATCGACAAATTTTTATCGATATTTTCATTCCCAAGTATTAATTATACACTCTTATGCAAATAAAAAACGGGCACATAGGTATAAATCAATATAAATAGTAAAAGGCATCGTCAGATTATTTCATAATTCTAAGTATTGTTTTTATTTTAAGTAGCATCATTGTACTTTAAGTAAATAAGCAAATAGTTCTTTCAATCAAGGGCCTTAGTTCTAATCTAAATGCCGTCATGTTTCACCTAGAAACATCGAAGCCTCTTTCGTTCTCTTTAAGTGACTCACAGATCGCTCTGGCTGATACTGCTTTCCTCTCCTATTCGGGCTATAAACTGAAGGTGGAATTCGGGGTCAGGAAACAGGTTAAACAGCTCTACAACACTTTTCATGACAAATGCGGGTACCTTAAAGACGGTATCTAGTCAGCTCTCTTTCCTGGAAAATACCGAGCTATTTACACATTACTGCTTCACGGCGCCTATTTCTGCCGTGAAGCAGTAATTTGTAAACATTGTTGTATTTTGGGCTTAAGGGCGCCGTAGCTAGTGAAATTTCTGGGCAAATGAGACTTAACATCTTACGTCTCAAGGTGACGAGCGCAATTGTGGTGCCACTCAGAATTTTAGGATTTTTCAAGAATCCCGAGCGGCAGTGCATTGTAATGGGCAGGGCGTATCAATTACCATCAGCTGCACGTCCTGCTCGTCTCGCCCCTTTTTTTTAATAAAAAAAATATCACGCCCGTCATTTTCCAAGAATCCCTCTCTCTGTTCGCATTAAACGTTTTTTTTTTCGAACTTTTTCACTGTTTGTGTTCAATATTTGAACCTTTCACCGATCACTTAAGTATCTATTTATAATAATATGAAAGTTAATTTAGTTACTTCTTTTTATCGCAGCGGATACTCCATAGGGAGTGCCGCTTGCGCCTCTCTCAACAAGAGAAGGTCACCTTCGATGACGGCTTAGAGGGCACTTGCCCAAAGCCAACCTCAGGCTTTGTTTAGTGGGTAGGTACTTAGATTTTACGTGAGTCCCACATAACCAACGCAGACTTAGGCTACGTTGGCATGCATAAGCAGTAACCACCTCCCTCCCGTCGTTATCCCGGTGGGTGGCCCTTTCCCTTTGTCTGGGCGCAAAGAAAAATTACTTCTTTTGTAAATAATGGCAATAATGACCATCTAAGGCAAATAATACCTCAAGCTTAATAAATTGAAATAAAATTCAATTAAAATAATGGTTAATTTATTAACATTAAATTAATAATAGTTGTATTACACGATAGTAATAATATATCAACAGGATCATTGAGGTCGCTCCGGTCGGGTGCTCTTTGGCAGTATCGTGCACAGCAAACCACTCGCTGAAACAATACATCACAAACTTATTCAAATTCAAATTCAAATCAAGCCTGAATGGCGCTGTAGCTAGTGAAATTACTGGACAAATGAGACTTGACATCTTATGTCTCAAGGTGACGAGCGAAATTGTAGTGCCACTCAGAATTTCTGGGTTTTTCAATAATCTTGAGTGGTACTGCATTGTGATGGGAAGGGCGTATCAAGTATCATCTACTCAATGTCCTGATCGTCTCGTCTCTTATTTTCATTAAAAAAATCATATACAAATTCAAATATTTTTATTCAAAATAGGATGTGACATCACTTATTGAAAGTCAAAAACTACCACCCATTCCAATGAATCCCTCAGACCTGAGAAGAATGGGCGCACCAAACTCAGCGGGTTTTTTTTTAATAATAATAAATAATATCGTACAATTAAACTTATTAATTAATAGCCTTAGGGCGCTTCATTCCCAATCTGTGGTATCATTAAGAAAGTCAATTATGTTAAAGGATACATTCATGTAACGATTTATAAACGCCTGTTATATTTTTTTCAGAGAGCCGAGTCAGATGTGAAACAGTGACAAAAGAGAAAAGTTCATTTTTTTCATTTCATAAATGTTCATACCGTCATAATGTTGCGGTACTTTGGTTTATGCCTAATAACTTCAGTTTATGTAAATGTCATAATTTTAAATCAAATCAAATCAGAAATATTTTTATTTCATAGGTAAATCATGTTACACTTGATATATATCTTTTTTTTCTTACAGGTAATTCGGGAGGCAGATTTCTTTAGAGAAGAATTAGCAAGAAACTCAAAGGTTGCTCTTTTCAAAACAGATTAGGTATTACAAGTTCTTATTTTTTCTCTTATATTCTTATATGTTTTTGTTCTTATTTTATAATTTCTTATATCGCTGCTTATTATATTTGTTTGGCGTGAGTGAGGTCGGGATCTTATCCCCGAAATTTTTGAAAGGCAGATTATTTTTATGCGAATCCTGTTTTCGGTTCAGGTTCGGGGTGGATTGCAGTGTTGAGTTTGGTGAAACGCAGGCATCGAAAGACACGCGTGCAAAGGTAATCAAGATTACAAGAATTATTAATTAGAACATTATTCAAGTTTTCTTCCATCGACTACAAAAAAACTGAAATTCTCAAATAACAAAATATAAAATTCTACTTTTTATCCCACAAATGCTTCTGTAGTAAGCGGGATATAACCGAAGTTCATAAAATATACGAAGTCCTGAACAAAAGGTAGTAGGGAAACCTGTTGTATCTTGGCACATGTGTACCTAGGTTTTTTCATTCATGTTATATTATATTCCCACTAAAATATATAAGCTTTCTATCATTAGAAAAAAGAAACTATGAATATCATTTTGATGTTGAATATCATTTGATTTTGATTGTTCAGAATTTATGAGTTATTTTTTGTTAAATATGTTATTTAAACGAATAAAACAGTTTTAGTTAAGAATATTTATATTTTACATAAATTACCCTCAATTCCTAGGTACACCATAGTACTGGCCTAGGTACTTACGTATGTTTTACCTTGGCCAAAAATCCCTAGTTTCGTTTTAATCATAAAAACACTTGTAAGCCTGAAATATACATTTTCTATATTTTGGTGGTGAATACTAAATAATTGACCTTTCAAAATATGCAAAAATCGTTTTTTTTTTTTTTTTTATGGAATAGGAGGACAAACGAGCGTACGGGTCACCTGTTGTTAAGTGATCACCGCCGCCCATACTCTCTTGCAACACCAGAGGAATCACAGGAGCGTTGCCGGCCTTTAAGGAAGGTGTACGCGCTTTTTTTGAAGGTACCCATGTCGTATCGTCCCGGAAACACCGCACAAGGAAGTTCATTCCACAGCTTTGTAGTACGTGGAAGAAAGCTCCTTGTAAACCGCACTGTGGAGGACCGCCACACATCCAGATGGTGAGGATGATATCCTAACTTGTGGCGTGTCGTGCGAAGGTGGAATTCGGCGGCAGGAATTAGGTAAAACAGCTCTTCGGAACACTCCCCGTGATTAATACGGTAGAAGACACACAATGAAGCGACGTCTCTACGCAACGCCAAGTGATCCAGCCGTTCACAGAGTACTGGGTCCCCGAAAATTCGCGCTGCTCTGCGTTGCACGCGGTCAAATGGATCAAGCTGATACTGTGGTGCGACAGAGAGATGACAGCAATACTCCATGTGTGGCCGGACCTGCGCTTTGTACAGCGCTAGTATGTGGGCCGGCTTGAAGTATTGCCGTGCTCTATTAATGACGCCCAGTTTCTTTGAAGCCAATTTGGCTTTGCCCTCCAGATGGCCACGGAATTGGCACTCGCTCGAGATTTCGAGACCCAGTATTCCGATACTAGGCGAGGCTTATAGGGAAGTGTTGTCGCAGAGCGGTGATGCGACAAATGGGGTTTTTTTAGTGGTAAACGCGCAAACTTGAGTCTTCTGGGGGTTAAATTGGACAAGGTTCAATTTACCCCATTCCGCGACCTTCTCAAGAGAGGACTCGATAGAAGACACAAGTTTCTCCCGGCACTGGTCGACGATTTCCCGAGAGAGACGTGCATGGCCCGTGTATACGGCATCACCAGTGCTGTCATCTGCATAGCAATGAATGTTGGAGGTGTCCAACATATCATTGATATGCAGAAGAAACAGCGTAGGAGATAGCACACAGCCTTGGGGCACTCCAGCATTCACGGGCTTCGGGTTCGAGCAATGTCCGTCGACAACGACCTGTATGCTGCGCCCAGTGAGAAAGCTGGAGGTCCACTTGCACAAGCTCTCGGGAAGCCCAAATGATGGAAGTTTAGAGAGGAGCGCCGATGCCATACACGATCAAAGGCCTTCGCTATATCCAGGCTAACTGCCAGGCCTTCCCCCTTGCTTTCAATAGCCGCAGCCCATCTATGTGTTAGGTATACCAGAATATCACCTGCCGACCGACCATGGCGAAACCCGTATTGTCGGTCGTTGATCAACTGGTGACCCTCTAGGTATACCAAGAGCTGACGGCTAATTATGCTCTCCATGATTTTGGAGAGCAGGGAGGTAATAGCAATAGGCCTGTAGTTTGCCGGATCCGAACTGTCTCCTTTTTTTTGGATCGGATGGACAAGGGCTGACTTCCATGAGTCAGGGACTACGCCTTTGGAATAAGAGTGCCGGAATAAACGCGTTAGCACCGGCGTCAACTCAGGGGCACACGTTCTAAGCACGATTGGAGAAATGCCATCCGGCCCGCTCGACTTCCTGACGTCCAACGAAAACAGAGCTCGCCTAACAGTTTTCTGTCTGAACTGTACTTCAGGCATAGAGCTCTGACACCGCGGGATGGTCGGCGGTGTTTTTCCGTTGTCGTCAAGAGTCGAGTTGGAGGCGAAAAGAGCGCACAGGAGATCGGCTTTCTCTTTTGCCGTATGGGCCAGGGTGTCATTCCTCATGTGCAACGGCGGCATGGACGGCTGGCTTAAGTTACCAAGAGCAGCTTTCGACAACGACCAGAACTTGCGTGTTCCGGTCGGGTAACTGGAAAGCTGCTCGCCGATTTTAACGACGTGTTTTGACTTTGCACGGGCGATTTGCCGCTTAAAAAATCTGGAAGCACGGTTGTATTTCCTCTTTAGAACTATGCAGTTCGGATCCTTTGTGCCCAGCGCCGCAACCCAAGTTCGATACGCCTGTTTTTTGCAGTCAGATGCTGCTTTAACTGACGCATCGAACCAGGGCTGTGATCTGCCACCGATCGGTACTACAGAGCTTGGTATAAAAAGGTAGCTGGTGGTCTGCGACGTGGGCGTCGTATAGGCACTACACTCCTGACCAGGCAATGGTCGGACGTTCCGAGAGGGGCGTCGACAATGACCTGGTAACCATCAGGATGTGTAGTCAGCAGAAGATCTAATAAGGACGGCATGTGGCTATCCACATCCGGGAGCCGCGTTGGCGACTCAACCAATTGGGACAGATCGTACGCCAATGCAAAATTATGCACAGATCGCCCTGCGTAGTTTGTGGTACGTGATCCAAGCCATTCGGCATTGTGCCCGTTGAAATCACCCAAGACTACGATTTCAGCGGAGGGGATCTGTGCAAGCACGTCGTCAATTGCCGCTTGAACGCAGCCCATGAGATGATCGGTTTCTGCGTTACCACTATGGGACCTGTAGACACACGCATAGATTCCGGTCCTCGACACTAACCTATGCGAAACATAGCGGCACTAGGCCGCTACTTCACGCCGGTATTCTGTGCGAGTGTGGTAATTAACCCGGACGAGTCTGGCGCGATTGTGCTGACGTCAAAAGACGGCTGCGTGACTCTCCCACTTCTAGTTTGAGTACAGTTCGACAAATAAAAATAAAAAATAGATATCTAAAAAACTTTCCTAGGTACAATAGGTTCCCCTACGCAAATTAAACATGAGAAGGTACAATTTAGGAATGTATCGTTTATCCTGCAGTATAGGCGACATATAACTACAGGCTACAATGCTACGAGGAAGGTGCCTATACTTATTAAAGCTATCAGCTCCTCTATTTCCGCCTCTGGCTCTCACTGATCAGCATCACTGGTTAACACTTCTACCGTCGCCCTGAAAGCTGATGTCGGAGGAACTCCGATGGAGGCCGTATATGACGGATAATACCTGGGAGTAACAATTATACACAAGAAATACACAAGAAATTTAACGATCACCAAAGACTGCAAACATGAAAACATAGACGCCTTTATAAAATGAACTACCACTTGTGTGTTCCGGCGAGCAGATGGCTTATCATACCATCACTTGGTGGGTATCGCCCTACTATACGCGAGACCCCGGATGAAGAAGGGAGACGTAAAATGAAGGCTAATTCAAAAGATAGCATCGAAGAGCAGCACATCCCATTGCAAGTTATACCTAACCGACAAAAACTCGTCGTCGTTATTTGGTTTATATTAAGTGTAACCTGTGAGTGTATTGTGAAATAAATGTTTTTCTTTCTTTCTTTCTTTACTCACTGATCAGTAAAGCTCCGAACATGTAAATGGGCACAATACAGTGCTGGTCCACGAGTGCACCAAATATAACATTCCCCACGATGGCACCGACGCGACCGCATGTCACCGTCACCGCCATTGCTGTGGCCCTGAAAAAATACATTCCTTTAGGTTAATGGTGGGAGTGGGAGGTTCCTTTGCACAGTATTTCGGTTAGATTATGGGCACCATAACGCCACCTATTTCTGCCGTGAAGCAGTAATATGTAAACATTATATTTATGTTTCGGTCTGAAGGGCGCCGTAGCTAGTGAAACTACTGGGCAAATGAGACTTAACATCTATGTCTCAAGATGACGAGCGCAATTGTAATGCCACTCAGAATTTTTGGGCTTTTCAAGAATCCTGAACGCACTGCATTGTAATGGGCAGGGCGTATCAATTACCATCAGCTGAACGCCTTGCTTGTCTCGTCCCGTATTTTTCATAAAAATATAACAGTGAACTCTCTCTCTTTGACAATTTGATCTACACTGTAGGTAACTAACTGTTCGTCTTTGTGACGAAAATATCGTTCTCCCTCTCTCTTCGGTAATCTTGCTCCTTTCATCACTAATTATTAACGTAAGAATTGTATTATTGGTTTACAAACGCCATTAGTTCGATTTTGATAATTCTTTTTTTATTTGAATGTTGATGCTTCCCGTGGGACCACCATTGCAATTAAACAAACTAAAAATAACAATAATCGTTTCTAGACTTAGATTAATTTATTAGATTATATAAAAATACGCAATTATTTTCTATTGTTTTGGAATAGTGTTATTGAAGTCGGTTGTTTTTTTGTAAAAATCTTTCTTTTTTTGTATTACGGCAAACTTATTTTCTATGTTATTACTTAATCTTAGCCTATTACCAATTCAGATAACTTGATGCGTGTCAATGCTGCGCCAATCCGTTAGAAATACTGCAGCAATGACCCACATACATACATGCAGTCCAACCTGCTCGCAATCATCTTCAGAATGCTGTTAGTACTTATTTAGCCATTACTTCTGCGACGATTGGAACACTACTTGATAATATGTCATTGTCAATATGCGTATCACTCCGGCTAGGTATCGAACTGAATGAACCACATCAATGTAGATGTGGCGTTCAGGTTCAACTACCTGCCTAAAATCGGCAGGCCAGCATTAATGAAGTCATCCGCAGGGCGTTTGCCGCTCTTAATTTACCAGCTGTTTTAGAGCCAAATGGTATTAACTGCCGTGATGGCAAGCCTCCTGACGGTATGACTCTGATGGTTTGGGCACGAAGAAGGGCGCTGTTGTGGGACGCGACTTCCCTTGACACTCTGGCGCCTTCTCATGTCCAAGTTACGTCAATTGGTGCTGGGGATGCTGCTTCGACTTCCGAAGACAGCAAGCGTCGCAAATATGTCGCTCTCAATGAGCCTTACATCTTTGTACAGTATGGTGTCGAGACACTTGGCATTTAGCGCTTAATTTAGTAATGATTTCTTTTACACGCAAAGCCGACGTCGGTGTGAGTATAGAAAACAATAGCGTGTAAAAGAGAAGGAATGATAAGGGACGATACTTTATGTCATCTGGTTTGGTTTCTACGATGTCTAGAGAATACCAGCGTTGAGACTAGACGCCATTTTGGTTCTATATCCATATTGCTATTAGTTCCAATATTTCTGACAAATTTTTTGAACCGA
This sequence comes from Leptidea sinapis, assembly GCF_905404315.1. Classification (NCBI taxonomy): domain Eukaryota; kingdom Metazoa; phylum Arthropoda; class Insecta; order Lepidoptera; family Pieridae; genus Leptidea; species Leptidea sinapis. The sequence goes on along the minus strand of NC_066296.1, from coordinate 3,833,293 downwards.
CACCTTTTAAATATTATTATTGTACTTTAGATTATTTTCTGTGTTGACTCGGCTTGTAACTTACGCTACTTTAGTGGGGAATATCTCGCAGATGACGCAGAAGAGCACCGCCTCCGTGCAGCTGACGATCGCCTCGAACACACACGAGAGCAGCAGGTTCTCCAGCGACGAGCGCACCAGGTTCAGACCCAGCGCTGCCAGACCCGAGCTGATCAGCATCATAACTGGAAGCACGCATCACTCAATTTTAATTAACCACAATTACCAATCATAGTGTCCGTGTGGTTTTTTATCAGACAGTTCACAGGTTATTGTTGATATACTTGTAAGTGGGTGGTTCCTTTGCACCGGATTCCAGCTACATTATGGGTACCACAACGGCGCCTATTTCTGCCGCGATGCAGTAATGTATAAGCATAACTGTGTTTCGGTCTGAAGGGCGCCGTAGCTAGTGAAACTACTGGGCAAATGAGACTTAACATCCTGCTCCATTAGCTGAACGTCCTGCTCGTCTCGTCCCTTATTTTCATAAAAAAAATAAAAAACACGTATGTTTTCATGAGTAATTTTCGTCAAAACCGAAACCCACAAAGGGTTTCGGGTTTGACTATTATTATTATTGGGATTACTCACAGGATGCTTACACATTACTGCTTCACGGCACAAATAGGCGCCGTTGTGGTAGCCATAATGTAGCCGGCATCTGGTGAATAAGAGCCTAATAAGAGAATAACTTACAAGTATATCAACAATAACTTATGAACTGTCCAACAAAAAACCACAAATAGTTACAACAATTAGAAATAATAAAACACAAAAATAACATGTTTACATTGGTGAATGTAATGTAATACGTCACAAAAGCCGACCAATCACAGCGCGCCAACTCTTGCGACGAGGGTATAAAACAGCGGTTTCCAGCTCATTCAATTCAGTTCCCTCCTTCCCTTTCCCAAGATCCCCCCCCCCCTCCCCCACACCCCTCTTATATTTATATATTATATATGTATGTATACATATCTATGTATTTATTTACCTTAGTTTTTAAGTTAGTTTTAAGTTCTAGTCATTAGTCTTAAGTTAGGTTAAGTGATAGGTTACCATTAATATTACGTTATATCAATAGCAAATAGCCAGGTTTTCCCAGTTTCCTGGATTTTCCCCCCACAAACCTCATGTATTAGTTTTTAAGCATAATAAAGTTTTATCCCTTAATACGTAGATAGGGTTGTAGAAATAAGTTTTCTGATACCTACATATATAAGGCTTAATTGTAAATTGCTTTAATACGTAGATTTAAGTAATTTTGTATATATATTTTAATACCAAATATAGAAATTTTGAATTTAATTTTTTTTTTTTCATTCAATTCAGTCTAGTGTCAGAGTTTGGCGAGTTAACATATCCTGGAGGATGCCTCGTGTAGAGGCGAAACACGTGTCGAATAATGTTGTTGTTTGAAGTCTAATAATGGCGGAATTAACACTCAAGAAAACTCAAAACATTTGGATGTTTTATAAGTTTGAATAAGCCTAAGTACCCACAAAACAACACCACTTCAAGATTTTGTACTAATAATAGATATCTATACTACACTGGTTTTGTACCAAATTTATCAAGCGTTATCTTTATGATTAAAAAAAGCAACAAACCTATCATGAGCTTCTTGCCCAGCATGTTGATGGTGAGCCCCACCCATAGCGCGGTGGGGATACAGCTCAGCGCCACGATCAGCGTGTGGATGTACACGTTGTCATCTATCACCTGGGGACACACTTGCTTGCCCTGCAACATGTTTCAATCAAATGAGATGAAACAAGTCTTATAACTATATTTACAATACTATTATTACATAACGTAACAAGAATACTGACAGCATTTCCACATTGGATAACTAGGCTGATCCATTGACCGAAACGCTGCCAGCGCTTGGGTTGCCAGTAGCCCTATTGAGGCGAGAAGATTCTCCGCGCCTCTGGGCCCCACGGGCTAAGTGTCTCGACACCAAACGGCACAAAGATGTATGAGTCACTGAGACCGAGATATTTGCGGCGCTTGCTGTCTTCGGCAGTCGTAGCAGAAGGCCCGGCACCAATTGACGTAACTTGGACATGACAAGTAGTCAGAGTGTTTACGCAAGTCACGTCCCAGACCAGCGCCCTTATGAGATGATATTCTATTTATGGTATATTTTGAAAAGAATTCAAAAAACAGTACGGGCTAGTTATTTGTGCCGTAACTTTTGAACAGCTCGACCGATTTAATCGCGGTTGGTGCCATTCGAAAGGGCTTGACCAAACTTAGATTTTTGAATACAATTCGGACCGATTCGGGCCTTTAAGAAATATAAAAAATACTACTAATTTTATTTTCCTACTTGGTCTTTTTAGACCTAGTTTTTTTTTTGTCTTTTAAATGGCTTTTAGTTCCTTCCGTGTCATTTTATGTTTCTAATTTTTTAGTTCTGCCTTCATTTCTTTACTAAGTTTAGGTATCTCTTATTTATTGTTTTCCTTATTTTTAAACAAAAGTGCCCTTCGTTTGAGTAGCTATCTTATTTCTGGCCCAACTCTATCTTTTAATGTTTTATGTCTTTCTAGTTTTTAACTGATTTTATACTTAGTAGAATTGCGGTAAAATGTTACTGATACTTGAAGATTAATTAATGCTTTTAATATTATTTTATCTACACCCATGCTTTAAATCCCCTATTAAGGAATCTAAAACAGTTTGCTTATTGCCCACATTAAAACACCCAATGTCGTAATAACTTGTATGGTAATGGTTACTAGGACTAGCTTTTTTAATGTTAGCAGTAAGCTAACTGTTTCAGAATCTACATACTAGAGGTTTCATATTATGGGTGTAGATAAAGACTTGTATGCAAATGTTGATAATTAGGCATTAAAACACTCATGTGATCCTATTATTACCCCACATTCGTGTATTAATACCCCTTATTACACAACAGTTGCATAAATAACTAATACGTACCAGAAGTTCACTTCTAGTGACGTTGGCTGAGACCTCGCAGACGCCGGCAGACACATCGGGGTACAATGACGAGAACTGGCTGAACCTCTCAAACAGATCCGGGAACCACATCATGAGCGTGTAATAACTGGAACAATGAAATATTGGAGTGCGTCAGCTATATATATATATATATATATTGCACACGTAGACGTCGATAGCTTTAGAACCATTCTGCGCAAAGTAGCGGCTCCTCTACGCCACCGAATACCCGGCAGTAGTAATAGTTATCTGAAGGCCGACAGCGGGGCTGTCCGTATATTGACCATTTAATAAAAATAAACATGTTTCTTTGTAGTTATAATTACTAACACAATTAGACTATAAGTTTACCAACAATGGATCATAGTTATCTAGATACAATAAATCTTCTTCTCGTACCTCTCCGACTAGCGAAGGTTGACAGTAAGCTTTGTAAACTCAACTTTTTGTTCTTCGCGAGGCGAAATATTTCTGCCGCACTCGCGATTCCTATCAACTCTTGGATGCTGCGCAGCTAAGCCTTTTTTCCCCGACCTGCGGCTCTTCTTCCGGCAATTTTTACCATCATGATGAGTTGTAGGAGTTCGTACCTCTCGTGCCTGCAAAAGCACGTGCCCCATATATGCGAATTTCCTCACCTTGATGGTTTGCATGAGTTCGCATTTTTGATTGACGCGGCGCAGAACTTCCACATTCGTGACCTTGAGAGTCCAACTAATGGCCAAAATTTTGAAAGCTTCTATACGTTTCCTGAGGTCTCCTCTTATACTCCACGCCTCACATCCGTATAGAAGTAACTATCCGTAACAATATATCATGGATACGAAAAGTGTGCGACATAACTCACCTAAACATAAGTCCAAAATCAACAAAACAACACAGCACCAGCAGGCCGATGTAGGGCGGCGTCACCAGCATCTTCTTCCTCTTCCAGAAGGACTGCCACCGCTGCTTCCAGGTGAGCGGCGTCTTCGTCTCATTACCGTTGTTGTCCGCCGCCACTACTTCCTCCTCCTCACCGTCTCCAACACTTATCATCGACTCCACCTGCAATTTTGGTTTAGGAGTGGAGAGACACTGTGGTGAGTGGTCTGAGGCACCCAGGTACATGTTTCCAAATTTTATAATGGCTGTAATTACGAAAGGATTATCTTAGTGTTATATTCTGATATATGAATATTATAAATTATTGACTAACCAGTACTTATGATTAACTACCTATATATTAAAAAAAATCAAGACGATCAATCACGGACTAGTAAAAAAATAAGGACTCCGTGTCACCTTACATAACAGTGTTGCACCAAAACAAGCCGATTGACGTGTAAATACATAGCCCCACGCACATACTTACACTACTACAGGCCGATAGGCGGCCATTATGAGAATTGTCATCGTCTGTGACAGATCAGTTTGCGTCTCAATAAAATATTTTAAAAATGCCGTCGTGCGTTGCGAAACAGTTTAACAACGATACTATATAAGCATTTGTGGCCATATATGATTATTTAAGGGAGAAAAGATTGTGTAACTAGTATCCCCCGTAACCGCACACACACTAGCATAACGGGTGCTTCACTTGCTAATATCACGCCGCGGAGTCCTTCTTTTTTTACTCGTCCGTGGGATCCATTTACGTTATTTGTTCAGTTTATTTTTATTTCATAAATATCTATCATTTTTAATTAACAATAAATAGAATCGAATCCAAAGTCAATATATAGGTGAGTTTATATTACGAGAAAGTACAGTTCTAACCGGAAAATCCTTTACAGTCAACTTGGTGTTGACGACGAATATCCTCTGCAGCACTTCCAATGCCTGTTCCGTCTTGTCGGCGTGCAACAGGTAACGTGGACTCTCCGGGAACGGCACCAGGAGCAGCACCACCAGCAAACTGGGGATCCCGCAGGATGCCACGAACACGCGCCACGACGTGTACTGGAAGCCGGCTCCTGGAGACGTTATGTTGAACCGAGGGTCCTGGATTATCAACCAGGCGATTCCTGAAAGTATCGTTTAATGTCAAACCATAAAATGATTAATAGTTTGTACTTATTACGTTAGTATTCTTGAATTTATGACCATCTCTTGCAACAAGGAGTAAGCAAGTTTTTAATAACGTTTTCAGCTTATTCAAATTCAAATATTTTTATTCAAAATAGGATGTGAAATCACTTATTGAAAGTCAAAAAACTACCACCCATTCCAAAATGAATGCCTCAGACCTGAGAAGAATGGGCGCAACAAACTCAGCGGGCTTTTTTCTTTCATCGAAAAAATATGTTTACAAAGTAATATTGTACAATTAAACTTATTATTTAATAGCCTGAGGGCGGTCGCTCCATTCCCAATCTGTGGTATCATTAAGAAAGTCATTTATGTTATAGTAACCTTTACCACACAAACGTTTCTAACAATTATTTTGAATAACGTACTACTTTTGTTTTGAACATTTTCTAGGATCTTTGTTGTAAAATTATATATACATCGCCCCACAAAAGACTTACTAACTCGCCTTAGCCGAGTAGTAGGCATCATCAGTTTATGTCTGTTCCTGGTGTTAGCATTATGGTTATGACAGTTTCTGGCAAATTCACTTATGTGCCTATGAACATACATTACATTATCAAGAATATATTGAGAAGCAACAGTCAAGATGTTAATTTCTTTGAAATTTGCTCTCAATGATTCTCTAGGACCTAGGTTATAAATAGAGCGAATAGCCCTCTTCTGCAGCACAACTATTGTATTAATATCGGCAGCGTTCCCCCATAGCAATATACCATAGGACATAATACTATGGAAAATTACTGGAATTATTATTTTTGAACAACCTACAGACTGGAACCCATTGATTGAGAGAAAATTTTAAGCCGCAGTACAATGTGATTCATATATATAAAACAAACGAAATCTGAGACAACTCATTTCCGACATATATAATAATAATTATAATAACATAGCCTTTTATTCAATGAATTTTTAAACTTACGTAAAGGACTAGCATAAAAATCTTAAATTTAATACATGTGAATAAATTTAAACTAGTATTTGTTGCTTGGTTATCTCTCCTAGATCTGTTTTCCAGTCGGCAAAGGCCTCCTCCAACCTTTTCCATTCCTTTCTTTCTTGAGCCACTCTGTTCCATGTGACTCCTGCCACTTGTCTTAAGTCATCGTTCCACCTTTTCTGTAGTTGGCCCTTTTTTCCTTTTGCCTTCCCTTGGGTACCACCATGTCACCCTTTTCCTCCATTTGTCGTGTCCTCTTACCAGGTGACCAGCCCATCGCCATTTGAGTCTTTTGATTTTGCTTATTACATCGGTAGTTTTTGTTTTGTTTCTAATGACGATTTTTTTTACTCTGTCGGAATTTTTGAATGTTTAGCATACTCCTTTCCATTGCATACTGGCAACTTGCTAGTTTGTTTGAGGTGACCTGATTTAAGGACCATGACTGGCACCCGTACGTAAGGACAGGTAGTATGCAGGTGTTAAAAAGTTTGCTTTTTAGGTTTATATGGAGCTCTTTATCTTTCATAGCCTCTCTTAGACTCCAGTATGTCTTCCAGCCATTTGTAATTCTTCTGTCCACTTCCTTCTGCGTAGGGTCTTTTTTACTTATGAGCTGCGCTAGATATACGTACTCGTCTGTATAGTTGATTTCAGTGTTTCCTAGATATATAGTATGTTTGTACCCGTTTGTCATCACCCTAGTTTTTTCCGGATTCATTGCCAGCCCTACTCTCTCACTTTCTTTCGCAAGTTCTTTTATCATTCTGGTTAAGTCTTCTGCTGTTTTTTCCAATAACACTATGTCATCAGCAAATCTTAAGTGCGATAGCAGTTGACCGTCTATATTAATTCCGAGATGTTCCCAATTGAGTCTTCGGAAGATTGATTCTAGTACTGCGGAGAATAATTTCTACTTACTTAAACTTAGTATAAATGCATCTGATATTTGTAATCAACATAAATGTATCCATATTTTAATAGTTACCTGGTAATAAAATGGTGCCAAATGTCCAAAATACTTCAAGTCTACACAGCATCACATCTCGATGCCGTAATGAGAGGAAATCACCAAAATATGGAAAGACTAGCCCAGTCGCTCCGATGATACCAAAGCCTGAGAAGAATCTGAAACCAGTACGGGTCTACAAACAGTGGTTACGCCAGTGCCGCAGCAGACAGAAATACATGAGAACTAATTTAATGAACTACTTTCTATACCGATATACACAAACAACAAAATACAATAATTATAATAACCATAATTATATTAATTATTGTAAAGATACCATTTACATGTGGAAAGCTCCTTTGCACAGGATGCCGACTAGTTTATGGGTACCAAAACGGCGCCTATTTCCGCCGTGAAGCAGTAATGTCCAAATATTACAGTGTTTCGGTCTGAAAGGCACCGTAGCTAGTGAAATTACTGGGCAAATGAGAGTAAACATTTTATGTCTCAAGGTGACGAGCGCAATTGTAGTGCCGCTCAGAATTTTTGGGTTTTTGAAGAATCCTGAGCAGCACTGCATTGAAACCATCAGCTGAACATTCTGCTCGTCTTGTCTCTTATTGTCATAAAAAAACACATACTGTGTGTGTGTGTGTATTTAAATGATATAGTGGAAGAAACGTTATATGCGTGTCATAGAAGGGAACGTTTCATCATAAGATCTACGACTATTTATTGAGATTTGCGACGGGATGGAAATACATTCCGATAAAAGTTTATTAACAATATTGTACCTGCAAGCAAGAAAAGCAGGGAATGACTGCACCAGGCTGGAGAGGAAGGCCGCGACTGCATCCAGAAGTAGAGCACCGATGATTGCCTTCCGACGGCCGCGGGCGTCGGCCAGGTTGCCCCAGAAGTAGGAGCCCACACACATGCCTGCAGGATCCAACAATTTATAATGAATATTACATAGTAATATAAAAACGGTTATTTCAAATCACCTCAATCTATTCTTGTGTTAATATTAAGATTATATTCGTAGATATTTTTTTTATGGAATAGGAGGACAAACGGGTGTACGGGTCACCTGGTGTTAAGTGATCACCGCCGCCCACATTCTCTTGCAACACCAGAGGAATGACAAGAGCGTTGCCGGCATTTAAGGAAGGTGTACGCGCTTTTTTTGAAGGTACCCATGTCGTATCCTCCCGGAAACACTGCACAAGGAAGCTCATTCCACAGCTTTGTAGTACGAGGAAGAAAGCTCCTTGAATAAGGTATAATATATTATATTTCTTATTTTATTTTGTGGCTTAATTTTATTGAATAGAATGTCATTTTCGCATATAATTCAGGCATCACTTACCATATGAATGTTATTGTTTTTGTTGATACTGTGTTTATATTAGTGTATACCTTGTTGGCGGAATTTATTAAATAAATAGATAAATAGTCTCTCTAACTAGAAACTCATAAAAAAGTCTATTATTATTACTATTGTACGTTTACTATTATATTATATACAGGATGGTTTTCTTTGAGAAGGGTGGTGATGGCCAAGTCCTTAAAAACTACGAGACTTAGAGAAAAGTCGTAAAAAGAGTCATGCCCTCGATTTATAAGAAACTAATAAATGTAAATTTAATTTTTTTAAATTTCTTAAACTTTTGACGGAAATCGACCTGAACGATTTTTCAAAAAAATTACATCCTGTATTATTAGACCAATGGACTCTGTTGCTGATAAGAATCAATCGTTGCAAAGCAATCTATTACAAAAATGAAAGCAAATAGATTTTTTTTACAAAATGCCTTTCATATCCTACTTTTACCTTACAAAAACCATCCTGTATATATAAAAATAGCGGTGTGTGTGTGTCCCTGAATTTCACTTTGCAGCTAAAACTGCACGTCGCAGACGTATAGTGTTTTTTTTTTATGGAATAGGAGGACAAACGAGCGTGCGGGTCACAGATGTTAAGTGATCACCGCCGCCTACAATATCTTGCAACACCAGAGGAATTACAGGAGCGTTGCCAGCCTTTAAGGAAGGAGTATGCGCTTATTTTGAAGGTACCCATGTCGTATCGTCGCGGAAACACCGCATAAGGAAGCTCTTTCCACAGCTTTGTAGTACGTGGAAGAAAGCTTCTTGAAAACCACACTTTGGAGGACCGCCACACATCCAGATGGTGGGGATGATATCCTAACTTGTGGCGTGTCGTGCGAAGGTGGAATTCGGCGGCAGGAATCAGGTTAAACAGCTCTTCGGAACACTCCCCGTGATAAATGCGGTAGAAGACACACAATGAAGCGACATCTCTACGCAACGCCAAATGATCCAGCCGTTCACAAAGCACTGGGTTCCCTGTTTGTATGTCGCAATAGGTACAAGGCTCCCTTGGTGCACTATGGTGGTTGATACCTATACGTACCTTTACCTATACCAAGGGTGTAGAAGATACGGGGGTTGAAACATGTGATTTCTTAAAACAAGTATGATCAATAAAGTAATAAGAAGAAGAGAATGAATCATTTACATGAAAAAATCATGAAGTAAGTTGTGATAAATTATTAACATTAACGAATAACTATACAAATTCTCTAGCTATATTTACAATACTATGACTACATAAAATTAAAACTATCATTACGTGGAAGCGTACCAAGAATACTGGCAGCATTTCCGCGTTGGATTGGTAGGCTGATCCTTTGACCGAAATAGCTGCCTGCGCTTGGGATTCCAGTAGCCTTATTGGGCGCGAAGATAGTACTTTGTACATTTTGCGCCCCCCCACACATGGCCCCACGGGCCAAGTGTCTCGATACCAAACGGCACAAAGATGTATGACTCTCTGAGACCGACATATTAGCGACGCTTGCTGTCTTCGGCAGTCGAAACAGCAGCCCCAGCACCAACTGACGTAATTTGGACATGCGAAGGAACCAGAGTGTCGACTGAAGTCGCGTCCCACACCAGCGCACTTTCCCGTGCCATTTGGTTCTAAAACAGCTGGTATATTAAGAGCGGCAAATGCCCTGCGGATTACTTCATTATTGCTGGCGTGACGACTGATACGCCCTGCCGATTTTAGACAGGATACCCCGTGTATTAAGTATTGTAAATATAGTAAGAGTATTTGTTTTGTGTTACTATCTAGACAAATAACTATACAATTAAAAATGATCTAGCGAATATTCACAGCTAGTATTGTTAAAATGACTGTTGTAGCGGTTACCAATGAGTGGAGTGGCTGTGAGGCGGCCCTTGTCGCTGGAGGACAGGTTGAAGTCACACTCGGCAGCCGGCAGCACGAAGCTGAGGGTGGTGGTGCTGAGTGCGCATACGGCGTAGACGGCGCCGCATGACATCAGCAGTAGCCACTGGAAGGTGCCGTACCCTGGAAACAACACTAGTCTTGTCAAAATCAAAATATGAATTGTCAATGTCAAAATCACTTATGTAACTCCGTTTTCTGTCGTGAAAGAGATCACGAATCCAACTCGGATGGGCAACGTTCGGGAAGTTCCGTAAAATATTCTCGTCTCAAATAACGCACTGTTTGAAGATGAAGGTTTTCAACTAGTGTCTGTTGCCAGTGATGACTTACGGTACGCAGACGTGGTCGCTAACTATGGGCCTTATGAGGAAACTGATTGTCGCTTAGAGGGCAATGGAGAGGGCTATGCTCGGAGTTTCCCTGCGAGACCGAATCAGAAATCAGTAGATAGGAGAAGGAGGAGAGCGCGAGGAGAGAGACGCAGGAGAGCCAAACTCACCGATATAGCCCAAATTATTACGAAACTGAAGTGGCAGTGGGCAAGGCACAAAGTTCGACGAACAGATGACCGGTGGGGCAGAAAAGTCCTCGAATGGCGACCACGTACTGGAATACGCAGTGTTGGTCGACCCCCACAATATGGACCGACGATCTGGTCAAGATCTCCGGAATACGTTGGACGAGGCCAGCGCAGGACCGGTCGTCGTGGAGATCTTTGGGGGAGGCCTTTGTCCAGCAGTGGACGTCTTCCGGCTGAGGATGATGATGATGATGTAGCTCTATAGATATGGTGTCGCACCAGAATAGCACCACCCCATCTCCTCCCGTGGGTGACGTAAGAGGCGGCTAAGGGATACAAACAACGCAGCATTTTTTTTTGTTAAGAGCACACCATCTACTGCGATCGCCAACCCGCCTGCCGAGCGTGGCGATTATGGCAAAAACGCCCCAAACATGACAGACACTATCTGTGGGGAAGGCCTTTATCCAGCAGTGGACGTCTTCCGGCTAATGATGATGATGTAACTCTAAACCTACAACTTGAAAATATACGCCTTAATTATGAGAGGAATCTGATTCCTGCCACCGAATTCCATCTTCGCACGACACGCCACAAGTTAGGATATCATCCCCACGATCTGGATGTGTGGCGGTCCTCCAAAGTGCGCTTTTCATGTACTACAAGGCTGTGGAATGCGCGGTGTTTCCGAGACGATACGACATGGGTGCCTTCAAAAAAAGCACGTACACCTTCCCTAAAGGCCGGCAACGCTCCTGTGATTCCTCTGGTGTTGCAAGAGAATGTAAGCGGCGGTGATCACTTAACACCAGGTGACCCGTACGCTCGTTTGACCTCATATTTCCATAAAAAAAGAAACGGTGAGAATTAACCTTTCCGTTCCGGGAAACCATCTTATAAACAAAATAAGGATCAGAACTTGGTGAGGGAGTAGGGTACCGTACGTCTCTTTCGGTTTTGGTGTATTTGAATAATCTATTGCCTTGGGTCACTACCGATTTGGGAAGATTAAGGTCCCATAATACCAACGGAGACAGATCAAAATTTTTTTGTCAAGGTCTTTTAAGTATAGTGCGAAATTCTCAATCAAAGTCGCAGACTCATGCAGATGAGTAATTAATTCCTCTCGTCCAATCGAAGAGAACATGGAAAGTAATCACCTAGCATCTCATGAGCCCTTCTATAATTAGCACATCATCATCATAAGCCGGAAAACGTCGACTGCTGGACAAAAGCCTCCCCCAAAGATCTCCACGGTGCCCTCATCCATCGTACTCCGGCGAGCTTCACCAGAAGGTTGGTCCATCTTGTGGGGCGCATACCAACACTGCGTCTTCCGGTACGTGGTCGCCATTCGAGGACTTTACTGCCCCACCGGCCATCTGTCCGTCAAACTATGTGCCCTGCCTACTGCACCTTCAGTTTCGCAATCATTTGGGCTATTTCGGTGACTTTGCTTAATTAAAAGTAATTAACACACAGTACTATAAAAGTGTACTTAAAGTAACTGATTGTACAGTTTTATTTAGAAATACATCAAAATAAAGTATATGGAATTGAACTCTTGTGAACTCAGAACTATTTGATTCATTTCGAAGGTGCTCGCAATCAGTGACCACTCATCGATAAATACTTCGTGCATCTCCATTGAGATTCATTTGCTAAAGTGCTGTCAATATCAATACAGTTACGTGCAACCTTCTACTGAATTGTATCGGAAATAAGCTGCCAATGTCCAATGGGACATTTATAATAATTAAACTACAATAGAGCTACTTTGCTCTCGGCCATTAAAATATAAATTTGCTGCATCTAAATATTCTGTAATAAATCTCTCGATTATTATCAAAGTACCAGCTGACCCGACAGACGTTGTTCTGGACATAACAAAATAATGTGTTTTATGAATTTGTCAATAATATTTCATAACATCAAGAATTATTTCGCAAAATATGCTCCCTGTTGTTATAATGAAATTGTTTCACAGCAGAACTGTTAAACCGTGCGTCAATAAATTCCCTCATAGAAAATATGTCCATACAAAAGAAATATAGAAAATTAAAATAATGATGAGTCCCAAATGGAAATAAAAACTGCCCTATCTCTCACGTTGGACTAAACTGCACTCCATGAATAATCACCATTTAAAATCCATTCATTTAGGAAGGAGTTAACTGGAAACAAACATCAGGACACTGGATTTTTAAGGTTATTTAGCAATTAGAGTCCTCAAATTAATAATAATAATAATAATAATGAATCTTAATAACAATATAAATTGTTGCAATCAGAAAATAAATTTTTACTTCAAATTACTCTCGACGCCCAAACTAGGATAGCCCGTGACATGGGGGTCAGTCTCTTCCCAGTTGTGCAATGTAAAATGTCAAAATAACAAACATCAACATATTTTAAGGTAACTAACAATTGTGGTTCTGCAACTAATGATCAAAGTCAAAGTTTTTATTTGCATAAACTTGTTAGATTGATGTTACATAAATATTATTAAGTACATGTTTGCCACATTTATGACGTGCAAATTTTATAAAATACATTTCTAAATCATTAGTTACATAGTTATAATATAAATTTAACAAAAGATTAGTAGCAGTATTATATAGTAAATAGTCAAGTTTTTAGTTGAAACTATTCGTCTAATGAATATAAGCAGTTTTTACTAAGGTATATTTTCAATTTAGATGAGAAATTCCTGTTTGACGATACTATCTCTTATTATTTTTGGGATGTGATTATAGATTTTTATGCACATACACAAACAGTTTCTCTGAAATAATGTAGTTCTACAACAAGGTACTTGTAGTTTGGTGAGGTCCCTGGATGGGAAAAGAGAAGTGTTTTAATGTACACAGAATTCGCTAAAATTTTTTCGAACAAACATACATGACAACAATAACTATTTTAAAGGAGTGTGTGTGTTGTGTGTGTGTGTGAATATGTGTTTAGCTTTTAATTTATCCGCATAGACATTAACGAATAAGATTCTCAGTAGCTTCGTAATTTAGTTTCCTTAACATGTTCGTCAGTTTATAACTAAGTTCATATATCATAGAATGCATATTTCATATTATATTAGAAAGAATGCAATTCAATCTGTCGTCATAATACTATCTCACTCCACATTAAGTGCCGCTAGTCACTTTTATGCTCACAAATAAATTTTGTAATGATATTCCAAGTGGAAATTATTAAAAGTAGAAACATCATGATAAGTCGATGTAATAAAAGGTCCCCGAGCAACACGCGTCCACCCGTGACCTTGGCTTCACGCTCACACCCCCACGGCTGTCGCGGCCATGTTTGATATGACTAGCGGTAAACAACTTCCTGCCAGCAACTGAAATTAATTTCCATTTGCTTTTCTGATCATCATTTGCATATCTTTATATATATAATTCTTCTGTACGTGTGTTGACAGCGAACTCCTCCTAAACGGCTGGACCAATTTGAATGAAATTTTCTGTGTGTGTTCAAGTAGATTCTCAATATACGAGCACCTAATCGGAAGAGCGAAATAGAAAGAACAGGAGTTTTGCTGCATATCTTTTATATTGACTATGAAAAATTCATAAAATTTATTTACTTACATTAATATCGTTTTGAGACATTTTAAAGAAAGATGCAATTCAATGTTCTTCAAAATGACGTTACTTTATTACATACTAGCTAATGCCCGCGACTTCGTCCACGTAGATAAAGGGTTTTTTTAAAATAATAAAATAGTTTTGAATTTATGATTATCTCATGTCCTATTCCAGTTCCGGTTGTAGCCTATGCCCTTTCCCAAGCTCTAGTGTATCGCTGTACGAAATTTCATCTAAATCAGTTATGTAGCTCCGGCGTAAAAGCGTAACAAACAAACTTACATTCACATTTATAATATTAGTAGGGATTACAGACATGCATTTTAGGCATGATAGGTATAATAAATGGGTCATTTTTACAGAGACTTATTTTTAATATTTGGTTAACTTTTATCCATTTCAGTTTCAAAATACCTACAAAATTACTTATACCTACCGAAAGATTAATCAACCTTTTAGCTAAGAAAGATCTTAAAGAATTACAGTTTTAACTCGAAATGGATAACTTTTTCTAATCCAGCTAATTAGGAAAAGTAGCCAAATTGGTTTAAGATAAATTAACCTTTCCAAGTCAGCAACGCATCTGATTCTCATAATATCTCAAAGATAAATTAATATTCATGAAAGTTCCCTCTTGTATAAAAAGGTCGAATTGTTCAGAAAATTACTGTGTTAAAATATAACATTCGTTTTAATTAATTGTAATAATTATTCATGATAGGTCAAAAAAGATATTTGAATGAATGAATGAATGAATGAAAACTTTATTAATACACACAGAATAATACAACTAAAAAAGACTTAGAGGTAAAATAATAATAATTAAAAACTTATACTTAACATAAAAATATACAAATGATATCAAAATGACATTTGTTTCATTTTTTTTAATATTATAGTGATTATCTTAATTTAAAAGTACTGTGTAGCAGTTATTGTTATCAAAAGGAACTGACTCAGCGTCATTCTGCATTGGAATAATACCAACACAGCGCTGATTTTCAGCAGCCCCCAGGTGACCCATTGAGTAACTACTATTGTTAAAAAGTAAATTTAGTTTTATTAAAGGTTCCATAATATTATTTTTAAAGATGATAGTTTGAAATTAGCTTCTACTTGTTCAGAATATTACATAAATATACATACATACATAAATATTAAAATAATAGCAATTTTAGAAATATTTGCAGAAACAAACTAAAACTTCGATCCCATTATGTATTATTAATAACATAAATATTATAATGTAGGACTTATGCACATAATTTGTAAGCAGATACTTAACAATTCACATAGACGTAAGGATGAGATTTTTAACTTTTTTCTGGAAAGTTCCAACAGTCTTCAGATTGCGAAACGGTGGTGGTATATCATTATCACTTGGTGGCACTGTACCTAAAACTTCCTCTAAAAGAGGCGGAATGATGGAGTGGGTATTTCATTTTCGTATAAATTCAACCTAATTAAAATCTATCTATCTAAATAACTGCGCGGTTCATATAATAATTAAATAGTTAATTTATTATAAATGTAAGGTAAAAATTGTTAATGGATGACTTAACAATGTTTATTCAGTGATCCGATAAAAAGGCTGTAAGGTTAGACATGGGAGCCACGATGCCTTCCGAAAATAGCCTTCAGAAAACGAAATAACGCTGATGTTATGTAAAGTATGTTTCTGTGATAAAAAGTAATATTTAAACTTATATTATAAAGAGGAAACATTTGTGTGTTTGTATGTATGTTTTTCAAGAATCCTGAGTGGCACTGCATTGTTATGGGTTGGGCGTATCAATTACAATCAGCTGAACGTCCTGCTTGCCTCGTTCTTTATTTTAATAAAAAAAAAGCAAAAATTATTTAAATGATTTATTCCTCGTGCTATTCTACGTTTTTAGAAAGAATAATGTTGTAAAAAGCTTGCAAAGATGGCATTGACAATTTATTATTAAAAAATTAATACGTCTGTATGGGCTTGAACCCTTTGCCTGTCCTAATAATGGACGAAAGAACCAAAAAAAAATAACGAATAACGCAAACGTCAGAAAATTTTAGGAACCAACTTCAACTTGTTAGTTTTGTGTTATATTGATGCGCGCTCATCTCAAAATTTCACAATTGCATGGAGCGCTGAAATAGATTTCGTTACCTCTCTTTAATTTTGATAATCGCTACAAATGATAAATTTTGTAAATACAGCTCATCAAGTAAATAATACAGGTATAATAGGTCGTGCGAGACGCGACGTCGGGGCGCCCAATTTAATTGGATCTTCGCAACACCCACTACCAACCCACCTGTGAGTGTAACCCTCACCTTTGCTTCACTCGAACATTCACTAATGACATTAATAGGTTTGCCGTTATATTGTGAAGGATAATTAGGGTACCTTATTATTGAAACTTGTCCATATCCTGGATGGGCTAGATACTTAGGGGCTTTGCTAAGGATGCGAGCCAGGTATCCACAGTAAGCCTTAAAGCTAAGTCTTTGATAAAACAATGACAGAAAGATCTAGATAAGAAAGCCTTTATACTCAAGATAAAGTCTGGCAACACTGCAATGAAGCGTCTCACTGGACAATTGCAGTGCAAGTACATGTAAAGGATTTAAAAAAAAAACATTTCAACAGTGATGAGTTTTTTTTTATGAAACTAAGGGACGAGATGAGCAGGACGTTCAGCTGATGGTAATTGATAATTCTTAGCGGCACTACAACTGCGCTCGTTACCTTGAGACATAAGATGTTAAGTCTCATTTGCCCAGTAATTTCACTAGCTACGACCCTTCAGACCGAAACACAGGAATACTTACTCATTACTGCTTCACGGCACGGAAATAGGCACCATTGTGGTACCCATAATCTAGCCGGCATCCTGTGCAAAGGAGCCTCCCCTTGTTGGGGATAATACAAACTCTATCTTTTTAAAAGTGTTCCACCATTATTTATTTATTAAATTCAGAGAGATTTCCATATATTAGTAAATGTATTACTAACATTATTTCTTATGAACTATGTTAGTATTATTAGTCAATTATATTCATAAACCTAGAGCTAACTATATCCAGTATTTCTGAAAGGAACAGTCAGCTCTGGCAGTAATCATCTTTAGGATGCTATTACTGCTTACACGTAGACGCTGCAACATGGAGACCGCTCTTCTGCGCATTAAGGCATGAAAACCATCCACAGATGCATCAGCAAAAATTCCAGAAGCACTACAACGCCACGGTAGCCTCAACAGCCTCCTAAACCCATTATTATATGTACACGTAGAACGCTATAAGCCCCGCGCGAATACGACTTATGCAATAATTAAAGTAAGTAATATTATAACAATTATTACAAAGCACACGCAAAGGATTCAAACATAAGGAATTTCTATATTAAGTAGGGTGTGGCCACGTGATGTACAATTAGAATGTGCTCCACAGTCCACACGTATTACGTCTAATTATAGAAGGTACGCCGATGTGCGCCGTGTCAGCTGTCTTCGTATTTACAAACACACCTCTCGCCACATCGGAGCAAGCCAATAACGTCGCGTCTCGGCCAGTTAATTATCTAATTATTTACACAGCGTTCGGGTAGCTCCGTAAATTCTTCTCGTCCCAAATACCGCAGTGTCTGAAGATGAAGATTTTCAACCAGTCATGACTTACGGTACGCAGACGTGGTCGCTAACTATGGGCCTTATGAGAAAGCTCATGGTCGCTCAGAGGGCAATGTATGCTCGGAGTTTTCCTGCGAGATCAATTCAGAAATGAGGTTATCCGTAGGAGAACCAAAGTCACCGACATAGCGCAATGATTGCGAAACTGAAGTTGCAGTGGGCAGGGCACATAGTTTGACGGACAGATGGACGTTGGGGGAGTAAAGTCCTCGAATGGCGACCATGTACCCGAAGACGCAGTGTTGGTAGGCCCCCCACAAGATGGACCGACGATCTGGTCAAGATCGCCGGAATACGTTGCATGAGGGCAGCGCAGGACCGATCGTCGTGGAAATCTTTGGGGGAGGCCTTTGTCCAGCAGTGGACGTCTTCCAGCTAATAATGATGAATTATCTACACAATAGGTAATATCAAATATATTGCTGCCATTCCAAGTTCAACTGTAACAGAAACGCGTCTAGGAAATATAAAACCTAATAATCAATGAAATTAAAAATAGCACGTTATTTATTTAGGTCAAAATTTAGGCATTTTACTAATTACCAGTGGGCGGCTCCTTTGCACAGGATGCCGGCTATATAATGGGTACCACGACGGCGCCTATTTCTGCCGTAAATCAGTAATGTGTAAACATTATTGTTTCGGTCTGAAGGGCGCCCTGGCTAGGGAAATTACTGGGCAAATGAGAATTAACATGTTATGTCTCAGAGTGACGAGCGCAAGTGTATTGTTTGTTGTATTGGTCTCGGTCACAAAACTTGAACTGGCGCCAATCGTGACGAACATTATCATCTTCGTCACAAGTGACCTATTTGCCGTTAAATGCGTCTCGCTTTCATGGTACAGTTTACAACAGTATGTTCGAGCAACTTTAGAACATAATACAATAATTAATTCGAGTCACATATATTCTACCTATTTTACCAGAGGCTCCTTTGCACAGGATGCCGGTTAGATTATGGGTACCACAACGGCGCCTATTTCTGCCGTGATCCACTAATGTGTAAACATTATTGTGTTTCGGTCTGAAGGGCGCCGTGGCTAGTGAAATTACTGCGCAAATGAGACTTAACATCTTATGTCTCAAGGTGACGAGCGCAATTGTAGTGTCACTCAGAACTTTTGGAATTTTCAAGAATCCTGAGCGACTTTGCATTATAATGGGCAGTGCTTAATCTTTAAAACTGATAAAATAGGTTTATGGTAGCTGAAGTAAGAAACAAAATTATAAAATATATTTAACAAAGAAATACAAATATAACTATAGCCTTACAGAGAGCCTTCGCTAATGATAAAGCATAAAAACCAAATAATGAAACTGTAAAAATATTTCACGGCTGGAATTCAATCCCTCTAACTCGCGGTGTTTCGGCTTCGCAATCACAATGATTAAACCACTGGTCCAATGACCGTATGATTATTAAGTTGAAATATAAATAATAAAGAAATGAAAAATGAAATGTAAATATAAATTATAAAGAATAATAACGGCGTCTATTTCTGCCGTGAAGCAGTAATGCGTAAACATTACTGTGTTTCGGTCTGAAGGGCGCCGCAGCTAGTGAAATAACTGAGCAAATGGGACTTAACATCTTATGTCTTAAGGTGACGAGCGCAGTTGTAGTGCCGCTCAGAATTTTTGGGGTTTTTAGGAATCCTGAGCGGCACTGCATTGTGCAATGGGCAAGGCGTATCAATAACCATCAGCTGAACGTCCTGCTCTTCTCGTCCCTTAAGTTCATAAAAAAAAATTGCCTAACTATAATAAGTTAGAAGTATAAATCTTTCATCCATAATTTCAACGACTGTCTTACGAATTTTCGATCAGGCCACGTGTCCTGACTCGAGTTTAGCATTTTATACCCGTCCCAAGAAATGTGCTCAACGCCGCTTAAGAAATTCTCATTTATATATCTACAATATTATAACACCAAGGTCAACATTGTCTTTTTTCTGCCGCGAAGTGAATACTTATTGTAATATAAATTCATATCTCCCACCACTCAATAACTTATCAATGACCACAACCTACAGATAACAATGTCATTAACTCAAGTTCTTTAGATATTTCTGATAATGACAAGCATCTTTTTTCTCTACAAATTTTTGATAATGTATTTTATTATGAATTTCCAAAATATTCAAATTCAAATATTTTAATTCAAAAAAGGGTATAAAGTCAAAAAACTACAACCCATTCCAAAAGGTATGCCTCAGACCTGAGAAGAACGGGCGCAACAAACTCAGAGGGCTTCTTTTTATTATAATATTATGTTTAAAATTTATTATTTAATAGCCTGAGGGCGGTCGTTCTATTCCCAATCTGTGGTATCATTAAGAAAGTCATTTTTGTTATAGTAATCTTTACCACACAAACGTTTTTTAACAATTCTTTTGAATTTCGTTATACGTTTGTTTTGAACATTTTCTGGGATCTTGTTGTAAAAGCATATACATCGCTCCACAAAAGACTTACTAACTCGACTTAGCCGAGTAGTAGGCATTATAAGTGTATGTCTGTTCCTGGTGTTAACATTATTGTTATAACTTTATCCAGCAAATTCACTTATGTGCTTATGTACATACATAACATTATTAAGAATATATTGAGAAGCAACAGTCAATTCTTTAAATTTTGCTCTCAATAATTTTGTAGGACCTGTATAAATAGTGCAAATAGCCCTTTTCTTCAATAATATAATTACTAAGCCAAGCGATGATGATGTTTTATAAAGTTTACTTACGTTTTACAAACCTTTAGTACCCATATATTCGACAGCCCGTCTTGTGCAATGAGCTAGAATGTTGTAGTGATGAAGGAGGATGCAAATTTAGCAAAATTTATAATAGTTATTTTTTACAAAATCGTTGATATATTTATTTTACTAGCTGACCCAACAGTCGCTGTTCTGTCAATAGAAAAATAATGATATGTATTCGGGAATAATGTAGTCTATAGCCATCGGAACTGTGTAATCAAAGTTAATGAGTTAAAAATTAGAGAAAAACGTATTTCTGAATGATTCTATAATATTATGTAGTAATTAAATTATAATTATTTATTACAGTATTACTGTAAACAGCTTTTACAGCCCGTTTTATAATAGGGTATGTGCATGTAACATATATTTAGTTGAAATATTATTTTTTCTAACCTTTATTATCATTTATTTTATCTTAGATAATTTTTTAATAAAATTTGAGCTGAATAATAAATTTTAAATATACAAAAGTGAAGAAATAAAAATCGAAACGCAATGCTGAAGGTTGAAGAGCAGTGTGACTAAACTACTACTAATGAATGTATGGCAGGTTTTTTCCTTCGGTTATAATTTTGAGAAAAAAAAAAAAATGTCTTTTTAATGCCTTTATACTGCGAAAACTACTGAACCGATCAGAATATTATAAATTACTAGCTGACCCAGCAAACGTTGTATTGCCGATATTAAAATCGCGATACAAAATTAACTGTTGATCGTAGATGGGTGAAAATTTGAAGTTGTGTGTATTTTTTAATGCTGACTCATAATCAAACAAATTTAAAAAAAAATTGAAAAAAATTAAAAAAAATTCGTGTGGACCACCTTTAACATTTAGGGGGATGAAAAATAGATGTTGGCCGATTCTCAGAACTACTCAATATGCTCACAAAATTTCATGAGAATCAGTCAAGCCGTTTCGGAGGAGTACGGGAACGAACATTGTGACACGAGAATTTTATATATAAGATTAGTACAATATAGATTCTTGGGATAGACTCTGACGTCACAGACGCAAAATGGCGCGTTTGAATAGCTGAAATCGGGAAAATTGCCGGAATTTTTATTTTTTAATTGAATAAGAATGTTTTTATCTACAATTTGATGTGTTTGATAATTTTTAAAAAATCAAATTTAAAAAAATTGTAAAAAATCAAATTTAAGTATTTTTAAAATTCATGCATATAACCTAAGATTTAAAATAGATATAGCATGTTATCCTTAAGAGATAGACATATGCCATCTCAAAACACCCCAAAAGGAATACTGGACATTATGTTCTCACTCGGAGTGCCATTTATTTTAATTGAGAGTAAATGAACGTAACACAATAAGTACTTATAGAACACGGCTCTTACAAATTAACAGGTGACCCTGATAGTAATAATTGGCACCAGGTCGTGTCCTAACGTCATTTGTTAACAATTTCAACAATTGGCAAGCTTTACTGAAAACAAAATCTTTAACGAGTCCAGACCACATGCTCACGAGACGGATATGAGACGAGATGACTAAATCATGGATTACAACTCGTAAATCATTTTAATGTAATGGCCCATTTTATGATTATCGACCGATGGAGGATTTTCACATAAGGTTTCCAAACCGACTGTGACTTTACGATCACTTAACGGAACATTTCCTGTTTATGTCGTCTGTGATGACGTCAGCTGCCCCATTTCTGGGTTACGTGTGCGCAGATTTGAAGGGTAATGCAGAATAGAGACAACTAACTCCATATTTACTTTTTTTTTATGAAAATAAGGGACGAGGCGAGCAAGACGTTCAGCTGATGGTAATTGATACGCTCAGGATTCTTGACAAATCCAAAAATTTTGAGCGGCACTACAACTGAGTGCAGTCACCTTGAGACAGAAGATATAAAGTCTTATTTGCCCAGTAATTTCACTAGCTACGGCGCCCTTCAGATTGAAACACAGTAATGCTTACACATTACTGCTTGACGGCAGAAATAGGCGCTGTTGTGTTACCCATAATCTAGCCTGCATCCAGTGCTAAGGAGCCTCCCACTGGTACTTCTACGTACTTATCTGTACTGTTGTATCGAAAGGCATCAAATGAGATTGGAAATATTGTAAGGAAAACTGTTAATGACACTATGATCATATTAATTCTGAAATAGTTAATACATTGAAATTGCCTCTCATAGTTCACATTTTACTCAACTTTCCTTGCAGATGTGTTCGGTTTATATATAATTAATATTTAAGGAAATAGAAAAAATACATAAATGATAAATTGCACTCCGGAAGTGCCGGCAGAAGAGAAAACTTGAACATTAACGTTGTTCATTTTGGAATGGTTAGGGAATTAAAAAAGCCGGCAGAAGAGAAAACTTGAACATTAACGTTGTTCATTTTGGAATGGTTAGGGAATTAAAATTATCTTGATTCCGAAGTCCATGCATCAAGATGAAGGTGGAGAAAGCGGTAGATAAAAGTAAGGATTTTAAACCATGAACTTGCTTGTTTAGCGGGCACACGTTGTACACGTATTTTTTAAAGTTATTGAGTTTTTAAACCAATTCATATAACAATTTGAATAAGTAAAATTTGAATTAGTTTAAAGGCTCCTGTTTCCATTAATTGATTTCTGGTATTGAATACTAACTTGTTGAGTTCATTAATAATATTTATCGTCAAAAATATGATTTTTACAATATTTTGTATGCTGTCCGTACAAAACATGTTGTAAAACACATAAATTACTACCCGGGGCGAATAAAGAACAAAAAGTGAGGCAAAACAAGAAAAACATAAAAAATTATTCATTATTCTTATTTTCGAGACGAAACCGGAATGAAATCTGGGCGAAACAAGAGATTTTTGTGTGGGGCGAAACTTTGCGGGGAAACAGGAACAAATCATGATTTCGCAAGAATTGCTTTATTTATTACTATAATTTTTTTGTGGCATTTTTGTGGTTAAATTGTATTTAATACTACTATACTTATAGTACTTTTACAATTATTTTACATTAGAACGTCTCTCAGAAAAATCAACTGTCATCCATAATTTAACGACAAATTTTCGATTAGGTCACGTGTCCCGAGTAGAAAGAAGAAGAAAGCCTGAAGTTTAAACTTCAAACAAACTTTTTGAGATATAATTCTAATCGGATAATAATACCCAGTGGAAATGCTTGAAAAATGGTGAAAAAAATCCATTTAACTATAACAATAAAACTATTATATTATCCGAAAGATGAACTTACTTTACAAAAGAATCAACTCATTAAGAAGGTATAGTCTCAAAGATATATCTTTTACCAAGCCATGTAAGTAAGAATACATTTAATTTCATTCGTTGTAGATTTTATTATCAGAAATGTTATATGTGAATCTCTTGCTACCCCAGAGAAATCACAGGAGCGTTGCCAGCCTTTAAGAAAGGTATACGCTTATTTATTGAAGGTACTCGTTATGTCCTGGAATGTGGTATGTCGTTTTGTCCTGGAAATACCGCACAAGGAAGCTCATTCCACAACTTTGTTGAACGTTGAAGAGTAGGTAGATAGGAATTGCAGTGGAACGCCAAACATCCATGTGATGGGGCTTATATCCAAATTTATAGCGTGTCATTTGAAGGTGGAATTCGGTGGCATAGATCAGATCAAACACCTCTTCACTCTAACATAATGAAATGATGTATCTAATTTCACTAGCTTCAGTGCCCTTCAGACCGAAACACAATAATGCTTACACATTACTGCAACACGGCAGAAATATGTGCCGTTGTGGTACCCATAATCTAGACGGCATCCTGTGCAAACGAGCCTCCCACTGGTTCGATACGACAAATGGAGTTTATTTGTAGTAAACGCGCAAAGTGGCGCAAAAGGTTCAACCATTGACTCTCACGGAGTCCCCGGTTCAATCTTCGTACCTATGTGTTTTCGGGTTTTGAATTCATTTGTACGTTTTTCCGACGGCTTATAAGATCGGCAACGCTCTTGTGATTCCTCTGGTGTTACAAGAGAGTTTGGATCGTGGTGATCAACATCAGGTGAACCGTATGCTCGTTTGTCCTCTTCTTTCATAAAAATAACTTGAATCGCCTGGGTGTTAAAATAGACAAGATTCAATTTACTCCATTCCGCGATCTTCACAGGAGAGGACTTGATAGAAGAGACAAGTTGATAGCGTCTAACATATCACAGATATACAGAAGAAACAGTCTAAGACATAGCACGCAACCTTGGGGAACTCCAGCGTTCACGGGCTTCAGGATCGAGCAATAAACGTCGACAACGACATGGTACCTACGCCCAACGAGGAAGTTGGAGGCCACTTGCATAAACTCTCGGGAAGCCCATAAGATGGAATTTTTGAGAGAAGAAACTTGTGTCATACACGATCAAATGCCTTTGATATATCTAGACTAGTCTAGGTATATCAAACTAGATAACATCAGTGCTGTGCGATGCATGAGAGGAAGATAAAAGAGTGACCTATCAGCAGATACGGGCAAGACTAGGCATTGGTATGAGTCAAGTTCAAAAAATATTACACGAACAGGAAGCTTTGTACCAGATGGATTCCCAATACTTTAACCGACGACCAGAAACACCTTCACATGAACTGGTGTCGCCAAATGTTAGATAAATTCAACGGCGGTAACTCAAATGCTGTATCGTCACAGGTGATGCAAGCTGGATATATTGCTACGACAACGAAACCAAAAGACAATCAGCTCAGTGGGTGTTTTTTCGTGAGTCCTTTCGAGGATCGGCCAACTAAGGTAAAGAAAGGAAGAAGTCAAGCGAAAAAGATGATTGTCTCATTCTTTGGTCGGAAAGGTCATTTCGCGACAGTTTTGCTAGAAGATAGAAGGACAGTTACTGCAGACTGGTATGTCAAGCGCTGTTTGCTTGTTGTCTTGGAAAAAAAGTGACAGCAGCGCGCTCGAAGCAGGATCCTCACTCACCACGAAAATGCTTCAGCACACTCCACAAAACGGTCTGTTGAATATATTTTCACTATGGCAGCTGGTGTCGAGATAATGAGTCATCCGCCATACAGTCCGGACCTGGCACCCTGAGACTTTTATTTACTCCCAAGAACTAAAGATAAAATTCGAGATATTTGCTTTACGAGCCCTGAAGATGCGGTGAAAGCGTACGAAAATGCCATAGAAGAGACCCCTAAGGAAGAATGGGCCCACTGCTTTTCTTAGTGGTTCCATAGAATGCGATGCGTAGAGAGGAACGGAGATTACTTCGAAAAACAATAAAAGTATTGGCAACTTTCAACATTAAGCCGTTTTTCACTGTCTAAACATTTTCAGTGTTACCTAGTTATACCAGATAAAATAAATGCATAGCGATTCTTAAACGAAATGTAATTAGTAGAATACGTATCAGAACACAATACACCGCCCACAGTCCACAATGGACAACAGCGACGTAAACCAGTTGACGATTGCCAGCTGCAAGCCAGATTCGTGGATGAGCATCGTCATAACTCAGAAACGGTTTAACAGCTCGTTATATGGACGCGGAACAAATGCGCCAGAGTAAACATCATTATTATTACAGGAAAAGTTGAAAAAACAGTTATGTGAATAATTGTTTTGTAAATGTTATTTCATTGGTATTATTTTGGGTATATTGTCCCTTGTTTGAAGTGCCTTTGTATCTATGTGACAACACGGCCGTAAGTGTGTCATTCATCACTTACGCCTTAGATAAAAGGCATTATTTATTTTCTCAAAATAGATTCTTTTAGAATTATTTTTGATGTCACTTCTAATATACTAGATACTACTACCGCTTCGGAAACAAATGGCGCTCTAAGACGCGGCGCAAGAAACTCGCAAAAAAAAATGCTGGGCATTTTTTTTTGCGCTCTTTTTAATGAAATATATAATATTGTACTGTCATCGATCATTTATATGTCTAGATGGACTATGACAGCTGTGAAAACCTCGAAAAAAATAGACTTTAGAACTAACCTCTATTTTGAACAATTCACGCACACTAACACAAAGTGTCATACAAATCGCGAGTGTAAGACGTAGCTTATCACGCATTCCTGGCCTGTTTTTATCGGTTGTCTAACAGCAAGAGACTCTATCTACACGTATAAATTATCTAAGGTAAAAAATTATAACAAAGGCTGATAAATGATTGACAACAAACAATGAAACTTTTCCATTGTGATGAAGAGATCCAAGCATTTGTATCGATTCGTGGAACAAACTTATAAACAAATGATTCGACAAACTGTGGCTCGGAGACTGCTCGTCATAACAAAACGTAACTGCATAATATAAATGATACTAACTAGCTGGCAAATGCTACCAATAGATCCAAATGTTTTGAGTTTTCTTTAGTGTTAATTCCGCCAATATCTGTCCTTAACAATTAGACGCCTCATCACGAGGCATCATCAGGAGATGTTGGAACTCTGGCACGAGACACCGGTTTTCGTTTTTTCGTTATTTACAAAATAAAAAAATCAAGATTTTGCCATTTTAAAGAGTATGTATTTGGAATTATAATAAATTTGAATTGTTTGCAGTTTTTATTCATCACTTGTTGATTCAACACTGAAAATTCGGCGAATTTTTTATTATAAATTTTGGAAGCCGTATACGTTATGATAGCAAGTTTTTTTTTTCAATTACAAACCTATTTATATTCAAATTAAATTAAAATTCCTGTTTATTTGTTAAAGTGAAACTTTGTGTTGCATATCGTGTGACGGTCGGGCCGATAGTTCGCAGCAGCTGACCGTGTAATGTGTAGACTATTACTCATATCATTCCAATTTTCCAAGTATAAAATTAAGATGAATAGAGCGATTTTTATACCCTTAATGGAATATTACACGAAAAATTTTAAGTTAAATGTCTATAACGTAAAAAAAAGTTTCACTTTTACCGTTATTTAATAAAACCACACAATCATTTTTTTATTAGACAACTCTGTTAAGGAATGAGGAACGTTCATATCGCCAGGAATGGCTACAATTATTAGTATCGACAAGTAATCTGTAGTTCGTGCAGCAGTCACGTCGATATTGGGTATTCCCAACTGCAGCATGCACTGGAATTACCCAAACATGCTGATTGCTACCACATTCTATTGACATGCTTTGTGAGGCAATGTTATGATTATTATTAGCCACTGTTCAGGCATTATGTAGAAGTACACATCGTAAGAGCCAATATTCATTTGCTTCATTATACCAACACTTATAAAGTATTTTGATACTAAATACATACACAACTCTATTTGATTTAGGCAACAGATATGTTGTTAACAAAAATGAGCTTAAAAATTACCAGTGTGAGGCTCGTTTGCACGGGATGCCGGCTAGATTATGGGTACCACAACGACACCTATTTCTGCCGTGAAGCAGTAATGTGCTAACATTATTGTGTTTCGGTCTGAAGGGCGCCGTGGCTAGTGAAATTAATGGGCAAATGAGACTTAACATCTTATGTCTGAAGGTGACGAGCGTAGTTGAAGTGCCGCTCAGAATAATTGGGTTTCTCAAAAATACTGAGTGGCAATGCTATGTAATGGGCAGGACGTATCAACTACCATCAGCTGAACGTCCTGCTCATCTCCCCCTTATTATAATTTAAAAAAAGATTTGACGGCGTCAAAATTAGTCAAAAACTGCATTGACTGCCTAACAAATTAGGCATGAAAATTAGCTATAAGTAAGAGTGGCGAACACAGCCTTAGGATTAGCCAAATAGCCACCCTCACCAAATAATAATAATAATAACTTGCCAATCACAAATGGAAGTATTTTCTACTTGACTTGAGTCAAGTGTAACTAACTGTACGTAAAAGCACTCTAGAATCATTTTACTGAAGTGTGTTACAAATTAAACCCTATAAATATTCGTCTTACTAAACTTATATTATAAAGAGGAAACATTTGTGTTTTTGTATGTATGTTTATAATGTTTTCATACAAAAACTACTGGAGCGATTTCAAAAATTATTTTAACATTAGAAAGCTACATCTTCACTGAGTGACATAGGCTATATTACATTTAAAAAAAAATAGAGATCCTATTAAAGATGCTATAATATAACCTCAGGTGTAAAAAATTACTCGTAAAAAATCTGTCATCGCGTGCGTTGCGGAAACTATTGATTATAGAACAAAAAATGTTCTACAATATTATAGAACGTATTAATATCTACAAAAAAGTCTTCAATACCATATATCCAACTACTGTACTACTGTAGTTATACCACTCTTACTACTTTTTACATTTTAAAAGTTCATATAAGTGCCGACAGTAATCAAACCCTATTCCTAACTCTGTCTTAATCATTATTCCATTACATATATTTTAATTAAGAGCGTTTTAATATCTGTAAAATACTTTTTAAATTATTAAAATCGGTTATTCCCTTCAAAAGATATTAACGTATTTAAAATAACACATAACTCCTATAGTAATCATAGTTTATAAACACTCCCATACTAATTTAGTTGAACTAATTAAATTGTTTTCGAGGAGATCTGTTTATTTAAAGCTATAAGTTTGAACTACGGAAGTGATTGTATTACAATGTACGGTTGTTGCAATATGTGTTCTGTTAGAAATGGATTTACTTTAATGTACTTAAGTGAGTAATACTTATGACAAAATATAAGTAAAGAGTATTTTCAGTATCAAATAATGTTTTTTAGGCTTAGAAGGTAATACGATTTTTTATGACCTGGCGACAAATCCAATGAAAAATAAATATCTTTAATGTAAAGTACTTCATGTCTTTTTTTTTAAATTTTATCATTCTCTTATTTTAGAAGTTACAGGGGGGGACACATTTTACCACTTTGGAAGTGTCTCTCGCGCAAACTATCCAGTTAAAAACAATGATATTAGAAACCTCAATATCATTTTCGAAGACCTATCCATAAATATTCATAATACGCCCCCAAAATTTTTTTTTTCTATTTATGTGTGAAAAATCTTAATACGGTTCATAGACTACATCTACTTAGCAAGTTTCAACAGTATCGTTTTTATAGTTTCGGAAAAAGTGGCTGTGTCATACGAACGGACAGACAGACAGACATGATGATCTATAACGGAACCCTAAAAACCCAAAAATACTGAGCTGCACAACAATTATTGCGCTCGTCACCTTGAGACATAAGATGTTAAGTCTCATTTGCCCAGTAATTTCACTAGCTACGGTGCCCTTCAGACCGAAATACAATATTGCTTACATCTAGCCGGCATTCTGCGCAAAAGAACCTCCCACTGGTATGAGTAAGGTGCAAAAAATCTTCCATGTACATTAAAACGTCAGGAAGATTTGTATCAGATGGATACCCCATAATTTGGCCGAAGACCGTCACATAGGTGGATGCCGAGAAATTATAGAAAAGACGGAAGTCATATGAATACTGTATGTGACATCTTCACAGGTGACGAAATATTTGTATATTATTACGAGCCCAAATATAAAACATAATCTTTACAGTGAGAGTTTCCTTTTCAGGACTGAACAATAAAGAAAACTGAAGAAGTGAAGTGTGTTGTGTTGTGTTTCGATTGAGGCTTAAGATTTTTAGCCAGGTGATTTTTATGTCCTTCAAGTCTTTGTTTATAGGTCCCAGAAGACCTTTCTATTTCTTCTTTCATTGTTGGAATTTCCAAGTAATCATGCACTTACAAAGCATTTGATAATATTTTGAAAAGCAGTCAAGGTACTTAATTAAAAAGATTCAGTGTGACCCACGAATAATTTTAACATTTCACTTATTCTAATTTGACTGGACAATATAATATAACGATCAGTATCGAGATTATGGTATGAATAAAGATTCTTTCACTTTCTTCCGAATATCGATTATTGTTGGCCGAATATTCAGAAGCTAGATAGTAGCATTGTTTTATTTGTAACAAAGGAGATATAAAATCAAAAAAGAATGACAGTTTGTGGAAATGTAATAGAGTTTTCTACGATAAAACAAAATGTTACTTAGTATGCTAAATAAATATTATATATTGTTTAAACCATAGATTAAGGATTGGTCTCCGCTGCGCTCCAACTAGATACCGCAGGTGTAGTCGCAAAGTGCGGCAACTAATACTACGCCCAAGTGGGCGAACTCGAGTCAGTCTCGAACAATGCGTGATTTTGACGTACCGGATGTTCTGTCAAACTGTGGTTATAATTGAGACTAAAATGCCTGGTGGTGTATTAAAACTTTGCAAAAATAATACTACAAGAAATAAGAAAGACACCGGGATCACATATCATCAGTAAGTATTTTGTATTTTATAAATTTCAGTGTAAGATAACATGAAGCGTATGTTAGAAAATTTGAAAGATGCCATTGAGTGTCAAGATGCCACGCACACAAGCATCTAATAGTTGCCGATATAAAAAAGCTATAGTTCTTAGGTAGCGCGGTATCTAGTTAGAGCGCACCGGAGACCAATCCTTAATCTAAGGTTAAAACTCTAACACTGAGTGACATTTTTGTTTACGTGTTGGACCCAAACAAATTTATTTGTGTCTGTTTTAAGAATGAATTCAATTGATTTATTGATGTTGTGTGAAGAAATAAAGTACTATTGCGTATTCAGTTGTTTTCTTTTAATTACAAGACTGTTATTGGTGTTCTTTTTCAACTTCTTTAATCGTTGGATGTAACAGCCCAAAAGTAATAATAAGTCATGTAGAAGTAACCCAGTGGATTGTGCGGGTGAGGACGCTTGGGCATCAAACAAAACAATCAAATAGTAAGTGCGCGCACTGAAGTGGATTGTTCTTTGATCGCCATGACATTTATTTTGTTGTGGCTTGTGTCGTGGTGGCAGCTGACTTTATATTTAGATTACGTTGGCCTCCATTCAGAAGTTTCATTTTCGTTACTAACTAATATTTATTAAGTCCATTTCGGTCATAAAGAAAAGCAAATAAGTAAATTAAATGTTGGTTGGTAAGTGCACTAGTAAGAAGTGTACTATAGTGTTTTATATTTCTTATTGTTTATTAAAAAGAAAACTTCTTTAGCATCGCTGTGATTTGAAACTCGATGAAACGAAAAAGCGCGACAGTAAAAAGAGACAGACACATAAATTCATAAGATTTACATTATAGTTATAGTGTTTTGGTACCAGGCGATCATAATTGAAAAAGAGATTGTCTTATGTATGACTCGAGTATACCTTAATATATTCTGTCGTCATGCGCACGACGTATTACTACATAGACACCAGGAGAACATAAATATGGTAGCGGTGATAGTAATGTCTTTCATAGCGGTTGAAATCATGTGTCATCCTAGCAACATGTACCAGGACTTCATATGCAGTTGAGAGGTTCATGCACAATGCAGGTTTCACTTCTGACATGTGTACTTAAAGAATTATCATATTAGAACAATTTCTACTCTACCTATATAGCAGTTGTGTTTACCGGACCACCTCACCAAGGTTGCAACAATAAAACTATAACGACGTACAAACAGCGACGAACAATCGCTTATATCTATATGCTTTATGTGTAACGAGGAGCAATTAACGACGGAATTGTTATGTTTCGGTTGTTTTGTAGTTTTCCTGCTGCAAGGAGCTTTGTTAAACTTCCACTTTATGTTCTAGATTTAGGATAAAATTATGAAATTACAACAAATCATTTCTATTACCTGTATAAGGTTAAGAGAGGTTAGCGATCCTACCTACTCAGCTAGAGGTCCCGGGTTCGAATCCCGGTAGGTGCAAGCATTTATAATATGATGAATATGGATGTCTGTTTCTGAGTTATGGATGTTTAAGTAAGCATATCGTATTAAATATATCGTTTTCGTGCAACCCATAACACAGGCTATATGCCTTATGCCTTACATCTAGGTTTTTTGTAAGGATAGTCATCAAACTCTCGCACATTGTTCGTCTATTACGCTAAAATACTAAGTTTATTGTTCTGCGATAGACTCATAAAGCATATTATCTTGAGTTTATATTCACTTTTAAATAATTTTTCTTTTCTTTTTAGACACATTTTAAAGGATACAGCGGCCTTCATTGGGCGGCAAAATTTAAATACTAAAAATATTAATTACAGACTAAAAGATTATCAATTACAAAAATTATAGCAGCTAAGGGATTTTGAACCTGCTAAGTCATATTTATAAGTTATATTTATTCGTTTTTATGTCTTTTAATATATTTTCATTGTTGTTGTGAGTTCTGACGTATTATTAAGTGTTATTAGCATTAGTGTAAAATTTATGGTTTTTTTAGATGCTCAGTTGACCTAGATTTTTAACGGTATATGTAATATGATAAATAAAATAAAAAGTCCTTCGAAAGGTCCATTTTCTGACCAAAACATAAGAAAATACCTACTCATATCTTTAACTTCTTTCAAATGTTTCGAAAAAACGTCATCATACCAAAATTTTTTTGTTTTTTTAAACGTAAATAACAAACTTATATCCTTTCATTTGAAGTGAACGTTTTTGTTTATTCATCCGTCTATTTTTTTTGTTTATGGAATAGGAGGACAAACGAGCGTACGGGTCACCTGTTGTTAAGTGATCACCGCCGCCCACAATCTCTTGGAACACCCGAGGAATCACAGGAGCGTTGCCGGCCTTTAAGGAAGGTGTACGCGCTTTTTTTGAAGGTACCCATGTCGTATCGTCCCTGAAACACCGCACAAGGAAGCTCATTCCACAGCTTTGTAGTACGTGGAAGAAAGCTCCTTGAAAACCGCACTGTGGAGGACCGCCACAAATCCAGATGGTGAGGAAGATATCCAAACTTAACTATCCAGAATTATGTGCTACACGATAAAAACACTTCAGCCGAATTGTACATTGATATAGAGGTGAAATCTTATAAGTTCCTGTTCATGATATGAGGTTTCTCAATCAGAGAGACTTTAAAAACTAACAGATTTCTAATTGTCGAGTTAGTGTTTTAAGGGGCGTTGTATACAACAACAGGATCCCAGAAAATATTCAAAACAAAAGTATTAGGTACGATATTCAAAAGAATCGTTAAAACGTTTGTGTGCTAAAGGTTACTATAACATAAATGACTTTCTAATTAAAACTACAGATTGGTAATGGAGCGACTGCCCTTACCCATATTACTTTGTAAACATTTCTTTATGAAAAAAAAGTCCGTTGAGTTTGTTGCGTCCGTTCTTCTCAGATCTGAGGCATTCTTTTTGGAATGGGAGGTAGTTTTTTACTTTCAATAAGTGATGTCACATTCTATTTTAAATTAAATATTTTAAATTTATAAATTTGAATTTTTCTCTGACTGCAATATACATATTATATGGAAAACAGAACCGGACAAGTTTGAGTCGGATTTGCCCATCGAAGGTTCCTTAGTGACGAAATAAGATAAATGAAACGATATATTCCTTAAGGCGAAGAGTAAGCAGAAAACATGCAAACATTGTGTTTTTAGATAAGTTTTGTGGTGAAAGTAAAGCATTTGGAGCTATGAACACTACTTAATCCTGTTACACATATCCTTAAGTCTTATTTGTAGGTTGCTAATGCTTGCTGTTGGTTATAGTTAACACTGCCGAGCCTTTTTGAACTACCACATTTCTTTGAAGCTAAATAAGTTTTTTGGCATGGCGTAACGCATTTTTTTGGTACTTCTTTCAGAAATAACGAGGATTGTAAGCATATAAACTGTTTTCCACGCAAGAATTTTGAAAATATTGGCTTTGTTACATAGATTGCGGGCCGGCAGCTGTGAACTCATATCGCTCAAGGTCACTGGCATTTAGTGTCGCCTTAAAGAGTACTTAAGACACGTGACGTAGGATCAGTACAAAGGGTGACTGACTCGTAGATAACTATATGCAAATGAAAATGGATGTGGTACGACTCTTTGCTATCAATATAATTGTAGGCGCTAAAAACTTGCGTAATTTAATTTAACAACCACTGCTTCTCTTGAGCAGTGTACTAATTTAAGTAAAGATTTATAATATTTAAAAAAAATGCCAATTCCAAACGCTAGAAGTGTGAAAACACAATGTAATATTAACTAAAATAATTAAGAATTGTAAAATTTAAAATTTGATGCACCAAAACATGCAAGGATTATTAGGTAGAGAACTTGAACTTGAGTTATTTATGAATCATAAACATATACAAATTTAATGTTAAACAGAGCACTGGCTCAGACAATATGAGTTCATCTTTAACTTCAGTGGTCATCAGGTGGCAAGTGAGTTTAGCAGAGAAAAGGCTACGCATAGTATTATTTATTAAAAATATTTGAATTTGAATTTCAATCACTCAACAACACATAACTTTCAAAGCGTCGCATAACCCTGCCACTGGCCAAATATAAATCAGCAGTAACGGAAAGTACCCGACAGTACTGACTGCTACCTGAGAAACGGCAAATTATAAACATTAAAATTCTATAACTTCTGAATGGATTGATTTAGAAACTGAGATATTTTAAGCGATAGTATTATGTAATGTAAACTTTTGAATCGAAAGTTAAACTTTATCTCGGCAAGCGTTCTTGAGATCTATTCCTAAATTCAAATATGTTTATTCAAAATAGGATTCAAAATCACCTATTCAACGTCAAAAACTACCACCCTTAAAAGATAGACTGCCTCAGACCTGAGAAGAACAGACTCAAGAAATTCAGCGGGCTTTTTTTATAAAAATATGGATTACAATGTATTATAGTACAATAAACATTTATAATTAAATAGTCTGACGATGTCCGCTTCATTCCCAGTCTGAGGTATCATAAAGAAAATCATTTCTGTTATAATAACCTTTCCCACACAAATGCTTAAAACAATTCAGATTTTAAATATTATATTAAAGATACGGGACCCTGAAACAACAGAATAAACAGTGATATGAAAGTGCCTATTTGTAATTATAAATCTAACATGAAACATTGTCTATCGCTTGTAGACTAACGTTGGATCATGTAGTCCCGATATAACTTCCACGTTAAACGTAATGCCAAATGCTTAAATTGGCGTATTTATCACCATGGAACCTTGGCCTACCTCGCGCAGAGTCAACCAAATCCTTGATGAAGGGTCGCACGGTCGCGAGCGGCGCGGCGCACCCACGCCTTAACAAATTGCTAATCTAGGTAAAAATAACGAATGGTATTGTCGGGCCACGAGAACCGCTGTAGCACGCGTTACTTATGCCGCTAGTCTTATTACGATGCCCACTGAGAGGAAATGTTCAAGCAGTATGTAACCAGTCTTCATTCAGAAGCGTAGTGATCATCTGATGGTTAAAGATCATTTTACCCTACACTCTCTTCCAATAACAGAGGAATCAAAGGCAATGCTGGGCCTTTTAGGAAAGGTGTACGCGTTTTTTCTAAGGCACGGCAATTTTATATTTGCTTTGAATTGAATTGAATGAAGAACATTCCGTAGTTTGGTTGGGCGTGGAAGAAAGTTACTTCAAAACAACACTGTGAAGAACGTACCCAAAGATTGATGTAATCTCATATACAATTACTTGCTTTTTTGTCTTGGTTGAACTTGTATCGTTAGCATTTTTTTGGATTATGAGTGCAAATAAGTGAGCAGGTCATCCTATAGTTAGCATACCTGTTACTGAACGATTATAGTGTGAGTTACTTATGTATTATTCACGATAGATGGAGATCTGCAGCCCCTGCCTATCTCACCTTCATTTGAGTTTACTTGGAATGACATAGTTTTTCGCATTTATATTATGTGTTATATTTATAACGTAACTTTTATATATTTTAATGATAAAATATTTTTTATCGATAACATTATATTCAATGGGTATTGAGGCATTGTTTCTTTAAATGATTTCTCGCCTCTGAGGTGTGGCCTCTCTTGACTTGCGTCGCCTGCCGGCCGCCACTTGTCCGTCACTCGTGGCCCCACACGGCCATAACCCCTGTTCCCTGGGCGGCTCGGGGTCGACCAAGACGGGCTTGGTCAGTGCCATCATTAGGTTAACTTCGTTACCATGTACAAATCAATGTCGTCTGAATCGTTTTGTTGTTAATTCTAATTATCTATATACCTAGTATTAAATTGAAAATATTTTTTTCAAAATTTCAAAATTCGAAAATCACTTATTTAAAAAACTACGAGAATGTTTTTAAATTGAATTCTTACACATACATTTGTGTTGTTTTACCTTCAAGGTGGGTAAGGACGAAGCATCACACATTACAATTTTCTATTACTGACAAGAGAGAAATCTCATCTGCAGATATTTACGTATATTTCCAAACAACTGTAATCTAAGAAACAAATCTGTATGTATGCTGTAAATTGGAGCTGTCGAGATAATTAATTAATTCATTGATAAACTCATTCGCAAAAAAGGCGGTTTTAATTATTTCCGTCCCTTTAGAAAATACAATACCAAAAGAGGTTTTAATCATTTGAGAATATTACTGGCACATTATGAAGGGTTGTGGTGCATAAAAAAGTTTATTCCAAATTCAAATTTAAGATATAGTTTGTTTTTAGTAAAAAATGCAGTTAATTGCGTATCGTGGCTTGAATCATTAATAGTTAAAAGTAGTCCGTATTTACTATAAATCATTTTTAGATAATTGTTGTCGGGTTTTCCTATTTCCTTGATATTTTAAGTCTTGATACCATCATTTAGCGGTCTCTGAAATAGTTGATAGATCTATAACAGCAAGCAAAATAATAGCGCTACTTGAGTAAGGCTATAGTCAACTTTATGTGTCCCAGAAGCAATGTGAGTCGTTCGACTGTCCAGAGGATTTGGCATCAATATCAAGACCTGGGTCTGGAAGAAAACCATGCACAGAAGCTCGAGATGACAGCTTCCTGGGGAACCAGGCATTGAGTATACGCAAATCTTCTTATGTCGACCTCAAAAAGTCTAGAGGAAGTGAGAAGTGAACAGGTGGAACGAACAATGAACAGAAAATTAATTAAAACAATTTAGCTAGCTATTAAATCCATTGTGTCGATCGAGGAGTGTGCACACTCTTCAAAGATCGCGGTCAACTGAGCTTGCCATGTACTATAAATATTTACGACTAGTTGTCCCGACAGACGTTGTTCTGTATATAATAAATAAAATAATGTTTTTATATGAATTTGTCAATAATATATTATCATAACATCAAAAATTACTTCGTAAAATATGCACCCTGCTGTCGTTATGAAATTGTTTCACAGCAGAACTGTCAAACCGTGCGTCAATAAATTCTCTCATAGAAATTATGTATGGACACATCAAAGGAAAAACAAATTTGTTTTTATTTAATTTAGCCAAATCGGTCCAGCCGTTCTCGAGTCATAGCGAGACTAACGAACAGCAATTCATTTTTATATATATAGATGAATAGATTATATCGCTTAAGGTGAACGCCATGCTATATAGTATAGCTGTACATAGTATAGCGTTATCTGAAAAGAGCTTATGTTGTACATACTGCGGTGCAGTCAGATAAGTATTTTTTACCAGTGGAAGGCTCCTTTGCAACGGCGCCTATTCCCGCCGTGAAGCAGTAATGTGTTAGCATTACTGTGTTTCGGTCTCAAGAGCGCCGTAGGTAGTGAAATAACTGGGCGAATGAGACTTAACATCTTAATGTCTCAAGGTGTCGAGCGCAGATGAAGTGCCCCTCAGATTTTTTTGATTTTTTAATAATGTTGAGTGGCACTGCATTGTAATGGGTAGGGCGTATCAAATTCCATCAGCTGAACGTCCAGCTCGTCTTGTCCCTTAATTTCATAAAAGAAAAGTATTAACAACAGGAGTACATACGTAATTTGAGTTCGTTGGCTACTCACCGGCGTGATGCAGGGCTGTCTCGAAGGGCGCCCGCTGTAGCCGCTCCTTGCTCTCTGCCAACAAACAAACAGACACGTAAATAGATCATTGTCATTGCCAACGCCCGGACACAAACACATAAACACACGCAAACACACACACACTCACGCTGCATGTCGATTACATTCATAATATACTCACACAATACGTATTGTCTATATTTGATGTGAATAGCCATCTATAATTACTCCCACGTGAAATTTAGACAAATATTTGTAGCCTTTTTAAATAATTAATGTTACGGCTTTAACATGAAATGATCGCATAGTGAAAATAATTTTTAATAACAATAAATTATACGAAGGGCATTCAATTTACTTATAGCGAGAATCAGATGCAAACTAAAAAAATTGGCTGGAAAAACTGGAATATTGATAAGGTTAAGAAAAATAAATTATTATAATATCGTTTTTATTTTTAGAAATGGAAGTCTTTCGTTTTCTGACCCTCGAAGCGTATTGTCATTGATTTTCGAGCGGTTATTATGTATCTGTACTTGAAAAAGTTAAGCAAATTTCCCCTTTTTTACCGGCCTACCTTTATTAGTAAAATATTTATTACTTTTATATTATATCGTATGCCACCTTTGCACGACACGTCACAAATTAGGATATCATCCCCACCATCTGGATGTGTGGCGGTCCTCCACAGTGCGGTTTTCAAGGAGCTTTCTTCCACGTACTACAAAGCTGTGGAATGAACTTCCTTGTGCGGTTTTTCCGTGACGATATGACATTCAAAAAAAGCGCGTACACCTTACTTAAAGGTTGGCAACGCTCCTGTGTTTCCTCTGGTGTTGCAAGAGAATGTGGGCGGCGGTGATCACTTAACACCAGGTGTCCCGTACGCTCGTTTGTCTTCCTTTTCCATAAAAAATAAACATTAAACATCACCCAAGATTTTATTTCTAGATCCATGTAGAATAGAATGAAGAAGAGATGGAAGGTAGTATGACTCTCATACAAGGGAAAGGCTTTAACGAATATATTGGTTCAATTTCAATAGATTTTGTTTAATTTTTCTCAATGCGCGATTTATTCCCGATTTATCTAACATATTATTGGCTAGGCACTATTTCCGCCTAACCGGGATCTCTCAAACAAAGGTATGTTTCTTCCTTCCTGCTTCTTCCACTATCGTAATAATTCGTTCAGGTTAAAATATATTAAGATATACATTATATTATCTCTGCAGAGCGCTGTGACGTTGTGATTGTTTAAAAACAAACTTATGAAAATAACAACACAATTAGCTGACACATTTACAGCGGGGCCAGTGAACTTGACGGGCACAGCCAACCTACGGGATCTATTTCCGATCTCACACGGCCGCAGGTACACAGAGTACCTTGGTGAGTCGAAACTTGAATATAAGCGAGGATATAATTAAAACAAAGAGCAGATAAGCTTGCTGATTGTAACCGTATTATTGCTGGCACTAGTCTGTCGGAAGCTAAAGGTGTACTGGGGTATTATGTGACAAAACAACCCAAGAAGTCGTCGTTAACAATTACAGTAAGTAAGCTGTTTATAATATTAAGTACTAGGACATTATGTGACCTGCGCCACGTGTTGCGCTGTCTGATAGACCTCTAATACAATCCCTTGGTCATTTCATATTCAATTTCAAATATTTTTATTCAAAATAGGTTATAAAATCTGTCGGCCGGGCGTAACAAACTCAGCGGGCTTCTTTTTTATATAAAAAATGTGGTTACAATGTCAAAAGGTACAATATAATTTATTATTTAATAGCCTGGGAGCGGTCGCTCTATTCCCAATCAGTGGTATAATTAAAAAAACTCATATATGTAATTTTTTTATAAAAATAAGGGACGAGACGAGCAGAACGTTCAGCTGATGGTAACTGATACGCCCTGCCGCAATGCAGTGCCGCTTAGGATTCTTAAAAAACCTCAAAAATTCTGAGCGGCGCTACAATAAATTGCGCTTGTTACCTTGAGACATAAGATGTTAAGTCTCATTTGCCCAGTAATTTCACCAGCTCCGGCGCCCTTCAGACCGAAACACATTACTGCTTCACGGCAGAATTGGGCGCCGTTGTGGCACCCACAATCTAGCCAGCATTCTGTGCAAAGGAGGCTCCCACTGGTATTTGTCTACCCCTAACCCTATTAGCGTGACTGCCTGTTATTTGAGGGTCCTCCACTGTGTGGTTTTCAAGGAGCTTTCTTCCACGTACTACAAAGCTGAGGAATCAACTTCCTTGTGCGGTGTTTCCGGGACGATACGACATGGGTACTTTCAAAAAAAGCGTACACCTTCCTGTGATTCCTCTGGTGTTGCAAGAGAATGTGGGCGGTGATCACTTAACACCAGACCCGTACGCTCGTTTGTCCTCGTTTTCCACAAAAAAAAACGATGTCTAGAGATAATAATATCATAGACAATTGCCACTTCATTAGAAATGTCAAGTTACAAAACACACCGACAAACGCCGGCGAATTTACAAGCCTTTTAATCCAGACTCACGCGAACTGGTGTCAAGGTACCAATTAACCTCATGATATGATATCAATCAACATTATACGTTCCCACAGTAATGCGGGATCCTCATATCTCACTGATGACTCCGCTGCACCAACACCAATCTAAACTAATCAAGCTCAAGATTATCCGCTGCAAACCGCACGGGTCCAGATCGAACCGCCTTCAGCCGGGTTTAACACGATGCTAATGGTAATCAATTCAGCTGTTAACGCTTGTTTAAAACTAATTTAGAAATGTATCAAACACTCTACCAGTTGTCAGTGGGAGGCTCCTTTGCACAGGATGCCGGCTAGATTATGGGTATCATAACGGCGCCTATTTCTGCCGGGAAATAGAAATGTGTAAGCATTACTGTGTTTCGGTCTGAAGGGCGCCGTAGCTAGTGAAATAATTATTTCTTAGTAGGGCAAATGGGACTTACATCTTATGTCTTAAGGTGACGAGCGCAGTTGTAGGTCTTTCAAGAATCCTGAGCGGCACTGCATTATAATGGTCAAGGGGTATTAATTACCATCAGCTGAAAGCCTTGCTCGTTACATCCTTTATTTTCATAAAAAAATTTGAAATGTATATGACACTCGGTCGTACTGTTGGACCGTCGTAAGTAAATATATTTGAGTTACAAGTTACCGAAGAAACAGGAGAAATTATAGGCCTTAGTTTTAAGTTAATATTATTATAAATTTATTGGCTACAACTACCACAGCTTTGCACAGGATGCCGGCTAGATTATGGGTACCACAACGGCGCCTATTTCTGCCAGAAAGCAGTAATGTGTAAACATTAACCCAAAAAAAACACATATGAAAAATAATTATTCGTAGGTTTTTTGAGTTTCCTTAAAATCCGATCCGAATCGGTCCGAATTGTATTCAATCTATTTTCGAATGACGCCAACCGCGATGTATTCGGTGGAGTCGTTCAAAGAGGTTATACGAGGTTTACATACATACATACATGCATACACACACACACACATATATATATATACAGACGTACGGACACCATCGCGGGAATAGTTAGGGAAGCTTCCTAGGACCTTACAAAATAATTTCCTAATCATAGATGTTTATAATAACTGTCCGTCGAACTATGTGCCCTGTCCACTGCCACTTCAGTTTCGTAATCATTTGGGCTGTGTCGGTGACTTTGGTTATCCTACGGATCTTCTCATTTCAGATCGATGCCGCAGAAAATCTCCGAGCATAGCCTTCTTCATTCCATACATATTGTTCATTAAATGAACTAATTTTTTTTGATCTTCAATTGTAGCCAGTCATTTTTAACAGAATACTTATTATAATAATAACTATTATTTTGTAATCAGCTCAATTTTGCAAGGAGAGCCACCATCAAAAGCTCTAATATTCCACCACATGTACGTCATAGCGCATTTCACATGAGAGATAGCGGCGCGGGCGTTATCAGCTACAGAGCCACTCCACTCATTTGTAATTATTGTATAACGTTTGACTTATCTAATCCTTGATTTGAGTTCAACAGCTCACTTTATTATAACATGTCTCTTATATTAGTCACTTGGTTCGCCAGACGTAATGACCTAACTATCGAAAGCCAGATATCACATAGAAAACAGCAGTAGGAACCTAAACGAACACTTTCAAAATATATTAAAGACAAACTTGAGGTAGCCCACCAGTAGAAGGATGGATTGTGGGTACCAGAACGGCGCCTATTTCTGCCGTGAAGCAGTAATGTGTTAGCATTGTTGTGTTTCGGTCTGAAGGGCGCCGTAGCTAGTGAAATTACTGGACAAATGAGACTTAACGTGAAATGAAGTCATTTATGTTATAGTAACCTTTATCACATAAACGTTTAAATAATTCAGATATTTATTAGGA
This sequence comes from Leptidea sinapis, assembly GCF_905404315.1. NCBI lineage: Eukaryota > Metazoa > Arthropoda > Insecta > Lepidoptera > Pieridae > Leptidea > Leptidea sinapis. The sequence goes on along the minus strand of NC_066296.1, from coordinate 3,790,258 downwards.
ACATACAAAAAAAAACTAATCCGCGTTTATGTTAGATTCATTGTGTTTTGTAATTACAAAATAAACTACATATAAATAAAAAAAAAACACCATTTTACACTTGCAAGAAATCACAATAATACGACATTAAATAAGTGAGGTATACTCTATTGTGCAACTTTGCTAAGCTCATGTAGTCTCTTATCGATGACGTCATTATCAGCTTCAAGCTGAGACCATGACGTCACTCAAGGCTCCCATTAAACCAGACGATATTGATTACGGGGCTCCGTGGCCCCTTTCTTTCTTCCTACGCTAACTATAGCGGAGTTCATTAAATTATTACAATGTATGAGAACATTTAAATATGATATTGATGAAGGTGGAACATGAAAATATGTTGTGATTGCCCGAAAGTGAACATGCTTATGATAATACAAATGATTTTGGCTAGACAACATGTCCTGAGGATGCCTCGTGTAGAGGCGAAACACGTGTCGAATTGTTTAAAAACAAATATTAACACTAAAGAAAACTTAAATCATTTGTATAATTATGGATTTCCGAAAAGTAACGCCTACTTCAATAAATGCTTATAATAATATATATATTTTTCAGAAATTTAAATAAATAAATAAATTCTTTATTGCCATACAAAATATTGCAAAAATAATTAGGCGACGCGATGAAAGAATAGGCAAAAGGAAAAGGCTCAGCTTCACCTGACATGGAATCATGGATTTATGTTTCCATGCAGCGCTGTTTTTCAGCCATCCCATCCTTCCTAAGGTTGAGTGGGAGTGTGTGTGTATTTTGGCTCCCCGATTACCTAATTCAGCTATCTTTTTTTTTTAAATATAATATTAAAAATAAATGTTCATATCCTTGCAAGTGTTTGTAAGTTTGTGCGTGTGAGTGTGTGTTTATGTCAGCACACAGAAAAAATTTTTCAGAGAAAGGAATTTCTAGTGGACGTGGTTGACAAATTTGTGTTTCATAAAGTATTACAAATCAGGGTTTTTATCGGGAAATTCATGATTGCCTCAAGAAAATAGCATAAATCTTAGATCATTTATACGTCTAGATAGACTATGACAGCTGTGAAAACGACGAAAAAAATTGAATTTAGAACTATCCTCTATTTTGATCAATTCACGCACACTAACACAAAGTGTCATACAAATCGCGAGTGTAAGACGTAGCTTGTTACGCACACTGAACTAAGATTCCTGGCCTGTTTTTATTGGTCGTCTAACATTAAGAGACTCTATCTAGACGTATAAATTATCCTCGCTTAAAATAGGTATTATGTTTACGTAGCCCCCGCCATTTAAAACAGAATTACAAAAGAACCCAGGCAGTCCTGTACTAACTTATTTTAAGATGTCGAAAGCCGTTTCAGAGAAAGTTTATTAAAGGCTAACAAAATTAAAACTCCCGAGTTGATTAGTGCTTATAAATTTACTTAATGTATCAAGTTTTATGAACGATTCGGTATTTGAGCCGCTCCTCTCTTACCATTTTTCAATTGGCAACCTGTTAAACCCAATAATTGTATATTTAATCCCCCAAGTAAGAAAAAAAAATAGTTTTTTAAATTTAATTATACTCTTGAATTATGATTTCTGCACTAAAAAGCACAGATGAGGAACTCATGAACAGATCAATTTCAATTTGAATTCAAAATGGGATTTAAGAAACACTTAATGATCGAAAAATACCTCAACTCTGAGAAAAACGGTGCAAGAAATTCAGCAAATTTTTTCATATTTTAAGTTTATACAAATTAAATTGTTTTATTAATTTTTCATCATATTGTAACCTTTAATCACACAATTTCTTTTAGCAATTCCTTTATATTTAGCACAAGTATGTCACATATTTTCTAGGGTCTTGTTATACAAGTATTTCGCCAAACGAAAGACTAAGGGACACCAGTCACTGCTACCAAAAAAAAAAATATTTACTGCCCTATTGGGATCTGGTGTGCGATTGGCTGCGCAACCAATTTAGTGGTGCGACCAGCTCGGACGCGTCATGACTCTGGTCTTGGGGCGTCCCAATATATATATATATACACCCTGCCCATTACAATAAAGTGCCGATCAGGATTCTTGAAAAAACCCAAAAATTCAGTGGCACACCTTGAGACATACGAGGCTAAGTCTCATTTTCCCAAGTAATTTCACTAGCTACGATGCCCTTCAGACCGAAACACAGTAATATTTCCACATTATTGCTTCACGGCAGAAATAGGCGCCGTTGTGGTACCCAGCCGGCATCCTGTGCAAAGGGGCATCCCACTGTATTTTCTGTAGCAACAGTATTGCATTAATATTGACTGCACTGACCCAAGTTTGCACTACCAATCAACTAAAAACCATATGTCGTATCCCAGCTCTTCGACAGCACTTCCTTTCGAAATCGGCAAATGCCCCCGCGCCGCGGTATGCCTCAGATCAGCGTGATTTTAGCGCGCGCGCAGCGTTCTGTCAATGCGTATTATTTTACGTGTATTAATAGATTGCTTATAATTAGGATGATTTGAGTTAATGTATCTGAAAGCTATTGAGACAAGCTATAAGACCATACAAAATAAACCATCTTATAAAGAACATCAGGATCAGAATTTGGTCAGGGCGTAGTGTGCCGTACGGCACTTTCGAGCCAAACTCCTTCTAGAAATCCAAAAAGTTCCTGGGTACGTCCCAGTAGACGGAAACGTCTCGGAGTCCTCTCATTTTCGAGATTTTTTGCCATTGATCGGCCGCTTCAGTACATTCCAGAATAACATGAGTTTCACCTTCGACCTGACATCCTGTGCGTTTAAGGGGCATACCGTTACGCCGATAGTGAAAAGTTTTTGTTTAGTGATGCGCAAACCGTCAGGGTGCTTACCATAAGGCGGGTTTCGAATCTTTCACAAGATGCAAGCAAGAGAAATACAAGAAACGGTGACAAACTGGTGAATGCACATAGATTTCATAATGCATCCTACGGAAAATGTAGTAGTGTAAAAATATCTAATTAACTCCCTCCAAGCTTACCCGTATTACCCGTCCAACGATTTAAAAAGCATCTTTTTACATGTTTTTATTCCATAAATGAAATGTTAACACATTCGCTTAAATTAAATTGATTTACAAAATATATTAATTCTAGTCTCTTAATAATGACATCTAATAATAATGTATATAATTTAAATTGACCAATTAGTTTCTTGCTACTTCTTCTCATTAGCTCAACCCTTTACGATGTAGCGGTAAATTCAATAGGAAACAATTTTTTTTTGACATGCATGTGTCATTTCCGTGACCTACATGAATAAAGTGTTTTTGAATTTGAATTTGAATTTGACCTAGAAGTGCTGTTGAAGTGCCTAAAATATAGAGTTTATTAATGTTAAATCAATTATAATAAAAACTAGAATTTTGTAATGAAATGAAAAATGAATTAATACTTAATAATAATTTTACAGGCCAAAAATGGCCGATATTTATGATTTATTTATGATGAATCGACGTTTCAGTGTCAAGGACGATAGTGGAGGGACTGCTCCTGGGATTCCTCTGGTGTTACAGAAGAATGTGGGCGGCGGTGATCACTTAAAATCAGGTGACCTTTGCGACTGTTTGTCCTCTTCCCTAAAAGTACTAAAATGTTATTTAACAACTAGGTGCAAAAACAAATATGAACGATTATCTACCTGAGAGGTATCTGTCGTAGTTTCCATTTATCACATTACAAATATAGCAACAGTAGGCTACAGTGATCCGGTCGCGGAGCCCTAAAGAGAATCTGTTAATTGTTGTCAATCGGAATTCAAAATAAACGAAATGTCATATTACTTCTAGTTAACACTCGATGGAAAATTTGACAATTAAGATATAAAAAATAGAGTAATGATTTTGAAGCTTAAAAAAATTGTGTCGCAAAGCAAAGCGAGAACTTTAAAAAATGTGTCGTTATTTGTAATTATAATTATAAACATCTTTATAAATAAATCCAGTGTCCTGATGTTTGTTTCCAGTGAACTCCTAAACTAATGAACGGATTTTAATAGGGATTACTCATGGAGTGCAGTCTAGTCCAACTTGAGAGATAGGATAGTTTTTATTTCGATTTGGGACCCATAATTATTTGTATTTCCTATAATTGTTTTGAATGGACATATTTTCTATGAGAGAATTTATTGACGCACGGTTTGACAGTTCTGCTGTGAAACAATTTCATTATAACAACAGGAGAACATTTTACGAAATAATTGTTGATCACGAATAGACAAATCTCGCTCGGTATAAGTTAAGAAACACTCCTCAAGCTAATAAATTTTTTGTCAGTGTCAACGAAGAGTTTTTAGATACAAATAATTACTAACAAGTATTTTATTTTATAATTCATAATAATTTTTCAGATTCCAACAACCTGCCTCAAGCTAAAACTGATGACATTAAACACTACAAATCATCACCATCATCATCATCAGCTGGAAGACATCCACTGCTGGACTAAGGCCTCCCCCAAAGATCGCCATGACGGTCGGTCCTGCGCTGCCCTCATCCAACGTGTTCCGGCCATCTTGACCAGATCAACGGTCCGTCTTGCGGGGGGCCTACCAACTTTGGACTTTACTGCCAACGGCCATCTGTCCGTCGAGCTATGCGCCCTGCCACTTCAGTTTCGCAACCATCTAAACTATGTCGGTAACTTTTTGTTCTCCAACGGATCTCCTCATTTCTGATTCGATCTCGCAGGGAAACTCCGAGCATAGCCCGCTCCGTTGCCCGCTAAGCGACAATGAGCTTCCTCATAATGCCCATAGTTAGCGACCACGTCTGCATTCCATATGTCATCACTGGCAACACACATTGATTAAAAACCTTCGTCTTCGTAACACTACGGCTATCATTCGGAATTTATTTACATTACACACACAATGAAAGAGACTTAGTAAAGGAATCCACTGAGCATAGAACCTGCACGCACATCAAATCGACGAATAATTAAACATTATGAAACATCGCTGTCATAAACAAAAGTAACGATTGTAAATATTGTTATTTAATTTTATAGACAGTTAAATTTATCAGCTCACATAAAATTGAGTCATAATGAAGGTAATGTTAAAGGTGGCCATGTCAGTCAACTTACGATATTTCACCAGTATTTGGAGTGCAGTTAATATGATATGAGGAATGTGATATTGTGATAAATCTTTTACTATAAATTTAATGGTAACATTAAACTCTACATACTCCAAATTTCAAATGAACGTTCCTGAAAGCTAATTAAAATGAAGTCCTGTTTGTAGTACCACTATCCGGAAGTAATATTTTCCTGAAACCCATTTCCAGACTCTGTAGGTAATATAACTCACTGACTAAATCTAATGACACTGATATATACTGATACTAGGGGTCCCAACAGACGTTGTCTCGTACACACATCTTAAATATTACAATTTAGAGCTTATTTGAATAAGCAGCTTAGACCATTTTAATATTTTTTATTTATTTATAATCTAATTACAAAATCAAATGCCATTAATAATGATAATTAAAAGGTTTATTTAGTTCAAAAAGTTTACGTAATTCTTATAACTAATAACGATATGTACATTACAGAACCAAAATGGTGTCTAGTCAGCATTATGTTGGAAATTTTACTTCTCAACGCTTGTATTCTATAGACACCGAGACACAGACTTCGAGAATTAAATATTTATTAATTAAAATAGATATCTCATCCCCCAAGTCTACTGCTACCATAAACATTGGCAATGAAAATAATAAAATTATATATTTACTTTAATAAAATATTTAAAAAAAAACAGTTTAATCTGTAATATAAGTATAAGTAATACACTTATCTATTTACTATTACTATGTATGTAGTTACAAACCTATCTTGGATGACAACGACTCCAAAAATTACAATAATCGTTACTAGAATTAGATTGTATAAAAATACGCAATTATTTTTATACTTTTTAGTGCATATTATATCTATTGTTTTGGAATAGTGTTTTGGATGTCGGTTGTTTCTTGTTAAAAAAAAAATTGTAGCTATTAATACGTTCTATAACAATGTAGAATATTTTTTTGTTCTATCACCAATCTTTTCCGCAGTGCACGCGATGACAGAATTTTTAATGACTAATTGTTTGGGTTATATTTTTGCATTTTTATTAGGGATCTCAATTTTTTTTTTTTGAAAATGTAACATAGCCTATCACACAGTGATGCAGCTGTCTAATTTTGAAAGAATTTTAGTAATCGCTCCAGTAGTTTTTGTGTGAAAATATTACAAACATACAGAAACACAAATGTTCCTCTTTATAATATTGCAACCAACTAAATTATAGATTTTTTCGAGGTAGTCGTCTTACAGTAATTGCTTTAAACAATCATCAGGTCAGTTTCAGGCCGTCGTGGCCATATTTCAGACAGAAGTCTAACATACATTCGGCTTTCGATTCGATTTGACAGAGAGTTAACAACAACTATATCAATTAACGAAACGAGATCGCGACGCACGAGGCCCGAATGTTTTATTAGCTGTTACACAAATAATTCCAACTGCTCTATTAATAGCAATGACAATGAAACTGTAGGGATTAAGGTTGACTGTATGTGTTTGTATATCACCCGTTAGTTGCTCCATGACAGTTTCACCAAAATTCTAATTACTTACGGCCTTTCCCAATATTCAGTCTATCTCTTACTTGAGATAAAAATCGTAACTATCGTTGACTCTTCTGTTCCAAAAAACTTATCGACGGTAACTTACCTTTTCCGTAAAAGCTGTCTGGCAATGTGACGACGTATAGCTTACCAGCGATAGAGGTTTGTATGGAAATTTCTAATGACTTCTAATGACTTATCGGGTATATTGGGACAGCTTCAGATTATTGATAAGCTAATTACTGACGACTGTAGATAGTATATTGGGAACGGCCTTTAGTTTGACAGATTGATTTTTTGAGAAAAAATTTACGTGTGACTTTATGCTTACTACTCGGGTAAGTCGAGTTAGTAAGTCTTTTATGGGGCGATGTATATGCTTTTACAATATGATCCCAGAAAATGTACAAAACAAATGCGGTACGAAATTTAAAAGAAATAAAAAGTATTTGTGTGGGAAAGGTTATTATAACATAAATGATTTTCTTAATGATACCCACAGACTGGGAATGAAGCAACCACCGTCAGGCTCTTTAATTATGAATGTTTATTGTACGATTACATTTTAATCAACATTTTTATATAAAAAAAAGGCCCGCTGAGTTTCTTGCTCTTTTTTGAATTGGTGGTAGTTTTTCACGTTCAATAAGTGATTTTGAATCCTATTTTGAATAAAAATATTTGAATTTGAATACTACAATATAGTGGCAGTTAGAATTCTTGATTGAACCCGAAATTCTGAGCGATATTGTGTGACTTTGAGAGAATGCTGTTTTACTTATACCAGTGGGAGGCTCCTTTGCACCGTATGCCGGCTAGATTAAAGTACCACAACGGCGCCTATTTCTGCCGTGAAGCAATAATGTTAAGCAATATTGTGTTTCGGTCTGAAGGGTGCCGTAGCTAGTGAAATTACTGGGCAAATGAGACTTGACATCTTATGTCTCAAAGTGACGAGCGTAATTGTAGTGCCGCTCAGAATATTTATTTTTGAATAATCCGGAGCGGCACTGCATTGTAATGGATAGAGTGTCTCGATTACCATCAGCTGAACGTCCTGCTCGTCTCGTTCCTTATTTACATATAAAAAAACAGCTTCGTGGCAAAGTTTGAATGAAATTAGATGACAGTTCGGTGATAGCGTACTGTGGGTGTTATCTTCAAATCAATATTCCAAGGATGGCATTAATAGGCATGAGGGTGAATGTGATAAGTTCGCTGATGCTGGTACTTCGGCGCCAGGAAGCTATGATATGATATATGATTGGTATATGTAGTAAAAATAGATGAGGAGGAGCAAATACCACCTCCGGGGCAATAAAGGGCGCTAAACTTCATAATAACAACTATGACGAATACTATCTTTGACGCATTTCATCTGCAGCCGCCCTAAAAAACGAGATCTGGAAAGGTCTTGAAACGTCGGGTTAACTAAAAAAAAAGACAGTCTCTGGAGAGAGTACCGAGTGTGTTTTTGTACGGACCGGTGGTTGGTGTAGTTAAGCAGTTCAGGTACCTAGGACATTTGTTGACGGAACGGTTGTATGACGATGATGACATTGAGCGCGAGCGGAGGGCCCTTGCAGTCAGAGGCAACATGCTCGCTCGACGATTTGCAAACTGCAGCAAGGATGTAAAAACCACATTATTCAAGGCATACTGTTTAGGCATGTACACCTGCCAGCTGTGGGTAACGTTTTCGCAGAAAGCTATGAGCAGAATAAGAGTCCAGTACAATGACGCGTTCCGGGCTCTTATGCGGCGATGCTGCAGCACGTCGGGCATGTTCGCAGACGCTGGGCTCCCCGACTTTTTCGCGATAATCCGGTCTCGGGTTGCCTGTTTCTGGCGGAGACTGCGACGTTCCGACAACAAATTACTCGTGGCTGTCTCTGACGACATCAGGAATCCAGTGTTTAATCGCTGGATCTCTGTTCACATGGAAAATTTACTGTACAAATATGTGCAATATGTATATAGTTTTAGTTACTCTAATTTTACTTTTTACTTGGCACCCCTTTACAGTGTCTTAATTTTTTTGTAACTATGGGTTTTAATTATGCCTGAAATAGATGCCTTGTATTTATTTAAAATAAAAATATAACTTTTACGCAAAAATCAAATGTCAAAACAGTTATAATTACACGCGTTTTGATCCTAAGTGTTTTATTTAAATGTGTAACACTTGTTGCGTGCGTTTTTTTATGAAAATAAGGGACAAGACGAAAAGGACGTTCAGCTGATGGTAATTGATACGCCCTGCCCATTACAATGCAGTGCCGCTCAGGATTCTTGAAACCCCCAAAAATACTGAGTGGCACTACAACTTTGCTCGGCACCTTGAGACAAGATGTTAAGTCTCATTTGCCCAGTAATTTCACTAGCTACGGCGCCCTTCAGACCGAAACACAGTAATGCTTACACATTACTGCTTCACGGCAGAAATAGGCGTCGTTGTGGTACCCATAATCTAGCCGGCATCCTGTGCAAAGGAGCCTCCCACTGGTAAATCAAAGAAAACAGCGTTAACATAAACCTATTAACATCAGATGACAAATATGTACATTAAAACCTAAATTATTCTTGCCACTCATTACTTATTGAATTTCACAGCGATTTAAGGTGAATAAGTTTTATATTATTATACTAGCTGACCCGGCAAACGTTTATTTGCCATATAAATTATTATTAGAGTTAGACCGCCTCATGGACATTGCAACATTACTTTATTTTTCTAAAAAAAAAAAAAATTGTAAAATAAATGTAGCCTAAGTTACTCCTTATTACATCAGCTACATGTCAATAAAAGTCCCGTCAAAATAGGTAAAGCCATTTCAGAGATTAGCCGGAACAAACAGACAGACAGACAAAAATTGTAAAAAAAATATTTTGGTGCATGTACCGTATATATATTCATATACATGTAGTAAAAAACGGTTATTTCAATATTACAAACAGACAATTTTATCTAGATGTATGTATAGATGTATAGATTAATATGTTGAAGTGAGATTATGAGTTTCATTACATTTCGAGCATAACCTGACTCGCATTTCGTTCATGAATTAATAATAATGAAATATAAAACAAATGATTTCCTGGATCAATTAACCTAAATAAGACAATATTTACTAAATAGTAGGTATTGTTCTTGCAAACAGTATCTTTTTAATATACTATGTTCGGAAAATAAAGAGATAATTGCGTAATTAATATTGTTTACAGTAAGAAACCGGACGTAAATAGCAAAGAAATAAATTAAGTACCCTCATTTTATATTAATTTAATAATGTATCAATCATATTAATTATTGTCATTCATTCACATGTAGAACAAGTGATTAAAAATTAAAAACAACTTTTTTATTATCTGTTTGAAACATTGAAGGGTTAGAAATAATATTAAATCGATTTGATTACTATCAGTCATGGTAATTTTACGAAAAGTCTATATTTATATAATGAAAATGGTCTATGTTTGAGGCTCAATCACGCCTAAACCACTGATCGTATCGACATGAAACTACCACCATTCGATGCGAAATTTATCCTAGATGGTAACTAGACTGGCTACCTATTTTTTTACTGTATTAGTAATTATATGAATAAAATTTAATTTATTTCCTTTTAAAATTCGTTCAGTGAAGCAGGCGGGAATGGCTTGTGTTTATATAAATAAATATTTTTTTTACTGACTTACCTGCTTGCTCTTCCATCTTAATTAACTTAGCACTTAATAACTTAATAGACCTAATATCACAACGATAACACAATAGTCTATAATTGTCAAAATGTCAACTTTTTATCCCATTTGTTTAGATTTATTTGAATTTGACTCGGAACCGTCGCTTCGATGACATTGGTCGCGGGCGGAGCATTAGCCGTTCAGACGTGTACTGACGAGTGGGAACTGTCGACTGGCGACGGGCGGTTTGAAACTGGGCACTGGGCAAGTATCTACCAGCAATGTAATAATGTATTCTGTGGTGGCTGTGAGTGGTGACTACAGAAAACGCGACGCGTAGACCGAGGCCTCGACGCCTGCTACGAGTTACGACCACCGTCGAGTATTGAGTCGTATTCGATACTATCACATAAGTGTGTCCACTTGCAGCTGAAACAATTGATACTCGTTACGATAACAATGATGCTTAATATTATATTTTGAATAGTGATTATGGTTATGGTTTGTAAAGTGGCTTTGATCCAGTTCAGTTCAGCCCTGTTTCACTGCGACCAATGTGATCTATTGTGATAGCCACTGTTAACTTTAGCTCACTGCTAAGATTGATTTTTTTCATGAATCTTATTATGTCTTTTGCAGAGAGCTGACGTATCTCAAGTGGTTGAAGAATTGGGCTTCTCAAAGAGATGCAACGTTTACGCGTTAAAGGACCACATTCAAAGAGAATGTGTAGCGGGGATTCATCTGCACTATTACAGAATCTACTCGCTCTGCAATCTCTGAGCCCTAAGATTGAGAGGTGTTTGTTTAATCTGCTGTGCCCTTTGCGCCCCTATTAAGTTACATACAATCTTAATATATATCTTAATATATATAAATCTCGTGTCACAATGTTCGTTCTCAATGGACTCCTAAACTAATGAACGGATTTTAATGGTGATTACTTCATGCAGTTTGGTCCAACTTGAGAGATAGGATAGTTTTTATTTCGATTTGGGACCCATAAATATTTTTATTTTCAATATTTGTTTTGTATGGACATATTTTCTATGAGAGAATTTCGTGACGCACGGTTTGACAGTTCCGCTGTGAAACAATTTCATTCTAACAATAGGGAGCATATTAACGAAATAATTTTTGATGTTTTGAAATATAAAACAGTTGTTTTTTTACTATCTACAGAACAACGTCTGTCGGGGCAGCTAGTATGTATATAAAATACATATGTATTTAGTAAAAAAATAATTATAGTTTTCTGTTATATATATATAATTGTCTAAACACTGTCTTTGGCATAAACTTACGAGGTTTTAACTCTAAGTTTACATTGTTTCTATCTTACGCGCATTTTATTAGCTTCACCTGTATGTATGTTTGTTTGTAACTGACAAATTTGGGCACGATTTTGACCCTCTTTAAACGGCGAAATTTCTTTCAAACTTCGTTTATTTATCGAAGACCGATGACAATACATTAATTTGATAAAAAATTTCCATTTTTCAAGATTCTTTCTTTAATTTATGTAATTTTTTCATCAATCGTCGTTATGGCAGGAATTGGTTTTCATTTTAAATTTTAACCATTTATTATTTTCAACCAAAGCATGTTTTTTAGTTTTTTAAAAACTTTTTTTTACTGCACTGTAATTAATGGGACTATTTTGGTTTATCAGATTTAATTAATTAAATTAAATTAAATATAGATATTGTTTCATAAGAATTAATTACCAATTCGACTCAATACATATAATTTTATTGGTGGTACAAAGCCCTGATTGAATTTATTTTGTAATAAATAATATTCTACTAGTGATTCTTTTTGGTCTAAGCCTAAACATCTATTTTAATGGATGAATGAAAACCAAACGAACGCTTGTGTCGATTCTACGTAAATAATAGGTACAAAGTTTTGTTGGTTTAAGCAAAGTAAGTAAAGAATATTTAGGAAGATCTTCGCGGTAGATAGGCGACATAAGTGGGAAGAGACGGTGTGCGGGGAAAGGGGTGCTTGCCGGCGATCACTAGGTAAGTGCCGGCAGAGCAGTCAGGGTTAGCACTTGTGAGTTATTAAATCATAAATATTTAATAATAAAACGATTTTTATTTGAATCTGCTTATTAAAATTGCAGTCTGCTAATTAATTAAAAGTTGTTTTAAAAAAGTTAGGTCTAATTTATTGTAGCCAAGTAGGTTAATGGCATTTTGATAAAAAAAATTACCAATGGGAGGCTCCTTTGCACAGGATACCGGCTAGATTATGGGTAGCGGCGCCTATTTCTACCGTGAAGTAGTAATGTGTTAGCATTACTTTGTTTCGGTCTGAAGGGCGCCGTAGTTAGTTAAATTACTGGGCAAATGAGACTTAACATCTTAATATCATTTAAGAATCCTGAGCAGCACTGCATTGTAATGGGCAGGGCGTATCAATTACCATCAGCTGAACATCCTGCTCGTCTCGTCCCTTATTATCATAAAAAAAAGGTCTTTATAAGTTACTTAAGTTACGTCTGTCTCATTGATTTGTTCTTACAGATGTTAGAGAAGCTACAAAATATAAAGATCGATCGAAGATTTGTTTGTAGATGCGATATCGACCTCTCTCCACGCGTCTCGCGCTTAACCTGATGCCTCATCTCCACAATCGGCGATAATCGTTACTTGTATGATCGTCTGTCATCGGCAAGTTAATCGTTGGTCATCGTGCAAGCATCCACACGATCGTCCGTGATCATTTATTGAGCGACAGTCCTTCAAGATGGACATAACTGAGTAAATGATTTAATAATATTATTAATAAAATTGATGAGCGATTTTAAGCCTTACAGTATCGATAAATATCTGAGTAACTTTTTACCTACCTTATTTTTATCTTTGTGATATTTATGTTTGGGATTCCATATTTCTGATACAGTCCTCATAGTAACGATAAATATCTGAGTAACTATATACCTACCATATTTTTATCTTTGTGATATTTATGTTTGGGATTCCATATTGTGGGTAGTTCTGATAAAGTTTTATGAATTTAAATGTTTCTTCATTTCACCACCGAGTAGTTATTGTATCTACCTCGCGCTATGTAAATAAATGGAAAACAAAACAACGCCGCGAAGTATGTTAAGCTTCGCTCACTGTCCAGTGTCTTCCAGTGAATCAATGACCGGCGATCGTGTGGGCACGCGCACGCAACCACACGCGAATTCCCTTTGATGCGTGCCCGAAAAACTGACAAGTCACCGATCGCCTATGACGATTATTCAAATTCAAATATTTTAATTCAAAATAGGATGGGACATCACATATCAAAATCTAAAAACTACCACCCATTCCAAAACGAATGCCTCAGACCTGAGTAGAATGGCCGCAACATACTCAGCGGGATTTTTTTTCATCAAAAAAATTTGTTTACAAAGTAATATTGTACAGTAAAACTTATTATTTAATAGCCTGAGGGCGGTCGTTCTATTTCCAATCTGTGGTATCATTAAGAAAGTCATTTATGTTATATAGATGACGATCGGCGACTAGAAGCGAATAAGCCCCCCACTAGATTGTGCTCGCGTGTAATCGCCTTTAATCGCCGATTGTGTGGAGGCGCCATAAGAGAACCAACCATACTAAGGAAGACACTACTAACTCAGGGCCATGCGTTCCAAGTACTTTGGTTCAAGTATCAGTGCATTTCAATGAATCATTTGCTTTGAAAACTGTTCTTTTACATTCGATATTTCACGCTCTTTACAGTTGAGAACTATAGTAGGCTGTTCAGTCTGAATTTGTTTATGAAGCAGTCAATGAACAGGTATTAAAACATTTATTTGTCTTGGGGCGTGCGATCTTAAGTGATAAAAGAAGATTAGATTTTATTTACTTTATTTTAACAACGTTTAATTGTAACCTGTTGAATGTCCTTAAATAAATAAATTTTACACTTTTTTTATGGAAGAGCAGGACAAACCAGTGGGAGGCTCCTTTGCACAGTATACCGGTTAGATTATGGGTTATAACCACAACGGCGCCTATTACTGTGTTTCGGTAATGCCAAAGTCCAAATTTACGATCACTTAGAATTTAGATATTCAGCTTTGGAGTAATAGGATACAATTAAACTTTTACTACGCCCAAGCTCTTTGCTACTACGCCTGCCGTATCTAGTTGAAGCGCAGCGGACACCAATCCTTAATCTAAGGGTTAATAGAAAAATCTAAAGCTGGCAGTCGTGAATATCATTTGACCTAGATAAACAAGGCAATTTGATTTTGGTTGTGAAAAACATTCCCTTCGTCCCTTTCCGTTTAGTATATGTCCCACCATATTGCGTGTAACTTGAAAATTTACCCTTCCAAAGATAACAACGTTATACGAGACACCGATCTGCAAAAAATGAGTTATATCAATCAGCATTGAAGCATTGAACCGCTGTTATTGGAGCGAGGTTATCGCGTTAATTGTTTATATTAACTACAATGTATATGACTCAGGCACAAACCCAATAATGAGAAAGATGCCGGTATGGTCTGCCATCAGCCAACTGAAACTGGACGTTTCACAATAAATGTTTACTTGCCGTCAATGGAGATACCGTTTTCGTAACACAATCATCGCTGGCACATCAACAGCACACAGCACACTCAAACACACTGACAACGTCTTCATACCATTCATCCACATCTCAATCAACGACAAAACCATCATCCGATCAGCACTAACTGGCGAGTGTTTCATCCTCATCTGACACTCCTGTGATTCCTCTGGTGTAAGAGAATGTGGACGGCGGTGATCACTTAACACCAGATCAGCTGATGGTAATTGATACGCCCTACCCAATCTTCACTACAATTACGATCGTCACCTTGAGACATAAGATGTTAAGTCTCATTTGCCCAGTAATTTTACTAGCTACGGCGCCCTTCAGACAGAAATAGGCATCCTGTGCAAAGGAGCCTCCCACTTTTAAGCTCATTTTGGTTAACACCATATTGCCTAAATTAAATATGTAATAAGTTGAGTATGTATTGAGTATCAAAATACTTTATAAGTGTTGGTGTAGTTAAGCAAATAAATATTGGCTCTTACGATAATTAAATTAAATTACGAGTGTACTTCTCCATAAAGGTCGGCCTTGGAAGGTAACGAGGGAGAGGGAGGCGTGTGGTGCTCTCACCAGGGGAGGGGAGGGGAGGGAAGAAACGAGCGTAGGAATCACCAGATGATCACAGAAAACCACAGAAATGACAAGTATAAATAAATATATATACTACTAGCTGACCCGACAGATGTTGTTCTGTACCTAATAAATAAAATTTGAAAACAAAATTTTAAGAACGATGCGGGACTCGAACCATCTCGAGTTCCGTGCGAGTGCTCTTCCAACTGAGCCAACGAGTCGAGTCATAAATTTCATAAATTTTTCAAATTTAATTTGTGTACCTAAAGATGTACTGAAAATTGTTGACAAATCAACAAAGTTGAATTTTTTTGTTGAATCTATCATTACTGTATTCCTGCATGTTGAAAATGAAATGAAAAATTTATATTATGTTACTGAGGTTCCTAACACAAATTAAAATTACTCAAAACTCTTTCTTCAAATTATTGTTCCACCAATGGGAGGGTCCTTTGCACATGCTGCCGGCTAGGTTATGAGAACCACAACGGCGACTATTTCTGCCGTGAAGCAGTAATGTGTAAGCATTATTGTGTTTCGGTCTGAAGGGCGCCGTAGCTAGTGAAATGACTAGGCAAATGAGACTTGACTTCTTATGTCTCAAGGGGACTAGCACAATTATAATGCCGTTCAGAATTCTTGAGGTTTGAGAAGAATTCTGAGCGGCAATGCATTGTAATGGGCAGGGCGTATCAATTACCATCAGCTGAGCGTCCTCACTAACAAAATTAAAACTCAAATTATAAGGATTTTTAAAAGTGAATACACATAAATAAAAAATTATTTATTTTATTTTATTTATTTATTTATTACACTTTTTTGACACCACATTAACAAAATATAACTTAACTACTAACATACATAATTACATGATATGGTGCAAATGGCGGCCTTATCACTATATAAATAAAGCATTTTTGATCAATTTTCCCAGGATGGTCGTCAACTGTACAGGATTCTGGTACCAAATTATTGTTGCATGAAATTGTCAAAATGTTCATAATATTCAAATACCCACAATACAAACTTTAGTAACCAATTAAGTGGTTAATGAAACTGAAGTTATTTACCGCTCAATCAACTATTTGTAGCTAATTATCCGTGAAATTAGCTAGTTTAGTTTAGTTTGTTTGTCTGAAGATTGATAGGTATAAGGAAACTTGATTTCCGATACTTAAATACTTTATAAACTAAAAATATAAAATTACTTCTTATGATATGGAGCGGCCGGGGTATTTTAAAGTTTTTAATAAAAATCTTTTATTTAGTAACTTGTGTTACAGATCGCAGAAGTTCGGCCTCTGGCGTTCGATAACTGAAATTGTTCTTGAAGGATTCTAATTATTTTAATATGTGTTATTCATATTGGACTCCGGTCGAAAACTCGCCATAAATAGTTGATGAACTTTCGATTTTTTTGACCTCTGACCTTGAAATTTAATAGTTGCGTACACCCTACCATATATAGGTTTTGAGACAACTTTTAGGGTGTAAATATACAAGTATTTACAGACATACAGCTGGGTATCTCGAATTCCAAGGTGAACTTGCTCTAATGACTGGACTAAATACTATGATTAAATTAAATTAAAACTATCATTACGTAGAAGCGTACCAAGAATACTGGCAGCATTTCCACGTTGGATAGCTAGGCTGATCCGATGACTGAAATAGCTGCCAGTGCTTGGGTTGCCAGTATTTAGGCCCTATGGAGGCGAGCAGATGGTACTTTGTACATTCTCCGCGCCTCTGGGCCCCACAGGCCAAGTGTCTCGTCACCAAACGGCACAAAGATGTAAGACTCACTGAGACTGACATATTTGCGACGTTTGCTGTCTGAACATAGTGTGCAAGCTGATTAAAATTGGTTAATTTATCGGTAAATTCTAAATATTTCTCAGAATTGCTTTTACCGTTTAAAGATTCTTTATCGCGATCGAGATTTTATTTTACCGGTAGTGCGCATCAAGCTATGCGAAGCCCTGGTCTTATCCAAGTTTAATTATGCTGATACAGTAGTAGGGCCACGCTTACTTGCACATACTAAGAATTTAATACAACGTGTGCAAAACGCATGTGCACGCTACTGCTTCGCCATTCCACGGCGTGATCACGTAACACCTTATTTAAATAAAAATAAAATTTTAAAAAATGGATTATCGTATGCATTTACACTTTGTTTCGCTTCTTTTCGATATAATAAAGTATAAAGTGCCGCTATATCTTTATAGTAAATTACATTGGTTGAAAGATAATACTAGTGAATACGTCACAAGAGCATCTAAGTATAGATTACAAATGCCGTTACACAGGAGTGCAGCTTTCCGGGGTAGTTTCAAGTTTACAGCCACTAAATGTTGGAATGACTTGCCACCTCCTCTCTGTGACCTGAAAACAACTTCGAGTTTCAAATTAAAATATAATATACAATCAATAACCCATAAGTATTAGAAAAACAGTAACTTCAATTTATAATACATAAAGTAGCATTACTTGAAACACCCTGGATCTTTACAAATTGAAATTATAATATTTTTTTCCCATGCAAACATATTGTACAAACCGACTATTATTATTTAAAATTATTCTGAAAATATTGGAAAATAAATTAATATTACCTTTTTGTTACGACCAAATAACGTGTCTATTGCCAATTTATTTTTTCTTTCTTCTTATTCTCTTTATACCCTGTGTCCGCGAAGTTTACATTTTTTAACAATAAATTATGACTGTAGTTGTGTTATAAAAATTTATTATTTATTTTGTTAATATAGTTATAAAATTTTGCTTTAAGTGTAGAAATATGTATTTAAATTGTAATTGAAGATGTAGGAAGTATTTGTATACCGCAGTCGCTGTCCGTGCTGCGTAACACATTGCCTACTAAAAATCAGTGTCGAGTCTCTGAAGGCTCGACGTATACTGAGTGGGCCTCCGATTGGCAATACTAAAATGATTGCACTGCACCTCAATCTAATTGTTTTATTTATTTTAATTTTACTAGGTCTGTTTTAATTATTTTTAGTGGTTTTTATAGTTTAAGTTCATAATTTTGTCAACTTATAATTTTAATCTAATATTTTATGTTAAAATTACTTGTTTGTTAAAGTTATTATATTATAAACTATGACCTATTTTAGCAGTGTAATTATGCTGCCAATAAAGTTTATTATTATTATTATTATATTTATTAATTCGTTTAAGAGTTAATCGCAGACAGACAATGTGACACGAGATTTTTATATATAGCGATTAAAGCAAAACTACTATTAATACAAGGACTACAAAGTTTATGGTATGGACTTATTTCAGAGTATATTTATGAAAACATTAGTAATATTTAATATATTCAGTCAGAAAATGCTTTATCCTTTACAAATGAAAAGGCCGTGAATTATATTGTACGCGTTAGTGATTCAGTCTCAATATGAGAATGTATTGTCTTAAAGTAATATTTATTATAAAATCAACCGAGGAGTAACCCTGATGATGAACTTAGGTTATCTGTAACCAATGGAGTCCCTCGTTCGCCCGTTGAATGATGGTGTAAAATTTATAACATCTAAGTAAATTAATTTATAATCATCAGTGAAAGGGATATTTATGTACTTTTCACCCGATGTCAGCAAGCTTTTTGATCAAGCCACTCTCTTTAAATGTATACATTGGTTAATGAAGTTACTTGTTGACGATTTGTTTATTTACTTATTAATTTATTTACCCACCCACAGCTTAACATAGAAAAATACAGTAAAATCATTCTATATAAAAATTATTGACTGGTACGCAAGCCAATTACAGGTGTGTTACATCTTGCTATATACATAATCATCAAGATACCGTCTTAAGTGTAATAAAATAATATATATTTTTTTTTATTGTTTTTCGATAAGCACCAAACTCCAAGTCTTTTTTTTTATGAAATTCGGGGACTAAACGAGCAGAAGATGGTTACTGGTACGGATTCTTGAAATACACAAAAATTCTGAGCGGCAATACAATAGCGCTCGTCACCTCTAGACATAAGATGTTTAGTCTCATTTGCCCAATAATTTCACTAGCTACAGCATCCTTGAGTCCGAAACACAATAATGTTTACGCATTACCTACTGCTCCACGGCAGAAATAGGCGCCGTTGTGGTACCCATAATCTAGCCGGCATCCTGTGCAAAGGAGCCTCCCACTGGTGGTCTGCTTTGTTGCTAAACACTAAAGAGTCCTAACGGGAATATTATATCGAGATAAAAATTTGTGTTATTTTATAGGATTTCGCCGAATCCTAGCTTTTATAGCTTTACGATCTTTATTATTTATTTATTATTTTATTTTATTTTACAACTTTACGAATCTTACAGCTAGATACATATTAAAAATTAATCTATTATGCAGCAGATAGCATTTACAAGTTTTCACAAATAATAACTATTTATTGTATAGAGTCGTACCTACATTTAATATAATATTATATAACCTACCTTGCTTTATATAAATTAAAAGTTTTTATTTACTTGACGTCTAAATTGAAATGGTGTCGTCTTGAATAAGTCAAGATCGTATTCACTATTAACTTCATTATAAAGTTTGCATGCTCTTATAAGAAAACTGTTCTGTCTATAATTACATTTTGCTGATTGTATTTCAAGTATGTTGCCCCGCCTTTGGGAGCTGACAGTGGTTCGTAAGCCAATCTGCTCTAGCAGTTCTGCACAGTTAACTCTACCGTTTGCTATATTTAGCATATAAGTAATGTCTGCAACACGTTGCCTTTCTTGGAGAGGCAAAAAATGTAATTTTTTACAGCATGACATGTAATTATGGTAATAGTTTTTTGTACGGAATTGTAAGTAACGTATGAATCTATTCTGTATTGATTCAATGCGGTTAATGTACACATTATAAACTGGATTTCATACTGGAGATGCGTATTCTAGATGGCTACGAACGTAAGCACAGTATAATATTTTCATCAGTTTAATTGATGTTAGTTCAGAACACATCCTTATGATAAACCCTAATGTTTTATTAGCCTTAATAATTATATTGTTTATGTGTAGATCAAATAGAAGCTTTGAATCAAAGATAACTCCGAGATCTTTAATGGATGATATTCTTGTTATTGATGTTCCAGATATTGAGTAATTTTCATGTATGACATTCTGTTTTCTAGTATATGTGCAAATAAAGCATTTTGAAATATTGAGATCTAATTTGTGTTCTGCAGAATAACTAACAAATTTATCTAGATCAGTTTGTAAAAGTTCAGCGTCTTTAACACAATTAACCGGGCAAGGTATTTTCATATCGTCGGCGTATAGTATTATTTTGGAATGTTTAAAATTAGAGGATATGTCATTAACGAAAATATTAAATAAGAGGGGGCCCAGAATGGATCCTTGTGGGACTCCTCAAGGAATACACATAGTAGCAGATTTATAACCATTTAGAACAACGACTTGACATCTATTGGCGATATAAGCTGAAAACCATCGATATAAGTTGCCTCGAATCCCTATTTGTAGTAATTTGTCAAGAAGAATAGAATGGTCAATTCTATCAAATGCTTTCTTAAAGTCAGTGTATATGACATCTACTTGGGAAGGCTCCGACATATACTTTGACATTATTTCAGTGCAAAGTAGCAAATTCGATGTGGTTGATCTTCCATGAAGATTTTCACTAAATATGTGTTTTAGGGCAAATTGAACTTGCTTGTGCACTATTTTTTCTAGAACTTTGGCAAAAACACATAGTTTAGAAATTAGTCTATAGTTTTCCACTCGGTCTTTAGGGCCACTTTTATGAATTGGTGTGATAAAGGCTTTCTTCCAGATATCAGCTAAAATGCATTCATTTATGGAACGTCTATAAAGAAGTGTCAAGGGAGTACAGAGATTATCGGCGCACCTGATGATCAGTAAGGGTGGAATGTTATCAGGACCAGCAGACTTGTATAGATACAAGCATTTGAATAGTTTAAGAACTTCTTCTTCACTTATTTCTATATGGGAAATATCACTGAGTGAGTTATTGACGACTATTTTTTCTTTATTATTGACGCAAACTGTGTTGTTGAGAAAGTTTGCATGAAAAAATCTCCGAACATATTACAAATTTCCTCACCATTACTTGAGTATCGGCCCAAGTATGTAAATACAGCGAGGTAGTTGTTTGAACCCCTCTTCGACTTCACGTACGACCAGAATGACCTAGGATTTTTGCTTATATTCGTCTCAATTTTTTTAATATATTCATCAAACATTTCACGCTCCATTCTAACAGCGCGATCTCTTAGAGTGACGTAAATTTGTTTACATGGTATATACTCGTCTCTTAATGTGTATCATAAACAAAACTTACAGCTTCCTCAAAAGTTTTATTATTAATATGGTGTATCCAATCAACCTCATCAAGCTTGTTTTTAATACTATCGTAATTTCCTAGGTTATACTGATACTTTAAATGTGGAACACTTTCTAATGAATGTAGTTCAACAAATTCAGCATAAATTGTTAATGCTTTATGGTGGACATCCTCAGGCACTAAAGGGCTGGTTGACTGAGAGACGGAAACCTCATTATTCGATAGTACAAGATCTAATATTTTATTATTTATGTTCAAGATTGAGTTATACTGTAAAAGATTGCAAATCGAAAAGTTGTCAATTAAGTCAAATTGAGAGGTACCTTGTATATTACATGCTTGATATGAACAACCGTCCTCAGATATTTTCCATTCTAAGTTAGGTAAATAAAAGTCCCCTAATACAATAAATTTGTCGGAAGGATGATTCATTACAATATTTGTTAGATTTGATGCGAATGTCGACGTCTGTACTGTGAAAGAGTTCCCTAAATTTGGATTACACATATAAACTACACATATGTGCATTTTATAGGTCACCCGCGGCTTACGATGCTGTAGACATATAGTTACCCATAGATCTTCAGCAGAAGAATTCCAGTCATCCTTATTTCAGTAGCAAACTCCCGACGCACTGCAATTAGAACTCCGCCTCCTAGTGTTTGTTCCGTCGCTCGGTAGTCGCGATCTCGCCTCCAAACAAGGTAGTTATCATTAAATAGTTCGTTACTATGGATGCTGTCGTTTAACCAAGTCTCAGTAATACAAATAACATCATAGTCGCACAGACTTATATTTCTCAAAAATTGTAAGTTTTTAGTTCGCAATCCACGAACATTTTGATAAAATATTTTTAACCCTGCCATTTTAAAAATATTTATTTAAAAAAACTTTATAAATAATTTGTTAATAGTTTAAAATTTAAAATAAGCGAAGCTTGTTGTTTGTAATAGTGTTGTGTGCGTAATAATCTTTATAGATCTCTCAGCGCGCGGACGCCCCGATCTTTTATAGTCCTCAGCAAAGGATGTGTAGGTATAAGTATCTATCGAAAGTACGATATACGAACATGATACCTGGTGAAAAAGTATCTTAATACATACATTTGTGCAAGGCAGTCACTGTAATTCTTTTTACTTTAATACCCCATTACATTACACAAAATAAACTTAAAACAAAATTTTATGAACGATGCGGGACTCGAACCCGCGACCTCTCGCGCTCTTTCTAACTGAGCCAACCGTTCGAGTAACATATCGTTGATAAAATCTTGTATGCTTTGTTCAACCCTCAGGTTTGGTTCAACCCTATTACATTATTGTTTTTTAATATAAATCACGATAAATATGTCTAATAGCAAGAAATGATAGAAATTTCTTATATTATAACCGCGATCCAAATATGAATTATAAAATATTAGTTATTTCAATATTTATAGCCAGACTATACAGGTTGTCCCAAAGTTATGGGACATGAAGGGAAAGTATCTTAAATATCGTAGATAGGGTATTTTACTGAAAGAAGACTTTATGTTATATTTAAAAGTTAGTAATTCTGCATTCAAAGATTTTGTAAAAATTACTTACGTAAGAGGGTACTTATTGATTATCAATGCTATCTATGGAATGATAATATCTCTACTTTTCGAACATCGTCGTCGGCAGTAAATAACTTTCTTGAAATTTGACTCAAACATTTTACGTTGCTCCTTTCTTTTAAAATACTATGTTACTTAAGAAGAGTTATAAGTTTTTGGCCATTCTTTCGATTGGCATCATAAAAGTAGGGATGTTTTTTTTGTACATTTAAGTCGGTTCGAGTCCCAGACGAGGCAAGTATTTTTTAGAAAATATTTGAATGCAGAATTACTAACTTTTAAAAATAACATAAAGTCTTCTTTCAGTAAGATACCCTATCTACGATATTTAAGGTACTTCCCCTTCATGTCCCAAAACTTTGGGACACCCTGTATATACGTAATACATTAATTATAACGTAATTAACAGTAACTTAATCACATCTTTAGACATCTACATGGGCCCATCCCATCTACATGGGATCAACAATAGAGCTGGTGCGGCTTGTGAAGTGGCTGAAAAAGCTAAAGCTAAAAAATGCAAATACATGGGTCTAGGCTCCGAATATGATTTTGTCCCATTTGGTGTCGAGAACCTTGCTCGATGAGGACCTAGCGGGGACCTATAAGGCTTTTTAAGGAAATAGCAAAAAGGTTAGTCAACATCATAGGAGACCAAAGGGCTGTTAGCTACCTCGAGCAAAGAACTATTCAAAGGGAGAACGCTGCCAGTATCTTCGGAACCTTGCCTAAAGGGACTCATTTAATATTATATTTTAGTTAATATTATATTATACTTTTTAAGGTTTTAAGTTTTAGGTTCATTGTTCTAGTAGATTTTTTTTTCTGTTTAAATAAATTAGCACATAATATATTCGGTACTTTTTTACACACTTTTTATAAGCTTCACCTGTATGTGTGTTTGTTTGTAACTGACTCATTTGGCGTGATTGTGACCCACTTCAAACGGCCAGATTTCGTTCAAATTTCGTAGATTTATCGAGGACTGATGACAATACTTTAACTGTATAAGATTATTCCATTTTTCAATTTGAAAAATAAGATTTTATTAGACAATAAGACAGGAATTGGTGTTATTTTCAAGTTTCATTTCTATTTATCATTTAGTTTTCTTTAAAAGGCATGTTTTTTAGTTTTGTTTAAGCTCCTATTTATTTTTAAAGACGATTAAATACAACGGCCTCATGTTGGTCAATGATAGTGGGGGCTGTGGACAGACCGTCCACCGAGTGAGGCTCGTCAGTAAACATTGAACGACACGTGCGGGGGTCGTGATGGCCGGCTGTCCGCGAGGCAATCAGCATTTGTGCGAGCTCGCCGAACACAGCTTGGTTAGGGCTGTCACCTCACCGAATTTGATTTATTTATATAAAGATTTCCACTAAGACATTTACAAAAAAAAAATTTAAACATGGCTTAGATACGTGTTTTGTTAAATTAGTGAGTTTATCTTTTACTATTACAAAACGGTATTTAGCTTGTGTACAATTAAAGGAACGGAACGCAATTTTTGACAGCTGTCATCTATCTGTCATAATATAATCTTAATTTTCCATATGAATATGATCTATCTATTAGACACAACTTAGATAAGCTTCGATTCGTGTTAAAATAAAATAAGCAATGTTTAAAGATTGTTGAAGGCTAAACACAGAATTGTAATAGATATTTTAAATTAAATCAATTTAAATTAATCACAGAGCGGTTTCCGCCATTTGTATAACGGAATAAATTGAATTATTACTGTCATATCTGGTCTGGTGCACCCAGTACCAGCTAGAAACATTTGACCGCGTGCAACGCAGAGCTGCTCGAATTGTCGATTCCTATCCCATCTATTATGGTGAAGTTCCAAGAGCTATATTACTTGAATCTCGCCGCCGAATCTCCACATACCACTAAACGCTACAAAATCAAAATCAAACACAGATAATGATGAAGTTAAAGAATGAGTAGATATTTATCCAGATAATAATGGAAATTTACAATCATGTGTAAAGCGATTTAAAAGTAGAAACGAAATAGTAATCTTAGTATTAAAGTCCCCATGTTTCCTGTGTGGATGATGGTGTATTTACTCGTACATACAAATAAGACATTCCAAGTGTCGGGAAGATGAGTGCAGAGTGATATACCGCATGACGCTACGCCTTAGATTGATTTCTGATGCGTTACAATATAGTTCATATACCTAGCCACTGCAAATAAATGCATCTGCTTGAGCCTTCAAGGAATCCCATGTAAAAATTAATTTACAGCACCACAAAATAATAGTTGTGAATGAAGTCACAGACAGTTTGACAACCCTAAATAAATGTGGTGCAGGGTTCAAAGTACACGCTGAAAGAATGAAAGTTCAAAGTCCGTCAATTGAGATATTTTTACACTTGAAGAATTAAAATAGACTCTTCCTACGACATTCTTTCATTGACTGCAAAACAATCAGGTTTCAATTTTAGATCATTTATTCGTCTAGATGGAGCCTCTTGCTGTAAGGCAACGCATGATAATAAGCCAGGCTTATTGTGCATGACACCCACCTCTTACACTGGCGATACGTCAGTCTCTTTGTTTTGGTGTGCATGCATTTTCTGAAAATAAAGGCTAACAGTTTGCCATTATTTTTTGACAACAAGCCAGTCTTATTTTGCATTACAGCTACGACTTACACTGGCGATACGTCAGTCGCTTTGTGTTGCATGTGCATGCATTTGCTTTAAATGTAGGCTAACTGATTGCCACTATTTTTTTTCGACGTGTTTACAGCTGGCACACTATCTACACGTATAAATTATCTAAGGCTTCAATCTTTCAATTTTTTTTTAATGAAAATAAGGGCCGAGACGAGCAGGACGTTCAGCTGATGGTAAATGATACGCCCTGCCCATTACAATGCAGTGCCGGTCAGGATTATTGAAAAACCCAAAAATTCTGAGCGGCACTACAATTGCGTTCGTCACTTTGAAACAGAAGATGTTAAGTCTCATCTGCCTAGTAATTTCACTAGCTACGGTGCCATTTAGACCGAAACACAATAATGTTTACACATTACTGCTTCACAGAAAAATTGTGGTGCCCGTAATGTAGACGTAGAATTTCAATCAATTATACATTTCCTTTATAAATCAAAGGATTTGGTCTCGGCCCATGTTACGGTTTAGGTCACGACTTTGAAAAAGCACATTTTATTAATAAACTCATCATCATCATCATCAGACGGAAGACATCCACTCCTGGACAAAGGCCTCCTCGAAAGATCTCTACGATGATTGGTCCTGCGCTGCCCTCATCCAACCTACTACGCCGATCTTGACCAGTTCGGCGGTCCATCTTGTGGGGGGGCCTACCAACACTGCGTCTTCGGGTACGTGGTCGCCATTGGTAGATTTTAATTCCCCAACGTCCATCTGTCCGTCGAACTATGTGCCCTGCCCACTGCAACTTCAGTTTCGCAATCATTTGCGCTATGTCAGTGACTTTGGTTCTCCTACGGATCTCCTCATTTCTGATTCGATCTCGCAGGGAAACTCCGAGCATAG
The DNA here is from genome assembly GCF_905404315.1 of Leptidea sinapis. NCBI lineage: Eukaryota > Metazoa > Arthropoda > Insecta > Lepidoptera > Pieridae > Leptidea > Leptidea sinapis. The sequence goes on along the minus strand of NC_066296.1, from coordinate 3,763,250 downwards.
CCCTCTCCATAGCCCTCTGAGCGACCATGAGCTTTCTCATAAGGCCAATAGTTAGCGACGACGTCTTCGTACCGTAACTCATAACTAATCATACATATCATATTATAAATGCAGTATTGATATGCTTACTATTAAAATTACTTTCACTGATACAAACTGTTAATTAAAATTACCAAATTGAACCAATGGCGCATCGCAATAAGTTTTGTTTATAAATATATTAATTGGAGATTAATTGTATAATTGGGTGCGATGCTCTAGATGTAAAGGTCACATTAGCAGTGCGCCGGTGGTGCGGGTTCGATGCCCGGCTATCACTCGACCTCTCCTACGAGACATCTTCGCGATCGTTCAGAGAAATATTATCAATGTGCATGCAACTGTATTATTGTATTTTTAATCGTCATTATATTCGTTTATGATAGTAAAGGACGAGACGAGCAGGACGTTCAGCTTACGGTAATTGATATGCCCTGCCTATTAGAATGCAGTACCGCTCGGGATTCTTGAGAAACCCAAACATTCTGAACGGCAATAAGATGTTAACTCTCATTTGCCCAGTAATTTCACTAGCTACGGCGCCTTTCCGACCGAAACACAATAATGCTTACACATTACTGCTTCACGGCAGAAATAGGCGCCGTTGTGGCACCCATAATCTAGTTATTATTATTACAAATTAATACAATTCTAACTGACAATTCAAAAAACATAAACTCATTTGCAAAAAACAGGCGGTTTTAATTTTTTCAGTCCCCTTAGAAAATATAATACCAAAAGAGGTTTTTAATATTTGATGATATTACTGGCACATGTATGAAGTGTTGTGGTGAATAAAAAAGTTTATTTCATATTCAAATTTAAGACATAGTCGAACTTTAACAAAAATTGCAGTTAATTTGCGTATCGTGGCGGGAATTGTAGTTATTACGTAGTATTTACATCCTCTTTGGGAATCGTTGATAGTTTTATATAACTGTTGATAGATTTTTAAATAATTATTGTCGGAATGTCCTATTTCATTGATATTTTTAAGTCTTCATACCATTATTTAGCGGTCTCGAAAATGGTTGATAGAACGATTAACAGTGAGCAAAATTATAGCACTATTTGAGGAAGGGTGTAGTCAATATTATGTGCCCCAGAGGGTAAATGTGAGGTGTTCGACTGTCTTGAGGACTTGGAAACGATATCAAGAGACTGGTTCTGTCAGTAGAAGGTCTGGGTCTGGAAGAACCATGCACAGACGCTCGAGAGGACCGCTTCCTGGTGAACCAGGCATTGAGAAATTATGTCCAAAAGACTCCAGAGGAAGCGAGAGGTGTAAAAAGCCAGCTTATCAGGAGGAGGCTTCTCGCTGCCAATATATGCAGTCGACACCCAGCTTCTTTAAAGCCAATTTGGCTTTGTCCTCCAGATGACGACGAAATTTGCAATCGCTCGACATTTCGAGACCCAGTCTTCCGATACCAGGCGAGGCTTTAAGGGAAGTATTGTCAAAGAGCGGTGATACGACAAATGGGGTTTTTTTGTGGTAAACGCACAACCTTGAGTCTTCTGGGGGCTACTGGGGGGGGGTCCAATGGATAGTTTATTATGTAATCATTGGATAAACAAAACCTTTATATTATGTTAAAAAAGGGGCCAGGTGCGAGTTGGAATCTCCTATGACGGGTTCCGCAGCTAAAGTAACATAATATGTAATAAGTTCTTGTAGTTCGTTGTAACTTTGATCGATGTTTTAATAATAGTGTATTAAAAAAACTACTTATTAGTTCTCGTTCAAACCAATTTTAGGTGTAAGATTGCATGGAAATGTACATCATATATTTATTTTCAGTTTTATCATTCTCTTATTTTAGCAGTTACAGGTAGGGACACATATAACCACTTTGAAAGTACCTCTCTTGCAAACTATTCCGATTAGAAAAACCTCAATATAATTTTTGAAGACCTATCCATAAATCCCCGAGACGTATGGGTTTGATGAAAATTACTTATTGATTTCAAGTTCTAAGTATGGGGACCCCCAAAATTTATAGTTTTTTTTTTTTTATTTTTGTGTAAAAATCTTAATGCGGTTCATAGAATACATCTACTTACCAAGACTCAACAGTATAGTTATTACAGTTTCAGAAAAAAAATTACTGTGACATACGGACGGACAGACAGACAGACAAGACGAATCTATAAGGGTTCCGTTTTTCACCATTTGGCTACAGAACGCTATAAAATGTTCGAACGCACGAAATGTTGCTAATAGGGCTGCCAACCGTACTCTAAAATAGAGTATTGTAATCTATGTCATGTAAGCGTACTCTATTATTATTTTTTTCACAATTAATTAAAAACCCATGAAAAATTGTTATGTGCTGCAATAAGTACATAAAATACCTTTTAAAAAATTTTTAAATAGATGATAGATGAGAGACTCTTTTTTGGAAGTCCGTACTCTTTATTTACCCCCTTTGAAATTAGATATACTCTATTAACCAGTGGGAGGCTCCTGTTTTTTCTTTTATTTCTGCCGTGAAGCAGTAATGTGTTAGCATCACTGTGTTTCGGTCTGAAGGGCGCCGTAGCTAGTTAAATTACTGGGCAAATGAGACCTAACATTTTATGTGTCAAGGTGACGAGCGCAGTTGTAGTGCCGCTCAGAATTTTTGAGGTTTTTCAAGAATCCTGAGTGACACTGCATTGTAATGGGCAGGGCGTATCCATTATCAGCTGCACTTCCAGCTCGTCTCGTAGCTTATTTTCATAAAAAAACAATCTTCTATTACAAGATGGCAACCCTAGCATGTAATGCCTCTGTAATTCTGCGACATACTGTAGCAAATTAGTTAGATCGCAATTAATGATGAAATAACATCAGTAAACACGATGCAAGCAGAACCAAAATAACATAAGCAACAACTATTTGAGTACTATCGTATGTTAGCACAAGATATCTGGTAGGAGAAATACTGAAATTGTTTGCTGAACAAACATTCAAATCTACGAACAAACTCATCTGACATCATGCTGTATATATATAGTTAGCAGCACTGCCAGTATCAGTAAATATCTACTGAATTCTACCATGCCACTGGTCCGTGAGGTCCGGGGCTCAATGGACGCGGTGTTTCACAATAAGTGCTGAAGATGGTGGCGAAGACTGACGTGGAAGCGGGAGGTGTTCGGGAGGAGATACCACATGACCATCTGTTCATAGTCACCGGTTTGTCGTCATCCAACTTAGAGAAGCTCTCTCAAGGTATGTCACTTTAATAATTTTAAAATAAATAAGTAGGCGTTACTTTGCGGAAATCCACAATTATCCAAATTTTTTGAGTTTCCTTTAGTGTTAATTTTTAAGAGACAATACGAGTCTGTCTCGTGCTAGAGTTTGGCGAGTCAACATCTCCTCAGGATGCCTCGTGTAGAGGCGAAACACGTGTCCAATTAACACTAAATAAAACTCAAAACATTTGCATAATTTTAGAAGTGGAAACTTGTTTAGGCGCTGAGCGCTTTATTTAGTGGGTATAGAATGAGACGGAGTTACGCAAATTAAGTTGGAAAACAAAATTTATGAACGATGTGGGACTCGAACCCGCAACCTCTTGTGTTCCGTGTGGGCGCTCTTCCACTGAGCCAAGTTCGAGTGATATAAGGTTCATAAATCTTGATATGTGTTGTACAACTACGTAGATCACACTAAAAGTTTAAAGTTAATAGTTAAAAAGACAACATGTTATAACCAAAATATTATTGTTATTGCTTTTCAAAGAACCCTCCTTTACATTTTAAACATTTTTTCATGCGATCGAACCATTTTTTAAAACAGGAGGACGACAAATCTGAATGCATGTTTTCTACGTTTTAATTGAACGCTATCACTGTCACTTCGGAATTGGTAAAAGTGAAACCTCTCATCAAATCTTTGATTTTGGGGAAAAAACATAAATCACAGGGTGCTAGGTCGGGGCTATGTGCAGGATGGGTGACGAGTTGTACTTTTTCGGAAGCTAAAAATGACTTAGTTGTGTTGGCCGTGTGTGAAGAAGCTCATCATGATGTAGGAGAACGCGGGTTTTTGGTCGTCCTTCGCGAACACCCTGCGTAAACAAATGATAGAATACCACTCGGCATTAACACTCTTTTGATCTTCAAGTGGAATTGTGCAAATTGGACTTGGCTACGCTGAGAAAAAAATACGAAGTCCGAAGTATCATAATTTTCAAACACCCATTCACAAGATTGCTGTTTTTTTCGTGTTCAAAACTATAAATCCACGTTTCGTCTCCTGTGACAATGTCATAAACAGCATTAGAATGCCCGTGGTCGCACTTCATTAGTGTGACCACCATTCCACGCGAGCTCCGCTTCTGCTCCGCTTTGAGTTCATGACGGATCCAACGGCAACGTAGTTTCCGAACTTTCAATTCTTCGTGTAAAATTTACTGAGTTTGGCTCATACCAATCCCCAATAGTCCTCGAAATGTCTCATAGGTAATCCGCGAGTTTTCTTCAATTAGCCGATTAACAGTAGCCACATTATATTAGTTGACGGCAGTTGAAGGCCGCTTCACGAAATTCGTCATGTTAAGAAACCCGACCTCTGTCAAATTCAGCAAATCATCTCCTCACGGTGCTTAAGCATGGTGCTTCTCTCCCAAAAGCATTTTGAAGATGAGCGGCACAGTCTTGCGGAGAGAGAGTACTTTTAAAATCATAAAAATTATCGCTCTTAAATCTTTTCGACTTAATTCCATTTTCGTTGCGTAAGTAGAACTTAGATATGTCATAAAAAAGAATTGACAAATTATTTCCCGCCAATTGTGTTTTTTTTATTACTACGAAGGTTGCAACGTTTCAAAAAATATAAAATTCGAAATTCAAATAGTTCCGATTAGCTAGAAATGCAAAACCGTTAGTGTGCCTCATGTATACTTTACAGTTAATAACCTGCTCAACCCCAATATTTGCATATTAGGAAATTGGCTCTTTCAAATCTAAACAATTTGTAATTTTTTTTTTAAAGTGACAACAGGTTATCAACTGTAAAGTAGATTCTGTAGATGAAGCCAGAACCTGCGAGTTGAACAAGGCATATCAAGATTTATGAACCTTACGTCACTCGGACTGTTGGCTCGTCGCAGGTTCGAGTCCCGCATCGTTCATAAATTTTATTTTCAAATTTAATTTGTGTAATCAATCCCAGAAGTGAGGGTTATCACTTTAAAAATTATAACAAATCGTTCAGACTGAGTTGTCACGGTCGGCAATGTAACGCTTATTCGGGTGCAATACAGTCGATATGAATACCATCAGTAGCAAAAGATGGCTACTCATGCTATTTATATCTTAAATAGAGTAAAATTTTAACATGATAGCTGTTGCTTTTAAATATATTCATTGATAAACTTGTTATACCTACTACTCGGTTTGTCAGCGTCGAGGTAGTAAGACTTTTTTTGGGCGATGTATATGCTTTTATAACCGGGTCTCAGAAAATATCCATAACAGTTGGGATTCGAAACTAAAAAGAGTTGATAAAATCACACAAATGTTCAAAGGTGTTGACTATAACTCAAATCAATATAATTTTATTCGTTAAGTTCTATTCAATTCTATTCTTCCTACTATGGCTCCTGTGGAAGGTATACCACAAGTTTGCCAATGTCACGTTAAGGTAGACCACCAAGCTTAGAGTATTCTTTTACTAATTTTAATGGTAGTGATCGGTGCTTAAGATTGAAACAAGTTTTATTTTCTTATACCTGAAACAAACATACATGCTGTTAGGACTATAAAGGACATACACCAATATAATTACTTAAATTATTTAATATAAGTACTATTTACAACTAAATCTTATTTATTTTAATATATTTACACAAAATATATACAAAAGGATTGAAACTAGGGAGAGGAGACATTTAAAGGAAGTTGGGCGGGGTACTTCAGCAGGTATAAAATTGTACAAAGAAGGTTGTGTTAAGGGACAATTGCAGAACAGATGATCCACGTTACTAATCCTAAGTTTAGCTAAGAAAACTGAGGTACACGCGTGGTTAAGGCGTAAACGAATATACCCCCACTTTCGAAAAGCTGTGCTTTAATGAGAAGAAGCGGCGAGAGACTGTGGAACTTGTACATAAAAAGAATTATCAGTAGAATTTCTAAAATTCTGAGAAGAATAAGCTAACACTACAGTTATAGTAACTGACTGTTGACTGTTGTTGATTACTTATGGTACGCAGACGTGGTCGCTAAGTATGGGCCCGATGAGAAAGCTCATGGTCGCTCAGAGGGCAATGGAGAGGGCTATGCTCCGAGTTTTCCTGCGAGATCGAATCAGAAAAGAGGAGATCCGCAGGAGAACCAAAGTCACTGACATAGCCCAAATGATTGCGAAACTGATGTGGCAGTGGACAGGGCACATAGTTCGTCGGACAGATGGGGGTTGGTGCAGAAATATCCTCGAATGGCGACCACGTACCGGAAGACGCAGTGTTGGTAGTCCCCCGACAAGATGGACCAACAATCTGGTCAAGATCGCCGAAATACGTTGAAAGAGGGCAGCGCAAGTCCGATCGTCGTGGAAATCTTTGTGAGAGGCCTTTGTCCAGCAGTGGACGTCTTCCGGCTGATAATGAAACTACCACAGTTACTCTTTACTCTCTGACGGCGTTTTATCCTTGTTAAGGTTATAAAGTCATTATTTCCCATCATCTTTAAACCTATTCCTATAATTGACCAGTAAAAGTTGACTGCACAATAATTGACTGAATGACGTCACTGATTGAAATTCCCAGACTTATGGCAGAGCTTGAGGGTTTGCGTGTCCATTAATTTATCGCTTTCGGTGAGAACAAAGTTGGTCTGGTTATATCTGAGTTGGATAGGAGCCAGCACTGGTTTTGACGCGCCTCTGTCACAGTAGAGATTTTGACTCACATCGCAGACGGAAATATCTCTTATAGCCATCGGCATTGAGCACGACTTTTGGTTTCAATTTTACGCACATATAATATAAAGTTTGATGTTGTGTAGTCTTTTCTCTCACAATTGACTGATGTTAAGCGCGACATCTTAGCAACATGTACCAGGACTTCATATGCAGTTAAGAGATTCATGCATAATGGAGGTTTCACTTCTGACATGTGTACTTTGTACGCACGCATTTTTTTTGTAGTAGGTTATAATATGACCTGTTACTAGCGATGAAACTTAACGATAGCTCATATCGTTGGTAAACGTTGAAGTATCTCTGTTTTATTCTCGGAGTAAAATTGGACCGCTCTGGTTTCTTTATTGTTATAGGAGGAATGACACCGATTATCAGAACTACATAAATAGAAAAAGCACATAAGTAATATAAGTACCTACCTACAATACGCAAAACAGGCATACATTTTGCATTGATAAGTAAAAAGAAGAAAAATTGCCAATAATCAAAATTTACAAATAATATAAATTGCCATATCAATCGTTTCATTGTTTCAAGTGAACACAATTATAAAGAGCGTAGATTTTCTGTATAGATTTTCATACTAATTCTTTCCTTATATTTAACAATTGATAAAAACAATGAACAAGAAAAATATAGATAAGTAATATCTATGTTTCTAACCGTTATATCATAATGTGTTTTCTTAAATGATAATGTCATCTTATAGTGTATTTCCATTTGAAAAGGGTTTTTCTTTTCTGAAAACCATCCCTTATTACGGTGTATAAGGACTGAAGAATTAGTATTTATTTCAATTTATTGTAAATTTGAATTTAATGGAAGACCAGCAGTTACCAGTGCGAGGCTCCGTAATGTGTAAACATTACTGTGTATCGGTCTGAAGGGCGCGGTAGCTAGTGAAATTACTGGGAAAATGAGATTTAACATCTTATGTCGCAAGGTGACGAGCGCAGTTGTAGTGCTACTCAGAATTTTTGGGCTTTTCACTTTCAGAATTTTAGAAATAAATAATTTTAAGGATTTTTGCTTTGTTAGTCCAAAGAAGTATAACTGCTTGCGTGCATACATATTGAATTTGAATTTGAATTACTTAACCCAGGTGGGTCAGACATGCACTAGTATAAACATGAGATTCCATATTGCTGTCCATAGGGCTGGCTATCGTAGAGCGCATAGCAAAAGGCATAAAAGTCATTTATTTTCTCAAAATTGATTCCTTTAGAATTTTTTTGATATCATTTCTAATATACTAGATACTACTACCTTCGGAAACAATGGCGCAATGAGTGAGAAGAAAAGGCGCAAGTAACTCTCCTAGCGCGTGCTGGATGAAAGCCAAAAAGAGTCGTCAAAACTATCTTTTGAGTATTGAACGCTCTCTCGGATTAATCTATCATAATATTTAATGAACGTCCTCTCTCACCAACGTACTTCAAATTATTTTATCAATCGTTTCATATCGTTGCCAAATCGTGTAGAAGATAGGTCAGCTTAATATAGATAATTATAAATAATAAGGACTATATTTAATCCAGTTCCTTTAAAGTGATCTGTAGTTATATCTTTGGAAACAAGTCAGTTTTCGTTACGTAAGTTGAACTTTAAAATAGAAGTGGTTCGGTATTTTATAATGACAAATGTGAAGAGATTAGCAAGACGACTACCTGGTGGTTAGAGATACTCTCTGTAGTACTTAAGGATTAAGGATGCTTAAGGATAATTGAAAAAACTAAATTCTGAACGACATCCTTTGCTTATACCAGGCAAGTGCTGACCTGGCAATTGCCAGGCGGGCGCAAGGAGCGGGAAATTTCCCGCGCTCGCTCATTGGATAAATTGTCCTATTGGAATACAATGCCATTGTATGAATTAGTTGTATTGCGAGTTTATAGGTATTTCGAAATCCAAAATATATAGGTTCCAGATAAGTAATCACCAACATATCATATACTAAAACCTTCTCCTAAACACGCTTCATCTAATGGTACAAGTAATATTCCGATCGGTTTTGTAGTTTTCGCAGTATAACCGAAGAAAAAACCGACCATACATTTATTAGTACAATATAGATTGTTGATGATAGACTCTGACCTCACAGAAACACCGCGCTAAATGGCGCGTTTGAATAGCCGAAATATATTGCCCGAGAAAAATATTTGTTTATTAATTAAATAAGATTGTTTTAACAATAATTTTACGTGTTTCATTCAAATTCGTAATAAAAAATGGTTGGCCACTCTCGCACATTCCAGGATTACGTGAGTGACCGTTTCGTCCTCGGCTAGACAGCCTCTGCACTTGGGACTGTCCGTTACGCCGATTGCGAAAAGCTTGGTGAGTGATGTGTGACTCGTTAGGGTGCCCACCATTATACGGATGTCATGTCTGTTAAGGCTGATAAGTCTACGTATCAGTTTGGGCGATAGTGCAGGTATCGCTTCTTTCGAATGTCTGCAGCTTGAGGCATTCATCCAGCGCATAATTATATTCCAGAGATTATTCCAGAGACGAGTGGCCCGGGGCCTGCGGAGTTCGAGACAGCAATAGAAGCGACCGGCTATGGCTGGTTCAACGTGTGGCTGATGCTGTGCACGCTGCCAGCCTTCTGGTGCGCCGTGTCCGTCACCAGCGCTACCTCCTACATCTTCACCCAGGCGCAGTGCCAGATGGGGCTGCGCCTTGTGGACATGGGCACTCTCAACGCGATGACTTATGGAGGTCAGTATTGTTAATCTGTTTTCAAATTCAAAATCATCATGATCATCATCAGCCCGAAGACGTCCACTGCTGGGTAAAGGCTTCACACAAAGTCCTGTCCTGTGCTGCCCGCTGACCAGATCGTCGGTCCATCTTGTGGGGGGCCTACCAACACTGCGTCTTCCGATACGTGGTTGGCATTCGAGGACTTTTCTGCACCACCGACCATCTGTCTGTCGAACTATGTGCTTTACCCACTGCCACTTCAGTTTCGCCTTCATTTGGGCTTTGTCGGTGACTTTGGTTCCCTTACGGATCTCCTCATTTCTGATTCGATCTCGCAGTTCCCTGCGAGCATAGCCCTCTCCATTGCCCTCTGAGCGACCATGAGCTTTCTCATCAGGGTTAGCGACCCATTCGGTAAGGGATGCCTTAGACCTAAGAAGAACGTGTGCAAGAAACTCAGCAGGCTACTGCTCCGCGGACACGGCGGACACCCTCAGGCTCTTTAATTATAAATGTTTATAATTGTATGATATTACATTATAATCCATATTTTTATAAAATTAAAAAGCCGCTGAGTTTCTTGCGCCCGTTCTTCTCAGGTCTAAGGCAGTCTATTTTGAATGGGTGGTAGTTTTTAACGTTCAATAAGTTATTTTAAATCCTATTTTGAATAAAAATATTGAATTGGCTTTGGGATGGTGTTGTCCAGTGCGTGTTAGGTTGGCAAAATTATGTTAATAAAAAAAAATATAGAATATATTCTATCCTATCATATCTATATAATGTCCTATTGTCAAAGCCCTCACTCAATTCCTACACGGTAGTTACAGGCAAAAGTTATAATAGAGTCCTCTATCGGCAAATGATCGAATTATCTGCTCCCCTTTTCATTCCATAATTTGATGGCTTACTTCCACCAAGTAATGGTAGATACCGATAGGTGTCGTATCATCTTAGAACAAAGAAAATAGTTTCAAGTTTTTGTATAAAAAAAAATTAATCGTTTTTAATTATGGACTTAATTATTCTCTAGGTATACTCTTGATTTTATCTCGGTAATAACTTTTTAAGAAAGAGTTTAGAAAAACAATCATTTTTTTTTTCATCGTTTCTGTTTGGGTCAAATCTATGGATAGGTCTTCAAAAATGATATTGAGGTTTCTAATATAATTTTTTTTAAATTGAATAGTTTGCGCGAGAGACACTTCCAAAGTTGTAAAATGTGTAACTTCTAAAATAAGAGAATGATAACACTAAAAAAAATATAATATGATGAATATGTATATGTACATGTCTCAACTCGATTTTTAAAACCAAGTGTTCAATTAAAAAGATTTTAATATGACAGGAACAGTGGAAATATTCCATTCCCGATACTTTTAGTGCAACCTATGTTTCGTATCGTTCAGAATATATCGTTGTCGATTTAGCGAGTAGACCTACAGCTTCGCTCAATAAATATAGAAATACAAGATTGAGTAATATGTTACGGTAGTTTAATAATAAAATCATAAAAACTTCATATAAAAAGATTGTAAAAATAAAGTCTTATCATAAAATACAAACACAATTCCTTATCAGGGAAGTCTCAAATAATTGTTTCTCTACCGGTTTACTCTAATCTTTATAATATTACTAGCTGATGCCCGTGACTTCGCCCGCGTAGATAAAGGGTTTTTAAAAATAAGAAGCAGTTTGGAATTGAAGATTATCTCATGTCCTATTCCAAATTCCGGTTCCTGTTTTCACTCCCGTTTCCAACATATTATATGAATATTATAGAGGAAGATTGCTATGGCAAACGAAACCTCAAAAATTGGTATAGTTATAGCTCAGTGAACTGAATGAAAACGTGAATTTTAGTTTTTCACAAATCCTGCGGAAGTTCCGGGATAAAATGTAGCCTATCTCCTTTCGCAAGCTCTATCTATCTCTGTACTAAATTTCATCAAAATCGGTTCAGTGTCTCCGGCGTAAAAGCGTAACAAACAAAGTTACATTCATATTTATAGTATTTGTAGGGATTATATGCCATTAGATATGTTTTTTTCTAGTAGAATGGATACAACATTTATAATACTCATATTATACAAGATACCTAGTTGTTTTTTAATATAGAACAAATGCGCTCTATCTACTGATTTCAAATTTAAACAACAGAATTCCTTTGATGAATGTGAATGACAGGAGATCTCGTGAGTGGTGGGGCTACTCTCAGTATGGAGTACCACAAGGGTCTATTCGTGGACCGTTCCTCTTTCTTATCTACATAAATGATACACAAACGAACAAACCTAACCTCAAAGAAAAAAACTGAAAACACCGATATTTAAAGTGAAAAGAAGCGAGGTTATATATGATGTTCGAAACAAAAGATATTCTCTCTGACATCGTGTACTAGTTTAGCGTTAATAACCAAATGTCAAAAATGTAAATTCCAGTGTTTTGCTAAACGAAGAGGTGATAAAACCGTTGGAATCTGCTATATTTCTTGGCATTACACCGGATTCCAATTACAATTGGGCAATTTGGCAATATTAAAGGATTGGATAATAGACTTAGTTGTGCAGCATACGCGGTTAAAAAGATTTGACAATTAACTGACATAGATACGGGACAAGTTTACTTTAGTTATTTTCATAGTATTATTATGTATATTGCTATGGGGCAATGCTGCCGATATCAATACCATCTTTGTGCTGCAGAAGCAATATACGAATAGCCTATTCGCGCTATTTATAATTTAGGTCCTAAAGAATTATTGAGAGCAAAATTTAAAGAAATAAATATCTTCACTGTTGGCATGTTGCCTCTCACTGTATCTATATATATATATATATATATATATATATATATATATATATATACAGTGATTAGTAGTAGTGTATATATATATATATATAGAGATTTCCACGTATATAATAATAATAAAATATTTTATTTGCAGCTAAAAACACACAAAAAATAAAACAATTCTTAAATTAAATTAAATTTTAAATTAAACAATAAAACACACCATACTTATTAAAAGACTAGGAACGTCAGCCGCAAATAAGCTCAAGCTCGGCTATATAGTCACTCATCACGAAATCTCTAAAACCATTACAGCTAAAGATTTGAAATTTGGTAGGAATATTCTTTTCATCGAGTAGAGGTCAGCTAAGAACGGATTTTCCAAAATTCCATCCGCAAGAGTTTTTTTTTTATTATGAACAGAACAACGTCTGTCGGTTCGGCTTGTTCTTGATAATTTTATGTATGCACATAGGCACATAAGTGAATTTACTAGAAACTGTTATAACCATAATGTTAACTTAACAGTCATAAACTTATATTGCCTACTAATCGGCTAAGTCGTGTTAGTAAGCCTTTTGCAGGGCATCGTATATGCTTATACAAGATACCAGCAAATGTTCAAAACAAATGTGTTACCAGTGTTCTGAAAGTCTGAAAGAAGCTGGGCTGGTTGGAATAACTGGCCAACACAAAATGGACCCAACGAAGTGGTTTATTTACGAAAACAGAAGCTCCTACACCATACTTTCTTTCACACTAGTCAAAATAACTAACAAGCAGTAAACCTTCT